>NC_133325.1:7579372-8916872 GCF_042186555.1 Aquarana catesbeiana
AAGAAAGAAAGAAAGAGAGGGGATGGGGAAACAATGAAGGAAAGAGAAAGAAGAAAGAAAGAAAGAAAGAAAGAAAGAAAGAAAGAAAGAAAGAAAGAAAGAAAGAAAGAAAGAAAGAAAGAAAGAAGAAAGAGAGGGGGATGGGGAAACAATGAAGGAAAGAGAAAGAAGAAAGAAAGAAAGAAAGAAAGAAAGAAAGAAAGAAGAAGAAGAGAAAGAAAGAAGAAGAAAGAGAAGAAAGAAAGAAAGAGAAAGAAAGAAAGAAAGAAAGAAAGAAAGAAAGAAAGAAAGAAAGAAGAAAGAAAGAAAAGAAAGAAGAAAGAAAGAAAGAGAGGGGGATGGGGAAACAATGAAGGAAAGAGAGAGAAAGAAGAAAGAAAGAAAGAAAGAAAGAAAGAAAGAAGAGAAAGAAAGAAAGAAAGAAGAAGAAAGAAGAAGAAAGAAAGAAAGAAAGAAAGAAAGAAAGAAAGAAAGAAAGAAAGAAAGAAAGAAAGAGAGGGGGATGGGGAAACAATGAAGAGAAGAAAGAGAAGAAAGAAAGAAAGAAAGAAAGAAGAGAAAGAAAGAAAGAAAGAAAGAAAGAAAGAAAAGAAAGAAAGAAAGAAGAAAGAAAGAAAGAAAGAAAGAAAGAAAGAAAGAAAGAGAGGGGATGGGGAAACAATGAAGGAAAGAGAAGAAAGAAAGAAAGAAAGAAAGAAAGAAAGAAAGAAAGAAAGAAAGAGAGAGAGAGGGGATGGGGAAACAATCGAAGGAAAGAGAAAGAAAGAGAAGGGGGTGGAGACGGAAGGGAAGAAAGAACATCCCCCTACATCAGTGTACTCACTGGGAGGCAGGAGGGATGGATGGCATGGATGGATCAGACTCCCCTTGTCCTTTTCTCTTGCTGGTTTCCAGCTTGAACCTTCCCGCCCACACATCCCCTTCTCTGAGACAGAACAGAGAACACTGCCGAGGAGAGTGGGCGGGGCAGACACAGGAGAAGAGGGCGGGAGGAGGAGGAGCAGAAGCTCAGGCGGCAAGTGAGCTCCGATCACAGGTCTCACTTGCCGCCTGTTATCTCTCCCTGTAGCAGGGCGAGGGGACTCGGGACGGAGATCTCTGCTGCTGGAAGAGGCGGCTCTCTAATTAGGTAAACAATCCAGCTGTGCGAGGCCCCTATGACTGCGAGGCCTGAGGCCACCGCCTATTTCGCCTAATTAGAGAGCCGCCTCTGTTAGGGGTCTTCTAGTAAAATCAGCACACAGTACACACATTACACATTGTTAGACACATAGGTATCCCTTTCATTGCCCCTAGATGTTTTTGTCCCCTTCCCAGCCAGTGTCATTCGTACAGTGACAGTGTATAGTATTATCACTGATCTCTGTAATTAGTGTCACTGGTGATGTCAGTGTCAGCTAGTCAGTTCCCACCCAGCGTCAGTTATTGTCAGATTGCCACCACACTATCACTGATCACCACCATTACCGGTATAATAAAAAAATAGTAATAAAAAAAATTCCAGTATATATCCCATAATATATATATATATACTATATATAGTTATATATATATATATATATATATTATATATATATATATATATTATATATATATATATTATATATATATATATGCGCTATTTGCACAGCCCTAAATTAGAAAAAATGGCCTGGTCATGAAGGGGGGGGGAACCTTCCAGAGCTGAAGTGGTTAACAAAGTGATTTCCTATGATGGTCAGCTCCCTCTAGTGGCCATAATGAAGCCATAATGAAGTAAAATATGGACAACATTTCTCAAAGCTTAGTGAATTCTTGTCATATTCATTCAACAATTAAAAAAAAATTAGAACACTAAGTGTTTGCAAAGCTTACATCACATATCAATGAAAGGCAATGACTCCATTTTTCTATTTTAATCATTTTTATTGGAAGTTCTCTTATTGAACAATCAGTTACAAAATACAAAGTGTTACAAATGACAAGTGACATTGTCCATCCTTGTTTAGATAGACATAGCACATTGACATGGAGTGATAAAACACAATATAAGTGGGATATTTGTGAGACAAGTCCTCCCTGTGTACGGGCCAATAATAAAGGACATCCAGGGACTCACACCCCCCTTCACACACTCACCACAAATATATCACCCTGCTTCTTATATGATGGAGATCAGCCATGGAGTATATCTGAGGTGTATATCAGGGTGAGCTTCTTCCCCACATGAGAGCTGTGATGTCCAGCAACATTCATATAGAAGACATTTCCCGCACTCAAGTCACTAATACACCTCGAGGGTTGTGTGGGATCCCTGATGTACAGGAAGATCTCTGATGTGTGGAAAGACTGGACTTCTGTGAAAAACATTTCCTGCACTCAGAACAGGAATACGGCTTCTCCCCCGTGTGAGATCTCTGATGTCTAGAAAGATCGGACTTCCATGAAAAACATTTCCCGCACTCAGGACAGGAATACGGCTTCTCCCCCGTGTGAGATCTCTCATGTGTGGAAAGATAGGACTTCCATGAAAAACATTTCCCGCACTCAGAACAGGAATACGGCTTCTCCCCCGTGTGAGTTCTCTCATGTGTGGAAAGAGAGGACTTCTGTGAAAAAGATTTCCCGCACTCAGAACAGGAATATGGCTTTTCCCCCGTGTGAGATCTCTGATGTGTGGATAGATATGACTTCCTTGAAAAACATTTCCCGCACTCAGAACAGGAATATGTTTTTTCCCCCATGTGAGATGTCTCATGTGTGGAAAGATGGGACTTGTCTGAAAAACATTTCCCGCACTCAGGACAGGAATATGGTTTTTCCCCCGTGTGAGATCTCTCATGTGTGGAAAGATGGGACTTCTGTGAAAAACATTTTCCACACTCAGAACAGGAATACGGCTTCTCCCCCGTGTGAGATCTCTGATGTGTGGAAAGATAAGACTTGTCTGAAAAACATTTCCCGCACTCAGGACAGGAATACGGCTTTTCCGCCGTGTGAGATCTCTGATGTCTGGAAAGATGGGACTTACGTGAAAAACATTTCCCGCACTCAGAACAGGAATACAGTTTCTCCCCTGTGTGAGATCTCTGATGACTGGAAAGATCGGACTTATATGAAAAACATTTCCCGCACTCAGGACAAGAATACGGCTTATCCCCCGTGTGAGATCTCTGATGTGTGGAAAGATTGGACTTATATGAAAAACATTTCCCACACTCAGAGCAGGAATGCGGCTTTTCCCCCGTGTGAGATCTCTGATGTGTGGAAAGATGGGACTTCTGTGAAAAACATTTCCCGCACTCAGGACAGGAATACGGCTTCTCTCCTGTATGAGATTTTGTATGCTCATTAAGTTTGGATTTAGAAGGGAAACACTTCTCGCACTCAGTACAGGAAAATCTCTTATCTGTTGGAAGGACGGCACCGTCCCTCACAGTCTGAGGTTCCTCAGGATAAGAGGAATACGATGGTCCATCTACACTGTGTGGTGCCGGATGGACATTTGAGGTAGTCGGGTTTTCTCCTGGACTATACTGTGTGATGTCCTCATCTTCTACTTTACAGTCTGGAGACAAAGTGAGACAATCCTCTGAGGTTTTCCTCATCTCCCGTCCATCTACTAAAATAGAAATACAAAGATTATTACTAGACATGAGCAGATTGGTTCCCCTAAACCAGGACTCCGCCCATATCAGGCAGCTTTGTCTCTGAGGATCTTACAATTCCCCCCTCAAGGTAACTAGTAAATGGGTCCTCTGATCTCCTACCAGTTCATTTCTTTATTCATGGACCTTAGTCAGAGAGTGAGGACACAACGAGAACTGTCTTTTATAGGAGTGACAGTGATGAGGGGATTATAGGACGAGTGTCCCCACCCCCTCTATTACTCATTGTCATCTTCCCAACACAAGAAGTACTGAACTCCCTGATTTAGTCCATGATTTAGTCATGAATAACAGTGGGGCTGAGCCCCACCAGAGGTCAGAGAGTGAGGATGGGGGGAGAACAACCAAGATGAAGACTGGACTGATCCTGAAGACCACCATCATTGAGTTATTGACTCCTCCCTCATTATCACTTTCTGTTTAAGGTTCCAAAGTTTGAGGATGTTATCACATTATTATCAACATGTAAACGTCCGTGCTCCAATCACATCATCAGATATAAAATCAAACCACTATAATCTGATTCCACCCTGAAATGAAATAAGTAATCAGGAAGCTGCTCACATAATACCCAGATATGAGGTATGACAGAATTCCTCCACAATATGCAGCGCTGGCCCTTTAAATCATATACAAAAACCACACCACAAATGAGGTCATCAGGGGCTTGATCACTGATCCAATCTCTGATGTGATGATGTCAGCACGTTGGGCGGAGCATAACAATCTAACGTCATCACGCCCATTGCGGCTGGACCGAGCACCGAGGAGATACACTGTGCATGTCTACCGATGTGTGTGACAGATATTTCTATGTAATAAAGTGAGAGATGTTATAGATCTATACTATGTGGAGAGTTCTTCTTGTCTTGGGTCTGAGACTATACAGCGGGGTCAGCAACCTGTAGATCACGACTACCTGACTGGTAGATCTCGGTCTGGGCTTGCTGACCTGCCAATGTCTCCTCTGTAGTGCCACCTGCAGTGCCATATGGAGTGATACCAACTGCACTCCACCTCTAATCCCGGCTAGTGGTCTCCAGAGTGGTGCCAGCAGCAGAAGGAAGAGATCTTCAGGTCAATGTGAAGCAATACACCGAGCATATTAATATAGGGCTGCTTTCACAGTGATGTGCTGCGGTTTACCCACACCGTGGGTGCAGTGCAGTGTACCTGCAGCTTTCCTGGGGGTTTGCTGCACTTATCTATAGACTTCTATTATATCCTGCAGGTTTGCTGCACTTAGCCATAGACTTCTATTATATCCTGCGGGTTTTCTGCTCTTATCTATAGACTTCTATTATATCCTGCGGGTTTGGTGCACTTTCTGAATGAAGGAGTTTTGATACGCTTTCAGGAAGTGCCCCAAACCTGCAGGATATAATAATCTATGGCAAAGCGCAGCTAACCCAGGAAAATTGCAGATGTACTGCGCTGTGCCTGTGGTGCAGATAAACTACAGCATATCAGTGTGAAAGCAGCCTTATAGGGGGCTCAGAACAGTAAGGGTTAATTTACATTTGTTTGTGGGGTGGTAAAACCCCATAGTAAAAATGTGTTTTTATCACCCCTGCCCCAACCACATCCCCTTTAGCTGCAGTGGCCAGTGGTGTACACATGTCATAGGCGCAGCAGGAGTTATATGCATTGTCATGGTTGGTTGGTTTTATGGTTGGTGGGTGTCATGGTTGATGGGTGTCATGGTTGGTGGGTGTCATGGTTGGTGGGTGTCATGGTTGGTGGGTGTCATGGTTGGTGGGTGTCATGGTTGATGGGTGTCAAGGTTGGTGGGTGTCATGGTTGATGGGTGTCATGGTTGATGGGTGTCATGGTTGATGGGTGTCATGGTTGATGGTTGGTGGGTATCATGGTTGGTGGGTGTCATGGTTGATGGTTGGTGGGTGTCATGGTTGGTGGTTGGTGGGTTACATGATTAGTGGTTGGTGGGTGTAATGGTTGGTGGGTGTCATGGTTGATGGGTGCCATGGTTGGCGGGTGTCATGGTTGGTGGGTGTCATGGTTGGTGGGTGTCATGGTTGGCGGGTGTCATGGTTGGTGGGTGTCATGGTTGATGGGTGTCAAACCTACCAAGCACAACCCATTCAAGTGAATGAGGCAACTCTGCAAGTGCCCTGCAACCTTGTGCAGTACAGAAAATAAGGGGTTAAAGCAGGCAGCGTTGTTGCTTTCTCACCACCTGCTTTAACCCTTTGGACCTTATAGAAGCATGAAGTTGTGGGGCACATGCAGAGTGCTCTTATTTACTTAAATGGGTTAAAATTGGCATGCGGTACACTGCTGCTCTTCTGAAAAGTGATCCAAGTGTGTGTTGACAGGTGGTGAGGAGATGATATGTTGCCTCCTCACCACCTGATTTACACCCATGATTGCGGTGCAATGCACACTATTGTGACTCAGTAGTATGGCAATTAGAGGTTTAAATCAGGTTTGAGGAGGTGACACTGGGCAATACTGTGCCTGGTGATCTTTGACTTCTCCCATGTTGTTCAGGTAGATCTCCTCCTCGTTAAGGTTGCCTACCTCTGCTATACAGACATATCCCTCCACCCGGCACTGCCAGCAAACAACAGAACTAGTAACCCCAGGAGAATTCCTCTGTCAGAGATCTCGCTAGATCCGGGTATGGGACAGAATGTAAGACACATACCTCAGATGTCTAAGACAAGCAACACCTATAGAGAAAATCAACATTTTGCTGCCAGCTGAACCCCCAGAATCTCCATAAATCCAGTCTAGATACATGAACTGTGTCTGCAGCACAGAGAAGGAAGATTATCCGAGAGAAATACAGGAATACAGGACAGGGAACACAGCTCAGGAAAGTGACCAGGGTATTACAGGCTGATATCACCCAGTCCCCACCCTACTCTGGACCAATCAGTGAGCAGTATGGGGGGATGAATGTATTTAGTGGTAATGACCCACCTGTGCTGATCTCTGTAGGAGTGTCCTCCTCTATAAATGTCCCTGTTATTCCATCCTCCTCCATAGACTGCTGATCATCCCTCACATACATCTCTTCTTCTTCTGCTTTAACCTCAAATTCTATATCGATTGGATCTCCACTCTAAATCAAGAAACTGAGAGAAAATATCATCTGTAAGATATAAGCTTTATTACTGTGACATCACATATATAAAATCCACACATCCCCATCCATGTTCTAGATGCTCCATCCCACCAACATTGTAATAATGATCGATGGTGTGATCTTCCTGTGTGGAATCCCGTGAATATAGAGGATGGAAACATCTCTCTGGGGGGTTCATGTAGCTGGATGACTCCACCATGGTGTCCTGGTACAAATCTTTGTGTTCTTTTAGGAACTTTGACTCCTTCATCACCCCATCCGCCACATCATCCTCTTTTATTTCTTCTTTAACCACTTCAATACAGGGCATTTTCACCCCCTTCCTTCCCAGACCAATTTTTAGTTTTTAGTGCTGTCGCATTTTGAATGTCAATTGCGCGGTCATGCGACGTTGTACCAAAACAAAATTGATGTCCTTTTTTCACCACAAATAGAGCTTTCTTTTGGTGGTATTTGATCACATCTGCGGTTTTTATTTTTTGCGCTATAAACAAAAGAAGAGCGACAATTTTGAAAAAAAACACAATATTTTTTACTTTTTGTTATAATAAATATCCCCCAAAAATATATAAAAAATAGTTTTTTCCTCAGTAGGCCGATACGTATTCTTCTACATATTTTTGGTAAAAAAAAAAAAATGCAATAAGCGTATATTGATTGGTTTGTGCAAAAGTTATAGCGTCTAAAAATACGGGATAGATTTATGGCATTTTTAACATTTTTAAATTTTTTTTATTTATTACTAGTAATGACGTCGATCTGTGATTTTTTTTGTGACTGCGACATTATGGTGGACACATTTTGACATATTTTTGGGACCATTGTCATTTATACAGCGATCAGTGCTATAAAATTGCACTGATTACTGTGTGTAAATGTGACAGGCAGGGAAGGGGTTAACCACTAGGGGGTAATCGAGGGGTTAAATAGGTTTCCTAGGGAGTGATTCTAACTGTAGGGGGTGGGGACTCACAAGTGGAGGAGACCGATCGGTGTTCCTCTGTACTGGGAACACAGATCGGTCTCCTCTCACCTGACAGGATGTGGATCTGTGTGTTTGCACACACAGATCCACGGTCCTGCTCGGTTAATGGGCAATCGCGGGTGCCCGGCGGACATCGCAGCCAATGGGCACACACACCAGGTCCCGAGCAACCGGGTCCACTCCACTGAGCTCCCAGTCTCTCTCATTAGACTTGCTGATCCACTGCCACTGGATCCCCTGAGCTCTTCCAATAGTCTCACACAGTATCTTTCTCAAGCGTCACCCCCACCTCCCTGCTGGGTCCCTAGCTTGGCACTCACAGATACTCCTCAAGTGTCACCCCGCTGGCCGGCTCAGTCCCTGGCTTGACATTCAAGGCTTCTCTGCAAGCATCACCTCCGCTGGCTGGGTCCCTGGCTTGGCACCTGCTGAAGTTTCCCAATTCTTTACCACCCCCGGTTGATGAGAATGCTACTCTGGTACTTGCTTCAGCTACTCACTGTGGTCCCTGGTAATAAGATGGTTGGTCCCTTAGTGGCAACAGCTTCCCCTCTACCTCCATCCACGACTGGTTCTCTGGCCGGCAGAACCGTCACTTCTAGTTGGACTGCAAGCCGTAGTCCCAACCCTATGCTGCTCTCTTGATTCTGGATAGGCTCTCAGACAACCTAGCAGTCAGACGTCCCTGAGATAGGCCTCAAGCTCTGGCCTAGCAGCCCGGGGCAGCACAACACACATCCACCCAGACAGCCGTCCAGGTGGCACAGAACACCGATCACCTGACCTCACCCAAATAAATAGGCTCCCCCAGCAGGCCAAGGGATTCAAGAAAATCCCTGCCTATTGTCTGAGACTTCCCATCTATTCCTAATTTTTCCTTGCAATGCCCTTGTCTTATCTAATGTCACCAGATACCCGGCCAACTAGTGCCAGAAGAGAGAAGTTCAGCAATTTCAGAATTAGGGTGAGATCAATTGACCCCTAAAAATTGGCCAAGGCAACTATCACTCGACAAATAAATTTAGGAGAACCCTTCCTAAACATCAGGGTGCTACATCCTCCCCCTGCCTAGGAAACTACATCTCGTAGTTTGCAGAAAAAAATAATAATTTGAGCCCTCAAGCCTGAGAGTGAATGTCCTGGCAAAAACTGGGATGGGTGGGGAAACAAGGAAAGGAATAATCATAACAGTAATACAAGGGGCATACCACATGAAATAAACATATGTAGCATATACATTAGCTATTGGTAGTTCTCAAAAGGCAGATAAATATCAGACATTATGTACAATTTATGTGTGGTATACCACCCAAACAACTGAGGAAGTTTTGCGAACAGGCAAAAGTCAATGGGACCCGAAAATTAAAAATCAAAAGTGCTAATTTTAAAGGCTTATATGTAAGTTATTGTCATAAAAAGTGTTTGGGGACCCGGGTCCTGCCCCAGGGGACATGTAACAATGCAAAAAAAAGTTTTTTTTCAGGAGCAGTGATTTTAATAATGCTTAAAGTGAAACAATTAAAATGAAATATTCCTTTAAATATTGTGCCTGGGGGGTGTCCTTAGTCTGCCTGTAAAGTACCGCATCTTTCCCGTGTTTATAACAGTACCACATCAAAATGACATTTCTAAAGGAAAAAATTTCATTCAAAATTGCTCGCGACTGTAATGTATTGTCGGGTCCCAGCAATATGCATAAAAATCATCCACCCCAGTCCATTACCAGGCCCTTTGGGTCTGGTATGAATATTAAGGGAACCCTGCACCAAAATTTAAAAAAAAATGCATGGGGGACCCCCCAAAATTCATACCAGGCCCTTCAGGTCTGGTATGGATTTTAAGGAGAACCCCACGCCAAAATTAAAAAAAAAGAAAAATGAAGTGGGAATCCCCCCAAAAGCCATACCAGACCCTTATCCGAGCATGTAACCTGAGAGGCCACAGGAAAAAGGGGGCGAGAGAGTGCCCCCCTCCTGAACCGTACCAGGCCACATGCCCTAAACATGGGAGGGTGCTTTGGGGTCATCCCCAAAAGCACCTGGTTGTGGGGGTCTGCCCAGTGGTTGTAGGATTCTGCGGGTCGGGGCTTATCAGAATCTGAAAGCACCCTTTAACAAGGGGACCTCCAGATTCTGCGCCCCCTAAGTGAATGGGTATCGGGTACATTGTACTCCTACACATTCACCAAAAAAAGTGTCAAAAAAGGAAAAACGATAGTGAACAGTTTTGGACAATTCCTTTATTAAACAAAAAAAAAATGTCCCGCGATGTAGATCCATCTTCGATCACAGCGCTGACGACCCGAGAAAAAAAAAACAGAAAAACTCCACCTCAATGGGAGGCTCCCACTGACTGCAGCCTTTTTGCACTGACAGTTGTTATATAGCTGAGGGCGGGGCCACCCGGTGACATAAGCGGGTGACCACGCCCCCTTCTGACGTGATGTGACATCACGTAACATCAGAGGCGGGCGGGGTCAGCTGTTCACATCACCAGGTGTCCCCGCCCTCAGATATATAACGGCTGTCATCGCAAAAAGGCTGCAGACACAGGGGCGCCTCCCATGGAGGCTGAAAAATTGGGACTTAGGCACTGGTGCTGGTGCGACAACACTGCAACCCCTCACAGATACTCTAGTTGGAACGCAGGAACGAGCCATGCTACAAAGAATTGCATCAAAAATTGTAATTACATGCCCCTGTTAAATAGGGGCTGAAAAATTGGGCCTTAGGCACTGGTGGCGGCGCCCAGAACCAAAAATGTTCTTACAACCTATCAGCGTGATCATAGAGGAGGAAGAGGATAATTACTCAGCATAACAGGATAGTCATTCAGCATCAGCATAGGCAGTCTTTGAAGGGATCTGAGATTTCAAAAAAAAAATATTCGGTTACATAAGCATCAGGTGCTTGGTAGCTGGTGGTGATCCAAGATTGATTCATTTTTAGGAAGGTCAGTCGATCGACCGAGTCAGTGGACAGACGCACTCTGTGATTGGTTACAAAGCCTCCAGCAGCACTGAATGTGCTTTCTGAAAGAACGCTGGATGCAGGACAGGCCAGTAGCTCAATTGCATACTGTGCAAGCTCTGGCCAGTGATCCATCCTTAAGACCCAGTAACCCAGAGGATTTTCGGTGGGAAAGGTGTCTAAGTCAGATCTTGCCCCTAGGTATTCCTGCACCATGTAAAACAGACACTGGCGATGGTTGCTGGAACCAATCATACATTGGGGCTGTGGACTAAAAAATTGTCTGAACGCATCGGTCAGACGGCCACCTTCTCCACCGCTCCTTCTGTGACTGACCGAAGCCTCAGCAACACGTTGTCCAGGAACAGGAGTTTGTAACCTCCCAGTCTCTGGGGACGCGTTGCACAGACCTTTCTGCAAGGCCTCCCAAAGATGTTTCATCATCTGCTCCCTCTGCGATGGCAAGATAAGGTCCGCAACCTTACCATTGTAATGTGGATCAAGGAGGGTTGCCAGCCAGTATTGATCCCTCTCCTTGATATCACGAATACGAGGATCCTTCCGCGGGCTTTGCAGGATCATTGAGGCCATGCAGTGTAGGTTTGCTGAGGTATTCGGTCTGGAGTCTGCCTCAAGTGCCCTGTCCATTATTCCACGCAGCGTGTGCTCCAACAAGTGGACAAGGGGGACAGTGTCACTGATGCATGCACTGTCACTGCTCACTATCCTCGTGGCCTACTCAAATGGTGACAGGACAGTGCATGCATCCCTGATCATGGCCCACTGGCGTGGGGATAAAAAACAAGCTCCACTGACCCTGTCCTGGTGCCATAGTCACACAGGTACTCATTGATGACCCTCTGCTGCGTGTGCAGCCACTGCAGCATGGCCAACGTTGAGTTCCACCTGGTGGGCATGTCACAGATTAGGCGGTTCTTGGGCAGGTTAAATTCCTTTTGTAGGTCTGCCAGCCAAGCACTGGCATTATATGACTGGCGGAAATGCACACAGACTTTCCTGGCCTGCCTCATGACATCCTGTAAGCCCGGGTACCTGCCCAAGAACCGCTGCACCACCAAGTTAAGGACGTGAGCCAAACAGGGCACATGGGTCATTTGTCCCTGTCGGAGGGCAGAGAGGAGGTTGGTGCCATCGTCGCAAACCACCATTCCTGCCTTAAGTTGGCGTGGCGTCAACCACCTCTGAACCTGCCCCTGCAGAGCTGACAGAACCTCTGCCCCAGTGTGGCTCCTGTCCCCCAAGCACCACAGCTCAAGCACCACATGGCATCTTTTGGCCTGCATACTTGCGTAGCCCCTTGAACGCCTACGGAGCACCGCTGGTTCCGAGGACAAAGCACAGGAAGAGGCCATGGAGGAAGAAGAAGAGGAGGGGGTGGAGGAGAGAGGTGTGTCAGAATCACTAGTAGTGGCATTTTGGAGGCATGGTGGCGGAACAACATCCAACACTACTGCACCTTGCCCTGCATCCTTCCAAGCTGCCAGTAGAGTCACCCAATGCGCTGCGAAACTTAGGTAACGTCCCTGTCCATGCCTTCTGGGCCATTAGTCAGCGGTAATATGCACCTTACCGCTGATTGCCCTGTCCAGCGAGGCCAAGACATTGCCTTCCACATGCCGGTAGAGAGCTGGAATCGCCTTCCGTGAGAAAAAGTGGCATTTGGGAACCTGCCACTGAGGAACCGCACATTCCACAAACTCACGAAAGGGGGCAGAGTCTACAAACTGAAAAGGTAGCAGTTGAAGTGCTAGCAATTTTGCCAAGCTAGCATTCAACCACTGGGCATGTGGATGGCTGGGAGCGAACTTCTTTCTGTGGTGCAGCAGCTGGGGCAGGGAAATTTGCCTGGTACAATCTGACGTCGGTGTACCGATAGCAGATTGCCCCCAAGTACTTGGCTGTGACACACCTAATTCTTCACCTTCATTCCTCTTAGTGCAGGTCTGAGAGAGGACTGAAGGTATAGTGTGGTTGGAGATCCCAGCTGATGAGGAGTAAGGAGAGGTCCTCTTTGTTCTTTGGTGTGGGTCTTTTAGGTACACTTGCCAACAAACTGCATGGCAGGTCAACATATGTCTGGTCAAGCATGTGGTGCCCAAGCGGAGATGTTTTGGCCACGCGAGATACGCGTGAGACATATGTTGCAAATAGCAGCAGTGCCATCTGATGCACTCATCTCAAAAAAGGCCCACACCAAAGAACTTATGGAATAATGCGCAGAGACAGCAGCGCCCTGCACATGCGGAGCTCTGAGGTGTGATGCACTCAGTGTGCTGCCCTTAGGCTGGCCCCTGGTGGGCATCCTGCCTCGTTGGGGATGTGCCTCCTCCCTCTCCTCTCTCCCATCAGGCACCCAGGTTGAGTCAGTGACCTCATCATCCCCTACCTCCTCATCACTGGAGCAAACCTGGCAGTATGCTGCAGCAGGGGGAACATGACTGCCAGATTGCTGTTCTTCTTGTTGGACACCCCCTCTGTTTGGGCTCACGTTACTGCCTTCATCTAGCTCAGTACCATCATCAGAGCCTTCAAAACGCTGGGCATCCTCCTGGAGCATATACCCAACACTGTGGTCAAACTAGTTTGAGGGACTCCTGAGGAGGACATGGTGGGGCTAGGGAAGGAGTCACTGATGCCATTGAGCTGAGGGAAGAGGCCACGTTGGCAGCTGCTTTGCCAGACAAAGTACCCTAAGCCTGGGTGAGAGAGGATGAGGAGGATGAGGACTGCTTGGTCAACCAACTAACCAAGTCTTCCGCATGTTGCGGCTCAACACGGCCAACTGCCGAAAAAAAGGCCAAGCGTGTCCCACGGCCACGTGCTGATGAGGATGCACCGTCTCCACGACCAGCACTGTTGCCTCTAGACACAGAGCCTGCTTGCCCTCTTTTATTGGCTGTCTGCCTCATATATATATATATATATATATATATATATATATACCGATTATACTGCAGCTAGCAGAATGAACTACCCGCCTGTAGTATTATTAGTATGATAACCCCTGCACTTGTCTTCAGGTAGCTATAATGTAGGTGCAACTGTGCAGGGTACACAGTACAGTAGCTGGAAATACTTCAATGAGCCTACACAAGCACCTGGCTGCAGGTTGCTATACTGTAGGTCAGACTGTGCAGGGTACACAGTACAGTAGCTGAAAATACTGTAAAAACACCTGCCTGCCTGTCAGTATATTAGGAAGAGAAAAACAGGATCTAGCTAAACTGAATACAGTATATATATATATATATATATATATATATATATATATATATACACACACAAACAACACCTGGGATGCATATATATACACAATACACTGTAACTGCAGCTAACTGACTCGACCTGCCTACTCTAACTTAAATCAAATGACACTGTCTGTCTCTCTCTCTCTCTCTCTCTCCCTCTCTCTCTCTCTCTCTATCTCTGTCTGAACGCCGGAACACACTACACAGGGCCGACGTGCAGGCGGCCTTATATAGTGTGGGGCGTGTACTAAACCCCCTGAGCCATAATTGGCCAAAGCCTCCTTGGCTTTGGCCAATTACGGCTCTGTGTTCAGATGGCGCTGTGATTGGCCAAGCATGTGGGTCATAGTGCATGCTTGGCCAATCATCAGCCAGCAATGCACCGCGATGCCGCAGTGAATTATGGGCCGTGACGCGCCACTCGAATTTGGCGTGAACGGCCCATATCGTTCATAATTCGGCGAACAGGCAATGTTCGAGTCGAACATGCTTTCGATTCGAACACGAAGCTCATCCCTAATATTGTACCACTTCTTTTTGAGCCAATTTGTAATTTTTAACATTTTCCTCCTGTGAGGCCTTAACCATTTTATTAAGGGTAGTTAAGGTTTGTACTTGGTTATGTAAAGCTGTATTCTCTTTTTCCCTCTCAGAAATTGTAATATTTTTATTATAGACTATTTCTTCAAATTGCTCTATTTTAGCATTCATAGCCATGCAAGTCGAAAATATATGCCCGCTACAGATAAACCTTTGAGCTTTTTATCCTTTTTGGTTGTTTTAAATTGTTCTTCAAATAATTCTTGGCGATCCTTGTAACCTAGCATCACAGGCAAATTCATTGCTCTTATGTTTAAGAGTATAAATTGCTGCAAACTTTTCTAGACAGGACATGGCTGCCATTATCAATAAATAATATGCACAATTTGTAAGCTAGATTAAGTTAAATGTTCCCCTGCACTATACAGTCACTTTGAGATTAGTGTATAGAAGGAGGGAAAAAAACAATAAACAGAAACTCAAATAGAATAAAATTCAGAATATATATATATATATATATATATATATATATATATATATATATATATATATATATATATATTTTTTTTTTTAACTCTCAAAAAAAACAATCTTTTAGATTACTGGAGACACACCAAATCTACTCACAATATCCTGTAGTTTACCTTGTCTGAGCCTACACCCACAAAACAATAGACCCGGGGGACAATAGGAACAATAGTAAGGCCACCAGGATCAAATAGGGTGGGTAGCCCTCTAGGTTTACAATAGAAAGGTAAACACAGCCGTGTTTACACCAATGTTAAACCAAATTCAGTTTAAAAAAAAAATGAATCTACCACAAACTCTGATTATTGAATTTTTGGTAGGGTTTATCCTTAAAAAAAAGTCAAGGTATAATCCAGTATGCTGAATGCACCTTATACCCTATAATAATAATCTTTCTCAGATATTAGCTTCAGAATTCAGCAACAAGACTTCCACAGTTTTGTACTTTAACTGACAACAATGAGAATATTACTGCTTGTAAATTCCCACAGCTAAAACAAACAAACTACTCTCTTGTAGCTATTTTCACTGTCCTACACACAAATATTATGCCTTTAGTGGACACACCATTTAAATTAAAACAGAAATCTGTTGAACCTTTTCAACAAAACCAAGACCACGCTCAATCGGTGTCTTTCCCATGAAACCCATGTACTCACCATACAGCACACTCAAACACTGGTTAGATTTTACCGCCAAGTTACTTCCTCCCCATTACATTGGCCGTTTATAATGGTACTTCCAAAGAACTCTTTCAATTAAAATTAGGGGATATTAAGCAAAACAAAATATGTGGTGTATCCTCCCTCCTTTTTACAGTTCATCTAATACCCACTAATAAAACATTTACCTATTTTTTCCCCAGATAAAACTGTTGTGACCCCCAACTTCCAGAACAAACTGACTCAGTTTAAATTCCCCCCAATAACCTTAATCTGCATTACACAAATCTCGGTATTATATTAAATACTTTCAGTCTTGTACTCTACTTTTGTGGACGCCATCAGTTACCCTGAAAAATCTATATTTAGGATTTTTCATATCTCATAGATATGATGTGGGTTAAATGAGAGTTCTTTTGACCAGAAGTGAAAGTTCTGATATAATGACATTTATTAGGAAGCAGTTGAAAGTCTGGCTAATACACAATCATCTATCTATAGTCTTACACCAAGGAGGAAAATATTAGGTTGAAATAAAATATTTACATGAAGGAATACAGAGTATATTCCTTAAAACAGTAACCTACAAACATATTTAGTTACAAGTAAAAGGGCATAAATTTCCCCATAATTACCCATCCTTACCAAAGGTCCATCCTGCTGGCTGGTCTATCAGAAAGAGAGCTTTAGCTCCCCGTCAGTCTGTGTATATCAAACCAGGCTGATGTCTCATTGGTTGGCATTAGGGATGAGCTTCGAGTTCGAGTCGAACTCATGTTCGACTCGAACATTGGCTGTTCGCAAGTTCACCGAACAGCGAACAATTTGGGGTGTTCGCGGCAAATTCGAATGCCGCGGAACACCCTTTAAAAGTCTATGGGAGAAATCAAAAGTGCTAATTTTAAAGGCTAATATGCAAGTTATTGTCATAAAAAGTGTTTGGGGACCTGGGTCCTGCCCCAGGGGACATGGATCAATGCAAAAAAAAGTTTTAAAAACGGCCGTTTTTTCAGGAGCAGTGATTTTAATAATACTTAAAGTCAATCAATAAAAGTGTAATATCCCTTTAAATTTCGTACCTGGGGGGTGTCTATAGTGTGCCTGTAAAGGGGCGCATGTTTCCTGTGTTTAGAACAGTCTGACAGCAAAATGACATTTTGAAGGAAAAAAACTCATTTAAAACTACCCGCGGCTATTGCATTGCTGACAATACACATAGAAGTTCATTGATAAAAACGGCATGGGAATTCCCCAAAGGGGAACCCCGAACCAAAATTAAAAAAAAAAAATGACGTGGGGGTCCCCCTAAATTCCATACCAGGCCCTTCAGGTCTGGTATGGATATTAAGGGGAACCCCGGCCAAAATTAAAAAAAAAAAAATGACGTGGGGTTCCCCCTAAATTCCATACCAGACCCTTCAGGTCTGGTATGGATTTTAAGGGGAACCCCGCGCCAAAAAAAAAAAAAAAAACGGCGTGGGGTCCCCCCAAAAATCCATACCAGACCCTTATCCGAGCACGCAACCTGGCAGGCCGCAGGAAAAGAGGGGGGGACAAGAGTGCGGCCCCCCCTCCCTCCTGAACCGTACCAGGCCACATGCCCTCAACATTGGGAGGGTGCTTTGGGGTAGCCCCCCAAAACACCTTGTCCCCATGTTGATGAGGACAAGGGCCTCATCCCCACAACCCTGGCCGGTGGTTGTGGGGGTCTGCGGGCGGGGGGCTTATCGGAATCTGGAAGCCCCCTTTAACAAGGTGACCCCCAGATCCCGGCCCCCCCCCTGTGTGAAATGGTAAGGGGGTACATAAGTACCCCTACCATTTCACGAAAAAAGTGTCAAAAATGTTAAAAATGACAAGAGACAGTTTTTGACAATTCCTTTATTTAAATGCTTCTTCTTTCTTCTATCTTGCTTCATCTTCTGGTTCTTCTGGCTCTTCTGGTTCTTCTGGTTCTTCCTCCGGCGTTCTCGTCCAGCATCTCCTCCGCGGCGTCTTCTGTCTTCTTCTCCTCGGGCCGCTCCGCACCCATGGCATGGGGGGGAGGCTCCCGCTCTTCTCTTCTTCTTTTCTTCTTTTCTTCTCTTCTTCTCTTCTTCTTCATTTTCTTCTCCGGGCCGCTCCGCAATCCATGCTGGCATGGAGGGAGGCTCCCGCTGTGTGACGGCGCTCCTCGTCTGACAG
Organism: Aquarana catesbeiana; assembly: GCF_042186555.1. Classification (NCBI taxonomy): domain Eukaryota; kingdom Metazoa; phylum Chordata; class Amphibia; order Anura; family Ranidae; genus Aquarana; species Aquarana catesbeiana. The sequence goes on from NC_133325.1 coordinate 7,597,269, forward strand.
TTCTTAAATAACGGAGGGGGGCGGGGCCACCCGGTGACCCCGCCCCCTCTGACGCACGGTGACTTGACGGGACTTCCCTGTGGCATTCCCCGTGACGTCACAGGGAAGTCCCGTCAAGTCACCGTGCGTCAGAGGGGGGCGGGGTCACCGGGTGGCCCCGCCCCCCTCCGTTATTTAAGAACTGTCAGACGAGGAGCGCCGTCACTCAGCGGGAGCCTCCCTCCATGTCAGCATGGATTGCGGAGCGGCCCGGAGAAGAAAATGAAGAAGAGAAGAACAGAAGAAGAGAAGAAGAGAAGAGCGGGAGCCTCCCCCCCATGCCATGGGTGCGGAGCGGCCCGAGGAGAAGAAGACAGAAGACGCCGCGGAGGAGATGCTGGACGAGAACGCCGGAGGAAGAACCAGAAGAACCAGAAGAGCCAGAAGAACCAGAAGATGAAGCAAGATAGAAGAAAGAAGAAGCATTTAAATAAAGGAATTGTCAAAAACTGTCTCTTGTCATTTTTAACATTTTTGACACTTTTTTCGTGAAATGGTAGGGGTACTTATGTACCCCCTTACCATTTCACACAGGGGGGGGGCCGGGATCTGGGGGTCACCTTGTTAAAGGGGGCTTCCAGATTCCGATAAGCCCCCCGCCCGCAGACCCCCACAACCACCGGCCAGGGTTGTGGGGATGAGGCCCTTGTCCTCATCAACATGGGGACAAGGTGTTTTGGGGGGCTACCCCAAAGCACCCTCCCAATGTTGAGGGCATGTGGCCTGGTACGGTTCAGGAGGGAGGGGGGGCCGCACTCTCGTCCCCCCCTCTTTTCCTGCGGCCTGCCAGGTTGCGTGCTCGGATAAGGGTCTGGTATGGATTTTTGGGGGGACCCCACGCCGTTTTTTTTTTTTTTTTTTGGCGCGGGGTTCCCCTTAAAATCCATACCAGACCTGAAGGGTCTGGTATGGAATTTAGGGGGAACCCCACGTCATTTTTTTTTTTAATTTTGGCCGGGGTTCCCCTTAATATCCATACCAGACCTGAAGGGCCTGGTATGGAATTTAGGGGGACCCCCACGTCATTTTTTTTTTTTAATTTTGGTTCGGGGTTCCCCTTTGGGGAATTCCCATGCCGTTTTTATCAATGAACTTCTATGTGTATTGTCGGCAATGCAATAGCCGCGGGTAGTTTTAAATGAGTTTTTTCCTTCAAAATGTCATTTTGCTGTCAGACTGTTCTAAACACAGGAAACATGCGCCCCTTTACAGGCACACTATAGACACCCCCCAGGTACGAAATTTAAAGGGATATTACACTTTTATTGTTTGACTTTAAGCATTATTAAAATCACTGCTCCTGAAAAAACGGCCGTTTTTAAAACTTTTTTTTGCATTGATCCATGTCCCCTGGGGCAGGACCCAGGTCCCCAAACACTTTTTATGACAATAACTTGCATATAAGCCTTGAAAATTAGCACTTTTGATTATTCATGTTCGTGTCCCATAGACTTTAACGGTGTTCGCATGTTCGAACGAACTTTTTTCCTGTTCGCATGTTCTGGTGCGAACCGAACAGGGGGGTGTTCGGCTCATCCCTAGTTGGCATAGCGTGACTTCTGATTGGTTAGCTTCCCTAAACCTTGCCTAAGCCAACCCCCTTGAATGCAAATCCTAGTGATTATTCGGAGCAGGAGGATGTTGCTGGGAAGTTAAGAATTGATTCCGGGGTGGGCCCCCTTTTGCATATCCCAGCATGGGATGCTTTGAAGTGAGTTTGTGTAACAATGAGGTTGGAAACATATTGTTTGTACACAAAAGCCTAGGCCCGACTTGTCTCGAGCTATATGTGAAGATTAATACATTCTGGCCTGCATGGATACAAGCTAAATGTAATAGATTCTTCATTACAATATTTTACAGCTATTAATGGAGATTTCACATAAACTCATAAGGCAACATGAAGATGAATGGACATTGCAGAACATGTGGCCTGGTATGGTTCAGGGGGGGGCTCTCTTGTTCCCCTCTTTTCCTGCGGCCCGCCAGGTTGCGTGCTCGGATAAGGGTCTGGTATGGATTTTAGGGGGGAACCCCACGCCATTTTTTTTTAAATTTGGGCGCGGGATTCTCCTTAATATCCATACCAGACCCAAAGGATCTGGTAATGGACTGGGGGACCCATGCCGTTTTTTTCAATGATTTTTATGTATATTGCTGGGATCCGACAATACATTACAGCCGCGAGCAATTTTAAATGACAAATAATACACATAATTATCTCATGTCTTCTTTACCCTGGTAATATCTTATACTGTACCAGCACCCCTCCCCCTACTTTTCCAACATCAATTCCCACCCCACCCCTTTCTCCTCTATCCTCCTACTTCTCTCCTTTTTTTGTATAATGGTTACCTTGTTATACAATTTGAATTATTGTTCAATGTCTCTAGAAAACCTACAACAAAGAAATATTTTTTTTTAAAAAGGGACCTCAGATATCCTGCTCCCCCTACATGAACGAGTAATGGGGCCCATAGTACTGTATGCCTGGTTACTCATTTACAACAAAGTCCAAACAGCAACCCCCTCCCCCCCAAAAAAAAAAAAAAAAAAAATCCATAAAAATAATGACATCCAGCAAAGTAGATCCCTCCAACATGCCACAGAAAAACACGCAGACCAACCAGATTATCTGTTCCCCACAGAATCTCACTACAAATGACATTTCCCAAACTGGCAGCTGAAAGTAGAGTAAGGGGCTCCCAGGTGATGTTATTCCCTAAACTGACTAAATATCACTACTTCACCCCTAAATCACATATTCCTGACCACCTGTGTCCTAGAACCCAGTGACACTGTGCTGTGCGGTATTATTGGTTGCTCGGATGCAGATATTTGTGTCACCTACATCTCAGAACCAATGACATCATCGGTTGCTAGGATGCAGGGGGCCGGTTCGCACAGCATGATTGGTTGCTAGGACAGTGGTGGCTCCAGCATCCATAGCCACCAAACTGGAAGTTGTCATTTATCCGCAGTAGAGATATCACCACTAAATGAATGAGTTCTGACTGCAGCAGAGGTTTCATGGGTGGGAGATCAGAATGGACAAACTGGTCAATACATCAACCTTCTAAAACATAGAGAATGTAAAAGGAAGAGCGGACCTCCCAGATCTGAGACACAGAAACCTGATGATGAAAAGTCCAAGAAGTGATCACTACTCTAGTGGTGTGGGCTGTAATGGGAGGAGGAGGAACTTTATCACACAACTCATAGACCTGCAAAACAATCTACTGAATCCACTAAGAACCAATCAAATCACTTAGTAATAGCAGATCTGGAATATGGAGAACCTTTTTTTAGCCTCTGGAATAACAAACAGGAAATCCATCTGTGTTAAAAAACATTGGCCGAGAGGTGACCCCCGACCATTCCCACCACATCCATACAAGCACTATTGTAATGTACAACACAATATATAGAGTAGAGAGGTCAGCACTATTGTAATGTACAACACAATATATAGAGTAGAGAGGTCAGCACTATTGTAATGTACAACACAATATATAGAGTAGAGAGGTCAGCACTATTGTAATGTACAACACAATATATAGAGTAGAGAGGTCAGCACTATTGTAATGTACAACACAATATATAGAGTAGAGGGGTCAGCACTATTGTAATGTACAACACAATATATAGAGTAGAGAGGTCAGCACTATTGTAATGTACAACACAATATATAGAGTAGAGAGGTCAGCACTATTGTAATGTACAACACAATATATAGAGTAGAGAGGTCAGCACTATTGTAATGTACAACACAATATATAGAGTAGAGAGGTCAGCACTATTGTAATGTACAACACAATATATAGAGTAGAGCGGTCAGCACTATTGTAATGTACAACACAATATATAGAGTAGAGAGGTCAGCACTATTGTAATGTACAACACAATATATAGAGTAGAGAGGTCAGCACTATTGTAATGTACAACACAATATATAGAGTAGAGAGGTCAGCACTATTGTAATGTACAACACAATATATAGAGTAGAGGGGTCAGCACTATTGTAATGTACAACACAATATATAGAGTAGAGAGGTCAGCACTATTGTAATGTACAACACAATATATAGAGTAGAGAGGTCAGCACTATTGTAATGTACAACACAATATATAGAGTAGAGAGGTCAGCACTATTGTAATGTACAACACAATATATAGAGTAGAGAGGTCAGCACTATTGTAATGTACAACACAATATATAGAGTAGAGAGGTCAGCACTATTGTAATGTACAACACAATATATAGAGTAGAGGGGTCAGCACTATTGTAATGTACAACACAATATATAGAGTAGAGGGGCATTTAGTATCGGGGTACAGGGATGTGGGGGGTCAGACAACACACGGGGGGGTATCACCTTCTGTTGTATATCCACAGAAATCACCCAGCACGCTGGCAGATTGTCTGGAGAACCCCAAGTTCCCAGCCCAGACAGGGGTAACAGCTGTATAACAGCACACACACTCTATTATCCCACCACTGCCACACACATGACAAGGATGGAAGACCACGGGAACTAGAAAACCAGGAGAGGACCTTGTATGGTGGAGGAGGGAAGGAGAGGGAGATTATTGTGATAGACTTGGCACAGCCTGCAATACCTCTGACCACCACTAGAGGGAGACTCCACCCATATCTAGCTGGCTGACCACACACAGGCAGATAGAAATCTTACATACAATCTGGTGAACTCCAAAGCCTGATACTTACTATTAGTTTTTTTCCATTTAACCCAGCGGGTTGAGTAAAAAAACTTGTCAGCTCCGGTCAGAGCCGCTGTATGAGGTTAGTATAGTGATCTCCCCCACTGACCTGATGTCTTCTGACAGGGAGATGCACCTCCTTTTTATTTTTTAACCAGCCAATGTCCCCCGACATTCGGCCTGTTTATACCCGGCTTAAGACTGGACATACATTATATCCTTGTACAACTTTCCTCCAGATTTACCAAAACCATATAATATGAGGTGATACTCAAACACTTTCAGTTTGTATGCAGTCAGGCCGGCCCTTACACTACATAGGTAAAAGGTTATCTAAAGAAATTGAACAAGAAAATTGTATAATGTGTGGCCAGCTTAATGGTTGGGGATCAGTCTAGTAATCAGCACACACTTCTGGGGTTCCTCAGACTCCCTTACAAACTAGAATCCTTGGGTTACTCCCTCTTCCCACTATCCATGTACACCCCACACCACACACACCACAGGGGGGCAGTGAGGGGACAGGGGAGGAGATGGGGAAGTGGGGGGATAAATGCCCATTATTTGTTGTCAGTGGGGGAGGGGGATGCCCACTATTATCAGTTGATTAAAAAAAAATTGGAGTTCACTGGGGGGGGGGGGTGTTAGGCATTAGTGCTTAGTAGGAAAAAATGGGGCAAGAAAAGGGGGGGGGGCAGAGGTGCTCCATAGAGAGACAGGAGGTACTGGTGCTCAGCGGTTGGACGAGGGGTACTGGGGGGACAGGAAGGTAATTGGGGAACCAGAAGTGTGGAAAGGTGGCAATAAGGGGACAGGGGGACAGTGAGATCGGAAGGGGGCAATATGAGGGAAAGAGGGGTGAACAGTAGAAAGTGATGGACAGGGGGTGGATACGGGGGAAACTGGGAAGCAGGGGGGAAACAAGGAGCTGGACAGGGAGGAACCAGGGGGATGGGGAGTTAGTGGTGCTCAGAGGGAGATGAATACCTGTCTGATGGTGTCCTGTTATGAAAGTTGACGTGAAGCTCCTCTGATGAGTCTTCTATGGTTGGGGTCCTCTCGGATGGTCCCTCTTGGCTCCTCTGATGAGTCTTCTATGGTTGGGGTCCTCTCGGATGGTCCCCCTTGGCTCCTCTGATGAGTCTTCTATGGTTGGGGTCCTCTCGGATGGTCCCTCTTGGCTCCTCTGATGAGTCTTCTATGGTTGGGGTCCTCTCGGATGGTCCCTCTTGGCTCCTCTGATGAGTCTTCTATGGTTGGGGTCCTCTCAGATGGTCCCTCTTGGCTCCTCTGATGAGTCTTCTATGGTTGGGGGTCCTCTCTTAAATGGTCCCTCTTGGCTTCCTCCTGCTCACAAGTGTCCACAATCAGGATAAAGTTCTCCTCTGTGTCCGTGATGGAAGATGGAGGCTTCTTGTCCTTGCTGAGAGGTGTGAGGGATGTTCTGTGTCTGCAATACAGATGTGGAAAGACTCCAATCACATTGTGAGCCAGCTTCCTCACAGGGGGCCCCTCCCTCACAGACGCCTTAGGGCCACACTGACTACAAACAGTGCAAGGGAGGGGGGAATGACAAAGAGGACCCCTCCCTCCATTCTCTGGGATGACACAATAGAATCTCATGAGGAGGAGCAGGATGGGGGATTTTTCTACAAGGAATGAATTTCTAGCAGTGAATGTGATTTTCATTCAGTAAATTCAATTCATTCCAAAATGAGATGATAAAAGGAAATGAAAAAATATAGAAAGATCTTGCGAGCCACAGATGGGTTAATGCCCCCAATATAAATCCCTGGTGATAGCAAGCTGCAAACACTAATCACGTTTCATACCCGTGTAAATAGCAATACAAATAAATGCGTTTGCGCTAGAGAAATTATAATAATAAAAATAAAAATCAGTGTATGGAGAAAATAAAAAAAAAAATAAATATCAAAGAATATATCCTAATATATCTAAAACAATCATTTGTAAATGTCAATCTGTGATAAATTGTTTAGTGATGAAATAAATAAAGTGCAACGTGCATATAAAATATTAGAGATCCAAGTGCAAACTCAGGTTTAAAAGAGCGCTCACTCCTTCAATGAAGTGATTAATAAAGTTCATCAATGATAAATACAAAGTGCACAAATACAGTGTCCATCATCAGTGATATCCATCATGCTCATCCGAGAAGTGTAAAAATATATATAACATGCTCCAGTGCTCTCCGGTGACCCCCAAAATCATATGCGCTCACCTCAGAGCGTGTGACACAGGACCCAAACTATGTCAAATCATGCTTGGGAGCCACTCCTGGGCTCTAATAGGTATGCAGGTGTTGACCTCCAACTTGCTCAATTAATAGCGTTCCAATTCATAAATGAAAGAGAAGAAACTCCATAGTGTAACATTGTAAAGGAATTTATTCTAAAAACAAACACTCCTCCGTGTTTTCCTGACTTAGTGGTCGATCATAACCTCATAATTCATATATACCATCCCACTGGGGGACAAAATCTTATATATATATATGGGATGGTATATATGAATTATGAGGTTATGATCGGCCACTAAGTCAGGAATTTTTTAATGGAATTGTGAGATATATATGTATATTTAGGATGTATCTGGTCTATAAACCAGAGGCTCTGGATGGACAGTTGGATAAATGGTTCTATATTTAGGATGTATCTGGTCTATAAACCAGAGGCTCTGGATGGACAGTTGGATAAATGGTTCTATATTTAGGATGTATCCAGTCTATAAACCAGAGGCTCTGGATGGACAGTTGGATAAATGGTTCTATATTTAGGATGTATCTGGTCTATAAACCAGAGGCTCTGGATGGACAGTTGGATAAATGGTTCTATATTTAGGATGTATCCGGTCTATAAACCAGAGGCTCTGGATGGACAGTTGGATAAATGGTTCTATATTTAGGATGTATCTGGTCTATAAACCAGAGGCTCTGGATGGACAGTTGGATAAATGGTTCTATATTTAGGATGTATCTGGTCTATAAGTATATCTGTTGCAATCTCTGTGCACAGGGAAATTATACAAGTTGTGAGAACTTTTTGTTCTGGGGAGGGCTGTGTATGGGGGAGGGGTGAGAAGTCGGGGAGGGCTGTGTATGGGGGAGGGGTGAGAAGTCAGGGAGGGGTGTGTATGGGGGAGGGGTGAAAAGGTGGGGAGGGCTGTGTATGGGGGAGGGGTGAGAAGTCGGGGAGGGTTGTGTATGGGGGAGGGGTGAGAAGCGGGGGAAGGCTGTGTATGGGGGAGGGGTGAGAAGTCGGTGAGGGCTGTGTATGGGGGAGGGGTGAGAAGTCGGGGAGGGTTGTTTATGGGGGAGGGGTGAGAAATCGGGAAGGGGTGTGTATGGGGGAGGGGTGAGAAGTTGGGGAGGGCTGTGTATGGGGGAGGGGTGAGAAGTCGGGGAGGGCTGTGTATGGGGGAGGGGTGAGAAGTCGGGGAGGGCTGTGTATGGGGGGAGGGATGAGAAGTCAGGGAGGGCTGTGTATGGGGGGAGGGATGAGAAGTCAGGGAGGGCTCTGTATTGGGGAGGGGTGAGAAATCGGGGAGGGCTGTGTATGGGGGAGGGGTGAGAAGTCGGGGAGGGCTGTGTATGGGGGAGGGGTGAGAAGGTGGGGAGGGATGTGTATGGGGGAGGGGTGAGAAGTCAGGGAGGGGTGAGAAGTCGGGGAGGGCTGTGTATGGGGGAGGGGCGGTTACATGTAATGAGAAGTACAGACACTCTCTCTAATATTAGAGGACAGGATTGGACAATTCCAGTAGAGGGGGAGGGGAGGGGGGTGGTAACATTGGGGCTCAGTCACAGCACACAGCCCATGGTATTGTGTGTATAATGCGTGTTCTCTGGTGTGCATTGTGGGGGGCGCTGTTGTGCGGTGTAATGAGGTGTTAGGCTCTCTTCTATAGAATTCTATGGGCTCTTTGTAATATTATACAAGGTGTGGGAACGATCGGCACAAACAATACAACCTCACATTGTTTTCTTTGATGGTGACGGAAGCCATAGAACATCGGGAACATCGCCTTGTTCAGCTGCCCATACACTCGTACAATCTCCTTCCAATCTTTTCATTGGAAGATCCTTCCCTCCATTCTCTTATGGTTAGTGGAGGGAAATGGAAGTGTGTGATGGCGGTGATGAGGAAATTGGAAGGAGTCGGATGGAAAATGTTTCCGGAATGAAGAAATTTCTAGCAGTGAATGAGATTTCATTCAGGAAAGTCCAATCATTCCAAACACACGATTGTTTCCAAGTAATGAGAACAACATTCATCATTGGAGGTACTGAGGAGACTTTGGTGTCAATGTTCATACAGACGTTCATTTATAAATCTCCTCGTGTATGTCCAGAGTAACTGTTGGTGTGAATGAGCCCTAAAGGTGACCATACACTATACAATCTGATTGTACAATCTCCTTTCCATCTTCCATCATCTACATAGTACAAGGATCTGCCCAATCCCATACACACTGAATGGAAGGTTTGGATTTGTCCTCCTATTACATAATATTGGAAATTCTAAAGCAGATTGTATAGTGTGTGGTCAGCGTTAGGCTTGTGTGTTCTATTCCAGAATCCCCCCCAATATGTCGCTTGTCACCTACTTCCCCGTACTACCCCTCCCCCATAGTGACTCCATATTGTCCCACCTGTGTCCCCTCCCCCACACCGCCATTATAAAAATGTATGTTATACTGCGCATGCAGAAGATGGAGCGTGTGATGTCATGTGCCTCGTCTCACACATGCATCGTACAACATTCCTTTCTTTTTCTACAAGATCTCCGGGAGAACGTTTTCCCCAAGAAATGAGTGTCATGGCGTCCAGCACATGTAGAAGATGAAGTGTATGAGGTGATCCCCCGGTGTGTACAATATGAGAGTCCTGAGAGATGTGAGAGCTCCGGATCTCTCTGAAGACACCAGTGTGATCAGGGGAGGAAGGAAGAGGACACAAGAAAGGGAAAGCTCCTCATACACTAGGAGATTATTGAAGGAGAATTTGGAGAAATCTTCTCACTACATTCCATGGATTGATGAATGGCGATCAGAAGGAGTTCAACATTTCATTTCCTTTTATCATCTCATTTTGGAATGAATGGAATTTACTGAATGAAAATCACATTCACTGCTAGAAATTCATTCCTTGGAGAAAAACTCCCCATCCTGCTCCTCCCAATCTTCTCCCTACTGCACTCAATAATCAACGTTGATTTCCCTCCACTAACCAGAAGAACATCCAACAAACCTTCTTCAAATGACCAATATGGAATGAGAGTCTATTAGTGTGATCCCCCTCCCCCACACTGTGTTTGTAGTCAGAGTGGCCCCAGGGTGTCTGTGAGGAAGCTGGCTCACAATGTGATTGGAGTCTTCCCAGATCCGTAGTGCAGACACAGAACGTCCCTCACACCTATCAGCCAGGACAAGAAGCCTCCATCTTCCATTGGGGACACGGAGGAGAACTTTTCCCTGATTGTGGACACTTGTGAGTAGGAGGAAGAGAAGCCGAGAGTTGGGAGAGATTTCCCCCTTCATTTCCAGTCACCGTGCTGGGAAGATTCAGAAATCACCCGACCATAGAAGACTCATCAGAGGAGCCAAGAGGGACCATCCGAAAGGACCTCAACCATAGAAGACTCATCAAAGGAGCCAAAAGGGACCATCCGAGACGACCCCAACCATAGAAGACTCATCAGAGGATCCATCCGAGAGGACCTCAACCATAGAAGACTCATCAGAGGAGCCATCCAAAAGGACCTCAACCATAGAAGACTCATCAGAGGAGCCAAGAGGGACAATCCGAGAGGACCCCAACCATGGAGGATTCATCAGAGGAGCCAAGAGGGATCATCTGAGAGGACCCCAACCATAGAAGACTCATCAGAGGAGCCAAGAGGGACCATCCGAGAGGACCCCAACCATAGAGGATTCATCAGAGGAGCCAAGAGGGATCATCTGAGAGGACCCCAACCATAGAAGACTCATCAGAGGAGCTCCACATCAATCTGCGGAACAGGACACCATCAGCCAGGTATTCATCTCCCAATTCACCCCACTGCAACCCATTCACACTTTTGTCCACCCACTGACGTCCTGTCCACTCCTCTGTTCCCCCACTGCCCCCTGTCCTCCCCTCTAGCCCCCTATCTACACTTGTGTCCCCCACTTCCCCTCTGTCTCCCCCCACTGCCACCACTCCCCTATGTTCTCCCACTGCCCCCCTGTCCACCCTCCTGTCCCACTTCTGCCCCCACTGCTCCCCTGTACAGCCCTCTGTTCCCTCACTGACCTCCGTCCACCCTTCTGTCTCCACCCTCTTCAATGTCTTCCCCCCCCAATGCCCCTCTGTATCCTCAATGCCCCCTTTCCATCCTCTTGCTCCCCTGTCCCACCACTGAGTACCTATGTTCCCCTTTTTTCAAATTCTCAACATTTCCCCTCAGTGATCACTATATATTTTATCAAATAATAACCCCCCCACTGACCACAGATAATGGGAATTTTTTCCTCCCACTTATTTATCACTGCCCACCTGTCCCCTCCACTTCCCCCCCAAACTGCCCCCCTGTCCACCCCACTTCTCACTGTCCCCTCAATGCCCCCATGTTGTGTGTGTGGTGTGGGGTGTACATGGATAGTGGGAAGAGGGAGTAACACAAGGATTCTAGCTTGTAGGGGAGCCTGAGGAACCCCAGAAGTGTGTGCTGATTACTAGACTGATCCCCAACCCTCATAGTGCACCAGATTGTATGTAAGATTTGTATCTGCCTGTGTGTGGTCAGCCAGCTAGATATGGGTGGAGTCTCCCTCTAGTGGTGGTCAGAGGTATTGCAGGCTGTGCCAAGTCTATCACAATAATCTCCCTCTCCTTCCCTCCTCCACCATACAAGGTCCTCTCCTGGTTTTCTAGTTCCCGTGGTCTTCCATCCTTGTCATGTGTGTGGCAGTGGTGGGATAATAGAGTGTGTGTGCTGTTATACAGCTGTTACCCCTGTCTGGGCTGGGAACTTGGGGTTCTCCTGACAATCTGCCAGTGTGCTGGGTGATTTCTGTGGATATACAACAGAAGGTGATCCCCCGTGTGTTGTCTGACCCCCCACTAGACATGTGCGATTCGTTTTGTCTGAATCTGAAATACAAATTTTTATGCATATAAATTCTGTATGAAATATCCAAAGATCCAAATTCATAATTGTTACGAAAAGTTAACGAACCTAAAAGTTAAAACCCCAGGAAGTCATCACAGCACAGGGATGGTGAGAACCCCTAATAATGGGCACAGCGGGTGTACAGACCCGGGAACTCAGCACAGGGATGGTGGGAACCCCTCATAATGGGCACAGTGGGTGTACAGACCCGGGAACTCAGCACAGGGATGGTGAGAACCCCTCATAATGGGCACAGCGGGTGTAGAGACCCAGGAACTCAGCACAGGGATGGTGGGAACCCCTCATAATGGGCACAGCGGGTGTACAGACCCAGGAACTCAGCACAGGGATGGTGGGAACCCCTCATAATGGGCACAGCGGGTGTACAGACCCGGGAACTCAGTACAGGGATGGTGGGAACCCCTCATAATGGGCACAGCGGGTGTACAGACCCGGGAACTCAGCACAGGGATGGTGGGAACCCCTCATAATGGGCACAGTGGGTGTACAGACCCGGGAACTCAGCACAGGGATGGTGAGAACCCCTCATAATGGGCACAGCGGGTGTACAGACCCGGGAGCTCAGCACAGGGATGGTGGGAACCCCTCATAATGGGCACAGCGGGTGTACAGACCCGGGAACTCAGCACAGGGATGGTGAGAACCCCTCATAATGGGCACAGCGGGTGTACAGACCGGGAACTCAGCACAGGGATGGTGAGAACCCCTCATAATGGGCACAGCGGGTGTACAGACCCGGGAGCTCAGCACAGGGATGGTGGGAACCCCTCATAATGGGCACAGCGGGTGTACAGACCCGGGAACTCAGCACAGGGATGGTGGGAACCCTCATAATGGGCACAGCGGGTGTACAGACCCGGGAACTCAGCACAGGGATGGTGGGAGCCCCTCATAATGATACATTCATCATAATTTTAACAAAATGTTTACGAATCTAACGAAAATTCATATTTTGTACGGACACAATACAATTTTTTTTTTTATTAATACGGAACGGATCAAAACTAAACAATTTTTTTGACGGCGCTCATGTCTGACCCCCCACATCCCTGTACCCCAATACTATAGTCTGTAACATCAGATAGAGGACATTTCTCCTCCCACTGACCACTATGGCTGAACATTGTTTTCATCCTGCTGACCACAGACCCAAATCATTTGTCCCCCCTGACCAGCAGTATAAGGGGCACTATGACTATAATATTGTGCTGACCTCTCTACTCTATATATTGTGTTGTACATTACAATAGTGCTGACCTCTCTACTCTATATATTGTGTTGTACATTACAATAGTGCTGACCTCTCTACTCTATATATTGTGTTGTACATTACAATAGTGCTGACCTCTCTACTCTATATATTGTGTTGTACATTACAATAGTGCTGACCTCTCTACTCTATATATTGTGTTTGTACATGACATAGACCAGCTACAGTAGTCAGGAATGACAGCAGTGACCCCGGAGGTGACACAATTCTTGTCATTTCTGGGGTCATTCATGGCAGAAGATATCAGGGGATGGAGCTCACATTGCTCACTTAGTCACCCCCCCTAAATCCCATCCCCCCTATATACCAATATACAATTAATGTACTTCTTTCTATTTATCTTACACCCCCCTTACCTCAGTGTCAAGCTGGCTGTACAATCACTTCTCCATTACTTCCTGGACACACCTTGGGATGTGACACACCCTGCATCATCTACCCTCCACCTTCCACATCAGGTGCACGTTTTTCCTATGCAATCACTGATCACCGTTCTCACTAAATACACAGCTATAGATCGTACATTTGGCAGAGTGTGCAGGAGCTGAGCGATCAGATAACAGCCGATGTGGATAGAGCTGTAATATTAAAATCAGGAGAAGTATGTCCTGGGTTCTGTAATGATCACCATACACTATACAATCTGATGATGGTACATCTAACGGAAATTCTACAATCAGATTGCATAGTGTATGGCCAGTTTTATAAAAGTACATAGGAGGGAATGGATGGAGTCACACGGCTGTCAAGCCGCATTCACATCTCTGTGTAGCGGGAACTCGTATTCCTGCATGAGGAGTTTTTTTGACATTTTGGTGTGTTTTCATTCATCATACATTGGGTAGACCATTCGTTGGAATGTACTGCCCTATACGCAACAATCGTCCCAAAGAAGCTCTAGAATTTTTTTGGAGTGGAGTGTGGTGCGTTTGTTACATCGCTTTCTCTGAATGGCTGATCACCAATCAGATAGACTCTACTTTGTTCCGGGTATTAGACAGGAAGTCTCGGTTTGAACCCGGAACACAGTGCTGTATACTGTATGTAGCCTCAGCCATATACAGCTTTTTACCGCACATCCATCGGCCTCACATGTTGGTGAGGGACATAGTGCGATTGGACCAGCTTGGCCCAAACTATGTAAAGTGTATGAAAATCTGGAGCTCGGCTTTAATGGATAGAAAGCATTCCAGTCATTGTCATAGATTAGGACTGACCTTGCAGAGTGGGGTACACTGACCTCATTTATCTGTCAGCCGGTGCTCTGTGACCTCCACCCAGATCTGTTATATAAAGGTCCGATTTTTCACTCAACTTCTCGGTCACTGGCTTTGATGGATTGGCTGCTGAAACCCAATTTCTGAGAGACAGAGGCATTGAAAATTTGGTCTATGAGTTGTGTGATAAAGTTCCTCCTCCTCCCATTACAGCCCACACCACTAGAGTAGTGATCACTTCTTGGACTTTTCATCATCAGGTTTCTGTGTCTCAGATCTGGGAGGTCCGCTCTTCCTTTTACATTCTCTAAGTTTTAGAAGGTTGATGTATTGACCAGTTTGTCCATTCTGATCTCCCACCCATGAAACCTCTGCTGCAGTCAGAACTCATTCATTTAGTGGTGATATCTCTACTGCGGATAAATGACAGCTTCCAGTTTGGTGGCTATGGATGCTGGAGCCGCCACTGTCCTAGCAACCAATCATGCTGTGCGAACCGGCCACCTGCATCCTAGCAACCAATGACGTCATTGGTTGCTGGGATGTAGGTGGCAGCAAAGTAAATGTCTGCATCCGAGCAACCAATAATACGGCACAGCACAGTGTCACTGGGTTGTAGGACACAGGTGGTCAGGAATATGTGATTTAGCGATAAAGAAGTTAAAATGTATTTCATTTAATCCATAATGTCACCTGGGAGCCCATTACTCTACTTTCAGCTGTCTGTATGGGAAATGTCCTTTGCAGTGAGATTCTGTGGGGAGCAGATAATCCCGCTGGTCAGTGTGTTTTTCTTTGGCACATTGGAGGGATCTACATTGCTGGATGTCATGATTAATTATGGATTTCTTAGGTTTTTCTTTTGCTGTTGTTTGGACTTTGTCATTGTGATGTTCTTTGTTTTTGTTGTAAATGAGTAACCAGGCATACTATGTACTTCTTACTCATTCAAGTAGGGGGCGGGATATCTGGAGGCCCCTTTTTTAACCACTTCAGCCCCGGAAAATTTTACCCCATTCCTGACCAGAGCACGTTTTGTGATTCGGCACTGCGTCGCTTTAACTGACAATTGCGCGGTCTTGCGGCGTTGCACACAAACAAAATTGACGTCTTTTTTTTTCCCACACATAAAGATTTATTTTGGTGCTATTTGATCACCTCTGCGGTTTATTTTTTTGCGCTATAAACAACAAAAGAGCGACAATTTTGAAAAATAACACAATATTTTTTACTTTTTGCTATAAAAATATCCCCCAAAAATATATAAAAAGGTATTTTTTTCCCTCAGTTTAGGCCGATATGTATTCTTCTACATATTTTTGGTAAAAAAAAAAACGCAATAAGCGTATATTGATTGGTTTGCACAAAAGTTATTGCGTCTACAAAATAGGGGATAGATTTGTGGCATTTTATTTATTTTTTTTACTAGTAATGGCGGCGATCTGCAATTTATATCAGGACTGCGACATTATGGCGGACATGTTGGACAATTTTTTGACACCTTTTTGGGATCATTGGCATTTTTACAGTGATCAGTGCTATAAAAATGCATTGATTGATTACTGTAAAAATGTCACTGGCAGTGAAGGGTTTAACCACCAGGGGGCGATCAAGGGGTTAATGTGTCCCTAGTGTGTGTTCTAACTGAAGGGGGGAGGGGACTGTGTAGGGGAAGAGATAGATCACTGTTCATACTCTGTATGAACAGACGATCTGTCACTTCTCCCCTCAGAGAACCGGAAACTGTGTTTACACACACATCCCAGTTCTCCATGTGCCCTGAGCGATTGTGGGAGCCCCAGCAGTGATTGTGACCGCCGGGCATTCGCATCGGCTCTGTGGGCGAGAAGGGGGCGCACGCCCCTAGTGGCCACAGGGCGAAGCAAAGTTATATAACGTCATTTCGCCCAGCCATGCCATTCTGCTGTAGTACATCTGCGGCGGCTGGTTGGCAAGTGGTTAAAGGGGGCTTCCAAATTCGGACAAACCCCCCTCCTGCAGAACCTCACAACCACTGGGCCAGAGTTGGGGGAAGAGGCCTTGTCCGTATCAACATGGGGACATGGTGCTTTGCTAGGGTTCCTCTGTCCGGGTACCCTTCCCATGTGGAGAAAACGTGCCCTGGTATGATCCAGTGCAGATTCCACATCCAGGTGCCCCCCCCACCACTGCAGTCAGACATCCACTAATCAGCATAACCACTTGCTGACCAGACCTTTTCTGTAAAGTAAAAATCTGTATTTTTTTACTAGAAAATTACTTAGAACCCCCAAGCCTTGTATATGTATTTTTAGCAGAGACCCTAAATGGTGGTTGTTGCAATTTTTTATGTCACATGGTCACATGGTATGTGCACAGCGGTTTTTCTACCGTAATTTTTTGAGAAAAAGTACACTTTAATTATATTTAATGCAAAAAAATATATAACCCCATTTTTTTGGTAAAATATAAAAGATGATGTTATGCTGAGTAAATAGATTCCCAACATGTCACCCTTTAAAATTGTGTACGTTCGTGGAATGGCGACAAACTACGGTACTTACAAATCTCCATAGGTGACGCTTTACATTTTTTTACAGGAGGTTACCTGTTTAGAGTTACATTGGAGGTCTAGCACTAGAATTATTGCTCTCACAAAAATTTGTTTTGTTTCTTTATGTTTCCGTTGATTCGTAACGATTCGTAATTTCGTAAGACGCGAGGTTTCATATTTGGACTCGTTTGTGTTTTCGTAACAGTTATATTTTCATTGATACAAAATGATTCGTAATTCCGTCTAATTTTCTTTGATTCAAAATTCCTAATTTTGTTAGATAATAATTTCCGTTTATTCGGTACACGACTCGTAATTTAGTAATTGTTACTTTTGTGAGATCACCGTTTTCGCTGATTCGTACTTTTGTAGGAAATAAAGAATAATAATCCTAGGCTCACTTTTCTAATAAGTCCTGTACTTACTCCAGTCCACTCCCTCAGTCACCAGACCGGACTCCGTCTCCTCCTCAACTCAATCTAAAAAGATTCAGGAATGCCATGTGACTCAACAGGGATAAGCTGATTGGCTAAAGATATTAAGTAAGATACATCACTCACTATTACACTGCCCATTCGAAAGAACGATACCAGAACACAAAATTATGAACATACGAAATTACGAACATACATATTAAGATACACTAATGCCGTGTACACACAACCGGACTTTCTGACCAAACTTGTCCGACGGAACAAATCTGTTGGACAATTCGATCGTGTGTGGGCTTCATCGGACCTTCAGCGGACTTTTTCTGTCGAAAATCAGACGGACTTTAGATTTAAAACATGTTTCAAATCTGTCCAATGGACTCGAGTCCAGTCAAAAAATCAGTTCGTCTGTGTGCTAGTCCGACGGACGAAAACCGACGCTAGGGCAGCTATTGGCTACTGGCTATGAACTTCCTTCTTCTAGTCCAGTCGTACATCATCACGTACGAATCTGTCGGACTTTGGTGTGATCGCCTATAGACAAGTCTGATTCGACAGAAGTCCGTCGAAAGTCTGTCAAAGTCCAACGTGATTCAGTCTGTTGAAAATCCGGTCGTGTGTACACGGCATTACACTGTCCATTCAAAAGAACGATTCAAAAACACGAACAAACAAAATTACGAACAGACGAATGAAAATACGAACATATGAAATTATGAACAGACAAAGGATTGAAAATAAGAAATGTAAATCATTCGTTATAGATGTCATTTTCTTTCATTTAGTGTTTTGGAGTTTCGTAAGTTTGTCAGTTCGTAGGTTCGTATTTTCACGTGTTTGTTGTTTTGCTTATTCGTAATTTTCGTATTTTGCTTCTTTCAGCTATTCGGATGTTCAAATTGATCCGAATGTACGAATAATAACAAATTTGTATGAAAATCTATTCATTACCAACTGAATCGTACATGTCTACACTCTAACATTTATGGCGATACCTCACATGTGGTGCAGACAGCATATACATCTGTGTGCGCGACTTAAGAATGTGTTCACTTCTGCATGCAAACTTTTTTTTTAATTTATTTTAATTTATTTACTTTTTTTACACTGTTCCTTTATTTTTTTATTCCTATTATAAGGAAAGTAATCATCCCTTTTAATACAAATAAAGGGTGACAGGTCCTCTTTATGGAGAGAACTGGGGTCTACCTTTTGAAAGCAAAAGATAAAAAAAAAAATGTGATCTTTTGCATTTCGTAGACTGGAAATGATGTCATGACGTCTCTCCGGTCCTCCTAGATCATAGAGGTGATCAGAGATGATCTGGTTTCTCCTCACCTCCGTGACCAGCCACACGAACTGTTGGATCATTTTCCAGGCCCTTCCGGTAAGCACAGTAAACCCAAGAAACACCAATCCAGCGGCCAATCAGCTGCTCGGATCTCTTTTATGAGAAATAGAATTGCCGGCTTCATCCATAACCCCCATAAACCACTTCAAAACTGCAAGGTGTATATAGGTATTGCATTTGGCAAGTGGATTATGTGATTATCGATGAGACATTTTTTAATGAGTGTTACAGCCAAGTCAGGTGACAATGTATTCCTGCAATGGACCTGAATTCCTGAATCGCTGGTGGAGTTTATGTTTGTGAAGTGTCTTATCTGCCGAGGGAGTTCACAGCCATTGTTATTGTTACATTCCCCCCGTGTGCAAACGCTAAGGACGCGCTTCGTCAACTTTACAGCGCTATCAGCGAACATCAAACAAACACCCCTCATGGCTTTTTCATTATTGCTGGTGACTTCATCCACACCAACTTAAAGCGGAGGTTCACACAAAAATTGAACCTCCGCTTTTCGGAACCCTCCGGTGTCACATTTGGCACCTTTTTCAGGGGGGGTGTCTAAGACAGGTATTTGCACCCACTTCCGTGTGTGTAGACTTCCACGGGAGGCTCTGCCTCTTCCCGTCCCACCGCGCTGTGCTGGGGGACACACACGGGTCCCAGAGACAGCACAGACCATTCAGATTCATGACTCGCGCATGTGCAGTAGTGAAGCTGCAAGGTTTCATTTCCTGATTCCCATACCGAAGATGGCGGCAGCATCCGGGGACCGACGGACAGTTCGGCCTCGGGTGTCGACATCGCTGGACCCTGTGACAGGTAAGTGTCCATATTTTAAAAGTCAGCAGCTGCAGTATTTGTAGCTGCTGACTTTTTAAAAGAAAAAATTTGTGGGACTCCCTCTTTAAAGACAGTTTTGCGGAAGTTCTACCAACATGTGAATCTCGCAACAAGGGGAACCAACATACTGGACTTTGTTTCTACAACAGAGAAAAATGCATACAAGGCTGAACCCCGCCCCCACCTTGGGTATTCAGATCACATCTCTGTTATGCTGATTCCACCATACAAACCATTGCTTACACTTGGGAAACCAGTTAAAAAACAAATCATAGTATGGCCTGACATTGCTACCCCAGTACTGCAGGACTGCTTCCAGCTCACAGACTGGAACATGTTTAACTAATTCAATACCGGGCACTTTCACCCCTTCCCGCCCAGGACAATTTTCAGCTTTCAGCGCTGTCGCTTTTTGAATGACATTTGCACGGACATACAACACTGTACCCAAACAAATTTTTTATCATTTCGTTCCCACTAATAGAGCTTTCTTTTGGTGGTATTTGATCACCTCTGCGGTTTTTATTTCTTGCTAAACAAACTAAAAAATAACTTTTTTTTCTTCATTTCGGTTATAAAATTTAGTTTTCTCCTTCACTGACGGGCACTGATGGGCACTGATGAGGAGGTACTGATATTTGGAATTGATGGGCACTGATAGGCGGCACTGATATGCAGCACTGATGGGCACCAATAGGCGGCACTGATAGGCGGCACTGATGGGCACTGACTGGCAGCACTGATGGGCACTGACTGGCAGCACTGATGGGCACTGACTGGCAGCACTGATGGGCAATGACAGGCGGCTGTGATGGGCACTGGCAGGCGCACTGATTGGCAGAAAGGCGTTACTGATTGGCACTGACAGGTGGCACTGATGGGCAGCACTGATGTTGAGGTACTGACAGGTTTTACTGCTGGGCACTGAAATGGGCACTGACTGGCACTGTGGTGGGCACTGATTGGCACTTTGATGGGCACTGTGAGCTATGTTTTTATGAGGCAATGACTAACAGCTTATGGGCACATTTTAAAAGGTGTTGTTCCACATCTGAGGGGGCTGTGCTGATAATCAATATGCTGATTATCAGTACAAACCCCCCCTCTGACAGGGAGAGCCGCCGATCGGCTCTCCCTATCAGCGCAAACCGAGAAATGCCGTTTACCGGCACTTCCTGGTTCACGCGATGATCAGCTGTGATTGGTCACAGCTGATCACACGGTAAGAAGCCTCTGACAGAGGCTTCTTATCACGCTTGGAGATGCAGGGTGTCAGACCCCACAGGCGCACACCGACATGTTATCCTGCTGGACATCATATGACGCCCAGTCAGGATAACAGAGCCACTTCCCGGACGTCATTCTGCATACGGCGGGCGGGAAGTGGTTAAAGAGGCAGCCACTTACAACAATCATACAGACTTACAAGAGTACACTGAAACAGTGACTGCTTACATCAAAAAGTGCATAGATGTGACAGTCACCAAGGTTATAACCACACATGCCAACCAGAAGCCATGGATGACAGCAGAGGTTAGTGGGTTGCTAAAGACCAGAGATGAGGTATTCAGATTAGGAGATAAAGCAGCTCTCAAAACAGCAAGAGCCAATCTGTCTCATGGCATCAAGAAGGCAAAACAACTATATTTAAAAAAAAAAAATCAATAAACACTTTAGCAACGGCAAAGATGCACGAGTCCTGTGGCAATCCATCCAGACCATCACTAACTACAAGCCCCTGCCACAGGCCAGTGATGATGATACTTCTCTCCTGGATGCACTCAACCACTTTTATGCACAGTTTGAGATGCAGAACCAAATGCCTTCACAAAAACGACCCATATCCCAAAAGGACCGGGCACTCTGCTTTTCTCCAGCCAACGTAAGGAAGACCCTGTTCGGGATCAACCGACAGAAGGCTGCTGGCCCTGATGACATACCTGGACATGTACTGAGAGGCTGTGCTGTACAGCTGACAGATGTCCTTACAGATATCTTTAACATTTCTCTAAGCCAGGCGGTTGTCCCTACATGTCTTAAATCCACCACCATAATTCCAGTGCCAAAGAAGTCACCTGTGTCCTGTTTAAATGACTATTGTCCAAAAGCACTAACTCCAATATTGAAGCGCTTTGAGAGGTTAGTCGTCCATCACATTAAGTCCAGTCTTCCAAACATGCTGGATCCATATCAGTTTGCATACCGTCCAAACCATTCCACAGATGATGCAGTATCCTCTACCCTCCACTTGGCCCTTACTCACTTAGAACAGAAAGACTCTGATGTTAGAATGCTGTTCATTTCTGTTCATTGACTTTTGCTCAGCATTTAATACAATAATTCCTCAGCAACTTATCACTAAATTGAACTCGCCGGGCCTCAACCTGCCCCTCTGTAATTGGATCCTGGACTTTTTAAGCAGAAGACCTCAGTCAGTCTGTGTTGACTGCAGAACCTCGAGCACCACCACACTGAGCATGGGTGTCCTACAGGGATGTGTGCTCAGCTCACTGCTCTTCACACCGCTGACCCACCACTGTACTGCCAAGTTCATCTCCAACCATATCATCAAGTTTGCGGATGACACAACTGTGGTAGGCCACATCAGCAACAATGATGAAATACTCTATAGAGAGGAAGCGGCACAACTGGTTAAATGGTGTAGTACAAACAACCCGCTCCTTAATGTAAGCAAAACAAAGGAGGTTGTGATGGATTTCGGGAGAAATTCTGTTGATCACCCCCCACTGACCATCGACAGCTTGACTGTGGAGAGAGTAAGCAGTACTAAATCCCTGGGAGTACACATCTGTGTGTAGGTTTAAAATTTTTTTTTTTTTAAGTTCCTTGCTGTGTTTTTTTAAATATTTATAATTATGTTTAATTCGTATGTCGCACCGTGGCCCTGTGAGATACGACATTTCATTCTACAGTATGTCCTCACGTGTAGTAGAATGACAATAAAACTTGACTTGACTTAAATAAAGTTAAAGTCAGACGTCAGGTCACACAATTTCCATATCATCACTTCCTTTCCAATCAAAACAAACATTTCACAACTCCAATCCTTCTGACATGGGAAGAGATTTGGGTCACACGTTCACCCAGACAGAAAGAGATCATATCCTATTCTTTGCTCACAAATCCCACTTTTCCAGCACTGTCCAGGAGTCCAGATATAACATTCTGACCAGATGGTATACAGCCCTCACTCTTTTACACAAAATTTTCCCCACAACCTTTCTTACCTGTTGGAGGTGCAATATGCCAGGGGAACTCAACTTTGTTTGACAATCCCTTGTCTATTAAAAATTCAAAATACTAACAACATATTACAAAGCACTCCACTCACTAACCTTGTCCCAAAATACCAACCAAACCGTTCTCTTCACTCCTCACATGACCTCCTACTCTCTAGCTCCCATGTTACCATCTCCTATGTTCACCTCCAGGACTTCTTCAGAGCCTCTCCCATCCTCTGGAACTCTCTACCTCAATCTGTCTGACTATCTTCTCCCCTGTCTTTAAGTGATCCCTGAAAACCCTTATGTTTAACACCTTCACCTTCTTTGTTTCTGTTATATAGACATAGTTACATAGTTGGTAAGGTTCAATAAAGATACCAGTCCATCCAGTTCCTCCTGTGTGTGTGTTTATGCCAAAAATCATATCCCATATCCCTGTATAATGTGCCCATCTAAGAGTTTTTTGAAGCTATCAATACTTCCTGCTGACACCACTGATTGTGGAAGTGAGTTCCACGTCCTAACTGCCTTGACAGTGCAAAAACCCCTACACAGTTTGAGGTTAAACTACTTCTCCTCCAATCTCATTGAGTGGCTCCGTGTCTTCTTATACTCTCTGAAACTGAAAGGTTTCCACCCTATATTGAGCTCACCATTGAGGTGTTTGTATATTGCTATCATATCTCCTCTCAAGTGTCTCTTCTCCAGGGAGAAAAAGTTTAATATTTGTAGTCTTTCCTCGTAACTGAGATCCTCCAGCCCCTTTATTTGCTTGGTCGTCATTTTCTGGACTCTCTCAAGTTCCAGCACATCCTTCCTGAGGGTCGGTGTCTGATCTTTCTTCATATATTTAGGCCAAAATGTATTCTCCTCTATTTCTTTGGTGAAAATAACCCAAATCAGTGAATATTATTCAGTCTGTAGGAAAGTCATAGAGTCCACAAACTATGGGATATACCTAAAAATCGATCAATCCTAATGTTCTGATGGCCAATCTCATTTCTTAAGGCCCTAAAATGTCAGAACAATATAAATTTCCCCCCAAATGACCCCTTTTAGAGAAAAGTAGACAGTCCAAGGTATTTAGAAAGAGGCATGGCGTGTTTTATGAAGTTGTAGTTCTTGTCACAATATTTAGGAAAATTAAGAAATCATTTTATTTTATTTTTTACATGCTGTCACCACTGCAGTACAGCGGTTTTTATTTTTTTTTACATACAGTGCCTAGAACAATACAGTATTACCACTCTGGGGAGGTAATCAGGATATATATATTTTTTACACACTACGATTGTTTATAGCAGTGAATTTCATTGCTATAAGCAAGCATTTTTACTGTAAGAAATGGATAAATTCAGTATGTATTGTTGAGATTAGCTCACATGGTACAGATGGGCCATGATTGGCCCTATCTGTACCATGTGATGATTGTGACTGTCAGGGGCCTGCCAGCACTGTACGGGTGAACATGCGTGCGCGCCTCTGGCCAGATTGAACACCAGCGCCTGTTTCCCTGTGTGCTTCAGCGTGCCTCTCAGGCGATGCGCATGCACGCACAGCAGGCCCATTCACGCTAGCGCCGTTTGGCACCAAGAGGGCTTTAAAAGGATTGCAGCTGCACTCATACATACAGCGTTTCATCTGCAGCTCTGCAGCTCTGTACCTGAAACCTGCTTGCTGTTCCACTGACCCGGCTCCTGTTTGACCTTCCCTGCTCTCTCCAATCCGACCCCGGCTTGCCTGACTACTGCTTATGGACTTCTGCTTGATACCTGTTGGCGAACCACTGCCTGTTATCTGACCCTGCGTTTAGCCTGCTGAATCTGCCTGCCTGATTACCCATTTGACCCGGCTTGCCTAACCTCTCTGCTGCCTTATCCAGTGTGTGTGTGCCGCACCTTCTGGTTTGTCCTGTCAGTTCCAGCTGCAGCTGCCTTGCATCTACCAGCTTCTCAGGTCGCTGACCTGCTACTGCCACAGCCGTCTCTGCAGTTCCAGCCATCCCTGAGGGATCTCCTTCCTGCTTCAGTTCCTGATGCTGCAACTTCCAAGGCACTCCTACCCCGCTGTGCTCTCGAGACCACTGTTCCCACTCCAGTGGCTCTTGAACCAGAGTTGTATGAGAGGTCTTCTCCCATCAGTCGGGCTCTATTACCAGGTACCTAACAGTGACCAATCACAGCGAGTAACACAGTTGTACACAATGAATGGCATGAATCAAAGCCATACATTTTTTACAATTGTCATGTTATCTGCTGTGATTGGACACAGAAATCACATGGTACTGGCAGTGGGCCGGTACATTGATCAGTCATCAGCAGGTGACAAACTGCGTCAGAGTTTGGCCCTGCGGGGTCGTGCGAGATACGTTCTGGGAACATCATATGACATCTTTCCAGAACAATATGGCTCCTGTTTGGCCGTCATATTACAATAGGCCGGGTGGGAAGCAGTTAATAATAAATGTTAAAAAGGGAAGCAACTTTATTGAACTCTTGTAAAATAAAAGTAGTGCTGCGCTATAATCTAATAGATGTGCAAAATAAGGTGCAAAAGTGCTAAACGGAAGATTTAAATGGAAGAGGCAATATAAAAGGTCAATATACATCAAATTCCTGGCGATACAATAAAATGGTATTCCCGCGCTACTAATAATGTGCAAATTTTAAAATAAAGCTGCAACACTGAAGGTAATGTCAGAACCAAAAAATAAATGTAAAATAGAAGTAGTGCTGCGCTATAATCTAATAGATGTGCAAAATTTATTGAACTCTTTTTATAGAATTCTGACTTCTATTTTTTTTTTCTGTACAGGTGAATTGAGGAACCAAGATTTTAGTCATGTTGGTCATCATCAATAAAAGGAAGTCACATGGCAAATGAGCCATATATCCATGTTCTAAACGTCATAAATGCTTTGGATCCTCTTCAACATTAATCCAGCCTCAGAGGACAACATGAGAAAAGTAATTTGATTGTTCTGGAAGCGAAAATGGCTTTACAGTAAAGTCCAACCCATGTATACATAAGAGGAGTCATTTCAGAAGATATTTCTTGTTTTGAATGTGATAAAGGTTTTACAATGGAGGCAAAATGTATCACACACCAGAAGGTTCACACTGGAGAGAAGCCATATCAGTGTTTAGAATGTGACAAAACTTTTAAACAGAAGGCAAATCTTATCATACACCAGAGGATTCACACTGGAGAGAATCTGTCAGTGTGTTCTGAATGTCATAAAGTTTTTATATCAAAGTCAAATCTTATCATACACCAGAGGATTCACGCTGGAGAGAAGCCATATCAGTGTTCTGAATGTGACAAAGCTTTTACAACCAAGGGCGAGCTTACCAGACACCAGAGGGTCCACACTGGAGAGAAACCATACCAGTGTTCTGAATGTGGCAAAGCTTTTAAAGTGAAGCCAAATCTTGTCAGTCACCAGAAGATTCACACTGGAGAGAAGCCATATCCGTGTTCTGAATGTGACAAAGCTTTTACAACCAAGGACGAGCTTACCATACAGCAGAGGGTCCACACTGGAGAGGAACCATACCAGTGTTCTGAATGTGGCAAAGCTTTTACAACCAAGAGATACCTTATACACCAGAGGATTCACGCTGGAGAGAACCTATATCAGTGTTCTGAATGTGACAAAGCTTTTACAACCAAGGGCGAGCTTACCAGACACCAGAGGGTCCACACTGGAGAGAAGCCGTATCAGTGTTCTGAATGTGGCAAAGCTTTTACAACCAAGGGCGAGCTTACCAAACACCAGAGGGTCCACACTGGAGAAAAACCATACCAGTGTTCTGAATGTGGCAAAGCTTTTAAAGTGAAGTCAGATCTTATCAGTCACCAAATGATTCACACTGGAGAGAAGCCATATCAGTGTTCTGAATGTGGCAAAATGTTTACACAAAATTCAAATCTTATCAGTCACCAGAGAATTCACACTGGGGAGAAGCCACATTAGTGTTCTGAATGTGGCAAAGCTTTTACACATAAGTCAGCTCTTAACACTCATCAGAGGGTTCACACTGGAGAAAAGCCATTTTAATGTTCAGAATGTGACAAATATTTTACAGTTAATGCAGGGCTAATCTATCACCAGAGGATTCACAAGCTTCAGCTGCCGAGAGGAAACTCTGTAAGAAGGAGTAATATTAGAGGAGTTATGAGTGTCCCATTAGTTTCATAGTCCCAATGTTATCCCACAAGCTAGGGAAGAAGTCAAATAGGCTGAAAAAAGACAATAGTCCATCCAATTCAACTTGTGTTTATAATGATTTCCCATATCTCTGTATGTCGTGTCATTTTAAGATGTACATCTAAGAGCCTTTTAAAAATATCCATACTTCCCGTAGCCACCACCAATTGTGGGAGAGAGTTCCACATCCTTATTGCCCTAACAGTTTAGGGTTAAATCGCTTCTCCTCCAGTTTCATTGTGTGCCCCCATGTCCTTTTAGACTCCCTAGGACTGAATAGTTCATTTCCTGTGCTGGGATCCCCATGGTGATATTTGTAGATCGCTATCCATGTCCCCTCTCAAACTTCTTTTCTCCAGAGAGAATACATTTAGTGTTTGCAGCCGTTCCTCGTAATTGAGGTCCTCCAGTCCCCTTATTAGTTTTGTTGCCCTTCTTTGGACTCTCTTCAGCTCCAGCACATCCCTTCTGAGGACTGGTGACCAGAACTGAAAAAAACTCCAGATGAGGACTTACCAGAGTATTATAAAATGTCAGAATTATAGTTTTGTCTCTGGAGTATATCCCTTTTTTAATGCATGCTAATATTCTGCCTGCTTTGATAGCTGCAACTTGGCACTGTATGCTGTTGCTCAATCTATTATCTATTAGCTTCCCTAGATCCTTCTCCATCCTTGATTCTCCCAGCTGTTCTCCACATTGTGTATATTTTTAATTTTTGTGTTTTTGACTCCAAATGCATTACTTTTAAATTTCTCCACATTAAACCTCATTTGCCATTTGTCTGGCCACTCTTTTATTATGATCAGGTCATTCTGCAAAATTTCTATGTCCTGATGCGAGTTTATTACTCTGCTTATCTGTGTGTCATCCGCAAAAACTGAGACTGAACTAGTTATTCCACACTCTATATCATTTATGAATATGTTGAATAGGACAGAATCTTGAGGTACCCCACTCACCACTCCAGACCAGTCTAAGTACATGTTATTTATCACTACCCTTTGGACACGCCCCTGTAACCAGTTTTTTACCCAAGGACAAACCCTATGGTCCAAGCCTGCAGACCTCAGCTTGTAAATTAAGCGTTTATGGGGGACTTTATCAAATGTTTTTTCAAAGTCCAGATACACCACATCCACAGGCCTCCTCCTATCTAGATGGTTGCTTACTTCCTTGTAGAATGTTAGCAGATTGGTCTGGCAGGAACGTCCTCCCATAAACCCATGCTTGTTACCACTAATGATGTTCTTCTCCTCAGTAAAACTTTGGATATAGTCCCTAATCATCCCCTCCAATAATTTACCCACTATTGATGTTAGGCTGACTGGCCTGTAATTCCCAGGAATTGCCCTTTTTTGAATATTGGTACCACGTTGGCTTTTCTCCAATCAGCTGGTACCAACCCTGTCAGTATGTTGTCCACAAAAATCAGGAATATTGGCCTGGCTATAATTTGACTGAGTTCTCTGAGGACTCTTGGGTGTAAGTCATCTGGTCCTGGTAATTTACTGTATTTGTGATAAGTTTATTAAAACTTTCATTGACTCTGAAAGTGAAAAAAAAAAAAGGCGTTTCCTGGTTGTACTGATACCTGTTTTCATCACTCGTATATAAGTGACGCCTGAGAATCGTGATTTTATATAATCATACAGTACTTCACTATCCGTCCTTTTCTTCTCTCCCCAACGTTTAAACTTGGTTACCTACTCCGCAAGCCCCAGAATATATTTCTAGAGGATTTTACTGCACCCAATTATCCGGCTTATACCAGATCTGATTGATCATTGGCTGTTTGACCCCAGTCTATGAAGCTGGTGGTCTATGATCTCTGGTGAGTGGGGTCACAAAGGGGAGTGTGGCACGCAGCACCAGTCATCTTTTTTGGAGAACATTTGCACTTTATTCGGAGCACCTATCACTTTTTTGACCACCTTTGTATATTTTTATTAATAATTATTTCTCTTATGTTGTAAGCATTATTGTAAAGTTACATTAATTAGTTTTTGTCACTTGATTTATATATCTATCCTGTAGGCGCTGTGATTTTATATATATATATATATATATATATATATATATATATATATATATATATATATATATATATATATATATATATATATATATACTGTGTATATATATATATAATTTATTTTTTTAATTGACTTCGGCCTCTGTTAGCCACGTGGGTATGTCATGTGTTGTGTTACTAACACTACATCGCTGTCGGTTAACCCTTATTTTTCCTATGTAAAATCTGTGGAGAAGAAGGCATATAGTAGAGTTGCCTTCTTTGTGTCATCTGTAACCATCTTCCCGTCCTCATCTTTTAACCACTTCAATACTGAGGGCTTCATATAACGTCCTTGACTTTGAGTGTGGATATTTGAATGATGGGTGCAGCTACAGGCATCATTCAGATATCATTCATTGCAGCCGGCGATTCTGTGTATGATAAGAATGATCATAGCAGCAGTTCCACCGCTTGATCGTTCTTATAGGCGACAGGAGGGGAGACCATCTGGTGCTTCTCCATGATCTCCCCTGCCATGGGGGGCCCGGAGAAAGAATCAGCCAGCGCCGGATGACGACGATAGAGATTTCCAGGGACCAGATGGTCACCAATCATCTCTATGACCGTCGGAGGCCCGGGTGCGACGTTATGACGTCACGCCCGGTTTCCCGGAAGTAAACAAAGCCGCAATTGCGGCTGTCAGCATGAGACCGGTGAATTTTTTTTTCTCGATCTCGTGCTTTCCAGGCTGGAGGAGAGATGTGGGGTCTTATTGACCCCGCATCTCTCCATAAAGAGGACCTGTCACAATAGATTCCTATTACAAGGGATGTTTCCATTCTTTGTAATAGGAATAAAAGTGATAAAAAAAAATGTAAAAAAAAGTGCAAAAATAAAAAAAATAAGTAAAATAATAATAAAAAAAAAGGAAAGTGCCCCTGTCCTCGGTAGCTCGCGTTCAGAAGCGAACGCACATGTAAGTCCCGCCCACATATGTAAACACCGTTCAAACCACACATGTGAGGTATCGCTACGTGCGTTAGAGCATATGTAACAATTATAGCACTAGACCTCCTCTGTAACACTAAACTGGTAACCTGTAAAAATTTTCAAAGCGTTGCCTATGGAGATTATCAAGTACCGAAGTTTGGCGCCATTTCATGAGTGTGCGCAATTTTAAAGCGTGACATGTTCGGTATCTATTTACTCAGCGTAACATCATCTTTCACATTATATAAAAAGATTGGGCTAACTTTACTGTTTTGTTATTTTTTAATTCATAAAACTGTTTTTTTTTTCAAAAAAAGGCGTTTGAAAAATTATTGCACAACTACCGTGCAAGATAAAAAGTTGCAATGACCACCATTTTATTCCCTAGGGTGTCTGCTAAAAATAAATATATATATATATATATATATATATATATATATATATATATATATATATATATATATATATATATATTGAGTCATTTTCTAGCAAAAAAATGATGATTTTTACATGTAGGAGAGAAGTGCCAGATTAGGCCCAGTATTGAAGTGGTTAAAGTGATTGTAAAGGCTCTTTAAAAAAAAAAAAAAATTGAAACAAATATGTTATTCTTACCTCCTCTGTGCAGTTGGTTTTGCACAGAGCAGCCTGGGCCCTCCTCTTCTCTGGTCCCTCTTTGCTGCTCCTAGTCCCTCCCTACTTTTGAGTGCCCCCTCAGCCAGCATCTTGCTACAGGGGGCACCCAAGCCAAGTCAGAGCTCCTTGTATCCATTCAGACACGGAGCCCCAACCTGGCCCGCCCCCTCTCTTCTCTGTTTGGCTTAGTGTATTATATTGACAGGAGCCAATGGCACTGCTGCTCTGCCTCAGCCAATTAGTAGGAGTGTACTGGATGGCTGAAGGGATCGTGGACATCTCCGGAGAGAGAAGGGGTTCAGGTTGGTAATGGGGGGGGGGGCCTGGGAAGGCTGCTACACACAGAAGGCTTTCATCTTTATGCATAGAATGTATTAAGATAAAAAACCTTCTACCTTTACAACTCCTTTAGTGTGCAATGTGCTCCGATATTGTCTTTTTACTGTTAATTAGTAATGAGCCGAACACCCCCGGTTCGGTTCGCATCAGAACATCCGAACATGCCAAAAAGTTTGTTTGAATATGCATGCTAGACCATGCAGACACGCCGCTTGTTCTGTTTTGGATAATAGGAGGAGGTGAGGAAAATAACAATCTTATCACATAAGTCGGGGCTTCTTCATACAGCGACAGTCCGAGGCTGATTAATTGACACAGATCCAGGACCTGTTGTTCCCACTAGAGGTGTTCAACCTAACAACTTAATAAGCATTGCAGACTTGGGTGGTATAAGCCCCGCCAAGTCAACAAGATCAGGTAAGCCTCAGTGTGTGTGGTGGCGGCACCTCTGTTCACTCTTTCAAGGTTTACACCGGTGGTTGAAATCTCCTATATATTTAATGGGACTACACATTTAATTGGACTTTTTTTGGACTTTATCATTTTTAATTTTTTTTTTTTTTTTTTGGATTCTGTTTAGTACAGCTATCACACTGGCACATTTTCACATCAAGTCTCCCTTTTTACAAGTTGGATTCACATTTTATTATGTATGATTCCTTGTTTATTTGAATATCATTTTTACCTTTAATTTTTTATTTGTGGTGCAGTCACAATACTAGCACATTTTTTCAGAAATCTCACTTTTTCTTAATTTGACTCACATTTCGCAGTGCATGAGTTTTTCTGTTTTTGATGTATTTATGTTTAATGTCATATTTATTCATTCATACATGTTTGTTGCAACCTTGCACTCATTTATATTGACTCCTCCATGCATGATGGTGGGGCTACGGAAGGAGTGACTGTGGACAAGGAGCCGGTGGAATAGGCCACTTTGGCAGCTGCATTGGAAGGCAAATTACTCTGAGCCTGGGTGACGGAGGATGAGGAGGGTTTTGTTATCCACTCCACCAACTTTTCTGCATGTCCTAGCTCAATAAAATGGACAGCAGCAGGAAAAAAGGAGAAGCGTGCCCCACGGCCACCTGCAGAGGATGCACCATGTCCACGACCAGCAATGTTGACTGTAGACACAGAGCCTGCTTGCCCTCTTTTAGTGGCCTGTGAGCGTCTGCCTCTCCTTGGTGGCCTTCCGGACATGATGTATTTTTTGTTTGGCAACACTGCACTGTATTGTGTGCTGTGTACACCACCAGAAAAGTAGGAGCAACTGCACTACGGCTGCACTGTATTGTGTGCTGTGTACACCACCAGAAAAGTGGGAGCAACTGCACTACGGTTGCACTGTATTGTGTGCTGTGTACACCACCAGAAAAATAGTAGAAACTGTACACCACGGAATGCACTGTAGATATACGCTACACTGGATGCTGCAGAGTTAGATATATTATATATATATATATAAATATATTATATTATATTTTATATTGTAATATAATATATGTGTGTGAATATATATGATGGCCTGGATATAGGGGAGGAGCCCGGGGGGTATTTAACCAGCCCGCTCACCTGTGGTCCTTGTCGGTTTCCTGTGCGCAATACTCTAGAATGTTAGAATGTAGATCTAGGCTACACTGACTGGAAGCTGCAGAGTGTATCGTACATCATAGGACACAGCCTCAAGTAATTACTTGGTGGGTTATGGGCCTATCCTTCAGCTGATGACACTGGTATAACCAATACAGGAAGTTAACTCCCCTATATAACCCTTCCTCCTTCCAGGAGTCCTCAGTTTTTTCGCCAGTGTCTAAGGTGTTGGTCACGAGTGAAGATGTGCTCTGAGGAGCTCCAGGGAGGGATCCATGCTGGATTTAAAAAACCTCCACAACCGGATCCATCCTCGCCACTGAGGCCAAAGGATGGTACCTGGGCCTCCCATTAAAGAACAAGGTTTTGCATGTAAGCTTCTCTTTAGGAGCTGGACCCTAGGAACCAGGACTCTTTGTTTTTTCATATTACCTAAAGTTGTTCCTGAGGGGTGCTATACAGGTCCAAAGGAGCGGAACCCCTTTTAAAAGGGCCCCAGTCTTTGAAGGTTTAACTACGCTGCCTGCCATGATGGGTGAAAGTTGGATCTGTCTGTTAAATCAGCAGTATCCTGCAGCGAGGATAAGGTAAGGGGAGAAGCCTAGGAACTGTAAAAAGTCCACCTATGCCTTTTTCTCCAAAAAATACATATATAATGTATAACTGTATGCCTTAAAATGTCTCCTCTAGAGGGAGTATATTACACTTACCTAGTACAATGCTTTTTCAGCAGCTCTGTGTCTGGCTATAGCAGCGGGTGTGGTCCCTGCAGCCAGAGGGGAGTTCCTCTTCTGAGGGATCTAAAGGGGTTACAGCAGTAGTTTATGAACATACAAAACCAGCCATTTGCATTTTTTGTATAAAGTGAAGTCTTCCTTTAAAACCAGGAGCTTAACAAACACTGCTGATAAAAATTCCCCTCCCCCTCCCCTCTCCTCCTGGTGAGGTGCGGTAACAGCTGACACTTATGTGTAATCAGGTTCTCACCTGAAGCGTAGGCTCCCTGACGGTTTTCCCGAGTGTGGCTCGGGGTTAAATTTCAGTCCCATTAGTGGTAACCCCGAGCCACACTCGGGATTACATTGCAGGATCCGGTGCAGCGTTACTTACCTTGTCCCCAGGATCCTGCGATGTCCCCCGCTGTGTCTGTGGGCTCTGTCTCCTCCGAAGCCTCTGTGTGCCAGGCTCCGTTCCCTGCAAGCGTCGCGACACACAGGGTGGAGCCTGGCGGCAAATTCAAAAAAATTTAAAAACCATAACACATACAGTACTGTATGAAATCATTTCACATCCCTTTTGTCCCCAGTGCTTTGGCCCATGTCCTGCATGTAGTTTTATGTTATATATACTGTTCTTTCTGCCTGGAAACTGGAGATTGTCCATAGCAACCAAAAAGTGTCCCTTTACGTCAAAAGACCAATTAGAAAACAGCGATAGTAAATTAGAACACTTGCAGAATTGAGCGATAGTGAATCGTGGGGAAATTTATTATTATTATTTTTAATTATTTATATTTATTTATTATATTATAATTTATGTTTTTGTGTTTCAAACTTCATCATACCCGGGATGTTTACTAGACTCTTGTTTGGACAGATTTAAGTGTGTTATTGTTAAAAATTACAGGCCTACAATATAAAACGCCAAATTTCCATGCAAAATAATTGTACCACTTTCAGCACCTAAAATCTGAAATAATCATACCGCCAGGGAGGTTAACACAGACGCTCTCAGTTCATATGCTGAAGACAGAAGTCTGTCACACTAAGAGACACAGAAGCGCTAGGCATGTAAAGGTGTGTAAACAGGCATTTCCAGCACAGGAAATATTATGGTACTCAGCATCAAAGGTTGATCCTTATGGTGACATTGTTTTCTTTTGCTAAAACTATTGTTCAGCAAATACCATAATTTGTTAAAGTGCCTCTGCTGTTGTGCTTTACACATTTGATTTCCAGTGTACCACAAAGGTACCAAGGATTCCACCCCCAGGCGCTGGGAACTCCAGTCATGCCTCCACACTGTCATCCTCTCCGGAGATACCTGACATGACACGCCAGGGTGAGTCATTGGAAGCAATTGGTGGTGCAACTGCTTCTCACACTTCAGCCCCTGTGTATGTGACTGAAGATGCATTCTCCTCTGCCCTGTTGGGCTTAGAAGGAAAATTAGCGGCTTTAATCGCATTCTCCATCCAAGAGGATAGGAAGCATGCTAGATCCCCCTTCCCCACTTCAAACCCCTTTTTCCAAGGGAACAGTGGGCACAGGATGAGGTGTTATCCTCAGGTGATCACGGGGGAAAACAAGCCAAATTTTCCTCTGCAGAGGAAACAGTTGATGAACCTTATGCAACCTCACAATCTGACAGATTGATGGTACAAACTCTTACAGAGATGGTTCATTCCACTTTTTATACTACTCCTAACAGAGTAAGCTGAAAGTCCAGGTCCCTTCTTTGGTTTAAAAAAAAAAAAAAAACTTTTTACAACGCTTATTTATGCTGAATGGGATCATCCTGGATAAGCATTTTTTCCCTCCAAAGAGTTTCTCAGTTCTCTATCATGGAGGAAAAATTCACAAAGGTTGGAAATACCAGCAGTAGGGGGGCGTGGCTAGCCGGCGCGGTGTATGGACGCTCACTGAAAGAGCTCCTCTCTGCCAAGGGCCATCAGACATCCAAACAGCGACTTACAACCTAGAAATTTTACCACAACCAAAGCGGTTCAGCTGGGGGAACATTAAGGATGACTTCCAGGAAAAGAAAAGAGGATACTTACCCCAACAAGCTGCCAGATTACTTCATGTGGCAGCGGCGGTCTCCTGAGCAAGATGGCGGCGGCAAGCAGGGGAAAGGCACACGAGGCTCTCATACACAGAACGGCGCTGCACAGGGGAGAAGACCAAACAGAGCTTACAACTCACCCACCGCTGAGCAGTACTCCCTGCCTCCTTCAGCCTCATCCAGCCCAGCCAAAAGCAAGCCAAAGTTGGATCACACAGAGGAGGATGATGAAGAGGTAAGCCTGCATTCATCTCAGGATGATACCAGAGAACTACGAGACTCCATAACTGACTTCCCCACCGCTAATACACCAATAATGGACACTACACTTAAAGACATATTGATATCTCTCAGATCCACATTGCATGCTGACATTCAATCACTAACTAGACAATTTAAGTCTGAAATATCTTCAGTGAACAAGAGAATCTCACATGTCGAAACAAAGATGGGTGAATTCGCATGCACTTTTAATGATTTAGTGGATGCCCATAATGATAGAGATGACGACATGATGCAACTGAAACTAAAATTAGTAAATTTAGAAGATAGGTCCAGGAGAAACAACGTTAAAATACGGGGGATACCTGAATCAGTTAAAAATCCTGACCTGAAACCCCACTTTATACAAATGCTGAAATCTGCCCTTCCAGAAGTTCCCCATGACGAACTAGTAGTGGATCGTATCCACAGACTGCCTAAGCCTAAACATGTAGCCGCCCACCTTCCCAGGGACACCATTGTCAGAATACACTTTTATCATGTTAAAGATCAGTTTATGGCAGCCACAAGAAACCGTGATTCCCTTCCAGAGGAGTTCCAAGAACTTTCCTTTTATGCTGACCTCTCAGCCTTCACCATGCAACAGAGGTGTCAACTAGCCTCTATCACGAAGCCACTGAACAATCACCATATCACCTATCGGTGGATATACCCAGCAAAACTCATGATAACAAGAGAAGGAACTACACATGTGATCTCTAACATCAAAGATGGCCTCCGCCTCCTGCGAGATTGGCAAATCATTCTCCCTGATGCAGACGACCAAGTCAATCATGGCTAGAAAGAAAGAGGTCCACAAACCAGATCTACTTCTAGGCAACCTCTACTGTCATTATATCCCTGATGGCCCCGGGGATTGCCACCTTTCGTTTACCTGTTAAACACCCCTCATTTGAGCGGTTATTCCTACCGCACTGATTCTTTTAAGAATCAAGTTTTGTTTGTTGCTGTTAACTATTTCTTTTCTCCAAGAAGTTTCCAAGACTAGGATCCATCCCTGTACATCCCAAGGAATCGCATACTACACCACTTGAACAGAAACCCCACCTGCAGTAATTCATCTCAGCATATCCGCAACAGCTACCACCTGAGAGTCTCCTAATCCGCAAGTTCCACCTTACGGACCACCACACTGCCAGCGTCTGCTCATCGCCTTCAGGATCAGAATCGAACCACTCATCGACCTTAAGGTAACCAACATCTAAATAACTGTCAAACCATATAACTAAGACCAACAGGAATCCACACCATGCCGATTAAAATTGTATCTCTTAACGTAAAAGGCCTGAACAGCCCATACAAACGACAAATGGCCTGGAAAGAAGCTAAAAGTCTTCACTGTGATGTGATTTGTTTCCAGGAAACACACTTTGCAGCAAATAAATCGCCTAACTTTCAAAATCGCCAGTTCCCGCACATTTTCCAAGCAAATTATACCTAAAAAAAAAGAGGTGTAGCCATAGCTATTAAGGATTCTGTGCAATTCCAAAGTCTAGATATCCATTTGGACAGTTCAGGCAGATTCATCATCTTAGTATGTGAGCTTAACGGCAAAAAATTCACCTTGGTGAACATCTACCTTCCAAACTCCAAACAGCTATCTTTTCTAAAAAAAATATGGAAAAAAGTCTCCTCGATGCAACAGGGTCATACCATCTTGTGTGGAGACTTTAATGCTGTCCCCAACAGAGACCTAGATGTGTCCAGCCAGACCAAGCATTCAAGAAACAGATTGACTCTGAATGATTTCATCTCATCTTCCGGTTTGTATGATGTGTGGAGGAGCCAACATTCCTCAGAAAAGGACTTTACTTTTTTTTCCAGCGTTCACCATACATATTCTCGCATAGATTTGTTTTTAGTAGATAAATTTATTCTACAACAGATTACTAAATCTGAACTGCATTGTATTACATGGTCGGACCATGCTCCGATTTCGGTGGTCGTGGGGGATCGCTGTGCCGAGACCAGGGCTAACAGATGGCGCAATGACATTTTCACATTATCTCAACCGCAAAATCGAAAAAGCAATTAAAGAATTTTTTGCCATCAACGCCCCCTCGGTCAGCGACCCCTTCACGCTATGGAATGCACATAAAGTTTATGTAAGAGGTCTACTCATACAGATGAGCGCTAGAGCAAAAAGACAAAAATTAGAAAAACTCAATACTATATTAGCTCAAATCCAACAGTTAGAAAACTTAAACAAACAACATACCACACAAAAGATAAGAGAAGCATTGTTTGTGTCCAGGCAAGAATTGCGAACTCTCCTAATTTCACGCCACAACCACCAATTGAGATCACTTAAAGCTCAAACATATAGATACGGGAATAAAGCAGGAAAGTCCCTAGCCACACAATTAAAAGAAAAAACTATTAAAAACAAAAAATTTCCTACCTCATTAACCCCAAATCCAACAAAAAAGTTAACAACCCGCAAGAAATAGCCGATGCATTCAGCGACTACTACGAGAAACTATATAACCTTCAAAAGGACCCAGATACTTTTCAGCCCAATGACAAGGCGATTTCAGAATTTTTGGAATCAATACATCTCCCTAAAATATCACCAGAAGATTTAGCATACATAAACCAACCATTCACGCTAAAAGAAACAAATGACGCCATCAAACGTCTCCCCCGCAACAAAGCCCCAGGCCCGGATGGTTATTCTTCAGAATATTATCAATTATTCTCCCCCATCCTAACCCCCCACTTACTCCATGTTTTTGAAGCTGCAACTACTACAGCAAAATTTCCCCCAGAAATGCTTACAGCCAC
Organism: Aquarana catesbeiana; assembly: GCF_042186555.1. Classification (NCBI taxonomy): domain Eukaryota; kingdom Metazoa; phylum Chordata; class Amphibia; order Anura; family Ranidae; genus Aquarana; species Aquarana catesbeiana. Next base: position 7,635,739 of record NC_133325.1, read on the forward strand.
AATTATAACTCTCCCTAAACCAGGCAAAGAACCCAACCTCCCACAAAACTTTCGGCCGATATCCCTATTAAATGTAGATGTCAAATTGCACGCTAAACTGATAGCTAACAGATTATCACGTATTCTACCCAACTTGATAAACTATGACCAGGTGGGATTTGTAATGGGTCGCCAGACCACAGACGCCACCAGAAGAATGTTAAATCTCCTTCATTTGGTAGAGGAGAACAAAGAGCCTTCTCTGCTTCTGGCCTTAGATGCAGAGAAGGCCTTTGATAGAGTGCATTGGGGGTACCTGTCCAAGGTCATGGATAAGTTTGGTCTGGTCGGTCCATTGCAAAGTGCAATAATGGCACTATATTCATCACCCTCAGCATTTGTATATACTGAAGGCATGTTCTCTAAACCATTTCCCATTACAAATGGAACAAGACAGGGGTGCCCCTTATCCCCCATAATTTTTACCATGCTTATGGAACCATTAGCGGAAAAAATTAGGTCCCATCCCTCCATACATGGTATCACGTCACAAGAACACCACCACAAAATCTCACTATTTGCAGACGATGTTATTTTAGCCCTATCAAACCCAGACAAATCACTACCCGCAGCACATGAAGTCCTTGCACATTTTAGTAACATATCTTATTATAAAGTTAATGCATCTAAATCCAGCATTTTAGGAATACATATACACAAAAAACTTGAAAACCTCCTCAAACACTCCCTACCATATCCCTGGACGAACGAATCAATCAATTACCTAGGTATTAAGCTCACCTATCCAGTTTCGAAAACATATACCATTAACTATACCCCACTTCTCTCCTCCCTTCAACCAGAACTGTCTAGACTGGGGAAGCACCACTCGACGTGGTTAGGCAGATTAGCAGCGTACAAAATGCTTATCTTACCGAAACTAATATACATATTCAGAGTTCTACCTATACTGGCACCAGCATCATTCTTTAGATCAATGCAAAAACAATTATCTAACTTTGTATGGGCAGGAAAAAGACCAAGATGTTCCCCTGAAATACAAACTAAAAACAAAACGGTGGGAGGCATGGGTTTACCAATCCTGAAAGACTATCACACAGCGGCAGTTCTGGACCAACTTAAAAATTGGTTCTCCAACCCTATTACTAAACCATGGTGTCACTTGGAGATTGCACGACTAAACAAGACTTCACCATTATCATTTTTAATTGCTACTAAGGCACATAAACAGAATAGAAGACCCCTCCCACAAACAATGCAAGCGATACTACAATCTTGGGAAGAGATCAACATTACAGGGAATGTATTTTACCCCTCAACAATGATACCCATTCCCCTTGACACACTGCAATGGATAATTCCCAATATTAACCTTCGCAACTGGTATAAAGCAAATATACTAAATATAGTGGATATCATGTGTGGCGATAGGCTCCTACCGTTTAGCACAATACAACAGAAATTTAAACTCAATACTTCTGAATTCCTAACATATACCCAGATTACTTCATATCTTCAGGGGTCTAGGGCCACACATGTGTCCATAGTAGAAAAGATATGGACTTTCCTTCAATCCAAAAACCCCAATATAAAAGGAATAAAAATAATCAACAATTATCTTCACTCTAAAGATGTCTTTACAAAAAATAACAAGATTTCCAAATGGGAAAAAGAATTAGGCAAAGAGTTCACGGATCTACAATGGAAACAAGCGATTGCTAATAATCGCAAATTCTCCAGATGCGCCAATTATGAGGAACTAACACAAAAACTAATGTTAAGATGGTACTACACACCATATATTACAGCAAAATTCTCCAGAGACAACTCAAATCTATGCTGGAGAGGATGTGGTCAGATAGGGACCCTAGCACATATGCTGTGGTCTTGCCTGGTAGTCAAAAAATTTTGGTGGAGGGTCTATGATATGCTTTCGAAAATAACTAATAGCACGGTGGTCCCAAACATAGAACAAGCTATTCTAGGATTAAACATGGACCAATACAAACCAGAACTTAGATGTATAGCAACACAAGTCTTGCTGGCAGCAAGAATGGAATTAGTATACAGGTGGAAATCTACTGATGTACCTACTATTAAAGATATAAAAATAAAAATTAACACTATTATAGAATATGAAAAAATTATGGCTTACAGGGATGGAACCTTTTCAAAGTTTGAATCTAACTGGTCCCCATGGAAACTTCTTCTATCTTCTAATTATTTGTTTTAACTTTTTTTCGTTTCAACATTCAAACTAGCTGTAGCTGGTAAGCTATGCAAAGTAATATGTCTCAGTGACTCCCGAGTTATACTGATTATTTTTGGAATGTTTACTGATTTACTAATATATTTAAGGGGGGAGGTCCCTGTGTGAGCACAGTGTGATCCCATTGGGGTGCCCGGGGATCTCCTCCACCGTTATACAAGCTAAGTATTTCCTATTACATCTCCACTACTACTCGTGGACTCGAGTATCTATCATCATCTCACGGTCTCTCTATAGTAATAAAGCTACACTCTTTAAGATACCTTGGATTGGCTACAGACATACTTAATGTTTATAATAAAAATTTGTAATTATTATTTTCGATTGCTTTCTGTACAGTAAGTACGGGATTGTTTCAATATACTCCTGTATGACTGCATTTATCTGTATTTGCACTAAAAAATGTTTTCAATAAAAACTATTTGAACAAGAAGTCATTCACTATAAATAAACATCCATGATATCAAGACATAGAATATATATGCAAGACATTGTTGGAAGTCCAAATAGCATGGGGGAAGGGATAGCAGATGATTGAATAGATGTTGGGTAGTTGTGACAACAGAACTTGATCAACACTGAATAGTAGTATGAAAGGCAGGACTAGCCGTTATGAGGGGGGGCAGTGATGTCGGGGGGCCGTGGTGGAAAGGTCCATGAAGGAATGAATGGATGACACCGCAACCGCTGCGGGGCACAGGTGTATGTGGGCTGGCAGGTCGGAGCCTCTCTAGGCCGGGGATGGCTCACAAGGCTGCAGACCAAAAGGTATGGATGGAACGTGCAGGCAGCTAGGGTAGGAGAGGTAGGATTGATGGTGGGCTGACACTGTGGGATGGAAGCCAACTATCACACACGGTGAGTAACTGAAAATTACAGTCCCGAATCAGGGATACAGAAAGGGAGGATCTCACCCGGTGTTGCTTGCCGTCCAGGTCAGGAAGGAAGAGTTGCAGCTGTCACCATCTCCTGTTTGTGGAATTCCTTTTTGTAGATGGTCCAATCCAGTGGGGAGTCATCCAAAGAGTGCCTCAGTCGTGAGTAGCAAGTAGGCAGTGAGAGTGAGTGGACTCACATGGGTACTGCGTATGGGGTCCAGGCAGCTGAGGTAGCAGTCTCCCCCTCGGCTAGTTGCTGTGGCAGGATTCAGGCAGCCGCTGGTCTCGCGGGTCAGTGTGATCAGCGTGATCAAGGCTGGTAGGTGGGTCTGTTGGTCAGCAGGTACGCTAAGAGCAGCGTGATGGCGTCATGCTGACGCGTTTCATCCGTAGACCGGATTTCATCAGAGCATGCGCAGTAGCAGGCCTCATCAGCTTATATAGTATTGAGATGGGATCACGTGGGTTTCGGCGTCTCGTTGCCAAAGCTACCGCGCTATTCACCGACAGCCATACACAAAGAAAAAACATAAAACATGACTAGCAGAGTGAATCCGTGAGAGCAAACAGGGAATAGGGAGGGGAGGAAAAGGGGGGAGGAAAGAGATAAGGGGAAGAGACAAAGGGGAGGAGGGGGAAGGGAGGGGGGGAAGAAGAAAGGGGAGGAACACCATAGAGGACGGAGGAAACTACTGAGGGAAAAAGAGATGGGAAGAACAAGGTAGAAGGGAGGAAAAGGGATAGGTTAAAATAAAGATGGTTCTTGGCAATAGTATTCAAGTGCAGTAAGAAAAAATAATATAGGTGGTAATAGAGAGATGACTAGAATATGGAAAATTTTAATGAAGAACAAGGCCATGGGGTTGTCAGTGGGGGCTACAGACAGAAAAATCCCGATCATTAAGAGGAGATGTGGACAGACAACCATCAATGAATTTATGGGGTCAGGAATACACCAAGGTTGCACTCATTATTTAACCCATGGGGGTGCATACTGTTGGTGTTGTATATCCACATCTTCTCCTTCTGGTACAGGATCCTGTCGAAATCGCCCCTTCTCAGGGGGAGGTTAAGCCTGTAGATACCTTTAAAAGTAAGCCCCTTGGGGTTGCCCCCGTGTGCTTGCAAAAAGTGTAGGGGAATAGGTCGTTCATCGTCCTTGCCCAAAATAGACTGGATATGTTCACTCACTCTTACCCTCAGTGGTCTCTTAGTTTTCCCCACATAGTGTTTCCCGCAGGGACAGGTGAGCATGTAGATCACCCTGGTTGTATTGCAGTTAATAAAATTATTAATTTTGAAAAGTTTTTTTCCTTCAGAGTCAGAAAATGTGCTTGTACGTTCAACGTACTTACATACTGAACAGCGACCACACTTAAACATTCCCTTCAGGGGCGGAAGCTGTGTCAACCAGTTGGGGGTAGGTGATCTTTGGTACTCGGAGTGAATTAAACTGTCTTTTAGATTTTTGGAACGCCGAGCCGTTAGGAGGGGTCTGGTACCCACAATCTTGCCTAGAAAGGGCGACTCAGACAGGATGTGCCAGTGTTGGTTGAGTATGGACCTGACTTGGTCCCAATGGGCACCAAATTTCGTGATGATCCTGGGAAACCCCTGGGATTCCGGGGGTTTAGGATCCTTTTTCTTCTTTGCAAGAAGTGTTATCCGGTCTGAGTGGCCCTTCTTCTGGCCTCCCTAATACATGAGTGGGAGTAACCTCTCTCTCTGAATCTATTGTAAAGATCTTTAGACTCAGCGGTAAAGTCATCTGGGTCAGAACAGTTTCTTCGAGCCCTGAGAAATTGGCCTACTGGAATGGCCTTAATCAGAGATTTTGGGTGGTCACTGGATGCTAGAAGTAGGGTATTAGCTGCTGTGGGTTTTCTAAAAGTTTTGGTCTTGATCAGGCCGTTGTCAATGTAGATGGTTAGATCGAGAAATGAAAGGGTGTGGGAATGGAAGGTGTAAGTAAGTCTAATGTTTCTGTCATTAGAGTTTAACTCGTTCATGAAGGTATGTAGCTCATGTTCAGAGCCCCCCCAGATCATTAGAACATCATCTATGTACCTCAGCCACGTGACACAGTGGCTGAGGTACAATGACGAAGGGTACACCAGATCCTCTTCCCACAGGCCAAGATGTAGGCATGCGTAAGAGGGAGCCCAAGGTAACTACAGGAAACATGTGGGCAATCATTTACACCTTTTACAGCACGACAGTAAATATCAGAAGAAAATTCAAACATAAGACCAACAGCAGGAAGTCTTCTAACTTAATGTGTAATGTAATCTGTCATTAGAATTCCCAGAGTTCCCTCCGCAACATTGTTTTATCACCTGTTCTTCTGTCTGTAGATCTGTTATTTTCCCACCTTCTGTAACAGGATGACAACCCTCATCATTCTGCAGTAACATTACACAGCAGTGTTATCACCCTGTACAGGGAAGTCTTAGATAGATTATAAGTAAGACACACAACAAGTAAATCCAACTTCAGATAACGCTTCTAAAGTAGTTACAGCAACAGGTTTTTTTAAGGTTTGAACCACCATATGAATGAAAACTGACAGTTGTAAGCACCCCCGGCAGTGTTATATGGTGTTTCCAAACCCCATCCAACTGCTATTTTTGCCAAATAGCTTGGCCTTCTATAGGAAGTAGAAGAAAACAGATCTACTGGGAGGATCAATAGGTAATAAAAATGTTACAAGAGGAGACTCGGAAAAACAAAAACTTCTATGCTAATGACAGATTGCACCATTTATGTAATTATTGATCAGACCATAGTTACACTTTTTTTTTTAATTAAAAATTTTTTATTTCATTTTCCAATTTACAACAAAAGAAGAACTCACAACACACAAAGCATTCCCACAAAACAACCCAACCAAACCAAACAAAACAAAAACTTGTTACACTTTAGTGCCAACATCATAACATTTACAACGATAAGAAATGTTCTTTGAAAACTTTACACCAAAAAGAGATCTGTCCATTCAGAGTCATGACCCATTTCACTGCCAGGTCCGCACATCATACAGACCTGACAGCAGGGGGGCTAACACACAATCCTGTTGCTGTAGCCACTGGGATTGTGTGTGAAACTGACAGGTCAGGTGAAAACTGCCACCCAATTGGTCACACACCCCCCAGAACTGGCACTTCCCCGCCATATTTTCCGGGCTCCACTTACCCATCTGCAGGCCCAGGAGAAACGTTATTATCTATATCTGATTCCTCTACCTATAATTGCTGTATGGACAGACTTTTTATTAAATAAAGGTAATTATATTGAAGTGCGGCTGTCCCGATCCCTTCCTTAGCATTCCCAGGACCAACATGGCAAGTGCGGGGGCTGGGGGGGGAGAACAACGGACACACGTCCACTCTCCTCTCCTTCTTGCTGTGACCCAGAAAGCCAGGTCTATGACATCACTTCCAGGTCAGCCTCTCGGTGTGTGTTTTGCAGTGTGATCTGCATCACAAAACATTCAGTGGAGCCCAGAAGAGACATTGGGGGTCTTTTAGAACCTGCAAGTCTCATTAAAGAGAACCTGGCACCTAAAAAATATCACATACAGGACTTGTTGTCCCCTATGTGATGAAAGAAAAAGTTAAAGAAAACTATTTTTATTTTTTGCAAAAAAATTAAGTTACACCCAAGCACATAAAATCCCCCCCCCAATAAAAAAATAAAAATTGAGGCCCCCTCCTCCACATATATGCACATACAAATGTAAACAAATGCTTCAGGGTGCCTATGAGTGAAAACATTGATTGCGATACACGTTACATATAACCGCGCACGCCGGAGTGAGAGCAATAATTCTAGAACCAGACCTCCTCTGTAAACACTAAACTAATACCTATAGGGTTTTATTTGAAGTGTTGCCTATAGAAAATATAGGTTACTGAGGTTTGTCGCCAATTCACGGCGCACATAATTTAAGGTTTGGCAAGTTGGGTATCTATTTACTCGGCGTAACCTCGTTTTTTATATTTTACTAAAAATGTGGGTTATTTACTGCGTTTTGTTGCCCTAAAATTCACTTTAGTGGTTTTTTTTACTGAAATGCTGTGTTTCCTAGACCATTGAGGTAATATTGTGTGACATAAAAAATTGAAACTACCACTATTTTATTCTTTAGGGTATCTGCTTTCAGAAAATATATAATGTTTGGGGTATTTACATCATATTCAAGGCTAAAATTATTTTTTAAACATGTGTGCAAAAAATGCAAAAAGGGGTTGTGCAGAGAAAAGGTTAAAGTGAACCCCAGCTGGAGGAATTTCAGTCCCCAGAAGTGGTAGGAATATGACCACACACTCAGCCCCGATCTCTTGTAGGTGTGCAGTGTGAATAGTCTATGGAGAGGAGTAATAGCTAAACAGAGAAAGAAGATAACAAGAACATCCATTCTACACCTGATGAGATCCCTGAGACTTTCATCAGAACCAGATGGAATACAAGTAGCCAGCTGAACTTAAGTGGTACTGCTAAATGCATCCCATAAACAGCAGCAACACAGTGAGGGAAGGCCTGCGGCAGCTTAGGGGATTGCTTTCTCACCAAACCGAGACATCTCCCTGGCTGGTGTCCCAGTCACAGACCTGCCTGCAAAGATGTCATCCGTGAGAGGAGATAAAATATGGAAAGGAGGCATTTATCATGGGAGGGGAGGTTTGGAGAAGGTGTGCTTAGCTGGAGCCCTGACACCTGGCTTATGGTGTATCAACAGTCAGAAGAACCTGGAATGGACTCTCTTAATGAGGCTTCAGAGGCTTTGTAAGATGCCACTTGACCCCAACCTAGTCTCTGGTACTGCGGCAGTGTTCATCATGTATTAGCTCAGGATCTGGCAATAAAGAAAACACTTGGTAACGCTGCCCAGTTAGTGAATCCTCTGGTGTGTGATAAAAGTTGATTTCTGTGTAAAAGCTTTGCCACATTCAGAACACCGATATGGCTTCTCTCCAGTGTGAACTCTCTGGTGTGTCACAAGATATGATTTCTGTGTAAAAGCTTTGCCACATTCAGAACACTGATATGGCTTCTCTCCAGTGTGAACTCTCTGGTGTGTGATAAAAGTTGATTTCTGTGTAAAAGCTTTGCCACATTCAGAACACTGATATGGCTTCTCTCCAGTGTGAACTCTCTGGTGTGTGATAAGATCTGATTTTTGTGTAAAAGCTTTGCCACATTCAGAACACTGATATGACTTCTCTCCAGTGTGAACTCTCTGGTGTCTGATAAGATGAAATTTCCGTGTAAAAGCTTTGCCACATTCAGAACACTGATATGGCTTCTCTCCAGTGTGAACTCTCTGGTGTTGGATAACATGTGACTTCTCTGTAAAAGCTTTGCCACATTCAGAACACTGATAGGACTTCTCTCCAGTGTGAACCCTCTGGTGTTGGATAACATGTGACTTCTCTGTAAAAGCTTTGCCACATTCAGAACACTGATATGGCTTCTCTCCAGTGTGAACTCTCTGGTGTGCGTTAAGAGTTGATTTATTTGTAAAAGCTTTGCCACATTCAGAACACTGATATGGCTTCTCTCCAGTGTGAACTCTCTGGTGTGTCATAAGATATGATTTATGTGTAAAAGCTTTGCCACATTCAGAACACTGATATGGCTTCTCTCCAGTGTGAACTCTCTGGTGTTGGATAACATGTGACTTCTCTGTAAAAGCTTTGCCACATTCAGAACACTGATATGGCTTCTCTCCAGTGTGAACTCTCTGGTGTGCGTTAAGAGTTGATTTATTTGTAAAAGCTTTGCCACATTCAGAACACTGATATGACTTCTCTCCAGTGTGAACTCTCTGGTGTGTCATAAGATATGATTTATGTGTAAAAGCTTTGCCACATTCAGAACACTGATATGGCTTCTCTCCAGTGTGAACTCTCTGGTGTCTGATAAGATGCAATTTCTGTGTAAAAGCTTTGTCACATTCAGAACACTGATATGACTTCTCTCCAGTGTGAACTCTCTGGTGTGCGATAAGATTGGATTTCTGTTTAAAAGCTTTGCCACATTCAGAACACTGATACCGCTTCTCTCCAGTGTGAACCCTCTGGTGTATGATAAGCTCTTCCTTGGTTGTAAAAGTTTTTCCACATTCAGAACACTGATATGCTTTCTCGCCAGTGTGAACCCTCTGGTGTGTGATACGTTTTGCCTCCATTGTAAAACCTTTGTCGCGCTCCAAACAAGAAATATCTTCTGAAATGGCTCCTCTTATGTATCTATGGGTTGGACTTTACTATAAAGCCATTGTCACTTCCAGAACACTGAAATTACTTCTCTCCTGTTGTCCTCTGAGGCTGGATCAATGTTGAAGAGGATCCAATACATTTATGATATTTAGAACACGGATATGTCTTGAGTCCTTTGTGGACCCTCCAGTGAACTGCAATAAAAACTTTCAGTCACTTATAACACCCATATGAATCGTTTCCCATGTGACTTTCTTTTATTGATGAAGACCAGCATGACCAAAAACTTGGTTCCTCAGTCCACCTGTACAGAAAAAAATAAAAGTCAGAATTCTTTAAAAAAGTGTTCATAGTTACATAGGTTCAATAAAGTTACTTTTTTAAAATGTATTATTAACTGCTTCCCGCTCAGCCTATTGTAATATGACGGCCAGAAAGGAGCCATATTGTTCTGGGAGAACAGATCTTGTGCGGCCCTGCAGGACCAATCTCTGGCGCAGTCTGTCACCCGCTATGTCCAGTGGATGACTGATCAGTGTAGCGGCCCACTGCCGGTACCATGTGATCGCTGTGACCAATCACAGTAGATAACATGACAATTGTGAACAATGAATGGCTTTTATTCATGACAGTTATTGTGTGGTTGGTCACAGTGATCACATGGTACAGACAGGGCCAATCACAGCTAATCACAACAATATACACTGAATGAACCTATTTAATTCAGTAAAAATGCTTACTTATAGCAATGAAATTCACTGATATAAACAATTATAGTGTGTAAAAAAAAGAAATCATGATTACCTCCCCAGAGTAGTACAGTGTTAGTATAGTACACAGTTAGTAAGGTTGAATAAAGACACCAGTCCATCCAGTTTAACCTGAGTAAGTATGGGTGCGTGTCTACAATTGTCCCTATCCCTGTACATTGTGTCTCATTAAGATGCTCATCTATTATATTATTATTTAAGGTACCCATATACCACCGTCAATTTACACAGTGCTCCACACATCGCACACTCACATCGGTCCCTACCCTCAAGGAGCCCACAATCCAAGGTCCCCAACTCACATTCATATACTAGGGCCAATTTTTGACAGGAGCCAATTAACCTACCAGCATGTCTTTGGAGTGTGGGAGGAAAGCGGAGCACCCGGAGGATCCCACGCAGACACAGGGAGAAGATGCAAACTCCAGGCAGGTAGTGTCGTGGTTGGGATTCAAACCAGTGACCCTTTTTTACTGCTCGGCGAGAGTGCTACCCACTACACCACTGTGCCGCCTATAACACTAGTACTGGTAACACTATATTGCTTTGGTCACAGTCTGTATGTAAAAAAAATGTTTAAAAAAAATTATTAAAAATACTTTTTGGCTTTTTTTTACATATTGTCACCAGTCGGTGTCCCTGCTCACCTCCACACCAGTTATATGGAGGAAGCTGTACTGTACTGGGGACAGGATGTAAACAATAAAAAAAATCCAAAATATTGTAACAAAAAAATTATAACTTCCTAATACCCACCATGCCTCTTACTAAATACCATGGAATGTCTACTTTCCAAAAAGGGGTCATTTGGGGGATATTTTTACTGTCCTGGTATTTTCGGGCCTCAAGAAATGTGATTGCCCGTCAGTACATCAGGATTGATTGATCTTCAGATATTTATTCCATAGTTTATGGGAGGTGAAGAAGGTGTAGGTATTAAAGATAAGGGTTTTCAGGGATTACCTAAAGACAGAGTAGAAGATAGTCAGACAGATTGTGGTATAGAGTTCCAGAGGATGGGAGAGGCCCTGAAGAAGTCCTGGAGGTGACCATAGGAGGAGGTTACATGGGAGCTAGAGAGTAGGAGGTCATGTGAGGAATGAAGAGAATGGTTTGGTTGGTATTTTGGGACAAGGTTGGTGATGTAGCTGGGGGAAGAGTTGTGGAGGGCTTTGTAAGATGTTGTTAGTATTTTGAATTTGTAATAGGTAAGGGATTGTCAAACAAAAGAGTTCCCCTGGCATGATTGCACCTCTAACAGGTAAAAATTTAACTGGGGAAATGTTTGTGTGAAAGTGAGGACTGTATACCATCTGGTCAAATGTTTATATCCGGACTCCTGGACAGTGCTGGAAAAGTGGGATTTGTGAGCAAAGAATAGGATATAATCTCTTTCTGTCTGGGTGAACGTGTGACCCAAATCTCTTCCCATGTCAGAAGGATTGGAGTTATAAAATCTTCATTTTGATTGGTAAGGAAGTGATGATATGGAAATTGTGTGACCTGTCGGCTGACTTCATCTTTATTCAGACATCATGCAAGAATGCATTGTCACCTGACCTGGCTGTAACGCTCATTAATAATTGTCTCCACTTGCCAAACACAATATGTATATACACGTTGCAGTTTTGAAGTGGTTTGCAGGGGTTATGTAATTTTGTTTCTCAAAAAAGTGATCCAAGCAGCTGATTAGCCACTGGATCGCCTTTAGAAGCAGCCAAAGAGGTCGTCCCTCCTCCCGCTGCTCGCCGGTGTTTCTCGGGCTTACTGTACTTGCCGTTTTTCAGGCCTTTTGGTATTAAAGTAGTGAGATTATAGATCCAGTATTTCTCTTTACATAGTAAAACCTTAATGAAGTCTCCTCTCCTAGGGGATACATTTAGGGAAAAGATCCCCTTTTTTTTCAGGCCATCTGTTTTTTTTCCCACATGGATTTTCCTTATATGTTGTGCTTTTTCTTTCTCGTCTTTTCTAGGAGGTCCATTAATGTCCCACAGATACGGATTTTTAATTGTCGCTTTGTTTTCCCTATATAGAATTTTTTACATGGACATTCCAACATGTAAATCACTTTGCTTGTAGAGCAATTAATAAATACTTTCATTTTAAATGTTTTGGATCGATCTGAATCAGTGAATATCTGAGGAACATGTGAGGTACATTGAATGAAAGTACAAATGAGTGAATTAGTAGCTAGGTAACAGGAAGTGATGCCTTTAGGCCTTCACAGTCAGTTTTCTACTGAGCATGCGGGAGCCGCTCTGCGCCTTGTGAATGGTCCTGTCGTCTTCTGGAACCTGTGATGTGTCCCAGAAGACTGCGGGGGAAGAGAGGGGGGATGAACTTCCAGCTCAGACTGCGGTGATCTGAGCTGAAAGTGAGTCGGTACCCGTCAAAACCAGGTACCCACTCCCCCTCTCTCCAAAAAAAGGGCCCAATATGTCAGTGGAGGGGAGAGAATGCAAACAAGTGGGGGGGGCGTGGCTAGCAGCCAAGCTGAATGGAAGCCTGATCTCGCAGCTCCTGCACTAAACAGAGAATCGGACCCCAAATCACTGTTCCAGACCCCAAAAAAATGCACTACTCGGACCCCCACAACCTGAGGACCCAGACCGGAACCTTTAGAAAGCAGAAAGAATACAGAATACCAACAAAAATCATGGATTTCCTTATCTTTCCTCAGGGAGATAAAATCCAAGATGGCGCCTGCGGCACCGATCAGCACACAGAGGATTCCTACACCGACTTGCCTGATGCTGATGAATCCTCCATTTCATCCCTGCACAACACCTCAGGCTCCCAGCTATCCTCCGGACCCTCATCCACCTCCAGCAGCCCTGCTAAAGCAAGGATGTGCCAGGATACAGCGGATCAGCCACAGGAGGTAAGGCCTGCTTTAGAGAACCTCCTCACACATCCAACTGCATCTTCTCCCATAGCGGCCTTCCCTACTACCAATCAGCCAGTCATAGACACTATGATGAAGGAGATGCTGATGTCACTTCACAGCTCTCTCCAATCTGACATTTCCTCAATGTTTTCAGCATTTAAAACAGAAATGCTGCACACAGGGCAGAAAGTGGGGCTTATTGAAAAGCAGTTGAGCGCTATGACAAAAACAGTTAATGAATTTGTAGACACACATGAACATACCAGAGAAGAACACCGCTGGGTGCGTGCCAAAATGGCGGATCTCGAAGACCACTCACGGCATGAAAATATTAAGATAAGAGGAATCTCTGAAACTATTTTACCAACAGATCTAAACTCCTACACTAGGGAGTTGATCTCAACACTTCTCCCAGATCTCCCACCGATTGAGATGACTATCGATCGTATCCACCGTCTCCCAAAACCTCCTAATCTACCCGCAGAAGTACCTCGTGACACTCTGATGCACATCCACTTCTACCACACCAAGGATATGCATCTCACACAATACAGACGACTGGGACAGCTCCCACATCCATACGCAAAGCTGCAACTCTTTGCTGACATCTCCCAATACACCCGTCAACAGAGACGTCAACTGCAAACAATAACAAAACCCCTCCATAATCATAAGATCCCATACCAATGGTGTTTCCCCACCAAGCTGATGGTTACTAGAAGTGGAGTGGGCCACAATATCCATACCGTAGAAGAGGGCATACAATTGCTCAAAACATGGGGTATCCTTCCTGATGGTGACCTTCCAACCCCGGTGGGCAACAAACCAAACTCACAATCCTTCAACTATGGTCTTTCACCTCACCACAAGAAATGACTTTCAAATCAGTGATGCTGTCAATCTAATCTCAGATAAGCCCTCTGATTCAGTGCCTGCTCGTTGCAGTTAGTTTATGAACTTTACCCTCATCCTCATCCAGCAGTCCCTAACACACTGCTGACACTTGTTTTCCTCTATCCTCTTGTTTATCACCAATTACCTTCTGCTTTTCTCCCTTCCTTCCTTATCCACGAGAGTTCAAGTACATCGGATCCAGGACCTCTAGCAGACCTCAACCCTCTCAAGCAACTCACCCATCTGTGTAACCGTGAGTAGTACCTTACTCCACTACCTACACACACCACTTTCAAAATGCCCAAATTTATGTCACTGAACGTCAAGGGCCTAAATCACCCTGCCAAAGATCATCCCTGTGGCGAACTGCACAGGATTCTCACTGCGATGTCCTGTACCTCCAAGAAACACACTTTAAAACCAATGCTGGACCTCAGTGTTCCAACAAAAATTTCTCAAATACCTTTAAAGCCTCGGGTCCTGACAAAAAGAATGGAGTCATGACAGCCGTCAGGAATACATGCTCATTCACCCTACACGACAGCCTTCAGGATGTTGCTGGTAGATATCTAGCATTGAATTGTACATTAAATAACGACAAATACACCATTGTATCAGTATATGCCCCCAACAAGAAACAAATCCACTTTATGTCCAAATTGATGAAGAAAATCAAATCGCTTTAAACAAGGTCAACTAGTCAGTCGTGGCGATTTTAACATAGTGCCTGACAACTCCATCGACTCTTCCTCCCACTCTACCAGAGTTACATCTTCTATGGGACCGTTTATCAGATCTCACGACCTATTTGATGTGTGGAGATGCCATCACACTACCGAAAGGGACTACTCCTATTTATCCCCTAGACACAACTCTTACACTTGGATTGACTACTTCCTAGTGGATAAATGGACTTTGCCCAAAATCTCCTCCACGGAGATATCGACCATTACATGATCAGACCACGCCCCGGTTACAATGACCATAGAAGATTCACCGAAGATCTCCCGAACACGGATTTGGAGGGCGAAGGCTGCAATTCTCTACTCACTGACCCATTTTACTTATATTAAAAACCGCTTAATAGAATACTTCAATACTAATACAGGAACTGTTAGCAATGATACCATTCTTTGGAATCCCCATAAGGCATTCATAAGGGGAATCCTTATTCAACTTAATGCTAGAGAGAGGGGGAGGAGATCACAGCGTCTAAATACACTCACTTCAGATATTAAAATGTTAGAACACCAAAATCAAACTAGTCCAGATCCTTTAACCAAGACTAAATTAGACAAGAATGAAAATCTCTCCTTCTAGAATCCTTTGAAAAAGCACATAAGCACTTTAGAGCACAACACTACTCCATGGGTAATAAAGCTGGGAAGGCAATCGCCAACAGAATTAAAGGTCACTATTCCAAAACTAAAATTACCCATCTATTTCACCCAGCTACTAAACAGAAGTTTATAGACCCACAAGCTATTGCAGACGCATTTAGTTACTACTACAATACACTTTATAATATAAAAGATGACACATCTGTCACACAGCCGTCATTACCTGACATGCCGGGGAAAGAGCCTACCACTGCGCAAAACTTCCGACCCATATCTCTTCTCAATGTAGACACAAAAATGTATGCCAAACAAATAGCTTGCAGATTACTCAACCTAATTCACCTTCTAATACATAAGGACCAATCAGGCTTCACAAAAGGGAGACAGACAACTGATGCCACTCGCAGAATTATCAACATAATCCATCATGCTGAGGCATCTTGAACGCCTTCTCTGCTCCTATCCTTGGATGCAGAGAAGGCGTTTGATAGGGTCCACTGGAAATACCTTGAAGCAACCCTTGGCAAATTTGGCTTCCAAGGTCCCATTCTGGTGGCCATAATGGCTCTATATTCCTCTCCATCAGCACAGGTTTACACATCGGAGATGCTGTCTAAACCATTCTCCATCACTAATGGCACCCAACAAGGTTGTCCGCTCTCACCAATCATCTTTAACCTAATCATGGAACCCTTGGCAGAGCATGTCAGATCCCACTCTAACATATCAGGCTTCACCATTGGCACCATAGAGCATAAAATAAATTTATTTGCAGACGACGTGATAATGATGATCACAAACCTCCACTCTTCCCTGGCTTTGTTTCAATCGCTGTTAAAAAGGTTTAGTACTTTATCTTACTATAAAGTTTATCATAGTAAGAGGAGAGAAGGGGGGGGGGAACAGAGATCCCCCTTCCTCAAAATGAAATGGGACTTTTAAGGAAAATTATTGAGTCTAGTAGGTGAGATCCAAACAATTTTGATAAAAAAATAACAATATTTATTGAAACATAATTAAAATGACATTGTCAAAAACATGTACAGACATATGACCATCAATTAGTAGATTACAAAATTCATACGTGACTAAAGCCAACATGTTTCGCAAAAGGGTTTTCGCTCCATCAGGGCTAGACACGATGTCATTGGTTTATTTAAACTGTGTAAACAATAGGACAATCTCGAATTACATAATGGTCATACATGAAATCAAATCAT
This sequence comes from Aquarana catesbeiana, assembly GCF_042186555.1. Taxonomy (NCBI): domain Eukaryota; kingdom Metazoa; phylum Chordata; class Amphibia; order Anura; family Ranidae; genus Aquarana; species Aquarana catesbeiana. Next base: position 7,652,221 of record NC_133325.1, read on the forward strand.
AACCATAGAAAAGCATCAATTACATAGAATTATTGCTCGCCTACTAATGAGATGTAAAAAGAATAAGGCTATTACCACCATTCACCGGACAACAACCGCTTGACCAACCGGCACGGATTGTCCCTGGGTGCCAGATCCCAGATGGACAATACCAGTAGGAGGACTGGACCGCACACTTTGGGCAATATAGACAGGTAACCCGTACTGAAATAAACAAATGAAACAAATAGAAGCTGTACAACTTCCGAAATATAACACAAAAAATTTGTCACCTGCACAACAGTCGGCTTTGGAAAATCTGATGAAGAGGGAGGAACTGGTAATTAAACCATCGGATAAAGGAGGAAATGTGGTGGTGATGAACAAGGATAGCTACATCGAGATGTGATCAGACATTCTTAACAACTGTGAATGGTATCAGCAGGTCCCACCTCAGAGACTCACCAAAGCGAGATCACAATATGTGTCCATTATCGATCGGGCACACTCCCAGGGACAGATCGATGGAGACACCCATGAGTTCCTTGAGGTTAAGTGGCCGGTAACACCGACCTTCTACTCACTACCCAAAGTCCATAAAAACATCTCTAAACCCCCAGGACGCCCAATTGTTTCGGGAATAGGGAGCCATACCCAGACTGCGAGTCAGTATGTGGATGGCTACCTACGCCCGCACGTTACTAGCTTGCCATCATATCTGAAGGATACATTGGAATTACTTAAAACCCTGGAAGGTCTCACTGTGCCTCCGGGAACGATCCTGGCGGCAATCGATATAGAGGCTCTATATTCAAGTATACCACACACGAAAGGTGTGGCAACAGTTGTGGAGTTCCTGAGAGAAAGAGATACCGACAGTTGGGAGTTGGGTCAATTTATAACAGTCTTGTTGGAACATATTCTCACCAATAACATGTTTCTCTTCAATGGCGTTACCTACCTCCAGGTGCAGGGGGTAGCGATGGGGACATCCTGTGCCCCATCGTACGCCAACCTGTACCTGGGGGGGATGGGAACGCACTCTTTTTTCCAGTGATGAGGCCGCAATGTACCTCCGCCATATTCTTCTATGGCGGAGGTACATCGATGATGTCCTCCTCATTTGGACGGGATCGGCTGAGCTACTTAGTAGCTTTATGGAACTTCTCTCTCATAACCAATTCAATCTCAAGTTTACCATTCAATCTGATACAACAACTATTCCATTTTTGGATCTACGACTGATTGTCAGAGAGGATGGCTAAATTTTCAGTACATTATACAGAAAGGAGACGGCGGGGAATACTATCCTGCATTTTTCCAGCTCCCATCCCCGTACATTGATACACAGTATACCTTACAGTCAGTAACTCCGACTACGACGGAATTGTGCTAGGAACGAGGATTTCGAAAGAGAAGCCAAGGCACTCTATGACAGACTGCTCAGCCGAGGTTACAGCAAAAAAGTGTTGAAGAGGGCCTACCAGCGGGCCAAACAGAATTTACGTGACACTCTTATTTTCAAAAAGAAGGCACGTGACCCACATCCTACTACGAAACTGATCACAACCTTCACAGCTCACCAACAGGAAATTCGAAACCTGATCAGTAATAATTGGCATTTTTTTATCTGAGGATCCAGTCATCTCAAAATATGTGGCTAATATGCCACAAATTACTTACAGGAGATCACGTTCAATCAGAGACGCCCTAGTACACAGTCATTTGCAACCCCCAACACCCTTAATTGGGGCAGAGGGTGGGAATGGCACCTTTAGATGTGGACACTGTCAATTCTGTCCATGGATCAAAGAAGGAAGTGGGTGCCCTCTTCCAAGAGGAGGCCTTTATCAAGCTTAAAGGCTATGCCGACTGTGCCACAATGGGCATAGTGTATTTAGCTATGTGCCGTTGTGGCGCATTCTATATAGGCAAAACAAAGCGTCCATTTGCTAGAAGGATACAGGACCACTTGTATTATTTAGACGCAGGGTTACTTTACACCCCCATTTGTAAACATATTGGTCTACGACATAGTTTTGACCCCAGTTATGTGTCCTTCTTTGCTTTAGAGGTTATACCCGACCCAGAGAGGGGTGGGAATGTAGATAAAATAATATTGCAGCGTGAGGCCAGATGGATATTCAACCAACGTGCGACGTATCCGCCTGGCCTGAACACTGCACTCTCCTTTCAGCCTCTTCTGTGATGATCTTCCTGTAGTAAAGTATCAAGCCACAAACAAGAACTGAAACTATACACATAATCAATCACGAGTTCTTCTATCTATATATGTGTCACACAGGATACATCAAAGATAGCATTGACAGGCCCTCATCTATTCTTGATTGCACAGCTCCACGATACAATAGATTCATGTTCACTAGATGATGCTACTTTCCATATATGATGACGGAAATATGTTATGTCTAGTCCCACATACATATATTTTACCCCTTTTCCCCCTCACCTGTCCTTTCTTGCTACACCTAAATTATGGTTGACCAGATTGGAATGTTACTTATAAGAACCATGCATATATTGTTGTTGCTTTTGTTTTGTACTTTGCTGCTGCTTATAAATATTTATTTACCATGCTCAAGGTATCTGGCCCACTTGGACCACCTTATATGCTTTTTCCCCCTAATCCAGGATCGCTCCCGCCGCCTGCTGGCAATGGATGCCGTAGGTGGGAGGACTCGGACGTCCCTGTGTAGGGGGCGGAGCTGTTTCTTTTCCGCCCCTATGTGCCCTTCATGCTGCGGGCGTAGTATGGGCAATGCGCGCGCGTCCTGGGAGGTGGAGTGCACATGCGCCCGCCCCCTTGATGTGCGCGCATTGTGACAGGGACGTCCGGACCGGAAGCAATGCCGGAGGTCAGCCCTGACCTGATTGCTTCCGGTGGGTCCGCACCATATTAAAGATGGAGGCGCCGGTGCTGTCTGATAGACGCATCCTGCGGCCATCCATCGTGACGGGCGGACGCACAACTCACTGACCAGGAGCCATCATAGCTCCCCTCCCTCCATCCTTACATCTAGGTGTAAGCCGAGATCTGCTTGGACGGATTTTCTTTCCTTTTCTTTGCTTTATTTTGGGGATACATTAATGATAGGACCCTTGCACTAATATTAATACTATTACATGTTTGATGTACTACTTTAAATCTATTGCCCTATTAGGACTAATTGTCCCATTTAAATAACTACATTGGGACATTATGGACACGGGCATGTCATATTTAGTGGCTATCTTTCTTAAACTGGGGTAGATTGTTCTCCTATGTTTCCCCCAGCAACTAAGATGTAGTTATCCTAATTAATTATTCCCCTACCCTGTTATAGATGTCTCTTTAACATTATACTATACAAACCATTAACATATTTTTTATATTTTTATTTTTGACTAATTTGGGCGTCATATCAAAAAATATTATTAACATATTATGTATCAGCCTTAGTTTGACCTTAATGGTCAGCATTAGTTCTATATGTGATCCATTCTGAATCAGAGGAACTCATGGGTTTCCCGTCTTTATTTCAGTACAGGTTACCTGTCTATAGTGCCCAAAGTGTGCGGTCCAGTCCTCCTACTGGTATTGTCCGTCTGGGATCTGGCACCCAGGGACAATCCGTGCCGGTTGGTCAAGCGGTTGTTGTCCGGTGAATGGTGGTAATAGCCTTATTCTTTTTCCATCTCAGTAGGTGAGCAATAATTCTATGTAATTGATGCTTTTCTATGGTTATGATTTGATTTCATGTATGACCATTATGTAATTCGAGATTGTCCTATTGTTTACACAGTTTAAATGAACCAATGACATCGTGTCTAGCCCTGATGAAGCGAAAGCCCTTTTGCGAAACATGTTGGCTTTAGTCACGTATGAATTTTGTAATCTACTAATTGATGGTCATATGTCTGTACATGTTTTTGACAATGTCATTTTAATTATGTTTCAATAAATATTGTTATTTTTTATCAAAATTGTTTGGATCTCACCTACTAGACTCAATAATTTTTCTTAAAAGTCCCATTTCATTTTGAGGAAGGGGGATCTCTGTCCCCCCCCCCCCCTTCTCTCCTCTTACTATGATATACTTTAACTAGGGATTGGAAAAATTGTCTGAGATGTCCCTGATATAGTCCAACCATCTCCTACCTTACTATAAAGTTATTTAAAATAAATCCTACATTCTGGACCTAGGCATTGATGCAACCACTAGTAATCTACTCTAGACCCAATATCCCTATCCGTGGGCGGATGATGGTATTCCCTACCTAGGCATTACTCTTACCAAATCCACTAGAGGACTTTTCTCACACAACTACACAGACGCCAAACAAATGATGCTTACTGAAACCACAAAACTTTCGAAACATGAATTCTCATGGGCAGACCACCTAGCAGCCTTTAAAATCATACTCATACTTATGCTCTACATATTTTGCACGCTTCCTATACCACTCTCATCTACATACCCAAAATCTCTCCAATCCATCCTAAGCCAATTTGTTTGGCAAGGGAAAAAATCTAGATGTAGTCACACGAAACTTATCAAACACAGATCAGCAGGTGGGATGGGCTACATAGATATAAAAGATTACTACAATGCCACTATTCTATCACAAATGAAAGAATGGAATACATCACCCATGACTAGGGATGAGCTTCGTGTTCGAGTCAAACCCATGTTCAACTCGAACATAGTCTGTTTGTCCGTTCGCCAAATTGCGAACAATATGGGCTGTTCGCGCAAAATTCGTGTGGCGCGTCATGGCCCATAATTCACTGCGGCTGATGATTGGCCAAGCATGCACTATGACCCGTATGCTTGGCCAATCACAGCACCGTCTGTAGAGAGAGCTGAAATTGGCCAAAGCCAGGGTGGCTTTGGCCAATTATGGCTCAGAGGGTTTAGTACATGCCCCACACTATATAAGCAAGCAGGCTCTGTGTCTAGAGGCAACAGTGCTGGTCATGGAGACGGTGCATCCTCATCAGCATGTGGCCGTGGGACACTCTTGGCCTTTTTTTCAGCAGCTGGCCTTGTTGAGCCGCAACATGAGGAAGACTTGGTCGAGTGGATGACCAAGCCGTCCTCATCCTCTCTCACCCATGCTCAGGGTAATTTTTGTGGCAAAGCAGCTGCCAATGCGGCCTCTTCCCTCGGCTCAATGGCATCAGTGACTCCTTCCCTAGCCCCACCATGTCCTCCTGAGGAGTCCCTCGAACTGTTTGACCACAGTGTTGGGTACATGCTCCAGGAGGATGCCCAGCATTTAGAAGGCTCTGATGATGATACTGAGCTAGATGAAGGCAGTAACGTGAGCACGGACAGAGGGGGTGCCCAAGAAGGACAGCAATCTGGCAGTCATGCTCCCCCTGCTGCAGCCTACTGCCAGGTTTGCTCCAATGATGAGGAGGTAGGGGATGATGAGGTCACTGACTCAAAGTGGGTGCCTGATAGGAGAGAGGAGGAGGAGGAGGAGGCACAACACCAACGAGGCAGGATGCCCTCTAGGGGCCAGCCTAAGGGCAGCACACTGACTGCATCACACCGCAAAGCTCCGCATGTGCAGGGCGCTGCTGTCTCTGCGCATTATTCTAAAAGTTCTTTGGTGTGGGCGTTTTTTTGAGACGAGTGCATCAGATCGCACCGCTGCTATTTGCAACATATGTCTCAAGCGTATCTCGCGTGGCCAAAACATCTCCCGCTTAGGCACCACATGCTTGACCAGACATATGTTGACCTGCCATGCAGTTTGTTGGCAAGCATATCTAAAAGACCTACACCAAAGAACAAAGAGGACCTCTCCTTGCTCCTCATCAGCTGGGATCTCCAACCCCACTATGGGACCTGCACTGAGAGGAATGAAAGTGTAAAATTAGGTGTGTCACAGTGAAGTACTTGTGGGCAATCTACTTTCGGTACACCAACGTCAGATTGTACCAGGCAAATTTCCCTGCCCCAGCTGCTGCACCACCGAAAGAAGTTCGCTCCCAGCCATCCACATGCCCAGCGGTTGAATGCTAGCTTGGAAAAATTGCTAGCACTTCAAAATGCTACCTTTTCAGTTGGTAGACTCTGCCCCCTTCCGTGAGTTTGTGGAATGTGCGGTTCCTCAGTGGCAGGTACCCAAACGCCATTTTTTCTCATGGAAGGGGATTCCCGCTCTCTACCGGCATGTGGAAGGCAATGTCTTGGCCTCGCTGGACAGGGCGGTCAGCGGTAAGGTGCATATTACCGCTGACTCATGGTCCAGCAGGCATGGACAGGGATGTTACCTAAGTTTCACCGCTCATTTGGTGACTCTGCTGGCAGTTGGGAAGGATGCAGGACAAGGTGCAGTAGTGTTGGAGGTTGTTCTGCCACCACGCCTCCAAAATGCCACTACTAATGATTCTGACACACCTCTCTCCTCCACCCCCTCCTCTTTTTCCTCCATGGCCTCTTCCTGTGCTTTGTCCTCGGAATCAGCGGTGCTCCGTAGGCGTTCAAGGGGATACACAAGTATGCAGGCCAAAAGATGCCATGCGGTGCTTGAGCTGGTGTGCTTGGGGGACAGGAGCCACAATGGGGCAGAGGTTCTGTCAGCTCTGCAGGGGCAGGTTCAGAGGTGGTTGATGCTATGCCAACTTAAGGCAGGAATGGTGGTTTGCAACAATGGCACCAACCTCCTCTCCGCCCTCCGACAGGGACAACTGACCCATGTGCCCTGTTTGGCTCATGTCCTTAACTTGGTGGTGCAGCGGTTCTTGGGCAGGTACCCGGGCTTACAGGATGTACTGAGGCAGGCCAGGAAAGTCTGTGTGCATTTCTGCGTGTCATATAATGCCAGTGCTCGGCTGGCAGACCTCCAAAAGGAATTTAACCTGCCAAAGAACCGCCTAATCTGTGACATGCCCACCAGGTGGAACTCAACGTTGGCCATGCTGCAGCGGCTACACACGCAGAAGAGAGCCATCAATGAGTACCTGTGCAACTATGGCACCAGGACAGGGTCAGGGGAGCTTGTTTTTTTTTCCCCACGCCAGTGGGCCATGATCAGGGATGCATGCACTGTCCTGTCACCATTTGAGGAGGCCACGAAGATGGTGAGCAGTGACAGTGCATGCATCAGTGACACTGTCCCCCTTGTCCACCTGTTGGAGCACACGCTGCATGGAATAATGGACAGGGCCTTTGAGGCAGAACAGAGGCAGGAAGAGGAGGACTTCCTTAGCTCTCAAGGCCCTCTTTATCCAGACAGTGTTCCTGCCGATCACAGAGGAAGAGGACGAGGACCAGGAGGATTGTGTCAGTATGGAGGTGGAGCCTGGCACTCAGCATCAGCATCAGTCTTTAAAGGGATCATTTACAGTCCCAAGAAACACATGGACTTGTATGTGGCTGGGAGGAGGTGGCTGTGGATCATGTCACCCTTAGTGACCCAGAGGACTCCGGACCGAATGCCTCAGCAAACCTACGCTGCATTGCATCCCTGATCCTGCAAAGCCTGCGGAAGGATCCTCGTATTTGTGGTATCAAGGAGAAGGACCAATACTGGCTGGCAACCCTCCTTGATCCACGTTACAAGAGTAAGGTTGCGGACCTTATCTTGTCGTTGCAGAGGGAGCAGAGGATGAAACATCTTCGGGAGGCCTTGCAGAAAGGTCTGTGCAATGCGTTCCCAGAGACTGAGAGGTTACAAACTCCTGTTCCTGGACAACGTGTTGCTGAAGTTTCGGTCAGTCAAAGAAGGAGCGGTGGAGAAAGTGGCCGTCTGACTGATGCGTTCAGACAATTTTTTAGTCCGCAGCCCCAAGGTATGATCGGTTCCAGCAACCATCGCCAGCGTCTGTTTTACATGGTGCAGGAATACCTAGGGGCAAGATCTGACTTGGACACCTTTCCCACTGAAAATCGTCTGGGTTACTGGGTCTTGAGGATGGATCACTGGTCAGAGCTTGCACAGTATGCAATTGAGCTACTGGCCTGTCCTGCATCCAACGTTCTTTCGGAACGCACATTCAGTGCTGCTGGAGGCTTTGTAACCGATCACAGGGTGCGTCTGTCCACCGACTCGGTCGATCGACTGACCTTCATAAAAATGAATCAGTCTTGGATCACCACCAGCTACCAAGCACCTGATGCTGATGTAACCGAATACATTTTTTTGAAATGTCAGATCCCTTCAAAGACTGCCAATGCTGATGCTGAGTGACTATCCTGTTATACTGAGTAAGTATCCTCTTCCTCCTCAATGATCATGATGATAGCTTGTAAGAACATTTTTGGTTCTGGGCGCCGCCAGTCCCGCCACCAGTGCCTAAGGCCCAATTTTTCAGCCCCTGTTTAACAGGGGCAATTCTTTGCAGCAGGGCTCGTTCCTGCGCTCCAACTAGAGTATCTGTGAGGTGTTGCAGTGTTATGGCACCAGCACCAGTGCCTAAGGCCCAATTTTTCAGCCCCTGTTCAACAGGGGCATGTAATTACAATTCTTGATCTAATATTTCACAGCAGGTCCCTGTGAGGGCTTACAGTGTTGTGGCCACAACAACACCTAAGGCCCAAATTTCTGCTGAGTATATAGGGCAGGCCCCTACTTTCAAACAGCCAACTTACAAACGACTCCTACTTCCAAACAGAAGGAGACAACAGGAAGTGAGATGAAATCTACCCCTAGGAAGGGAAATTCTCTCCTGTAAGAATTAATATGGGAAAAACTTTTCTCCTTTCTACTGATGCTTTATCACCAATCCTTGTTTCACAAAAAAAAAAAAAAACAGATTTTCAAAAAACATTTGTCATTGGGACAAAAAGTGAGGTGAAATCTTCTGACGAGGTGCACAGACAGCAAAACAAATGTTACAGGGGTGCTAACCCTTCCCTGTTTTCCAAAAAGATTAAAAAAGAATTTTTGGCTGGAGCTAAACACGTTAAAAATGTACCAGTTCAAAATTACAAACAGATTCTACTTATCAACAAACCTACAGTCCCTGTCTTGTTTGCACCGCCTGTATACTGCTGTTCAGAGTATATAGGGCCTGGGGGCCCCACTTTCCTTTTTTAATTTGGATGCGGGGTTCCCCTTAATATCCATACAGGACCCAAAGGGCCTGGTAATGGACTGAGGGATACCCATGCCGTTTGTCTCACTGATTTTCATCCATATTGCCAGAACCCGACATTACATTAAAGCCGCAAGCAGTTTTAAATGACTTTTTTTCCTTAAAAATGTAATTTTGTGCAGGGACTGTTCTAAACACGGGAAACACGCGCCACTTTACAGGCATACTATAGACACCCCCCAGGTACGATATTTAAAGGAATATTTCACTTTTTTTTAACTTTAAGCATCATTAAAATCACTGCTCCCGAAAAAACTGCTGTTTTTAAAACTTTTTTTGCATTGATACATGTCCCCTGGGGCAGGACCCGGGTCCCCAAACCATTTTTAGGACAATACCATGCAAATTAGCCTTTAAAATGAGCACTTTTGATTTTGAACGTTCGAGTCCTATAGACGTCAATGGGGTTCTAACGTTCGTGCAAATTTTCGGTCCGTTTGCAGGTTCTGGTGCGAACCGAACCGGGGGGCGTTTGGCTCATCCCTACACCTGACTTAACATTCCCAACCTGGATTACTGACCGGGTAAAATACACACAAGAACTTTGCGACCTAACAACCTGCAAATCCTTCTCACAAATCAGCAAAGACCTCAATGCACCATCCAAAGACTTCCTCACCTACTTCGGATTACAAAAATGCTCAACAGCATTCACATCTATAAAAGGCACACTACCCTTAAAAATTTGGAACTACTTCTTTACAGAACACTCTAACACTAAAGGGGACCTCCCTCATATATTCACTTCTACAAGAAAAAAATATGTTCATCAAATCCAAACCCCTCCTTGATTAGGAAAATGACTTACAAACGCAATTCACGGATGCCCAATGGCAAACAGCAATCACATCTCAAAAAACACTAATGAGATGGTACCCAACTCCATCCAGACTGGCCAAATTCCACAAGCACATTTCACATGAATGCTGGAAAAACTGTGGCCACCCGGGAACGCTCCTTCACATCCTTTGGTCCTGTCCACATGTAACACAGCTATGGAAAAAATGTGGAAACCATACTCCAAGACATACTCCATAGCTCGGCACCAATTATCCCACAGTTAGCCAATCTTAATCTGAACATAGAAGACTTTCCAATACATCAGAGACCAGTAACCACACACATCCTCCTAGCTACCAAACTCTTGATCACTTGGAACTGGAAATCAGATAACATTCCTTCCCTTACTGAGGTAATCAACTTAGTACAAACTCATTTCACCTATGAAACCCTCCTGTCACGCAGCAAACAATCTCATGCAAAGTCACAAGCCCGTTGGAACCCATGGGTCCTTTGGTACTCAAAACAGATTTAACAATTGTAAAAGTATTAACAATTAAATGTCCTGTCTCGCAACCTACCATCCACTTGATGCTCCCACCCCCCTTATCCCTCCCTGCTCCCCCTTCCTCTTGTACCCCCCTCCCTCCCTCCCTACACTACCCTTCCTCCTACCGTACCAGGTTAACTGTTCTACCCTATATTTTATACTCACTTCGTTAACGATTTTTTCTTCTTAAGGAACATTGTTCATAAACTCTCTAACCAGACTGTACTTGTAATAACTAGTCTATATACTTACATTTGCATGTTTTCGTTCCTTACTATGACTACATAACCTGTAATTGGTAAAACTCAATAAAAATTTATTGGAAAAAAAAAGAATGCAAACAAGTGGAACTTCTCTTTTGGGTGGAGGTTCCGCTTTAAGCATGGTTGGGATAACCAAATTTTCAATGCCTCTGTCTCTCAGAAATTGGGTTTCAGCAGCCAATCCATCAAAGCCAGTGACAGAGAAGTTGGGTGAAAAATCGGACCTTTAGATAACAGATCTGGGCCGTCCGGTGGAGGTCACAGAGCACCGGCTGACAGATAAATGAGGTCAGTGTACCCCACTCTACAAGTTCAGTCCTAATCTATGACAATGACTGGAATGCTTTCTATCCATTAAAGCCGAGCTCCAGATTTTCATGCACTTTACATAGTTTGGGCCAAGCTGGTCCAATCACACTATGTCCTTCACCAACATGTGAGGCCGCTGGATGTGCGGTATAAGCTGTATATGGCTGAGGCTACATACAGTATACAGCACTGTGTTCCGGGTTCAAGAGAACACAGTAGAGTCTATCTGATTGGTGCTCAGCCATACAGAGAAAGCAATGTGAAATCGCACCACACTCCACTCTACAAAAAAATTCTAGAGCTTCTTTGGGACGATTGTTGTACATAGGGCAGTACATTCCAACAAATGGTCTACCCAATGTATGATGAATGAAAACACTCCAAGACGTCAAAAAAACTCCTCATGCAGGAATACGAGTTCCCGCTACGCAGAGATGTGAATGCGGCTTGACAGATGAGTGACTCCATCCATTCCCTCCTATGTACTTCTATAAAGCTGGCCATACAGTATGCAATCTGTTTGTATAGTGTATGGTAATCATTACAGAACCCAGGACACACACTTCTCCTGATTTCAATATTACAGCTCTATCCACATCGGCTGTTATCTGATCGCTCAGCTCCTGCACACTCTGCCAAATGAAAGATCTATAGCTGTGTATTTAGTGAGAACGGTGATCAGTGATTGCATAGGAAAAACGTGCAGCTGATGAGGTGGGTGGAAGGTTGGAGGGTAGATGATGCAGGGTGAGTCACATCCCAAGGTGTGTCCAGGAAGTAATGGAGAAGTGATTATACAGCCAGCTGGACACTGAGGTAAGGGGGGTGTAAGATAAATAGAAAGAAGCACATTAATGGTATATTGGTACATAGGGGGGCTGGGATTTAGGTGGGGAGGGGAACTTATCCTTTAAGTCAGCAATGTGAGGGGGTGCAGTATTTGGGGTGCACAGTGTTTATAGATTTGTGAGAAGGGAGGGGTGAAAGGACGCAGTGAGGTGCTGGGACAATAAAGTCCGCTCTTAGACAGATTGTCACCAACAACTGGCTGGTGAGGTCTAATGACCACAAAGCTACAAGATAAAATGTAAAATGTCCCAGAAGGGGGCGCTCTGTCAGGGGGGGGCAGAGAATATCGATCTGGAGATCTGACCTAGGGACCATGGAGGGAACAGTAATGGGAGGTGTACTGTAGATCTGCTTCATTGCCGGGTTCACCTCCATTACTACCAACAAGTGATCTTCCATATACCAGCAAGTGTGACCCCCAAATCTCATCCAGTCACCTTACATGAGAACATGTCCCCCCATCCCCCATCCTGTGTCAGGGTGCAGAAGGAGGATCTAGTCTGCCAGTCTGTAGTAAGTATGGTGGAGAGGAGGGGGAGGGGTATTAGGAATGTCATGTATATCAGCTGTGCTGGATCATTAGTGGCCCCAGACCTGCAATCCGGACAGTTCAGTGTACAGACAGAGGGGGGGTTTACCAAGTGGAAATAGGCTGTTCAAAGAAATTTCCCCCCAGAGATTAGTGAATGTGGTGAAAAGTCACTTTGTAATGAATATCCAATCACGTGCACAGAAATAAAAACAGAAATAAAAACACGGAATGTTACTCATATGTGATTGAATGATGGAAGTCAGCAGAGCTCCGCTTCCTTCACTGACCCCTTGTCTACCAATTTACATTCTTTATCCTTCTGGTATTCAAGAGGTTAATAGAGAAATGAGCTTTGTATTATTCTCAGCCAGTGACTGGCCGTCATGTAGAAGTGATCGGGGCAGCTGGAGAACCGGCCAATCACAATACAGAGAATGTGCCGCCCCTCCCCCCTGCTGGCGCCACCTGCTGTTCCCTGTCGTGTTTCCTCTGGGAGGTTCAAGATGGCGGAACATCGATAAACCACTATAGATTGTTATGTAGGAGGAGCTTGGAGAACATCCCATCCCCCAATATCCTCTGCCATGAATGACGCCAGAAATGACAAGAATTGTGTCACCTCCGGGGTCACCGCTGTCATTCCCGACTACTGTAGCTGGTCTATGTCATGTACAACACAATATATAGAGTAGAGCGGTCAGCACTATTGTAATGTACAACACAATATATAGAGTAGAGAGGTCAGCACTATTGTAATGTACAACACAATATATAGAGTAGAGCGGTCAGCACTATTGTAATGTACAACACAATATATAGAGTAGAGAGGTCAGCACTATTGTAATGTACAACACAATATATAGAGTAGAGAGGTCAGCACCATTGTAATGTACAACACAATATATAGAGTAGAGCGGTCAGCACTATTGTAATGTACAACACAATATATAGAGTAGAGAGGTCAGCACTATTGTAATGTACAACACAATATATAGAGTAGAGAGGTCAGCACTATTGTAATGTACAACACAATATATAGAGTAGAGAGGTCAGCACTATTGTAATGTACAACACAATATATAGAGTAGAGAGGTCAGCACTATTGTAATGTACAACACAATATATAGAGTAGAGAGGTCGGCACTATTGTAATGCACAACACAATATATAGAGTAGAGGGATCAGCACTATTGTAATATATAACACAATTAGGGATGAGCTTCGAGTTCGAGTCGAACTCATGTTCGACTCGAACATTGGCTGTTCGCAAATTCGCCGAACAGCAAACAATTTGGGGTGTTCGCGGCAAATTCGAAAGCCGCGGAACACCCTTTAAAAGTCTATGGGAGAAATCAAAAGTGCTAATTTTAAAGGCTTATATGCAAGTTATTGTCATAAAAAGTGTTTGGGGACCCGGGTCCTGCCCCAGGGGACATGGATCAATGCAAACAAAAGTTTTAAAAATGGCCGTTTTTTCAGGAGCAGTGATTTTAATAATGCTTAAAGTCAAACAATAAAAGTGTAATATCCCTTTAAATTTCGTACCTGGGGGGTGTCTATAGTATGCCTGTAAAGGGGCGCAAGTTTCCCGTGTTTAGAACAGTCTGACAGCAAAATGACATTTCAAAAGGAAAAAAACATTTAAAACTACTCGCGGCTATTGCATTGCCGACAATACACATAGAAATTCATTGATAAAAACGGCATGGGAATTCCCCACAGGGCAACCCCGAACCAAAATTAAAAAAAAAAAAAAAAAGACGTGGGAGTCCCCCTAAATTCCATACAAGGCCCTTCAGGTCTGGTATTGATTTTAAGGGGAACCCCGCGCCAAAAAAAAAAAAAAAAAAAAACGGCGTGGGTTCCCCCCAAAAATCCATACCAGACCCTTATCCGAGCATGCAACCTGGCAGGCCGCAGGAAAAGAGGGGGGGGACAAGAGTGCGGCCCCCCCTCCTGAACCGTACCAGGCCACATGCCCTTAACATTGGGAGGGTGCTTTGGGGTAGCCCCCCAAAACACCTTGTCCCCATGTTGATGAGAACAAGGGCCTCATCCCCACAACCCTGGCTGGTGGTTGTGGGGGTCTGCGGGCAAGGGGCTTATCGGAATCTGGAAGCTCCCTTTAACAAGGGGACCCCCAGATCCTGCCCCCCCCCTGTGTGAAATGGTAAGGGGGTACTTACCCCTACCATTTCACTAAAAAACTGTCAAAAATGTTAAAAATGACAAGAAACAGTTTTTGACAATTCCTTTATTTAAATGCTTCTTCTTTCTTCTATCTTCCTTCATCTTCTGGTTCTTCTGGTTCTTCTGGCTCTTCTGGTTCTTCCTCCGGCATTCTCGTCCAGCATCTCCTCCGCGGCGTCTTCTATCTTCTTCTCCTCGGGCCGCTCCGCACCCATGGCATGGGGGAGGCTCAGTGTCTTCTCTTCATTTTCTTCTTCTTCTCTTCTTCCTTCTTCTCTTCTTTATTTTCTTCTCCGGGCCGCTGCGCACCCATGCTGGCATGGAGGGAGGCTCCCGCTGTGTGATGGCGTCTCCTCGTCTGACGGTTCTTAAATAACGGGGGGCGGGGCCACCCGGTGACCCCGCCCCCTCTGACGCACGGGACTTCCCTGTGGCATTCCCCGTGACATCACAAGGAAGTCCCGTCAAGTCACCGTGCGTCAGAGGGGGGCGGGGTCACCGAGTGGCCCCGCCCCCCACTATTTAAGAACCGTCAGACGAAGAGATGCCGTCACACAGCGGAAGCCTCCCTCCATGCCAGCATGGATGCGGAGCGGCCCGGAGAAGAAAATTAAGAAGAGAAGAAGGAAGAAGATGAAGAAGAAGATGAAGAGATGAGTGGGAGCCTCCCTCCATGCCATGGGTGCGGAGCGGCCCGAGGAGAAGAAGATAGAAGACGCCACGGAGGAGATGCTGGACGAGAACGCCGGAGGAAGAACTAGAAGAGCCAGAAGAACCAGAAGAAGAAGGAAGATAGAAGAAAGAAGAAGCATTTAAATAAAGGAATTGTCAAAAACTGTCTCTTGTCATTTTAACATTTTTGACAGTTTTTTAGTGAAATGGTAGGGGTAAGTACCCCCTTACCATTTCACACAGGGGGGCCGGAATCTGGGGGTCCCCTTGTTAAAGGGGGCTTCCAGATTCCGATAAGCCCCCCGCCCGCAGACCCCCACAACCACCGGCCAGGGTTGTGGGGATGAGACCCTTGTCCTCATCAACATGTGGACAAGGTGTTTTGGGGGACTACCCCAAAGCACCCTCCCAATGTTGAGGGCATGTGGCCTGGTACGGTTCAGGAGGGGGCGCACCTGAAGGGTCTGGTATGGAATTTAGGGGGAATCCCACGTCATTTTTTTTTAAATTTTGGCCGGGGTTCCCCTTAATATCCATACCAGACTCCCACGTCATTTTTTTTTTTTTTAATTTTGGTTCGGGGTTGCTCTGTAGGGAATTCCCATGCCGTTTTTATCAATGAACTTCTATGTGTATTGTCGGCAATGCAATAGCCGCGAGTAGTTTTAAATGTTTTTTTTCCTTTGAAATGTCATTTTGCTGTCAGACTGTTCTAAACACGGGAAACATGCGCCCCTTTACAGGCATACTATAGACACCCCCCAGGTACGAAATTTAAAAGGGATATTACACTTTTATTGTTTGACTTTAAGCATTATTAAAATCACTGCTCCTGAAAAAACGGCCATTTTTAAAACTTTTTTTTGCATTGATCCATGTCCCCTGGGGCAGGACCCAGGTCCCCAAACACTTTTTATGACAAAAAACTTGCATATAAGCCTTTCAAATTAGCACTTTTGATTATTCATGTTCGTGTCCCATAGACTTTAACGGTGTTCGCGTGTTCGAACAAACTTTTTTCCTGTTCGCATGTTCTGGTGCGAACCGAACAGGGGGGTGTTCGGCTCATCTCTAAACACAATATATAGAGTAGAGGGGTCAGCACTATTGTAATGTATAACACAATATATAGAGTAGAGAGGTCAGCACTATTGTAATGTACAACACAATATATAGAGTAGAGAGGTCAGCACTATTGTAATGTACAACACAATATATAGAGTAGAGAGGTCAGCACTATTGTAATGTACAACACAATATATAGAGTAGAGAGGTCAGCACTATTGTAATGTACAACACAATATATAGAGTAGAGAGGTCAGCACTATTGTAATGTACAACACAATATATAGAGTAGAGAGGTCAGCACTATTGTAATGTACAACACAATATATAGAGTAGAGGGGTCAGCACTATTGTAATGTATAACACAATATATAGAGTAGAGAGGTCAGCACTATTGTAATGTACAACACAATATATAGAGTAGAGAGGTCAGCACTATTGTAATGTACAACACAATATATAGAGTAGAGAGGTCAGCACAATATTATAGTCATAGTGCCCCTTATACTGCTGGTCAGGGGGACAAATGATTTGGGTCTGTGGCCAGCAGGATGAAAACAATGTTCAGCCATAGTGGTCAGTGGGAGGAGAAATGTCCTCTATATGTTGTTACAGACTATGGTATCGGGGTACAGGGATGTGGGGGGTCAGACAACACACGGGGGATCACCTTCTGTTGTATATCCACAGAAATCACCCAGCACGCTGGCAGATTGTCAGGAGAACCCCAAGTTCCCAGCCCAGACAGAGGTAACAGCTGTATAACAGCACACACACTCTATTATCCCACCACTGCCACACACATGACAAGGATGGAAGACCACGGGAACTAGAAAACCAGCAGAGGACCTTGTATGGTGGAGGAGGGAAGGAGAGGGAGATTATTGTGATAGACTTGGCACAGCCTGCAATACCTCTGACCACCACTAGAGGGGGACTCCACACATATCTAGCTGGCTGACCACACACAGGCAGATACAAATCTTACATACAATCTGGTGCACTATGAGGGTTGGGGGTCAGTCTAGTAATCAGCACACACTTCTGGGGTTCCTCAGGCTCCCCTACAAGATAGAATCCTTGTGTTACTCCCTCTTCCCACTATCCATGTACACCCCACACCAGACACACATCATGGGGGCAGTGGGGGGACAGGGGGCAGTTGGGGGGAAGTAGATGGGGATGTCAAGGGAAAAGTGCCCATTATCAGTGGTCAGTGTGTGGGAAAGGGGGATGCCTGCTGTTATCAGTTGATTAAATAAATTGGGGGGGGTAAATGTTTGGCATTAGTGATTAGTAGAAAAAATGGGGCAGGAACAAGGGGGAGTCAGAGATTCTAGAAGTGTAAAAGAAGTGTAAAAAGGGGACAGTGAGGTGGGAGGGGGCAATACGGGGCACAGTGGGTGGACAGGAGAATGTGAGGGACTGGGGAAGGATGGGGAAGATGCGGGGTGAACTGGGAGGCACTGAGGAAACAAGGAGCTGGAAAGGGGGATGGGAGTGGTGGTCAGTGGGAGATGAATACCTGGCTGATGTTGTCCTGGTCTGGAGGATGATGTGAAGCTCCTCTGATGAGTCTTCTATGGTTGAGGTCCTCTCAGATTGTCCCTCTTGGCTCCTCTGATGAGTCTTCTATGGTTGGGGTCTTCTCAGATGGTCCCTCTTGGCTCCTCTGATGAGTCTTCTATGGTTGGGGTCCTCTCGGATGGTCACTCTGATGAGTCTACTATGGTCGGTTGAATGGACATGAAGGGGGAAATCTCTCCCAAATCTCGTCTTCTCTTCCTCCTGCTCACAAGTGTCCACAATTAGGATAAAGTTCTCCTCTGTGTCCCTGATGGAAGATGGAGGCTTCTTGTCCTGGCTGAGAGGTGTGAGGGACGTTCTGTGTCTGCACTATGGATCTGGGAAGACTCAATCACATTGTGAGCCAGCTTCCTCACAGGGGGCCCCTCCCTCACAGATGCCCCGGGCCACACTGACTACAAACACAGTGTGGGGGAGGGGGTTCACAAAAGAGGACCCCTCCCTCCATTCTCTGGGATGACACAATAGAATCTGAAGCTAAAAGCTCCAAAACGCCTGAAGCTCAAACAAGTTCTGGAACTTTTTTTTTTAGGCAGATTACAGGCGTTTTTATACTTTTTTTTTTATTGGTGACATTTTCACCTGTACAAAATCACGCTACTTTCTGCCTGAAAACACTACGCTCAGGTGTGAATGGGGGCTCAGGTGTGAATGGGGGCTCAGGTGTGAATGGGGGCTAAAATGAATGAGTTGCAGATCACTACATGCAGTTTGGTTAAAGAGTGCCATCTGTTGATAATAACTGAAAGGTGGCTTCATCCTCTTGTAGAGGACACTATTACACACATATCTGGCCCTACCTTCTATCTCCAGGTTAGAAACAGCAATTCAGGGAAGAGCAAAGGAGGCGGCCTTTGTATTTATGTTTTAAATGAGTTGTGCTCTGATAGTAAACTTGAGGACACTTATTGTTGGCCAGATTTGGAATTTCTGCTGGTGAAGTGTAGACCTTTTTATTTACCCAGAGAATTTACAGTGGTGATCATTATTGTGGCAGTGGTGGAATTATAGGGGTCGCTGAGGTCGCCATGGTGCCCGGGCCCCATCCTGCAGGGGGCCCTTGAGGGTCCCCTGTATATCTTGATAGGAGCGGGGCGGCTGAGACTGAGCTCCCCGATCGTCGGCCAAACTGTAATCGGCACTGTGTGGGGAGCTCGTCACACTGATCTAAAGTGAAAGCAGTATGTGCTGTGCTCGTTGTCTCCCCCTACAGTGCAGTACCCGGCAGGAAGAGCTAGGGTAAAGCACTGCCGTTTTTGAAAAGGCTTTCTGTATGTGTGTATGCATAGTTGCCAACAGTCCCGATTTTCCCAGGACAATCCCGATTTTGGATCCCTCGTCCTGATTAAAGGTTGTCCCGATTGTTTTTCCGGGATTTTGGTTTTGTCCCGAGAAAATCGGGAATGTTTTTGGCAAAAACGGCAACGGCTACACAAAAATGGCCGCCGTCGCCTCCACAAGCGTTGTTTCCCCTTGTGTTCAGTGCAGAGGAGAGGGGCAGCCAATCGATTTCTCTCTTCAGTGTACAAATAGAAAATTCTATTGTACACTGAAGCCTATTGGCTGCAGGGATTGGCGACCCCTCCCCTCTCTCCACTGAACACAAGGAAATGTTCAGTCTCCACACGCCGCCGCCAACCCTCCGCTCCGCCCCGTGTGGCTGTGCTTTATATCGGTGCCCCCTTACATTATCGTATTCACTCCCCCCTTACATCAGTGACCCCCCCCCCTTCAGACTGGCCTAGCGGTGCTGTCACTGACCTCCTCTCAGGTGCACCGTGTAGGGCTCAGTCAGTCGGCTCCAGCTCGGTGGCTCTGGTTTTATCCTATAGTCTCCTCTCCACAGTCCACACTTGTCTGACTTCTCCAATGACCCCCATCCCGGCGGTGCTCCCACTCTTGACTCCTCTGCAGACTCCCTCAGAGACTGCAGACATGATAGGGGAGATGGTCAGAGACTGCAGACATGATACAGGAGCTCAATGCAGCCTCACCAGTGCCCATCAAATGCAGCCTCACCAGAGCCCATCAAATGCAGCCTCACTGTGCCCATCAATGCAGCCTCACTGTGCCCATCAATGCAGCCTCACTGTGCCCATCAATGCAGCCTCACTGTGCCCATCAATGCAGCCTCACTGTGCTCATCAAATGCAGCCTCACTGTGCTCATCAAATGCAGCCTCACTATGCTCATCAAATGCAGCCTCACTGTGCTCATCAAATGCAGCTTTACTCTGCCCGTGAATGCAGTCTCACTGTGCCCATCATTGCAGCCTCACTGTGCCCATCATTGCAGCCTCACTGTGCCCATCATTGCAGCCTCACTGTGCCCATCATTGCAGCCTCACTGTGCCCATCAATGCAGCCTCACTGTGCCCATCAAATGCAGTCTCACTGTGCCCAGGAATGCAGCTTCACTGTGCCCAGGAATGCAGCTTCACTGTGCCCATCATTGCAGCCCCTCCTGTGCCCCATGGCCCAGTCAGCAGTCCCTGTCTGTAGGAAGGTGTGTTGTTGATGCTCGGTACGGTACCTTGCATGCCAGCAGGATATCCATGATGGCCAACAGCAGGCAGGGTCTGTTCTCGTTTTGGATGGGGACAGTGCTCCTTCCAGAGGATCTGTTTGCTGTGAGATGGAGTGGTCCCTGGCCACCTGTACCTTCAGCCATCCTCATTTTCCGGCCCCAGTCAGCCTGTCCTCTGGTCCTGGGGAAGTGGAGAGCACTGGGTGGGAGCTGGAAAGAAGGGGGAGCAGAGAGTACTGGCGGGGTTGGAGAGCACATGGGTGGTGGCAAAGAGCAGGGGGGAGTGGTGATCACAGGGATGGGGAGCGGAGAGCGCTGGGGGGGACGACTTGAGAGCACTGGGGGTCCAAAAAGAACAGAGGTGGAGAGCACTGTGGGGGCTAAGAGTGTGGGGTGGCGAAGAGCACTGGGGGAGGGGCAGAAAAACAGGGGTGGAGAGCACTGGGGGATACAAAGAGCAGGGGGGAGTGGAGAGCAATGGGGGGAGCTTGAAAGCACAAGTGGGGGAGGGGAAGAAAAACAGGGGTGGAGAGCAATGGGGGGAGCTTGAAAGCACCAGTGGGGGCCAGAAAGAACAGGGGTGGAAAGCACGGGGGACTGGAGAGCACTGGCGGGGGTTGGAGAGCACATGGGTGGGGGCAAAATGCAGGGGGGAGTGGAGAGTGCTGGGGGGGAAGCTTGAGAGCACTGGAGGGGGAGCCAAAAAAAAAAACAGGGGGGGAGAGCACGGGGGGCAAAGAGCACGGAGGGGCGAAGAGCACTGGGGGAGGGGCAGAATAACAGGGGTGGAGAGCACTGGGGGGTACAAAGAGCAGGGGGGAGTGGAGAGCAATGGGGGGAGCTTGAAAGCACCAGTGGGGGAGGGGCAGAAAAACAGGGGTGGAGAGCACTGGGGGGTACAAAGAGCAGGGGGGAGTGGAGAGCAATGGGGGGAGCTTGAAAGCACCAGTGGGGGCCAGAAAGAACAGGGGTGGAAAGCACGGGGGACTGGAGAGCACTGGCGGGGGTTGGAGAGCAAATGGGTGGGGCAAAATGCAGGGGGGAGTGGAGAGTACAGGGGTGGGGAGCAGAGAGTGCTGGGGGGGAAGCTTGAGAGCACTGGAGGGGGAGCTAAAAAAAAAACAGGGGTGGAGAGCACGGGGGGCAAAGAGCACGGGGGGCAAAGAGCACGGGGGGGGGCTGGAGAGTGATGGGTGGAGCTTGAGAGCACCGGGGGGGGCCGAAAACAGGGGTGCAGAGAATGGGGGGCTGGAGAGCACTGGGGTGGGGGCTGGAGAGTGATGGGGAGAGCTGAAGAGCACTGGGGGGGGAGAAAGAACATGGGTGGAGAGCACTGGGGGAGTGAAGAGCACTGGGATGGTGGCTAGAGTAGGATGGGGAGAGCTGGAGAGCAGGGGGGGCAGAAAAAACAGGGGTGGAGAGAACTGTGAGGGGGGGGGGCTGGAGAGTGTGGTGAGGGGAGGAGAGCATGGGGGGGAGCCAGGGAGCACAAGGAGAACTGGGGGAGCCAGTAAAAGAAGTTGTATAGGAGCATCGGCGGGGGGCCGCATATAGAGGAAATGAGCTTTCTATATTCCTCCATGCAGCCGCTGAATACTTGATTCTCCTCCTCTCCCTCCTACAAGTATTCAGCGGCTGCATGGAGGAATATAGAAAGCTCATTTCCTCTATATGCGCCCCCCCCCGCCGATCCTCCTATACAGGCACACAGGGCGGACTGTACGGGCGGGCCGGGTATCTACTGGATCCCTCTCTCCTGCTCCTGTGTGTCATGGAGCTGGCTGGGTCTGTGTTTGGCGGCCGCGCTGTAACATGGTCCCGCCCCCCTAGACCGGCTCGTGTGATAGGCGGAACACTGATTCTATCCACTATCACACAAGCCGGTCTAGGGGGGCGGGACAGTGTTACAGCGCGGCCGCCGAACACAGACCCAGCCAGCCCCGTGACACACAGGAGCAGGAGGGGAGCACTGCAGCCGCAACTCAGGCGGCCTACCGGGAAATCTCCCGGTATCCCGGTAGGCCAGTCCGGCCCTGCATTTGCTGACCAGTCAGTTCTCCGGAGTACAGTGAGGACAGCAGAGCTGAGAAAAGTCACTGAAGCCAAAATACTGCAGACTTCCCCGAGAGAGGTCCGATTCTTACCTGGGGGCAGTCACAGCGCGAGAGACGTCCACCTGGAGGATGCCTATGTGTAGGGAGGAGGCCCATGTGTAGGGAGGAGGCCCATGTGTAGGGAGGAGGCCCATGTGTAGGGAGGACGCCTATGTGTAGAGAGGACGCCTATGTGTAGGGAGGACAGGGAGGAGGTGAGCCAGGAGGAGGAAGAGCTGCTCTGTACTGCCCATGCACCGCCCTATGGATGGGCCGGATCTCCTGCTTGTCATGACAGAAGACAGAGCCATCTCCAGCAGCAGAGCTTCCACCTCTAAGCCCCTCCCTGTGTGTGCAAAACATCTCCAACCTGTAATGTGTGGAGACGTGCACATAGCAGTAATATTCAGGGCTGGATGATGTCCGTGTCCCGACTCCCGACCATCACAGAAGGGGATATTTCCATCTCTTCTCAGTGTTAAATAATAATGCTTTGTCCGTCCTTCAGCCCCTCCCTCTTCCCCTCCCCCGCTAACCACATTTTGACTTAAGTTCGAGGAAGAAGCCAAAAACAATCCTCAGCTTGCCGGATCCCATGTGAGTTTTTATTTTCTTTATGTTTGATTCAGGGAGGGGAAGAAGGAAGTTCTGCAGCAGCAGCGACAGCCATAGATTCATCATTTAGTGCAGGTGATGGAGGAAGAGCGGAACAGGACCAGCATTCTCTCATCTATTCATGTTGTCATGTATTTACTCTGGCACTATACCACCCTAACCTGGCACTATACCACCCTAACCTGCCACTATACCACCCTAACCTGCCACTATACCACCCTAACCTGCCACTATACCACCCTAACCTGCCACTATACCACCTAGCTTGGCACTATACCACGCTAACCTGCCACTATACTACCCCAACCTGGCACTACCATCCTAACCTGCCACTATACCACCCTAACCTGCCACTATCCCCCTAATCTGCCAATATACCACGTAACCTAGCACTACTGCATATCACCTAACCTGCCACTATATCATCTGCCAGTATACTACCCTAACATCACTTGACGTTGATGTGCGGTGCGCTGCCTGTTCGCCTGGGGGGGGGGGCAGATATAGAATCCGCCCTGGGTGCCAATTTTGAAAAACATTTATCATTTTCTTTCCACTTCACAATTATGTGCCCCTTTATGTTGGTCTATTACATAAAATACATTTACATTTTTAGTGGTAACATGACAAAATGTGGGAAATTTTAAGGGGCATTTATACTTTTTCAAGGCAGTGTGTGTGAATGTAATTATATATATATGTTATAGTTGCCCCCCTACTTTTGTCCCTGCCCCCCCTAAATATAAAAGCTGGAGACACCATTGATTATAAACCAATAGCTCTGACCTCAGTACTAATGAAGTGCTTTGATTGGTCGGTCTTGAAATATAATAAAACTAGATTAGCGGGTGGTTTAGATCCTCATCAGTTTGTGTATTGGGCAAATAGAAGCCCAGAAGATGCGATGGTTTTAGCGCTGTGTGGGGCGCGTCGTCATCTGGAGGATTCCTGAAACAACATAAGGATGTTTATAGATTCCAGCTCTGCCTTTACTACCATCATTCCAGATCGGTTGGTTGAAAAAAAAAATGTAAAAATTGGATTTGTCACCCTTTGTTTTTGGATAAGGGACTTTTTGGTCCATCGATCACAGGTGGTAAAATTGAAGACTTTGTTTCTTCCAAGTGGGAAATAAGTGCTGGAGCATCGCAGGGTTGTGTGGTAAGTCCCTTTTCTCTATGGGCTGTACACATATGACTGCACCCCCTATTATAAGACCAATAGTATAGTTACGTTTGCTGATGACTTTACCGTAATCGGTTGTATATCCGGAGACGATGAGGAGCAATACAGGAGAGAGGTTGGTAGGATGGTGTCCGGTGAATAACCTGATCCTAAACTGGGGGAAAACAAAGTTGAACAGCTGTGAGTGAGCTGTACACGGAGCCTGCGCAATGAGCAGGACATTGTGTCCGACGCTGCCGCACGCTCCCGATCCTCGTGCTACTCTGCAAGGGGTGGGTGTATTACTGTGATATCACATAAGCATAATAACAATATACTGTGGCAAGTGAGACTTGTGAGAAGTATTGAAATCGCCCATGAAGATTGCAAAACCCGCTCTAAATGTGTTGAAACCAACGTAATATAGCCGCCCCTTGCAGAGTAGCACGAGCATCGGGAGCGTGCGCCATTATCTGGTATCACCGAGAGCGTGCGCCATTATCTGGTATCACCGGGAGCGTGCGCCATTGTCTGGTATCACCGGGAGCGTGCGCCATTGTCTGGTAGCATCGGGAGCGTGCGCCATTGTCTGGTAGCATCGGGAGCGTGCGCCATTGTCTGGTAGCATCGGGAGCGTGCGCCATTGTCTGGTAGCATTGGGAGCGTGCGCCATTGTCTGGTATCACTGGGAGCGTGCGCCATTGTCTGATATCACCGGGAGCGTGCGCCATTGCCTGGTATCACCGGGAGCGTGCGCCATTGCCTGGTATCACCGGGAGCGTGCGCCATTGTCTGGTATCACCGGGAGCGTGCGCCATTGTCTGGCATCACCGGGAGCGAGCTCCATTGTCTGGTATCACCGGGAGCACGCGCCATTGTCTGGTATCACCGGGAGCGTGCGCCATTGTCTGGTATCACCGGGAGCGTGCGCCATTGTCTGGTATCACCGGGAGCGTGCGCCATTGTCTGGCATCACCGGGAGCGTGCGCCATTGTCTGGCATCACCGGGAGCGTGCGCCATTGTCTGGTATCACCGGGAGCGTGCGCCATTGTCTGGCATCACCGGGAGCGTGCTCCATTGTCTGGTATCACCGGGAGCACGCGCCATTGTCTGGTATCACCGGGAGCGTGCGCCATTGTCTGGTATCACCGGGAGCGTGCGCCATTGTCTGGTATCACCGGGAGTGTGCGCCATTGTCTGGTATCACCGGGAGCGTGCGCCATTGTCTGGCATCACCGGGAGCGTGCTCCATTGTCTGGTATCACCGGGAGCGTGCGCCATTGCCTGGTATCACCGGGAGCACGCGCCATTGTCTGGTATCACCGGGAGCACGCGCCATTGTCTGGTATCACCGGGAGCGTGCGCCATTGTCTGGTATCACCGGGAGCGTGCGCCATTGTCTTGATAGCATCGGGAGCGTGCGCCATTGTCTTGATAGCATCGGGAGCGTGCGCCATTGTCTGGTAGCATCGGGAGCGTATGGACACTGGACACCAGCGTCAGATAGAGGACACTGACACCAGCGTCAGATAGAGGACACTGACACCAGCACTGAGATAGAGGACACTGACACCAGCACTGAGATAGAGGACACTGACACCAGCACTGAGACAGAGGACACTGACACCAGCACTGAGATAGAGGACACTGACACCAGCACTGAGATAGAGGACACTGACACCAGCACTCAGATAGAGGACACTGACACCAGCACTCAGATAGAGGACACTGACACCAGCACTCAGATAGAGGACACTGGACACCAGCACTGAGATAGAGGACACTGGACACCAGCACTGAGATAGAGGACACTGGACACCAGCACTCAGATAGAGGACACTGGACACCAGCACTCAGATAGAGGACACTGACACCAGCACTCAGATAGAGGACACTGACACCAGCACTCAGATAGAGGACACTGGACACTAGCACTCAGATAGAGGACACTGACACCAGCACTCAGATAGAGGACACTGACACCAGCACTCAGATAGAGGACACTGGACACCAGCACTCAGATAGAGGACACTGACACCAGCACTCAGATAGAGGACACTGACACCAGCACTCAGATAGAGGACACTGACACCAGCACTCAGATAGAGGACACTGGACACCAGCACTCAGATAGAGGACACTGGACACCAGCACTCAGATAGAGGACACTGGACACCAGCACTCAGATAGAGGACACTGGACACCAGCACCGAGATAGAGGACACTATCTCAAGTAGGGACTGGATGGATTTTGATCCATGTATTGGCTTGCTGGTTGTACACAGGTCAGTCTATTGATCGATTTGTGTACAACCAGTCTGTCAGGTTTTTCATGAATGATCAATACCACCGACTATAGCTGACAACACCGATCATTGTATTCTGATGGTGGGGGAGGGTCTCCACTGTCAGAACACAATAGCACAGCGGGAGGATTCCCCCTCCAATGAATGGGAAATGTTCATTCTACCCGCTGATTGAATGAAAGAAAATAAAAAATCCTTTATGTCCAGGATAAGGGTGTCCATACACATTGCAATCTGATTGTACAATCTCTGTTCTGTGAGCCTTGTCCCTCCCCTTGTCATATCAATAATGATAACTGAACCAATAATGATTCAAAATGAGGAGGACACCCCTCCAACTTTCCTATTGATACCTCCTCCCCCACTGAGGGCATCTCCTCCTCCCCCACTGAGGGCATCCCCTCCCCCACTGAGGACACACCCTCCCCCACTGAGGACACACCCTCCCCCTCCCCCACTGAGGGCATCCCCTCCCGCTCCCCCACTGAGGACACCCCCTCCCCCACTGAGGGCATCCCCTCCCATCAACCACTGAGGTCATCCCCTCCCCCACAAAGAACAACCCCCTCACCCACAGAGAACACCCCTTCCCCCTCCCCCACAGAGGACACCCCTCCCACAACAGAGCACACCCCCTCCCCTCCCCCCACAGAGGACACCCCCTCCCCCCCACCTACAGAGGACACCCCCTCCCCCACAGAGGAAACTTTCTCCTCCCCCACAGAGGACACCCCCTCCCCTACAGAGGACACCCCTCCTCTACAGAGGACACCTCCTCTCCCTCCCTTACTTAGGGCACCCCCTTCCTGCACTGAGGGCATACCCTCTCCCTTCTTTACAGAGAACACCCCCTCCTTTTCTGCATTGAGGACATCCCCTCCCCCACTGAGAACACCCCTCCCCCTCTCACATGGAGCTGCAGCCAGAGAGACAAACAAGTAGCTGAAGGAGAAATGACTGGAGAGATCAGAGTGGGAGGGGCCACAGAGGGAGATGACTACCATTGAAGAGAGAGAGAGCAACCATGGGGGGGTAATGTGATGTCACTAAGAGGGGAGGAGAGAGGAACCATGGGGGGTAATGTGAGGTCACTAAGAGGTCAGGAGAGAGGAATCATGGGAGGTAATGTGATGTCACTAAGAGGGGAGGAGAGAGGAACCATGTGGGGTAATGTGATGTCACTAAGAAGGGAGGAGGGAGGAACCATGGGGGGTAATGTGGTGTCACTAAGAGGGGAGGAGAGAGGAACCATGGGGGGTAATGTGATGTCACTAAGAGGGGAGGAGAGAGGAACCATGGGGGGTAATGTGAGGTCACTAAGAGGTCAGGAGAGAGGAATCATGGGAGGTAATGTGATGTCACTAAGAGGGGAGGAGAGAGGAACCATGTGGGGTAATGTGATGTCACTAAGAAGGGAGGAGGGAGGAACCATGGGGGGTAATGTGGTGTCACTAAGAGGGGAGGAGAGAAGAACCATGGGGGGGTAATGTGATGTCACTAAGAGGGGAGGAGAGAGGAACCATGGGGGGTAATGAGATGTCACTAAGAGGGTAGGAGAGAGGAACCATGGTGGGTAATGTGATTTCACTAAGAGGGGAGGAGAGAGGAACCATGGGGGGGTAATGTGATGTCACTAAGAGGGGAGAAGAGAGGAATCATGGGGGGTAATGTGATGTCACTAAGAGGGGAGGAGAGAGGAACCATGGGGGGTAATGTGATGTCACTAAGAGGGGAGGAGAGAGGAACCATGGTGGGTAATGTGATTTCACTAAGAGGGGAGGAGAGAGGAACCATGGGGGGGTAATGTGATGTCACTAAGAGGGGAGAAGAGAGGAATCATGGGGGGTAATGTGATGTCACTAAGAGGGGAGGAGAGAGGAACCATGGGGGGTAATGTGATGTCACTAAGAGGGGAGGAGAGAAGAACCATGGGGGGTAATATGGTGTCAGAAAGAGGGGAGGAGAGAGGAACCATGGGGGGGTAATGTGATGTCACTAAGAGGGGAGGAGAGAGGAACCATGGGGGGGTAATGTGATGTCACTAAGAGGGGAGAAGAGAGGAATCATGGGGGGTAATGTGATGTCACTAAGAGGGGAGGAGAGAAGAACCATGGGGGGTAATATGGTGTCAGTAAGAGGGGAGGAGAGAGGAACCATGGGGGGGTAATGTGATGTCACTAAGAGGGGAGGAGAGAGGAACCATGGGGGGTACATAACACAGGTAATCATTTTGCATAATCCCACTCTGGTTTATGGTTACGAGGATCGGTCTCCCAGCTGCACACACTTTATTTCACTCACAACTTTGACACTCCCTATCACTTTTTATGGCTTCCTTGAACGCACACATACTCATTCACTGTGTGGTGTGCAGCTGTGGCCAAGACATTAACCCTTTCACATTCACACACATTCACTTATACCCGGGCTCACTTTCACTCAATCATTTTTTCATTCTTCCTCACAGTTTTCCTAGTGCTATGTGGCCTCGCTGTTTGCCCCTACCTGGCGGTCCTTTGGGGTGCTCTGGTCAACTTGGCGGCTGTGGCTGATGGGTTTTGGGGCGTGCTCTCTGCCTCAACCCCGGGGGAGACTTTGCTGACCCAGACCACTGCTGCATCCCAGTACATTGGTTGTCACTGACCAATGCACTGCCTGTGAGTACTATTGAAATTTAGATTTTCTCTGTACCCTCTCTCTACATACCGGCCTGTATACTAATAGATGTTTCATTGTCCTAAATGTAGCACAATTGCATTGGACTCCTGATGATTGGTTGAAAGCCAAGAAACGCGTTGAGTTACCAACTATGGATGCACATATCAATTTATTGTACAATGTATCCCCTTTTGTAACTGTACAATTTGTTTGAATTATGTTTTTTAATATACTGTCTATATATGTTCAACTGTGCCCCATGATGTTCCCACTTATGACTGTATTAGGTTCTAGGATCTACGGTATTAAACTTTTTTACCATCATTATCTTGCAGGTCCTTTGTGGATGTGGCAATGTAGAGGACTTACCCTAGACATTATATTACATCATGTACCACGGAGCTTACATATCCACCGACATGCCTCACACAAAGTCCCGCTTCTATCCACTAATTTTTCCTGCATTAATTGGGATGGAGGCATGTCGGTGCACCCCCTTGAAATTATGTGGACAGGTCACAACCCCATTTTTTTATGGGGGGTAATGTGATGTCACTAAGAGGGGAGGAGAGAGGAACCATGGGAGGTAATGTGATGTCACTAAGAGGGGAGGAGAGAGGAACCATGGTGAGGTAATGTGATGTCACTAAGAGGGGAGGAGAGAGGAACCATGGTGAGGTAATGTGATGTCACTAAGAGGGGAGGAGAGAGGAACCATGGGGGGTAATGTGATGTCACTAAGAGGGGAGGAGAGAGGAACCATGGGGGGGTAATGTGATGTCACTAAGAGGGGAGGAGAGAGGAACCATGGGGGGTAATGTGATGTCACTAAGAGGGGAGGAGAGAGGAACCATGGGGGGTAATGAGATGTCACTAAGAGGGGAGGAGAGAGGAACCATGGGGGGTAATGTGATGTCACTAAGAGGGGAGGAGAGAGGAACCATGGGGGGTAATGTGATGTCACTAAGAGGAGAGGAGAGAGGAACCATGGGGGGTAATGTGATGTCACTAAGAGGGGAGGAGAGAAGAACCATGGGGGGTAATGTGATGTCACTAAGAGGGGAGGAGAGAGGAACCATGGTCTAGGCAATTTTGAATCATCATATTGGAGAGGAGGAACTATGGAGGACAATATGGGGTCACTACTGGAAAAGGAAAGAAGAACCGATGGGAACACTTTTTCACTATTTTTAGGGGGATCATGGGGAACAATATCTTGTTACTATGGGGGGAGGGGCAGTGCAGGGAACATAGGAGGGGGTGACAAGGTACATATTGGGGGATTCTGGAACAGAACTCTATTTCTTTTCACTTTTCCAAAACAATGTAATAGGAGGACACCCCCAAACCTTCCATTCAGTGTGTATGGGATCGGGCAGATCCTTGTACTATGTAGATGATGGAAGATGGAAAGGAGATTGTACAATCAGATTGTATAGTGTGTGGTCACCTTTAGGGCTCATTCACACCAACAGTTACTCTGGACATACACAAGGAGATTTATAAATGAACGTCTGTATGAACATTGACACCAAAGTCTCCTCAGTACCTCCAATGATGAATGTTGTTCTCATTTACTTGGAAGAATCGGGTGTTTGGAATGATTGGACTTTCCTGAATGAAATCTCATTCACTGCTAGAAATTTCTTCATTCCAGAAACATTTTCCATCCGACTCCTTCCAATTTCCTCATCACCGCCATCACACACTTCCATTTCCCTCCACTAACCATAAGAGAATGGAGGGAAGGATCTTCCAATGAAAAGATTGGAAGGAGATTGTACGAGTGTATGGGCAGCTGAACAAGGCCATGTTCCCGATGTTCTATGGCTTCCGTCACCATCAAAGAAAACAATGTGAGGTTGTATTGTTTGTGCCGATCGTTCCCACACCTTGTATAATATTACAAAGAGCCCATAGAATTCTATAGAAGAGAGCCTAACACCTCATTACACCGCACAACAGCGCCCCCCACACTGCACACCAGAGAACACGCATTATACACACAATACAATGGGCTGTGTGCTGTGACTGAGCCCCAATGTTACCACCCCCCTCCCCTCTACTGGAATTGTCCAATCCTGTCCTCTAATATTAGAGAGAGTGTCTGTACTGCTCATTATATGTAACCGCCCCTCCCCCATACACACCCCTAACCCACTTCTCACCCCCCCCCCATACACAGCCCTCCCCGACTTCTCACCCCTCCCCCATACACAGCCCTCCCCGACTTCTCACCCCTCCCCCATACACATCCCTCCCGACTTCTCACCCTTCCCCCATACACAGCCCTCCCCAACTTCTCACCCCTCCCCCATACACAGCCCTCTCCGACTTCACACCCCTCCCTCATACACAGCCCTCCCCAACTTCTCACCCCTCCCCCATACACAGCCCTCCCTGACTTCTCACCCCTCCCCCATACACAGCCCTCCCCAGCTTCTCACCCCTCCCCCATACACAGCCCTCCCCGACTTCTCACCCCTCCCCCATACACACCCCTCCCCGACTTCTCACCCCTCCCCCATACACCAAACACCCCGACTTCTCACCCCTCCCCCATACACAGCCCTCCCCGACTTCTCACCCCTCCCCCATATACAGCCCTCCCCTACTTCTCACCCCTCCCCCATACACCAAACTCCCCGACTTCTCACCCCTCCCCCATACACAGCCCTCCCCCATACACATCCCTCCCCGACTTCTCACCCCTCCCCCATACACAGCCCTCCCTGACTTCTCACCCCTCCCCCATACACAGCCCTCCCCGACTTCTCACCCCTCCCCCATACACATCCCTCCCCGACTTCTCACCCCTCCCCCATACCCCCATACACATCCCTCCCCACCTTCTCACCCTCCCCCATACACAGCCCTCCCCGACTTCTCACCCCTCCCCCATATACAGCCCTCCCTGACTTCTCACCCCTCCCCATACACCAAACTCCCCGACTTCTCACCCCTCCCCCATACACAGCCCTCCCCACCTTCTCACCCCTCCCCCATACACAGCCCTCCCCGACTTCTCACCCCTCCCCCATACACAGCCCTCCCTGACTTCTCACCCCTCCCCCATACACAGCCCCTCCCCAGCTTCTCACCCCTCCCCCATACACAGCCCTCCCTGACTTCTCACCCCTCCCCCATACACACCCCTCCCCAACTTCTCACCCCTCCCCCCATACACCAAACACCCCGACTTCTCACCCCTCCCCCATACACAGCCCTCCCCGACTTCTCACCCCTCCCCCATATACAGCCCTCCCCGACTTCTCACCCCTCCCCATACACCAAACTCCCTACTTCTCACCCCTCCCCCATATACAGCCCTCCCCGACTTCTCACCCCTCCCCCATACACCAAACTCCCCGACTTCTCACCCCTCCCCCATACACAGCCCTCCCCATACACATCCCCTCCCCGACTTCTCACCCCTCCCCCATACACAGCCCTCCCTGACTTCTCCACCCCTCCCCCATACACATCCCTCCCCGACTTCTCACCCCTCCCCATACACAGCCCCTCCCTGACTTCTCACCCCTCCCCCATACACATCCCTCCCCAGCTTCTCACCCCTCCCCCATACACAGCCCTCCCCGACTTCTCACCCCTCCCCCCATACACAGCCCTCCCCGACTTCACTTCTCACCCCTCCCCCATACACAGCCCTCCCTGACTTCTCACCCCTCCCCCATACACAGCCCTCCCTGATTTCTCACCCCTCCCCCATACACAGCCCTCCCCGACTTCACTTCTCACCCCTCCCCCATACACAGCCCTCCCCGACTTCTCACCCCTCCCCCATACACAGCCCTCCCCGACTTCACTTCTCACCCCTCCCCCATACACAGCCCCTCCCGACTTCTCACCCCTCCCCCATACACAGCCCCCCTGACTTCTCACCCCTCCCCCACAAACATCCCTCTCCGACTTCTCACCCCTCCCCCATACACAGCCCTCCCTGACTTCTCACCCCTCCCCCATACACAGCCCCCCCTGACTTCTCACCCCTCCCCCACAAACATCCCTCTCCGACTTCTCACCCCTCCCCCATACACAGAACTCACAGATCACCTACCTTCCTGTAGAAAACCAGGTCAGTGTTGTCCCTCTATAGATCCTAATAAATTCAGTTCAGTGTGAGATGGTCTCTGAAAATTCTTGTAGATTTATAAAACTAACACAAAAGAGGAAGTCAGCTAGACATTAAAGGGTGCAGTTTCCATCACGCCCACCAACATTCAACAGAAAATCTGTTCAGTTGCTCAACTTCCTCTTGAGATGAGTTAGCTCAGCTCTTATCATTCCTTCAACAGAAGTCCTGATAATACTTTGTATCTTTGTGAGGAACAAACCTCCACATTCCAGACTCTAAGAATTCCGAGTAGGAGGGGGGAGCCGGGGATCACACCACCAGACTCCGATCACACAGCTTCTCCTTCATTCTCTGGTTATTTATGGGATCCCAACACTCGTCTTATGGAGAATTCTATGACCATTGAACACACCGGTCACACAGGTACCTTGTATTGCTCAAGTCATTACTAGATTGCAGCCATAGGATCATTGCAATCTCAATGACCATACACACTTTGTTTTATGAAATCACTTAGATCACATAGATTATTTTCTGCTGGTTTTGCTGAAGATGTGCTGCTAGGTGGTATTTCTATATAACTGTTCCATTATCATATATTGGGTATATTAAGGGCTGGTGGAGTTCATATGTAGGAACACTGGGGGTGGGGGGTTAGTAGTTTAATATGTGTAGGGATGAGCCGAACACCCCTTGGTTCAGTTCGCACCAGAACCATTGACGTCTATGGGACTCGAACGTTCAAAATCAAAAGTGCTCATTTTAAAGGCTAATTTTCATTGTTTTGTCCTAAAAAGTGTTTGGGGACCCGGGTCCTACCCCAGGGGACATGTATCAATGCAAAAAAAACTTTTAAAAACTGCAGTTTTTTCGGGAGCAGTGATTTTAATGATGCTTAAAGTAAAAAAAAAAAGTAAAATATTCCTTTAAATATCGTACCTGGGGGGTGTCTATAGTATGCCTGTAAAGTGGCACGTGTTTCCCATGTTTAGAACAGTCCCTGCACAAAATGTCATTTTTATAGGAATAAAAGTCATTTAAAACTGCTTGCGGCTTTAATATAATGTGGGGTCCTGGCAATATGGATGAAAATCAGTGAGAAAAACGGCATGGGTACCCCCCCCAGTCCATTACCAGGCCCTTTGGGTCCTGTATGGATATTAAGGGGAACCCCACACCCAAATTAAAAAAAGGAAAGGCGTGGGGGTTTTGGAAAACATAGGGAAGGGTTATCACCCCTGTGACATTTTTTTTTTTTGCTGTCTGTGCCCCTGTTCAGAAGATTTCACCTCACTTTTTGTCCCAATGACAAATGTTTTTTGAAAATTTGGGGGTTTTAGTGAAACAAGGATTGGTGATAAAGCATCGGTGGAAAGGAGAAAAGTTTTTCCAAAATTAACTCTTACAGGAGAGAATTTCCCTTCCTAGGGGTAGATTTCATCTCACTTCCTGTTGTCTCCTTCCGTTTGCAAGTAGGAGTCGTTTGTAAGTTGGATGTTTGAAAGTAGGGGCCTGCCCTATATACTCAGCAGAAATTTGGGCCTTAGGTGTTGTTGTGGCCACAACACTGTAAGCCCTCACAGGGCCCTGCTGTGAAATATTAGATCAAGAATTGTAATTACATGCCCCTGTTGAACAGGGGCTGACAAATTGGGCCTTAGGCACTGGTGGGGGCACCCAGAACCAAAAATGTTCTTACAAGCTATCAGCGTGATCATTGAGGAGGAAGAGGATAATTACTCAGGATAGTCACTCAGCATCAGCATAGGCAGTCTTGAAGGATTCTGACATTTCAAAAAAAATATTCGGTTACATCAGCATCAGGTGCTTGGTAGCTGGTGGTGATCCAAGACTGATTAATTTTTATGAAGGTCAGTCGATCGACCGAGTCGGTGGACAGACGCACCCTGTGATCAGTTACAAAGCCTCCAGCAGCACTGAATATCTGTTCCGAAAGAACGCTGGATGCAGGACAGGCCAGTAGCTCAATTGCATACTGTGCAAGCTCTTGCCAGTGATCCATTCTCAAGACCCAGTAACCCAGAGGATTTTTGGTGGGAAAGGTGTCCAAGTCAGATATGCACCATGTAAAACAGACGCTGGCGATGGTTGCTGGAACCGATCATACCTTGGGGCTGCGGACTAAAAAATTGTCTGAACGCATCGGTCAGACGGCCCCCTTCTCCACCGTTCCTTCTTTGACTGACCGAAGCCTCAGCAACACGTTGTCCAGAAACAGGAGATTGTAACCTCCCGGTCTCTAGGAACGCATTGCACAGACCTTTCTGCAAGGCCTCCCGAAGATGTTTCATCCTCTGTTCCCTCTGCAACGGCAAGATAAGGTCCGCAACCTTACCCTTGTAATGCGGATCAAGGAGGGTTGCCAGCCAGTATTGGTCCTTCTCCTCAATACCACGAATACGAGGATCCTTAAGCAGGCTTTGCAGGATCAGGGAGGCCATGCAGCATAGGTTTGCTGAGGCATTCTGTCCGGAGTCCTCTGGGTCACTAAGGACGGCATCAGCCACCTCCTCCCAGCCACATACAAGTCCATGTGTTTCTTGGGACTGATTCCTTAAAGACTGCTGCTGATGCTGAGTGACAGGCTCCACCTCCATACTGACACAATCCTCCTCCTCCTCCTTGTCCTCTTCCTATGTGATTGGCGGGCACGCAGGAACACTGTCTGGATAAAGGGGGCCTTGAGAGCTAAGGAAGTCCTCCTCTTCCTGCCTTTGTTCTGCCTCAAGTGCCCTGTCCATTAGTCCACGCAGCGTGTGCTCCAACAGGTGGACAAGGGGGACAATGTCACTGTTGCATGCACTGTCACTGTTCACCATCCTCGTGGCCTCCTCAAATGGTGACAGGACAGTGCATGCATCCTTGATCATGGCCCACTGGCATGGGGGAAAAAAAAAACAAGCTCCCCTGACCCTGTCCTGGTGCCATAGTCACACAGGTACTCATTGGTGGCCCTCTGCTGCGTGTGGAGCCGCTGCAGCATGGCCAACGTTGAGTTCCACCTGGTGGGCATGTCACAGATTAGGCGGTTCTTTGGCAGGTTAAACTCCTTTTGGAGGTCTTCCAGCTGAGCACTGCCATTATATGACCGGCGTAAATGCACACAGACTTTCCTGGCCTGCCTCAGGACATCCTGTAAGCCCGGGTACCTGCCCAAGAACTGCTGCACCACCAAGTTAAGGACATGAGCCAAACAGGGCACATGGGTCAGTTGTCCCTGTCGGAGGGCGGAGAGGAGGTTGGTGCCATTGTCGCAAACCACCATTCCTGCCTCAAGTTGGCATGGCGTCAACCACCTCTGAACCTGCCCTTGCAGAGCTGACAGAACCTCTGCCTCAGTGTGGCTCCTGTCCCCCAAGCACACCAGCTCAAACACCGCATGGCATCTTTTGGCCTGCGTACTTGCGTAGCCCCTTGAATGCCTATGGAGCACCGCTGGTTTCTGCAAGGTGCAGGTACTGCACCTTGTCCTGCATCCTTCCCAGCTGCCAGCAGAGTCACCCAATGCGCGGTGAAACTTAGGTAACATCCCTGTCCATGCCTGCTGGACCAGGAGTCAGCGGTAATATGCACCTTACCGCTGACTGCCCTGTCCACCGAGGCATGGACATTGCCTTCCACATGCCGGTAGAGAGCCAGAATCGCCTTCCATGAGAAAAAGTGGCATTTGGGTACCTGCCACTGAGGAACCGCACATTCCACAAACTCACGGAAGGGGGCAGAGTCTACCAACTGAAAAGGTAGCAGTTGAAGTGCTAGCATTTTTGCCAAGCTAGCATTCAACCGCTGGGCATGTG
The DNA here is from genome assembly GCF_042186555.1 of Aquarana catesbeiana. Taxonomy (NCBI): domain Eukaryota; kingdom Metazoa; phylum Chordata; class Amphibia; order Anura; family Ranidae; genus Aquarana; species Aquarana catesbeiana. The sequence continues at coordinate 7,689,386 of NC_133325.1, forward strand.
GATGGCTGGGAGCAAACTTCTTTCGGCGGTGCAGCAGCTGGGGCAGGGAAATTTGCCTGGTAAATCTGACGTCAGTGTACCAAAAGCAGATTGCATACTTGGCTGTGACACACCTAATTCTACACCTTCATTCCTCTCACTGCAGGTCTCAGAGAGGACTGAAGGTATAGTGGGGTTGGGGATCTCAGCTTATGAGGAGCATGGAGAGGTTCTCTTTGTTCTTTGGTGTGGGTCTTTTAGATACGCTTGCCAAGGAACTGCATGGCAGGTCAACATATGTCTGGTCAAGCATGTGGTACCCAAGCGGGAGATGTTTTGGCCACGCGAGATACGCTTGAGACATATGTTGCAAATAGCAACGGTGCGATCTGATGCACTCATCTCAAAAAAGGCCCACACCAAAGAACTTTTGTAAGCAGCAGTGCCCTGTACATACGGAGCTTTGCGGTGTGATGCAGTCAGTGTGCTGCCCTTAGGCTGGCCCCTGGAGGGCATCCTGCCTCGTTGGTGATGTGCCTCCTCCTCCTCTCTCCTATCAGGCACCCATGTTGAGTCAGTGACCTTATCATCCCCTCCCTCCTCATCACTGAAGCAAACCTGGCAGTATGCTGCAGCAGGGTGAGCATGACTGCCAGATTGTTGTCCTTCTTGGGCACCCCCTCTGTCCGTGCTCACGTTACTGCCTTCATCTAGCTCAGTATCATCATCAGAGCCTTATAAACGCTGGGCATCCTCCTGGAGCATGTACCCAACACTGTGGTCAAACAGTTGAGGGACTCCTCAGGAGGACATGGTGGGGCTAGGGAAGGAGTCTCTGATGCCATTGAGCCGAGGGAAGAGGCCGCGTTGGCAGCTGCTTTGCCAGACAAAGTACCCTAAACATGGGTGAGAGAGGATGAGGAGGATGAGGATGGCTTGGTCATCCACTCGACCAAGTCTTCCGCATGTTGGGGCTCAACACGGCCCGCTGACGAAAAAGACCAAGCGTGTCCCACGGCCACGTGCTGATGAGGATGCACCGTCTCCACGACCAGCACTGTTGCCTCTAGACACAGAGCCTGCTTGCCCTCTTTTATTGGCTTGTGACTGTCTGCCTCTCCTTGTTGGCCTTCCAGACATACTAATGGCCTGTAGCTGCACTAAGCTGGGATATATATATATATATATATATATATATATATATATACTGATACTGCAACTAGCAAAATGAACTGCCTGCCTGTAGTATGAGAACACCACCAACCTTCTACAGGTAGCTTTAGCTGAACACTGTGCAGAGGTCGCACTACACTAACTTGTAGCTTTAGCTGAACACTGTGAGGAAGACGTACTGCACTAACTTGTAGCTTTAGCTGAACACTGTGCAGAGGTCGCACTACACTAACTTGTAGTTTTAGCTGAACACTGTGCACTACACTGACTTGTAGCTTTAGCTGAACACTGTGAGCAGGATGCACTACACTAACTTGTAGCTTTAGCTGAACACTGTGAGCAGGATGCACTGCACTAACTTGTAGTTTTAGCTGAACACTGTGAGCAGGACGCACTACACTAACTGTAAATAGTCTAGCTGCCTGACTGTGGTACTAATAGGATCAAAAGAACACCAGCAATTTTCTTCAGGTAGCTGTAAATACTGTAACAACACAAGCCTGCCTGTCAGTAAGAAGATAACAGGAACGGATCTAGCTAAACTGAATACAGTGTATATATATATATATATATATATATATATATATATATATATATGCAACACCTGGGATGCATATATATACACAATACACTGTAAGTGCAGCTAACTGACTGACTGTCCTGCCTAATCTATCTAACTTAAATCAAATGACACTGTCTGTCTCTCTCTCTATCTATGAACACCAGAACACACTACACAGGGCCGCCGTGCAGGCGGCCTTATATAGTTTGGGGCGTGTACTAAATCCCCTGAGCCATAATTGGCCAAAGCCTCCTTGGCTTTGGCCAATTACGGCTCTCTGTTCAGACTGCGCTGTGATTGGCCAAGCATGCGGGTCATAGTGCATGCTTGGCCAATCATCAGCCAGCAATGCCGCAGTGAATTATGGGCCGTGACGCGCCACACGAATTTGGCGCGAACGGCCCATATCGTTCGCAATTCGGCGAACGATCAAACAGACGATGTTCGAGTCGAACATGAGTTCGACTCGAACACGAAGCTCATCCCTAGTGATGTGCTACACGTTGTACTGGCTTTATGGCTGATGGTGTTGTTGTCTTTGGATTTAGTATCATGTATACAGTGCCCTGGGGTCTTTTTCAGGGACATTGAGTTGTTTCTCTCCTGCATAAACTGAGGTGCCGGTTTGTTGTCTCATATTTATACATGTACAGTACGGCTAACTGGGAAGACTGGGACTTGTGATCTTCCTGTGATGGTGATTATAAAGCCAATGTGTAAGCATGCGCAGGTCTCCCTCTGTCCAGTAGGTGGTGCTGCACCATTATATCGATGGAGTAAGTCTGTTAAGGGATATATCCCCTCATGGACTCTGTTGGTGTCCCAGAGGAACCAGCTGTCTGATTGGATGTGGAAACCTCTGGTTATCGGGGAACCATCTGTCATGGTTATGCAATAGTTTTCTCTTTCAGCTTACCTGTCTCCATGTGTTCATCTCTAAAGACCAGCTGCCTCTCACCTGACTGGTTTTATAACCTCTCCTCTAAGCATGGCCCCACCCCAGGCCCTATCAGGGAACCCTATATTAACCTGTGCACTGCAAGCCAGCAGTGCTGATCAACCATTGTGTGTTAGCCTCCATGTGTACTTGAAGTGTTTTCTATGTCTGATTCCTGCTACCGACTTTGGCCTGTTCTCGACTCTCCCTGTCTGCTTGTTACCCTGACCTTTGGCGTGTTATATTTATCCTTGTCTGCTAGTTGCCCTGACCTTTGGCTTACCCCTTACTTCCCTGTCATTCCAGCCTGCTGCCTCCTTCCTCTTCTCCTGTAAGTCTACGGTGAGCGTGAGCTGTGAGACCCTGGGGGCGGCGACCTGGAGCCAGACTGCAGCGCAGTCCATCCTCACCACTAGAGGCTCTGGTGAACACCCGCTGGTTCTTAGACTCCGCGCCCTGGGGAATCTATGCTCTAGCTCCCACTGGGATCCATGTTAGTTATCCTGTAGACCTGCTTCCTGAACCTTTCAGGGTTCAATCCGCAGCAGTCAGTCCTAGGGTCCACTACTTTAGTGGTGCACTTCCGACTCCTACAGAGTGCATCTGTCACCTAGTCTCAGGTGACCTGACACCATCATAGTGTGGGACCTTTACCCTAGACCCTTTACTCTTCACATCTATGTGTTTTTTAGTGCATTTTGCAGTTTGCAGAAATGCACTACAGTCCATTTAACGTTCCTAAGGTACACGTTCACATCTATGCCTTTTTTCAGCCGGTGCATTTTTGGAAAGGATCTGGGACTTATTTTCCCACAGCAGATTGCGTTTTGCGTATAATAGACTTTAATGGACCTGCATCAAAAACAAAGGGCCTGTTAAACTTCCGGCTCTTGATCCCCGAAGTGTTCGAACACCTTAATGCTCAGATTTCTACCGAAGAAATTAGAAGAGTTCTTAAATCCCTGGCTCTGAACAAATCGCCAGGACCAGAAGGTTTATCAGTGGAGTACTACCAGAACTTCTCAGATACCCTGGTTCCACATTTATTTAAAGTATTTAATACAGTGGCATCCTTTGGTGCATTACCAGCATAAATGTTTAGAGCTCTAGTAGTCACATTGCCCAAACCAGGGAAGGATCCCATTATACCACAGAGCTGTAGACCAATATCTCTCCTTAATGCAGACCTCAAGGTTTACGCAAAGGTTATTGCTAACAGAGTGGCTGAAGTAACACCATCCTTAATAGCCCCAGATCAAGTAGGATTTGTAAAAGGTTGTCAAGCACCCGATGGCACCCGCAGAATCCTCAATCTGCTCCGTATAGCTGAGAGCCGCTAACTGCCTACTGCCTCTGTAGCTCTAGACGCTGAAAAGGCTTTTGATGGGGTACATTGGGGGTATTTACAAGATACCCTAACAAACTTTTGGTTTTGCAGGTTTCGTCCTCCTCAGCCATTTTAGCGTAATACACAAACCTCGGCACAAGCTTTTACCTCCTCTGTACTCTCCGGCGCCTTTAACGTCACAAATGGCACAAGGCAGGGTTGCCCCCTTTCTCCCTTGATAATTATATTAGTTATGGAACCCTTTGTGGATGCCATCAGGAGCTCCCCGACTATAAAAGGCATTTCAGTAGCCAGCAAATGCCATAAAATAGGATTATTCGCAGACAACGTCATATTGACACTTTCTGATGTGGATTCTTCCTTACTTGAGGTATGCGTGATGATTGAGACCTTCAGCGCCATATCTTACTATAAAATGTACGTATCCAAATGCCAGGTCCTTACAACCAACCTTAGTCACAAAATACGGACAAAAATGAAATCTTTATTTCCTTGCAATTGGGATAACCGTAAAATCCAATATCTAGGGATTTGTCTAACTGCCAAATCTAGCCACCTCTACGATGCCAATTATAAAAAATGACTACATTATGTTCAGACAGAGATCTTACAACTGGGCAAATGTCAAATCTCTTGGATGGGAAGAATAGCAACTTTTAAAATGGTTATTTTACCAAAAATTCTTGATATCTTTAGGACTGTACCAATACCCTTACCAGCCCTTTTCTTTAACCACTTCAATACAGGGCATTTTCAGCCCCTTCCTGCCCAAGCCATTTTTCAGCTTTCAGTGCTGTCACAATTTGAATGACAATTGTGCGGTCATACAACACTGCACCCAGATGAAATTGTTATCAGATGCTTTTGACACATTTTTGGGACCATTCACATTTAAACAGCGATCCATGCTATAAAAATGCATTGATTACTGTATAAATGCGACTGGCAGGGTAAGGGGTTAACACTAGGTGGTGATCAAGGGGTTAAATAGGTTTCAATGTATCAATACCTGCTGCCTCCGGAGGTTCAATTTAGTTCAGCATTAGCAAAATTCAGTCTGCACCTGGGTTAGGGTGGAACCAACAGCTCATCTCTAATATCAATGTACCCATCTACAGGACATATCAATGTACAAACTGAGGGAAGGCTCACCAGGTACACCAACCCCTCAGAAGCCCAGACCTGGACTATATCTAGAAGAACTAAAATAATGAGCACGGAGGAGCTCAGCTATGAGGAAACTTTTATTGAAAGGTGATTTTTTTTTTTTGGTTGTTTTGGATAGAGTAGGGAAGGATTAGACCCTTTCTCAGATTTCTATTGCTGTCTGTGTCCCCACTGGGGAGATTCATTCTCTCTATTATTTCCCATCTTCAAGATGGGAATTCTGTTCACTCGGAAAAATCTTTGGTCACATCTCAGACTTTCTCCTGCATTCCTATTGAAGACTTGCTCAGCTGACGTCCCTTCTGGCTCCTGATCCTGCTTGCTGTACAACTACGTTGATCTCTGGCTCTCTGACATTGGCATTGGCTGACTACCTAATCTGGTTACTGAACTCTGGCTATGTATTGACTACACTTACTCTGTTTACCTTTTTATTATTATTAAACAAGTGTGATTAACTGTACTTCTGTCTCGGTCTGATTCATGGTTTCTGACAGTATGCGAAGGCCATGAATTCAGAAGATGCAGTCAGTCCACTTGTTGGTAATATTTTTTCCAGATTGGATGACCAGGATCACCGCATGGATCAGTTTACCATGGCATTACAAACGCTCCTGAGTCGAACGGCTCACCTGGAATCTTCCACTTTGGCTGCTCAGGTACAACCTGTGTTGCAGGCGATCCCTGCTGCTGCTCCAGTTTCTGTGCAGGCACCCGCCTCGAGTATTACCTCTATAAGAGGCATGTATGGTTCCGCTCCGCTTACCCAGCGATTTGGGGGCGATCCAGTTAAATGCAGAGGGTTTCCCAACCAGGTTGAAATATACTTTGAGATGCTGCCCCAGGCATTTCCCACAGACAGAAGCAAAGTAGTTTTTATGACATCTTTGCTTTCTGAGAGGGCCTTGGCCTGGGCAAACCCTCTATGGGAAATGCAAAAACCCGTGGTCCTGAGGTACCCAGAATTTGTGGCTTTCTTCAAGAGGGTATTTGACGTTCCTGCACGCTCCGATTCTGCTGCCAAGAGCCTCATGTCCATCAGAGTACGAGAACTGTTGCCGTTTACGCCATTGAATTCCATACTCTGGCAGCAGAGGTTGCTTGGAACAATGAGGCCCTCGTGGCTGCCTTCTCTCATGGTCTCTCGTATAACATCAAGGATGAGATAGCAGCTCGAGATATACCCACTGAGCTGGAGAGCTTGATCACATTTGCCATCCTCATTGACTCCAGACTCAGAGAAAGACTCTCTTTTAATAAACACTGGCACAAGCCTCCTGTACATTTGTCTCCGAGCTTTGCAGTCCCACCCATGCCTCCCTCACCTTCCATGCCTCCTGGTACTGAGTCGGTCTGTGAAGATGAACCCATGCACTTGTGTTTCACGCGTCTCTCTGTGGATGAGAGAGCCCTTAGGAGGAGGGAGAGATTGTGCCTTTACTGTGGCCAGGCAGGTCACTTTTTGAAGTCTTGTCCTACCCTTCCATGTAACGCCCATACCTTGTGGTCCTGTCACGGACAGACCTTAGGTGGTGTTGTTTTGTCCCCAGTTATCCAGAAGTATAAGCCCCTGGTTTTGGTTTCCCTTTCTTGGGCTGAGTCATCCGTCGAGATACAGGCTGTAATTGGGCTGCAGCCCTGTTCATTGATGCTGCCTTTGTATCGAAGCACTCAAATACGCTGCAGCTGCGTGACACTCCACTTGCCATTGAGGCTCTTGACGGGAGACCTCTACAGCCTGCCCATGTGACTCATGAGACGGTTCCATTGTCTATGGCCGTAGGGGGCCCTTCACATGAGATAATCCAATTCCAAGTTATTTCCTCACCTAAGTTTCCGCTGGTTATTGGTTATCCTTGGTTACAGAGGCACAACCCTTCTTTTGATTGGCTCTGTGCTGAGGTTCTGTCCTAGTCACCACAGTGCAGTGAGAGATTCTTCCAGAAGGTGTCCTGTGCACCTCTTTGCTCTCCTCCCTGCCGGAGGAGTACCGTGATTTTAGCGATGTCTTTGACAAAGGTCAAGTCGGTACTTTGTCTCCACACCGGTCATATGATTGCGCAATTGACCTTCAACCTGGTGCCATACCCCCTCGTGGCCGGGTTTACCCTTTGTCGGTCTTGGAGGATAAGGCCATGGAGGAGTGTGTTGCAGACGCACTTTCTCGAGGTTTCATCCGCAAATCCTCGTCTCCTGCTGGTGCTGGTTTCTTTTTTGTGAAGAAGAGTGGTGAACTGAGACCTTGTATCGATTATAGGGGTCTCAATCATTTCACGATTAAGAATGCGTATCCCATTCCATTGATTACGGAGTTATTTGACCACCTCAAGGGAGCAACGGTTTTCACAAAGCTTGAGGGGCATACAATCTCATCTGGATTAAGGAGGACAAAGAGTGGAAAACTGCGTTTAATACCAGATCAGGTCATTATGAGTATCCCGTAATGGCTTTTGGCCTTTGTATTTCCCCCGCAGTTTTCTAGGAGTTCATTAACAATGTCCTCTGAGATTTGTTGCAGTTATGTGTGGTGATTTATCTTGACGATATACTCATATTTTCCAAGTCCCTGGAGAGCCATCACACAGATGTCTGTCGTGTCCTTCAGAGACTAAGAGAGAACAATCTCTATTGTAAATTGGAAAAGTACAAATTCCATTGTGAACAGGTTAGGGTTAATTCATTTTCACTGCTGGTTTTTCGACGGACCTAGTGAAACTTTCAGCGGTCCTACAGTGTCCCCGACCTGAGGGATTACTTCCTCTGCAGCGTTTCCTTGGCTTTGCCAACTATTATCGGACGTTTATGCATAAATTCTCGTCTCTGGTCAAGCCTCTGACTGATATGACCAGGAAAGACGGCAACCCATAGAGTTGGTCTCCGGAGTCTATTAAGGGCCTTTTAGAGTCTCAAGGCTGCCCTTGTTTCTGCTCCTGTGTTGGCACACCCTGATCCTACATTGCCTTTTATCCTAGAAGTTGATGCTTCCGAGACTGGAGTTGGCGCCCTTCTGTCTCAATGTCCAACCTCTGAGTGTGCTATGCATCTGTGTGGCTACTTTTTCAAGAAATTGTCACCGGCAGAGTGCAAAAACAAGATTGGTGACAGAGAGCTGTTAGTGATCATTTTAGTCCTGAAAGAATGGAGACATCTCCTTGAAGGTACCACTGTGCCGGTTCTCATTCTTACTGACCATAAGAATCTCACATTCTTGTCTGAGGCTAAACGCCTCTCTCCCAGAAGGGCGCAATGGGCACTTTTCTTGTCAAGTTTCAATTACATTGTCTCATTCTTACCCGGTACTAAGAATGTAAGGGCTGATGCCTTGTCATGACAATTTTCCTCCACTTCCAAGATGGAGTCGGTTCCTGTGATTCCTCCTGATTGTATTCTGGCTACGGTTCGCACTAGTCTTACTTCTCCTTTGGGTGACAAAATTCTTGCTGCTCAGGTTGATGCTCCTCCTGAGAAACCTTGTGACCGCTGCTTTGTTCCCGAGAGTCTCCGTACTGCCGCGCTCCAGACTTACCATTCTCCCAAGGCTGCTGGCCACCCTGGGAAGAATCAACTCTTTTGGGCCATTTCTCAACAATTCTGGTGGCCTAGTCTATGTGCTGATGTAACTGCCTTCGTAGCTGCCTGTTCCGTGTGTGCTCAGAGTAATCCCCCGTACGCACGGTCGGACATTGATCGGACATTCCAACAACAAAATCCTAGGATTTTTCCCGACGGATGTTGGCTCAAACTTGTCTTGCATACACACGGTCACACAAAGTTGTGGAAAATCCGATCATTCTGAATGCGGTGACGTAAAACACATATGTCGGGATTATAAAGAGGCAGTAGCCAATAGCTTTCATCTCTTTATTTATTGTGAGCATGCGTGGCACTTTGTGCGTCGGATTTGTGTACACACGATCGGAAATTCCGATAACGGATTTTGTTGTCGGAAAATTTTATAGCCTGCTCTCCAACTTTGTGTGTCGGAAAATCCGATGGAAAATGTCCGATGGAGCCCACACATGGTCGGAATTTCCGACAACACGCTCCGATCGCACATTTTCCGTCGGAAAATCCGACCATGTGTACGGGGCATAAGACTCCACGACACCTTTCAGTGGGCCTTCTACAACCCATACCCAATGGAGAGAGGCCCTGGACCCACCTGTCTATGGATTTCATTGTGTTACCTAACTCCCAGGGCAACACAGTTATCCTTATGGTGGTTGACCGGTTCTCGAAAATGTTGCATTGTATTCCACTCAAGAAGTTGCCTACTTCTAAGGAACTGGCTTCTATTTTAGCTCAGGAGATCTTCCGCTTACATGGGCTACCCAAGGTGATTGTCTTAGACAGGGGTAGTCAGTTTGTGTCCCGGTTCTGGTGAGCCTTTTCTGCCCAGTCAGGTATTCAGCTTGCTTTCTCCTCTGCGTATCACCCGTAGTCTAATGGGGCCACAGACCGAGCCAATCATCAACTGGTCAGACCTCTTATCGTGGGCGGAGTTTACTCACAATAGTGCCTTGAATTCAGCTTCCCGTTTGTCCCCGTTTATTGCGAACTATGGTTTCCAACCTGTTGTCTGCCTTGTTTGTTCCGCAGAGTATTCCTGCATTAGAGGAGCATCTCCGTGGCCTTCGTTCCACTTGGGCACAAGTCCAGGAGGCTTTGCAACATGCTAACGATAGGTACAGACTCCATGCTGTCCGCAGACATCTGCCTGCGCCTTCCTACCAGGTTGGGGACAGAGTCTGGCTGTCATCTCACAACCTCCAACTTCGTGTTTCTTCTTTGAAGTTCACACCTTGGTTTATTGGGCCTTTCTGTATCCTTCGCAGGATTAACCCAGTGGCTTACGCGTAGGACCTTCCTCCTAGTATGCGCATCTCTAATGTGTTTCATGTCTCCTTATTGAAACCTTTGGTCTGCAACCTCTTTACCACCTCGGTGCCACGTCCTCACCCTATACAGAAGAACCATGAGGAGTATGAAGTACAATTTATTGTTGACTCTTATAGGTTCCGTAGGAGCATACAGTACCTGGTGCATTGGAAGGGGTACGGTCCGGAGGAACGCTCTTGGGTCTCATTCTTGGATGTACACGCCCCTGTCCTCCTGCGTGATTTCCATAGACGTTTTCCCCTCAAGCCCGGTGGTCCTCTAAGGGGGAGGGGTCATTGAGTAGGGGGTACTGTCAGGGTTGGGCTCAGCCCTTCCTTCTCTGAGCTGGCCGCTCAGCTGTCGGCTAATTGCCAGCTCCTTTCTCTCCACAGTGACTCAGCTGTTGTTGATTCTGCTCTTTAGTCCTGGCTAATTAAAGCCATTCAGCTCACGTCACCTCTGCCTTCATCTTTGGTCACATCTCAGAGAGTTTCTACTGCAATCCTGTATGTATTAATATTATAAAGAGTGATCAAGTGTTGCACAAAAAAACTTGGTGACCCTCCACTGCGCTTATGTGTAAATAATGACTGCAGCTGCCAACTTAAAAAAAAGAAATCAATGTCCCAGTGTTCCAAAGTATATAAATGGAATAGTGGTGCTGTATATAAACTCACATGAATCTTAAAAATAATGATGGTGATTAAATGTTTCTGGGATATTGAGTTGTTTCTATCCTGCATAAACAGAGATGCCAGTTTGCTGTCTCATAGTTATACATAGAGATCTTGTGATCTGACTCTTGTACGGCTGTCTTCATACCCCAGCTTGCCTCATCTGACCCGAATGGCAACTATGTATGCTGGTTACTTGCATTACACCTCTTTATCAACTTCAGATCATGCAAAGACAAGGTTTCATCACTTTTTACTTGAGAAACTTGAGCATTACAAATGACAGTAACACAGTTATTCCCAACCTAAGCCCTAACTCAGCCTTTGTAGCTGCCCCAGCATACCTGCACAGGAAAAATCTATAATGGCAGATTTGCAGAGCTGGTATCCTTGGGCGAACTGCAGATCTCAGTGGTTCCATACATTGTAGAAGGCTCTCTATCCTCAGGTGCTCTGGACTAGCTGTAAAATGAACAGACAAACTCCGGCAACTGCAACATGTCTTAGGCCAAGAAAGACCTGGGTAGCATGTGAACTCTAACTCTCCCAGCTGGGGCAGCATCAAACTTAACCTGCTTACACCTCTATCCAAAATTCTTCTTTTCAAGATCCCAGCCTCCTTTTCAAATTCTATGAGCCATTTCTGTGAGTTTTTATGTATTGCTCCAAAGGGATGCCTTCTTTTAGGAGTCTGGGATGAGAACCTTTGTTGCCAATATTCCGAAGTCCTGGGATGAGTGTGGTATGAGGAGCCGGCAGTGGGGACTGTGTCTCTCCTTTTGTTACCACTATTCCAAAGTGCAAAAAGTTTAATGCTGGCTTGCTACAAATGAAGAGCCTGGGATGAGAACTCTGTGCACACTGTAGACTTCCTATACTGTCTTGTGACAACTTCCTTTCCTTTTGTTACCACTATTTATAGGTCCAAGAAATTTACCCCAGTTTGATACTTTTATATTTAATCTTCAAATTCGGATCATCTAATGACTTCACAAAATCATTAAATTCACTGGCATGTCTGATCCAAAAGGGGAAACAAATGTTGTCTATGTACCTGTGCCAAAAAAGTAGTTGGATGGTAATATACATAGACATACATGTATCCCCATCATTTGGCATTTACACCTTCATTGAGTTCTTCTTTTTTTCATTGAATTCAACAAGGAATTCATCTAGTAAGTCATACTGGAGCACTCGTCTCATCCAGTGCAAGAAGTCTATCTGATAAAAACAAACAGTAGCTTCACCAAATACCCACAATGCCAATTCACAGGTCTGAAAAACCATGAAATGCAGCACAATTCTTCATAGGACCAAAAAATGAGATCCTCCTGCAGAAAATTGTAATAAGCGATCCATTATACCAGACAACAGGCATAGTAGAAGTAATATAATGCCCTCTAAAAATTTTTAAAAATGAATGGTATATTTCTTAAAATATTAATGAATATGTAATTTAATACTTAATAATGAAAATTACCAGAGGAAACGGCTTCAGTGTAGCCATATTTATAGATGTCTGGCTTTTAGTTTTACCTATTGTTTTCTATCTCCTTTTAGGTGGCGTGATTAACAGTTTTTGGTCAAGGTGGTCTTCATGAGCACAGCTGAGTCACCCTGGTGATGAGCCATATGAGTGTTCTGACTGAAAGGCTTTACTAGAGATTACTGGAGGATTCACACAGGAGACAAGCCAGATCAGTATTCGAAATGTCATAAATGTTTTGGATCCTCTTCAACATTCATCCAGCTTTTCAGTGTTCTTGAAGTGACAAAGCCTCTAGAAAAAAGTCAGATAATATCAGATACAAGATGGTTGGCACTGGAGAGAGGCCATTTTTATGTTCTTATTGCAAAAAAACTTTTGCAGGAGAGCGAAATCTTATCAAACACCAGCAAGTTCACAAAGGAGAAAAGTCATTTCAATGCTCTGAATGCAGCAAAGTTTTTCCATGGAAAGTAAAACTTATCAAACACCAGATGGCTCACACTGCAGAGAAGCCATATCAATGTTCTGAGTGTGACAAAGCTTTTAGAGTGGAGAAGCATCTTACCATACACCAGATGATTCACACTGGAGAGAAGCCATTTCAATGTTCTGAATGTGACAAAGCATTTTCATCAAAGTCGTATCTTCTCATACACCAGAGGATTCACACTGGAGAGAAGCCATTTCAATGCTCTGAATGTGACAAAGCTTTTTCATCAAAGTCATATCTTATCAGCCACCAGGTGACTCACACTGGAGAGAAGCAATATCAGTGTTCTGAGTGTAGCAAAGCTTTTCTAGTCAAGTCACATCTCATTAGCCACCAGAGGATTCACACTGGAGAGAAGCCATATCAGTGTTCTAAATGTGACAAAGCTTTTACAGTAAAGCCAAGCCTTATCACGCACCAGAGGAGTCACACTGGAGAGAAGCCATATCGGTGTTCTAAATGTGACAAAGGTTTTACATCAAAGTCATATCTTATTATCCACCAGAAGAATCACACTGGAGAGAGGCCATATCAGTGTTCTGAATGTGACAAAGCTTTTACAGTGAAGGACAATCTTATCATACACAAGATGATTCATACTGGAGAGAAGCCATATGAATGTTCTGAATGTGACAAAGCTTTTAAAACCAAAAGAGAGCTCGTTTTGCATCAGAGGGTTCACACTGGAGAGAAGCCGTATCAGTGTTCTGAATGTGACAAAACTTTTGCATCAAAGTCACAACTTATCAGCCACCAGATGATTCACACTGAAGAGAAGCCATATCAGTGTTCTGAGTGTGACAAAGCTTTTAGACGGGAGAAGCAACTTACCAAACACCAGATGATTCACACTGGAGAGAAGCCATTTCAATGTTCTGAATGTGACAAAGCATTTGCATCAAAGTCGAATTTTATCAGCCACCAGATGACTCACACTGGAGAAAAGCCATATCAGTGTTCTGAATGTGACAAAGCTTTTACATGCAAGTCAAATCTTATCACACACCAGAAGATTCACCAGAATAACTGAAATGTGTTTCTCATCTTTCACTTGTTTATTGAGCTTTACCTGAACATACAGAAACAAACAGAAGGCACATCTAAATGCAGAAACACCAATACTTTATTAGCCAAATGATTAAAAACACTTACTAGCTTGAAAGGATCAAAGGGCTCATCAATATTTATGAAGAGTCCAGTGGTAATAGTCCCAGAGATGGTCCAATTTGTAGCAGGATCCCAAATGTCTGAACCGTCCAGCAGAAGGAGACTGCAGGGAGAGGAACCAGAAAGGGACAGCCACACTGTGGAGAACCAGCATGGAACGATGGACCTGAGTGTGGCATCAGCAGAAGTGTACCCAGAACCAGCGCTCTCTAACTGACATGGTTTTCTAAATGTTCCCTTCATTTAAAGATCTAATAAAAATTCATATGGAGCTCATACATTGACCAAACTGCTTCACTTCCAGAGACTGGGTAGTGGCCAAACAGCATTCTGCCAAGCCTCGGCAACCTTGTTCAGAGAAACCCTTCCAGGTTCTGCATATATTGCTACATCAGCCAAAATTGGGGGCTCAAAGGTAGCCCACCTGGTCCATGCCTCCCATTACATGTTCCACCTCCCCTTTCATGATGCAACTTCCCTCACTGATGATAACACTCCAGGCACATTTGTGGCTGGTATCCTAACCAATAAGGAGTCACTGTTCTGTGAGAAAGCCACTCCTTACACTGGTGTAGGCCTTCCATGGTTGCTGTTTGCTGTTGTTTTTTTGTGATGCATTTGACAGAGCCACTTAGGCCCACCCAACTACTTGTGTTCCATTTTGTTCATCCACATGTCTAGGAATGTCATCGGGTCATCAGTGGTTGTCCTTATTGTCTATTTTTCTCTGTCAAGCTATTTCTCCTCTCCATAGACTAATCACACAATACAACTGCAACATGTCTGGACTTAAAACACAAAATGCAAAGCGTGTGGCCATTTTCCTATGACTTATTGTGGGGGACTGGAATTCCTCTTATTGTGCTTATTTTTAATGACTCTTGAGTGGAAAGATCTCTTTTCCTGAAAAGTTTTTGAGAAGAGTACATCTTGTCCCCGGAAATAGCATGACTTTCCAGTATATCCCACTGATATTATGTATATAAGGCAAGCTGTTCATCAAAACTGGCAGTTGGAGGGGTTGGGAGATTGCATATAACACTGCTGGAGATGAATACAACTGTCACTTTTTATACATATGTTTTAAGTCATTTTTTCCAAAAGAAAAAAAAACTGTTGCTGTAATTGCTTTAGCTCTCGCTCACCCCAATGGTGCAGAGTTGCACGCATTCTGCAAGGTCTCAAAGAAAACAATGGTTCTCTATGTGCCCTCTTCACACCACAATGTGCAGATTTTTTCAGTGTGGGAATCTGCAACATGTACGCAGTTTTTCTGTGTGGAAGAAAAACTGACGCAACATCAACATTGTGGTGTGAACAGAGCACATAAAAGACACTTGTGAAATCTGATGTCAATATGCATAAAAACTCACTGAAACACGCATGAAAACTGATGTCAACTCGTATCTGTGCAAGTGAAATCTGCTTAGATTTTCCATCAGTTTTTATGCATGTATGGTGTGAACAAGTCCTAAAAGTGTTAGAGGAACTCCTTGTATCTTAAAGTCCATCTAAGACTACACTGTCCACAGGGTGACAACACTGCTGTGTGATTTCACTGCGGAGCAAACAGGGTTGTCACAGTATTACAGGAAGTACCAAATCTACTGACAGGTGTGACAGGTAATGGGGGGAGTCAGAGTTACAAATTTTAATTTGTTTTCTTTTAAATTTCATTAAAGTGGTTGTATAGTCTTTTTTTTGAACTTTTACCTACAGGTAAGCCTATAATAAGGCTTACCTGTAGGTAAAATTAATATCTCCTAAACCTGTACGGTTTAGGAGATATTTACTTTTCATGCAGACAAATATATAGCCCGCCCACCTACCGGCTGCAGCATTAGAATGTGCCACAAAACCCATTAAGAGCCTGGCTGGGAAGGAAAGCGTGCAATTTTTCATAAAACCAAAACAAACAAACACTATAATGTATCAAATGTGTTAAAATTGCAACATACTTAATCACTTCAGCTCCGGAAGATTTATCCCCCTTCATGAGCAGACCATTTTTTGTGATACAGCACTGCATTACTTTAATTGACAATTGCATGGTCATGTGACCCTGTACCCAAATAAAATGGATGTCCTTTTTTTCCCCACAAATAGAGATTTCTTTTGGTGGTATTTGATCACCTCTGCGGTTTTTATTTTTTGTACTATCATTATTAGGAGATAAAAGCACAGCAAATTTTATAAAATCCCTGATAAATATAAAAGCTTAACCTGTATTGAGTTAATTATTAACAAATATTTGTAAATTTAAAATTGTGCCTTTTTTGCGAAATAGTTAAAATAAAACATACGCAAAAAATGTAAATATCCAATTTTCTCTTTAAATCTGGAGTTTTTTTTTTCTCTTACAGCTTTCAGAATTGGTACAAGATTCCCCAAATCTTATATTTTCTGAAATCACATGAACTGTAGAATAAAAAAAAAAGTGCTTCTGATTTTTAAGGCCCTGCAATATTTGCGCAAATGTCTATCAAACAATATTTTTGCTAAAAATACACTAAAATCATTATTAGCACATAAAACAGCACATTTTACAAAATTCCTGCTAAATTCTTACTAAATATAAAAGCTTAACCTGTGTTGAGTTAATAAATAACAAATATTTGTAAATTTTAAAGTGTGCCCTTTTGCAAAATGGTGAAAAATAAACATATGCAAAAAGGTAAATATCCAAATTTCTCAAAAAATCTGGAGGTTTTCCTTTTTCTCTTACAGCTTTCAGAATTTGTAAAAGACCCCCCAAACCATATATTTTCGGAAAGCACATGACCTGGAGAATAAAAAAAAGTTGCTATTGATTTTTAAGGCCCAGCGATATTTGCACAAATGTTTATAAAATCAATAGTTTCGCTATAAATATAATAAAATCATTATTTGCAGATATAAACACAGCATATTTTGCAAAATACCTGCTAAATTCTTACGAAATATAAAAGCTTAACCTGTGCTGAGTTAATAAATAACAAATATTTGTAAATTTTAAATTGCGCCTGTGAAGAACCCTTGTCCTCAACAGGAATATGTCCACCATAAATGCTTCCTTTGTCCAGAACCAGCACTATCCAAGACCCTTTAGCCCACCCAGTCACCGACCGTAACTCAGTGTAGGGTGAAAACCACCAAACCCTTCTTTAATCAAGCACATGTTACAACAGATATATAACTCAAAGACACTCCTCCCACCCTTGGATTCAGGGCGGGGTAAACTGTCCAATAACAATGGACACACAGATCAGGTGTATTCAAACTTCTCATCAGTACACAGTCTTATCAGCAGGGAGATCTGTTGGAGGAATCCCCCCTCCCTCCACAGAGATACACATCCCATAATATACTTTTCTTCCAAGGCAGTAAGACACAATAAAACAATTGAATACAACCACACCCCAAACGATCCCAGCAAAGAGTCCAATAGCATGAGACAACACACAATATATACATATATACAACATTCCAGTGTGGCTGTACAGCGAGCCCGACTAGCACAGATCATAGTGAGGTTTTCGGTCACCCTGCGCCCCTAATGAACACAGGGTGATTTACACATAGAAGGGGCCAGGGGAGCTGGACACGGAGTTTCCAGAGCTCTCCAAGGTAAGCTGAGTTCCACAAACCCCCCACCCAAAGTAACTCCCGTCACAGCGCCTTTTTGCGAAATGGTGGAAATCGAACATTATCAAAACATCTGGAGGTTTTAATTTTTCACTTACAGCTTTCACAGTTTGTAAAAGACCCCCCAAAAGATATATTTCCTGAAAGCAGATGACCAGTAAAATCAAAAGAAGGTTCTAACAATATTTGTGCCAAAGTTTTTAAAATCGCTTTTTTCACAAAAAGACACTAAAATCCCTATTTGCACACATAAACACGGCATAACCTACAAAATTCTTAATAAATTCCTACTAAGGCCTCGTTTATATGGGGCATACGCCCCATGGGGAGCCCTGTTTTATTGCATGGGATGCACAGGTATTCTTATTTGTGTCAATGGGAACGCAGCGGCTGCAGGTACAGATCTGACATCTGTGCGGATGTAGGTGTATGGCCCCAAACACAGACCGTGTGAGTTCAGGGACATACACCCACATGGATGTCAGGTTGGGAGCACTGGCTGTGTCCATGCAGCTGCTGCGCTCCAGTTGATTTGGATGGGACTGCCTGCACAGGAATGCATGGGGCACCTGTGCATTTCCATTCAGCCGCTGTGTTCCAAATGACATAAATGGGACTTCCTGCATGGGGATGCATGGAACACCTGTGCAGGTAAACATGGCCTCACTGTAGTATGGCCCACGTGAACGAGTCCTTAGGCCTTATTTACACTTGCAGTTGGGAGGCAGCAAAAATGTGCGGTTGAGCTGTGTTTCTGCTGCCCACCAACCAACTCCCATAAGCTGCAATAGGCAGCAGAGGGAGGTGTTTAGATGTTGTGACCACAGGGGGGATTTTTGTCTGGAACTTCCAGACATAAGTTGCTTATGGGGTGTTTTTTTGACCCTGTCTATACAGGTTGTTCCAAAGGAATAGAGGGCATTCCAAAAGCTTGGTCTATAACGCTAGGGCATTTACAATACTTTCTAGGAGTTCAGAATAGTATATATTCAACCCTGACCATCTATGTCCAGGGCTGTGGCAAATAGTCTTCTCTCAAAAGGAGTCCACATGGTTTCAGCCTTGATTGTATAAATCTACCCTCTATTGCAGCTCTATGGTTTTCTCTCATTCTCTGGAGTTTCATTTGTTTCTCATATTTTGATTGGTTACTTCATCCCATTATGTCTCTTGATACCATTATGCTTTGTATTCAACTTTATTTTACTGCTGGCTTCTTTTATAAGCCTCATTGTCTATTCATTGTTTCTCATGTAAAACTTTAATAAAAGTATTGAAAGTAAATGTTGCAGTCACGATGCTTCGTTTGGCGCCCACAGCGCAGTTGACCCGACTTGTGGTGATGCCGCCATTTGAACGCTACTCAATCAAGTCTGAGGAAACGCTGCAAAAGGCCCTGCAACTGCGTGCAGTGCACATGGTTGCAGCACATTGGTTGGCAAAAATGGAGTTAAAACAGGGTGAAGAGGCATCCAATCACTTCCTCACTGCCTGTCAGTAGCTTCTGAAGTGCGATCCGAACACAGATCGAGCTTCAGAGGCAAGGGTGTTTTAGATGCATGTTTAAATCTACCCTTATTAGGTTTTCTATTTTTACAATTTTTTACAATTTCTTCTACATTTTTTTGTGGGGGGCGTTTGGAGAGACATTAAAGACCCCTAATGCCTGTCAATAGCTTCTGAAGTGTGTGTGTGTAATATAAATATAAATATAAATAAATATATATATATATATATATATATATATATATATATATATATATATATATATATATATATGGAAAAATTCCCTTGTGGGGTTTTTTAGCAGCCAAAAAATTCCAAAGATTGTTAATTTAAAATTCTTTATTTATCAAAAAGCAATTTAGCAATTACACAAGAGTTTTAAAAAACTGAGCTCTGGCATTTACATGAAAATGGCAAAACCATTGATCATAATAGAACTACATGTTATATGAGATCCTAATAGAATTTGCGTTTTACTGAAAAAGTGGTCTTCCACATAAACTCCTACTCGTTTCGACCCTTCTATTTGTGGTCTTCTTTAAGGGGGATATTTTATTCTTTGCAGGGAAAAATAATTATTTTTAATTTTTATAATCATTTTATATTTTGCCATTGTATCCAGCCACACACAACAAAGTATATTTACCAAATCATGATAATGAAAAAGAGAAAGACATGTCCTGTTGCCAGAATTTTCTTTAAAAGCTAGTTTCAGCAATCCCAAGACCATTCATGTGTCGTCTCCGCTCTCCCTGGTACAGACCCCACCCTCAGAGAACTTACAAGAGACCACTCGTGTGGACCCCCAAAGAGGATGAGGAGGGGAGCAAGCAGGCACCTGTAGTATATCATAATCTTATTATTTTTGCCGTTCAAAAAGAGGGAGTATATTTTAACTGTTTAAGAAAGTTGCCACAATGGTCAGCCACTAATCAGATATTTGAATCATTAATTATTGTATTTATATATATTAGAGCGGTGCAAAAAACTACTAGTTACTTGTTACAGTGAAAAAACTCCAACAATAACTTGGGTAGTGTAGAAGTTCGTTGTGACCCAGTTAAGATTATAAAACTATAATGCAGATGGCGGAACGTAAATAGCTTCCAAACATCCGTGTCTGTATTACATAGTTACATAGTAGGTGAAGTTGAAAAAAGACACAAGTCCATCAAGTCCAACCTATGTGTGTGATTATGTGTCAGTATTACATTATATATCCCTGTATGTTACGGTCATTCAGGTGATTATCTAATAGTTTCTTGAAGCTATCAATGTTCCCCGCTGAGACCACCACCTGTGGAAGGGAATTCCACATCCTTGCCGCTCTTACAGTAAAGAACCCTCTACGTAGTTTAAGGTTAAACCTCTTTTTTTCTAATTGTAATGAGTGGCCACGAGTCTTGTTAAACTCTCTTCTGCGAAAAAGTTTTATTTCTATTGTGGGGTCACCAGTACGATATTCGTATATTGTGGGGTCACCAGTCCGGTATTTATATATTGTGGGGTCACCAGTCCGGTATTTATACATTGAAATCATATCCCCTCTCAAGCGTCTCTTCTCCAGAGAGAATAAGTTCAGTGCTCACAACCTTTCCTCATAACTAAGATCCTCCAGACCCTTTATTAGCTTTGTTGCCCTTCTTTGTACTCGCTCCATTTCCAGTACATCCTTCCTGAGGACTGGTGCCCAGAACTGGACAGCATACTCCAGGTGCGGCCGGACCAGAGTCTTGTAGAGCGGGAGAATTATTGTTTTATCTCTGGAGTTAATCCCCTTTTTAATGCCAATATTCTGTTTGCTTTGTTAGTAGTAGCTTGGCATTGCATGCCATTGCTGAGCCTATCATCTACTAGGACCCCCAGGTCCTTTTCCATCCTAGATTCCCCCAGAGGTTCTCCCCCCAGTCTATAGATTGCATTCAGATTTTTGCCACCCAAATGCATTATTTTACATTTTTCTACCTCATTTGCCATGTAGTTGTCCACCCCATTAATTTGTTCAGATCTTTTTGCAAGGTTTCCACATCCTGCGGAGAAGTTATTGCCCTGCTTAGCTTAGTATTGTCTGCAAATACAGACATTGAACTGTTTATCCCATCCTCCAGGTCGTTTATGAACAAATTAAATAGGATTGGTCCCAGCACAGAACCCTGGAGGACCCCACTACCCACCCCTGACCATTCCGAGTACTCCCCATTTATCACCACCCTCTGAACACGCCCTTGTAGCCAGTTTTCAATCCATGTACTCACCCTATGGTCCATGCCAACGCACCATATTTTGTACAGTAAACGTTTATGGGGAACTGTGTCAAATGCTTTTGCAAAATCCAGATACACCACGTCTACGGGCCTTCCTTTATCTAGATGGCAACTCACCTCCTCATAGAAGGTTAATAGATTGGTTTGGCAAGAATGATTCTTCATGAATCCATGCTGATTACTGCTAATGATATCGTTCTTATTACTAAAATCTTGTATATAGTCCCTTATCATCCCCTCCAAGAGTTTACATACTATTGATGTTAGGCTAACTGGTCTGTAATTCGGGATGTATTTTGGGCCCTTTTTAAATATTGGTGCTGCATTGGCTTTTTTCCAATCAGCTGGTACCATTCCAGTCAGTAGACTGTCCTTAAAAATTAGGAACAATGGTCTGGCAATCACTTGAACGAGTTCCCTAAGTACCCTATGATGCAAGCCATCTGGTCCCGGTGATTTATTAATGTTAAGTTTCTCAAGTCTAATTCTAATTCTGTCCTCTGTTAACCATGGAGGTGCTTCCTGTGTTGTGTCCTGAGGATAAACACTGCAGTTTTGGTTACTGAAGCCCCCCGATTCCCTCGTGAAGACTGAGGAGAAGAATACATTCAATACCTTCGCCATCTCCCCATCCTTTGTACCCAGATGTCCTTCCTCATTCTTTATGAGGCCAATATGTTCTGTCCTTCCTTTTTTACTGTTTACATACTTTTTTTGCTCTCCTCCTCTATGTGTCTTTCATGTTCTATCTTAGCCGTCCTAATTGCACCCTTACATTTCTTGTTGCATTCTTTATAAAGTCATGTAAGGGTGCAATTAGGATGGCTAAGATAGAACATGAAAGACACATAGCGGAGGAGAGCAAAAAAAAATCCCAAGAAATTCTTTAAGTATGTAAACAGTACAAAAAGATTTATAAAAATAAATCAAAGTGAAGTTTCCATATTAATCATTCCAAAGATTTTAAAGGTTTGAAGGTGGTTTTACATTCCCCATCCCAAACACTTCATAGCAAAGTTGTCCAATGTGTCTGTGTGTAGGGATGAGCAGAACACTCCCCGGTTCGGTTCGCACCAGAACTTGCGAACAGACCAAAACTTCGCACGAACGTTAGAACCCCATTAAAGTCTATGGGACTCGAATGTTCAAAATCAATAGTGCTCATTTTAAAGGCTAATTTGCATGGTATTGTCCTAAAAAGTGTTTGGGTACCCGGGTCCTGTTCCAGGGGACATGTATTAATGCAAAAATTTTTTTTTAAAAATGGCAGTTTTTTCGGGAGCAGTGATTTTAATAATGCATAAAGTGAAACAATAAAAGTGTAATATTCCTTTAAATTTCGTACCTGGGGGGTGTCTATAGTATGCCTGTAAAGGGGCGCATGTTTCCCGTGTTTAGAACAGTCTGACAGCAAAATGACATTTCAAAGGAAAAAAAAGTCATTTAAAACTACTCGCGGCTATTCGTGAATTGCCGGTCCGACAATACACATAACAGTTCATTGATAAAAACGGCATGGGAATTCCCCACAGGTGAACCCCCAACCAAAATTTAAAAAAAAATGGCGTGGGGGTCCCCCCAAAAATCCATACCAGACCCTTATCCGAGCACGCAACCTGGGAGGCCGCAGGAAAAGAGGAGGGGACAAAGGAGCGCCCCCTCCTGAACCGTACCAAGCCACATGCCCTCAACATTGGGAGGGTGCTGTGGGGTAGCCCCCCAAAGCACCTTGCCCCCATGTTGATGAGGAGAAGGGCCTCATCCCCACAACCCTTGCCTGGTGGTTGTGGGGATCTGTAGGCAGGGGGCTTATCAGAATCTGGAAGCCCCTTTTAACAAGGGGACCCCCAGATCCTGCCCCCCCTGTTTGAAATGGTAACGGGTACATTGTACCCATACCATTTCACAAAAAAAGTGTGAATATAGTAAAAAAAAAACACACACCGTGGGAGAAGTCCTTTATTAAAAAATAAAAAAGTAAAACTGCCCCACGTAGTACATTCACCTCCACGGACGGACCAAAAAGAAAAAAAAAAAGAAGACCTGCCACCATGGGAGGCAAACGCCATATGACGCATCCTCGCAGGTGACAGCTCTTTTAAAACTGTGGGCGGGGCCACGCGGTTTCGTCGCCGGGTGACCCCACCCCCTCTGATGCACGGGGACTTCCCCGTGACCCTGCCCCCCTCTGATGCATAGGGACATCCCCATGGCTTTCCCCGTAGAGTCAGAGGGGGGCGGACCGGGTGGCCCCACCCCCCTCTGACGCTACAGGGAAGCCATATGGAAGTCCCCATGTGTCAGAGGGGGCGGGGTCACCCAGTGACAACACCGTTAAATTTGGGCCTGGCCTTTACCAGATGGGTGAGACTGCTTTATAGTGCTCCTAAAGCAAGAGTGAGGATTAATAATGGATTGTCTGAGTATTTTTCTTTTGCCCGTGGGACAAGGCAGGTGTGCCCTTTGTCACCCTGGCCATAGAACCACTAGCCATAACCATTAGAACAGGATGGGTGGAATGCTGTGCAGTGTATTATGGGATGGGTGGAATGCTCTGCAGTGTATTATGGGATGGGTAAGATGATCTGCACACACATCCAGCCTTTGGAGAAATCAGCAGTACATTCCCGTCACTCACACAGCTGAGTACTGCACTGTAGGGGGAGGCATAGAGCACAGCACCCCTCCCCCTCCCATTTCTCCTCATTGGTGATGTACAGATCTGCTGAGGATGGGGAGTTCCGTCTCATCTGACCGCCATTCTCTACCATTCCCCCCCTCCCACCAGCATGGGCAATGCCCCCCTAGAGGTACACCACTGGTGTGTGGGCATCTTTAGGGTCTCTGCAGATCACAGACTCTCTAACATGTCTGATTAGTGGATCTCTCTAGTGAAGAAGGATTATACGTTCACTTTGTGGCCGGATGTTTTCTGCTCCCCTTAAACCCCGGGTGGGGGGGGCAGAACATGTTTGAGAGGAAATCTTCTTCAGCTCTCAAGGAGACAACAAGTCACCATTCTCATTCACTTTTTTCCAGGACCCCTAGAGAGAACATCACCCCCAATAATGTGGGGGGGGGCTGGCTTGTACTGGATGATGAATTGGTCATTAGAGAAGACATCAAGCCACCTATGACCAGCGCCATTCAGCTCGGGTGTTGTCACCACATAAGTGAGAAGATTATTGTCAGTCCTCACTTCACACCGAGCTCCATACAAGGAACTCTGCAGCTTCTCACCAATGATCACTTCAGGACAAGACATTCCAGGTTCTGTACAGGAGATTTCTTTTCTGCTGGGCTAAGACTCTGGCTGATGTAAGCACCTCAGTCCTCCTGGAATCTCCTGATGGAGGACTCCTAACCCATCATAACCAGCATCCACATATAGAATGGATGGTTTTTGTGGGTCTGCATAAGCCAAAACAGGGGTTCTGTAGAGATTTTCTTAAGCTGTAGAGAAGCTTCCTAAAAAAGTCCACATATCGCAGAAAGTTCTGCTGGTGTTGTCAGTGATGGATTTCTTTTAGCAGTCCATTAAAAGGAACTGCAATCCTGGGAAAGCATTCAATGAAATGGCGTTAGTGAACACAAAACCCCAAGAAGGACCTTAGTTCTGTCAGATTTGTGGGATGAGGCCGGGTTACCACCACCTCCACTCTACAAGATCAGTTCCCCTATTTCACATACAATGTGAGTCGCAAAGTTTACTGAAGAGCGAGCAAACTTACATCTGTCCAAGCAGAGATCCACACCTTCTCTTCTGAAATGATAAAACACTTTGGGAACAATGATGTCATCTAAATAGACAAAACATTTATGCTCCCCATAGATGGATCATAACTCAGGCTTGGTTCACACTGGAAATGGCCGCCGATTGCACAGGAATGCTGTACGTCCCTGTTCTCCATTCCAGGGGTGAATCTTTGCCTGAATTCGGCCCCAAAACTGAGCCAAAAAACACACAGCATTTCTGTGCAAGCCATTTCTGTGTAAGCCGCTCCTCGGCCTCCCCGGAGATATGGGAACTGGCTCCATAGAGAGCCGGTCACATTCTCCTGCTATGCAAATTGGATGCGGGGAAACCCACATAGGTGTGAACCCGGCCTCAATTAGTTCATCTATGGCCATTCCTGCTTAACAGAAGTCAATCTAATGTGGAAAACTTTTGTTGATCAGCAGCTGCTGCAATAGAAACACAGAGACATCCTCTCCCTCTTTATGTTTTGTCTGATCAGGGTGATGGACATTTCTCCCTGAACGCAGAGCACCCTAAACACGAGGTAAACATGGTGCAGCATTTAGCCCAGTCCAGCTGTAGTGTAGACTTTGACAGGCTGCAGGCAGCGGGGGGCTGGGCACTTTTCCTGTGCCTATCAGGTGTATTATAACGCCAGCATTGCACACACAGGGGCCGGACCCCCCATGTACAAGGGACCTAAGACATACAATCAGCTTGTCACCCATTCCACCAAACTCCTAGAACTGGAAGATTACATTTTTGGGGGGATGTGTTGTAGAAGAACCCAGACCACGGTATTGTGCGGTGAAAATAGAATCCAACTTTATTAATCATATATATGTGACACTTTAACAACAGAAGACAAGAGATAGATTGTTTACATTTCATATTTATATTTATACCATTTATATCATCTATGCTAAGAAACTGATTTACATAAGACACGCCCCTCATTAATACCAGCCCCGCCCACTTATGTAACCCTCTAAACATCCAAATCCCTGCAAATTCCCAGAAGACACTTAAATCTTTTATCCATAACAAGCTCATTGGGTACAAGATAACCTAGAGCCCCTCCTGCTCATTCCCACCCAACAAGTCCACGTCACCATCTACAAGGTTAGAGGACCTGAAGGAGAACAAGACCATGACCACCAGGACCATCTCCTGACTGAAGCCATGCTCACATTTCTTTCTAATGCTGCTTTTATGGTCTCCTCAGATACAGATTTGTCAGATGTACATTAGTGGAACCCTTTCACTCCGGACAATGGAAAGTTTACATCAGCAGCAGCACAGGCTTACAGCTATAGTACCAGGGGCATTGTCTACATCGGTGAACAAAAATATATATAAATATATAACTTGTGCTAGAAGTACATATACAATGTAATAAAAAATAATGTATATAAGAATGAATATAAAGAAAAATAAACATACCCAATTCCCACATACACATACAAAACTCAAATGTTGGGTGCGGTTATGTAGGAAAACAACGATCACACTACACATATTACATATCTCTGCACACACCAGAGTGAGAGGAATATCTCTAGGGACATCATTCATGGAGAACTTTATAAACTGATGACCTGGAAAGGCTTTTAAAGTGTCACCTATGGACAATTTCTGGTACTGAAGTTTGTTACCATTTCACAAGTCCATCCAATTTTTAAAGCTTGACATGCTTGGTATCTATATACAAGACACACCTCATATTTTATATTTCACCAAAGAAATTGGGTAATATATTGTGTTTGTGTGACCTAAAATTATCTTTAGTTTTTTTTTTTGTATTCAGTTTAGCTACATCCGTTCCTGTTACTATCTTCATACTGACAGGCAGTCAGGTGTTGTTACAGTATTTGAAGAAAATTGATGGTGTTCTTCTGATCCTATTAGTCCTATTAGCTACAGTATTTACAGTTAGTGTAGTGCGTCCTCTGTACAGTGTGCACCTAAAGCTACCTGTAGAAGATTGGTGGTGTTTTTCTGATCCTATCACTACCGCAGGCAGTTACATTATTTTTAAGTGTAGTACGACCTCTGCACAGTGTTCAGCTAAAGCTACAAGTTAGTGTAGTGCAACCTCTGTACAGTGTTCAGCTAAAGCTACAAGTTAGTGTAGTGCACAGTGTTCAGCTAAAGCTACAAGTTAGTGTAGTACGTCCTCCTCACAGTGTTCAGCTAAAGCTACAAGTTAGTGTAGTGCACAGTGTTCAGCTAAAGCTACAAGTTAGTGTAGTACGTCCTCCTCACAGTGTTCAGCTAAAGCTACAAGTTAGTGTAGTGCGACCTCCTCACAGTGTTCAGCTAAAGTTACAAGTTAGTGTAGTGCGTCCTCCTCACAGTGTTCAGCTAAAGCTACAAGTTAGTGTAGTGCGACCTCTGCACGGTGTTCAGCTAAAGCTACAAGTTAGTGTAGTGCACAGTGTTCACCTAAAGCTACAAGTTATTGTAGTGCGAAGGTCTGTGCAACGCGTTCCCAGAGACTGGGAGGTTACAAACTCCTGTTTCTGTACAACGTGTTGCTGAGGCTTCGGTCAGTCAAAGAAGGAGCGGTGGAGAAGGTGGCTGTCTGACTGATGCGTTCAGACAATTTTTTGGTCCGCAGCCCCAAGGTATGATCGGTTCCATCAACCATCGCCAGCGTCTGTTTTACATGGTGCAGGAATACCTAGGGGCAAGATCTGACTTGGACACCTTTCCCATTGAAAATCCTTTGGGTTACTGGGTCTTGAGGATGGATCACTGGCCAGAGCTTACACAGCATGCAATTGAGCTACTGGCCTGTCCTGCATCCAGCGTTCTTTCGGAACGCACATTCAGTACTGCTGGAGGCTTTCTAACCGATCACAGGGTGCGTCTGTCCACTGACTCGGTCAATCAACTGACCTTCATAAAAATTAATCAGTCTTGGATCACCACCAGCTACCAAGCACCTGATGCTGATATAACCGAATCATTTTTTTTTTGAAATGTCAGATCCCTTCAAAGACTGCCTATGCTGATGCTGAGTGACTATCCCTGAGTAATTATCCTCTTCCTCCTCAATCATCACGCTGATAGCTTGTAAGAAAATTTTTGGTTCTGGGCGCCACCACCAGTGCCTAAGGCCCAATTTTTCAGCCCCTGTTTAACAGGGGCGTGTAATTACAATTTTTGATGCAATTCTTTGCAGCAGGGCTTGTTCCTGCGTTCCAACTAGAGTATCTGTGAGGGGTTGCAGTGTTGTGCCACCAGCACCAGTGCCTAAAGCCCAATTTTTCAGCCCCTGTTCAACAGGGGCATGTAATTACAATTCTTGATCTAATATTTCACAGCAGGGCCCTGTGAGGGCTTACAGTGTTGTGGCCACAACAACACCTAAGGCCCAAATTTCTGCTGAGTATATAGGGCAGGCCCCTACTTTCAAACATCCAACTTACAAACGACTCCTACTTGCAAACGGAAGGAGACAACAGGAAGTGAGATGAAATCTACCCCTAGGAAGGGAAATTCTCTCCTGTAAGAGTTAATATGGGAAAAACGTTTCTCCTTTCCACTGATGCTTTATCACTAATCCTTGTTTCACTAAAAACCCCAAATTTTCAAAAAACATTTTTCATTGGGACAGAAAGTGAGGTGAAATCTGAAGAGGAGCACAGACAGCAAAACAAATGTCACAGGGGTGATAACCCTTCCCTATGTTTTCCAAAAAGCTTAAAAATAGATTTTTTGGCTGGAGCTAAACACGTTAAAAATGTACCAGTTCAAAACAGATTACAAACAGATTCTACTTAACAACAAACCTACAGTCCCTGTCTTGTTTGCACCGCCTGTATACTGCTGTTCAGAGTATATAGGGCCTGGGGGCCCCACACCTTTCCTTATTTTAATTTGGGTGCGGGGTTCCCCTTAATATCCATACAAGACCCAAAGGGCCTGGTAATGGACTGGGGGGTGCCCATGCCGTTTGTCTCACTGATTTTCATCCATATTGCCAGTACCCGACATTACATTAAACCCGCAAGCAGTTTTAAAGGACTTTTATTCCTTTACAAATGTCATTTTGTGCAGGGACTGTTCTAAGCACGGGAAACACGCGCCACTTTACAGGCATACTATAGACACCCCCCAGGTACCATATTTAAAGGAATATTTCACTTTTTTTTTACTTTAAGCATTATTAAAATCACTGCTCCCGAAAAAACGGCCATTTTTAAAACTTTTTTTGCATTGATACATGTCCCCTGGGGCAGGACACGGGTCCCCAAACACTTTTTAGGACAAAACTATGCAATGAAAAAAAAGAAAAAGGGGGTACTTGGGACTTTGAATGAAATGGTTGACTCATGTGGATGAATGAAATACAATTTAATAGAATAAGAGGTAAAAATTGCATGAGAATAGTATAATTTATATAAAATAAATCAATGGATAAATGCCATATTCTATATAATTCATATAAAAAAGATCAATGGATAAATGCCATAATCTATATACATATTCATGACAAGATACCATTAAATTCATAGTGTATAACATAATCAACACATGATAATATTATATAACAGGTAATTTCATAAATCATTGGCAGTATTTAAATAGAAAAAAATTGTTAAAAATAAATATTGTATCCAGATATATATCATGATAGAACACACAGCTACATCCTCAAAGCCCGACGTGTTTATGTGTATAAAACACTTCCTCAGGGGCAGATGTTGTGGGGTATCTAAAAAACACATATACTGTGAAGTATGTTAAAAAAGATTGTAATATTGGGATGAATAAAGCAAAACAAGATGATCACGTCAACCAAAATGCTTACGTGCCACAAGTAATGACGGGGTACATTCTATGCAGAGCTGGGGCCACAGAAGTGGTCCATCCCGGGAGCTGAGGTGGCCACCCCACGACCAAAGGGGCGCACACATAAAGCCCCCCAGAAGACGCAAACCTTCTATCTCAAGGGCCTGTCCTAAGGGGTGCAAAACAAAGGAGATGTGCATCAGAATGAGTAAAAAAGGACAAATGTAAGAAAGGGTGGGGAAAGTGAACCCATGTGAATAGTAGGAGATGGAAAGATTGAACAAAACGAACATGCATGAGTGCAGAGGGGTGGTGGTGGGTGAAGCCTGAAGTTGCAGGAGTGGATACCATGGGAGTGTGGGGACCACACTGGAGAAATGAGGAAAGAAGAAAGGAAAGTGCTGGAAAGACACAGCCATAAGATCACAAGGGTGTGTACCTGGGAGAGAGATGTGAAAAGGTGAAGGAGCTTCCGAACAGTGCAGCATGCCACTTGCGGGAGAGGGAGGGGATTGCGCCAAGGAGCCAAACATGTACCCCCCAGGGGGGGTGGGGCCACCACCAACGTCACACGCTCAACAAGCACAGGGGCGGGCCAACGTATGCCTAACATACGTCGCTCGTGGTAGAACGCCAGACCTGTGCTGTTGGCAGATGGAGCAAAACAGGTGGCTTTGCTGCGGCGCCAAGATTGACGTCACAGACGGAGCCACAATGCGTGGTGCCAATGCACTGTGGACGCCCGCCAGCCCCCCCACCAACCAAACAATTGTAGAGGGGGAGAGGGAGAGTACACAGAGCGCATCGCAGCTCCCGGAAACAGACAAAAACAATGGCCAAAGACTGCAAAAAATGAGCTCCACGCCGGAACAACTGGCAGTAGGCTGACGACCGCCAATGAAAGAGCATGAGTGGAAAAAATATCTCGCCACCTGGCACAAGAATTGTATTTCATTCATCCACATGAGTCAACCATTTCATTCAAAGTCCCAAGTCCCCCCTTTTTCTTTTTTATCCAAGCCGGGATGGAGGCACCCATGTGCCTCATCTAAAGTCCCAACTCCCCATTTTTATTACATACCATGCAAATTAGCCTTTAAAATTAGCACTTTTGATTTTGAATGTTCGAGTCCCATAGACGTCAATGGGATTCTAACGTTCGTGCAAATTTTCGGTCCGTTCGCAGGTTCTGGTGCGAACCGAATCGGGGGTTGTTCGGCTCATCCCTAGTAGTGAGAAGATTTCTCCAAATTCTCCTTCAATAATCTCCTAGTGTATGAGGAGCTTTCCCTTTCTTGTGTCCTCTTCCTTCCTCCCCTGATCACACTGGTGTCTTCAGAGAGATCCAGAGCTGAGCTCTCACATCTCTCAGGACTCTCATATTGCACACACCGGGGGATCACCTCATACACTTCATCTTATACATGTGCTGGACGCCATGACACTCATTTTTTGGGGAAAACGTTCTCCCGGAGATCTTGCAGGAGATGAAAGGAATGTTGTACAACGCATGTGTGAGACGAGGCACATGACATCACACGCTCCATCTTCTGCATGCGCGGTATAACATACATTATCATAATGGCGGTGTGGGGGAGGTACAATAAGGCCTTCAGCTGGGACTGGATGAATTTTGATCCATGTATTGGCTTGCTGATTGTACACAGGTCTATTGATCAATTTGTTTACAACCAGTCTGTCAGGTTTTTCCTGAATAATCAATACCACCGGCTATAGCCGGCAACACCGATCATTGTATTCTGATGGCGGGGGAGGGTCTCCACTGTCAGGACACTATAGCACAGTGGGAGGGATTCCCCATCCCCCTCCGATGTGTGGATTGGGAAATTTTCTTTCTACCCGCTGATTGAATAAAAATAAAATGATTCCTGTATGTCCAGGATAAAGGTGTCCATATACATTCCTAATTGTACAATCTCTGTTCTGTGAGCCTTGTCCCTCCCCTGGTCATATCAATAATGATTCAGAATTAGGAGGACATCCCCTCCCACTCTGTGACTGAGGACACCCCCTCCCCCACTGAGGGAATCCCCTCCCCCACACACCTCCCTATCCTCGACTGAGGAGACTCCCTCCCCTCCTCCGCTGAGGATACCCTCCTCCTCTGAGGACATTCCCTCCCCTCCTCCACCGAGGACACCCCTCCCTCTCTCACATAGAGCTTCAGCCAGAGACAGACAAGTAGCTGAAGGAGAAATGACTGAGAGATCAGAGTGGGAGGGGCCACAGAGAGAGGTGACTACCATTGAAGAGAGAGAGGAACCATGGGGGGTAATGTGATGTCACTAAGAGGGGAGGAGAGAGGAACCATGGGGGGTAATGTGATGTCACTAAGAGGGGAGGAGAGAAGAACCATGGGGGGTAATGTGATGTCACTAAGAGGGGAGGAGAGAGGAACCATGGGGGTAATGTGATGTCACTAAGAGGGGAGGAGAGAGGAAATATGGGGGTAATGTAATGTCACTAAGAGAGGAGGAGAGAGGAACCATGGGGGGTAATGTGATGTCACTAAGAGGGGAGGAGAGAGGAACCATGGGGGGTAATGTGATGTCACTAAGAGGGGAGGAGAGAGGAACCATGGGGGGTAATGTGATGTCACTAAGAGGGGAGGAGAGAGGAACCATGGGGGTAATGTGATGTCACTAAGAGGGGAGGAGAGAGGAAATATGGGGGTAATGTGATGTCACTAAGAGAGGAGGAGAGAGGAACCATGGGGGGTAATGTGATGTCACTAAGAGGGGAGGAGAGAGGAACCATGGGGGGTAATGTGATGTCACTAAGAGGGGAGGAGAGAGGAACCATTGGGGGTAATGTGATGTCACTAAGAGGGGAGGAGAGAGGAACCATTGGGGGTAATCTGATGTCACTAAGAGGGGAGGAGAGAGGAACCATGGGGGGTAATGTGATGTCACTAAGTGGGGAGGAGAGAGGAACCATGGGGGGTAATGTGATGTCACTAAGAGGGAAGGAGAGAGGAACCATGGGGGTAATGTGATGTCACTAAGAGGGGAGGAGAGAGGAACCATGGGGGGTAATGTGATGTCACTAAGAGGGGAGGAGAGAGGAACCATGGGGGGTAATGTGATGTCACTAAGAGGGGAGGAGAGAGGAACCATGGGGGGTAATGTGATGTCACTAAGAGGGGAGGAGAGAGGAACCATGGGGGGTAATGTGATGTCACTAAGAGGGGAGGAGAGAGGAACCATGGGGTGTAATATGATGTCATTAAGAGGGGAGGAGAGAGGAACCATGGGGGGTAATGTGATGTCACAAAGAGGGGAGGAGAGAGGAACCATGGGGGGTAATGTGATGTCACTAAGAGGGGAGGAGAGAGGAACCATGGGGGTAATGTGATGTCACTAAGAGGGGAGGAGAGAGGAACCATGGGTTGGTAATATGGTGTCACTAAGAGGGGAGGAGAGAGGAACCATGAGTGGTAATATGGTGTCACTAAGAGGGGAGGAGAGAGGAACCATGGGGGGTAATGTGATGTCACTAAGAGGGGAGGAGAGAGGAGACATGGGGGGTAATATGATGTCACTAAGAGGGGAGGAGAGAGGAACCATGGGGGGGTAATATGGTGTCACTAAGAGGGGAGGAGAGAGGAACCATGAGTGGTAATATGGTGTCACTAAGAGGGGAGGAGAGAGGAACCATGGGGGGTAATGTGATGTCACTAAGAGGGGAGGAGAGAGGAACCATGGGGGGTAATGTGATGTCACTAAGAGGGAAGGAGAGAGGAACCATGAGGGGTAATATGGTGTCACTAAGAGGGGAGGAGAGAGGAACCATGAGGGGTAATATGGTGTCACTAAGAGGGGAGGAGAGAGGAACCATGAGGGGTAATATGGTGTCACTAAGAGGGGAGGAGAGAGGAACCATGAGGGGTAATATGGTGTCACTAAGAGGGGAGGAGAGAGGAACTATGGGGGGTAATGTGATTCACTAAGAGGGGAGGAGAGAGGAACCATGGGGGGTAATGTGATGTCACTAAGAGGGGAGGAGAGAGGAACCATGGGGGGTAATATGATGTCAGTAAGAGGGGAGGAGAGAGGAACCATGGGGGGTAATATGGTGTCAGTAAGAGGGGAGGAGAGAAGAACCATGGTCTAGGCAATTTTGAGCCTCATGTGAAGAATGGTCAATGGGAGCGGAGGGGAGGATAGACAAGGAAACCATAGGTGGCAGTGTAGTGTCACAATGTGGGGTCATCATAATGAAGAGAAGGAACTATGGAGCACAATGTGGGGTCACTACTGGAAAAGGAAAGAAGAACCAATGGGAAGAATTTGGGATCACTATTTTTAGGGGGATCATGGGGAACAATGTCCTGTTACTATGCGGGGGGGGGGGGGGGCAGTGCAGGGAACATAGGAATGGTGACAAGGTACATTTCTTTTCACTTTTTCAAAACAATGTAATAGGAGGACACACCCAAATCTTCCATTCAGTGTGTATGGGACGGGCAGATCCTTGTACTATGCAGATGATGGAAGATGGAAAGGAGATTGTACAATCAGATTGTATAGTGTGTGGTCACCTTTAGAGCTCATTCACACCAACAGTTACTCTGGCCATACACTAGGACAATGATAGCGAACCTTTTTGAGCCCGAGTGTTCAAACAGCGACACAAAACCAACCTATTTATTTCAAAGTTTTAACATGGAATTAAACCTACTAGAGGCTCTGTACAGAGGATGGGACTGATCATCCCTCTGAATGAGCCCTAAGAGACCAAAAATGTACGATTATGCCCAGAAAAAACCTTTTGTGCTTTTTCAAAGGAGTGTGTTACACTCAGAATGCAGGGATCAGAGATGCGTTGTGCTCAGAATACAGGGATCAGAGATGTGTTGTGCTCAGAATGCAGGGATCAGAGATGTGTTGTGCTCAGAATACAGGGATCAGAGATGTGTTGTGCTCAGAATACAGGGATCAGAGATGTATTGTGATCAGAATGCAGGGATCAGAGATGTGTTGTGCTCAGAATACAGGGATCAGAGATGAGTTGTGCTCAGAATACAGGGATCAGAGATGTGTTGTGCTCAGAATGCAGGGATCAGAGATGTGTTGTGCTCAGAATACAGGGATCAGAGATGTATTGTGATCAGAATGCAGGGATCAGAGATGTGTTGTGCTCAGAATACAGGGATCAGAGATGTATTGTGCTCAGAATACAGGGATCAGAGATGTGTTGTGCTCAGAATACAGGGATCAGAGATGAGTTGTGCTCAGAATACAGGGATCAGAGATGCGTTGTGCTCAGAATACCGGGATCAGAGATGTGTTTTGCTCAGAATACAGGGATCAGAGATGCGTTGTGCTCAGAATACAGGGATCAGAGATGTATTGTGCTCAGAATACAGGGATCAGAGATGTGTTGTGCTCAGAATACAGGGATCAGAGATGAGTTGTGCTCAGAATACAGGGATCAGAGATGCGTTGTGCTCAGAATACCGGGATCAGAGATGTGTTTTGCTCAGAATACAGGGATCAGAGATGCGTTGTGCTCAGAATACAGGGATCAGAGATGTGTTGTGCTCAGAATACAGGGGTCAGAGATGCGTTGTGCTCATAATACAGGGATCAGAGATGCGTTGTGCTCAAAATGCAGGGATCAGAGATGCAATGTGCTCAGAATGCAGGGATCAGAGATGTATTGTGCTCAGAATACAGGGATCAGAGATGTGTTGTGCTCAGAATACAGGGATCAGAGATGTATTGTGCTCAGAATACAGGGATCAGAGATGCGTTGTGCTCAGAATGCAGGGATCAGAGATGCGTTGTGCTCAGAATGCAGGGATCAGAGATGTATTGTGCTCAGAATGCAGGGATCAGAGATGTGTTGTGCTCAGAATGCAGGGATCAGAGATGTGTTGTGCTCAGAATGCAGGGATCAGAGATGTGTTGTGCTCATAATGCAGGGATCAGAGATGCGTTACAATCAGAATGCAGGGATCAGAGATGTATTGTGCTCAGAATACAGGGATCAGAGATGCGTTGTGCTCAGAATACGGGGATCAGAGATCCGTTGTGCTCAGAATACAGGGATCAGAGATGCGTTGTGCTCAGAATACAGGGATCAGAGATGCGTTGTGCTCAGAATACAGGGATCAGAGATGCGCTATGCTCAGAATACAGGGATCAGAGATGCGTTGTGCTCAGAATACAGGGATCAGAGATGTGTTGTGCTCAGAATACAGGGATCAGAGATGCGTTGTGCTCAGAATACCGGGATCAGAGATGTGTTGTGCTCAGAATACAGGGATCAGAGATGCGTTGTGCTCAGAATACAGGGATCAGAGATGTGTTGTGCTCAGAATACAGGGATCAGAGATGCGTTGTGCTCAGAATACCGGGATCAGAGATGTGTTGTGCTCAGAATACAGGGATCAGAGATGCGTTGTGCTCAGAATACAGGGATCAGAGATGTGTTGTGCTCAGAATACAGGGGTCAGAGATGCGTTGTGCTCATAATACAGGGATCAGAGATGCGTTGTGCTCAAAATGCAGGGATCAGAGATGCGTTGTGCTCAGAATGCAGGGATCAGAGATGTATTGTGCTCAGAATACAGGGATCAGAGATGTGTTGTGCTCAGAATACAGGGATCAGAGATGTATTGTGCTCAGAATACAGGGATCAGAGATGCGCTATGCTCAGAATACAGGGATCAGAGATGCGTTGTGCTCAGAATACAGGGATCAGAGATGCGTTGTGCTCAGAATACAGGGATCAGAGATGCGTTGTGCTCAGAATGCAGGGATCAGAGATGCGTTGTGCTCAGAATGCAGGGATCAGAGATGTATTGTGCTCAGAATACAGGGATCAGAGATGTGTTGTGCTCAGAATGCAGGGATCAGAGATGTATTGTGCTCAGAATACAGGGATCAGAGATGTGTTGTGCTCAGAATACAGGGATCAGAGATGCGTTGTGCTCAGAATGCAGGGATCAGAGATGCGTTGTGCTCAGAATGCAGGGATCAGAGATGTATTGTGCTCAGAATACAGGGATCAGAGATGTGTTGTGCTCAGAATGCAGGGATCAGAGATGTATTGTGCTCAGAATGCAGGGATCAGAGATGTGTGCTCAGAATACAGGGATCAGAGATGCGTTGTGCTCAGAATGCAGGGATCAGAGATGTGTTGTGCTCAGAATGCAGGGATCAGAGATGTGTTGTGCTCAAAATACAGGGATCAGAGATGTGTTGTGCTCAGAATGCAGGGATCAGAGATGTGTTGTGCTCAGAATACAGGGATCAGAGATGCGTTGTGCTCAGAATGCAGGGATCAGAGATGTGTTGTGCTCAGAATACAGGGATCAGAGATGTGTTGTGCTCAGAATGCAGGGATCAAAGATGTGTTGTGCTCATAATGCAGGGATCAGAGATGCGTTACAATCAGAATGCAGGGATCAGAGATGTATTGTGCTCAGAATACAGGGATCAGAGATGCGTTGTGCTCAGAATACAGGGATCAGAGATGTATTGTGCTCAGAATACAGGGATCAGAGATGTGTTGTGCTCAGAATACGGGGATCAGAGATCCGTTGTGCTCAGAATACAGGGATCAGAGATGCGTTGTGCTCAGAATACAGGGATCAGAGATGCGTTGTGCTCAGAATACAGGGATCAGAGATGCGTTGTGCTCAGAATACAGGGATCAGAGATGTGTTGTGCTCAGAATACAGGGATCAGAGATGCGTTGTGCTCAGAATACAGGGATCAGAGATGCGTTGTGCTCAGAATACAGGGATCAGAGATGCGTTGTGCTCAGAATACAGGGATCAGAGATGCGTTGTGCTCAGAATACAGGGATCAGAGATGTGTTGTGCTCAGAATGCAGGGATCAGAGATGTGTTGTGCTCAGAATGCAGGGATCAGAGATGTGTTGTGCTCATAATGCAGGGATCAGAGATGCGTTACAATCAGAATGCAGGGATCAGAGATGTATTGTGCTCAGAATACAGGGATCAGAGATGCGTTGTGCTCAGAATACGGGGATCAGAGATCCGTTGTGCTCAGAATACAGGGATCAGAGATGTGTTGTGCTCAGAATACAGGGATCAGAGATGCGTTGTGCTCAGAATACAGGGATCAGAGATGCGTTGTGCTCAGAATACAGGGATCAGAGATGCGTTGTGCTCAGAATACAGGGATCAGAGATGCGTTGTGCTCAGAATACGGGGATCAGAGATGTGTTGTGCTCAGAATACAGGGATCAGAGATGCGTTGTGCTCAGAATACAGGGATCAGAGATGCGTTGTGCTCAGAATACAGGGATCAGAGATGCGTTGTGCTCAGAATACAGGGATCAGAGATGCGTTGTGCTCAGAATACGGGGATCAGAAATGTGTTGTGCTCAGAATACAGGGATCAGAGATGCGTTGTGCTCAGAATACAGGGATCAGAGATGCGCTATGCTCAGAATACAGGGATCAGAGATGCGTTGTGCTCAGAATACAGGGATCAGAGATGCGTTGTGCTCAGAATACGGGGATCAGAGATGTGTTGTGCTCAGAATACAGGTATCAGAGATGCGTTGTGCTCAGAATACAGGGATCAGAGATGCGTTGTGCTCAGAATACAGGGATCGGAGATGCGCTATGCTCAGAATACAGGGATCAGAGATGTGTTGTGCTCAGAATGCAGGGATCAGAGATGTGTTGTGCTCAGAATACAGGGATCAGAGATGTATTGTGATCAGAATGCAGGGATCAGAGATGTGTTGTGCTCAGAATACAGGGATCAGAGATGTGTTGTGCTCAGAATGCAGGGATCAGAGATGTATTGTGATCAGAATGCAGGGATCAGAGATGTGTTGTGCTCAGAATACAGGGATCAGAGATGTGTTGTGCTCAGAATACAGGGATCAGAGATGAGTTGTGCTCAGAATACAGGGATCAGAGATGCGTTGTGCTCAGAATGCAGGGATCAGAGATGTATTGTGATCAGAATGCAGGGATCAGAGATGTGTTGTGCTCAGAATACAGGGATCAGAGATGTGTTGTGCTCAGAATACAGGGATCAGAGATGAGTTGTGCTCAGAATACAGGGATCAGAGATGCGTTGTGCTCAGAATACCGGGATCAGAGATGTGTTTTGCTCAGAATACAGGGATCAGAGATGCGTTGTGCTCAGAATACAGGGATCAGAGATGTGTTGTGCTCAGAATACAGGGGTCAGAGATGCGTTGTGCTCATAATACAGGGATCAGAGATGCGTTGTGCTCAAAATGCAGGGATCAGAGATGCGTTGTGCTCAGAATGCAGGGATCAGAGATGTATTGTGCTCAGAATACAGGGATCAGAGATGTGTTGTGCTCAGAATACAGGGATCAGAGATGTATTGTGCTCAGAATACAGGGATCAGAGATGCGTTGTGCTCAGAATGCAGGGATCAGAGATGCGTTGTGCTCAGAATGCAGGGATCAGAGATGTATTGTGCTCAGAATGCAGGGATCAGAGATGTGTTGTGCTCAGAATGCAGGGATCAGAGATGTGTTGTGCTCAGAATGCAGGGATCAGAGATGTGTTGTGCTCATAATGCAGGGATCAGAGATGCGTTACAATCAGAATGCAGGGATCAGAGATGTATTGTGCTCAGAATACAGGGATCAGAGATGCGTTGTGCTCAGAATACGGGGATCAGAGATCCGTTGTGCTCAGAATACAGGGATCAGAGATGCGTTGTGCTCAGAATACAGGGATCAGATATGCGTTGTGCTCAGAATACAGGGATCAGAGATGCGTTGTGCTCAGAATACAGGGATCAGAGATGCGCTATGCTCAGAATACAGGGATCAGAGATGTGTTGTGCTCAGAATACAGGGATCAGAGATGTATTGTGCTCAGAATACAGGGATCAGAGATGCGTTGTGCTCAGAATACAGGGATCAGAGATGCGTTGTGCTCAGAATACAGGGATCAGAGATGCGTTGTGCTCAGAATACGGGGATCAGAGATGTGTTGTGCTCAGAATACAGGGATCAGAGATGCGTTGTGCTCAGAATACAGGGATCAGAGATGCGTTGTGCTCAGAATACAGGGATCAGAGATGCGCTATGCTCAGAATACAGGGATCAGAGATGCGTTGTGCTCAGAATACAGGGATCAGAGATGCGTTGTGCTCAGAACGCAGGGATCAGAGATGCGTTGTGCTCAGAATACAGGGATCAGAGATGTGTTGTGCTCAGAATACAGGGATCAGAGATGTGTTGTGCTCAGAATACAGGGATCAGAGATGTGTTGTGCTCAGAATACAGGGATCAGAGATGTATTGTGATCAGAATGCAGGGATCAGAGATGTGTTGTGCTCAGAATGCAGGGATCAGAGATGTGTTGTGCTCAGAATACAGGGATCAGAGATGTGTTGTGCTCAGAATACAGGGATCAGAGATGTATTGTGATCAGAATGCAGGGATCAGAGATGTGTTGTGCTCAGAATACAGGGATCAGAGATGTGTTGTGCTCAGAACGCAGGGATCAGAGATGCGTTGTGCTCAGAATACAGGGATCAGAGATGTGTTGTGCTCAGAATACAGGGATCAGAGATGTGTTGTGCTCAGAATACAGGGATCAGAGATGTGTTGTGCTCAGAATACAGGGATCAGAGATGTATTGTGATCAGAATGCAGGGATCAGAGATGTGTTGTGCTCAGAATGCAGGGATCAGAGATGTGTTGTGCTCAGAATACAGGGATCAGAGATGTGTTGTGCTCAGAATACAGGGATCAGAGATGTATTGTGATCAGAATGCAGGGATCAGAGATGTGTTGTGCTCAGAATACAGGGATCAGAGATGTGTTGTGCTCAGAATACAGGGATCAGAGATGTGTTGTGCTCAGAATACAGGGATCAGAGATGCGTTGTGCTCAGAATACAGGGATCAGAGATGTGTTGTGCTCAGAATACAGGGATCAGAGATGCGTTGTGCTCAGAATACCGGGATCAGAGATGTGTTGTGCTCAGAATACAGGGATCAGAGATGCGTTGTGCTCAGAATACAGGGATCAGAGATGTGTTGTGCTCAGAATACAGGGATCAGAGATGCATTGTGCTCAGAATACCGGGATCAGAGATGTGTTGTGCTCAGAATACAGGGATCAGAGATGTGTTGTGCTCAGAATACAGGGGTCAGAGATGCGTTGTGCTCATAATACAGGGATCAGAGATGCGTTGTGCTCAAAATGCAGGGATCAGAGATGCGTTGTGCTCAGAATGCAGGGATCAGAGATGTATTGTGCTCAGAATACAGGGATCAGAGATATGTTGTGCTCAGAATACAGGGATCAGAGATGTATTGTGCTCAGAATACAGGGATCAGAGATGCGCTATGCTCAGAATACAGGGATCAGAGATGCGTTGTGCTCAGAATGCAGGGATCAGAGATGTATTGTGCTCAGAATACAGGGATCAGAGATGCGTTGTGCTCAGAATACAGGGATCAGAGATGTATTGTGCTCAGAATACAGGGATCAGAGATGTGTTGTGCTCAGAATACGGGGATCAGAGATCCGTTGTGCTCAGAATACAGGGATCAGAGATGCGTTGTGCTCAGAATACAGGGATCAGAGATGCGTTGTGCTCAGAATACAGGGATCAGAGATGCGTTGTGCTCAGAATACAGGGATCAGAGATGTATTGTGCTCAGAATACAGGGATCAGAGATGCGTTGTGCTCAGAATACAGGGATCAGAGATGCGTTGTGCTCAGAATACAGGGATCAGAGATGCGTTGTGCTCAGAATACAGGGATCAGAGATGCGTTGTGCTCAGAATACAGGGATCAGAGATGTGTTGTGCTCAGAATGCAGGGATCAGAGATGTGTTGTGCTCAGAATGCAGGGATCAGAGATGTGTTGTGCTCATAATGCAGGGATCAGAGATGCGTTACAATCAGAATGCAGGGATCAGAGATGTATTGTGCTCAGAATACAGGGATCAGAGATGCGTTGTGCTCAGAATACGGGGATCAGAGATCCGTTGTGCTCAGAATACAGGGATCAGAGATGTGTTGTGCTCAGAATACAGGGATCAGAGATGCGTTGTGCTCAGAATACAGGGATCAGAGATGCGTTGTGCTCAGAATACATGGATCAGAGATGCGTTGTGCTCAGAATACAGGGATCAGAGATGCGTTGTGCTCAGAATACAGGGATCAGAGATGCGCTATGCTCAGAATACAGGGATCAGAGATGTGTTGTGCTCAGAATACAGGGATCAGAGATGCGTTGTGCTCAGAATACAGGGATCAGAGATGCGTTGTGCTCAGAATACAGGGATCAGAGATGCGTTGTGCTCAGAATACGGGGATCAGAGATGTGTTGTGCTCAGAATACAGGGATCAGAGATGCGTTGTGCTCAGAATACAGGGATCAGAGATGCGTTGTGCTCAGAATACAGGGATCAGAGATGCGTTGTGCTCAGAATACGGGGATCAGAGATGTGTTGTGCTCAGAATACAGGGATCAGAGATGCATTGTGCTCAGAATACAGGGATCAGAGATGCGTTGTGCTCAGAATACAGGGATCAGAGATGCGTTGTGCTCAGAATACAGGGATCAGAGATGCGTTGTGCTCAGAATACGGGGATCAGAGATGTGTTGTGCTCAGAATACAGGGATCAGAGATGCGTTGTGCTCAGAATACAGGGATCAGAGATGCGCTATGCTCAGAATACAGGGATCAGAGATGCGTTGTGCTCAGAATACGGGGATCAGAGATGTGTTGTGCTCAGAATACAGGGATCAGAGATGTGTTGTGCTCAGAATACAGGGATCAGAGATGTGTTGTGCTCAGAATACAGGGATCAGAGATGTGTTGTGCTCAGAATACAGGGATCAGAGATGCGTTGTGCTCAGAATACAGGGATCAGAGATGTGTTGTGCTCAGAATGCAGGGATCAGAGATGTGTTGTGCTCAGAATACAGGGATCAGAGATGTGTTGTGCTCAGAATACAGGGATCAGAGATGCGTTGTGCTCAGAATACAGGGATCAGAGATGTGTTGTGCTCAGAATACCAGGATCAGAGATGCGTTGTGCTCAGAATACAGGGATCAGAGATGTGTTGTGCTCAGAATACAGGGATCAGAGATGCGTTGTGCTCAGAATACAGGGATCAGAGATGCGCTATGCTCAGAATACAGGGATCAGAGATGTGTTGTGCTCAGAATACAGGGATCAGAGATGCGTTGTGCTCAGAATGCAGGGATCAGAGATGCGTTGTGCTCAGAATACAGGGATCAGAGATGTGTTGTGCTCAGAATACAGGGATCAGAGATGCGTTGTGCTCAGAATACAGGGATCAGAGATGCGTTGTGCTCAGAATACAGGGATCAGAGATGCGTTGTTCTCAGAATACGGGGATCAGAGATGT
The DNA here is from genome assembly GCF_042186555.1 of Aquarana catesbeiana. NCBI lineage: Eukaryota > Metazoa > Chordata > Amphibia > Anura > Ranidae > Aquarana > Aquarana catesbeiana. The sequence goes on from NC_133325.1 coordinate 7,732,580, forward strand.
GTTGTGCTCAGAATACAGGGATCAGAGATGCGTTGTGCTCAGAATACAGGGATCAGAGATGCGTTGTGCTCAGAATACAGGGATCAGAGATGCGTTGTGCTCAGAATACAGGGATCAGAGATGCGTTGTGCTCAGAATACAGGGATCAGAGATGCGTTGTGCTCAGAATACAGGGATCAGAGATGCGCTATGCTCAGAATACAGGGATCAGAGATGCGTTGTGCTCAGAATACAGGGATCAGAGATGCGTTGTGCTCAGAATACGGGGATCAGAGATGTGTTGTGCTCAGAATACAGGGATCAGAGATGCGTTGTGCTCAGAATACAGGGATCAGAGATGCGTTGTGCTCAGAATACAGGGATCAGAGATGCGCTATGCTCAGAATACAGGGATCAGAGATGTGTTGTGCTCAGAATACAGGGATCAGAGATGCGTTGTGCTCAGAATACAGGGATCAGAGATGTGTTGTGCTCAGAATACCAGGATCAGAGATGCGTTGTGCTCAGAATACAGGGATCAGAGATGTGTTGTGCTCAGAATACAGGGATCAGAGATGCGTTGTGCTCAGAATACAGGGATCAGAGATGTGTTGTGCTCAGAATACCAGGATCAGAGATGCGTTGTGCTCAGAATACAGAGATCAGAGATGCGCTATGCTCAGAATACAGGGATCAGAGATGCGTTGTGCTCAGAATACAGGGATCAGAGATGTATTGTGCTCAGAATACAGGGATCAGAGATCTGTTGTGCTCAGAATACAGGGATCAGAGATGCGTTGTGCTCAGAATACATGGATTGGGGGGGTGATGTGAAGGCCAATAGAGGACACTCCTATGGGGATGGCCCTTCCTAAAGCAGTGTCCTCTGGCCCCTTCACATACCCGCCTTTCCCCCATAGCTCTGTCCTACCTGTGTATGTGCAGTCAGAGTCCTCCACATTGTCATGCTTTAGCGCCCGCCACCCGAGCCCCTGCACAGGAAGCCGCTCTCCTATTGGCCTCAAAGTCCAGGAAGGGAGGAGTCATTCTTCTCTTCCTCTGTATCGCGGCGCTGCTTACAGAGGCAGACACTCCGTGTCCTTCCCACTGGGCTGCCCTCAGTGCATGCAGGGAGGGTTTTGGTTACATCTGCCCCCCCGCTGCCTGATCGATCGCAATGATGATAGGAAGGGAGCCGACTCCTCCGCGCCTGCACCGCCAGTGCAAGAGAATACCTTGCTGGGGGATTCCCTCCCCTATCCTGGCGGTGCGCTGCGTGCCCACAGAGAGGGTGGCACACGTGCCATAGGTTCACCATCACTGCACTAGGAGATTTTTAAATGAAGGTTCGTACAAATATTCATATGACAATTCTCATCAGTACATCTGCTGACATGACAAATGACGTTCTCATTTACATGAAAACAATCGTGTGTTTGGAATGATTGGACTTTCCTGAATGAAATCTCATTCACTGCTAGAAATTTCTTCATTCCAGAAACATTTTCCATCCGACTCCTTCCAATTTCCTCATCACCGCCATCACACACTTCCATTTCCCTCCACTAACCATAAGAGAATGGAGGGAAGGATCTTCCAATGAAAAGATTGGAAGGAGATTGTACGAGTGTATGGGCAGCTGAACAAGGCGATGTTCCCGATGTTCTATGGCTTCCGTCACCATCAAAGAAAACAATGTGAGGTTGTATTGTTTGTGCCGATCGTTCCCACACCTTGTATAATATTACAAAGAGCCCATAGAATTCTATAGAAGAGAGCCTAACACCTCATTACACCACACAACATCGCCCCCCACACTGCACACCAGAGAACACGCATTATACATACAATACCATGGGCTGTGTGCTGTGACTGAGCCCCAATGTTACCACCCCCCTCCCCTCCCCTCCCCTCCCCCTCTACTGGAATTGTCCAATCCCGTCCTCTAATATTAGAGAGAGTGTCTGTACTGCTCATTACATGTAACCGCCCCTCCCCCATACACACCCCAACCCACTTCTCACCCCTCCCCCATACACAGCCCTCCCCGATTTCTCACCCCACCCCCATACACAGCCCTCCCCAACTTCTCACACCTCCCCCATACACACCCCTCCCCGACTTCTCACCCCTCCCCCATACACAGCCATCCCCGACTTCTCACCCCTCCCCCATACACAACCCTCCCCAACTTCTCACCCCTCCCCCATACACAGCCCTCCCCGACTTCTCACCCCTCCCCCATACACAGCCCTCCCCACCTTCTCACCAGTCCCCCATACACAGCCCTCCTTGACTTCTCACCCCTCCCCCATACACATTCCTCCCCGACTTCTCACCCCTCTCCGACTTCTTACCCCTCCCCCATACACAGCCCTCCCCGACTTCTCACCCCTCCCCCATACACAGCCCTCCCCAACTTCTCACCCCTCCCCCATACACAGCCCTTACCGACTTCTCACCCCTCCCCCATACACAGCCCTCCCCAGCTTCTCACCCCTCCCCATACACAGCCCTCCCCGACTTCTCACCCCTCCCCCATACACCTCCCTCTCCGACTTCTTACCCCTCCCCCATACACAGTCCTCCCCGACTTCTCACCCCTTCCCCATACACAGCCCTCCCCACCTTCTCACCCCTCCCCCATACACAGCCCTTCCCAACTTCTCACCCCTCCCCCATACACAGCCCTCCCCGACTTCTCACCCCTCCCCCATACACAGCCCTCCCCAACTTCTCACCCCTCCCCCATACACAACCCTCCCCGACTTCTCACCCCTCCCCCATACACAGCCCTCCCCGACTTCTCACTTCTCCCCCATACACAGCCCTCCCCAACTTCTCACCCCTCCCCCATACACAGCCCTCCCCAACTTCTCACCCCTCCCCCATACACACCCCTCCCCGACTTCTCACCCCTCCCCCATACACACCCCTCCCTGACTTCTCACCCCTCCCCCATACACACCCCTCCCCGACTTCTCACCCCTCCCCCATACACAGCCCTCCCCGACTTCTCACCCCTCCCCCATACACATCCCTCCCCGACTTCTCACCCCTCTCCCATACACAGCCCTCCCCGACTTCTCACCCCTCCCCCATACACAACCCTCCCCAACTTCTCACCCCTCCCACATACACAGCCCTCCCAGAACAAAACATTCTAACAACTTGTCTGCTTTCCCTGTGCAAACAGATTCTAACAAATAACCTCACATGTCACTTCCTTCCCTCATACACTCCCTATAGATCACCTACCCCTCCCCCACACAAATGATCAATTTATCCAACTGTCCATCCAGAGCCTCTGGTTTATAGACCGGATACATCCTAAATATAGAACCATTTATCCAACTGTCCATCCAGAGCCTCTGGTTTATAGACCAGATACATCCTAAATATAGAACCATTTATCCAACTGTCCATCCAGAGCCTCTGGTTTATAGACCGGATACATCCTAAATATAGAACTATTTATCCAACTGTCCATCCAGAGCCTCTGGTTTATAGACCGGATACATCCTAAATATACCCTGTTTCCCTGAAAATGAGACCTAGCGTGATTGTCGGTGATGGCTGCAGAATAAGTCCTAGTTAAAGTCCTTGTAGGTCTTATTTTCAGGGTAGGGCTTATTTGGGGGGTAGGGCTTATATTGCAGCCATCACTGACAATCACGCTAGGTCTTATTTTCGGGGAAACAGGGTAGAACCATTTATCCAAATGTCCATCCAGAGCCTCTGGTTTATAGACCGGATACATCCTAAATATAGAACCATTTATCCAACTGTCCATCCAGAGCCTCTGGTTTATAGACCGGATACATCCTAAATATAGAACCATTTATCCAACTGTCCATCCAGAGCCTCTGGTTTATAGACCAGATACATCCTAAATATAGAACCGTTTATCCAACTGTCCATCCAGAGCCTCTGGTTTATAGACCGGATACATCCTAAATATAGAACCATTTATCCAACTGTCCATCCAGAGCCTCTGGTTTATCTCTGCCACATCCTATGTACAATCTTGGTTGCTGTCTTTGTGGGCAGTGGTTGGGGGTTAGTGAAAATATGGCTCATCCATGTATTTTTACGGTTCCCCAGTTGCATTTATAAATTAGATATTTTTGTCACCTCTGTGCAGCCTGTGTCCCCTCCCCCACTGCTTTTTTTAAATGTATGTTATACTGCGCATGCAGAAGATGGAGCGTGTGATGTCATGTGCCTCGTCTCACACATGCGTTATACAATATTTCTTTTATCTCCTGCAAGATCTCTGGGAGAATTTTTTTCCCTATATAATGAGTTTCATGGCGTCCAGCACATGTAGAAGATGAAGTCTTTGAGGTGATCCCCCAGTGTGTGCAATATGAGAGAGAAAAATTCCCCTTCCTGCTTCTTCTAATCTTCTCTTTATAGCGCTCAATAATCAACTTTGATTTCACCTCCACTAACCAGAGGAACATCCAACAAACTTTCTTCATATGACCAATCTGGAATGAGATTCTATTGTGTCATCCCAGAGAATGGAGGAAGGGGTCCTCTTTTGTGAATCCCCCTCCTCGCACTTTGTTTGTAGTCAGTGTGGCCCCGGGACGCCTGTGGGTGGGAGTGTCTGTGAGGAAGCTGGCTCACAATATGATTGGAGTCTTCCCAGATCTGTAGTGCAGACACAGAACGTCCCTCACACCTCTCAGCCAGGACAAGAAGCCTCCATCTTCCATCGGGAACACGGAGGAGAGACAGAGAAGATCCTCACACAGGTAAGAGCAGAATCAGCTTCATGTCTACAGTCTTGCGGGCCTAGGACCCTCCACAAGGTGGAATGACACTTTGAGGAGAACTTTCCCTTGATTGTGGACACTTATGAGCAGGAGGAAGAGAAGCCAAGAGTTGGGAGAGATTTCCTCCTTCATGTCCAGTCACCGTGCTGGGAAGAGTCAGACGTCACCCGACCATAGAAGACTCATCAGAGGAGCCAAGAGGAACCATCCGAGAGGACCCCGACCATAGAAGACTCATCAGAGAAGCTGCACATCAACCTCCAGACCAGGACATCATCAGCCAGGTATTCATCTCCCACTGACCACCACTCTAGGGTTGCCACCTTTTCTTCAAGCCAAACTCGAACACTTCAGTGGGGCTTGGCATTTTTTTTATAGAATATATTATGAGATTGTAAAATTCCTGGGACACCTCTGTGAGGGGAGTAGTAATGCGGCACACACACTGTGCCATGGTGAACAGTGGGTGTAGCCAATTACATATAGTACAGGTGTGTGTAATGTGCAATATAGTGTATATGTAGTGTGTAATGTTTGGTGGGGAGCCTCCCAGTATAATTTTGGGGGTAGGGGGGGTCTCCTGGTGTAGTATGGGGGGATGGGGGAGTCCTCCTGTAAGGCATTGGCTGAGGGTAGTTAAGCTGTGCATGATACATGAGCCTAAGTATGTATGCGTATTGTATGGGGGGTAGTGAGGACTGTATGGATGTTGTATGGGGGGGTGAGGACTGTATGGATGTTGTATGGGGGGTGAGGACTGTATGGATGTTGTATGGGGGGGGTGAGGACTGTATGGATGTTGTTTGGGGGGTGAGGACTGTATGGATGTTGTATGGGGGGGTGAGGACTGTATGGATGTTGTATGGGGGGGTGAGGACTGTATGGATGTTGTATGGGGGTGAGGACTGTATGGATGTTGTATGGGGGGTGAGGACTGTATGGATGTTGTATGGGGGGTGAGAACTGTATGGATGTTGTATGGGGGTGAGGACTGTATGGATGTTGTATGGTGGGGCGAGGACTGTATGGATGTTGTATGGGGGGGTGAAGTCTGTATGGATGTTGTATGGGGCTGAGGACTGTATGGATGTTGTATGGGGGGTGAGGACTGTATGGATGTTGTATGGGGGGGTGAGGACTGTATGGATGTTGTATGGGGGGGGTGAGGACTGTATGGGTACTGTATGGGGGAGTGAGGACTGTATGGATGTTGTATGGGGGGGTGAAGACTGTATGGATGTTGTATGGGGGGGTGAGGACTGTATGGATTTTGTATGGGGGGGTGAGGACTGTATGGATGTTGTATGGGGGGTGAGAACTGTATGGATGTTGTATGGGGGGGTGAGGACTGTATGAATTTGTATGGGGGGTGAGGACTGTATGGATGTTGTATGGGGGGTGAGGACTGTATGGATGTTGTATGGGGGGGTGAAGACTGTATGGATGTTGTATGGGGGGTGAGGACTGTATGGATGTTGTATGGGGGGGTGAAGACTGTATGGATGTTGTATGGGGGGTGAGGACTGTATGGATGTTGTATGGGGGGGTGAGGACTGTATGGATGTTGTATGGGGGGGGTGAGGACTGTATGGATGTTGTATGGGGGGTGAAGACTGTATGGATGTTGTATGGGGGGTGAGGACTGTATGGATGTTGTACGGGGGGGTGAGGACTGTATGGATGTTGTATGGGGGAGGGGTGAGGACTGTATGGTTGTTGTATGGGGGGTGAGGACTGTATGGATGTTGTACGGGGGGGTGAGGACTGTATGAATAGATGGTGTATGGGGGAGGGGTGAGAACCCTTTGTTGAATTCCTAACATACACAATTCTCAAAAAACTTCCTGTACAAGTCTCCAGTGTGATCTCTGTACACTTCTCAGCAGCAGGTAACATGGAGGCTCCGCCTCCACCTCCACGTCCCGTCTGAACTTAGCACACTGAGCTGATGGAGGCACTGATTGCAGGGGGGTAAATCTGAGTGCAGGGGGGTAAATTTGAATGCAGGGGGGGGTAAATCTGAGTGCAGGGGGGTAAATTTGAATGCGGGGGGGTAAATATGAGTACAGGGGGGTAAATATAAGTGCAGGGGGGTAAATATAAGTGCAGGGGGTAAATATGAGTGCAGGGGGGTAAATATAAGTGCAGGGGGGTAAATATAAGTGCAGGGGGTAAATAAGAGTGCAGGGGGGGGTAAATGGGGAGGGAGAAACCTTGGCATGGCAGGAGCAGAAATCACTGCGGACATGGCGACACAGTGAGCCGCGGGTCTGGTTAGGTGAGGTATAATCCGGGTTACAGGTGGGCAGAGACCCGGACACATGTCTCAAAAACCGGGCTGTCCGGGTGAAAACAGGACAGGTGGCAACCCTACACCACTACCATCCCATCCCCTACTGCCTTCCTTTCCAACTCCTTGTTTCCTCAGTGCCTCCCAGTTCACCCCCCATCTTCCCCATCCTTCCCCTGTCCCTCACATTCTCCTGTCCACCCCCTGTGCCGCGTATTGCCCCCTCCCACCTCACTGTCCCCTTTTTACACTTCTGGACCCCCACTGTTGCCATAAAACTACCCCCCCGCCCGTGATCACCAATTTATTTAATCAACTGATAACTGCAGGTAACACAAGGATTCTAGCTTGTAGGGGAGCCTGAGGAACCCCAGAAGTGTGTGCTGATTACTAGACTTATCCCCAACCCTCATAGTGCACCAGATTGTATGTAAGATTTGTATCTGCCTGTGTGTGGTCAGCCAGCTAGATATGGGTGGAGTCTCCCTCTAGTGGTGGTCAGAGGTATCGCAGGCTGTGCCAAGTCTATCACAATAATCTCCCTCTCCTTCCCTCCTCCACCATACAAGGTCCTCTCCTGGTTTTCTAGTTCCCGTGGTCTTCCATCCTTGTCATGTGTGTGGCAGTGGTGGGATAATAGAGTGTGTGTGCTGTTATACAGATGTTACCCCTGTCTGGGCTGGGAACTTGGGGTTCTCCTGACAATCTGCCAGCGTGCTGGGTGATTTCTGTGGATATACAACAGAAGGTGATCCCCCCGTGTGTTGTCTGACCCCCCATATGTCTGTATCCCGGTACTAAAGGCCCCTCTACTCTATATATTGTGTTGTACATTACAATAGTGCTGACCTCTCTACTCTATATATTGTGTTGTACATTACAATAGTGCTGACCTCTCTACTCTATATATTGTGTTGTACATTACAATAGTGCTGACCTCTCTACTCTATATATTGTGTTGTACATTACAATAGTGCTTGTATGGATGTGGTGGGGATGGTCGGGGGTCACCTCTCGGCCAATGTTTTTTTACACAGATGGATTTCCTGTTTGTTATTCCAGAGGCTAAAAAAAGGTTCTCCATATTCCAGATCCGCTATTACTAAGTGGATTTGATCGGTTCTTAGTGGATTCAGTAGATTGTTTTGCAGGTCTATGAGTTGTGTGATAAAGTTCCTCCTCCTCCCATTACAGCCCACACCACTAGAGTAGTGATCACTTCTTGGACTTTTCATCATCAGGTTTCTGTGTCTCAGATCTGGGAGGTCCACTCTTCCTTTTACATTCTCTAAGTTTTAGAAGGTTGATGTATTGACCAGTTTGTCCATTCTGATCTCCCACCCATGAAACCTCTGCTGCAGTCAGAACTCATTCATTTAGTGGTGATATCTCTACTGCGGGTAAATGACAACTTCCAGTTTGGTGGCTATGGGTGCTGGAGCCACCACTGTCCTAGCAACCAATCATGCTGTGCGAGCTGGCCCCCTGCATCCTAGCAACCAATGATGTCATTGGTTATGGGATGTAGGTCGCACAAATATCTGCATCCGAGCAACCAATAACATTGCACAGCACAGTGTCACTGGGTTCTAGGACACAGGTGGTCAGGAATATGTGATTTAGGGGTGAAGTAGTGATATTTAGTCAGTTTAGTGAATAACATCACCTGGGAGATTCTGTGGGGAACAGATAGTCAACGGATACCATTATTATGGATTATTGTGTTTTTTTTTTTTGGGGGGGGGGTTGCTGTTTGGACTTTGTTATTGGGCTGTATTGTGTTCTTGTTGTAAATTAGTAACCAAACACACTATGTCCCCCTTGCTTGTTCATGTAGGGGGATCAGACTTGCAATGCCTCATGGGACTTGAAGTTTTGCAACAGCTGGAGGGCCGCCACTTTGAGACCCCTGCCCCACAGTGTGTCTGTGGATTTCCAGGGTTACTGAGATCAATGGAAAGGAGGATCTCACTACATCTCTGAAGTGCGAGGAAGATCATGAGGAAAAACTGGCTTTGAACATGGAGAGAATTGATTTCCAAATCTCGCCTCCTATTGACTTCAGTGGGGTTTGCTTTTATGTCTGCAATTTTTTGGATTTTTAGACGCACTTGCTGAATGCAGCTGGGAATAAAACCCAAGAACATTCCCCATCACTATGCAGCACATTTCTCTGAATGAGAACAAAGAATGAGATTCCCCTCCTGGAAAATGTAATAAACTGACAACTTTATCAGTCAATGGGAATAATAGAGTGTCCTCAGTAAAATAATATTGTATATATTGTTTCTATATATTAGATACATTTAATAATGAATGTTAAAAAAGGAAGCAACTTTATTCAGCCTTTTTTTTATAGAATTCTGACATTTATTTTATTTTTTTACAGGTAGATTTATGAACCAAGTTTTCGGTCATGTTGGTCTTCATCAATACAACTGAGTCACATGGGAAATGATCCATAGAGGTGTCTTATGTGTCAGAAAGCCTTTATCACAATTCACCAGAGGATTCACACAGGACACAAGACATATCAGTCTTCTAAAGGCATAAATGTATTGGATCCTCTTCAACATTGATCCAGCCTCAGAGGACAACAGGAGAGAAGTCATTTCAGTGTTCTGGAAGTGACAATGGCTTTATAGTAAAGTCCAACCCATGTATACATAAGAGGAGTCATTTCAGAAGATATTTCTTGTTTGGAATGTAAGAAAGGTTTTACAATGGAGCCAAAAGGTATCGCACACCAGAAGGACAACAATGGAGAGAAGTCATATCAGTGTTCTGAATGCGACAAAGTTTTTACATGGAAGTCAAACCTTATCGCACACCAGATGATTCACACTGGAGAGAAGCCACATTCATGTTCTGAATGTAACAAAGCTTTTATAGGGAAGTCAGACCTTATCATACACCAGAGGGTTCACACTTGAGAGAAGCCATATCATTGTTTTGAATGTGACAAAACTTTTACAACAAATAGTTATCTTATCATACACCAAAGGTTTCACAGTGGAGAGAAGCCATATCAGTGCTCTGAATGTGGCAAAGCTTTTACAACCAAGAAAGAGCTTATCACACACCAGAGGGTTCACAGTGGAGAGAAGCCGTATCATTGTTCTGAATGTGACAAAGCTTTTACAACAAATAGTTATCTTATTATACACCAAAGGTTTCACAGTGGAGAGAGGCCATATCAGTGTTCTGAATGTGGCAAAGCTTTTACAACCAAGAAAGAGCTTATCACACACCAGAGGGTTCACACTGGAGAGAAGCCGTATCATTGTTCTAAATGTGACAAAGCTTTTACAACAAAGCGTTATCTTATCATACACCAAAGGTTTCACAGTGGAGAGAAGCCATATCAGTGTTCTGAATGTGGCAAAGCGTTTACAACCAAGAAAGAGCTTATCACACACCAGAGGGTTCACAGTGGAGAGAAGCCACATTCATGTTCTGAATGTGGCAAATCTTTTACAACAAAGGGTAATCTTATCACACACCAGATGATTCACACTGGAGAGAAGAAGCATTCATGTTCTGAATGTGACAAAGCTTTTATAAGGAAGTCAGAGCTTATCAGACACCAGTGGGTTCACACTGGAGAGAAACCATACCCGTGTTCTGAATGTGGCAAAGCTTTTACACAGAAGTCAACCCTTATCAGACACCAGAGGATTCACACTGGAGAGAAGACATTTTAGTGCTCTGAATGTGACAAAGCTTTTACAGTTAATGTTGGGCTGATCTATCACCAGAGGAGTCACAAGCTTAAGCTGCAGGAAGGAAACTCTGGAAAAAAGGGGGATATTAAAGGACTTGCGAATGTCCCATTATTTTCACAACCCCAATGTCATCCCACAATCTAGGGAAGAATTGAAAAGACAAAATGCTATTTTAAAAAATACAAACTAACATCTCTGCGCAAACAGAAATGTAATGGATGGATGCATTGAGTTTAGTGCTTATATCCATCAGAAACACACTTAAATGTTCTGTGAATATTTTACCGTTTAACATTTTTTTTCAGATAAGCACCAATGACTGAACTGATTTCCTTATGATTCCGATGTAATGTATTTTCGTTATTCACCAACTGAGATGTGTTCCCAAGTGTTTTCTTCATTGCCAGATCCTGAGATAATACATGACCAACACCAACTCAGTACCAGAGACTAGGATGGGGTCAAGTGGTATCCTGCCAAGCTACTAAAGCCTCAGTGGGAGAGACCATTCCAGGTTCTTCTAACGATTGATACATCAGCCAGGCTTGAGGGCTCCATCTAAGCCCACCTCGTCCACACCTCCCATTGCATGTTCCACCTCCCCTCCCATGATCAATGCCTCCTTTCCATGTTTCATCTCTTCTCATGGATTACAACTTTGCAGGCAAGTCTGTAGCTAGGAGACCAGCCAGAGAGAAGTCTCTGTTCGGTGAGAAAGCAATCTTAAGCTGGTGTAGGCCTTCCAATACAGAGTTACTGCTGTTTTAGGGAATGTCTTCAGCAGTAACACTTAAACCCAGCTGGGCGCTTGTGTTCCATCTGGTTCTGATAAAAATCTAAGGGATTCTATCAGGTGAAGATTGAATGTCCTTGTTCTCTTTTTATTCTCTGTCCAGCTATTACTCATCTCTGTTTCAATTTTTTATTAAATTTTAAAATATTTTTTTAGATGCATTACATGTGGTTACAATATCAAGTAATATATATCAAGTCAAAGAAGTGTAACAAAATGAAACCATTCAAACGTCAGGCATTATCAAACAATTGAAATTAAACAATTGCAATGCAATCAGCAGATAAAAAATGTAAAGATGCTTGTTTAACCGCTTCCTTTCCTTTCCGGTTTATAGTAAAATGACTTCCCAGCAGTAGTCCTCTCGTTCTGGGTGGACATCATATGACTGATCAGTGTCGTCGCCAGTACCATATGATCACTGTGACCAATCACAGCAGATCACATAACAATTGTACACAATAGATTGCTTCCATTCATTGTGTACTATTGTGTTGAGCTCTATGATTGCTCACAGTGATCACATGGTACAGAACGGGGCCAATCACAGCCCATCTGTACTATGTGATTAGCTGTGGCCAATCACAACTAATCACAATGGTGCACCCTGAATTAAAGGATTTAATTCAGAAAGAAATGGTTGCTTATAAGAATGAAATTCATTGTCATAAGCGATCATAGTGTGCATAAAATAATAAAAAAATCATGATTGCCTTCCCAGAGTAGTACAGTTGTATTATGGTAACCCTGTATTGTTCTGGTCACAGGATGTATAAAAAAAAATATTAAAAAAAAAGAAAAAAAATATATTATTATTTTTTTTTTACATACTGTCACCAATCAGTGTCCATGATCACTGCCACACCAGTTATATGATGATGCTGCACTACAAAGGTGACAGTATGTAAAAAAAGAAAATTGTGGAAAAATAAAGGAGTCATTTTGGGGGATATTTGTATTGTATTTCATCAAAGAAATGTAGCAGAATAAACTTTGGCCTAAATTTATTAAGAAAGATTATTTTTTTTGCAAAATTTTAAAGTAGAAACAAAAAAAATGTTGTTTTTTTTCAAAATTGTCTGTCTTTTTTCATTTATTTAGCAAAAAATATATAAAACACCCCCCCCCCAGTGATTAATTACCAGCAAAAAAAGCTCTATTTATGTGAAAATAAAACTGCATGTCATATGGGTACAGTGTTACAGTGTTACATGACTGCGTAATTGTGACAGCGCTGAAAGCTGAAAATTGTCCTGGACCACAAGGGGTGAAAGTGTCCTGTATTGAAAGGGTTAAATATAGATATGAGATTTGGGAAAAAAAGAATAAAGGAAAGGGAAAAAAAGGGCGGTAAACAAAGGGAAGAGAGATGGAAGGAGAGGGTTGGAGTGTAGCCGAGATCAGATCCCACCCAAGTTGGTGAATACAAAGTGACATCACATAAGAGTTATTACTCCTCTCCATAGACTATTCACACATCACAACTACAAGAGATCTGAGATTACCGAGCGCTGAGTGTCCCGTCATATTCCTTCCACTTCTCCTGGGGGCGGAGATTCCTCTGATTGGGGCTCACTTTAATGACTCTGAGTGGACAGATCTATTTTTTTGAATAACATTTACAAAGAACATTTCTTATCCCTGGAAATGTTATGATGTTGGCACTAAAGTGTAACAATTTTTGTTCTGTTTTGTTTGGTTGGGTTGTTTTGTGGGAATGCTTTGTGTGTTGTGAATTCTTCTATTGTTGTAAATTGGAAAATGAAATAAAACATTTTTGGTTGAAAAAAAAAAGTGTAACTATGGTCTGATCAATAATTACATAAATGGTGCAATCTGTAATTAGCATAGAAGTTTTTGTTTTTCTGAGTCTCCTCTTGTAACATTTTTATTACCTGTTGATCCTCCCAGTAGATCCGTTTTCTTCTACTTTCTTTCTATAGAAGGTCAAGCTATTTGGCAAAAATGGCAGTTGGAGGGATTAGGAAAAACCATATAACATGGCCGGGGGTGCTTACAACTGTCAGTTTTCATTCATTTGGTGGTTTAATCCTTAAAAAAAACCTGTTGCTGTAACTGCTTTAGAAGCGTTATCTGAAGTTGGACTTTACTTGTTGTGTGTCTTACTTATAATCTATCTAAGACTTCCCTGTACAGGGTGATAACACTGCTGTGTAATGTTACTGCAGAATGATGAGGGTTGTCATCCTGTTACAGAAGATGGGAAAATAACAGATCTACAGACAGGATAACAGGTGATAAAACGATGTTGCGGAGGGAACTCTGGGAATTCTAATGACAGATTACATTACACATTAAGTTAGAAGTCTTCCTGCTGTTGGTCTTATGTTTGAATTGTCTTCTGATATTTACTGTCCTGCTGTAAAAGGTGTAAATGATTGCCCACATGTTTCCTGTAGTAGTGGGGACTACAAACTCATATTAGGAATATTAGGATGGGTACCTACCCAAGGGGGTCACATTTTTGGATTTTGGGGAAACATTTCACATGGTTTCTTAAATTCCATTAATGACACCGACAAGGGGAGTCTCACTTACTTCACTAACAATAGGAGAGCCAATCACAGGCCAGTAACATTTCATCGTTCCTCAATGTAATTGCAGAATGTTTAATCCCCATTGGTCCAATGGATTCCTAGTCCTTCCAGATAACATTTCCTTCTTGTGTGGAAGGAGCCCCTAAAATGTCTTCCCTTCAATCCCACCCATAGCTGTACTTTAGGTTATGTTGCTCCTCCCATATCTGTAAGGGAAAGCCTCAATTTCTCCCAATACTCCCCTGGCCTTCCAGTGAGAAGAAACATTTTCTCTGGAGTGGATGTTTTATGTAGTGAGCCCTTCATAGACGGAATGGGGAATCTAAGTCATCTAAGATAAGTAAGATGAACCCGTGTACTGGAGTCATGGATCAGATAACCAATGAGACCATTGATGTTATAGGAGAGCCGACAGCAGAAGTGTCTCCATCACCTAAGGTGGTGTCACAGAACTGCATGGCTGCTGACTATCTCTTGGAAGCTCAAGGTGGAGTCTACAAACTGGTGTCACATAGAGAGTGTTGTACATTTATTTTATATCATGAGGATCTCAGAAGGGGATATCTACACAAGGTAAAGGAGGTCCAACAGGCACCTGGGTGGGAGGAAGTGAGGTCAGTTTTCTTGGATGGGTTTAGTTGGAACTTGGTTGAGTAATATGGTGGGTTTGATTCTCAAGCCATAAGCTCTTACTATAGTTTTGATGATCATTTTATACATTGCTGTTGTTGTTTCTTATACTGACAGTGATTTTCCTTTTTTTTTTATTCACATGAATAAATTCACATTTTTAGGCGTGAATTTTATTTAAAAACCACCAAGCATTTTTTTTTTCTGAAAGCAGAGAACCTGTTTAAATAAAATTCTGGATGTTGCCATTTTTTGTCACAGGATATTAGCGCAGCTGTTTATCAAATACATATTTTCCATAAATAAACCTACTAAAGTTAATTTTAGGTCACACAAACATAATATATTACCCAATTTCTTTGGTGAAATATAAAATATGAGGTTTGTGTTTTGTATATAGATACCAAACATGTCAAGCTTTATAAATTGGATGGACTTGTGAAATGGTGACAAAATTCAGTACCAGAAATTGTCCATAGGTGACGCTTTAAAAGCCTTTCCAGGTCATCAGTTTATAAAGTTCTCCATGAATGATGTCCCTAGAGATATTCCTCTCACTCTGGTGTGTGCAGAGATATGTAATACGTGTAGTGTGATTGTTTTCCTACATAACCGCACCCAACACTTGGGTTTTTATATGTGTACGTGGGAACTGGGAATGTGTTTTTTTATTTATTTTTTATATACATTCTTATTCTTATATACATTCTTTTTTATTACATTTTATATGGAAAAGAACTATAATCGCGCTAAACCTGTAAACTCAAAAAACAATAAGTGCAAACTATCACTCGAACCCACTGATTAGAGAGTGATCAAATTGTAACATATATGTGCAACCATGTGTGTTAGGAACTAGAGTCTAAAATTTCATGTGCACCAACACACATGGAAAAGGACATGAACTCAATATAAACCATATAAAAAATATTAATGCATAATGTCCAATCATATATATATATATATATGAATATATATATGACATCCACCCGTGAAATTAATTATATAAAAGTCCATCCATGAATGAGAGGAATTTTCAGTGTTAATATGAAGAAATGTTGCAAATTCCACCATCGTTGTGTAGAGAATTACCTCTTACCAGAAGCCCATGATCCCCCGTTACAGAGGATCAAGGGAGGCCTGTAATGATGGAGTAATGATGGATACCCTCCAGGGTGTACCAGATGGAACCAATACATTTCAAACTGCCTTAGGTGATATCGCAATCTCCAAAGACACCCAGCAGAACCATTACTTCTCAAATCACCTCATATCATTCCCAGCCCATGCGTGGAGAGCGGTTGAAAGACATCCACATATGGGCTGGGAATGATATGAGGCTATTTGAGAAGTAATGGTTCTGCTGGGTGTCTTTGGAGATTGCACCAGACTCCTAGACCTGGAATGTAATCTTCCAGGTGTAGGAGTCTGGTGGGATGGGTGACAAGCTGATTGTATGTCTTAGGTCCCTTGTACATGGGGGGTCCAGCCCCTGTGTGTGCAATGCTGGCGTTATAATACACCTGGTAGGCACAGGTACAGTGTCCAGCCCCCGCTGCCTGCAGCCTGTCAAAGTCTACACTACAGCTGGACTGGGCTAAATGCTGCACCACATCTACCTCGTGTTTTGGGCACTCTGTATTCAGGGAGAAATGTCCGTCATCCTGATCAGACAAAACATAAAGATGGAGAGGATGTCTCTGTGTTTCTATTGCAGCAGCTGCTGATCAACAAGTTTTCCACCATTAGATTGACTTCTGTTAAGCAGGAATGGCCATAGATGAACCAATTGAGGCCGGGTTCAAACCTATGTGGGCTTCCCTGCATCCAATTCGCATAGCAGGAGAATGTGACCGGCTCTCTATGGAGCCGGTTCCCATATCTCCGGGGAGGCTGAGTAGTGGCTTGCACAGAAACGCTGTGTGATTTTTGGCTCAGTTTCGGGGCCAAATTCAGGCAAAGATTCGCCCCTGGAATGAAGAAACAGGGGCGCACAGCATTCCTGTAGAATCGGCTGCCATTTCCAGTGTGAACAGAGCCTGAGTTATGATCCATCTATGGGCAGCGTAAATAGTTACACAGTCCATCAAGTCCAACCTATGTGTGTGATTATGTGTCAGTATTACATTACATATCCCTGTATGTTGCGGTCATTCAGGTGATTATCTAATAGTTTCTTGAAGCTATCAATGCTCCCCGCTGAGACCACCGCCTGTGGAAGGGAATTCCACATCCTTACCGCTCTTACAGTAAAGAACTGTCTACGTAGTTTAAGGTTAAACCTCTTTTCTTCTAATTGTAATGAGTGGCCCCGAGTCTTATTAAACTCTCTTCTGCGAAAAAGTTTTATCCCTATTGTGGGGTCACCAGTACAGTATTTGTAAATTGAAATCATATCCCCTCTCAAGCGTCTCTTCTCCAGAGAGAATAAATGTTTTGTCTATTTAGATGATATCATTGTTCTCATCTCAGCACTGGGGGAACATGATCAGAGACCATGTAAAGTGCTTCATCATTTCAGAAGAGAAGGTGTGGAGCTCTCCTTGGACAGATGTAAGTTTGCTCGCTCTTCAGTAAACTTTGTGAGTCACATTGTATGTGAAATAGGGGAACTGATCTTGCAGAGTGGAGGTGGTAGTGACCCGGCCTCATCCCACAAATCTGACAGAACTAAGGTCCTTTTTGGGGTGTTGTGGTCACTAACGCCATTTCATTGAATGCTTTTCCAGGATTGCAGTTCCTTTTTAATGGACTGCTAAAAGAAATCCATCACTGACAACACCAGCAGAACTTTTTATGAGATGTGGACTTCTGCTTTTTAGGAAGCTTCTCTACAGCTTAAGAAAATCTCTACAGAACCCCTGTGTTGGCTTATGCAGACCCACAAAAGCCATCCATTCTATATGTGGATGCCGGTTATGATGGGTTAGGAGGAGTCCTGCATCAGTCGGAGTCTTCGCCCAGCAGAAAAGAAATCTCCTGTACAGAACCTGGAATGTCTTGTCCTGAAGTGGCCATTGGTAAGAAGCTGTAGAGTTCCTTGCATGGAGCTCAGTGTGAAGTGAGGACTGACAATAATCTTCTCACTTATGTGGTGACAATACCTGAGCTGGATCACGCTTGTCATAGGTGGCTTGATGTTTTCTCTAGTGACCAATGCATCATCCAGTACAAGCCAGCCGCCCCCCCCACATTATTGGGGTGATGTTCTCTCTAGGGGTTCTGGAAGAAAATGAATGAGAAGTGCCCAGACCCGCTGTGTCTACTTACTGTGCTACAGCTGCTGTGCAGGAAGACTGGACGGCTTTTCCTGAATGGTGACTTGTTGTCTCATTGGGAGATGAAGAAGAGTCCCTCCCAAACATGTTCTGCCCCTCCCCCTCCGGCTTTACGGGGAGCAGAAAACATCCGGCCACAAAGAGAGCGTATAATCCTTCTTCACAAGAGGAGTCCACTAATCAGACATGTTAGACAGTCTGTTATCCACAGAGACCCTAAATATGCCAACAGACCAGTGGTGTACCTCCAGGGGGGGCATTGCTCGTACTGGGGGGAGGGGGGGGTGAGGCTGGTAGAGAATGGCGGTCAGATGAGACAGAACTCCCATAGAACATAGCCATAGAACGACTAGCCATAGCCATGAACAGTGAGAGAAATAAAGGGTTTTGCAGAGGCGTAGATGAGAAAATAATGTCACTATATGCAGATGATATCCTCTTATTCATGAAAGACATGAAAGGCTCTCTGACCACAGTATTCGATACTATTAAGAACTTTGGCATATTTTCTGGATTAATGATTAACTGGAAAAAATCAACCTTGCTCCCAGTAAACTCACTTGAAGGGGAAATACCAGACAATGCAAGGCATATACAAGGGGCGGAGAACTTCACATATCTAGGTGTAAAGTTTACAGCAAACCCCAAGTTATACATTGAGAAAAACCAGGTCCCCTTATTAGAAACATTAAAAGAAAAACGGAAGACATGGTGTTGTCTAGCACTTTCAGTGGTGGGGCGCTGTAGTCTAATTAAGATGGTGTGGATGCCACAAATTTTATATATTCTGCAAAACTCACCAGTATGGATTAATGGAAGTTGGTTTAGAACGGGGGTCAGCAACCTGTAGATAGCGATCTACTAGTAGATCTCGGACCGGTGATGGGTAGATGGCGGTCTGGGCTTGCTGACCCACCATCTCAGAGCATCAAACAGAGTGCAGTGCAGAGGGACTACTTGTAAAGTTGGAGGTGTAGTAGGGTGCCACATAATCCGATGTCTCCTCTGTAGTGCCAGCTCCTGTCCTATGAGGAGTGACACCAACTGCACTCCACCTCTTATCCCAGGTAGAGGTCTCCAGAGTGGTGCCAGCAGCAGGAAAGAAGAGATCTTCAGGTTAGTGTGAAGCAATTCACTGGGCATAATAGTATATGGCTGCTTTCACAGTGATGTGCTGCGGTTTACCCACACTGCGGGTGCAGTGGAGTGTACCTGCAGCTTTCCTGCGGGTTTGCTGCACTTAACCATAGACTTCTATTATATCAGTGCAACAAACCTGAAGGGTATAATAGAAGTGTTTGGCAAAGAAGTCACTTGCAGAGTGGCCCAATTTACTTGAATGGGTTGTGATTGGCAGGCGGTAGCACCCACCAAAAGCAACAGGGGGCTTAATTCCTGCTGCGGCATGTGTACACCTTTAGCTGCTGCCTCAACTCAACCACAGGGTTTTACCACCTCCCAACTTTACGTGTGAACAAGCCATAAGAGTGCCGCTGCCGAATCCAACTAAGGGCTCATTCACAAGTGCAGCAGGCACTGCTGCTCCTCTGAAAAGTGATCCAAGTGTGTTTGGCAGGTAGTGAGGAGGCGATATGTTGCCTCCTCACCACCCGATTTAAAACCATGATGGACACGATTGGGACACAGTACTGTGGCAATTTTAAATTTTTAAATTTAAATCAGTTTTAAATCAGGTGTGAGGAGGGGACACTGTGCCCGGTGATCTTTGACTTCTTCCATGTTATTCAAGTAGATCTCTTTAAGCTTGCCTACCCCTGGTTTAGCAGGATAGACATTATTACAGCTGCCAAAGAAAAGGGGTGGGTTGGCGGTGCCACACCCATTGAGCTACTTTTTGGTAGCTCAACTACAATATCTATGGGGGTTTGCACATGAAGAAGGCACTGTATGTTACAGTACACAGGCATTGCTGGCCTGTACACCATACTCCACATTAATGGAGGCATTAGAGGCAAGGTCGTTAAAGTTGGACACAGACTGCCCTACAAAATCCTAGTAATTCTATCTCTGGGAGTTGGAGAGTCTTCAAAAGTTCAGGTAGATCATCTATATCTTGATAGATTACTATAGAGCCCTTATATTGCACCTGGAGTTGGAATGGAAATTTCCATCTATAATGGATGTCTCTCTTTTGAAGAAGCTCCAGAAGAGGTTTTAATGCTCTTCTCAAAGTTAGAGTATGCTTAGAAAGATCTTGATACAATGTTATATGTGCTCCTTCAAACGCTATATTCTTCCCCTGTCGGGCTGCTGACATGATCTTTTCTTTTATTTGATAATAATGAATCCTACAAATTACATCTCTTGGCCTTGTAGGATCAATTTTCCTAGGCCCTGCTGCTCTATGGGCTCGATCAAACATAATGTCCATGGTTGGTGGATTTTGCAGCAGAGTATTAAATATACTCCGTAGTGTTGGTATTAAATCTTCTGGACTCACACTTTCAGGAAGACCTCTAACTCTTATGTTGTTTCTTTTATTTCTATTTTCTAGATCGTCCATAGGACATATAAAATTTTTTAAGCATTGATCTTGTTTTTGTATTTTAACCTCCGTTTGTGCTAATTTTTGCTCCATGATCTCCTATCTAGCGTCTATTGTTTCCATCTTTTCCTGCGTATTTTGTACAGATATTTTAAGATCTTGCATTTCTGTGTTATACAAGGATTCTACCCTATATACATATTGATCCATATCTTCCCTTGTGGGAAGAGAGCAGATATATGCTTTCATATCTCAATTTTCTTTCTCCATTTCCTTTGTTTCCTCTATCGATCGTATTGTATTAATTGGAGAGCTGTTCCTAAATTGGCTCATTTCTTCCTCTGTTGTACCTGAGGTTATAGATGTTTCTGTTGTGTTAGACAGACCCTGTGTCGGTGGTAGTTGATGTAGAATGCTGAATTATTAGATTATTATAATTATTTTGTATGCATCAATGTAATTTAGGGAAATTTTGATTAATAATTAATAAAAAGGATTTGACAGTAAAGGTAGATGTAGACATTCTTCTGATCTCCCTTCCCTCTGAAGCCCGAGGCTAGGCTCCAGAGACTACTGATAGGCGATGAAGATCTGATCCGATGTCTCCTCACCGCTTGTTTTATTCCCCATTTTTGCTGACAAATGAAGGCAATCATGCAGTTGGGGGGGTCTTGCAATAATTCCTTATTGATTTGAATGTGTAGTGTTTGGCAGGCGGCATCGCTACAAGTCGGGACAACTTTGGCACGGGCGCAAAGCACCACGATCCCACCATGTAAACATCCCTGTCCACTGCCTATTGCAACTTATAGGATACGTTCACCTTTTCTTTTTTTTTTTCAATTCCAGCCCCCCCCATATGTACCAATATAACATTCATGTACTTATTTTGCAAAAATATCAAAGCTTTCCATTAAATCTACAGTCACTTACTTCACTGTCCTCATCCATGTTTCCAAATGTATCCATTGCTTCTTCCTTACTTCCTGGACAGACTAGAGGTCATGACACAGGAAGGAGTTGACCAGCTGACCTCATTAGCACACACCCCCTGCATCATCCACCCACCTACCTACCCACTCATTCCTAGCTGCATGTTTTTTTAAATGAGATGCAATCAATCAGTGATCACCCTTCTCAATAAATACACAATATACAATAAGATTGCATAGTGTATGGCCATCTATATACAAGTACATAGGAGGGAGTGGACAGAAACACTCAGTTGTCAAGCCCCGTTCACATCTCTGTATAGCGAGAACTCACATTCCCACATGTGTTTTTTTCTTTAGCGAGGGGGAGAAGCGTTTTGGGCATGAATGGGCCGCCCTACACACAGCAATCCCCCCAAAGAAGCTTTAGAACTATTTTTTAGAGTGGAGCTTGGTGCGCTTTTTACTGCATTTTTTTGATCTGCCATCAATTATGTAGTGCAAGGGCCTGCCTGATTGGATACAGAGTGATTGGCTGTTTCCTCCTATTATATAAATTTGGTAAATCTAAAGGAGATTGTACAATCAGATTGTATAATGTATGGCCACCAATATACACCTAAAATTACTAGTTTTCAGTGCCATTAACTACTTCAATACCGGGCACTTACTCCCTCCTGCCCAGGCCAATTTTCAGCTTTCAGAGCTGTCGCTGTTTAAATGACAATTGCGCGGTCATACAACACTGTACACAAACACAATTTTTATCATTTTGTTCCCACAAATAGAGATTTCTTTTGGTGGTATTTGATCACCTCTGTGGTTTTTATTCTTTGCTAAACAAATAAAAAAAAACTAAAATTTGGAAAAAAAAAAGTTTTTCTTTTGTTTCTGTTATAAAATTTTGTAAATAAGTAAGTTTTCTCCTTCACTGATGGGAACTGATGAGGCGGCACCAGTGAAGTGGCACTGACGATAGGAACTGATAGTTACAATGGTAGGGTGGCACTGATATGCAGCACTGATGGGCATTGATAGGCGACACTGATGGGCACTCATGGGTGGCACTGATGGGCATTGATAGGCTGCACTGATGGGTACTTATGGGTGGCAACGATAGGTGGCACTGCTGGACACTGATATGCGGCACTGATAGATGGCATTGATAGGCATCACTGGTGGCACTGGCAAGCATTGGGGATGGGCACTGATTGGCAGCTGCCTGGGCAATGATTGGCATTTCCCTGGTGGTCTAGGGTGGCATACCTGGTGGTCCAGTGTGGTGGCCATCCCTGGTGGTCCTGGCAGCATCCTGCTGGTCCTAGCATCTGAGGGGGGCTGCACTGATAATCAGCACAGATCCCCCTGTCAGGAGAGCCGCCTGTCAGACGCGAGTGAGTAAAAGCTGATCAACGGCTCTTGCTGTTTACATCGTGATCAGCCATGATTGGACACGGCTGATCACGTGGTAAAGAGCCTCCGTCAGAGGCTCTTTACCGAGATCGGTTTATCGGTGTGTCAGACTGACACATCACGCCACCGATCGTCGTGATGCATGCCCCCATGGGCGCACGAGAGCGGTTGTTCTGGAGGGCCGTCATTTGATGGTGGGTGGGCAGCAAGTGGTTAATTGGTAACGGCACACCAAACACAGAAGCAAACACACATTTTGCCATGTGAAAAAATGAGTGGCAGATGCTGCAAAACGCACCGTAAAAAAACACACAACACACAAAACACCAAAATGTCCCATGAGCCACATGTATGGCATCCCATAGAAATCAATAGGCTGGCCTATGCGTGTCACAGGAAAAACAGACCACAAAACGTTCGCTCCCACTATGCTAGATGTGAGTGGGGCCTGAAAGTAAAATTGGTGCGATAACACAAGAACAATGCGGCTCCAATCACATATGTGCGTTTTCTTGCATTTCAGAAATGCGCTGCACCAAAAAAAAAATCACAGTAAAAATGCACTAAGCTCCACTTTACAAAAAAGTTCTGAAGCTTCTTTGGGGCGATTGCTGCGTGAAGGGCAGCCTATTCAGGTGGACGGGCCGTGTTTAACTGCATAGGGGTGCACAGGTGTTCTGTACATCCCCATACAGGCAGTCCCATTGATGTCAACTGGGACACAGCAGCTGCCCGGGAATGCACAGGTGGTCTCCAGGATCCAGATGCTGTTTCTGCCCCAGGAAAAGATTGAGAAGATTTCAGGGGCAATCTCTGCACTGATTGGTCTTGCGGAGTGCTCCAGAAGGCACATCATGAGAGTGCTCGGGTTAATGATGATATGTATACTGCTATGACGTGGGCACAGCTTCACTCCAGAGAGCTTCAGTTCTTCCTGCTCTCCTCCTGGGACAGGAGGGGGAATCCCTAGATGGGAAGGTGTCCATCCCAGGGAAGGTGAGGGTCACCATTAAATGGTGGTTCAACCCAGGGAGGTTGGTGTTAGGGCAACCCTGTGAGCAGTGGGACCCGGTCAGGGTAACCACCATTGCAAGTTCATGGTGATGGGTGCTCATCTTGATATTCTACAGGCCCAGGGGCCATGGAGTCTGTTTTAGGGGTAGCCTACTGTAGATAACTCCTGGCTGTAAGGCAGGACCTAGGGGCTTTCAAGAGCAGGATTCATGGAAAAAAGTCCAGATTCTTTTAGACAATGCTACAATGGTAGCGTACATAAACCACCAGGGGAGTACCAGGTCCCAAAAACTATTTTTTTAGAGACTAGCCTACCTCCTCCTCCCTCCTAATACTGGATGTAGAGCTGGTGGGGCAGGTGATTGAGCATTATCCTCGCCAGCTGCAGCATGGAGCAGCATGCACCGGATAGGGGTATTTGTGGAGTCAAGTACAGGAACAGGTTCCAGTACTTGGCTTCGCTATGGCACTCAGCCTTGATTCTGCGGGACACCAGGATTTACTTGAAATTCCGGGATAGTCCCAGTGAATCTGGGAAGGTTGGGAGGCATGTGTTTCATCTTGCTAGTGAATGGGTGCTTCCAGCCTTCCCAGCCGAATCAGATCCTGACCTGATGCGTTGGACATACCAAAAGTCCTCAGGTCTTATCTCCAGGCTACCTCTGAATTCAGACATTCTGACAGCCTTTTCATTGTACCTTCTGGAAGATTTAAGGGGAAGGAAGCCTCAGCCAGAACCATCTCAGCTTGGATAGTAAAGACTGTTCAGCGAGCATATAGAGCGGCTGGGAGGGATCCTCTGGAGGTGGTGAGAGCTCACTCTACCAGGGCGATGTCTTCCTCCTGGGTTGCACATGCAGGAGGGTCTCTGGAGACCGTCTGCAGAGTGGCAAGCTGGTCATCACACCGCACATTCCTAAGACACTACAGGGTGGATCCAGCAGTTCTTACTACAGTAGAGTTTGGGAGAAAAACTATCCAAGCTTCTATGTCTATTGTTATATAAAGTCTAAGTTTGCAGCATTAATCCCTCCCTCTCAGGCCATTATTTATCATATGTGCGCTGCCATGTTGGTGTCAGGAAAATGGAATAATTGTATCAAATACTTCCCGTAATTTTCCTTTCCTGTGTTCAATACATGGAAGCACACGAACCCTCCTCTGATCCTTGTGCTTTGTACGGAGAATGGGGGAGGTCGCTCTCAGTCAGACTTTTATAGATTGAATTAGGTCCTGTGGGTGGATATAGGGGCGGGGCTATATTTCCATTTTCTCTTCTCTCTCCTGTGGCTGTGAGCGGCTCATGTCATCCTCCGTCTTCAATACATTCCTCTTCTATCTTCAGAGAGATCATTAACCCCTCATGTGCTGAACATCTATGCAGATAATCCCTGCAGTGAAGGGTTTGGGGGTGTCGGCATTTCTTCATCCTTCTGCAGAGGTAGAAATGAAAATATTGTGCAGAATAAGAGCCAAGAACACTGTCATTGCCAACTGAGGTGTGTGTAGGTGGGAGCCAGGTGCACTGTCATTATCAATGGAAAGTCATGTAGGTGGGAGCCAGGTGCACTGTCATTATCAATGGAAAGTCATGTAGGTGGGAGCCAGGTGCACTGTCATTATCAATGGAAAGTCATGTAGGTGGGAGCCAGGTGCACTGTCATTGCCGATGGAAAGTCGTGTAGGTGGGAGCCAGGTGCACTGTCATTGCCGATGGAAAGTCATGTAGGTGGGAGCCAGGTGCACTGTCATTGCCGATGGAAAGTCATGTAGGTGGGAGCCAGGTGCACTGTCATTGCCGATGGAAAGTCATGTAGGTGGGAGCCAGGTGCACTGTCATTGCCGATGGAAAGTCATGTAGGTGGGAGCCAGGTGCACTGTCATTGCCGATGGAAAGTCATGTAGGTGGGAGCCAGGTGCACTGTCATTGCCGATGGAAAGTCATGTAGGTGGGAGCCAGGTGCACTGTCATTGCCGATGGAAAGTCATGTAGGTGGGAGCCAGGTGCACTGTCATTGCCGATGGAAAGTCATGTAGGTGGGAGCCAGGTGCACTGTCATTGTCAATGGAATGTCATGTAGGTGGGAGCCAGGTGCACTGTCATTGTCAATGGAAAGTCATGTAGGTGGGAGCCAGGTGCACTGTCATTGTCAATGGAAAGTCATGTAGGTGGGAGCCAGGTGCACTGTCATTGTCAATGGAAAGTCATGTAGGTGGGAGCCAGGTGCACTGTCATTGCCGATGGAAAGTCATGTAGGTGGGAGCCAGGTGCACTGTCATTGTCAATGGAAAGTCATGTAGGTGGGAGCCAGGTGCACTGTCATTGTCAATGGAAAGTCATCTAGGTGGGAGCCAGGTGCACTGTCATTGTCAATGGAAAGTCGTGTAGGTGGGAGCCAGGTGCACTGTCATTGTCAATGGAAAGCGTGTAGGTGGGAGCCAGGTGCACTGTCATTGTCAATGGAAAGTCATGTAGGTGGGAGCCAGGTGCACTGTCATTGTCAATGGAAAGCGTGTAGGTGGGAGCCAGGTGCACTGTCATTGTCAATGGAAAGTCATGTAGGTGGGAGCCAGGTGCACTGTCATTGTCAATGGAAAGTCATGTAGGTGGGAGCCAGGTGCACTGTCATTGTCAATGGAAAGTCATGTAGGTGGGAGCCAGGTGCACTGTCATTGTCAATGGAAAGTCATGTAGGTGGGAGCCAGGTGCACTGTCATTGTCAATGGAAAGTCATGTAGGTGGGAGCCAGGTGCACTGTCATTGTCATTGGAAAGTTACAAAGTTACCCCCCTTACATTGTGACTCCAGATATACTCCCCTCAGTCCCCATACAGGTCCCTCACCTCCGGGTCCTGGTGGGGGGGGGGACTGCTCATCCAGCTCTATGATTCCCCCCTAAGATCACCGCTCCCCCGCCGTCCCCCTGTGATGACATCATCCTCTCCGGAGAGGACTCCCCTGCAGTCCATCCAATAGGAAGCATCCATGTCAGGCAGGCAGTGATGTGGACACCTGAAGAAGGACCCATACCAGGAAGTAGTCAGAAGAGAAGACTCGGGGTCAGATGGTCATGTGATCACAGATACAGGGAAGTAAGAAGGACTTTTATATTAGAGGAATATTGTTTTCATTATCATAATAGACAGAGTGGGAGGAGTTTATCCTGGGGGAGGGGATTTAGAAGTTTACTTAACTGGGAAGATTTTATTTTAAATAGTATAATAAGAAATGAATAATTCTAATACATTTCCAGGAACACTAATCTGAAGAAATCACTGAGCCGGCCTTGTGCTGAGATTCATAGATAGGAGAGGCCGGAGCTCCGACCTTTACACTGCACACCACTTATTATACTATTCCTCATTTCCATCCATCAGACACAACATTCTCACCACTGACATTCATTATCTCATTACAATGACATCTGGAAGTGGGTGGGATATATATATAGACAAGTGAACATGTTGTCCCTGAAGTTGAGTGATGAAAGCAGAACAAATGTTTATCACAGTTTGTTGTGTATGGGGGGTGGGGTAGTCTCAGACCGGTCAGGGTGACCCATGCTGACCCGTGTCCACAGTCAAAAGTGCCTACAATGGGCATGTGACCATCAGAACTGGACCCCGGAGTAATGGAAGAAGGTGGTCCGGTCTGATTCAAGAATGGTTTGAAGAACACAACGAGTTTGAGGTGTTGACTTTGTCTCCAATTTCTTCAGATCTCAATCCAATCGAGCCTCTGTGGGATGTGCTGGAAAAACAAGTCTGATCCACGGAGGCCCCGCCCCCCAACTTACAGGACTTAAAGTGGAACTTTAGTGAGAATATTAAGTCCTGTTAGGTGACTTCAGGCCGGTCCCTTCTGCAGGTATAGAGATATATAACACATTATAAATAAGTGTCTATACTGTGTACCATCCAGTAATACGCGGCCTCACCCCGCTCTGCACATGCTCAGAGGCTCTCTCATTTTAGGCACTGCTGGGTTTGTAGAGGCCGATCTGCTGACAGCCATAAAGCGGAAATTAAACCCTCCTATCCTTTACAGCCAAGGAAGCTGCTTCTGTTTGATCTGCAACTGCCATGGTGCTGCACATGTGATCAGTTATGACTCCAGCCATTTGATGGTTTGATAGTTTGGTTGAGGACACAACCAAATGTGACAGTTACCAATCTCGGCATTCCGGGACTGTAACTGTTTTTTGAAACCATTAAATGGATGGATTTAGTTCCACTTAATGATTTACTGCTGCTCAGGGGCTCTGGGCTTCAGTAAAATGGCCGTCTCCGGGAAGAAGAATCAGGAGCAATGCTGGAGGCAATGTACAGCACTCACTAATGTTGGCAGCAGAATTATTAATGTGGAAAGTATGTTCCTTGTTGAAGAACTTTAATTTATCAGGTTATTATGGGTAACGTTCCACTTTAAAGGATCTGCTACTAACAGCTCGGAGCCGGATACCACAGCACACCTTCAGAGGTCTAGTGGAGTCCATGTCTACATGGGTCAGGGCTGTTTTGTCAGTAAAAGGGAGACCTACTGAATATTAGGTAGGTGGTCATAATGTTATAGAGGAAGGTTATAATGTTAAGTTATGACTAATCGCTTCCAAACCAGTGACAGTGTTATCAGACCAGTACAGCCAGTAACAGTGTCACTGACCCCCCCGCTACACCAGTAGAGCGTCACCAGAGATATTGCAGCCACAAACAGTGATTCTGATTGCCGGAACACCAGTCCCAGTGCCACCAGACCAGTAGAATCCAGCAGGTCTTTCTGATTACCACCACACAAGTCTCAGTATCACAAGACCAGTAAAATCCAGCAGTAGGGATGAGCCCGATGTTTGAGTCGAATATCGGGTGTTTGCCTGTACGCCGAACAGCGAACAATTTGGGGTGTTCGAGGCAAATTCGAAAGCCGTGGAACACCCTTTACAAGTCTATGGGAGAAATCAAAAGTGCTCATTTTAAAGGCTTATGTGCAAGTTATTGTCATAAAAAGTGTTTGGGGACCCGGGTCCTGCCCCAGGGGACATGAATCAATGCAAAAAAAAGTTTTAAAAACGGCCGTTTATTCGTGAGCAGTGATTTTAATAATGCTTAAAGTCAAACAATAAAAGGGAAATATTCCCTTAAATTTCGTACCTGGGGGGTGTCTATAGTGTGCCTGTAAAGGGGCGCATGTTTCCTGTGTTTAGAACAGTCTGACAGCAAAATGACATTTCTAAAGGAATAAAAGTCATTTAAAACTACTCGTGGCTATTAATGAATTGCCGGTCCGACAATACACATAAAAGTTCATTGATAAAAAATGGCATGGGAATTCCCCACAGTCCATTGCAAGGCCCTGGTATGAATATTAAGGGGCACCCCGAATCAAAATTTTTAAAAAAATTGCGTAGGGGTCCCCCCAAATTCCATACCAGACTGAAGGGTCTGGGCTGGATATTAAGGGGAACCCCACGCCAAAATGAAAAAAAAAAATGGCGTGGGGGTCCCCCTCAAAATCCGTACCAGACCCTCATCCGAGCATGCAACCTGGCAGGCTGCAAGAAAAGAGGGGGGACGAGAGAACCTTCTGAACCGTACCGGGCCACTTGCCCTCAACATTGGGAGGGTGCTTTGGAGTAGCCCCCCAAAACACCTTGTCCCCATGTTGATGGGGAGAAGGGCCTCATCCCCACAACCCTTGCCCGGTGGTTGTGAAGGTATGCAGGTGGGGGGCTTATCTGAATCTGGAAGCTCCCAAGGGGACCCCCAGATCCGGGCCTCCCTCCCTGTGTGACATGGTAACTGGGTTAAATTGTACCCCTACCATTTCACAAAAAAAGTGTGAAAATGGTAAAAATGAGACACGGCTTGGGACAAGTCCTTTATTAAAAAAAAAATAAATAAAAATGTCCCACAAAGTATTCTTCTTCTCTTGAACCGCCGACGGACCGAAAAAAAAAGCCGCACGCCACCAACGATCCGCCTCCATGGGAGACACCCGCCGTAATGACCGTCCTCTCAGGTGAAAGTTCTTTTATAAATAAGAGCGGGGCCACACAGTGATGTCCCCAGGTGACCCCGCCCCCTCTGTCACACAGGGACATCCCTATGGCTTTCCCGTAGTGTCAGATTATTGAGCGAAGTAAGGAGAAGATTGGGAGGAGCAGGATGGGGAATCTTTCTCCAAGGAATGAATTTCTAGCAGTGAATGTGATTTTCATTCAGTAAATTCCATTCATTCCAATGAGATGATAAAAGGAAATGAAATGTTGAACTCCTTCTGATCGCCATTCATCAATTCATGAAATGTAGTGAGTAGGGATGAGCTTCGTGTTCGAGTCGAACCCATGTTCAACTCGAACATCGGCTGTTCGCCCATTCGCCGAATTGCGAACGATATGGGCCATTCGCCTTCTTTTCGGCAGCTGGCCATGTTGAGCCGCAACATGCGGAAGACTTGGTCGAGTGGATGACCAAGCCGTCCTCATCCTCCTCATCCTCTCTCACCCATGCCCAGGGTACTTTGTCTGGCAAAGCAGCGGCCTCTTCCCTCGGCTCAATGTCATCAGTGACTCCTTCCCTAGCCCCACCATGTCCTCCTGAGGAGTCCCTCGAACTGTTTGACCACAGTGTTGGGTACATGCTCCAGGAGGATGCCCAGCGTTTGGAAGGCTCTGATGATGATACTGAGCTAGGTGAGGGCAGTAACATGAGCACGGACAGAGGGGGTGCCCAAGAAGGACAGCAATCTGGCAGTCATGCTCCCCCTGCTGCAGCATACTGCCAGGTTTGCTCCAGTGATGAGGAGGGAGGGGATGATGAGGTCACTGACTCAACGTGGGTGTCTGATAGGAGAGAGGAGGAGGAGTAGGAGGAGGCGGCAAATCACCAACAAGGCAGGATGCCCTCCAGGGGCCAGCCTAAGGGCAGCACATTGACTGCATCACACCCCAAAGCTCCACATGTGCAGGGCGCTATAGTCTCTGCGCGTTATTCAAAAAGTTCTTTGGTGTGGGCCTTTTTTGAGACGAGTGCATCAGATCGCACCGCTGCTATTTGCAACATATGTCTCAAGCGTATCTCGCGTGGCCAAAACATCTCCCGCTTGGGTACCACATGCTTGACCAGACATATGTTGACCTGCCATGCAGTTCGTTGGCAAGCGTATCTAAAAGACCCACACCAAAGAACAAAGGGGACCTTTCCTTGCTCCTCATCAGCTGAGATTTCCAACCCCACTATACCTTCAGTCCTCTCTGAGACCTGCACTGAGAGGAATGAAGGTGTAGAATTAGGTGTGTCACAGCCAAGTACTTCTGGGCAATCTGCTTTTGGTACACCGACACCAGATTGTACCAGGCAAATTTCCCTGCCCCAGCTGCTGCACCGCTGAAAGATGTTTGCTCCCAGCCATCCACATGCCCAGCGGTTGAATGCTAGCTTGGCAAAATTGCTAGCACTTCAACTGCTGCCTTTTCAGTTGGTAGACTCTGCCCCCTTCCGTGAGTTTGTGGAATGTGCGGTTCCTCAGTGGCAGGTACCCAAATGCCACTTTTTCTCATGGAAGGCGATTCCGGCTCTCTACCGGCATGTGGAAGGCAATGTCCATGCCTCGCTGGACAGGGCGGTCAGCGGTAAGGTGCATATTACCGCTGACTCATGGTCCAGCAGGCATGGACAGGGACGTTACCTAAGTTTCACGGCTCATTGGGTGACTCTGCTGGCAGCTGGGAAGGATGCAGGACAAGGTGCAGTAGTGTTGGAGGTTGTTCCGCCACCACGCCTCCAAAATGCTAATGATTGTGACACACCTCTCTCCTCCACCCCCTCCTCTTCTTCTTCCTCCATGGCCTCTTCCTGTGCTTTGTCCTCGGAACCAGCGGTTCTCCGTAGCCGTTCAAGGGGCTCCGCAAGTACGCAGGCCAAAAGATGCCATGCGGTGCTTGAGCTGGTGTGCTTGGGGGACAGGAGCCACACTGGGGCAGAGGTTCTGTCAGCTCTGCAGGGGCAGGTTCAGAGGTGGTTGACGCCACACCAACTTAAGGCAGGAATGGTGGTTTGCGACAATGGCACCAACCTCCTCTCTGCCCTCCGACAGGGACAAATGACCCATGTGCCCTGTTTGGCTCACGTCCTTAACTTGGTGGTGCAGCGGTTCTTGGGCAGGTACCCGGGCTTACAGGATGTCCTGAGGCAGGCCAGGAAAGTCTGTGTGCATTTCCGCCGGTCATATAATGCCAGTGCTCAGCTGACGGACCTCCAAAAGGAGTTTAACCTGCCCAAGAACCGCCTAATCTGTGACATGCCCACCAGGTGGAACTCAACATTGGCCATGCTGCAGCGGCTGGACACGCAGCAGGGGGGCATCAATGAGTACCTATGCGACTATGGCACCTGGACAGGGTCAGGGGAGCTTGTTTTTTTTTCCCCACGCCAGTGGGCATGATCAGGGATGCATGCACTGTCCTGTCACCATTTGAGGAGGCCACGAGGATGGTGAGCAGTGACAGTGCATGCATCAGTGACACTGTCCCCCTTGTCCACCTGTTGGAGCACACGCTGCGTGGAATAATGGACAGGGCACTTGAGGCAGAACAGAGGCAGGAAGAGGAGGACTTCCTTAGCTCTCAAGGCCCCCTTTATCCAGACAGTGTTCCTGCGTGCCCGCCGATCACACAGGAAGAGGACGAGGAGGAGGAGGAGGAGGAGGAAGATTGTGTCAGTATGGAGGTGGAGCCTGGCACTCAGCATCAGCAGCAGTCTTTAAGGGATCAGTCCCAAGAAACACATGGACTTGTACATGGCTGGGAGGAGGTGGCTGCGGACCATGTCGTCCTTAGTGACCCAGAGGACTCTGGACCGAATGCCTCAGCAAACCTATGCTGCATGGCCTCCCTGATCCTGCAAAGCCTGCGTAAGGATCCTCGTATTCGTGGTATCAAGGAGAAGGACCAATACTGGCTGGCAACCCTCCTTGATCCGCATTACAAGGGTAAGGTTGCGGACCTTATCTTGCCATCGCAGAGAGAGCAGAGGATAAAAAATCTTCGGGAGGCCTTGCAGAAAGGTCTGTGCAACGCGTTCCCAGAGACTGGAAGGTTACAAACTCCTGTTTCTGGACAACGTGTTGCTGAGGCTTCGGTCAGTCAAAGAAGGAGCGGTGGAGAAGGTGGCCGTCTGACCGATGTGTTCAAACAATTTTTTGGTCCGCAGCCCCAAGGTATGATCGGTTCCAGCAACCATCGCCAGCGTCTGTTTTACATGGTGCAGGAATACCTAGGGGCAAGATCAGATTTGGACACCTTTCCCACCGAAAATCCTCTGGGTTACTGGGTCTTGAGGATGGATCACTGGCCAGAGCTTGCTCAGTATGCAATTGAGCTACTGGCCTGTCCTGCATCCAGCGTTCTTTCGGAACGCACATTCAGTGCTGCTGGAGGCATGGTAACCGATCACAGGGTGCGTCTGTCCACCGACTCGGTCGATCGACTGACCTTCATAAAAATGAATCAGTCTTGGATCACCACCAGCTACCAAGCACCTGATGCTGATGTAACCGAATAATTTTTTTTGAAATCTCAGATCCCTTCAAAGACTGCCTATGCTGATGCTGAGTGACTATCCTGTTATGCTGGGTAATTATCCTCTTCCTCCTCAATGATCACGCTGATAGCTT
Source organism: Aquarana catesbeiana (assembly GCF_042186555.1). Taxonomy (NCBI): domain Eukaryota; kingdom Metazoa; phylum Chordata; class Amphibia; order Anura; family Ranidae; genus Aquarana; species Aquarana catesbeiana. The sequence continues at coordinate 7,766,152 of NC_133325.1, forward strand.
GTAAGAACATTTTTGGTTGTGGGCGCCACCACCAGTGCCTAAGGCCCAATTTTTCAGCCCCTGTTTAACAGGGGCGTGTAATTACAATTTTTGATGCAATACTTTGCAGCAGGGCTCGTTCCTGCGTTCCAACTAGAGTGTCTGTGAGGGGTTGCAGTGTTGTGGCACCAGCACCAGTGCCTAAGGCCCAATTTTTCAGCTCCTGTTCAACAGGGGCGTGTAATTACAATTCTTGATCTAATATTTCACAGCAGGGCCCTGTGAGGGCTTACAGTGCTGTGGCCACAACAACACCTAAGGCCCAAATTTCTGCAGAGTATATAGGGCAGACCCCTACTTTCAAACATCCAACTTACAAACGACTCCTACTTGCAAACGGAAGGAGACAACAGGAAGTGAGATGAAATCTACCCCTAGGAAGGGAAATTCTCTCCTGTAAGAGTTAATATGGGAAAAACATTTCTCCTTTCCACTGATGCTTTCCAATCCAAAACCCAAATTTTCAAAAAACATTTGTCATTGGGCCAAAAAGTGAGGTGAAATCTTCTGAAGAGGAGAACAGACAGCAAAACAAATGTCACAGGGGTGATAACCCTTCCCTATGTTTTCCAAAAAGCTTAAAAAAGATTTTTTGCCTGGAGCTAAACACGTTAAAAATGTACCCGTTCAAAATTACAAACAGATTCTACTTAACAACAAACCTACAGTCCCTGTCTTGTTTGCACCGCCTGTATACTGCTGTTCAGAGTATAGAGGGCCTGGTGGCCCCACACCTTTCCTTATTTTAATTTGGGTGCGGGGTTCCCCTTAATATCCATACAAGACCCAAAGGGCCTGGTAATGGACTGGGGGGTACCCATGGTGTTTGTCTCACTGATTTTCATCCATATTGCCAGGACCCGACATTACATTAAACCCGCAAGCAGTTTTAAATGACTTTTTTTCCTTTAAAAATGACATTTGGTGCAGGGACTGTTGTAAACACGGGAAACACGTGCCACTTTACAGGCATACTATAGACACCCCCCAGGTACGATATTTAAAGGAATATTTCACTTTTTTTTTTTTTTTTTTACTTTAAGCATCATTAAAATCACTGCTCCCGAAAAAACGGCCGTTTTTAAAAGGTTTTGTTGCATTGATCCATGTCCCCTGGGGTAGGACCCGGGTCCCCAAACCCTTTTTAGGACAATACCATGCAAATTAGCCTTTAAAATGAGCACTTTTGATTTTGAACGTTCGAGTCCCATAGACGTCAATGGGGTTCTAACGTTCGTGCAAATTTTCGGTCCGTTCGCAGGTTCTGGTGCGAACCGAATCGGGGGGTGTTCGGCTCATCCCTAGTAGTGAGATGATTTCTCCAAATTCTCCTTCAATAATCTCCTAGTGTATGAGGAGCTTTCCCTTTCTTGTGTCCTCTTCCTTCCTCCCCTGATCACACTGGTGTCTTCAGAGAGATCCGGAGCTGAGCTCTCACATCTCTCAGGACTCTCATATTGCACACACCGGGGGATCACCTCATACACCTCATCTTCTACATGTGATGGACGCCATGACTCATTTCTTCGTTAAAACTTTCTCCAGGGAATCTTGCAGGAGATGAAAGGAATGTTGTACGACGCATGTGTGAGACGAGGCACATGACATCACACGCTCCATCTTCTGCATGCGCGATATAACATACATTTTCATAATGGTGGTGTGGGGGCGGGGAGGTACAATAAGGGCTTCAGCAGGGACTGGATGGATTTTGATCCATGTATTGGCTTGCTGGTTGTACACAGGTCAGTCTATTGATTGATTTGTGTACAACCAGTCTGTCAGGTTTTTCCTGAATGATCAATACCACCGGCTATAGCCGGCAACACCGATCATTGTATTCTGATGGTGGGGGGGGGGGTCTCCACTGTCAGAACACAATGGCACAGCGGGAGGGATTCTCTCATCCCCCTCCACTGAATGGGAAATGTTCATTCTACCCACTGATTGAATGAAAAAAAAATCCTATATGTCCAGGATAAGGGTGTTCATACACATTCTTATCTGATTGTACCATCTCTGTTCTGTGAGCCTTGTCCCTCCCCTGTTCATATCAATATTGATTCAGAATTAGGAGGACACCCCCACTGAGGGAATCCCCCCCACACCCCTCCCTATCCTCAACTGAGGAGACTCTCTCCCCTTTCCCCACTGAGGATACCCCCCTCCTCTGAGGACATTCCCTACCCTCCTCCTATGAGGACACCTCCTCTCCCTCCCCCACTTAGGTCACCCCCTTCCCCTATCCCTTCCTGCACTGATGACCCCCCCTCTCCTTCACTGAGGGCATGCCCTCCCCCTTCTTCACAAAGAACACCCCCTCCTTTTCTGCATTGAGGACATCCCCTCCCCCACTGAGAACACTCCTCCCCCTCTCACATGGAGCTGCAGCCAGAGATGGACAAGTAGCTGAAGGAGAAATGACAGGAGAGATCAGAGTGGGAGGGGCCACAGAGGGAGACGACTACCATTGAAGGGAGGAGAGAGGAACATTGGGGGGGTAATGTGATGTCACTAAGAGGGGAGAGGAACCATGGGGGTAATGTGATGTCACTAAGAGGGGAGGAGAGAGGAACCATGGGGGGTAATGTGATGTCACTAAGAGGGGAGGAGAGAGGAACCATGGGGGGTAATGTGATGTCACTAAGAGGGAAGGAGAGAGGAACCATGGGGGGTAATGTGATGTTACTAAGAGGGGAGGAGAGAGGAACCATGGGGGGTAATGTGATGTCACTAAGAGGGGAGGAGAGAGGAACCACGGGGGGGTAATGTGATGTCACTAAGAGGGGAGAAGAGAGGAACCATGGGGGGTAATGTGGTGTCACTAAGAGGGGAGGAGAGAGGAACCATGGGGGGTAATGTGATGTCACTAAGAGGGGAGGAGAGAGGAACCATGGGGGGTAATGTGATGTAAAAAAGAGGGGAGGAGAGAGGAACCATGGTAGGTAATATAGTGTCAATAAGAGGGGAGGAGAGAAGAACCATGGCCCAGGCAATTTTGGGCCTCATGGGAAGAATGGTCAATGGGAGTGGAGGGGAGGATAGAAGAGGAAACCACAGGTGGCAGTGTAGTGTCACAATGTGGGATCATTATAATGAATGGAGGGGAGGAACTATGGAGGACAATGTGGGGTCACTACTGGAAAAGAAAAGAAGAACCAATAGGAACAATTTGGGGTCACTATTTTTAGGGGGATCACGAGAAACAATGTCCTGTTACTATGGGGGAGGGGCAGTTTAGGGAACATAGGAGGGGGTGACAAGGTACATATTGGGGGATTCTGGAACAGAACTCTATTTCTTTTCACTTTTCCAAAACAATGTAATAGGAGGACACCCCCAAATCTTCCATTCAGTGTGTATGGGATCGGGCAGATCCTTGTACTATGTAGATGATGGAAGATGGAAAGGAGATTGTACAATCAGATTGTATAGTGTGTGGTCACCTTTAGGGCTCATTCACACCAACAGTTAATCTAGCCATTAGGGATGAGCCTAACACCCCCCGGTTCGGTTCTCACCAGAACCTGCGAACGGACCGAAAGTTTGCGCGAACTTTAGAACCCCATTGAAGTCTATGGGACTCGAACGTTCAAAATCAAAAGTACTAATTTTAAAGGCTAATATGCAAGTTATTATCCTAAAAAGTGTTTGGGGACCCGGTCCTGCCCCAGGGGACATGGATCAATGAAAAAAAAAGTTTTAAAAGCGTCCATTTTTTCGGGAGCAGTGATTTTAATGATGCTTAAAGTGAAACAATAAAAAGTCATTTAAAACTGCTTACGGCTTTAATGTAATGTCGGGTTCAAGGCTTGCCAACGCACTGCATGGCAGGTCAACATATGTCTGGTCAAGCATGTGGTGCCCAAGCGGGAGATGTTTTGGCCACGCGAGATACGCTTGAGACATATGTTGCAAATAGCAGCGGTGCGATCTGATGCACTCGTCTCAAAAAAGGCCCACACCAAAGAACTTTTGGAATAACGTGTAGAGACAGCAGCGCCCTGCACATGCAGAGCTTTGGGGTGTGATGCAGTCAGTGTGCTGCCCTTAAGCTGGCCCCTGGAGGGCATCCTGCCTCGTTGGTGATGTGCCTCCTCCTCCTCCTCCTCCTCCTCTCTCCTATCAGGCACCCATGTGGAGTCAGTGACCTCATCATCCCCTCCCTCCTCATCACTGGAGCAAACCTGGCAGTATGCTGCAGCAGGGGGAGCATGACTGCCAGATTGCTGTCCTTCTTGGGCACCCCCTCTGTCCGTGCTCGTGTTACTGCCTTCCTCTAGCTCAGTATCATCATCAGAGCCTTCCAAACGCTGGGCATCCTCCTGGAGCATGTACCCAACACTGTGGTCAAACAGTTCGATGGACTCCTCAGGAGGACATGGTGGGGCTAGGGAAGGAGTCACTGATGACATTGAGCCGAGGGAACAGGCCGCATTGACAGCTGCTTTGCCAAAGTACCCTGAGCATGGGTGAGAGTGGATGAGGAGGATGAGGATGGCTTGGTCATCCACTCTACCAAGTCTTCCGCATGTTGCGGCTCAACGCGGCCAGCTGGTGAAAAAGAAGGACAAGTGTGTCCCACGGCCACGTGCTGATGAGGATGCACCGTCTCCACGACCAGCAATGTTGCCTCTAGACACAGAGCCTGCTTGCCTTCTTTTATTGGCTTGTGACTGTCTGCCTCTCCTTGTTGGCCTTCCAGACATACTAATAGCTGCATAAAGCTGGGATGTATATATATACTGATACTGCAGCTAGAAGAATCAACTGCCTGCCTGTGGTACTAATAGGATCAGAAGAACACCAGCAATTTTCTTCAGGTAGCTGTAAATACTGTAAAAACACCTGCCTGCCTGTCATATATATATATATATATATATACATACACACACACACACACACACACACACACACACACACACACACACACACACACACACAGACACACACACAAACACCTAGGATGTATATATATATATATACACAATACATTGTAAGTGCAGCTAACTGAGTCGCCTGCCTACTCTATCTAACTTAAATCAAATGACACTGTCTGTCTCTCTCTCTCTCTCTCTCTCTATCGCTCATTGGGTACAAGATAACCCAGAGCCCCTCCTGCTCATTCCCACCCAACAAGTCCATGTCACCATCTACAAGGTTAGAGGACCTGAAGGAGAAAAAGACCATGACCACCAGGACCATCTCCTGACTGAAGCCATGCTCACATTTCTTTCTAATGCTGCTTTTATGGTCTCCTCAGATACAGATTTGTCAGATGTACATTAGTGGAACCCTTTCACTCCGGACAATGGAAAGTTTACATCAGCAGCAGCTTATAGCTATAGTACCAGGGGCATTGTCTACATCGGTGAACAAAAATATATCTAAATATATAACTTACGTTAAAAGTACATATAAAATGTAATAAAAAAGAATGTATATAAGAATAAGAATGTATATATAAAAATAAATAAATAAAAAAAACACATTCCCAGTTCCCACGTACACATACAAAAACCCAAGTGTTGGACGCGGTTATGTAGGAAAACGATCACACTACACATATTACATATCTCTGCACACACCAGAGTGAGAGGAATATCTCTAGGGACATCATTCATCGATAACTTTATAAACTGATGACCTGGAAAGGCTTTTAAAGCGTCACCTATGGACAATTTCTGGTACTGAAGTTTGTTACCATTTCACAAGTCCATCCAATTTTTAAAGCTTGACATGTTTGGTATCAATATACAAGGCACACCTCATATTTTATATTTCACCAAAGAAATTGGGTAATATATTGTGTTTGTGTGACCTAAAATTATCTTTAGTGGTTTTTTTTTAATGTAAAATATGCATTTGATAAACAGCTGCGCTAATATCCTGTGACAAAAAATGGCAACATCCAGAATTTTATTCAAATGGGTTCTCTGCTTTCAGAAAAAAAAATGCTTGGTGGTTTTTAAATAATCTTCACGCCTAAAAATGTAAATTTAATCATGTGAATAAAAAAAAAAAGGAAAATCACTGGTCAGTATAAGAAACAACAGCGATGTATACAATTATCAAAACTATATTAGGAGCTAATGACTGAAGAGGCAAACCCACCATATTACTCAACCAAGTTCCTACTAAACCCATCCAAGAAAATAGATCCCACTTCCTCCCACCCAGGTGCCTGTTGGATCTTCTTTACCTTGTGTAGGAAGAGGGGGGGGGATTTGGGACTTTGAGTGAGGCAATGAATGTTTACATTCATCTACCTCCATCCCTGGTAATGTATTAAGAGGAGAGCAAAGTTACCTTGTGTAGATATCTCCTTCTGAGATCCTCATGATATAAAATAAATGTACAACACTCTCTATGTGACACCAGTTTGTAGACTCCACCTTGATCTTCCGAGAGATAGTCAGCAGCCATGCAGTTCTGTGACACCACCTTAGGTGATGGAGACACTTCTGCTGTCAGCTCTCCTATAACATCAATGGTCTCATTGGTTATCTGATCCATGACTCCAGTACACGGGTTCATCTTACTTATCTTAGATGACTTAGATTCCCCATCCCGTCTATGAAGGGCTCACTGCATAAAACATATCCACTCCAGAGAAAATGTTTCTTCTCACTGGAAGGCCAGGGGAGTATTGGGAGAAATTGAGGATTTCCCTTACAGATATGGGAGGAGCAACATCACCTAAAGTACAGCTATGGGTGGGATTGAAGGGAAGACATTTTAGGGTGCTCCTTCCACACAAGAAGGAAATGTTATCTGGAAGGACTAGGAATCTATTGGACCAATGGGGATTAAACGTTCTGCAATTACATTGAGGAACGATGAAATGTTACTGGCCTGTGATTGGCTCTCCTATTGTTAGTGAAGTAAGTGAGATCCCCTTGTTGGTGTCATTAATGGAATTTAAGAAACCATGTGAAATGTTTCCCCCAAATCCAAAAAGGTGACCCCCTTGGGTAGGTACCCATCCTAATATTCCTAATATGAGTTTGTAGTCCCCGATACTACAGGAAACATGTGGGCAATCATTTACACCTTTTACAGCAGGACAGTAAATATCAGAAGACAATTCAAACATAAGACCAACAGCAGGAAGTCTTCTAACTTAATGTGTAATGTAATCTGTCATTAGAATTCACCCTGTACAGGGAAGTCTTATGCTGTGTACACACGACCGCTCTTTCCGTCAAAATAAACTCTGAAGGACTTTCCAATGGAATTCTGCTGAAACTGTCTTGCCTACACACGATTAAATGATGAAACAGTTCCGTCGGACTTCTCCTGCCAGAAAGTTCGAAACGTGTGTACGCGGCATTAGATGGATTATAAGTAAGACACACAACAAGTAAAGTCCTACTTCAGATAACACTTCTAAAGCAGTTACAGCAACAGGTTTTTTTAAGGTTTAAACCACCAAATGAATGAAAACTGACAGTTGTAAGCACCCCCCCCCCAGTGTTATATGTTTTTTCCCAAATCCTCCAACTGCCATTTTTGCCAAATACTGTATATTGACCTTCTACAGGAAGTAAAAGAAAAGAGATCTACTTGGAGGATCAACAGGTAATAAAAATGCTCGGAAAAACAAAACCTTCTATGCTAATGACAGATTGCACCATTTATGTAATTATTGATCAGACCATAGTTACACTTTAGTGCCAACATCATAACATTTCCAGGGAAATGTTATCCAAAAAAATAGATCTGTCCACTCAGAGTCATCAAAGTGAGCCCCAATCAGAGGAATCTCCGCCCCCAGGAGAAGTGGAAGGATTATGACGGGACACTCAGCGCTCTCAGATCTCTTGTAGTTGTGATGTGTGAATAGTCTATGGAGAAGAATAATAACTCTTATGTGATGTCACTTTGGAATCACCAACTTGGGTGGGATCTGATCTCGGCTACACTCCAACCCTCCCCTTCCACCTCTCCTCCCTTTGCTTACCGCACTTTTTTTCCCTTTTCTTTATTCTTTTTTTCCCAAATCTTATATCTATATTTAACCCTTTCAATACGGGACACTTTCACCCCTTTTGGCCCAGGACAATTTTCAGCTTTCAGAGCTGTCACCCTTTGAATGACAATTACGCAGTCATGTAACACTCTACCCATATGACATGCAGTTTTTTTTTCACATAAATAGAGCTTTTGCTAGTAATTAATCACTGGGGTTTTTTTTTATATTTTTTGCTAAACAAATGAAAAAAGACATAATTTTGAAAAAAAAAAAAATTTTGTTGTTGTTGTTGTTTATGCTTTTACAATTTTGCAAATAAAAAGGAAAATTTATTATCAGATACTTACCGTAATTTTCCTTTCCTAATGGACTCCATAGCAGCCTACGTGTGGGTTAACCCCGCCTCCTCTCCAATGCTATAGGACCCCATTCCCATAAATGAGTACTCACCACTAGCTACTGCGTTCTGTACCTAGCCTACTCCTTGACCAATGGGTGGGAACTCCGTCTGCCATGGAGTCCATCAGGAAAGGAAAATTACGGTAAGTATCTGATAATAAATTTTCCTTTTTCCTGACAGACTCCATGGCAGCCTACGTGTGGGAAATAACTAGCTAACCACATGGGTGGGTATGCTGAACAAAACATACATTTTAATTTGTCCTATCGGTCGATAGGATTTGCAACCCAAAGTTTACAGAGGACAGTGAGGCAGGCTCTATACAATAATGTGACATGAAGGTATTAATAGAAGCCCATGAGGCTGCTTTGCAGATGGTGTCTGGAGCCACATGTCCAGCCGCCCACGAAGCTGCCATTCCCCTGGTGGAATGGGCTGTCACCGTCTTTGGAGGAGCCAAGCCTATAGCCCTGTATGCTTGTTGTATGGTCTGTACGATCCAGGTCACAATTGTCCTGGTTGAGGCTTTCTTTCCTATATTGCTGCCCGAGTGAAGAACGAAGAGATGACAAGAACGTCTAAAGGGAGAAGTAACTTTGAGATATTCTTTTATAGCTTCGCCTACATCTAGAGGGTGATTTTCATTGGACCCTGGGGTCCTGAATGTAGGTAAAACGATCTCCTGATTGACGTGGAATACTGAAGATACTTTTGGGTTGGAACCCAGCATAGGGATGAGGACTACATGGTCCAGAAAAAACGTTAAGAAGGGTTCTTCATGACCAAGTGATGCAATCTCACAGACCCTTTTGGCTGAGGTAATGGCCACTAAGAAGGCCACCTTTGCTGAAAAGTCCTTGATAGAGAGCAGGGAGGGCCCCGTAGTACTGAGTCCAGAGATCGAGTCAAGGACTAGTGGAAGGTCCCATTTGGGGAACCTAGGCTTTCTTTGGGGCTTGAGCCTCGATGCACCTCGAAAAAATTGTCTAACCAAAGGATGAACTGCCCACGAAGTGCCGGAGAAGGCCGATAGTGCCGAAACTTGGACTCTCAGAGAGCTGACAGATAAAGGTAAATCTAGGCCCGTTTGGAGGAAGCTGAGAACATCCTGGACTTTTAGATGTCTAAAAGACCTGCCCTGAGGAGAGCAAAACTCCACGAATTTGGACCAGATTCTTCCATAGACTTTATTTGTACTAGATCTTCTCGAGCTCATGAGAGTGGATATTACTTCTGAGGCACAACCTAGGGATTCCAGCCTCTCCCTTTCAAGAACCAGACCATCAGTCTCAGCACTGCCGGACAAGGGTGCAGGACTGACCCTTGAGAAAGAAGGTCCGGCCTGAGAGGGAGAGGCACTGGGTCCCGACAGCTGAGCCGGACCAGGAGAGGGAACCAAGGCCTGTTCGGCCAGTAAGGAGCTATTGTCACCACCTCCACTGGTTCTGCACCGAGCCTCTGCAGGAATCTCAGCATGACTAGCAGTGGCGGAAAGGCATATGCCCGCTTGAACCTCCACTGATCCGTCAGGGCGTCTGTCCCGATGGCTTGACTGCAGAGACCCCTGGTGTAGAAATTCTTCAGCTTGCAATTGCAGGGGGAAGCAAACAGATCCACTTCTGGATCGGTCTTGAGTGACAAGATCCACCTGAACGTCTCTATGTGAAGAGACCACTCGTTGTTGTCCAACTTGGTTTGGGATAGGAAGTCCGCTTGAGTGTTTTGGACACCTGGGACAAAGACTACCGAAATGTTGGCAAGGTTTTTCTGCGCCCACGATAGGATGGGCTCGACTTCCCGCAGGAGAGTGGGACTCCGAGTACCCCCTTGCCTCTTCACATACGACACCGCTGTGGTGTTGTCCATTCTTAACAGTACTGACTCCCCTGTCAGCAGATGAGAGAAAGACTGAAGGGCACACCAGGCCACTCGAAGTTCCAAGATGTTCGACCCTGGGTAGGAAAGACATGCGTCCCACTTGCCCTGAGCCAGGTTTGACCCGCAAAGGGCTCCCCAACCGGTACCGCTGGCATCGGTCAAGACCGTCACCCAAGAGATGGGAGCGATGGAATGGCAGGTCAGGAGGTTCTTGCGCTGAAGCCACCAGAAGAGGCTGTTCCTCATTGTAGAATTTATGCGGATGACCTGATTCTTGTCCCCTGACTTCCATTGTCGTAGGAGACCTGACTGGAAGGGACGCAATCTCCATAAGGCCCATTTTACCATGGGAGTCGTGGAAACCATCGTGCCGACGACTTTCAGGCACTGAGAGGCTTTCATTTGCCGGGCATGTAGGGCCCGAGAGACTCTGTCTCGAACCATAGGAATTTTCTGTAATGGAAGGGAGATAGTGTTTGCTACTGTATCGAACTGAGCTCCCAAATATATTAGACGCTGAGTTGGGGCCAGTGACTCTTTTCTAAGTTTAGGAGCCACCCGAAGTTGGACAGCGTGGAAATCACTTGTTCCCGGTGGACCAGCAACTGCTCCCTTTTCTGAGACAACACCAGCAGGTCGTCGAGGTAGTGGTAAAGACATACCCCTTTTGATCTTATGAGTGCCACCGTAGCTAGGAGGACCTTCGAAAAAACCCAGGGGGACGTCGTCAGGCCGAAGGGGAGGCAGATAAATTGGACATGATCTGACCCCACTTGGAAACGGAGGTATTTGTGAAATTCTTTTTCCATTGGGACGTGGAAATACGCGCCTTCAGGTCGATTGATATCATCCAGTCGCCTGGCTGTATAGCTCTCTGAATGGTCACCAAGGTTTCCATCTTGAATCTTCCGTTCTCTATGAATTTGTTGAGATATGTGAGGTCTATGACTGGGCGCCAAGAGCCCCCCTTTTTTTGAACTAGGAAGAGAGGGGAGTATATCCCCTGGAACCATTCGTCCTGTGGGACATGTACCACTGCTCCTTGAGTTTTCAGAAGGTCCACATAGGACGGCAATATCTGTTTCTGATCCTCTGCCCGAGGAAGAAGAGTGGAGATGAATCTGGGGTGAGGAGTACTGGAAAAGGCCCATCTGTGGCCTGACAAGACTGTCCTTATGACCCAGAAGTCTGAGATTGAGGCCACCCAGACGTGCTGGAAGAGGAGCAGACGAGCCCCCACCCGGCCCGCCTGGGCGGGCGTAATCTCAAAAAGACTTAGCCTGATCGCGACCACTGGACGTTTGAATTTTAACAGGTTTACGGAAGGATGTCTGCCCTCTGCTCCAATTCTTCCTAAAGTCCCGGCCAGGCTTGTAGAAGCGTGCTTCCCTGGAGCGCTCCGGGCTTCATCTTCTGAACTGGGGCTTCTTTCGACCCAGCATGCGCTTGTCCTGGGTAGGGATGAGCCGAACACCCCCCCCGGTTCGGTTCGCACCAGAACTTGCGAACGGACCGAAAGTTCGCACGAAAGTTAGAACCCCATTGACATCTATGGGACTCGAACGTTCAAAATCAAAAGTGCTCATTTTAAAGGCTAATTTGCATGGTATTGTCCTAAAAAGGGTTTGGGGACCCGGGTCCTACCCCAGGAGACATGTATCAATGCAAAAAAAACTTTTAAAAACGGCCGTTTTTTCGGGAGCAGTGATTTTAATGATGCTTAAAGTAAAAAAAAAAAAAGTGAAATATTCCTTTAAATATCGTACCTGGGGGGTGTCTATAGTATGCCTGTAAAGTGACGCGTGTTTCCCGTGTTTAGAACAGTCCCTGCACAAAATGTCATTTTTAAAGGAAAAAATCTCATTTAAAACTGCTTGCGGGTTTAATGTAATGTCAGGTCCTGGCAATATGGATGAAAATCAATGAGACAAACGGTACCCCCCAGTCCATTACCAGGCCCTTTGGGTCTTGTATGGATATTAAGGGGAACCCCGCACCCAAATTAAAATAAGGAAAGGTGTGGGGCCACCAGGCCCTATATACTCTGAACAGCAGTATACAGGCGGTGCAAACAAGATAGGGACTGTAGGTTTGTTGTTAAGTAGAATCTCTTTGTAATTTTGAATGGGTACATTTTTAACGTGTTTAGCTCCAGCCAAAAAATCTTTTTTAAGCTTTTTGGAAAACATAGGGAAGGGTTATCACCCCTGTGACATTTGTTTTGCTGTCTTTCCTCCTCTTCAGAAGATTTCACCTCACTTTTTGTCCCAATGAAAAATGTTTTTTGAAAATGTGGGTTTTTTTGTGGAACAAGGATTGGAAAGCATCAGTGGAAAGGAGAAATGTTTTTCCCATATTAACTCTTACAGGAGAGAATTTCCCTTCCTAGGGGTAGAGTTCATCTCACTTCCTGTTGTCTCCTTCCGTTTGCAAGTAGGAGTCGTTTGTAAGTTAGATGTTTGAAAGTAGGGTCCTGCCCTATATACTCAGCAGAAATTTGGGCCTTGGGTGTTGCTGTGGCCACAACACTGTAAGCCCTCACAGGGCCCTGCTGTGAAATATTAGATCAAAAATTGTAATTACACACCCCTGTTAAACAGGGGCTGAAAAAATGGGCCTTAGGCACTGGTGCTGGTGCCACAACACTGCAACCCCTCACAGACACTCTAGTTGGAACGCAGGAACGAGCCCTGCTGCAAAGTATTGCATCAAAAATTGTAATTACACGCCCCTGTTAAACAGGGGCTGAAAAATTGTGCCTTAGGCACTGGTGGTGGCGCCCAGAACCAAAAATGTTCTTACAAGCTATCAGCGTGATGATTGAGGAGGAAGAGGATAATTACTCAGGGATAGTCACTCAGCATCAGCATAGGCAGTCTTTGAAGGGATCTGAGATTTCAAAAAAAATTATTCGGTTACATCAGCATCAGGTGCTTGGTAGCTGGTGGTGATCCAAGACTGATTCATTTTTATGAAGGTCAGTCGATCGACCGAGTCGGTGGACAGATGCACCGTGTGATCGGTTACCACGCCTCCAGCAACACTGAATGTGCGTTCCGAAAGAACGCTGGATGCAGGACAGGCCAGTAGCTCAATTGCATACTGTGCAAGCTCTGGCCAGTGATCCATCCTCAAGACCCAGTAACCCAGAGGATTTTCGGTGGGAAAGGTGTCCAAGTCTGATTTTGCCCCTAGGTATTCCTGCACCATGTAAAACAGACGCTGGCAATGGTTGCTGGAACCGATCATACCTTGGGGCTGCGGACCAAAAAATTGTCTGAACGCATCGGTCAGATGGCCACCTTCTCCACCGCTCCTTCTTTGACTGACCGAAGCCTCAGCAACACGTTGTCCAGAAACAGGAGTTTGTAACCTCCCAGTCTCTGGGAACGCGTTGCACAGACCTTTCTGCAAGGCCACCCGAAGATATTTCATCCTCTGCTCCCTCTGCGATGGCAAGATAAGGTCCGCAACCTTACCCTTGTAACGTGGATCAAGGAGGGTTGCCAGCCAGTATTGGTCCTTCTCCTTGATACCACGAATATGAGGACCCTAACGCAGGCTTTGCAGGATCAGGGAGGCCATGCAGCGTAGGTTTGCTGAGGCATTCGGTCCGGAGTCCTCTGGGTCACTAAGGACGACATGGTCCGCAGCCACCTCCTCCCAGCCACGTACAAGTCCATGTGTTTCTTGGGACTGATCCCTTAAAGACTGCTGCTGATGCTGAGTGCCAGGCTCCACCTCCATACTGACACAATCTTCCTCCTCCTCCTCCTCCTCGTCCTCTTCCTGTGTGATCAGCGGGCACGCAGGAACACTGTCTGGATAAAGGGGGCCTTGAGAGCTAAGGAAGTCCTCCTCTTCCTGCCTCTGTTCTGCCTCAAGTGCCCTGTCCATTATTCCACGCAGTGTGTGCTCCAACAGGTGGACAAGGGGGACAGTGTCACTGATGCATGCACTGTCACTGCTCACCATCCTCGTGGCCTCCTCAAATGGTGACAGGACAGTGCATGCATCCCTGATCATGGCCCACTGGCGTGGGGAAAAAAAACCAAGCTCCCCTGACCCTGTCCTGGTGCCATAGTCGCACAGGTACTCATTGATGGCCCTCTGCTGCGTGTGCAGCCGCTGCAGCATGGCCAACGTTGAGTTCCACCTGGTGGGCATGTCACAGATTAGGCGGTTCTTGGGCAGGATAAACTCCTTTTGGAGGTCCGTCAGCCGAGCACTGGCATTATATGACCGGCGGAAATGCACACAGACTTTCCTGGCCTGCCTCAGGACATCCTGTAAGCCCGGGTACCTGCCCAAGAACCGCTGCACCACCAAGTTAAGGACGTGAGCCAAACAGGGCACATGGGTCATTTGTCCCTGTCGGAGGGCAGAGAGGAGGTTGGTGCCATTGTCGCAAACCACGATTCCTGCCTTAAGTTGGCGTGGCGTCAACCACCTCTGAACCTGCCCCTGCAGAGCTGACAGAACCTCTGCTCCAGTGTGGCTCCTGTCCCCCAAGCACACCAGCTCAAGCACCGCATGGCATCTTTTGGCCTGCGTACTTGCGTAGCCCCTTGAACGACTATGGAGCACCGCTGGTTCCGAGGAAGAGGCCATGGAGGAAGAAGAAGAGGAGGGGGTGGAGGAGAGAGGTGTGTCACAATCATTCGCATTTTGGAGGCGTGGTGGCGGAACAACCTCCAACACTACTGCACCTTGTCCTGCATCCTTCCCAGCTGCCAGCAGAGTCACCCAATGCGCCGTGAAACTTAGGTAACGTCCCTGTCCATGCCTGCTGGACCATAAGTCAGCGGTAATATGCACCTTACCGCTGACCGCCCTGTCCAGCGAGGCATGGACATTGCCTTCCACATGCCGGTAGAGAGCCGGAATCGCCTTCCATGAGAAAAAGTGGCGTTTGGGTACCTGCCACTGAGGAACTGCACATTCCACAAACTTACGGAAGGGGGCAGAGTCTACCAACTGAAAAGGCAGCAGTTGAAGTGCTAGCAATTTTGCCAAGCTAGCATTCAACCGCTGGGCATGTGGATGGCTGGGAGCAAACTTCTTTCGGCGGTGCAGCAGCTGGGGCAGGGAAATTTGCCTGGTACAATCTGACGTCGGTGTACCAAAAGCAGATTGCCCACAAGTACTTGGCTGTGACACACCTAATTCTACACCTTCATTCCTCTCAGTGCAGGTCTCAGAGAGGACTGAAGGTCTAGTGGGGTTGGAAATCTCAGCTGATGAGGAGCAAGGAGAGGTCCTCTTTGTTCTTTGGTGTGGGTCTTTTAGATACGCTTGCCAACGAACTGCATGGCAGGTCAACATATATCTGGTCAAGCATGTGGTACCCAAGCGGGAGATGTTTTGGCCACGTGAGATACGCTTGAGACATATGTTGCAAATAGCAGCGGTGCGATCTGATGCACTCGTCTCAAAAAAGGCCCACACCAAAGAACTTTTTGAATAACGCGCAGAGACTGCAGCGCCCTGCACATGTGGAGCTTTGGGGTGTGATGCAGTCAATGTGCTGCCCTTAGGCTGGCCCCTGGAGGGCATCCTGCCTCGTTGGTGATGTGCCGCCTCCTCCTCCTCTCTCCTATCAGGCACCCACGTTGAGTCAGTGACCTCATCATCCCCCCCCTCCTCATCACTGGAGCAAACCTGGCAGTATGCTGCAGCAGGGGGAGCATGACTGCCAGATTGCTGTCCTTCTTGGGCACCCCCTCTGTCCATGCTCATGTTACTGCCTTCATCAAGCTCAGTATCATCATCAGAGCCTTCCAAACGCTGGGCATCCTCCTGGAGCATGTACCCAACACTGTGGTCAAACAGTTCGAGGGACTCCTCAGGAGGACATGGTGGGGCTAGGGAAGGAGTCACTGATGACATTGAGCCGAGGGAAGAGGCCGCTGCTTTGCCAGACAAAGTACCCTGGGCATGGGTGAGAGAGGATGAGGAGGATGAGGACGGCTTGGTCATCCACTAGACCAAGTCTTCTGCATGTTGCGGCTCAACACAGCCAGCTGCCGAAAAAAAGGCCAAGCGTGTCCCACGGCCACGTGCTGATGAGGATTCACCGTCTCCACAACCAGCACTAGACACAGAGCCTGCTTGCCCTCTCTTATTGGCTTGTGACTGTCTGCCTCTCCTTCTAGGCCTTCCAGACATACTAATGGCCTGTAGCTGCACTAAACTGGGATATATAGATATATATATATCTCTATATATCGATATATATATATATATATATCGATATATAGAGATATATATATATCTCTATATATCGATATATATATATATGTACTGATACTGCAGCTAGCTAAATCAACTGTCTGCCTGTAGTATGAGAACACCACCAACCTTCTATAGGTAGCTTTAGCTGAACACTGTGAGGTGGACGCACCCCACTAACTTGTAGGTAGCAGAACACTGTGAGCAGGACACACCCCACTAACTGTAAATAGTCTAGCTGCCTGACTGTGGTACTAATAGGATCAAAAGAACACCAGCAATTTTCTTCAGGTAGCTGTATATACTGTAACAAGACAAGCCTTCCTGTCAGTAGGAAGATAACAGGAACGGATCTAGCTGAACACTGTGAGCAGGACGCACCCCACTAGCTTGTAGGTTTAGCTGAACACTGAGGTGGACGCACCCCACTAACTTGTAGGTTTAGCAGAACACTGTGAGCAGGACGCACTGCACTAACTGTAAATAGTCTAGCTGCCTGACTGTGGTACTAATAGGATCAAAAGAACACCAGTAATTTTCTTCAGGTAGCTGTAAATACTGTAACAAGACAAGCCTGCCTGTCAGTAAGAAGATAACAGGAATGGATCTAGCTGAACACTGTGAGCAGGACGCACTGCACTAAATGTAAATAGTCTAGAAGATAACAGGAACGGATCTAGCTAAACTGAATACAGTGTATATATATATATATATATATATATATATATATATATATATATATATATATATATATATATATATATAAATAACACCTGGGATGCATATATATATATACACAATACACTTTAAGTGCAGCTAACTGACTGACTGTCCTGCCTAATCTAGCTAACTCAAATGAAATGACACTGTCTCTCTCTCTCTCTCTCTATCTCTCAGCACACCGGAACACACTGCACAGGGCCGCCGTGCAGGCGGCCTTATATAGTGTGGGGCGTGTACTAAATCCCCTGAGCCATAATTGGCCAAAGCCTCCTTGGCTTTGGCCAATTACGGCTCTCTGTTCAGGCGGCGCTGTGATTGGCCAAGCATGCGGGTCATAGTGCATGCTTGGCCAATCATCAGCCAGCAATGCACTGCGATGCTGCAGTGAATTATGGGCCGTGACGCGCCACACGAATTTGGCGCGAACGACCCATATCGTTCGCAATTCGGCGAACGACCGAACAGCCGATGTTCGAGTCGAACACGAAGCTCATCCCTAGTCCTGGGGAAGAAAACCCGATTTACCACCTGTGGCTCGCGTAATGGCATCGTCAAGCTTATTGCCAAACAGTGAGGACCCCTCAAACGGGATTTTACACCATGCTTGCTTAGAGCCCGGGTCAGCAAGCCAGGGGCGCAACCAGAGGGCTCTCTTGGCTGTAACCGAGGACAACATAATACGAGCCAGTAGGCGGATCAAATCAATGGACGCCTCCCCAAGGAAGACTGCTGCCAGCTTCAGCTCTGCGGCTGCTGAACTTCCGGCCAGTTCTTCTGATACGCCCTTAAGGAAGGACTCCACGTTCTCCGTCCAGGCCTCCATGGCTTTGGACATGGCCACTAGTGCCAGGGCTGGTTTACAGGCCATACCGGCGAGCCCGGAAATTCTTTTTAGATCTAGATCTATTTTCCTCTCGAGCCCATCTTTGAAAGATACTGCGTCTTCTAGAGGAAGAGTCACATGTTTGGCTAGACGCATAAGAGCTGCGTCCACAAGGGGAGTATTCTCCAAACTCTTCACTTCTTCCGACTTGAAGGGGTACAATCTGGAGGTTTTATTAGACATGGAGGACTTTTTCTCTGTTTTACTCCATTCTTCCTCAATGATGTCCTTTAGCTCCGGAAGGAGAGGAAAGTTTGCGTGGTCTTTCCCCAGATGCTTGAAGAATTTTTTCTGCTTGGCTGGGGGAGTGGAAGGGTCTTCCCACTTCAAGGCTTCCTTGATCGCTTTGATTAATGGGGAAACCATCGTGAAATCAACTCCTCCAATGTCCTCTTCATTAACAGACTCGTCATCTGAGGAGTCAAGAGAGGCAGCATGGGGCTGGGAAGTGCCCAGGTCATCACGGGCCTCTTCAGCCGGCGGGCCAGACAAGGTGGTAGACTGGCTCAATATGCGAGGTGCATCCCTCTCCATTAGGGATTGCTGCACCACCCATTTCACAAGAGACTCTAAACGCTGGTTTTCCGTCTCCTTTTCCCCAACCGCATGGGCAAAGTAACGGTCACACAAGGACTTGCCCTCCGGGACTCGTGTCCTACATCCCCAGCAGGCTCTGCGATCAGAGCGGCTGTCATGGCGGTGGGAGTGGTGTCTTGAGGAGGAACGAGAACGTCTCCTCTGGTGGGATCCGGACTGGGAGTCTCATCTGGATCTGGATGAAGATGAGTGATATTGTGGCTTGGCAAGGTCACTGGCATTCTGGACCGCGTTTAGCGGGTCCGACCTGGAAGGGCTGGAGAAAAAAAAAAGAGGGGAAGGGGAAAAAGGCAGAGCACCACAACACTTGTGCCCAAATCTCATCCCCTCCCCTCACGAGCACATACCTTGTGCGTGAGGGCTGGCCACTTAAAGGCGGTGACTTGTCCATGACCTAGGACGCGGATGTCACTTTAAACAGTCTGCAGAGACAATGGCCTAAGAAAACCAAGGCACCAAAATGAGAAGGTTTCAGGAAAAAACTCTGCTTTAAAGATGCACAAAAGCATGGATCAACACATATTCAAGGCAAAAAAGAAAAACTCTTGCCGCATATACATATATATATAATCATTTTATATGCGTTTTATTTATTATTATATAAAAAAAGAATACTGTTTCCTAAAAATAAATTATTAGTCCATTATTTATACCTTGTATATATAATTTTCTTTTTTTTTTTTTTTTAGAAAAACAATGGAGAGTATTGTTTTCTCCCCTTTTTTTTTTTTTTTTTTTTTTTAAAATACATGCAGAGGTTTCAAGCCACTCACCTGGAGACCAGCAGGGATCCGCTCCTCCTTTCCCTACCAAGGGAAATCCCAACACAGTAGGACAGGAGGGCGGAATTTAAATTCCCCGCCCGTGACGTCACCATCTCCTACTGCGCACGCGCAATAGGAGACCACCGCACGGCGCCTGCGCGGCCGATGAACGGACCGCCGTACCGTGCATGCGCGAGCCAAGCCTCGCTCTCGAGGTGGCTACAGTGCAGGCACCAGCGGCGGAGACTGCCGCAACCCGGAAGTGCCGTGGCAGGCTGGAACGCACGCGTTCCAGCCGCCATGAGGAGAACGAGACACACTAAACTACCAGGGAGAAACAGACCACATACAAAAACTGCCATGGAGAATGCAATGAAGGAGCCACAGACCTTGCCAGCCGTTGATGAAACTGTCCGCCGGGCATACAGAGGCGACCACCCGTCCACCAAGGGGAAATACTCAAGCCTCTTTAAGCTGCTCGCCTGCCCATGGCTGGGCTCTGAGCTGCACCGCACATGTATGCCAAATCCTGGATCCATTCAATCCTGACGCGAACAGCATGTGTAGGTCCATAGAGGAGGACAAAAAAGGAACGCAGTAGCTAGTGGTGAGTACTCATTTATGGGAATGGGGTCCTATAGCATTGGAGAGGAGGCGGGGTTAACCCACACATAGGCTGCCATGGAGTCTGTCAGGAAATAATCTTTCTTCATAAATTTAGGCCAAAATTTATTCTGCTACATTTCTTTTGATGAAATACAATACAAATATCCCCCAAAAATTACTCCTTTTTTCCCACATTTTTTTTTACATACTGTCACCTTTGTAGTACAGCATCATCATATAACTGGCGTGGCAGTGATCATGGACAGTATGTGAAAAAAAATATTTCTTTTTTTTCTTTTTTTAATACTTTTTTTTTTTTTTTTTTACATCCCGTGACCAGAACAATACAGGGTTACCATAGTACAACTTTACTACTCGGGGAAGGCAATCATGATTTTTTAAATTTTTTTTCATACACGCTATGATTGCTTATAACAATGAATATCACTCTTATAAGCAAATGAGGCAAAAAGGAAGTTCTGGACAGCCGCACTCCAGAATATAGCCTTTATTGGTAAAAAAAAATCCAAACCACAGCAGAAAATGGGACAAACTAGCTGATGCGTGTCACACTTAACAGTGCTCAATCATAAGCTATGATTAACCACTTCAGCCCCGGAAGGATTTACCCCCTTCCTGACCAGAGCACTTTTTACAATTTGGCACTGCGTTGCTTTAACTGCTAATTGCGCGGTCATGGAATGCTGTACCCAAACAAAATTTGCGTCCATTTCTTCCCACAAATAGAGCTTTCTTTTGATGGTATTCGATCACCTCTGCGGTTTTTATTTTTTGCGCTATAAACGTAAAAAAAATGAAAATTTTGAAAAAAAACAATATTTTCAACTTTTTGTTATAAAAAAAATCCAATAAACTCAATTTTAGTCATACATTTAGGCCAAAATGTATTCGCTCACATGTCCTTGGTAAAAAAAATGCCAATACGCGTATATTTATTGGTTTGCGCAAAAGTTATAGCATTTACAAACTAGGGTACATTTTCTGGAATTTACACAGCTTTTAGTTTATGACTGCCTATCTCATTTCTTGAGGTGCTAAAATGGCAGGGCAGTACAAACCCCCCCCAAATGACCCCATTTTGGAAAGTAGACACCCCAAGGAAATTGCTGAGAGGCATGTTAAGCCCATTGAATATTATATTTTTTTGTCCCAAGTGATTGAATAATGATAAAAAAATAAAAATAAAAAAATGTTTACAAAAAGTTGTCACTAAATGATATATTGCTCACACATGTCATGGTTATATGTGGAATTGCACCCCAAAATATAATTAGCTGCTTCTCCTGAGTATGGGGATACCACATGTGTGGGACTTTTTGGGAGCCTAGCCGCGTACGGGGCCCCGAAAACCAAGCACCGCCTTCAGGATTTCGAAGGGCGTAAATTTTTGATTTCAATCCTCACTACCTATCATAGTTTTGAAGGCCATAAAATGCCAAGATGGCAACCCCCCCCAAATGACCCCATTTTGGAAAGTAGACACCCCAAGCTATTTGCTGAGAGGCATGTCGAGTCCATGGAATATTTTATATTTTGACATAAGTTGCAGGAAAATGACAAACTTTTTTTTTTTTTTGCACAAAGTTGTCACTAAATGATATATTGCTCAAACATGCCATGGGCATATGTGGAATTACACCCCAAAATACATTCTGGGAAATAAGATAACCCCATCAAATAGTTGGTGGGACTTTAACGGCAACGCAGTAGTAAAAAAAAACAGTTTTATTGATACAAATATACAAAAAAATAGAAAGAAATCCACATATAAATCAAGTATTGTATAAAAAAGGCTAAAAAATAGATATGCTGGTGTGGTAATCGAAAACATATATATTCGTGCAGTCTTCCACTTGGACCTACGCGTTTCGGGACTGAATAGAAAGTACCTTCATCAGGGTAAAACTTGTGGGAAGAGTCACACTGCATGATAGAATATAGATTTTAGTAAGTACACATCATATGCATTACAACAACTGCTTGTATCACAGACCATTCAGCCCGGTTACCCAAAAAAGAGGTACAGCATACCCAAGCATATTCAGTATGAGAAGCTCACTGCCAGGTCCAGGAGGCAAGCCCATCAAAGACGCCCCGAGATACCAGAGGAGGACGGGGCGTGTGGCTGGCCCCACCTTATCCACACTGGTCCACCCATATGACGCCAAAATTGGCAAGGCTCGCTGGAGAAAAAATGATAGTATCTTAGATGTAACATAGGTTGGTATCTAGAAAAAAAGAAAACTGGTGAGGCCAATATATATAAAAAAAATAACAATAATAGCGTGGACACAAGGCTATCTGACTATCATATGAATCTGTGTCCAAGCAAAACACAAAATAAGTAAAAGTGTATATCTTACCCAAATGGTAGCACTGAACCTCGAGGCTGAAGAAAAACGGGTGAGGGAAAAAGCCAAAAAGTACAGGGGGGAAGAGACCAGGGGGGGGGACAGAGACCCTATGCAGGTAAGTAGCTCCGGTGAATCAATTAAGTAGGTGGTTCCTTCACAAAAGCAGAGTCTGCAAGAGAAAGGGAAAGCAATGATGACAGGCACATTACATTTCCACAAACAAGGAGAAAAGAGAAAGATTACCATAAGGGTCCGGAGCTAGCACCCACTGCTAAAGGGCATGGTACTCGTCCATGTGAGTGAAACCACCACCGACCAGGACAGTGACAGTGTCTCATGGTCCGGTGCAGCTTCATATAGTTTCAGAGGGGCGGGATCAGGTGCGACGGTGGTGGACGTACAGACGCCGTATGTCATGGCATCAACGGTAGAGAGAAGAGCCGTAAACAGCTACAAGGAGGCGTCACATTCACTGCGGCAACCTCCTATAATGGTATAATGTGGCCGGGAGAGAGGACACGCAAGGCTCCTCCCACACGTGCGTGCAAGGAGACATATGCTTCAGATCAATCTCCTAGCAACGAAGGAAGGGGGAGAAAACAACAACAATGGTGCAGCGGGATACATAAGAATGACACAATGTAAAAAAGGGAGAAAATCAATAGGATGACACAATGTAGGAAAGGGAGAAAATCAATAGGAGACATACTGGGCGGATGGCGAGCCAGATCCGTCAATCGGCTGAAAAGAGGCACCAAACACCATTGCACATATATCCCCCATGGGGAGCTATGCCAAAAGCGTCAAAAAAAAGGGGGGTGCCCTGAGCCGCCGCTGCACGGCACTCCCAACAGCAAAACCGTGAGGGGGGTCATGCAACCACAGCCCACCGACGCAGGGAGGCGACTGAGCCACCCTAGCACTTAGGCCGGACGCCAAAAAATGAGGCCCCCCAAAACAGGATCATGGATCCCGGGAGGCCCCCCTGTGCCGGGCGGGACAAGGAGGGGCCAGTAGATGTACCCTGACAGAGCCTGCAAATCACGGGAGTGGCAAAGAGCTTCACTGGATACTAAGGTAAATACATACATAAAGCAAGAACAAAAATATAAATGGGTGAACCAGCATAGACAAAGCAAAAACATAACCAAATCAAGACCATATATATAACAAATAAACACACATGGGTGGACAAGCACAGGCAGATCATCAGCAAATCGTCAGAGATAGGAAAGATCACAAAAAGTAACAAAGATTATAAAAAGAAAGAGAAAAAAAAATGTTCAATTGACAGAGATCCAACCTCAAGGAGCTTATAACTCCTTCTCGCATACCCCAGAGGAGAATCCCTCCAGAAAGGGTCTGTAGCTCAACTGTTCGTTTAACCCGGGGGGTGAGGTGGCAGCAAGGTCAAGGATCCAGCGGGCCTCACGCTGTAAGAGGATCTTATTCCAATCCCCACCCCTCGGGTTAGGGTGAACTCTATTCAGGATGAGAAAATAAATATTGGGAAAAATACAGTGGTGCTCGTTAGCCACATGCCTTCCTAACGGGAGGTCAGGATTGGCTTTCCTCATAGCAGCTATGTGTCGCGAGGCTCATAATGAAAACTTTTGTTTCGTCTTGCCGACATAAAATTGTCGGCACTGGCACATAAGAAGATATACGATGCCCTCAGTCTTACAGTTAGAAAAGTGACATGGTTTATGGGGATGTTCATTCGGGAGAATCACATCTTGTCTGGTATTCATAAATCTACATATTGGACATCCACCACAGGTGAAAGTCCCAAGCCTTTTGCATGGATCACTGCTAAAATCACCAACAAATTCGCTGTGGACTAAATGGTCCCTCAGCGAGTAGTACGTCGATAGGTAATCGCAGGATGTTCAGATAAATGTGGGCGTAGTGTGGAATCAGAGTATAGGAGGTGCCAATGTCTATTGAAGATTGATTTGACGGATTCATGTTGGTTGCTGAACATTCTGCTGCTTCTCCTAAGTATGGGGATACCACATGTGTGGGACTTTTTGGGAGCCTAGCCGCGTACGGGACCCCGAAAACCAAGCACCGCCTTCAGGATTTCTAAGGGCGTAAATTTTTGATTTCACTCCTCACTAACTATCACAGTTGTGAAGGCCATAAAATGCCAAGATGGCACAACCCCCCCCCCCAAATGACCTCATTTTGGAAAGTAGACACCCCAAGCTATTTGCTGAGAGGCATGTTGAGTCCACGGAATATTTTATATTTTGACAAGAGTTGCGGGAAAATTACAAACTTTTTTTTTTTCTTCTTTTCTTGCACAAAGTTGTCACTAAATAATATATTGCTCAAACATGCCATGAGCATATGTCGAATTACACCCCAAAATACATTCTGCCGTTCTCCACAACACCAGTCGCCGTAGGAATTTGGACCGTCGTGTCTGCATGAAGGGAGGTAAGAACAAAAACATTTTTATTTTCCCTGCACTTCATAGCGAGCAAGTTATTACACTTCAAGCAGGCTCTCTCCCCCAGCCTAAGACGGGAATCTACAAGCCGCTGGGGAAAGCCCCGGCGATTAGATTGCACGGTGCCACATGCTCCAATTTGATGTTCAAAAAGGTGACTAAAAAGTGTCACGCTCGTGTAATAATTGTCCACGTACAAGTGGTACCCCTTTCCGAATAAGGGGACACCAAGTCCCACACAATCTTGCCAGCGCTTCCTATGTAGTCAGGGCAGTTTGTCGGCTCTCTACGTGACTATCTTTGCCCTCGTAAACCATAAAACTACATGTATAGCCTGTGGCCCTGTCACAGAGCTTATACATCTTGACCCCGTATCTGGCACGCTTGCTGGGAAGGTACTGTTTGAATGACAAGTGGCCAGAAAATTTAATCAGGGACTCATCAACGCAGACAACTTGATGGGGACTAAACAAGTCTGCAAAACGTTGGTTGAAGTGGTTTACGAGGGGCCGAATTTTGTAGAGCCGATTGTATCCAGGGTCTCCACGAGGACGACAGAGTTCATTGTCATTGAAGTGCATGAACCACAAAATCTGCTCGTATCGTGCCCTGGTCATGGAAGCAGAGAACACGGGCATATGGTGAATTGGGTCAGTGGACCAATATGACCGCAACTCACTCTTTTTATTTATGCCCATGTTGAGGGAAAGGCCCAGAAAGATCTTAAATTCGGAGACCGCAATTGGTCTCTAATCTCTGGCAAGGGAGGACTGGGGAATAGTTTCGATGTGTTGACCAGTGTATAAATTGCTTTGGTCCACAATAGATCTATAGAGATATTCCGTGAAAAACAGTGAATAAAAATCAAGTAGCGTAAAATCAACTGTTTCCACCTGAATTCCGGGTTGGCCAGTGAAAGGGGGAAGTACGGGCGCTGCAGAAGTGGTGGGTTCCCAATTAGGATTGGCGAATGCAGCAGGAAGGGCACTATGGGCACGACGGGCCTGTGTTCATCTTCTTGGTGGCAGCGGGACACTACTAGTGCTTGCCACCTCGCCAGCTTGAACTGCACTTATGGGACTCGCCACGTCACCACGTGATACTGCAGTGCTGGATGTATGACCAGGGTGTACTAGGCCGCTGGTGCTTGCCAGTTCACCAGAAGGAATAGCGGCGCTAGTACTGCTCTGCTCCATACGAGGGATCTGCAGTTCTTGCACATCAAGAACAGAAGAAGAAGTTTGGGGTCTGGTACGCCTGATCTTGGCAGGGACCACAACTCCGTCGCCAGAGCTATCTGTCATGGAGCTGCTGTCCTCTACAGGATCGTATTCTGAGCCTGAATCTGACAGATGAGCGACTTCCTCTTCACTATCTGTCATGCTCAGAAACGTGTAGGCCTCTTCACTAGTGTACCTTCGATTTGCCATTTTGGGCTCTAAATTTAGTGGTACACTAGTGAGATTCACAGGCAAAAAAGCTCCTGACTGTTAGCGACTGTATCAAAACGCTACCAAAAAACTGTTAGCGATCACAGGGATCAGGCCTGACTCTGCGAACGCTGCAGTTATGTGTGCTTAGTGTTTTGTAAGTGTCAGCGATCGATCAATACTGCACTTGGGTGGGCTGGGCCGAGGGGCAAAATGCAGGTGCTAGCAGGTATCTGGGCCGATCCCGCTAACACTGCATTTTGGGAACCCTAAACTGCTGGGGACGCTAGTGAAAATCTGATCGGATCAGCAATAATCAGAAAAAAAAAAACTGCTTTTGGTGTCAGTGTGACGGGGTACAGCGGGGTGATCAGGGGGTGACTGGGGGGTGATGGGGGGGTGAAAAGTGTGCCTGCGTGTTCTACTGGTAGTGTAGTGTTGTGCAAACTTACTTGGATGCCTTCTCTCCTCGGCGCCGGAACTAAAAGACCGGCTCGAGGAGAGATGACATCACTTCCTCCACTTCTGTTTACATTTCAGAAGCCGAGGAAGCATTTCATTCGCCAGGAGCGATCGCGAGGGGGGAGCCACGAATGAGTGGCCTCCCCCTCACCTTTGATCGTCCCTGACCTGAATCCGACCGCCGCAGGCATGGGGGGGTCCGATCGGACCCCCCGCCTGCGGAAAGGCAAGGACGTACCTGTAAGTCCTTTTGCCTGCCCCTGCCATTCTGCCGACGTACATTGTCGTGCGGCGGTCGGCAGGTGGTTAAGCACTGTTAAGTGTGAAACGCATCAGTTAGTTTGTCCCATTTTCTGCTGTGGTTTGTATTTTTTACTAATAAAGGCTATATTCTGGAGTGCGGCTGTCCAGAACTTCCTTTTTGCTTCATTTGCCCTATGCTTAGCCTGCACCTGGTATTCCAGTTCTGAGGAGAGTCTTATATCCACATATCCACCTGGAGTGGTGATCCTTTCCCTTCCACTCTTATAAGCAACCATTTTTTCTGAATGAAATCCATCATTTCAGGGTGCACCATTGTGATTAGTTGTGTTTGGCCATAGTACAGATGGGCTGTGATTGGCCCTGTCTGTACCATGTGATCACTGTGAGCAATCACAGAGCTCATCACAATAGTACACAATGAATGGAAGCAATCCATTGTGTACAATTGTCATGTAATCTGCTGTGATTGGTCACAGTGATCATATGGTACTGACAACGGGCAGGTACACTGATCAGTCATATGATGTCCATCCAGAACGAGAGGACTACTGCTGGGAAGTCATTTTACTATAAACGGGAAAGGAAAGGAAGTGGTTAAACAAGCATCTTTACATTTTCTATCTGCTGATTGCATTGCAATTGTTTAATTTCAATGGTTTGATAATGCCTGACTTTTGAATGGTTTCATTTTCTTACACTTCTTTGACTTGATATATATTACTTGATATTGTAACCACATGTAATGCATCTAAAAAAACTATTTTAAAATTTAATAAAAATGATTGAAACAGAGATGAGTAATAGCTGGACAGAGAATAAAAAGAGAACAAGGACATTCAATCTTCACCTGATAGAATCCCTTAGACTTTTATCAGAACCAGATGGAACACAAGCGCCAAGCTGGGCTTAAGTGTTACTGCTGAAGACATTCCCTAAAACAGCAGTAACTCTGTATTGGAAGGCCTACACCAGCTTAAGATTGCTTTCTCACCGAACAAAGACTTCTCTCTGGCTGGTCTCCTAGCTACAGACTTGCCTGCAAAGTTGCAATGCATGAGAAGAGATGAAACATGGAAAGGAGGCATTGATCATGGGAGGGGAGGTGGAACATGCAATAGGAGGTGTGGACAAGGTGGGCTTAGATGGAGCCCTCAAGCCTGGCTGATGTATCAAAAGTTAGAAGAACCTGGAATGGACTCTCCCACCGAGGCTTTATTGGCAAGGCAGGATACCACTTGACCCCATCTTGGTCTCTGGTACTGAGTCACTCTTGGTCATGTATTATCTCAGGATCTGGCAATGAAGAAACACTTGGGAACACATCTCAGTTGGTGAATAATGAAAATGCATTACATGTTCAGTTAAAGCTGTATAAAAAAAAAAAAGATGAACATCAGAATCATGAGGAAATCAGTTCAGTCACTGGTGCTTATCTGAAAAAAAATGTTAAACGGTAAAATATTCACAAGTGTGTTTCTGATGGATATAAGCACTAAACTCAATGCATCCATCCATTACATTTCTATTTGCGCAGAGATGTTAGTTTGTATTTTTTAAAGTAGCATTTTATCTTTTCAATTCTTCCCTAGATTGTGGGATGACATTGGGGTTGTGAAACTAATGGGACATTTGCAAGTCCTTTAATATACCTTTTTTTCCCAGAGTTTCCTCTCTGAAGCTGAAGCTTGTGACTCCTGTGGTGATAGATCAGCCCAACATTAACTGTGAAAGCTTTGTCACATTCAGAGCACTAAAATGTCTTCTCTCCAGTGTGAATCCTCTGGTGTTTGATAAGGTGTGACTTCTGTGTAAAAGTTTTGTCACATTCAAAACACTGATATGGTTTCTCTCCAGTATGAACCCTCTGGTGTCTGATAAGCTCTGACTTCCCTTTAAAAGATTTGTCACATTCAGAACATGAATGTGGCTTTTCTCCAGTGTGAATCCTCTGGTGTTTGATAAGGTTTGACTTCTGTGCAAAAGCTTTGCCACATTCAGAACACTGATATGGCTTCTCTCCACTGTGAAACCTTTGGTGTATGATAAGATAACTCTTTGTTTTAAAAGCTTTGTCACATTCAAAACAATGATATGGCTTCTCTCCAGTGTGAACCATCTGATGTGTGATAAGCTCTGACTTCCCTATAAAAGCTTTGTCACATTCAGAACATGAATGCGGCTTCTCTCCAGTGTGAATCATCTGGTGTGTGATAAGATAATGCTTTGTTGTAAAAGCTTTGTCACATTCAAAACAATGATATGGCTTCTCTCCAGTGTGAACCCTCTGGTGTGTGATAAGGTCCGACTTCCCTATAAAAGCTTTGTTACATTCAGAACATGAATGTGTCTTCTCTCCAGTGTGAATCATCTGGTGCGTGATAAGGTTTGACTTCTGTGCAAAAGCTTTGCCACATTCAGAACATTTATAAGGCTTTTCTTCAGTGTGAACCCTCTGGTGTCTGATAAGATATGACTTCCATGTAAAAATTTTGTCGCATTCAGAACACTGATATGACTTCTCTCCATTGTGATCCTTCTGGTGTGCGATACCTTTTGCCTCCATTGTAAAACCTTTATCACATTCCAAACAAGAAATATCTTCTGAAATGACTCCTCTTATGTATACATGGGATGGACTTTACTATAAAGCCATTGTCACTTCCAGAACACTGAAATGACTTCTCTCCTGTTGTCCTCTGAGGCTGGATCAATGTTGAAGAGGATCCAGAACATTTATGCCTTTAGAAGACTGATATGTCTTGTGTCCTGTGTGAATCCTCCGGTGAATTGTGATAAAGGCTTTCTGACACATAAGACACCTCTATGGATCATTTCCCATGTGACTTAGTTGTATTGCTGAAGACCAACATGGCCGAAAACTTGGTTCAAAAATTCACCTTTAAAAAAAATAAAATAAAAGTCAGAATTCTATAAAAAGGGCTGAATAAAGTTGCTTTCTTTTTTAACATATATTATTAAATGTATCTAATATATAGAAACAATATATACAATATTATTTGACTGAGGACACTCTATTCTTCCCATTGGCTGATAAAATTGTCAGTTTATTACATTTTCCAGGAGGAGAATCTCATTCTTTGTTCTCATTCAGAGAAATGTGCTGCATAGTGATGGGGAATGTTCTTGGGTTTTATTTCCAGCTGCATTCAGCAAGTGCGTCTAAAAATCCAAAAAATTACAGACATAAAAGCAAACCCTACTGAAGTCAATAGGAGGCGAGATTTGAAAATCAATTCTCTCCATGTTCAAAGCCAATTTTTCCTCATGATCTTCCTCTCACTTCAGAGATGTGGTGAGATCCTCCTTTCCATTGATCTCAGTAACCTTTGAAATCCACAGACACACTGTAGGGATCTCCATTTCAGTGGGATAGAAGATCTCACCACGTTTGTAAGGTGAATGAGCAGAGATTTTTTTATATCGGGTCTTAGAAAGGGGAGTCGTGTGTAGAAGAAAAGATGAAAGCCCCTCCACCGGCCTATTCTGGTTAGATGTAAGTCTTTGGCTTTCTTTCCAAAAAGGGCAGAACAGCGGACATTTCCAGAATTAATGGAATAGAGTTCTCCTGCCATTATTGCACCTCCAACAGGTCTGAGAGGTGGTTGGGGAGATTTTGTGTAAAAGATTGGGGACTGTATACCATCTGGTCATAATGTTATATATCCGGACTCCTGGACACTGCTGGAAGAGGAGGATTTGTGAGCAAAGAATAAGATATGAGATCTTTCTGTCTGGGTGAATGTGTGACCCAAATCTCTTCCCATGTCAGAAGGAACGGGGGTGTGAAAACTTTGTTTGGATTGGTAAGGAAGTGATTGGGTATGTAAAGGGTGAGACATGCTGGCCGACTTCATCTTTATTCAGGTATCATACAAGAATACATTGTCCCCTGACCTGACTGTAGATCTCATTAATAAACATCTCATCAAGAAACGCTTGAGATGATGGGTGGCTGTCCAACCGAAGTGATGGAGGGACACCTGGATGTGGAATCTGCACTGGACCATACCAGGCCACATGCCCTCAACATGAGAAGGGTACCCTGACAGAGGCAGCCTGGCAAAGCACCATGTCCCCATGTTCATAAGGACTTTCCCTTACAACTGTGGCCCAGGGGTTCTGAGGGTCTGGGGGGAGGAATTATCAGAATCTGGAAGCCCCCTATAAAAAAGGATACCCCTTGATCCCCCTACATGAATAAGTAAGGGGTACATAGTGTGCAGTGGCAGCTGGTGCTCAATTTTTTTGGGGGGGTGCAAACAGAGCCCCAACCAACAACACCCCCTGTCACTCACCCTTGATAGGGCCTACAGACAGACAGATCGATATACAGGCAGGCAGATCGATAGGCAGGCAGGCAGATTGATAGGCAGACGGATTGATAGGTACACAGACAGATCGATAGGCAGATCGATAGGCAGGCAGATAGGTACACAGATAGATCGATAGACAGGCAGACAGATAGACAGATAGGTACACAGACAGATCGATAGGCAGGCAAATCGATAGGTACACAGACAGACAGATCGGCAGAAGGACAGACAGACAGGCAGACAGGCAGACAGATAGGTACACAGACAGATGGATAGATAGGCAGGCGGATCGATAGACAGGCAGAAAGACAGACAGACAGGCAGCAGATAGGTACACAGACAGACAGATAGGCAGGCAGATAGGTACACATACAGGCAGATCGATAGGCAGACAGACAGACCGATAGGTGCACAGACAGATGGATAGACAGGGAGGTGGGTACACAGACAGACAGACAAATCGCTATGCAGACAGATCGATAGGCAGACAGATATACACAGACAGATCGATAGGCAGGCAAATCAATAGGTACACACACACAGACAGATCGGCAGACGGACAGACAGACCGACAGGCAGATAGGTACACAGACAGACAGACCGACAGGCAGATAGGTACACAGACAGACAGACCGACAGGCAGATAGGTACACAGACAGACAGACCGACAGGCAGATAGGTACACAGACAGACAGACCGACAGGCAGATAGGTACACAGACAGACAGACCGACAGGCAGATAGGTACACAGACAGACAGACCGACAGGCAGATAGGTACACAGACAGACAGACCGACAGGCAGATAGGTACACAGACAGACAGATCGATAGGCAGGCGGACGGACGGACGGACGGACGGACGGACGGACGGACGGACGGACGGACGGATAGGTACACAGACAGGCAGATCTATAGGCAGACAGACAGACCGATAGGTACACAGACAGATCAATAGGTAGGCAGATGGGTACACAGACAGGCAGATCGATAGGCAGGCAAATCGATAGGTAGACAGACAGACAGATCGGCAGATGGACAGACAGACAGACAGATAGGTACACAGACAGGCAGATCGATAGGCAGACAGACCAATAGGTACACAGACAGATCGATAGGCAGACAGACAGGCAGCAGATCGGTACACAGACAAATCGCTAGGCAGACAGACCGATCGATCGATAGGCAGGCAGATAGGTACACAGACAGATCGATAGACAGGCAGACAGATCGGCAGACAGACAGGTACACAGACAGACAGATCGATAGGTAGACAGACAGATAGACAGACAGGCAGGCAGATAGGTACACAGACAGACAGATCAATAGGCAGGCAGATCGATAGGCAGACAGAAAGACAGACAGACAGGCAGCAGATAGGTACACAGACAGGCAGATCGATAGGCAGACAGACCGATAGGTACACAGACAGATGGATAGACAGGGAGGTAGGTACACAGACAGACAGACAGGCAGACATAGGTACACAGACAGACAAATCGCTAGGTAGACAGATCGATAGGTACACAGACAGACAGATCGATAGGCAGGCAGATCAATACACAGACAGGCAGATCTATAGGCAGACAGACAGACCGATAGGTACACAGACAGATCAATAGGCAGGCAGATAGGTACACAGACAGACAGATAGGCAGACAGACCGATAGGTACACAGACAGATGGATAGACAGGGAGGTAGGTACACAGACAGACAGGCAGCAGATAGGTACACAGATAGACAAATCGCTAGGCAGACAGACCGATTGATAGACAGGCAGACAGATAGGTACACAGACAGACAGATCGATAGGCAGGCAGATCAATACGTACACAGACAGATCGATAGGCAGGCAGATCGGTACAGACAGACAGATCGATAGGCAGGCAAATCGATAGGTACACAGACAGATCGGCAGATGAACAGACAGACAGATAGGTACACAGACAGGCAGATCGATAGGCAGACAGACAGATGGATGGGTACACAGACAGATCGATAGGCAGGCAGACAGGTACACACACAGACAGACAGATAGACAGGCAGGCAGGCAGATAGGCACACAGGTAGACAGACAGACAGATTGACAGGCAGATAGGCAGGCGGATCGATAGGCAGGCAGACAGAAAGACAGACAGGCAGCAGATAGGTACACAGACAGACAGACAGGCAGACAGATAGGTACACAGACAGATGGATAGACAGGGAGGTGGGTACACAGACAGACAGACAAATCGCTAGGCAGACAGATCGATCAATAGGCAGGCAGATAGGTACAAAGACAGATCGGCAGGCAGGCAGATAGGTACATGGACAGACAGATCGATAGGCAGGCAGATCAATACACAGACACACAGATCGATAGGCAGGCAGATAGATACACAGACAGGCAGATTGATAGGCAGACAGACAGACTGATAGGTACAAAGACAAATTGATAGACAGGCAGACAGATTGATAGGCAGGCAGATAGGTACATAGCCAGGCAGACAGAGAGAGAGAGACAGATTGATAGGCATACAGATTGATAGGCAGGCAGAGACAGAGACAGATAGATAGAGAGGGAGATAGATAGAGACCTGGTGAAGATGAGGATATACTGTATATGATGGCTGTAGCAGGACACAGTGCTGGGACCCCTCATGGTACATACAGGAGATTGCTGGGTGAATGGAGGTTAATTCCCGGGCACAGAAGAAGCAGGGCACCCCCTCCCACCGTCCGATCGCAGATCATCATCCCAGGATGGGAACATTACAAGGTATGTGGAGGGAAGACACTGACAGAGTGTCACATCACATTACCTTGATTCTTACTTCATAGAGCCGACTTCCCACTGGCACAGAAACTGAAAGTGACACGGCTACCCGGGGACAGCACCGGCTAAGTCCTACGGCGGTGCTAAGGGTCAGATAGGCAGACAGACAGAAGACTCACCCAATGAGAATGGAGAGGCGCTTAGCTTTGCGCCACAAAGCAACACAAAACCCTGTAAATGTAGCGTCTCGCCTGTAATCATGGGAGTGCATTGGCATGATGCTTCCATAGTGCAATGTGGCCGGCGCCCAAGCACAGTAAACTTAAAGAACTTTTTAATTTTTTTTTATCACTAACTTTGGGTGGGTGGCGCATGTGCACCCCCTATGGACAGGCCGCCACTGATAGTGTGTCTGCTTACTAATTTACAACAAAAACACAATACAGCACAATGACAAAGTCCAAAGAGCAACCCCCCCACCCAAACAAAATAAAAACACAATAATCCATAATAATAATGGCATCTAGCAATGTAGATCCCTCTGACATGCCACAGAAAAACACACAGACCAACCAGACTATCTGTTCCCCACAGAATTTCACTACAAATGACATTTCCCAAAACTGGCAGCTGAAAGTAGAGTAAGGGGCTCCCAGGTGATGTTATTCACTAAACTGACTAAATATCACTACTTCACCCCTAAATCACATATTCCTGACCACCTGTGTCCTAGAACCCAGTGACACTGTGCTGTGCGGTATTATTGGTTGCTCGGATGCAGATATTTGTGCGACCTACATCTCAGAACCAATGACATCATCGGTTGCTAGGATGCAGGTGGCCGTTTCACACAGCATGATTGGTTGCTAGGACAGGGGTGGCTCCAGTATCCATAGCCACCAAACTGGAAGTTGTCATTTATCCGCAGTAGAGATATCACCACTAAATGAATGAGTTCTGACTGCAGCAGAGGTTTCATGGGTGGGAGATCAGAATGGACAAACTGGTCAATACATCAACCTTCTAAAACTTAGAGAATGTAAAAGGAAGAGCGGACCTCCCAGATCTGAGACACAGAAACCTGATGATGAAAAGTCCAAGAAGTGATCACTACTCTAGTGGTGTGGGCTGTAATGGGAGGAGGAGGAACTTTATCACACAACTCATAGACCTGCAAAACAATCTACTGAATCCCCTAAGAACCAATCAAATCACTTAGTAATAGCGGATCTGGAATATGGAGAACCTTTTTTTAGCCTCTGGAATATCAAACAGGAAATCCTTCTGTGTAAAAAACACTGGCCGAGAGGTGACCCCCGACCATTCCCACCACATCCACACAATGGAGAGAGATCTACTATTGTAATGTACAACACAATATATAGAGTAGAGAGGTCAGCACTATTGTAATGTACAACACAATATATAGAGTAGAGGGGTCAGCACTATTGTAATGTACAACACAATATATAGAGTAGAGGGGTCAGCACTATTGTAATGTACAACACAATATATAGAGTAGAGAGGTCAGCACTATTGTAATGTACAACACAATATATAGAGTAGAGAGGTCAGCACTATTGTAATGTACAACACAATATATAGAGTAGAGCGGTCAGCACTATTGTAATGTACAACACAATATATAGAGTAGAGAGGTCAGCACTATTGTAATGTACAACACAATATATAGAGTAGAGCGGTCAGCACAATATTATAGTCATAGTGCCCCTTATACTGTTGGTCAGGGGGGACAAATGATTTGGGTCTGTGGTCAGCAGGATGAAAACAATGTTCAGCCATAGTGGTCAGTGGGAGGAGAAATGTCCTCTATGTGTTGTTACAGACTATGATATCGGGGTACAGGAATGTGGGGGGTCAGACAACACACGGGGGATCACCTTCTGTTGTATATCCACAGAAATCACCCAGCACGCTGGCAGATTGTCAGGAGAACCCCAAGTTCCCAGCCCAGACAGGGGTAACAGCTGTATAACAGCACACACACTCTATTATCCCACCACTGCCACACACATGACAAGGATGGAAGACCACGGGAACTAGAAAACCAGGAGAGGACCTTGTATGGTGGAGGAGGGAAGGAGAGGGAGATTATTGTGATAGACTTGGCACAGCCTGCAATACCTCTGACCACCACTAGAGGGAGACTCCACACATATCTAGCTGGCTGACCACACACAGGCAGATACAAATCTTACATACAATCTGGTGCACTATGAGGGTTGGGGATCAGTCTAGTAATCAGCACACACTTCTGGGGTTCCTCAGGCTCCCCTACAAGCTATAAATCTTGTGTTACTCCCTCTTCCCACTATCCATGTACACCCCACACCAGACACACAACATGGGGGCAGTTGGGGGGACAGGGGGGCAGTTGGGGGGGGGGGGAGTAGATGGGGATGTCGAAGGAAAAGTGCCCATAATCAGTGGTCAGTGTGGGGGAAGGGGGATTCCTGCTGTTATCAGTTGATTAAATTGGGGGGGGGGGGTGTTGGGCATTAGTGATTTGTAGAAAAATGGGGCAGGAACGAGGGGGAGTCAGAGGTTCTAAATAGAGAGACAGGAGGCACTGGTGCTAAGTAGTTTTATGGTAACAGTGGAGGACCAGAAGTGTAAAAAGGGGGCAGTGAGGCGGGAGGGGGCAATACGGGGCACAGGGGGTGGACAGGAGAATGTGAGGGACAGGGGAAGGATGGGGAAGCTGCGGTGTGAACTGGAAGGCACTGAGGAAACAAGGAGCTGGAAAGGAAGGCAGTAGGGGGATGGGAGTGGTGGTCAGTGGGAGATGAATACCTGGCTGATGGTGTCCTGGTCTGGAGGTTGATGTGGAGCTTCTCTGATGAGTCTTCTATAGTTGAGGTCCTCTCAGATGGTCCCTCTTGGCTCCTCTGATGAGTCTTCTATGGTTGGGGTCCTCTCGGATGGTCACACTGATGAGTCTACTATGGTCTGGTGACTGGACAAGAAGGGGGAAATCTCTCCCAAATCTCGGCTTCTCTTCCTCCTGCTCACAAGTGTCCACAATCAGGATAAAGTTCTCCTCCGTGTCCCCGATAGAAGATGGAGGCTTCTTGTCCTGGCTGAGAGGTGTGAGGGATGTTCTGTGTCTGCACTATGGATCTGGGAAGACTCCAATCACATTGTGAGCCAGCTTCCTCACAGATGCTCCGGGGCCACACTGACTACAAACACAGTCTGGGGGAGGGGGTTCACAAAAGAGGACCCCTCCCTCCATTCTCTGGGATGACACAATAAAATCTGAAGCTAAAAGCTCCAAAATGCCTAAAGCTCAAACAAGTTCTGGAACTTTTTTTTTTTAGGCAGGTTACAGGCTTTTTTCTACTTTTTTTTTTTTTCTTTACATTGGTGACCTTTTGACCTGTACAAAATTGCGGCAAACTCGCGCGACTTTCTGCCTGAAAGCACTACGCTCAGGTGTGAATGGGGCCTAAAATGGATGAGTTGCAGATCACTACATGCAGTTTGGTCAAAGAGTGCCGTCTGTAATAAGAATATTCCTGCGCTACCCAATTGGAAAAAGAAAAGAAAACGAGAACTCAGAAAAATAGTAAAAACGCACGTATGCGACTGGACAGCTGCATGCACCGAAGCAAGGGTCAGACATAAGCCCAAAATCAAACTGAGGTATAGGGGGGGAGGTGCTGCGCTAACCAGAAGAAAGCTGTAAATCTCTGTCTGTGGTCAATTAATAAAATGACATAAAATCACATAATAAATCGCATAAATAAGTGTTGACACTAAAAACATTCAAGTCTTAATAATCAGCATCATGTGTATGTGAAAAAAAGTGCATAAAAAATCCTTTTCAGTTGGTATATACTAAATGACAAAAAAATTGCATATAAAAATCGCATAAATAAGTGTTGACACTAAAAACATATAAATCTAGATAATCATGTGTAGGTGCACAAAGGGACATAAACACTACTTCATGTGAATAATTCTAAATAAAAATACATAGAATAAATCAGAAATAACCATCAAAAACATATCCTTATAAATGGTGCAAAATGTACAAAGTGCCAGTGCTTAAAGGTGATCTAGATATCGCAAATAAAACACATCAATCCAACGCAATATGGATGATAAATAATATAAATAAATGTCCCAATAATAGTGATATAAAATATATTGTGCTGGCCTGCGAAACAAATGACCAATGACATGCCAGTAAGTGCAGCAAACTTAAAGTGCCAGTGTAAAAGTCATTGAAGGTGCAAAAGCAAGTTCTGGTGTATTCAACAAAACAACAGTGGGGTGTCTGGGATGCAATTCACTCAGTGTCCTCTTCATGCATAAAACACTAATGTAAGCAGTGGCCCCTTACCTAGCGGTGCTAGGTCAACCGCATGAATTGTAGCTAAAACGCCAGGTCCTGAGCCTCCATCGCGTCCCTATATCCACGCTTGCCGGTGTTGGGTTATCCTAATGGCAGCTGATTACAAGTGGCTATGGTCCTATCAGGGGTCCTGGACCAGCGCGGATCCTAGCTCAGCCTCCACATCTCAGGTATATATGTACAGGAATATGCAGGACAAAGGTACTTGATAGTGAAGTGTGTCTTAACCAGGTAGGGATGAGCTTCGAGTTCGAGTCAAACTCAATTTCGACTCGAACATTGGCTGTTCGCAAGTTCGCCGAACAGCGAACAATTTGGGGTGTTCGCGACAAATTTGAATGCCGTGGAACACCCTTTAAAAGTCTATGGGAGAAATCAAAAGTGCTAATTTTAAAGGCTAATATGCAAGTTATTGTCATAAAAAGTGTTTGGGGACCCGGGTCCTGCCCCAGGGGACATGGATCAATGCAAAAAAAAGTTTTAAAAACGGCCGTTTTTTCAGGAGCAGTGATTTTAATAATGCTTAAAGTCAAACAATAAAAGTGTAATATCCCTTTAAATTTCGTACCTGGGGGGTGTCTATAGTGTGCCTGTAAAGGGGCGCATGTTTCCCGTGTTTAGAACAGTCTGACAGCAAAATGACATTTTGAAGGAAAAAACTCATTTAAAACTACCCGCGGCTATTGCATTGCCGACAATACACATAGAAGTTCATTGATAAAAACGGCATGGGAATTCCCCAAAGGGGAACCCCGAACCAAAATTAAAAAAAAAAAATGACGTGGGGGTCCCCCTAAATTCCATACCAGGCCCTTCAGGTCTGGTATGGATATTAAGGGGAACCCCGGCCAAAATTAAAAAAAAAAATGACGTGGGGTTCCCCCTAAATTCCATACCAGACCCTTCAGGTCTGGTATGGATTTTAAGGGGAACCCCGCGCCAAAAAAAAAAAAAAAAACGGCGTGGGGTCCCCCCAAAAATCCATACCAGACCCTTATCCGAGCACGCAACCTGGCAGGCCGCAGGAAAAGAGGGGGGGACGAGAGTGTGGCCCCCCCCTCCTGAACCGTACCAGGCCACATGCCCTCAACATTGGGAGGGTGCTTTGGGGTAGCCCCCCAAAACACCTTGTCCCCATGTTGATGAGGACAAGGGCCTCATCCCCACAACCCTGGCCGGTGGTTGTGGGGGTCTGCGGGCGGGGGGGCTTATCGGAATCTGGAAGCCCCCTTTAACAAGGGGACCCCCAGATCCCGGCCCCCCCCCTGTGTGAAATGGTAAGGGGGTACAAAAGTACCCCTACCATTTCACTAAAAAACTGTCAAAAATGTTAAAAATGACAAGAGACAGTTTTTGACAATTCCTTTATTTAAATACTTCTTCTTTCTTCTATCTTCCTTCATCTTCTGGTTCTTCTGGTTCTTCTGGCTCTTCTGGTTCTTCCTCCGGCGTTCTCGTCCAGCATCTCCTCCGCGGCATCTTCTATCTTCTTCTCCTCGGGCCGCTCCGCACCCATGGCATGGGGGGGAGGCTCCCGCTCTTCTCTTCTTCTTCATCTTCTTCTCTTCTTCTCTTCTTCATTTTCTTCTCCGGGCCGCTCCTCACACATGCTAGCATGGCGGGAGGCTCCCACTGTGTGACGGCGCTCCTCGTCTGACAGTTCTTAAATAACGGGGGGCGGGGCCACCCGGTGACCCCGCCCCCCTCTGATGCACGGTGACTTGACGGGACTTCCCCGTGACGTCACGGGGAATGCCTCAGGGAAGTCCCGTCATGTCCCGTGCGTCAGAGGGGGGCGGGGTCACTGGGTGGCCCCGCCCCCCATTATTTAAGAACCGTCAGACGAGGAGACGCCGTCACACAGCGGGAGCCTCCCTCCATGCCAGCATGGGTGCGGAGCGGCCCGGAGAAGAAAATGAAGAAGAGAAGAAGATGAAGAAGAGAAGAGCGGGAGCCTCCCCCCCATGCCATGGGTGCGGAGCGGCCCGAGGAGAAGAAGATAGAAGACGCCGCGGAGGAGATGCTGGACGAGAACGCCGGAGGAAGAACCAGAAGAGCCAGAAGAACCAGAAGATGAAGGAAGATAGAAGAAAGAAGAAGTATTTAAATAAAGGAATTGTCAAAAACTGTCTCGTCATTTTTAACATTTTTGACAGTTTTTTAGTGAAATGGTAGGGGTACTTTTGTACCCCCTTACCATTTCACACAGGGGGGGGCCGGGATCTGGGGGTCCCCTTGTTAAAGGGGGCTTCCAGATTCCGATAAGCCCCCCGCCCGCAGACCCCCACAACCACCGGCCAGGGTTGTGGGGATGAGGCCCTTGTCCTCATCAACATGGGGACAAGGTGTTTTGGGGGGCTACCCCAAAGCACCCTCCCAATGTTGAGGGCATGTGGCCTGGTACGGTTCAGGAGGGGGGGTCTGGTATGGAATTTAGGGGGAACCCCACGTCATTTTTTTTTTTTAATTTTGGCCGGGGTTCCCCTTAATATCCATACCAGACCTGAAGGGCCTGGTATGGAATTTAGGGGGACTCCCACGTCATTTTTTTTTTTAATTTTGGTTCGGGGTTCCCCTTTGGGGAATTCCCATGCCGTTTTTATCAATGAACTTCTATGTGTATTGTCGGCAATGCAATAGCCGCGGGTAGTTTTAAATGAGTTTTTTCCTTCAAAATGTCATTTTGCTGTCAGACTGTTCTAAACACAGGAAACATGCGCCCCTTTACAGGCATACTATAGACACCCCCCAGGTATGAAATTTAAAGGGATATTACACTTTTATTGTTTGACTTTAAGCATTATTAAAATCACTGCTCCTGAAAAAACGGCCGTTTTTAAAACTTTTTTTTGCATTGATCCATGTCCCCTGGAGCAGGACCCAGGTCCCCAAACACTTTTTATGACAATAACTTGCATATTAGCCTTTAAAATTAGAACTTTTGATTATTCATGTTCGTGTCCCATAGACTTTAACGGTGTTCGCGTGTTCGAACGAACTTTTTTCCTGTTCGCATGTTCTGGTGCGAACCGAACAGGGAGGTGTTCAGCTCATCCCTATAACCAGGTAATGCTTTATTAAATATCTTTAAGTAGATGTACTCTCATAAAAACAATGCAGAGCAAACCTCTCTCCTACGAGCAGCAAACTCGTTCTGTGTCTAGCAATGTGAAACAGCTTATTCCGTCCCTACGCGTGTCATCACCGATCATGTGACTTCTTCAGGGGAACGAGTTCACTGCTCATAGGAGAGAGGTTTGCTCTGCATTGTTTTTATGTGAGTACATCTACTTAAAGATATTTAATAAAGCATTACCTGGTTAAGACACACTTCACTATCAAGTACCTTTGTCCTGCATATTCCTGTACATATATACCTGAGATGTGGAGGCTGAGCTAGGATCCGCGCTGGTCCAGGACCCCTGATAGGACCATAGCCACTTGTAATCAGCTGCCATTAGGATAACCCAACACCGGCAAGCGTGGATATAGGGGCGCGATGGAGGCTCAGGACCTGGCGTTTTAGCTACAATTCATGCGGTTGACCTAGCACCGCTAGGTAAGGGGCCACTGCTTACATTAGTGTTTTATGCATGAAGAGGACACTGAGTGAATTGCATCCCAGACACCCCACTGTTGTTTTGTTGAATACACCAGAACTTGCTTTTGCACCTTCAATGACTTTTACACTGGCACTTTAAGTTTGCTGCACTTACTGGCATGTCATTGGTCATTTGTTTCGCAGGCCAGCACAATATATTTTATATCACTATTATTGGGACATTTATTTATATTATTTATTATCCATATTGCGTTGGATTGATGTGTTTTATTTGCGATATCTAGATCACCTTTAAGCACTGGCACTTTGTACGTTTTGCACCATTTATAAGGATATGTTTTTGATGGTTATTTCTGATTTATCTATGTATTTTTATTTAGAATTATTCACATGAAGTAGTGTTTATGTCCCTTTGTGCACCAACACATGATTATCTAGATTTATATGTTTTTAGTGTCAACACTTATTTATGCGATTTAACATGCGATTTTTTTGTCATTTAGTATATACCAACTGAAAAGGAATTTTTATGCACTTTTTTTCACATACACATGATGCTGATTATTAAGACTTGAATGTTTTTAGTGTCAACACTTATTTATGCGATTTATTATGCGATTTTATGTCATTTTATTAATTGACCACAGACAGAGATTTACAGCTTTCTTCTGGTTAGTGCAGCACCTCCCCCCCTATACCAAAGAGTGCCGTCTGTTGATAATAACGGAAAGGTGGCTTCATCCTCTTGTAGAGGACACTATTACACACATATCTGGCCGCACTTTCTATCGCCAGGTTAGAAACAGCAAATCAGGGGAGAGCAAAGGAGGCGGCCTTTGTATTTATGTTTTAAATGAGTGGTGCTCTGATAGTAAACTTGAGGACACTTATTGTTGGCCAGATTTGGAATTTCTGCTGGTGAAGTGTAGACCTTTTTATTTACCCAGAGAATTTACAGTGGTGATCATTATTACGGCAGTGGTGGAATTATAGGGGTTGCCATGGTGCCCAGGCCCCATGCTGCAGGGGTCCTTGAGGGTCCCCTGTATATCTTGATAGG
The DNA here is from genome assembly GCF_042186555.1 of Aquarana catesbeiana. Classification (NCBI taxonomy): domain Eukaryota; kingdom Metazoa; phylum Chordata; class Amphibia; order Anura; family Ranidae; genus Aquarana; species Aquarana catesbeiana. The sequence goes on from NC_133325.1 coordinate 7,809,327, forward strand.
AGCGGGGTGGCTGAGACCGAGCTCCCCGATCGTCAGCCGAACTGTAATCAGCACTGTGCGGGGAGCTCGTCACACCGATCTAAAGTGAAAGCAGTGTGTGCTGTGCTCGTTGTCTCCCCCTACAGTGCAGTACCCGGCAGGAAGAGGGAAGGTAAAGCACTGCCGATTTTGAAAAAGGTTTTCTGTATGTGTGTACATCTATGTGTGTTCATGTATGTGTGTATGTATGTGTGTGTGTATGTATGTATGTGTGTATGGAAGGAGTGGATCCAGAAGGAGTGATGATGAAGTAGAAATCTCTCTCTGTCTCCTCCTCTATGGGGATCAGGAATGTCATCAATGATCATGTCACCGAGTTTGTGGATTGGATGATTTGCCCCCACACACTGATCAGTGATCGGGTTGTCTAACAGATCACATTGAGGCCGGGGGGGGGGAGGGGGGGGGTTATACATTGTACACATTTACTAATATATGTGTAAGTTGCAGCGGACACGTCACCCCTCCCCCCACTATTATCTGCACCCCTAACTCTATCATTGTATTGCAGGCTGGCTGGGAAGTGATGTGGGAAGTTTTGTTGTATTTTGAAGCTTTATAATCCTTCCCAGGATATGAGATTAGAGATAATGATGAATGACGGGCCGGGAATTATTATCAGTCTGATGATTGCAGTAATATCTCACATGTGCGGTGCCATCTCCATCTACATACGTGTGCCCGACCCGTGTGTGCCCCTTTACTTTTAGATTTCTTTTATTTTTTTACACTTTATTTATTTTTTGTTTCAATTTATTGCTCTCACAAGGGGAGAACAATACTTCTCATGAAAGCTTTGGGCATCTTTATGTCTCCCCGACCCCTCATAGGAGGAAATGAAGGTCATTATAATGATCCGTTTGTGGGGGGGAGGGGAGAGGTAGGTGATCTAACAGAGTGCAGACACTCTATCTTTTCTAATATTATAGGATAGAACAATTGCAGTACCAGGGGGAGGGGATGGGGGAGGGGATGTTGTGATAGGATGGGGGAGGGGTGATGTGATAGGATGGGGGGAGGGGTGATGTGATAGGATGGGGGAGGGATGATGTGATAGGATGGGGGAGAGGATGATGTGATAGGATGGGGGGAGGGATGATGTGATAGGATGGGGGGAGGGGTGATGTGATAGGATGGGGGGAGGGATGATGTGATAGGATGGGGGGAGGGGTGATGTGATAGGATGGGGGGAGGGGTGATGTGATAGGATGGGGGGGAGGGATGATGTGATAGGATGGGAGGAGGGGTGATGTGATAGGATGGGGGGAGGGGTGATGTGATAGGATGGGGGGAGGGGTGATGTGATAGGATGGGGGGAGGGGTGATGTGATAGGATAGGGGGAGGCGATGTGATAGGATGGGGGGGAGGGGCGATGTGACAGGATGGGGGGAGGGGCGATGTGATAGGATGGGGGAGGGGTGATGTGATAGGATGGAGTGTAATGTTTTTCTCTGGATGTACTGCCCCCCCATGGTTCCTTTCTCCCCTCCCCCATCCCAGTGCCCCCCCTGTACTCCCTTCCATGGTCCCCCATATTACCCAATCTCTCCATAAGTTTTTCCTTCAACTTCTTGTCTGTCTCTGACTGCATCACCATAGAGGAGGGGGAGGGGGTGTCCTCCATTTTCTTGTAGATCAGAGAGGGGGAGGGGATGTCCTCCATTTTCTTGTAGCTCAGAAATTCAATCTTCCTGTAATGACACGATGACTTCTTATTGTTTAGAAGAAATGTGTCCATTGATGAAGATCTTCCTCCTTTATATACAATGTATCCATGGGGGAGGGGGAGTCCTGTGTCATCAGCCCTGCCCAATGTATCCTCCCACTTCCCCTCCTAACTCAGATTTACCCTTTCACTGCTGGAACTCTCCTATTCCTGATGTATTTCCCATGAACATGTAGCTCCGCCCACACATGATCTATTATGGGACAATAAAATGATGGCGATGTGATTTATGACGTCTCTCGGTATTTGTAGAACTGTTTATCACCCCAATATTTCCAGTAATACATGAAATGGATTGTAGTGCCCCCCCAACACCATCCCATTCCCATTCCTCCTACACAATGTAACCCACCAGACTGTCTCCAGTAACTACATCCTAAATATAGAACCATTTATCCAACTGTCCATCCAGAGCCTCTGGTTTATAGACCAGATACATCCTAAATATAGAACCATTTATCCAACTGTCCATCCAGAGCCTCTGGTTTATAGACCAGATACATCCTAAATATAGAACCATTTATCCAACTGTCCATCCAGAGCCTCTGGTTTATAGACCAGATACATCCTAAATATAGAACCATTTATCCAACTGTCCATCCAGAGCCTCTGGTTTATAGACCGGATACATCCTAAATATAGAACCATTTACCCAGTTATCCAGCTAAAGGCGGACTTAGGGCTGCACATAGGCGTTAGAGCATCCCCACGGAGGTTGGAGCGCCCCATAGATGTTCCAGCAACCCATAAACATTAGAACACCCCATGGATGCTAGAGTGACCAATAGATGTCAGAGCACCCCATAGACAAAGCAAAGGTTAGAGTGTTCCATGGACATTAGAGCAACCCATGGAGATTAGAGCTCCCCATATATATTAGAGCACCCCAGGGATGCTAGAGTGACCCATAGACATTAGAGCATCCCATAGACAATGCAACCCACGGAGGTTAGAGCGCCCCATAACCTTTGGAGAACTCCATGGATGCTACAGTAACTCAATAGACAGATTACCCCATGGATGTTAGAGCACTCCAAAGACACACACCATGAAGGTTAGAATGTCCCATAGGCAGAGTACCCCATGAATATTAGAGTGACCCATGAAGTATAGAGTGCCCCAATAAACTGAGTAATCTATGGATATTAGAGCGACCCAAGGAGGTTGGAGCACCATGTAGGGTTTCCACCTATCTTGGGATTCAGCCAAACAGTCCAAGTTTTGACGTATATGTGTCTGGGTTTCAGTCCGTGTGAAACCCGGATACATTATTCAGATTGAACTGTGGCTCTCCAAGTAACAGAGATAGTCACACACAAATCTGTTGTCATCTGTTAACTTAATTTGGCCACACCCACACGCCTTGTCATGTGTAGCGCACCACATTACTACTGTCCCTGGGGCACCCAAAGGTGTTCAAGGTCTTTTGAAATCCTATAGTGTATACTACAAACAAAATTGCTGTGTGCCACTAAAGTGTTAGGGTTTGGCATGTAGAGAAGGTGGCAACCCTAGTGTGCACTCAGGAACAGTGATGTTCATACTCTGCTTCCCTTACAGAGGAAGTTTTCCTGAAGAAGCCCTGAAGAAAAACTGCTCCTTTCTTCTCCTGTTCGGAGTGTTTATCTGTGAGCTGAAGTCCGTTACTCCTTCTACTCTTATGCAAGCTCCTCTTCCCAGACTACATTTACCAGAATTCAGTGCAACCTGCATCAAAGTCTCTCAAATCCTTCATACCCAATGGCTTCCTCTGTTGGATAGATGCTGAATGGCACTGAAGACAGCATAAGAGTCTTGTATAGGCACACAAAGCAGCTGCAGCACAGTGTCTAAATGACTGTGTCAGAGCAACTCCAAGACTGCAGCTTTTGTAGGATGTTCCCAGTCTACAATGGTCAGGACTGATCAAAAGTGGTCCATTGCACATCCCCTCTGACGCAATGGGAAGCGCACAAATGCGTCATAAGAGGGAAATTAATATCCCTTACAGCCTCCATTAGAAAAGCCAAGAAAGCCAATCTATACAACCTTTTTGCAAGACTAAAAAAACTAGAAGCATCCCACAAACAAACGTTAGCACAAGACACCCATACAGAACTAACGGAGATCCGTACACTTATCAAAGAAGAAATCTACTCTAATCTTAAGAAAAAGTTCATCCTTTCGCACAAGCTATTCGACGAGTTTGGTAACAAGAGTGGCAGATTGTTAGCAAGGGCCTTACGCAAACAAAAAGCTGACAACACAATATACAAATTATAATCCTCCATCGGACAGTCCCTCACACAAAATGAAGAAATAGCAAAGGAATTTGCGAACTATTATTCCTCCCTTTATGACCTACACACATCAGAACCAACATCTACCCCTGCTTTAGTAAGTAACCGAAACATTAAATCATTCTTAGATCTATATATCCCTGAGAAATTATCCCCAGAGATAGCAGCATCTCTTGACTCACCAATTACTTCTATGGAATGGTCCCAGGTACTCAAACAACTTAAACCCGGTAAAAGCCCTGGCCCAGATGGCCTCCCGGCCGCCTATTACAAAACATTTACGGACACCCTTCAAGCTCCATTTCTAAGGACCTTTAACTCTCTCTCCCCTACTAACTCCCTCACAAGTGGAATGTTAGAAGCCCACATAGTAGTTATCCCTAAAGAAGGCAAGGACCCCTCTCACACGAGTAATTATAGACCGATCTCCCTATTAAATGTGGATATCAAAATCTTCTCCAAAATACTAGCCAACAGATTATTAACACTTCTCCCTTCCATCATATCCCATGATCAAGTCGGTTTCATCCCTGGAAGAGAAGCCAGGGATAACACGTGCAAAGCAATTAACCTACATCACCTGATTACACGCACCAAACAAAAAGGTTTTTTTTTGTCACTAGATGCGGAGAAGGCATTCGACAGAGTATCCTGGGATTACATGCTTGCAGTCTTACAAGCCATAGGACTTGGTTCTCAGATGATTGGCTTTATTATGTCATTATATAGCACTCCAGCAGCGAAAGTAAGGTTCAACGGTACTCTGTCGAACGCCTTTCCGATCCGTAACGGAACGAGGCAGGGGTGCCCACTGTCACCCCTCCTGTTTGTATTAACCCTAGAACCCTTTCTAAGGAAAATTAAACTTAACCCAGACATAAAAGGAATTCACTCACCAGAAAAAGAATATAAGTATGCAGCTTACGCGGAAGACATACTATTATTCCTCCCACAACCTTTAACCACTTTACCAATCTTACTATCAGAATTTAAGCTCTTTCAATCCCTATCCAATCTGAAGATTAACTTCTCTAAATCTTTCACTCTCAATATATCACTAACCCAAAACATAGTGGACCAATGTAAACACAACTTCCCATTCCAATGGAAACAAGACTCATTAACGTACTTAGGGATACAGATCCCATCCTCACTCTCAGACCTATACAGGAAAAATTTTCTCCCCCTCTTAAACAGATTAGCCTCTGACTTTGAAACTTGGAATAAACTGACATTTTCATGGTTTGGCAGAGCGGCCATACTAAAAATGAACGCTCTCCCCCGGATTTTATATCTACTACAGACGATCCCGATACAGATTCCTCCTCTATTTTTCAAGTCATATAGACAGCTCAGCTCTAAGTTCTTATGGGGTAAACACAGACACAGAATTAGCCACCTCTTGCTCTCCCGCCCGAAAAACCTAGGAGGAATAGGCCTTCCCAACATTTCCAATTACCACATAGCTACCCATCTTACCAGGATAGTTGACTGGAATGTTCATACCCAACAGAAAGACTGGGTTTCCCTTGAAGCCTCTTTTACAAAATTAGAATGTAAATCACTCCCGTGGATCTCTCTTCACCAAATCCCACAAGAAATCCAAACTCACCCTACGATTGGTCCCACCCTGCGTTGCTTCCACTTAACCTGCAAAACGGTTTCGCTCTCTTCCACTCCCAGCCCATTGACACCAATAAAACTGAACCCGGACTTCCCTCCAGGTATGCATCACCAGTTCTTAGATGACAACTTACCACAAGGACAAACCAGAGCCCATCACTTCCTCCACCAGGGCAAAATTATCCCCACAACGCAATTGGCAACACGCTCTGAAAAAATGCCTATCCCGCAATGGACATATCTAATGATAGCACACTACCTTCAAACGCTCGACAGGATGGGTCAATGCTCCAGACAACTTACACCCTTTGAAACTTTATGCACCAAATTAACACCACAAACACACCTTATTTCTCAAATACACAACATGCTTTTTGCTGATCTCAAAGCAAACGACAGTCAGTTCTGAAAAAAATGGGAGAAGGATCTTTCTATACAAATTACGGAAGAGAGCTGGGAGCGAATATTCTCGCACATACATAAAGGCTCAATTAATGTCTCTACTCAAGAGAATGGATTCAAAATATTGTCGAGGTGGTACCATACCCCAGCATTATTACACAAATTCAAATCCAATATCCCCGAAACATGCTGGAGGTGCCACCAAGAAAAGGGCACTTTACTCCATATGTGGTGGTCCTGCGCCCCCCTCCAAACTTTTTGGTCGGAGGTCCACAAAATGATTGTGCAGATCACCACCTACAACCTAGATTTCGCCCCAGCTCAATTCCTCCTTCACCTATCTCCCCACCCACACAGCACATACCACAAGTCACTTATGATGTTCTTGATCAATGCAGCAAAACAATGCATCCCCATACACTGGAAATCAAACAAGACACCCACTCTGGCTGAATGGTTCGTCAGAATAAACATAATAGAAGAAATGGAAAAAATCATACATATCGCTCAAGATACACCAACGAAATGTAGCCAAAAGTGGGCTTGTTGGACCCACTTTAAGACTCTGCCGGACTACAAGTCCATCATGAACTCTCCTACATAAAGTGACATGGTTAATTAAGGTCACCACACACACATACAGACTGGATATATTTACCCTCTGCCCCCACCTCGCTGAGGTCTTATCCCCGATTTGTTCTATACACATTTTGGATACACTCAGCCATTCCCACCTTCATTTGGAGAAGTCAGAGATTTCCCAGTCCCCCCTGTCCCATCCCTCCTTTCCCCTCCCTCATGTCCTACCTACCCTTCACACCCGTCCATCCCTTCTCCCCCAGCCTCATTTTCTCCCACGCCTGGTTTCTCATACTTATTATGAGCCTTCAAATCACTCACGCCTCATTCTACTCAGATACCCAACTTGAATACTATGTATCAGAGATTTAGGAGAGGGTCTGTCATGAATAAAGTGTGACCCCTATCCCTCGGACATAGTTTCCCATGTATACATGTACCGATCACATACTTCACACCGAAAAAATGACAGTGCACAGCACATACTATCGAGGGAGTCTATGCTCCTAGGCTGTTAAGACCCTCTCCCAGATAGGTGCTGGGTTCTATATCCCATACTGACATTGACAATATGCTGGCTACCCTCTGGCCAGGCTGGGATTTCTCTGAAAAGGTTTTTTTTTTTGTTTGTTTTTCTTTTCTCTTTTCTAAACTCATTCTGTAAAAGTGTTCATGATCTATGTTTTCTGATGTTTGTTATACATTTGCTGTAAAATCTTTTCAATCTTCAATAAAATATTTGAAACAAAAGTGGTCCATGGAAGGAAAACTGGCGAACCGCTAACAGGGTCATGGGCAGCCAAAGCTCATTGATGGAGGTGGGCAGCCAAGGCTCATTGATGGAGGTGGGCAGCTAAAGCACATTGATGGAGGTGGATTGTGAGGTCTGGCCAGTTGCATCACTAAGGTTGGCGTCACCTGGTGCAGTAAAACATAGTGTCACCCCCCCCGCCCGGCTCTAAGCAGGCTAATACGTCTGTCCAGCTCTCCCCCCCCCTTAACCTGCTACAATATATAGAGTCAGGATGGTATTTGGGGGTGGAGCTGGAATGGGATCGGGGGGATGTATGGAGATAGGATGGGATTGGAAGAATGGATGGAGCCGGGATGGGATCGGTTGGATAGATGGAGCTAGGATGGGGACAGGGCGGTGGATGGAGCCCAGATGGGATCAGGGTGGTGGATGGAGCTGGGTTGGGATGGGGGGTGGGTGTTGCCGGAATAGGATCAGGGGGTTAATGAAGCTGGGATGGAATGGGGGAGTGGATGAAGCTGGGTTGGGATCGAGGTGGTGGATGGAGCCAGGATGCGATCAGGGTGGTGGATGGAGCCGGGTTGAGAAGGGGGGATGGGGGGAGCCGGGATGGGATGGGGGGGTGGATGGAGCTGGGTTGGGATCAAGGGGGTGGATGGAGCCGGGGTGAGATCTTTGGTTTGGGGGAAGGGTTAGAGGATATGTGCTAGGGGGTGCTTTGGGAGGGGAGAGGAATTGTGCTGGGGGGTTCAAACTTCAAATCTGCCCCCCTGCTTCTACTTCTAGTACAAATCACTCCTAGCAGCATAGATGTTACCTGGCAATGTCCCCCCATCACCATTACCCCCTCCTCTGCAATGCCCCTGTTTTGATATACCACGGCCCTGGGCAGGTGTTGTAGAGCGATATCCCTCTTCCTCGGCTCTTGCTCACAGCATGTGTACATGAAACATCAGAGCCGAGGAGGAGGTGGCTATAGTCCGGTGTGCAGTGAGTGCAACCAGCGTGGAGAGAAATATGATTGCGGTTAGGGATGAGCCGAACACCCCCCGGTTCAGTTCGCACCAGAACCTGCGAACGGACCGAAAATTTGCACGAACATTAGAACCCCATTGAAGTCTATGGGACTCGAACGTTCGAAATCAAAAGTGCTAATTTTAAAGGCTAATTTGCATGGGATTGTCCTAAAAAGTGTTTGTGGACCCGGGTCCTGCCCCAGGGGACATGTATCAATGCAAAAAAAGTTTTAAAAATGGCCGTTTTTTTCAGGAGCAGTGATTTTAATAATGCTTAACCGCTTCCCGACCGGCTCCTGTACATATACATCGGCAGAATGGCATTGCTGCGCAAAGTAACGTAACCCGTACGTTACTTTGAATTTGCCGCCGTGTGCGCACGAGAGCGCTGGTGGCGTGAGCGCCGTGAATCAGGTCGCGGGTCCCGCAGACTCGATCGCCACGGGGATACCCGCTATCACCAGACAGAGAGGACGAACGGGGAGATGCTGATGTAAACAGCATCTCCCCGTTCTGCCTAGTGACGGTGTCACTGATCTCTGCTCCCTGTCATCGGAGCAGAGATCAGTGACGTGCCACACACAGCCCATCCCCCCTATAGTTAGAAACACATCCCTAGTACTGATTTAACCCCTCCCCGCCCCCTAGTGGTTAACCCCTTCACTGCCAGTGTCATTTATACAGGAATCAATGCATTTTTATAGCACTGATTGCTGTATAAATGACAATACTCCCAAAAATGTGTCAAAAATGTCCAACATGTCCGCCATAATGTCGCAGTCACAATAAAAATCGCTGATCGCCGCCATTACTAGTAAAAAAAAAATATTAATAAAAATGCTGTAAAACTATCCCTTATTTTGTAAACGCTATAACTTTTGCGCAAACAAATCAATAAGCGCTTATTGCGATTTTTTTTTTACCAAAAATATGTAGAAGAATACGTATCGGCCTAAACTGAGGAAAAAAATGTTTTTTATATATTTTTTGGGGATATTTATTATAGCAAAATGTAAAAAATAATGCATTTTTTTTTGTTGCTCTTATTTTGTTTATAGCGCAAAAAATAAAAATCGCAGAGGTAATCAAATACCACCAAAAGAAAGCTCTATTTGTGGGAAAAAAAGGACGTCAATTTTGTTTCGGAGCCACGTCGCACGGCCGCGCAATTGGGTAACCCTCAGTCCATTACCAGGCCCTTTGGGTCTTGCATGGATATTAAGGGGAACCCCGCACCCAAATTAAAAAAAGGAAAGGTGTGGGGCCCCCAGGCCCTATATACTCTGAACAGCAGTATACAGGCAGTGCAAACAAGACAGGGACTGTAGGTTTGTTGTTAAGCAGAATCTTTTTGTAATTTTGAGCTGGTACATTTTTAACGTGTTTAGCCCCAGCCAAAAAATATTTTTTAAGCTTTTTGGAAAATATAGGGAAGGGTTATCACCCCTGTGACATTTCATTTGTTTTGCTGTCTGTGCTCCTCTTCAGAAGATTTCACCTCACTTTCTGTCCCAATGACAAATGTTTTTAGAAAAGTTGTTTTTTTTTAGTGAAACAAGGATTGGTGATAAAGCATCAGTGGAAAGGAGAAATGTTTTTCCCATATTAACTCTTACAGGAGAGAATTTCCCTTCCTAGGGGTAGATTTCATCTCACTTCCTGTTGTCTCCCTCCGTTTGCAAGTAGGAGTCGTTTGTAAGTTGGATGTTTGAAAGTAGGGGCCTGCCCTATATACTCAGCAGAAATTTGGGTCTTAGGTGTTGTTGTGGCCACAACACTGTAAGCCCTCACAGGGCCCTGCTGTGAAATATTAGATCAAGAATTGTAATTACATGCCCCTGTTAAACAGGGGCTGAAAAATTGGGCCTTAGCCACTGGTGCCACAACACTGCAACCCCTCACAGATACTCTAGCTGGAGCGCAGGAACAAGCCCTGCTGCAAAGTATTGAATCAAAATCTATAATTACACGCCCTTGTTAAACAGGGGCTGAAAAATTGGGCCTTAGCCACTGGTATCAGAGCCCAGAAACAAATATATTCCTACAAGCTATCAGCATGATCATTGTGGAGGAAGAGGATAGTCACTCAGCATAACAGGTAGGGGTGTAACGGATCAAAAAACTCACGGTTCGGATCATTTTCGGATCAACAAAAAAAAAATCTCCCCCACTGTAATATCCACAATCTCGCTATTGGCAGGGTGTGGCAGAGTATTGCAGGGTATTGGCAGGGTATTGGCAGACTATTGGCAGGGTATTGGCAGGGTATTGGCAGACTATTGGCAGGGTATTGGCAGACTATTGGCAGAGTATTGTCAGGGCATTGCAGAGTATTGTCAGGGCATTGCAGCAGGGTATTGCAGAGTATTGGCAGGGTATTGCAGCAGGGCATTGCAGAGTATTGGCAGGGTATTGCGGCCGGGCATTGCAGAGTATTGGCTGGGCATTGCAGAGTATTGGCTGGGCATTGCAGAGTATTGGCTGGGCATTGCAGAGTATTGGCACTGCTGCCATCCGATCTCTCCCCTTCACTGTACAGATCAGTACACAGAGGGGAGAGAGGCCGGTTTGTTACAAGTGATCTCTCCGTCATTTGACGGAGCGATCACGTGCTAAACGGCTGCCGGGTGTACCAAGGTGGCCGCCGCTCCGGAGCTAGGCCGAAACCGCAGCCTTTCCTATGGCCAAGGCCACAGAGCGCTCCGCGGATTGCGGGTGTCCCGTACGGATCAACCTCCACGGATTGGATCACGGATCAATGATGATCCGTTGCACCCCTAATAACAGGATAGTCACTCAGCATCAGCATTGGCAGTCTTGAAGGGATCTGACGTTTCAAAAAAATGTATTTGGTTACATCAGCATCAGGTGCTTGGTATCAGGTGGTGATCTAAGACTGATTCATTTTTATAAAGGTCAGTCGATCGACCGAGTCGGTGGACAGGCACACCCTGTGATCAGTTACAAAGCCTCCAGCAGCACTGAATGTGCGTTCCGAAAGAACGCTGGATGCAGGACAGGCCAGTAGCTCAATTGCATACTGTTCAAGCTCTGGCCAGTGATCCATCCTCAAGACCCAGTAACCCAGAGGATTTTCGGTGGGAAAGGTGTCCAAGTCTGATCTTGCCCCTAGGTATTCCTGCACCATGTGAAACAGATGCTGGCGATGGTTGCTGGAACCGATCATACCTTGGGGCTGCGGACTAAAAAATTGTCTGAACGCATCGGTCAGATGGCCACGTTCTCCACCGCTCCTTCTTTGACTGACCAAAGCCTCAGCAACATGTTGTCCAGGAACAGGAGTTTGTAACCTCCCAGTCTCTGGGAACGTGTTGCACAGACCTTTCTGCAAGGCCTCTCGAAGATGTTTCATCCTCTACTCCCTCTGCGACGGCAAGATAAGGTCCACAACCTTACCCTTGTAACGTGGATCAAGGAGGGTTGCCAGCCAGTAACGATCCCTCTCCTTGATACCACAAATACAAGGATCCTTCCGCAGGCTTTGCAGGATCAGGGAGGTCATGCAGCGTAGGTTTGCTGAGGCATTCAGTCTGAAGTCCTCTGGGTCACTAAGGACGACATGATCCGCAGCCACCTCCTCCCAGCCACGTACAAGTCCATGGGTTTCTTGGGACTGTAAATGATCCCTTAAAGACTGCTGCTGATGCTGAGTGACAGGCTCCACCTCCATGCTGACACAATCCTTCTCCTCCTCCTCTTCCTGTGTGATCGGCAGGCACGCAGGAACACTGTCTGGATAAAGGGGGCCTTGAGAGCTAAGGAAGTCCTCCTCTTCCTGCCTCTGTTCTGCCTCAAGTGCCCTGTCCACTATTCCACGCAGCGTGTGCTCCAACAGGTAGACAAGGGGGACAGTGTCACTGATGCATGCACTGTCACTGCTCACCATCCTTGTGGCCTCCTCAAATGGTGACAGGACAGTGCATGCATCCCTGATCATGGCCCACTGGCGTGGGAAAAAAAAAACAAGCTCCCCTGACCCTGTCCTGGTGCCATAGTCGCACAGGTACTCATTGATGGCCCTCCGCTGCGTGTGCAGCCGCTGTAGCATGGCCAACGTTGAGTTCCACCTGGTGGGCATGTCACAGATTAGGCAGTTCTTGGGCAGGTTAAATTCCTTTTGGAGGTCTTCCAGCCAAGCACTGGCATTATATGACCGGCGTAAATGCACACAGACTTTCCTGGCCTGCCTCAGGACATCCTGTAAGCCCGGGTACCTGCTTAAGAACCGCTGCACCACCAAGTAAAGGACGTGAGCCAAACAGGGCACATGGGTCAGTTGTCCCTGTCGTAGGGCGGAGAGGAGGTTGGTGCCATTGTCGCAAACCATCATTCCTGGCTTAAGTTGGCGTGGCGTCAATCACCTCTGAACCTGCCCCTGCAGAGCTGACAGAATCTCTGCCCCAGTGTGGCTCCTGTCCCCCAAGCACACCAGCTCAAGCACCGCATGGCATCTTTTGGCCTGCGTAGTTGCGTAGCCCCTTGAACACCTATGGAGCACCGCTGGTTCCAAGGAAAATGCACAGGAAGAGGCCATGGAGGAAGAAGAGGAGGAGGGGGTGGAGGAGAGAGGTGTGTCAGAATCACCAGTAGTGCCATTTTGGAGGCGTGGTGACGGAACAACCTCCAACACTACTGCACCTTGTCCTGCATCCTTCCCAACTGCCAGCAGAGTCACCCAATGCACCATGAAACTTAGGTAACATCCCTGTCCATGTCTGCTGGGCCATGAGTCAGCGGTAATATGCACCTTAACGCTGACCGCCCTGTCCAGCGAGGCCAAGACATTGCCTTCCACATGCTGGTATAGAGCCAGAATCACCTTCCGTGAGAAAAAGTGGCATTTGGGAACCTGCCACTGAGGAACTGCACATTCCACGAACTCATGGAAGGGGGCAGAGTCTACCAACTGAAAAGGTAGCAGTTGAAAGTGCTAGCAATTTTTCCAAGCTAGCATTCAACCGCAGGGCATGTGGATGGCTGGGAGCAAACTTCTTTCTGCGGTGCAGCAGCTGGGGCAGGGAAATTTACCTGGTACAATCTGACCTCGGTGTACCGATAGCAGATTGCCCGCAAGTACTTGGCTGTGACACACCTAATTCTATACCTTCATTCCTCTCAGTGCAGGTCTCAGAGAGGACTGAAGCTATAGTGGGGTTGAAGATCCCAGCTGATGAGGAGCAAGGAGAGGTCCTCTTTGTTCTTTGGTGTGGGTCTTTTAGGTACGCTTGCAATGAACTGCATGGCAGGTCAACATATGTCTGGTCAAGCATGTGGTGCCCAAGCAGGAGATGTTTTGGCCACGTGAGATGCGCTTGAGACATATGTTGCAAATAGCAGAGGTGCCATCTGATGCACTCGTCTCAAAAAAGGCCCACACCAAAGAACTTTTGGAATAACGCGCAGAGACAACAGTGCCCTGCACATGCGGAGCTCTGCGGTGTGATGCAGTCAGTGTGCTGCCCTTAAGCTGGCCCCTGGAGGGCATCCTGCCTCGTTGGTGATGTGCCTCCTCCTCCTCCTCTCTCCTCTCTCCTATCAGGCACCCACGTGGAGGCAGTGACCTCATCATCCCCTCCCTCCTCATCACTGGAGCAAAGTTCATTCAGGCCCAGGAGCTTGTGTTTCCCTTTGATTCAGACTGGGCCATGAGCTGGTGTTTCCCTTGATTTCAGACTGGACAAGGAACTTCTGTTTTTCTTGGTTCAGAATGAGCAAGGAGCTGGTGTTTCCCTTGGTTGAGGCTGGATCAGGAGCTTGTGTTTCCCTTTTCTCATACTGAGACAGAGGCTGACTTTACCCTTGGCTCAGGCTGAGCCAGAAGCTAATATTACCCTTGGTTCAGACAGGACTGGGAGCTGGTGTTTCCCATGGTCCATACTGGGATGGAGACTGATATTTCCCTTGGTTCAGACTAGGCCAGAAGCTGGTGTTTCCCTTGGTTCAGACTGGACCAGGAGCTGCTATTTATCTTGGTTCAGACTGGGACAGATACTGATGTTACCCTTGGCTCAGGCTGAGCCAGGAGTTGCTGTTTCCTTTGAATCAGACTGGTCCAGAAGCTGGTGTTTCCCTTGGATCAGACTGGGTCAGGAGCTGGGGTTTCCCTTGATTCAGACTGTGCCAGGAGCTGGGTTTTCCCTTGGATCAGACTGGGTCAGGAGCTGGGGTTTTCTCTTGATTCAGACTGTGCAAGGAGCTGTTGTTGTTCTTGGTTCTGACTGGGTCCAGAGCTGGTGTTTACATTGGTTCAGACTGGGCTAAAAAATTATGTTTCCCTTGGTTTAGACTGGGCCAGGATTTGGTATTTTTCTTGGTTCATACTGGGATGGGAGATGCTGTTTCCCTTGGTTCAGACTGGGCCAGGAGCTTATGTCTGCCATGGTTTTCCCCTCCAGGGAAAAGTGAATAGTGAAGCTTCTGCCATCTCTCCTGGTGCTTCTCCCCCACCGCTATCTTTCCTGATGCCATCTCTCCCGCCGCCGTCTTCTTCCACGCTGCTGGTTATGCGCTAAAAAAATTAAAAAGCATATGACAACACAATGAAGGAAGATGGCAACAGAAGAACAGTGGCTTTTTAATTTTTTTCCACGTGTAACCTGCCACAAGGAGGGAGGCATCCGGGAAGACGGTGGCACCCACCCCCTCATGTTGAGGGTATGCAGCCTGGTATGGTTCAGGAGGGGGGGTGGGGCGCTCACTCGTCCCCTCCCTTTCCTGACCTGCTGGGCTGTATGCTCGGATAAAGGTCTGGTATGGATTTTGGGGGGACCCCACGCCATTTTTAAAAAAATGATTTGCTCCAAAATTGAGTTCTTTGGCATTAACTCGACTCGCCATGTTTGAAGGAAGAAAAATGTTGACTATGACCCTATAGAAAATTTCTAGAGGGAGCTAAAACTTCGAGTTGCCAAGAGACAGCCAAGAAACCTTAAGGATTAAGGAGAAGATCTGTAAAGAAGAGTGGACCAAAATCCCTCCTGAGATGTGACCATGTAACCAACTACAAGAAATGTCTGACCTCTCTGCTTGCAAACAAGGGTTTCTCCACCAAGTACTAAGTCATGTTTTGCTTGGGGATCAAATACTTATTTTACTCACTGAACTGCAACTTCATTTATAACATTTGTATTGTGTGTTTTTTCTGGATTTTTGGTTGATATTCTGTCTCTATCATTTGAACTACACCTATGATAAAAATTATAGAGCCTTCATTTCTTTGTAGGTGGACAAACTTGCACAATCTGCAGGGGATCAAATAATTATTTACCAATGCATCAGTAATAACTGTACTTATGCGTCAGTAATAGGTAATAAGGAGTTTCTTGTGCTGATAGAGCTCTTATATGATGGTAGACAAACCTTCTCCCATTGGATAACAGAAATATCCTTTCCCAAGGCATTTTTTCTGCATGCTCTTAACCTCTTGTCACCCGTCAAATGACAGCTGGGCAGTGCGGCTTACGTTCTGGGTGGACGTCATATTATGGCTTCCCAGAATGGCTGCCCTTGCGCACCCATGGGGGCACACTCATAAGTGCTCATAAGTGTGGCATATTCATGCCTCCTCATCAGTGCCACCTAATCAGTGCCCATAAGTGTCACCTCATCAGTGCCCATCAGTGCCACCTGCTTGTTTACAAAATTTACTGACAGAAACTAAGAAAAACTTCTTTTTTTTTTCAAAATTTGCAGTCTTTAGGAAAAGATAAAAAACCCAGCAGTGATTAAATATCACTAAAAGAAAGCTCTAATTGTGAAAAATGATAAAAATGTCATGTGTGTACAATGTAGCATGACCGCACAATTGTCATTCAAAGTGTGACAGCGCTGAAAGCTGAAAAATGGCCTGGGCAGGAAGGGGGTGTAAGTGTCCGGTATTGAGGTGGTTAAAGTGGTTGTAAACCCACAAAAAAATCCTGCAAGGCAAAGCCATGTGCATAGCATACTAGCTCATTATGAAATACTCACCTTAGATCGAAGCCCCCACAGAGTTCCCGGCACACTGATCTGCCCAGCGACATGTCTCCTGGTGTTATTTCCGGTTATCTCGGGCACCGGCGTTGTGATTGGTCGGAGCCACGATGACGTCACTCCCATGCATGGTAATGTCACGTCAGCTGAAGCAACGGTGCAAACAAGCCATTTCTTCAGTGCGCGTATGCCGATGACGTTGGCACATGCTGATACTGGGGATATCTCCTGAATTGTGCAGGTTTAGGAGATATCCAGGGTAGCTACAGGTAAACCTTATTATAGGCATACCTGTAGTAAAAAGTGGTTTGTAAAGGGTTTACAAGCACTTTAAAGTGAATAGTTTGCGTACTTAAAGAAACTTGAAGCCACATGTATGTTAAAGTCGTTTTTTTCTTTCATTTTAGTGGCGTTAATACATAAAGTTTCAACTTGTGTCGGAGCCTAAGAGAAAAGAGGTTTACCGTATATACTTAAGTATAAGCTGAGTTTTTCAGCCCATTTTTTAGGCTGAAAACCACGCCCTTGGCTTATACTCGAGTGAGCCGTACAGCAGCTGTACCTTTGATTACTAAAACAGAGGGTGTCTCCCGCTGTGTTATGCAGTCTGTGCGGCCGTCCATTGTAACAAAGCCCCACCTCCTCCTCGTCCGTGATAGAGGAACACTGATACAATGCTGGGAAACTGTATCAGTGTTTCGTCTATCACAGACGAGGAGGAGGTGGGGCTTTGTTACAATGGACGGCCGCCAAAATCAACTGCATAACACAGGGGGAGACACCCGCTGTTTTAGTAATCAAAGGTACGGCTGCAGATGGGCACAATGAGGCTGCAAATGGGCACAGTGAGGCTGCAGATTGGAACAATGAGCCTGCAAATGGGCACAGTGAGGCTGCAGATGGGCACAATGAGGCTGCAGATGTTTACCCAGTAGCTGCTGCATTTTCCCACCCTAGGCTTATACTCGAGTAATACGTTTTCCCATTTTTTTGTGGTAAAATTAGGTGCCTCGGCTTATATTTCGGTCGGCCTATACTCGAGTATATACAGTACTTTATCATTATTAAGATAATTGTGTAATTGTAGGTATGTCCATTGGGGGAGAAACTGACCATTACCCCCGGTTCACACTGAGCTGCGGGAATGAAGCTAAACGATTTCACTCCCGCATGTCCCAATTTCGGCCGCGATTTCAGAGACATATGTGCAGGTTTCTGCACAGATGTCAATGTAAATCGCAGCCCAAAATCTCAAAAAGTAGTACAGAAACTACATTTTGAAAATTGGTGCTGCGCCGCACTGATTAGGACGGTGTCATTGACAGAAATTGCCGTTGATTTGACATGCGATTTTACATGTCAAATCGTATGTCAAAATGCTCCGGTGTGAACCAGGGCTAACACATATTTTGCGATTCTTCTCTGGATTTATCAGCCCTGATTGTAGACAATGAGACACCAAATGTGGAGAACTGTTTTCAGTGGGAGGAATCACGTTTTTTTTTTTGCATACCCGGAATAAATTCCAGATTGTTTGCTGTCAGAGTGAGGGGGGCCAGGAATTCAGGCCAACTTGTAGTTGAGTGAAATTGTGTGAAATACTTGTAAGGTGGTACCAGTAAAGGGGTGGGGCTTTAGTGAAGATGGATACAAAGATTTCTGTATGCACAGTAGAAATGTAAGTGGGAGGGGAAGCATTTTCAATCGTCCAGTCTTTATTCTGAGAGTGACAATGCCAATCAATAACTCTTGTGAGATTTTAGGAGATAGAACTGATATGATGGACTTTAACGATACCAGTAAGGAACATATGGACAAAAATAATACTTAATTTCTTTATTATAAAAATAGATAGATAAATAAAGATTATTTTTTTACAAACATAAAATCATTAGAAAATATGACCTGGATATCATAGTTACATAGTTAGTCAGGTTGAAAAAAAGACACAAGTCCATCCAGTTCAACCTGAAGGGCCTGGTATGGATTTTGGGGGGACCCCCACGCATTTTTTTTTGGTTCGGGGATCCCCTTAATATTCATTCTAGACCCAAAAGGGCCTGGTAACGGACTGGGGGGGACCCATGCCATTTTTTTCAATGATTTTTATCTATATTGCCAGGATCAGACAAGTCATTACAACCGCGATCAGTTTTAAATGACTTTTTATCGTTTAGCAATTTCATTTTGCTGTGGTATTGTTCTAAACATGGGAAAAAAGCGCTACTTTACAGGCAGACTAATGGGACCCCCAGGCACAATATTTAAAGGAATATCTCATTTTTATTGTTTCACTTTAAGGATTATTAAATGCTCCTGAAAAAACGGTCATTTAAAAACTTTTTTTTTGCATTGATACATGTCCCCTGGGGCAGGACCCGGGTCCCCAAACACTTTTTACGACAATAACTTGTATATAAACCTTTAACATGAAAAATCAAAAGTGCTCATTTTAGTGTCCCATAGACTTGAACAGGCGAATGCCCGATGCTCGAGTTTAACTTACGTTTCACTCTAACATCGGGCTCATCCCTACTCATGATATAAAATAAATGTACAACACTCTCTATGGGACACCAGTTTGTAGACTCCACCTTGAGCTTCCAAGAGATAGTCAGCAGCCATGCAGTTCTGTGACACCACCTTAGGTGATGGAGACACTTCTGCTGTCAGCTCTGCTATAACATCAATGGTCTCATTGGTTATCTGATCCATGACTCCAGTACACGGGTTCATCTTACTTATCTTAGATGACTTAGATTCCCCATCCCGTCTATGAAGGGCTCACTGCATAAAACATATCCACTCCAGAGAAAATGTTTCTTCTCACTGGAAGGCCAGGGGAGTATTGGGGGAAATTGAGGCTTTCCCTTACAGATATGGGAGGAGCAACATAACCTAAAGTACAGCTATGGGTGGGATTGAAGGGAAGACATTTTAGGGTGCTCCTTCCACACAGGAAGCAAATGTTATTTGGAAGGACTAGGAATCTATTGGACCAATGGGGATTAAACGTTCTGCAATTACATTGAGAAACCATGAAATGTTATTGGCCTGTGATTGGCTCTCCTATTGTTAGTGAAGTAAGTGAGATCCCCTTGTCGGTGTCATTAATGGAATTTAAGAAACCATGTGAAATGTTTCCCCCAAATCCAAAAAGGTGACCCCCTTGGGTAGGTACCCATCCTAATATTCCTAATATGAGTTTGTAGTCCCCGCTACTACAGGAAACATGTGGGCAATCATTTACACCTTTTACAGCAGGACAGTAAATATCAGAAGACAATTCAAACATAAGACCAACAGCAGGAAGTCTTCTAACTTAATATGTAATGTAATCTGTCATTAGAATTCCCAGAGTTCCCTCCACAACATCGTTTTATCACCTGTTATCCTGTCTGTAGATCTGTTATTTTCCCACCTTCTGTAACAGGATGACAACCCTCATCATTCTGCAGTAACATTACACAGCAGTGTTATCACCCTGTACAGGGAAGTCTTAGATAGATTATAAGTAAGACACACAACAAGTAAAGTCCAACTTCAGATAAAGCTTCTAAAGCAGTTACAGCAACAGGTTTTTTTAAGATTTAAACCACCAAATGAATGAAAACTGACAGTTGTAAGCACCACCAGCAGTGTTATATGGTGTTTCCAAACCCTTCCAACTGCCATTTTGCCAAATAGCTACAGGAAGTAGAAGAAAACAGATCTACTGGGAGGATCAACAGAAAATAAAAATGTTACAAGAGGAGACTCAGAAAAACAAAATCTTCCATGCTAATGACAGATTGCACCATTTATGTAATTATTGATCAGACCATAGTTACACTTTTTTTTTTTCAATCGAAAATGTTTTATTTCATTTTCCAATTTACAACAAAAGAAGAACTCACAACACACAAAGCATTCCCACAAAACAACCCAACCAAACAAGACAAAAAACTTGTTACACTTTAGTGCCAACATCATAACATTTCCAGGGATAAGAAATGTTCTTTGAAAACTTTACACCAAAAAGAGATCTGTCCATTCAGAGTCATGACCCATTTCACTGCCAGGTCCGCACATCGTACAGACCTGACAGCAGGGGGGCTAACACACAATCCTGTTGCTGCAGCCACTGGGAAGGTGTGCGAAACTGACAGGTCAGGTGAAAACTGCCACCCGATTGGTCACACACCCCCCAGAACTTCCCCGCCATATTTTCTGGCTGCAGACCCAGGACCAACGTTATTATCTATATCCGATTCCTCTACCTATAATTGCTGTATGGATGGTCTTTTTATTAAATAAAGGTGATTATATTGGAGTGCGGCTGTCCAGATCCCTTCCTTTGCATTCCCAGGACCAACATGGCGAGTGCGGGGGCTGGGGGGGAGAACAACGGACACATGTCCACTCTCCTCCCCTTCTTGCTGTGACCCAGAAAGCAAAGTCTATGACGTCACTTCCAGGTCAGCCTCTCGGTGTGTGTTTTGCAGTGTGATCTGCATCACAAAACATTCAGTGGAGCCCAGAGGAGACATTGGGGGTCTTTTAGACCCTGCAAGTCTCATTAAAGAGAACCTGTAACCTAAAAAATATCACGTACAGGGCTTTTTGTCCCCTATGTGATGAAAGAAAAAGTTAAAGAAAACAATTTTTTTTTTGCAAAAAATTAAGTTACACCCAAGCACATAACCCCCCCCCCAAAAAAAGTTGAGGCCCCCTCCTCCACATATATCCACATACAAATGTAAACAAATGCCTCAGGGGTGCCTACGATTGAAAACGTTGATTGCGATACACGTTACATATAACCGCGCACGCCGGAGTGAGAGCAATAATTCTAGAACCAGACCTCCTCTGTAACACTAAACTAATACCTATAGGGTTTTTTTTTTTTTTTTAAGTGTTGCCTATAGAAAATATAGATTACTGAAGTTTGTCACCATTTCACGGCGCACATAATTTAAGGTTTGGCAAGTTGGGTATCTAATTACTCGGCGTAACCTCGTCTTTTATATTTTACTAAAAATGTGGGTAATTTATTGCGTTTTGTTGCCCTAAAATTCACTTTAGTGTATTTTTTACTGAAATGCTATGTTTCGTAGACCATTGAGGTAATATTGTGTGACATAAAAAATTAAAACTACCACTATGTTATTCTTTAGGGTATCTGCTTTCAGAAAATATATAATGTTTGGGGTATTTACATCTTCTTCAAGGCTAAAATTTTTATTAAACATGTGTGCAAAAAACACAAAAAGGGCTCTGGCAGCGAAAAGGTTAAAGTGAACCCCAGCTGGAGGAATTTCAGTCCCCAGAAGTGGTAGGAATATGACCACACACTCAGCCCCGATCTCTTGTAGGTGTGCTGTGTGAATAGTCTATGGAGAGGTCTAATAGCTAAACAGAGGAAGAAGATAACAAGGACATACATTCTACATCTGATGAGATCCCTGAGACTTTCAGCAGAACCAGATGGAATACAAGTAGCCAGCTGAACTTAAGTGGAACTGTTAAATGCATCCCATAAACAGCAGCAACCCAGTGTGGGAAGGCCTGCGGCAGCTTAGGAAATTGCTTTTTCACCAAACCGAGCCCTCTCCCTGGCTGGTGTCCCAGTCACAGACCTGCCTGCAAAGATGTCATCCGTGAGAAGAGATAAAATATGGAAAGGAGGCATTTATCATGGGAGGGGAGGTTTGGAGAAGGTGTGCTTAGCTGGAGCCCTGACACCTGACTTAGGGTGTATTAACAGTCAGAATAACCTGGAATGGACTCTCTTAATGAGGCTTCAGAGGCTTTGCAAGATGCCACTTGACCCCATCCTAGTCTCTGGTACTGCGGCAGTGTTGATCATGTATTAGCTCAGGATCTGGCAATGAAGAAAACACTTGGTAACACTGCCCAGTTAGTGAATGATGAAAATGCATTACATGTCCCATCAAAGCTCCATAAAAAAGAAAAATATATGAATCATGAGGAGAAAAAGTCAGTGCATCCGATCATTACATTCCAGTTTGTTCCCAGATTTTGTTTTTCTAAAGTAGCATTTTATCTTTTCACTTCTTCCCTAGCTTATGGGATAACATTGGGGCTATGAAACTAATGGGACACCCGCAACTTCTTTTAATATTCCCCTTCTTCCAGAGTTTCCACTCTACAAGCTTCTCTGCTGAAGCTTGGGAATCCTCTGGTGACAGATTAGCCCAGAATTAACTGTAAAATCTTTGTCACATTCAGATCATTAAAATGGCTTCTTTCCAGTGTGAACTCTCTGGTGTGTGATAAGATTTGATTTCTGTGTAAAAGCTTTGCCACATTCAGAACACTGATACGGCTTTTCTCCAGTGTGAACTCTTTGGTGTATGATAAGCTCTGCTTTGGTTTTAAAAGCTTTGCCACATTCAGAACACTGATATGGTTTCTCTCCAGTGTGAATCCTCTGGTGTGTGAGAAGATCTGTCTTCTGTGTAAAAGCTTTGCCACATTCAGAACACTGATATGGTTTCTCTCCAGTGTGAACCTTCTGGTGTCTGATAAGATTTGATTTCTGTTTAAAAGCTTTGTCACATTCATAACACTGATACGGCTTTTGTCCAGTGTGAACTACATGGTGTATGGTAAGCTCTGCCTTGGTTGTAAAAGCTTTGCCACATTCAGAACACTGATATGGTTTCTCTCCAGTGTGAACCCTCTGGTGTATGATAAGATGTGATTTCTGTGTAAAAGCTTTGCCACATTCAGAACACTGATATGACTTCTCTCCAGTGTGAACACTCTGGTGTATGATAAGATGTGATTTCTGTGTAAAAGCTTTGCCACATTCAGAACACTGATATGGTTTCTCTCCAGTGTGAACCCTCTGGTGTATGATAAGTTTTGTCTTTGTTGTAAAAGTTTTATCACATTCAGAACACTGAAATGGTTTCTTATCATTGTGAACCTTCTGGTGTGTGATACATTTTGCCTCCATTGTAAAACCTTTGTCACTTTCCAAACAAGAAATATCTTCTGAAATGACTCCTCTTATGTATATGTGACTTGTACTTTACTATAAAGCCATTGTCACTTGCAGAACACTGAAATGACTTTTCTCCTGTTGTCCTCTGAGGCTGGATCAATGCTGAAGAGGATCCAATACATTTATGATATTTAGAACATGGATATGTCTTGAGTCCTTTGTGAATCCTCCAGTGAACTGCAATAAAAAGTTTCAGTCACTTATAACACCCATATGGATCGTTTCCCATGTGACTTTGTTTTATTGATGAAGACCAGCATGACCAAAAACTTGGTTCCTCAGTCCACCTGTACAGAAAAAAATAAAAATCAGAATTCTTTAAAAAAGGTTTCATTAAAGTTACTTCATTTTTTAACATTTATTATTAACTGCTTCCCGCTCAGCCTATTGTAATATGACAGCCAGAAAGGAGCCATATTGTTCTGGGAGAACAGATCTTGTGCGGCCCTGCAGGACCAATCTCTGGCTCAGTCTGTCACCCGCTATGTCCAGTGGATGACCGATCAGTGTAGCGGCCCACTGCCGGTACCATGTGATCGCTGTGACCAATCACAGTAGATAACATGACAATTGTGAACAATGAATGGCTTTTATTCATGGCAGTTATTGTGTGGTTGGTCACAGTGATCACATGGTACAGACAGGGCCAATCACAACAATATATACTGAATGAATTTCATTCAGTAAAAGGCTTGCTTATAGCAATGAAATTCACTGCTATAAACAATCATAATGTGTAAAAAAAAAAAAAGAAATGATTACCTCCCCAGAGTAGTACAGTGTTAGTATGGTACACAGTTACACAGTTAGTAGGTTGAATAAAGACACCAGTCCATTCAGTTCAACCCGAGTAAATATGAGTGCATGTCTACAATTGTCCCTATCCCTATACATTGTGTCTCATTAAGATGCTCATCTATTATATTATTATTTAAGGTACCCATATACCGCCGTCAATTTACACAGTGCTCCACACATCGCACACTCACATCGGTCCCTACCCTCAAGGAGCCCACAATCCAAGGTCCCCAACTCACATTCATATACTAGGGCCAATTTTGGACAGAAGCCAATTAACCTACCAGCATGTCTTTGGAGTGTGGGAGGAAACCGGAGTACCCGGAGGAAAGCCACGCAGGCACAGGGAGAACATGCAAACTCCAGGCAGGTAGTGTCATGGTTGGGATTCAAACCAGTGACCCTTTTTTACTGCTCGGCAAGAGTGCTAACCACTACACCACTGTGCCGCCTATAACACTAGTAGTGGTAACACTATATTGCTTTGGTCACAGTATGTATGTAAAAAAAAATGTTTAAAACATTTTTTAAAAATACTTTTTGGCTTTTTTTGTTTTTTACATATTGTCACCAGTCGGTGTCCCTGCTCACCTCCACACCAGTTATATGAGGACTCTGTACTGTACTGGGGACAGGATGTAAACAATAAAAAAATCCAAAATATTGTAACAAAAAAAATTATTACTTCATAATTGTTGTATATGTTGTAATATGTTCACCGATTTATGTGGGACATTGTTGTGTGTATGTACACATGCAGTCAATGTTGACAAGGCCAGAATTCAATGGACAATGGTTGATTTGTCCAACTGAATTTTAACATAGCAAGGGGACAGCTGAAGACTCTTTGATGTGTTAATCTTATGCAAGTCTATTTGAACACCTCAAAGGGTATTCTAATTACACATATCTAAGGGACTTGTTGATGTTGATATGCGGGAGTGCAAATTGGGGTGGTTTATGACTACAGCTGTTCACGGCTGGGAGTTGTCTGTTTGAAAGACTAAAGCTAATCAAAGTCCTGAATTGAAACGGCCAATCAAATTGCTCAGCCATTCAATATTTAGTGAATATAACACGGCATTCAGTCTATAGGTTTTAGGTGAGGCTTGTCTGTGTATGCACACTCAGACCTAAGACATGGGACTTTGAATTATATACTCTGTTGGGTTTTTTGTCATCTGTGGACTTTGGACTTTGTTCTGTGTTGGAAGTCAATAAAGTGCATCTCTCTGGAAGAATTGGGTTGCTGTGGAAGAGTACTTACTAATTAATTCTCATAACCACTATACAATATCCACCCAATACTATACCCGATCACTACAATAATACCCACCATGCCTCTTACTAAATACCTTGGAATATCTACTTTCCAAAAAAGGGTCATTTTGGGGATATTTTTACTGTCTTGGTATTTTTGGGCCTCAAGAATTGAGATTGCCCCTCAGTACATCAGGATTGATCGATCTTCAGATATTTATTCCATAGTTTATGGGAGGTGAAGAAGGTGTAGGTATTAAAGATAAGGGTTTTCAGGGATTACCTAAAGACAGAGTAAAAGATAGTCAGACAGATTGAGGTAGAGAGTTCCAGAGGATGGGAGAGGCCCTGAAGAAGTCCTGGAGGTGACGTGGGAGCTAGAGAGTAGGAGGTCATGTGAGGAATGAAGAGAACGGTTTGGTTGGTATTTTGGGACAAGGTTGGTGATGTAGCTGGGGGAAGAGTTGTGGAGGGCTTTGTAAGATGTTGTTAGTATTTTGAATTTGTAATAGGTAAGGGATTGTCAAACAAAAGAGTTCCCCTGGCATGATTGCACCTCTAACAGGTAAAAATTTAACTGGGGAAAATTTTGTGCGAAAGTGAGGACTGTATACCAACTGGTCAAATGTTTAGATCCAGACTCCTGGACAGTGCTGGAAAAGGAGGATTTGTGAGCAAAGAATAGGATATGATCTCTTTCTGTCTGGGTGAACGTGTGACCCAAATCTCTTCCCATGTCAGAAGGATTGGAGTTATGAAATCTTCATTTTGATTGGTAAGGAAGTGATGATATGGAAATTGTGTGACCTGTCGGCTGACTTCATCTTTATTCAGACATCATGCAAGAATGCATTGTCACCTGACCTGGCTGTAACGCTCATTAATAATTGTCTCCGCTTGCCAAACACAATATGTATATTTACACGTTGCGGTTTTGAAGTGGTTTGCAGGGGTTATGGCTGAAGCCAGCAATTCTGTTTCTCACAAAAAGTGATCCGAGCAGCTAATTAGCCACTGGATTGCCTTTAGAAGCAGCCAAAGAGGTCGTCCCTCCTCCTGCTGCTCGCCGGTGTTTCTCGGGCTTACTGTACTTACCGGTTTTCAGGCTTTTTGGTATTAAAGTAGTGAGATTATAGATCCAGTATTTCTCTGTACATAGTAAAACCTTATTGAAGTCTCCTCTCCTAAGGGATACATTTAGGGAAAAGATCCCCTTCACTTTCAGGCCATCTGTTTTTTTCCCCACATGAATTTTCCTAATATGTTGTGCTAAGAGTTTCTCTTTTTCTTTCTCATCGTTTCTAGGAGGTCCATTGATGTCCCTCAGATGTTCACATTTACGGATTTTTAATTGTCGCTTTGTTTTCCCTATATAGAATTTTTTACATGGACAATCCAACATGTAGATCACTTTGCTTGTAGAGCAATTAACAAATCTTTTCATTTTAAATGTTTTGGATCGATCTGAATCAGTGAATATCTGAGGAACATGTGAGGTACATTGAATGAAAGTACAAAATGAGTGAATTAGTAGCTAGGTAACAGGAAGTGATGACTTTCGGCCTTCACAGTCAGTTTTCTACTGAGCATGCGGGAGCCGCTCTGCACCTTGTGAATGGTCCTGTAGTCTTCTGGGACCTGTGATGTGTCCCAGAAGACTGAGGGGGAAGAGAGAGGGGGATGAACTTTCAGGTCAGACTGCGGTGATCTGAGCCGAAAGTGAGTGTGTACCCGTCAAAACCAGGTACCAGCTCCCCCCTCTCTCAAAAAAAGTGCCAAATGTGTCAGTGGAGGGGGGAGGATGAATACAAGTGTAATTTCCCCTTTTGGGTGGGGGTCCGCTTTAAGCATGGTTGTGATAACCAAATTTTCAATGCCTCTGTCTCTCAGAAATTGGGTTTCAGCAGCCAATCCATCAAAGCCAGTGACCGAGAAGCTGGATGAAAAAATCAAAGTTTTAGATAACAGATCTGGGCCATCCGGTGGAGGTCACAGAGCACCGGCTGACAGATAAATGAGGTCAGTGTACCCCATTCTGCAAGGTCAGTCCTAATCTATGACAATGACTGGAATGCTTTCTATCCATTAAAGACGAGCTCCAGATTTTCATACACTTTACATATTTTGGGCCAAGCTGGTCCAATCACACTATGTCCCTCACCAACATGTGAGGCTGCTGGATGTGCAGTATAAGCTGTATATGGCTGAGGCTACATACAGTATACAGCACTGTGTTCCGGGTTCAAGCCGAGACTTCCTGTCTCATACCTGGAACACAGTAGAGTCTGATTGGTGCTCAGACATTCAGAGATAGTGATGTAAAAACTCATCACACTCTGCATTTCTGGAGCTTTTTCGGGGCAATTGTTGCACATTTTCAAACAAACGAGCTGCTCTATGCATGATTAGCAAAAATGCTCCAAAACGCCCCAAAAACCCCACATGTGGTAATGTGAGTTCTCGCTATGCAGAAATGTGAATACGGCTTGACAGCTGAGTGACTCCATCCACTCCCTCCTATGTACTTATATAAAGCTGGCCATACACTATGCAATCTGATTGTACAATGTGCTTTAGATGTACCATCAGATTGTATAGTGTATGGTGATCATTACAGAACCCAAGACACACCTCTCCTGATTTCAATATTACAGCTCTATCCACATCGGCTGTTATCTGATCGCTCAGCTCCTGCACACTCTGCCAAATGTATGATCTATAGCTGTTTATTTAGTGAGAACAGTGATCAGTGATTGCATAGGAAAAATGTGCAGCTGATGAGGTGGGTGGAAGGGGGGAGGGTAGACGATACAGGGTGTGTCACATCCCAAGGTGTGTCCAGGAAGTAATGGAGAAGTGATTATACAGCCAGCTGGACGCTGAGGTAAGGAGGGTGTAAGATAAATAGAAAGAAGTACATTAATTGTATATTGTTACATGGGGGGGCTGTGATTCAGGGGGGGACTTATCCTTTAAGTCAGCAATGTGAGGGGGTGCAGTATTTGGGGTGCACAGTGTTTAAAGATTTGTGAGAAGGGAGGGGTGAAAGGATGCAGTGAGGTGCTGGGAAAATAAAGACCACTCTTGGACAGATTGTCACCAACAACTGCCTGGTGAGGTCTAATGACCACAAAGCTACAAGATAAAATTTAAAGTGTCCCAGAAGGGGGCGCTCTGTCGGGGGGGTGGGGGACATAGAATATCGATTTGGAGATCTGACCTCGGGACCATGGAGGGAACAGTAATGGGAGGTGTACTGTAGATCTGCTTCATTGCCGGGTTCACTTCCATTACCACCAACAAGTGATCTTCCATATACCAGTAAAGACAAGTGTGACCCCCAAATCTCATCCAGTCATCTTACATGAGAACATTTCCCCCCATCCCCCATCCTGTGTCAGGGTGCAGGGGGTGCAGAGGGGGGATTTAGTAAGTGGAAATAGGCTGTTCAAAGAAATTTCCCCCCAGAGATTAGTGAATGTGGTGAAATGTCACTTTGTAATGAATATCCAATCACGTGCACAGAAATAAAAACATGGAATGTTACTTAGACATGATTGAATGATGGAAGTCAGCAGAGCTCCGCCTCCTTCACTGACCCCTTGTCTACCAATGTACATTCTTTATCCTTCTGGTATTCAAGAGGTTAATAGAGAAATGAGCTTTGTATTATTCTCAGCCAGTGATTGGCCGTCATGTAGAAGTGATCGGGGCAGCTGGAGAACCGGCCAATCACAATACAGAGAATGTGCCGCCCCTCCCCCCTGCTGGCGCCCCCTGCTGTTCCCTGCCGTGTTTCCTCTGGGAGGTCCAAGATGGTGGAACATTGATAAACCACTATAGATTGTTATGTAGGAGGAGCTTGGAGAACATCCCATTCCCCGATATCCTCTGCCGTGAATGACCCCAGAAATGACAAGAATTATGTCACCTCTGGGGTCACCGATGTCATTCCCGACTACTGTAGCTGGTCTATGTCATGTACAAACAATATATAGAGTAGAGAGGTCAGCACTATTGTAATGTACAACACAATATATAGAGTAGAGGGGTCAGCACTATTGTAATGTACAACACAATATATAGAGTAGAGAGGTCAGCACTATTGTAATGTACAACACAATATATAGAGTAGAGAGGTCAGCACTATTGTAATGTACAACACAATATATAGAGTAGAGAGGTCAGCACTATTGTAATGTACAACACAATATATAGAGTAGAGGGGTCAGCACTATTGTAATGTACAACACAATATATAGAGTAGAGAGGTCAGCACTATTGTAATGTACAACACAATATATAGAGTAGAGGGGTCAGCACTATTGTAATGTACAACACAATATATAGAGTAGAGGAGTCAGCACAATATTATAGTCATAGTGCCCCTTATACTGCTGGTCAGGGGGGACAAATGATTTGGGTCTGTGGTCAGCAGGATGAAAACAATGTTCAGCCATAGTGGTCAGTGGGAGGAGAAATGTCCTCTATCTGATGTTACAGACTATGATATCGGGGTACAGGGATGTGGGGGGTCAGACAACACACGGGGGATCACCTTCTGTTGTATATCCACAGAAATCACCCAGCACGCTGGCAGATTGTCAGGAGAACCCCAAGTTCCCAGCCCAGACAGGGGTAACAGCTGTATAACAGCACACACACTCTATTATCCCATCACTGCCACACACATGACAAGGATGGAAGACCACGGGAACTAGAAAACCAGGAGAGGACCTTGTATGGTGGAGGAGGGAAGGAGAGGGAGATTATTGTGATAGACTTGGCACAGCCTGCAATACCTCTGACCACCACTAGAGGGAGACTCCACACATATCTAGCTGGCTGACCACACACAGGCAGATAGAAATCTTACATACAATCTGGTGCACTATGAGGGTTGGGGTTCAGTCTAGTAATCAGCACACACTTCTGGGGTTCCTCAGGCTCCCCTATAAGCTAGAATCCTTGTGTTACTCCCTCTTCCCACTATCCATGTACACCACACACCAGACACACAACATGGGGGCAGTGAGGGGACAGGGAGGCAGTTGGGGGGGAGTAGATGGGGATGTCGAGGGAAAAGTGCCCATTATCAGTGGTCAGTGTGGGGGAAGGGGGATGCCTGCTGTTATCAGTTGATTAAATTGGAGGGGGGGGGGTTGGGCATTAGTGATTAGTAGAAAAAAATGGGGCAGGAACAAGGGGGAGTCAGAGGTTCTAAATAGAGAGATAGGAGGCACTGGTGCTAAGTAGTTTTATGGCAACAGTGGGGGACCAGAAGTGTAAAAAGGGGACAGTGAGGTGGGAGGGGGCAATACGGGGTACAGGATGTGAGGGACAGGGGAAGGATGGCAAAGATGTGGGGTGAACTGGGAGGCACTGAGGAAACAAGGAGCTGGAAAGGAAGGCAGTAGGGGGATGGGAGTGGTGGTCAGTGGGAGATGAATACCTGGCTGATGGTGTCCTGGTCTGCAGGTTGATGTGGAGCTCCTCTGATGAGTCTTCTATGGTTGAGGTCCTCTCAGATGGTTCCTCTTGGCTCCTCTGATGAGTCTTCTATGGTTGGGGTCCTCTCGAATGGTCCCTCTTGGCTCCTCTGATGAGTCTTCTTTGTTTGGGGTCCACTCAGATGGTCCCTCTTGGCTCCTCTGATGAGTCTTCTATGGTTGGGGTCCTCTCGGATGGTCACTCCGAGTGTCCACAATCAGGATAAAGTTCTCCGTGTCCCTGATGGAAGATGGAGGCTTCTTGTCCTGGCTGAGAGGTGTGAGGGACGTTCTTTGTCTGCACTATGGATCTGGGAAGACTCCAATCACATTGTGAGCCAGCTTCCTCACAGGGGGCCCCTCCCTCACAGATGCCCCGGGGCCACACTGACTACAAACACAGTGTGGGGGGAGAGGGGTTCACAAAAGAGGACTCCTCCCTCCATTCTCTGGGATGACACAATAGAATCTGAAGCTAGAAGCTCAAACGCCTGAAGCTCAAACAAGTTCTGGAACTTTTTTTTTTTTTTTTTTTAGGCAGATTACAGGTGTTTTTCAACTTTTTTTTTTACATTGGTGACCTTTTGACCTGTACAAAAGTGCAGCAAACTCACAAGACTTTCTGCCCGAAAACACTACGCTCAGGTGTGAATGGGGGCTCAGGTGTGAATGGGGCCTAAAATGGATGAGATGCAGATCGCTACATGCAGTTTGGTTAAAGAGTGCCGTCTGTTGATAATAACTGAAAGGTGGCTTCATCCTCTTGTAGAGGACACTATTACACACATATCTGGCCGCACTTTCTATCGCCAGGTTAGAAACAGCAAATCAGGGAAGAGCAAAGGAGGCGGCCTTTGTATTTATGTTTTAAATGAGTGGTGCTCTGATAGTAAACTTGAGGACACTTATTGTTGGCCAGATTTGGAATTTCTGCTGGTGAAGTGTAGACCTTTTTATTTACCCAGAGAATTTACAGTGGTGATCATTATTGTGGCAGTGGTGGAATTTAGAGGTCGCCATGGTGCCCGGGCCCCATGCTGCAGGGGGCCCTTGAGGGTCCCCTGTATATCTTGATAGGAGCGGGGCGGCTGAGACCGAGCTCCCCGATCGTCGGCCGAACTGTAATCAGCGCTGTGCGGGGAGCTCGTCACACTGATCTAAAGTGAAAGCAGTGTGTGCTGTGCTCGTTGTCTCCCCCTACAGTGCAGTACCCGGCAGGAAGAGGGAAGGTAAAGCACTGCCGTTTTTTGAAAAGGTTTTCTGTATGTGTGTGCATGTATGTATGTATGTATGTGTGTATTTATATGTATGTGTGTATTTATATGTATGTGTGTATGGAAGATGTGGATCCAGAAGGAGTGATGATGAAGTAGAAATCTCTCTCTGTCTCCTCCTCTATGGGGATCAGGAATGTCATCAATGATCATGTCACCGAGTTTGTGGATTGGATGATTTGCCCCCACACACTGATCAGTGATCGGGTTGTCTAACAGATCACATTGAGGCCGGGGGGGGGGGGGGGGAGGGGGGGTTATACATTGTACACATTTACTAATATATGTGTAAGTTGCAGCGGACACGTCACCCCTCCCCCCACTATTATCTGCACCCCTAACTCTATCATTGTATTGCAGGCTGGCTGGGAAGTGATCTGGGAAGTTTTGTTGTATTTTGAAGCTTTATAATCCTTCCCAGGATATGAGATTAGAGATAATGATGAATGACGGGCCGGGAATTATTATCAGTCTGATGATTGCAGTAATATCTCACATGTGCGGTGCGATCTCCATCTACATACGTGTGCCCGACCCGTGTGTGCCCCTTTACTTTTATATTAATTTTATTTTTTTACACTTTATTTATTTTTTTGTTTCAATTTATTGCTCTCTCAAGGGGAGAACAATACTTCTCATGAAAGCTTTGGGCATCTTTATGTCTCCCCGACCCCTCATAGGAGGAAATGAAGGTCATTATAATGATCCGTGTGTGGGGGGGAGGGGAGAGGTAGGTGATCTAACAGAGTGCAGACACTCTATCTTTTCTAATATTATAGGATAGAACAATTGCAGTACTGGGGGGAGGGGTGATGTGATAGAATGGGGGAGGGGTGATGTGATAGGATGGTGGGAGGGGTGATATGATAGGATGGGGGAGGGGTGATGTGATAAGATGGGGGAGGGGTGATGTGATAGGATGGGGGAGGGGTGGTGTGATAGGATGGGGGGAGGGGTGATGTGATAGGATGGGGGGAGGGGTGATGTGATAGGATGGGGGAGGGGTGATGTGATAGGATGGGGGAGGGGTGGTGTGATAGGATGGGGGGGAGGTGTGATGTGATAGGATGGGGGGAGGGCTGATATGATAAGATGGGGGGAGGGGTGATGTGATAGGATGGGGGAGGGGTGGTGTGATAGGATGGGGGGAGGGGTGATGTGATAGGATGGGGGAGGGGGTGATGTGATAGGATGGGGGGAGGGGTGATGTGATAGGATGGGGGAGGGGTGATGTGATAGGATGGGGGGAGGGGTGATGTGATAGGATGGGGGAGGGGTGATATGATAAGATGGAGTGTAATGTTTCTCTCTCGGGATGTTCTGTATGAAAAGTTCTCCATCATCTGATTGTGTTTTACGTATTTCCTGTACTGCCCCCCCCATGGTTCCATTCTCCCCTCCCCATCCCAGTGTCCCCCCTGTACTCCCCTCCATGGTCCCCCATATTACCTGATCTCTCCGTAAGTTTCTCCTTCAACTTCTTGTCTGTCTCTGACTGCAGCACCATAGAGGAGGGGGAGGGGTGTCCTCCATTTTCTTGTAGCTCAGAGAGGGGGAGGGGTGTCCTCCATTTTCTTGTATTTTAAGTCTTGAATTTAGGGATGGAGGCACACCACATACAGTATGTGCCTCACTCAAAATCCCAAATCCTCCCCCCTCTTCTTGTTGCTTTAGGGATGGAGGTTTATGGACTGGGTAGGAAGTGTTCTCCTGCCACCCGTGTGGGAATTTCTACAGTAACCGGGAGGGTGATGTGCCATGCCCAGGTCCTGTTTTTCTGGATGCATGTTTTTGCTGTTTATGTGATCATACAGCACAGTGGCGCGGTGTCACCCTTTCGGGAGTATGATGCAGGTCTCTGTTAGTCCCGGGCCACTTTCATGTCTGACACCCGGGAGCTGCGATGCGCTCTTGGTGTCCCCCCCCTCCGGTCCGCCATGTCTCGGGCGGGGGGAGTGCACTGTTAGGTGGGGTGGGTGGGCACCCACGGCGCATCGGCGCCACACCCTCTGCCTCACGTTTGACGTCCTGGTTGGCGTCATGAAGTTGAGGCATGAGCCCTTCCATCTCAGCCGGTCAGGTGGGGAATATGGGTGTTCCTAACAGGCGGCGTCAGCCGTCTGTGTCAGAGCCCTCGTTGGCTCTTAGGTCCGATTGGTTTCAATCACCCAACCTGGATTTCTTGTTTTTAATCAGGGATTTAATACTGTTTAGAAATGCAGGAATGGTTCAATTTATTTTACTCCATTTTATTCTGTTCATTTCGTGTCCAGCTATTTATATGCATTAGGTATGGTGTCCATCCGCATAATGTGTATGTTGGGTCAAGTTGTTTAATGCATAGGATTTTTACGATTATGTATCGGTCCGTATGTATTGCCTGGATTGCACGGCCTCTGCTGATCGCTCGCACTGTGGAGCGCATCCGGATGCCGGAAGTATGTGCGGTGGTTTGGATGGCCCATAGTGTGCAGCGATCCATAGCGAGGCTTGGTCCGGTCCTGGTATTATTTAAGGGAGGTGACGCAGCGCGCCGCCTGTGCCCCTGGAAGACGTGATGATGTCACGAAACGCGCAGGGCGGAGCCAGACGACGCGCTGACGTCACCCCCAAGCGAGTTGTATTCCAGCAGGACGGGTTTGTCCGAGCTCCGGTGGCCACGGAGCTGGACTTAAGGCTGCTTTATTCTTTACGCTTTGTAAGTGTGCATTTGTATTTTATTTTATTTCAATAAATCCTATCGGTTTTACACTATGTGAGCTCCTTTTACATTTTATGGTATCCTTGCCATGGGTTCGTTGGTGTGGCTGATGATGAGATGACCTCTGGTGGACACCGCTGGCAGTTCCCATTTCTGGTTTTTAAAGATTTCTGCTTGCTGTGATCCTCTGTGGTGGGGGGTCATGGCCATCTGGTAAGGAGTAACCCCTTCCATTTCTGGTGGTGGACCCTCCCTTGCTGTCACAGAACCTTACTTATTATCACTTGGACGCCTGTTGTCTATTGTTGGTGATTTGGACTCACTATGATATTTAATTGATGCTTCATCTGATGGGACTTTCTTTCATCACCACTAAATGTTTTGCACATTGTTTTATTTTTATTCATGATTATTATACAAATCTTCTTTCACTGTAGATTTCACGTTATGTTATACCAGTATTAGCGCAACCCCTTGTTTTTCTTGTGTCAGAGCCCCGCCCTACCCTTTGCCGTGCTTGTTGTGATGCTGGTTGGGGGCCGGCGTGCACGTCTGCAGGTTGCTATATATTGACCCCCCTGCCCTAGTCTGGGTTGCCATGGATTAGACACGCTACACTCCATCACAGCGGTCCACTCTTTTCCTTTTTGGGGCACATGTAAGTCATGATTAGGTCATCCTTCTTTTTGCTAGCCAGTTTTTTCCTCTCATTTGTCTGACCTTTCATGCGAACGGAATTGTCTCTGCAGTTTTTTACATACCTTCACACCAGACTTTACCATGTTTTGTGTGTGATTACATTCCTACTCTATTTTTTGTTATCTGCACAGACGTCTGATTTGCAACATTTTTATTAGTTAGAGATCAACTCTTCCCCTTCGTTTTCTTTACTTTTTATCTATCATTTTTTATTTCCTCTTTTTTTTTCTACCCAGCATGATTGACATAGTGATTATGCACTTTTTCATTCTAGGTAGTACTCACTGGCGCATCATTTGTCTTACTATGAATACCAGCAACCTGATTCCCTGTGTCCAGGGGTGGCTTGTATGCGTCCCGCCTGCACACGACCCCAGAATACCTCAGCTCCCGGGTCGGACATTTTTTCTGGACCCTGGTACCATACCCGCTACACCCTTGTGTATTGATTTACATGTAAGTACTCAGGGTGGGCTCTTCTGTCCTCCCCTAGTATGACCAGTCACACTCAGACTAATTGCACTTTACCATTTTTTCTAGACGTCCCTATGCTATCGCCCCTGATGAGTGTCCTTCACACGAAACGCGTCAGACATTGTGGGATGCAGATATATGTCTATAGTATACTTTTACTCCAGAACAATCCTATTCGTACCATGATTTTACTGTTCACACCTTTATTCCCGGTGAAAGTGCTGCTGCAACACCACATGTACACATATGGAATTTTTCTGTTTTGTCTGTATGATTTATCAATTGTGACCACCATTTTGCACCAAGTGGGTATATATTTGATGTACTCTTGATGTCTGTATTACGTTCGCACATACATATGTGCTTGTAAATACTTTATGAAATGATATTTATTGCAATGTCTTTTATATATGTGGTTTATGATATTGATATGACTGTGCATTCCATTACGATCAATAAATATGTATTTTCATCCAGTCATTTCCACGGTGTCCATAACCTCATTTTCTTTTCAAAGTATTTTATTGATTTTTCAGGAAAAAGCTTACAAATCAACAGCATTAAATGATGGAGTACACAGCAGGGAAAATCCAACCCCCTTGGGGGTACATTACAAACTTGTGAGAGTAGGTGTGTTTAGGATTCTAGGCTGAGGCAGTACAATACAACCATTCTAGTACAAAATTCGAGCACTAAAACCCTAAAACCTTGAGAATTGAGCTGGGTGAGAGGAAGGGGGGGAGGGAGAGACCGACAGCACCCCGAATGGGAACACACTGTGCTAGAACGGAGCTCTCCAGCCCCTTCCCGTCCTCCCCCCCTCCAGACATAAAAAGGCACCTGACGTCTAAAAAAGTCGTTAAAGCCTACGTCAAAAGGTTTTCTTGGGGGAATGACCCCCATGGTTCCCTACTGCTGCATGTAAGAAAACAGACAACTCATCAACTTGTTAAATCAAACAGATAAATAAAAAGAAGAAAGAAGAAGAAAAGGAGTAGAGATGAGAGCGGGACGAGAGGAAGAGAGAGAAAAGAGTAGTCAGAAGCCAATCCGCGGGAGGACCCCCCCCCAACCCCGAGGCAGCCCCACGCCTCATGGCCGAATCCCTGGAATCAGGGAAATGCCCATGAAGTTGGCCCAGGGTTCCCAAATAGCTTCAAATTTCTCTTTGGTGTTGTTCAGAGTGCTGGCAAGTTTCTCTTGGGCCATGATCCAAGAGATTTTGCGGGTAGCAGCTTTGAAGGAAACCCTAGGTTGTTTCCATGCCTTGGCAATAGATAGCTTAGCTCCCAGCAAAATGAAATGAATCAATTTACGAGCCAGTTTAGGTGTTTTAGGTAAGTGGTCGTTTAATAAAGCTAAGGCGGGGGATCTCGGGATCTGGACTCCAGTAACTTTCTTAATCATGCGGAAAATCCTGCACCAGAAAGGCCTCAATCTTGGACATTCCCAGAAGATATGAGCCAGGGAGCCCCTGAGCAGACAGCCCCTGAAGCAACCGGGGTCCGTGGAGGGGAACATTTTGGCCAGTCTCTCCGGCGGGAGATACCATCTTGTGATAACCTTCACGCTGGATTCAACCAGAGAGATGTTCAAAATGCTCTTGTATGCCCTGCTAAAGGCTACCCTCCATTTCTCCAGGGTCCACTCCACGGAGAGGTCTGACTCCCAAGCTATCATGTATGAGGTCTTGGTGGACTGACTAGCGAGTGACTGATAGATGATGGATATTCCACCCCTCTGCTCCGTAGCCTGACCGCACCACATTTCATATGGGGTGAATGTATGGTTTGAGGGTTTGTCTTTTCCCAGCTGAGTTAGGAAGTGTCTGATCTGCTGGAAACGAAAGGTCTCGGAGTTAGGCATCTCTAGTTGATTCACACAGAAGGCCCTGGTGATAGGCCCCAAAGATGTGAAGTAGTGTCCGATCCGGTACAGCCCCTTGTTCAACCACCAGCGAAATGCCTTAATGTCAGTTCCCGGGGGAAAGTCAGGATTATTGAAGATGTGAGCCAGGGGGTGTCTGTAGGAAGTTATGGATTGAAGGTTTCTGAGGGAATCCCATAATTGAAAGGATTGCGAGAGGATAGGTGATAGAATGGGGGGACGTTTTTTGGGGGGGACCCATAGGAGAAAATCGATAGTGAAAGAAGGGACCGCCTGTCTCTCAATCAGAATCCAGTCCGGTCTTTCAGCCTTCGCGTATACCGTCGAGATCTGGGCTAGCCTGGCTGCTTGATAATACCAAAAGAGTTGCGGGAGGCCTAAACCCCCTTGTGGTCTATTTAAGTATAGTGTACTCTGTGGAAGTCTGTACCCCTTCCCTCCCCAAATAAATTTAATTATTTTCCTTTGAAATGCTTTCAAGTGCTCTTTATTGATGCTTATTGGAATGGCTCTAAAGAGGTAGAGGATTCTGGGGAGCAAAGTCATCTTGACTGCATGAATCCTCCCTAACCAGGATAAACCCCCACTAGTCCATTTGGATAAGTCTGCCTCTAGTTTGCGGTATGTGTGAGGAAAGTTAGATGCATAAAGGAGTTCTATCTTAGCTGTGAGCCTTATCCCCAAATAATCAATGTACGAGTCACTCCATTTAAATTCAAAGGCACTCTGCAGGGATGACACTATAGTTGGTTTAAGGGAAATGTTTAAGGCTGAAGATTTGGTATAATTGACCTTCAGTCCAGTAACCTTCGAGAAATTTTTCAGGAGTTTACAGAGGTTTGGAAGGGAGGTAGTTGGTGACGTGATAAAAAGGAGAATATCGTCCGCAAACAATCCGCATTTGTGGACCTGGTCGCCGCAGGCGACCCCATGGATGTTGGGATCTGCTCTTATTGCTATCGCCAACGTTTCGATAGCGATAGCAAAAATGAGGGGGGAGAGTGGGCATCCCTGCCTAGTGCCTCTTGTAATGGTTAGGGGTTTAGAGTATTGACCTTGTAAACGAATCACCGCTTGAGGTGAGGAATATAGAGATTTTAAAGTTCCTAAGAAGTTGGGTCCGAACCCCCACTTCTCCAATATGGAGAAAAGATAAGGCCATTCGATCGAGTCGAAAGCTTTGTGGAGATCCAGCGAGAGAATCATACCTTCTTGTTTTGGCCCCCCCTCCCAGTTAGATTGTAGGATGGATACTATATCTATTGCTCTCCTAATTTGATCGGGACCTTGCCTACCAGGGATAAAGCCAACCTGGTCCTTGTGTATATAGCTAGTGATGAAAGACGCCAGGCGGTTGGCTAGGATTTTAGTTAGAATTTTGAGATCGTTATTAATTAACGATATGGGCCTATAGTTCTCAACTTCCTCATGGTTTTTGTTGGGTTTGGGGATCACTGAGATAAATGCTGTGTTTAGTTGAGTTTCAATGGGGGATCCTGACTTTTTGGAGTTAAAGAACTTCGCCAGGTACGGGGCTAGGATCGCGCTATATTCTTTATAATAGGGGACTGAGAGGCCGTCCGGCCCAGGGGCAGAACCTGATTTAAGACCTTTAATCACCTCCCTGATTTCGACCTCCGAAATGGGGGTTTCCATTAAATCTATACATTCTCTTGAGAGCGTGGGGAGTTGTAGATTCCGAAGGAATTCATTAACTAAGGGGCCTTTATCTGATTGGGGTGGGTTGTAAAGGTTCGCATAAAAGTCATGGAAAGCAGACATAATACTGGTCGGGTTTGCTGTAGGGGGTTGACCTGCTATCCTCAGTTTGGGGAAGGAGAGGGAGCGAAATTTAGGTGAGAGTTTAGATGCCAACATTGAGCCGTATCTATCCTTGTGGCAGTAAAATTTGGCTCCACACCATCTAAGGTTTTTCTCTGCTTTAGCCGTTAAAGCGAGGTTCAGCTCAAGTCTGGTGGCGTCGAGTTTGCTTAGAAGGGTCCTAGACGGGTGTCGTTTGTGTTCCGCTTTTAGTTGGAGGAAGGATTTTTCAAGTCTTTGGATGTCGATCAAACGCTCCTTCTTAAATTTGGTTGCTAGCCTAATTATAACTCCTCGAATAGTTGCCTTGTGGGCTGCCCACAGGGTTTCGGGTGATATGTTCTCCACGTCATTTAAGAGGAAGTATTCTTTGATAGATTTTGCTATTTCTTGTACCAGACTAGGGTCAGTCAAAAGGGATTCGTTTAGCCGCCAGAAGAAGCCTCCTCGCCCAGACAGAACATTTCTTAAAGTAAGAAAAACCAATGAATGATCCGACCATGCGGTATCCAGTATTGCTGCCTTTTTGTACAAAGGAATGAGGGCTGTCTGGGTGAGGATGTGGTCAATTCTAGCGTAAGACTGGTGGGGAGCAGAAAAGTGCGTGTAGTCCCTTTTGTTGGGGTTCATTTCCCTCCATGCGTCTACCAGGCCCTGTGCGTGTATCATCTTGGCAATCCTAGTGCTAAGTTTTGTTGGGCGCGTGAGTTGGTCTCTAGGGGGCTTAGTTTTGTCTAGACCCTGGTCGAACGCCACATTTGAGTCCCCTCCCAGGATGACTTT
Organism: Aquarana catesbeiana; assembly: GCF_042186555.1. Taxonomy (NCBI): domain Eukaryota; kingdom Metazoa; phylum Chordata; class Amphibia; order Anura; family Ranidae; genus Aquarana; species Aquarana catesbeiana. The sequence continues at coordinate 7,849,936 of NC_133325.1, forward strand.
GCCTTCCAGGAGCGGTTCCAAAGCAACGAACAGGTCCTGGAAGTATGACGCTTGGCCCTTGTTTGGGGCGTAGTAGGAGACGAAGGAATATAAAACACCTTCTAGGGTACCCTTCACCAAGATGAATCTGCCCTCTGGATCCCTGAAGTCAGTGAGATGTGAAAATTTGCAATTTTTGGAGAAGAGAATAGCTACACCTTTCGTCTTGTTAGGGGCATTAGCTAAATAAAATGTTGGAAAGTGAGCATGTAGGAACTTGGGGGTGTACCGGATGGGGAAGTGCGTCTCCTGCAGAAGCACTACATCGATTCGCAGTGATTTATAATGATCCAGTGCTAATCTCCGTTTCCTAGGGGAGTTCAGGCCTTGGACATTATGTGAGCCTATTATTACCCTTCGCACTCAGGTCAGTCATAGGAGCAGGGGGGATAGAAGCCATTGATCAAGCAGTCACTTACCCTTGGGTGTCTTCTCATACCGGATTTCGGCCAGGTTGAGCGGGGAAGTCCCAGGACCGACTCAGGGGACAGGGGGGAACTCCCCCCCCGGACGGCTAGAAGGAAGAAAAGGGAGGAGATGGGGGAGAAAAAAGAAAGAGACTTACTGACAAATACAAACAAATGAAAAGATATGGGTACCAAAAAAATACCCTTGGAGTTATGCGAATCGAAATCCGCTATAGCCCCAATGAACCACTTCAGAGCGCCCCGAGGGGCGTCTGAAGTTCCGACACCAAAGGACTCTATAGGTTCTTTGGAATCGAGTGGAGGCACAAGGGTTCCACCCCGGACCCTTGTTATGTCAAACCTGAAGCATAACATATACACACCATAACGGTAAACATAGAAACTATAGTGAGAGCCCTTGTTACGGGGCTCTAAACACCTGAAATTATAAATAACCCAGACAGGAACGTATAATCGGAGACCCTGAGAATCCCGTCCCCTGTACTTCCGCCAGAGTCTACCCCCCCCCCCATCTGACTATGTGGGGGAGAATTCCTGGGGGTTCACCGGAAAGTAAGGGTGGCCTTAATGGTCTAGCTAACCGGATCTCCTTCTTGAAGTGGAGAAAACAAATGAGAATATCAGATAAACCTAGACTTCTAACTGGGCTAAGAAATGACACATCCTAATGGAAACTGGGATTCTAGTCCTGTGTTCCAAGCTTTATCTTTGAGGACCGAGATCTTCGTGGAGGGGGATCTTCTCTGTAGAATTTTTCTTCCTCTGAGGAGGGAAACTGGTTCTTGAGGGAAGTAAGTGGAGATAAAGGTTGGATAGTGTTCGAGTCCGGTTTCCCAAATCGAGATAATTTTGCTAAGGTAGAAAAATGGTGTGTGGACCAAAAAGTTCGATGAGAATCAAGTTGCAAGGTTTTCCATGTCCATAAGAGGAGAAAGGGTTTGGAGCACTAGCTCCGTCAACTTGGGGGGGGAATTGGCCCAGAGATGTCTCAACCGAGACTAAAGGAGAATGATGCGCAAGGCAGACCTTAGGGTGGTTTCCCATCCTTACTCTTCTTGGATGGACCCTTCATCCAGAGTGGAGATACGGGGCTGCCAGGAGAAGGGCGTTTGGTGGAGCCCGAGGAGGAAGACGTATAGTCCATGGGCGCCTCCTGGGAGATTAGCCTGAGGGCGAGGAACAGCCTTTCACCTTCCTGGAGGCTCGCAAACGAGTGGGTCTTGCCTTGGATAGTGAACTTTACAGCAAAGGGGAAGGTCCAGCGGTATTTGATATCCCGTTGGGAGAGGACCGTGAGGAGGGGTTTTAGTGTTCTTCGTCTTTGGATAGTCGTAGGAGCTAGGTCCGCAAAAATCTGGATCTGGTGACCCTGGTGTTGCAGTTTAGGATTTAGTCGAGATTGTCGCATGACCTCTTCCTTAACCGCAAAAAAATGCGGCTTGACTATTATGTCCCTTGGGGAACCATCTTGTCTGGGGGGACCGAGGGACCTGTGAGCTCTGTCTAGTTCCAGACGTTGTGGGGGTATGTTAGGAATGAGGGCTGCAATAATGTCCTGCACCGTGGAGGGAATGTCCGAAAAAGTTTCGGGGAGGCCTCTGATTCGAAAGTTATATCTTCTAGATCGATTTTCGAGCTCGCCGATCCTAGAAAGGGCGACCTCTAATTGATCTTGAATGGTCATGAGGTGTGCTGCATTTTGGTTGGTTCTCGCGGATGTGCATTCCACCTTATCCTCAATGGCTTCAATTTTGGCACCCAGGTTGGAAAGGTCCGCTTTAATAGTGTGTGTAATCTGTTTTGCAGTATTAGCCAGTCCTTTCTCTAACAGGGATGAGAATTTAGCAAACATGTCTTCCTGCAGTGCCGTGAGGTCAGTTACTGAGAAGCCTGGTTGCTGGATGGTTGGAAGCTGGAGGTGGGCCTGTGCAGGGATGGCTTGTGTGCCCAGCTCCTGATCTGTGAGGCTTAGTCCCTCAGTGGAGGCCTTTGCTGTGGCCTGGGGCTTTGTGTGGCCTTGTAGTTGTGATTGGGGCGTTAGGGGGGGTCCCTGTGTTGCCTGGGCATAGGTCAGGGTCGGGGGAGCGAGTACTGGCCTGTGCTCCTGTGTCCTGGAGTTGTTGCCTGTCAGTTGTTGTGGTCCGTCCGTGCTGGCGGCCATCTTGGGACTCCCGTCCGCGCTAGATGAGGCGAATTGAGGGCCGAGATTGCGTCTCGCCGTAGGCCCAGACATCTCCCCCTGTTCCTCGGGTGATCCCCTACACGGGTGTGATGTTGCTGTACCCGCAACTGTGCTGAGGAGGCCGGTGTGCGGCTCGGCGGTCCGGGGTGGAGCGGAGCTCTCGGCTCAAGCGGCCATGTTGGAGCTCTCGCGCATGCGCCAGCTTCCCATAACCTCATTTTAAAGTCCCAACGTTCCCATTTTTAGTCTTGAATTTAGGGATGGAGGCACACCACATATGTGCCTCACTCAAAGTCCCAAATCCCCCCCTCTTCTTAGAGAGGGGGAGGGGTGTCCTCCATTTTCTTGTAGATCAGAGAGGGGGAGGGGGTTTGCTCCATTTTCTTGTAGATCAGAGAGGGGGAGGGGTGTCCTCCATTTTCTTGTAGATCAGAGAGGGGGAGGGGATGTCCTCCATTTTCTTGTAGCTCAGAAATTCAATCTTCCTGTAATGACACAATGACTTCTTATTGTTTAGAAGAAATGTGTCCATTGATGAAGATCTTCCTCCTTTATATACAATGTATCCATGGGGGAGGCGGAGTCCTGTGTCATCAGCCCCGCCCATTGTATCCTCCCACTTCCCTTCCTAACTCAGCTTTCACTGCTGGAACTCTCCTATTCCTGATTTATTTCCCATGAACATGTAGCTCCGCCCACACATGATCTATTATGGGACAATTAAACAATGTCTCTCGGTATTTGTAGAACTGTTTATCACCCCAATATTTGCAGTAATACATGAAATGAATTGTAGTGCCCCCCTGACACCATCCCATTCCCATTCCTCATACAATGTAACCACCAGACTGTCTCCAGTAACTACATACCAAATATAGAACCATTTATCCAACTGTCCATCCAGAGCCTCTGGTTTATAGACCGGATACATCCTAAATATAGAACCATTTATCCAACTGTCCATCCAGAGCCTCTGGTTTATAGACCGGATACATCCTATATATAGAACCATTTATCCAGTTATCCAGCTAAAGGCGGAATTAGGGATGCACATAGGCATTAGAGCATCCCCACGGAGGTTGGAGCGCCCCATAGATGTTCCAGCACCCCATTGATGCTAGATTGACCAATAGATGTCAGAGCACCCCATAGACAAAGCAAGGTTTGAATGTTCCATGGACATTAGAGTAACCCATGGAGTTTAGAGCTCCCCATAGTTATTAGAGCACCCCAGGGATGCTAGAGTGACCCATAGACATTAGAGCATCCCATAGACAATGCAACCCATGGAGGTTAGAGCGCCCCATAACCTTTGGAGCACTCCATGGATGCTACAGTAACTCAATAGACAGATTACCCCATGGATGTTAGAGCACTCCATAGACACACCCCATGAAGGTTAGAATGTCCCATAGGCAGAGTACCCCATGAATATTAGAGTGACCCATGAAGTATAGAGTGCCCCAATAACCTGAGTAACCTATGGATATTAGAGCGACCCAAGGAGGTTGAATCACCATGTAGGGTTGCCACCTATCTTGGGATTCAGCCAAACAGTCCAAGTTTTGACGTATATGTGTCTGGGTTTCAGTCCGCGTGAAACCCGGATACATTATTCAGATTGAACTGTGGCTCCCCAAGTAACAGAGATAGTCACACAAAAATCTGTTGTCATCTGTTAACTCAATTTGGCCACACCCACTGTTCACCTTGGCATGTGTAGCGCACCACATTACTGCCCCCCCTGGGGCACCCAAAGGTTTTTAAGGTCATTTGTAATCCTATAGTGTATACTACAAACAAAATTGCCGTGCGCCGCTAAAGTGTTCGGGTTTGGCATGTAGAGAAGGTGGCAACCCTAGTGTTCACTCAGGAAAAGCGATGTTCATACTCTGCTCCCCTTACAGAGGAAGTTCTCTCTCAAAGCCCTGAAGAAAAACTGCTCCTTTCTTCTCCTGTTCGGAGTGTATATCTGTGAGCTGAAGTCCATTACTCCTACTCTTATGCAAGGTCCTCTTCCCAGACTACATTTCCCAGAATTCAGTGCAGCCTGCATCAAATTCTCTCAAATCCTTCATACCCAATGGCTTCCTCTGCTGGATAGATGCTGAATGGCACTGAAGCCAGCATAAGAGTCTTGTACAGGAACACAAAGCAGCTGCAGCACAGTGTCTAAATGACTGTGTCAGAGCAACTCCAAGACTGCAGCTTTTGTAGGATGTTCCTAATCTACAGTGGTCAGGACTGATCAAAAGTGGTCCATGGAAGGAAAACTGGCGAACCGCCAACAGGGTCATGGGCAGCCAAAGATCATTGATGGAGGAGGGCAGCCAAGGCTCATTGATGGACTGGGGTTGTGAGGTCTGGCCAGTGGCATCACTAGGGTTGGCGTCACCTGGTGCAGTAAAATGTGGTGTCACCCCCCGCCTGGCATTAAGCAGGCTAGTGCGTCAGTGCGGCTCTCCTCCCCTTAGCCTGCTACAATGGATGGAGTCAGAATGGTATTGGGGGGGTGGAGCTGGGGGATGCATGGAGATAGGATGGGATCGGAAGAATGGATGGAGCCGGGATGGGATCGGGGGATAGATGGAGCTAGGATGGGGACGGTGTGGTGGATGGAGCCCGGATGGGATTGGGGTGGTGGATGGAGCCGGGTTGGGTTGGGATGGGGGAGTGGGTGGAGCAAGGATGGGATCGTGGGTGGATGGAGTTGGGATGGGATCGGGGGGATTAACTGAGCCGGGATGGGATGGGGGGTGGATGGAGCTGGGATGGGATCGGGAGGATCAATGAAGCCGGGATGGGATGGGGGTGGATGGAGCTGGGTTGGGAACAAGGGGATGGATGGAGCCGGGATGAGATCTTGGGTTGGGGGGAAGGGTTAGAGGATATGTGTTAGGGGGTGCTTTGGGAGGGGAGAGGAATTGTGCTGGGAGTTCAAACTTCAAATCTGCCCCCCTCCTTCTACTTCTAGTACAAATCACTCCTAGCAGCATAGATGTTAACTGGCAATGCCCCCCCCATTCACCATTTACCCCTCCTCTGCAAAGCCCCTGTTTTGACATACCCCGGCCCCGGTCAGGTGCTGTAGAGCGGTGTCCCTCTTCCTCGGCTCTTGCTCCCAGCATGTGTACATAAAATATCAGAGCCGAGGAGGAGGCAGCTATAGTCCGGTGTGCAGTGAGTGCAGCCTGCATGGAGAGAAATATGATTGTGGTGTGTGAGGCGGTCGGACCCTGGGCAACCTGTCTGTCTCTGCCTCACTCCCTTCTCCCCCACTTTCACCGCACAACGTGTGGCGCTGAGGAAAAGAGAAGGAGGGAGCTGCAGTGCCGGTGCCAGTCCGAGGCTGGTGTCACCCTCTGGTGAGTGTCACCTGGGGCCTGGCCCGTGTAATCAGATCCAATAGAAGAGCTGCTGGAGCTCAAATTGCTGTAGCAGTGAATGCTGGTTCTGATAGAAAGATGTTAAAACACAAGTCTTACAAATTGTTTCTGGCGAGACTCTACAGGTTGCTGCCCAGGAGGTTGAAACACTTCTTGTGGAGTGCGTTGTTATTTCCTCTGGAAGGGCCAACCCCCTATACACCAAGGAGATGACTTTCACAAGCCAAGAAGAAATCGCTCTACTCAAAGCTCTAGCCTCCTCTGGGAATCACAGATGGAATATCCGATGACCTGAAGTGCGAAGTAGCATCGATTTAACCATATTCTCACCAAACGGGCACGGTGGAGAATCAGGAAACTTAAGGCGGTGATCAAGTCATGAACCCAACTCACTGAGGAGATGCTTGCAGAGCAGCCTTGTGAGTCAAGCCAGGGACCTCACCGGTTAGCAGGGATGAAGCTTGAGAAGTATCTGGAGTGCCAAGCTAAGGACCCAGCAGGGAAGTGTGGGTGACGCTTGAGGGGATACCACCGCAAACCTTGGTGAAGCTCAAGGGATTCAGAGTCAGTGAATCAGAGAGTCCAGTGTGGGAAAAGGAGCTCAGTGTTGAAGAACTATAAGAGGCAGTTGTTGTGAAGCTGAAAGTACTGTTACGATTGAGTTAGGAACTGTTGTAGACTGTTGCCATAGGAGACAGCATTCTTGCATGTGCAGATGTGATGCCTTGCTGGGGCTTTTCCCTGCATGGCTGTCTTCCTATTGAAGTCTCGAAGTCTGACAATTGAATCAATAACTACTTAAGGGTGTCCTGGCCCTAACCATCTTTCCCCCAAAAATACAAAATGGACTGTCAAAAGAAATAAAATCTCTTTTACATCCAAGAAGTGTCTGGCGCCCAATGACTTTCACCATCTTTGCACCCACTATGCCACACAATTCACTACATATTGAAGAATGTCAGCTATCTTTGGCCTTGGAGGTCCTCATTAGACTAGAGAAGGCCGGAAAACTTGCTACATATATATGTATGTGAATTGTATTGTCACACTTTGTCTCCGTCTGTCACCCTGATAAAGAAGGTCACCATGCTCTGTAAACATTGATGGAACTTTTTTGCTGATCTGGGACTTCAGAATCAATTTCTCGGTATTGATGTCCTCTTTGTTGCTGGATTTTAAGGCTGGGTTTACATATATGCGAATTTGATGCAGGTTTCTCCACATCCAATTCGCACGACAGGTGAGTGTGACCGTCTCTCAATAGAGCCAGTCACACAGGTCAGGAGTGGCCGCTGAGCGGATTGAAAAAGGGTCCTGTTTGTATTTGGGACTGGTTCAGGTGCTAATTCAGGAAGAAATTTGGACCTGAATCCCACCTAAACTGGTGAACAGACATGGACTGGACCCCCACGCACGAACCCGGCCCCGGCCGCACATATGTGAACCCGGTCTTAATGGGTTTCAGAGTGACTCCTAGGAAGGACATTTAGGCTGCTCTCCAATCATATTCCTCTGATGTGACTGAGACAGAATAAGGGCAGAAATACAAGGAGAACCCATTGGTTCCTAGCACTCCAAGAATTTAGGTTTATGGTGGAGTATTGAAACAGAAATGTCATCAGAATACTCCTTCCTGGGTCCATTGTTTTGTCTCCTGGAGTATTTATTGTTCCACATTCCTCTCTTGCAAGTACTACAAACCCTGCTGTCATACCCTCCATACTCCTTTCCTGTACATACTACCAGCAGCAGCCCATACATAATCTTCATGGGGAGCCAGACGCATGGATTCCAATGTTTGTTTTTTTGAAGCACATTTGGGAAGCGGGTCCTGAGACAAATCACTCGATTGACTGAAAGGACAGACAATCCTTTTGAACACTTCAGAGGAGGTTGGAGACGCATGGCAGGAGACGTGATGCAGAGGAAAAGGCATGCAATGGAAGCCGCTGCCTGCTGCCAGCCAGAGACCTAGATGGGGTAAGTGTGGGGCTGGATGACAGATCGACCAACCAACCAGGGAGGGGGTTGTTTGCTGCCCCCCCAAAAAAAACCACCAACCGCCACAGAATGCTACCCATTGTCATACCCTCCACACTCCTCTCATTCAGACTGGGACAGAGGCTGATATTACCCTTGGTTCAAAATGAGCAAGGAGCTGGTGTTTCCCTTGGTACAGACTGGGCCAGGAGCTGGCGTTTCTCTTGATTCAGACTGGGACAGATGCTTGTGTGTCTCCTTGTTCAGACTAGGCCAGGAGCTGGTGTTTCCAATGGTTAAGACTGGATCAAGAGCTAGTGTTTCTCTTGGTTCAGACTGGACCTAGAGCTAGTGTTTCTCTTGGTTCAGATTGGACCAGGAGCTGGTGTTTTTCCTTGTTCAGACTGGACCAGGAACTGGTGTTTCCCCTGGTTCAGACTGGGACAGAGGCTGATATTACTCTTGGTTCAGACTGGGCCAGGAGCCGGTGTTTCTCTTGGTTCAGACTGAGCTAGGAATTGGTGTTTCCCTTGGTTAAGACTGGGCTAGGAGCTAGTGTTTCCCTTGGTTGAGACTGAACCAGAAGCTGGTGTTTCCCTTGGTTCATACTGGGGCTAAGAGTGATTTTACCCTGGCCTCAGACTGGGCCAGGAGTTGGTGATTTCACTTGTTCAAGCTGAGCCAGGAGCTGGTGTTTCCCTTAGTTCAGACTGGGCTAGGATTTGATGTTTCCCTTGATTCAGATAGGGCCAGGAGCTGGTGTTTCCCTTGATTTAGACTGGGCCAGGAGCTGGTGTTTCCCTTGATTCAGACTGGGCCAGGAGCTGTTATTTTCCTTTGGTTCATACTGGGATAGAGGCTGATATTACCCCTGGTTCAGACAGGAGCTGTTGTTTCCCTTTGATTCAGACTGGGCCATGAGCTGGTGTTTCCCTTGATTTCAGACTGGGCCAGGAACTAGTATTTTTCTTGGTTCAGAATGAGCAAGGAATGGGGCGTGGTTTTGACATGCTGCAGTGAGGACGCGTCTCTCCCGAGCTCCGGCGCCGACACCAGGTTTACAGCACTCATTTTATCTTTTACCACCATCCTTTCTCCAACTAACATGAGGAAGAGGTCTGGCAAGCCCCTACCTAAAAAGAGACCTTCAACTGGCTCCATTAAGCGATTTCTCGCTGTGGATCCAGACGATCCAGGGGACATGGATGGCTTAGGCCGCTCACCTCATGGCGTGAGCTCCGGCACAAGCCCCGCCCCTCGACACAGACCCAAACGCAGGCATTGCTCGCCGGCATCTTCAGCCTGCACGGAGGAGGAGGATATCACATCCAGACATTCTGGAGTCGCGGCCCTGGTGAGTGACTTACCCACTAAAACGGAACTTGCCTCCATGTTACTGAGCCTGGAGCGGGCCATTAAGAAAGAGGTCTCCGCTGTCCGCTCTGATCTCTCCCAGGTACTTGAGGGGGTGGAGGAGACAGAGCAACGCTTGGATCGCCATAACAAACCTGCAGTCCACCACCCGCACACTTGCAACAGCCCATAGAATGGCTTTGTACAAGATCGAAGATCAGGAAAATTGTAACAGGCGTAACAATATTCGCATTAGAGGACTGCCTGAAGCGACTGGGGATGAAGATCTCCTCCCATCCATCCGTGGGATCTTTAATGGCATGTTGGGCCAGGCCGCTAACTACCCTCTAAAAATTGACCGTGCTCACAGAGCCCTTAGACCCCGCAACCTCTCTTCAGACACCCCCCGCAATGTCATATGTCGAGTTCATTATTATGATGAAAAAGAACTTATTATGAAAAAAGCCAAGGAAGCTGCATCACTGGACTTCGATGGTGCCATTTTATCTTTCTACCCGGACCTGGCCAGGGAAACCTTGGAACGGCGTAGGGCCCTGCGTCCCCTGACTTGCTGCCCGCCCACCATCAAATGACGGCGGGGCGGTGCAGCTCTCGTTCTGGGTGGACATCATATGACAGCCCTCCAGAACGACCACTCTCGCGCACCCGTGGGGGTGTGCATCACGTCGATCGGTGGTGTGATGTGTCAGTCTGACACACCGCTACACCGATCTTGGTAAAGAGCCTCTGACGGAGGCTCTTTACCACGTGATCAGCCGTGTCCAATCATGGCTGATCACGATGTAAACAGCAAGAGCCGTTGATCAGCTTTTCCTCACTCGCGTCTGACAGGCGGCTCTCCTGACAGGGGGGTCTGTGCTGATTGATTATCAGCGCAGCCCCCCCCCTCGGATTCCAGGACCACCAGGGATGGCCACCACACTGGACCACCAGGTATGCCACCCTAGACTACCAGGGAAATGCCAATCATTGCCCAGGCAGCTGCCAATCAGTGCACATCCCCAATGCCTGCCAGTGCCATCAGTGATGCCTATCAATGCCATCTATCAGTGCCGCATATCAGTGTCCAGCAGTGCCACCTATCGGTGCCACCCATAAGTACCCATCAGTGCAGCCTATTAGTGCCCATCAGTGCCTCCCATGAGTGCCCATCAGTGTCGCCTATCAATGCCCATCAGTGCTGCATATCAGTGCCACCCATCAGTGCCAACTATCAGTGCCTATTGTCAGTGCCCATCAGTGCCACCTCACTGGTGCCACCTTATCAGTTCCCATCAGTGAAGGAGAAAACTTACTTATTTACAAAATTTTATAACAGAAACAAAAGAAAAACTTTTTTTTTCCAAAGTTTAGGTATTTTTTTATTTGTTTAGCAAAAAATAAAAACCGCAGAGGTGATCAAATACCACCAAAAGAAATCTCTATTTGTGGGAACAAAATGATAAAAATTGTGTTTGTGTACAGTGTTGTATGACCGCGCAATTGTCATTTAAAGTGTGACAGCGCTGAAAGCTGAAAATTGGCCTGGGCAGGAGGGAGTAAGTGCCCGGTATTGAAGTAGTTAATGGCACTGAAAGCGCAACTAGCAATTTTAGGTGTATATTGGTTGCCATACATTATACAATCTGATTGTACAATCTCCTTTAGATTTACCAAATTTATATAATAGGAGGAAACAGCTATCTAGCCAATCACTCTGTATCCAATCAGGCAGGCCCTTGCACTACATAATTGATGGCAGATCAAAAAAATTGAAGTAAAAAGCACACCAAGCTCCACTCTAAAAAATAGTTCTGAAGCTTCTTTGGGGCGATTGCTGTGTGTAGGGCGGCCCATTCAGGCCCAAAACGCTTCTCCCCCTCGCTAAAGAAAAAACGCATGTGGGAATGCGAGTTCTCGCTATGCAGAGATGTGAACGGGGCCTGACAGCTGAGTGTTTCTGTCCACTCCCTCCTATGTACTTGTATATAGATGGCTATGCACTATGCAATCTGATTGTATATTGTGTATTTAGTGAGAAGGGTGATCACTGATTGATTGCATCTCATTTAAAAAAACATGCAGCTGGGAATGGGTGGGTAGGTAGGAGGGTGGATGATGCAGTGGGTGTGTGCTAATGAGGTCAGCTGGTCAACTCCTTCCTGTGTCATGACCTCTAGTCTGACCAGGAAGTAAGGAAGAAGCAATGGATACGTTTGGAAACATGGATGAGGACAAGTGAAGTAAGTGATTGTAGATTTAATGGAAAGCTTTGATATTTTTGCAAAATAAGTACATGAATGTTATATTGGTACATATGGGGGGGGGGGCTGGAATTAAAAAAAAAGTGAACATATCCTATAAGTTGTATTAGGCAGTAGACGGGGATATTTACATGGTAGGGACGTGGTGCTTTGCGCCCGTGCCAAAGTTGTCCCGACTTGTAGCGATGCCGCCTGCCAAACACTACACATTCAAATCAATAAGGAAGCATTGCAAGACCCCCCCAACTGCATGATTGCCTTCATTTGTCAGCAAAAATGGGGAATAAAACAAGCGGTGAGGAGACATCGGATCAGATCTTCATCGCCTATCAGTAGTCTCTGGAGCCTAGCCTCGGGCTTCAGAGGGAAGGGAGATCAGAAGAATGTCTACATCTACCTTTACTATCAAATCCTTTTTATTAATTATTAATCAAAATTTCCCTAAATTACATTGATGCATACAAAATAATTATAATAATCTAATAATTCACCATTCTACCTCATTATTTTTCCATACATCTCCATCCTTCCCCATGAAAAAATAAAAACCCCTCAATGGAATAATAAAGATAAAAATGGAACAATCAGTCAAGCAAATAAAAACACAGGGGCACAATCAACTCAAACCACAGATGTAAAATAATATTTTCAACAACTACAACCAACACAGGGTCTATCTAACACAACAGAAACATCTATAACCTCAGGTACAACAGAGGAAGAAATGAGCCAATTTAGGAACAGCTCTCCAATTAATACAATACGATCGATAGAGGAAACAAAGGAAATGGAGAAAGAAAATTGGGATATGAAAGCATATATCTGCTCTCTTCCCACAAGGGAAGATATGGATCAATATGTATATAGGGTAGAATCCTTGTATAACACAGAAATGCAAGATCTTAAAATATCTGTACAAAATACGCAGGAAAAGATGGAAACAATAGACACTAGATTGGAGATCATGGAGCAAAAATTAGCACAAACGGAGGTTAAAATACAAGAACAAGATCAATGCTTAAAAAATGTTATATGTCCTATGGACGATCTAGAAAATAGAAATAAAAGAAACAACATAAGAGTTAGAGGTCTTCCTGAAAGTGTGAGTCCAGAAGATTTAATACCAACACTACAGAGTATATTTAATACTCTGCTGCAAAATCCACCAACCATGGACATTATGTTTGATCGAGCCCATAGAGCAGCAGGGCCTAGGAAAATTGATCCTACAAGGCCAAGAGATGTAATTTGTAGGATTCATTTTTATCAAATAAAAGAAAAGATCATGTCAGCAGCCCGACAGGGGAAGAATATAGCGTTTGAAGGAGCACATATAACATTGTATCAAGATCTTTCTAAGCATACTCTAACTTTGAGAAGAGCATTAAAACCTCTTCTGGAGCTTCTTTAAAAGAGAGACATCCATTATAGATGGAAATTTCCATTCCAACTCCAGGTGCAATATAAGGGCTCTATAGTAATCTATCAAGATATAGATGATGTACCTGAACTTTTGAAAACTCCCAGAGATAGAATTACTAGAATTTTGTAGGGCAGTCTGTGTCCAACTTTAATGAACTTGCCTCTAATGCCTCCATTAATATGGAGTGTGGCGTACAGGCCAGCAATGCCCGTGTACTGTAACATACAGTGCCTTCTTCATGTGCAAACCCCCATAGATATTGTAGTTGAGCTGCCAAAAAGTAGCTCAATGGGTGTGGCACCGCCAACCCACCCCTTTTCTTTAGCAGCTGTAATACCCGAAGGTGTATTCTGGCCTGTTTCCGTCTCCAGATCAATTCCCTAAATAAATGTGTCTATCCTGCTAAACCAGGGGTAGGCAAGCTTAAAGAGATCTACTTGAATAACATGGAAGAAGTCAAAGATCACCGGGCACAGTGTAACCTCCTCACACCTGATTTAAAACTCTAATTGCCACAGTACTGTGTCCCAATCGTGTCCATCATGGTTTTAAATCGGGTGGTGAGGAGGCAACATATCGCCTCCTCACTACCTGTCAAACACACTCGGATCACTTTTCAGAGGAGCAGCAGTGCCTGCTGCACTTGTGAATGAGCCCTTAGTTGGATTCGGCAGCGGCACTCTTATGGCTTGTTCACACGTAAAGTTGAGTTGAGGCAGCAGCCAAAGGTGTACACATGCCGCAGCAGGAATTAAGCCCCCTGTTGCTTTTGGTGGGTGCTACCACCTGCCAATCACAACCCATTCAAGTAAATTGGGCCACTCTGCAAGTGACTTCTTTGCCATACACTTCTATTATACCCTTTAGGTTTGTTGCACTGATATAATAGAAGTCTATGGTTAAGTGCAGCAAACCCGCAGGAAAGCTGCAGGTACACTGCACTGCACCCACGGTGTGGGTAAACCGCAGCACATCACTGTGAAAGCAGCCATATACTATTATGCCCAGTGTATTGCTTCACACTGACCTGAAGATCTCTTCTTTCCTGCTGCTGGCACCACTCTGGAGACCTCTACCTGGGATAAGAGGTGGAGTGCAGTTGGTGTCACTCCGCATAGGACAGGTGCCAGTACTACAGAGGAGACATCAGATTATGCGGCACCCTACTACACCTCCAACTTTACAAGTAGTCCCTCTGCACTGCACTCTGTTTGATGCTCTATTATGGTGGGTCAGCAAGCCCAGACCGCCATCTACCCATCACCAGTCCGAGATCTACTAGTAGATCGCTATCTACAGGTTGCTGACCCCTGTTCTAAACCAACTTCCATTAATCCATACTGGTGAGTTTTGCAGAATATATAAAATTTGTGGCATCCACACCATCTTAATTAGACTACAGCGCCCCACCACTGAAAGTACTAGACAACACCATGTCTTCCGTTTTTCTTTTAATGTTCCTAATAAGGGGACCTGTTTTTCTCAATGTATAACTTGGGGTTTGCTGTAAACTTTACACCTAGATATGTGAAGCTCTCCGCCCCTTGTATATGCCTTGCATTGTCTGGTATTTCCCCTTCAAGTGGGTCCACTGGGAGCAAGGTTGATTTTTCCCAGTTAATCATTAATCCAGAAAATATGCCAAAGTTCTTAATAGTATTGAATACTGTGGTCAGACAGCCTTTCATGTCTTTCATGAATAAGAGGATATCATCTGCATATAGTGACATTATCTTCTCATCTACAAAACCCTTTATTTCTGTCACTGTTCATGGCTATGGCTAGTGGTTCTATGGCTATGTTCTATGGGAGTTCCTTCTCATCTGACCGCCATTCTCTACCAGCCTCCCCCCCCCACAGCACGGGCAATGCCCCCCCTGGAGGTACACCATTGGTCTGTTGGCAGCTTTAGTGTCTCTGTGGATAACAGACTGTCTAACATGTCTGATTAGTGGACTCCTCTTGTGAAGAAGGATTATACGCTCTCTTTGTGGCCGGATGTTTTCTGCTCCCCGTAAAGCTGGAAGGGGAGGGGCAGAACATGTTTGGGAGGGACTCTTCTTCATCTTCCAATGAGACAAGTCACCATTCAGGAAAAGCCATCCAGTCTTCCTGCACAGCAGCTGTAGCACAGTAAGTAGACACAGCAGGTCTGTGGACTTCTCATTCACTTTCTTCCAGAACCCCTAGAGAGAACATCACCCCAATAATGTGGGGGGGGGCGGCTGGCTTGTACTGGATGATGAATTGGTCACTAGAGAAAACATCAAGCCACCTATGACAAACGTGATCCAGCTCGGGTATTGTCACCACATAAGTGAGAAGATTATTGTCAGTCCTCACTTCACATTGGAGCTTCATGCAAGGAACTCTACAGCTTCTTACCAATGGCCACTTCAGGACAAGACATTCCAGGTTCTGTACAGGAGATTTCTTTTCTGCTGGGCGAAGACTCCGACTGATGTAGGACTCCTCCAAACCGGCATCCACATATAGAATGGATGGCTTTTGTGGGTCTGCATAAGCCAGCACAGGGGTTCTGTAGAGATTTTCTTAAGCTGTAGAGAAGCTTCCTAAAAAGCAGAAGTCCACATCTCATAAAAAGTTCTGCTGGTGTTGTCAGTGATGGATTTCTTTTAGCAGTCCATTAAAAAGGAAATGCAATCCTGGAAAAGCATTCAATGAAATGGCGTTAGTGACCACAACACCCCAAAAAGGACCTTAGTTCTGTCAGATTTGTGGGATGAGGCCGGGTCACCACCACCTCCACTCTACAAGATCAGTTCCCCTATTTCACATACAATGTGACTCACAAAGTTTACTGAAGAGCGAGCAAACTTACATCTGTCCAAGGAGAGCTCCACACCTTCTCTTCTGAAATGATGAAGCACTTTACATGGTCTCTGATCATGTTCCCCTAGTGCTGAGATGAGAACAATGATGTCATCTAAATAGACAAAACATTTACGCTGCCCATAGATGGATCATAACTCAGGCTCGGTTCACACTGGAAATGGCAGCCGATTGCACAGGAATGCTGCGCGCCCCTGTTTCTTCATTCCAGGGGCGAATCTTTGCCTGAATTTGGCCCCGAAACTGAGGCAAAAAACGCACAGCATTTCTGTGCAAACCACTCCTCAGCCTCCCCGGAGATATGGGAACCGGCTCCATAGAGAGCCGGTCACATTCTCCTGCTATGCGAATTGAATGCAGGGAAGCCCACATAGGTTTGAACCCGGCCTTAATTGGTTCATCTATGGCCATTCCTGCTTAACAGAAGTCAATCTAATGGTGAAAAACTTTTGTTGATCAGCAGCTGCTGCAATAGAAAGACAGAGACATCCTCTCCCTCTTTATGTTTTGTCTGATCAGGATGACGGACATTTCTCCCTGAATACAGAGTGCCCAAAACACGAGGTAAATGTGGTGCAGCATTTATCCCGGTCCAGCTGTAGTGTAGACTTTGACAGGCTGCAGGCAGCGGGGGCTGGGTGCTGTACCTGTGCCTACCAGGTGTATTATAATGCCAGCATTGCACACACAGGGGCTGGACTCCTCATGTACAAGGGACCTAAGACATACAATCAGCTTGTCACCCATTCCACCAGACTCCTACACCTGGAAGATTACATTCCAGGTCTAGGAGTCTGGTGCAATCTCCAAAGACACCCAGCAGAACCATTACTTCTCAAATAGCCTCATATCATTCCCAGCCCATATGTGGATGTCTTTCAACTGCTCTCCTCCCCCACCTCTGGAGGCGGGGGAGGAGAGATGAAAGACATCCACGTATGGGCTGGGAATAATATGAGGTGATTTGAGAAGTAATGGTTCTGCTGGGTGTCTTTGGAGATTGCGATATCACCTAAGGCAGTTTGAAGTGTATTGGTTCCATCTGGTACACCCTGGAGGGTATCCATCATTACTCCATCATTACAGGCCTCCCTTGATCCTCTGTAACGGGGGATCATGGGCTTCTGGTAAGAGGTAATTCTCTACACAACGGTGGTGGAATTTGCACAACTTCTTCATATTAACACTGAAAATTCCTCTCATTCATGGATGGACTTTTATATAATTAATTTCACGGGTGGATGTCATATATATATTCATATATATATATATATATATATATATGATTGGACATTATGCATTAATATTTTTTATATGGTTTATATTGAGTTCATGTCCTTTTCCATGTGTGTTGGTGCACATGAAATTTTAGACTCTAGTTCCTAACACACATGGTTGCACATATATGTTACAATTTGATCACTCTCTAATCAGTGGGCTCGAGTGATAGTTTGCACTTATTGTTTTTTGAGTTTACAGGTTTAGCGCGATTATAGTTCTTTTCCATATAAAATGTAATAAAAAAGAATGTATATAAGAATAAGAATGTATATAAAAAATAAATAAAAAAACACATTCCCAGTTCCCACGTACACATACAAAACCCAAGTGTTGGGTGCAGTTATGTAGGAAAACAATCACACTACACATTACATTACTACATTACATATCTCTGCACACACCAGAGTGAGAGGAATATCTCTAGGGACATCATTCATGGAGAACTTTATAAACTGATGACCTGGAAAGGCTTTTAAAGTGTCACCTATGGACAATTTCTGGTACTAAAGCTTGTCACCATTTCACAAGTCCATCCAATTTTTAAAGCTTGACATGTTTGGTATCTATATACAAGACACACCTCATATTTTATATTTCACCAAAGAAATTGGGTAATATATTGTGTTTGTGTGACCTAAAATTAACTTTAGTAGGTTTATTTATGGAAAATATGTATTTGATAAACAGCTGCGCTAATATCCTGTGACAAAAAATGGCAACATCCAGAATTTTATTTAAACGGGTTCTCTGCTTTCAGAAAAAAAAAATGCTTGGTGGTTTTCAAATAAAATTCACGCCTAAAAATGTGAATTTATTCATGTGAATAAAAAAAAAGGAAAATCACTGGTCAGTATAAGAAACAACAACAGTGATGTATAAAATGATCATCAAAACTATAGTAGGAGCTAATGGCTTGAGAATCAAACCCACCATATTACTCAACCAAGTTCCAACAAAACCCATCCAAGAAAACTGACCTCACTTCCTCCCACCCAGGTGCCTGTTGGAACTCCTTTACCTTGTGTAGATATCCCCTTCTGAGATCCTCATGATATAAAATAAATGTACAACACTCTCTATGTGACACCAGTTTGAAGACTCCACCTTGAGCTTCCAAGAGATAGTCAGCAGCCATACAGTTCTGTGACACCACCTTAGGTGATGGAGACACTTCTGCTGTCAGCTCTCCTATAACATCAATGGTCTCATTGGTTATCTGATCCATGACTCCAGTACACGGGTTCATCTTACTTATCTTAGATTCCCCATCCCGTCTATGAAGGGCTCACTACATAAAACATATCCACTCCAGAGAAAATGTTCCTTCTCACTGGAAGGCCAGGGGAGTATTGGGAGAAATTGAGGCTTTCCCTTACAGATATGGGAGGAGCAACATCACCTAAAGTACAGCTATGGGTGGGATTGAAGGGAAGACATTTTAGGGTGCTCCTTCCACACAAGAAGGAAATGTTATCTGGAAGGACTAGGAATCCATTAGACCAATGGGGATTAAACGTTCTGCAATTACATTGAGAAACCATGAAATGTTACTGGCCTGTGATTGGCTCTCCTATTGTTAGTGAAGTAAGTGAGACTCCCCTTGTCGGTGTCATTAATGGAATTTAAGAAACCATGTGAAATGTTTCCCCCAAATCGAAAAAAAGGTGACCCCCTTGGGTAGGTACCCATCCTAATATTCCTAATATGAGTTTGTAGTCCCCGCTACTACAGGAAACATGTGGGGAATCATTTACACCTTTTACAGCAGGACAGTAAATATCAGAAGACAATTCAAACATAAGACCAACAGCAGGAAGTCTTCTAACTTAATGTGTAATGTAATCTGTCATTAGAATTCCCAGAGTTCCCTCCACAACATCGTTTTATCACCTGTTATCCTGTCTGTAGATCTGTTATTTTCCCACCTTCTGTAACAGGATGACAACCCTCATCATTCTGCAGTAACATTACACAGCAGTGTTATCACCCTGTACAGGGAAGTCTTAGATAGATTATAAGTAAGACACACAACAAGTAAAGTCCAACTTCAGATAACGCTTCTAAAGCAGTTACAGCAACAGGTTTATTCTTAAGGTTTAAACCACCAAATGAATGAAAACTGAGAGTTGTAAGCACCCCCGGCAGTGTTATATGGTTTTTCCCAAATCCTCCAACTGACATTTTTGCCAAAATACTGTATATTGGTCTTCTACAGGAAGTAGAAGAAAACAGATCTACTGGGAGGATCAACAGGTAATAAAAATGTTACAAGGGGAGACTCGGAAAAACAAAATCTTCTATGCTAATGACAGATTGTGCCATTTATGTAATTATTGATCAGACCATAGTTACACTTTTTTTTTTCAACCAAAAATTTTTTATTTCATTTTCCAATTTACAACAAAAGAAGAACTCACAACACACAAAGCATTCCCACAAAACAACCCAACCAAAACAAAACAAAAACTTGTTACACTTTAGTGCCAACATCATAACATTTCCAGGGATAAGAAATGTTCTTTGTAAATGTTATCAAAAAAATGGATCTGTCCACTCAGAGTCATTAAAGTGAGCCCCAATCAGAGGAATCTCCGCCCCCAGGAGAAGTGGAAGGAATATGACGGGACACTCAGCGCTCGGTGATCTCAGATCTCTTGTAGTTGTGATGTGTGAATAGTCTATGGAGAGGAGTAATAACTCTTATGTGATGTCACTTTGGAATCACCAACTTGGGTGGGATCTGATCTTTTTTTTCCAATCTCATCTATATTTAACCCTTTTAATACAGGACACTTTCACCCCTTGTGGCCCAGGCCAATTTTCAGCTTTCAGCGCTGTCACCCTTTGAATGACAATTACGCAGTCATGTAACACTGTACACATATGACATGCAGTTTTTTTCACATAAATAGAGCTTTCTTTTGCTGGTAATTAATCACGGGGGGGGGGGGGGGGGGTTAAAATATTTTTTTGCTAAATAAATGAAAAAAGACAGACAATTTTGAAAAAAAAAAACTTTTTTTTGTTTCTGCTTTAAAATTTTGCAAAAAAATAATATTTCTTAATAAATTTAGGCCAACGTTTATTCTGCTACATTTCTTTGATGAAATACAATACAAATATCCCCCAAAATGACTCCTTTATTTTCCCACAATTTTCTTTTTTTACATACTGTCACCTTTGTAGTACAGCATCATCATATAACTGGTGTGGCAGTGATCATGGACACTGATTGGTGACAGTATGTAAAAAAAATAAATGATAATATATTTTTTTCTTTTTTGAATACTTTTTTACATCCTGTGACCAGAACAATACAGGGTTAAAATAGTACAACTATACTACTCTGGGAAGGCAATCATGATTTTTTTATTTTTTTTATGCACACTATGATCGCTTATAACAATGAATTTCAGTCTTATAAGCAACCATTTCTTTCTGAATTAAATCCTTTAATTCAGGGTGCACCATTGTGATTAGTTGTGATTGGCCCCGTTCTGTACCATGTGATCACTGTGAGCAATCACAGAGCTCAACACAATAGTACACAATGAATGGAAGCAATCCATTGTGTAAAATTGTTATGTGATCTGCTGTGATTGGTCACAGTGATCATATGGTACTGGTGACGACACTGATCAGTCATATGATGTCCACCCAGAACGAGAGGACTACTGCTGGGAAGTCATTTTACTATAAACCGGAAAGGAAAGGAAGCGGTTAAACAAGCATCTTTACCTTTTCTATCTTCTGATTGCATTGCAATTGTTTAATTTCAATGGTTTGATAATGCCTGACTTTTGAATGGTTTCATTTTGTTACACTTCTTTGACTTGATATATATTACTTGATATTGTAACCACACGTAATGCATCTAAAAAACTATTTTAAAATTTAATAAAAATGATTGAAACAGAGATGAGTAATAGCTGGACAGAGAATAAAAAGAGAACAAGGACATTCAATCTTCACCTGATAGAATCCCTTAGACTTTTATCAGAACCAGATGGAACACAAGCTCCAAGCTGGGCTTAAGTGTTACTGCTGAAGACATTCCCTAAAGCAGCAGTAACTCTGTATTGGAAGGCCTACACCAGCTTAAGATTGCTTTCTCACTGAACAGAGACTTCTCTCTGGCTGGTCTCCTAGCTACAGACTTGCCTGCAAAGTTGTAATCCAGGAGAAGAGATGAAACATGGAAAGGAGGCATTGATCATGGGAGGGGATGTGGAACATGCAATGGGAGGTGTGGACAAGGTGGGCTTAGATGGAGCCCTCAAGCCTGGCTGATGTATCAATCGTTAGAAAAACCTGGAATGGTCTCTCCCACTGAGGCTTTAGTAGCTTGGCAGGATACCACTTGACCCCATCTTAGTCTCTGGTACTGAGTTGGTGTTGGTCATGTATTATCTCAGGATCTGGCAATGAAGAAAACACTTGGGAACACACCTCAGTTGGTGAATAACGAAAATACATTACATCGGAATCATAAGGAAATCAGTTCAGTCATTAGTGCTTATCTGAAAAAAAAATGTTAAACGGTAAAATATTCACAGACCTTTTAAGTGTGTTTCTGATGGATATAAGTACTAAACTCAATGCATCCATCCATTACATTTCTGTTTGCGCAGAGATGTTAGTTTGTATTTTTTAAAATAGCATTTTGTCTTTTCAATTCTTCCCTAGATTGTGGGATGACATTGGGGTTGTGAAAATAATGGGACATTCACAAGTCCTTTAATATCCCCCCTTTTTTCCAGAGTTTCCTCTCTGCAGCTGAAGCTTGTGACTTCTCTGGTGATAGATCAGCCCAACATTAACTGTAAAAGCTTTGTCACATTCAGAGCACTAAAATGTCTTCTCTCCAGTGTGAATCCTCTGGTGTCTGATAAGGGTTGACTTCTGTGTAAAAGCTTTGCCACATTCAGAACACAGGTATGGTTTCTCTCCAGTGTGAACCCACTGGTGTCTGATAAGCTCTGACTTCCTTATAAAAGCTTTGTCACATTCAGAACAGGAATGCTTCTTCTCTCCAGTGTGAATCATCTGGTGTGTGATAAGATTACCCTTTGTTGTAAAAGATTTGCCACATTCAGAACATGAATGTGGCTTCTCTCCACTGTGAACCCTCTGGTGTGTGATAAGCTCTTTCTTGGTTGTAAACGCTTTGCCACATTCAGAACACTGATATGGCTTCTCTCCACTGTGAAACCTTTGGTGTATGAAGAGATAACGCTTTGTTGTAAAAGCTTTGTCACATTCAGAACAATGATACGGCTTCTCTCCAGTGTGAACCCTCTGGTGTGTGATAAGCTCTTTCTTGGTTGTAAAAGCTTT
Source organism: Aquarana catesbeiana (assembly GCF_042186555.1). NCBI lineage: Eukaryota > Metazoa > Chordata > Amphibia > Anura > Ranidae > Aquarana > Aquarana catesbeiana. Next base: position 7,872,462 of record NC_133325.1, read on the forward strand.
GCCACATTCAGAACACTGATATGGCCTCTCTCCACTGTGAAACCTTTGGTGTATAATAAGATAACCCTTTGTTGTAAAAGCTTTGTCACATTCAGAACAATGATACGGCTTCTCTCCACTGTGAACCCTCTGGTGTGTGATAAGCTCTTTCTTGGTTGTAAAAGCTTTGCCACATTCAGAGCACTGATATGGCTTCTCTCCACTGTGAAACCTTTGGTGTATGATAAGATAACTATTTGTTGTAAAAGCTTTGTCACATTCAAAACAATGATATGGCTTCTCTCCAGTGTGAACCCTCTGGTGTATGATAAGGTCTGACTTCCCTATAAAAGCTTTGTTACATTCAGAACATGAATGTGGCTTCTCTCCAGTGTGAATCATCTGGTGCGCGATAAGGTTTGACTTCCATGTAAAAACTTTGTCGCATTCAGAACACTGATATGACTTCTCTCCATTGTTGTCCTTCTGGTGTGCGATATCTTTTGGCTCCATTGTAAAACCTTTATTACATTCCAAACAAGAAATATCTTCTGAAATGACTCCTCTTATGTATACATGGGATGGACTTTACTATAAAGCCATTGTCACTTCCAGAACACTGAAATGACTTCTCTCCTGTTGTCCTCTGAGGCTGGATCAATGTTGAAGAGGATCCAGAACATTTATGCCTTTAGAAGACTGATATGTCTTGTGTCCCGTGTGAATCCTCCGGTGAATTGTGATAAAGGCTTTCTGACACATAAGACACCTCTATGGATCATTTCCCATGTGACTCAGTTGTATTGATGAAGACCAACATGACCGAAAACTTGGTTCATAAATCTACCTGTAAAAAAATAAAATAAATGTCAGAATTCTATAAAAAAAAAGGCTGAATAAAGTTGCTTCCCTTTTTAACATTCATTATTAAATGTATCTAATATATAGAAACAATATATACAATATTATTTTACTGAGGGCACTCTATTCTTCCCATTGGCTGATAAAATTGTCAGTTTATTACATTTTCCAGGAGGAGAATCTCATTCTTTGTTCTCATTCAGAGAAATGTGCTGCATAGTGATGGGGAATGTTCTTGGGTTTTATTCCCAGCTGCATTCAGCAAGTGCGTCTAAAAATGATCCCCCTACATGAACAAGCAAGGGGGACATAGTGTGTTTGGTTACTAATTTACAACAAGAACACAATACAGCCCAATAACAAAGTCCAAACAGCACCCCCCCCCAAAAAAAACACAATAATCCATAATAATGGCATCCTGCAATGTAGATCCCTCCGACATGCCACAGAAAAAAACGCAGACCAACCAGACTATCTGTTCCCCACAGAATCTCCCAGGTGATGTTATTCACTAAACTGACTAAATATCACTACTTCACCCCTAAATCACATATTCCTGACCACCTGTGTCCTAGAACCCAGTGACACTGTGCTGTGTGGTATTATTGGTTGCGCGGATGCAGATATTTGTGCCACCTACATCCCATAACCAATGACATCATCGGTTGCTACGATGCAGGTGGCCGGTTCGCACAGCATAATTGGTTGCTAGGACAGTGGTGGCTCCAGCATCCATGGCCACCGAACTGGAAGTTGTCATTTATTTGCAGTAGAGATATCACCACTAAATGAATGAGTTCTGACTGCAGCAGAGGTTTCATGGGTGGGAGATCAGAATGGACAAACTGGTCAATACATCAACCTTCTAAAACTTAGAGAATGTAAAAGGAAGAGCGGACCTCCCAGATCTGAGACACAGAAACCTGATGATGAAAAGTCCAAGAAGTGATCACTACTCTAGTGGTGTGGGCTGTAATGGGAGGAGGAGGAACTTTATCACACAACTCATAAGCCGCGTACACACGGTCGGACTTTTCGTCTACAAAAGTCCAACGGACGCTGACGGACTAAAGCTGGCTGGTAATCCGATCGTGTGTGGGCTTCTCCGGACTTTCAACTGACTTTTTTAGCCTCAAATCCGACGTACTTTATATTTGAAACATGCTTCAAATCTTTCCGACGGACTCGAGTCTGGTCGAAAAATCCGCTCGTCTGTGTGCTAGTCCGACGGACAAAAACCCACGCTAGGGCAGCTATTGGCTACTGGCTATGAACTTCCTTATTTTAGTCCGGTGTACGTCATCACGTAAGAATTCGACGGACTTTTGTGTGATCGTGTGTAGGCAAGTCTGTTCGTTAGAAAGTCCGCCGCAAGTCCGTCGAAAGTCCGCCAAAAGTCCGTCGAAAGTCTGTCGGACAGGCTGTCGGACTTTTGTAGCTGAAAAGTCCGACCGTGTGTACGCGGCTATAGACCTGAAAAACAATCTACTGAATCCACTAAGAACCAATCAAATCACTTAGTAATAGCGGATCTGGAATATGGAGAACCTTTTTTTAGCCTCTGGAATATTAAACAGGGAATCCATCTGTGTAAAAAAACATTGGCCGAGAGGTGACCCCCGACCATCCCACCACATCCACACAATGGAGAGAGATCTACTATTGTAATGTATAACACAATATATAGAGTAGAGAGGTCAGCACTATTGTAATGTACAACACAATATATAGAGTAGAGGGGTCAGCACTATTGTAATGTACAACACAATATATAGAGTAGAGAGGTCAGCACTATTGTAATGTACAACACAATATATAGAGTAGAGGGGTCAGCACTATTGTAATGTACAACACAATATATAGAGTAGAGAGGTCAGCACTATTGTAATGTACAACACAATATATAGAGTAGAGAGGTCAGCACTATTGTAATGTACAACACAATATATAGAGTAGAGCGGTCAGCACTATTGTAATGTACAACACAATATATAGAGTAGAGAGGTCAGCACTATTGTAATGTACAACACAATATATAGAGTAGAGAGGTCAGCACTATTGTAATGTACAACACAATATATAGAGTAGAGAGGTCAGCACTATTGTAATGTACAACACAATATATAGAGTAGAGAGGTCAGCACTATTGTAATGTACAACACAATATATAGAGTAGAGAGGTCAGCACTATTGTAATGTATAACACAATATATAGAGTAGAGAGGTCAGCACTATTGTAATGTACAACACAATATATAGAGTAGAGAGGTCAGCACTATTGTAATGTACAACACAATATATAGAGTAGAGAAGTCAGCACTATTGTAATGTACAACACAATATATAGAGTAGAGAGGTCAGCACTATTGTAATGTACAACACAATATATAGAGTAGAGAGGTCAGCACTATTGTAATGTACAACACAATATATAGAGTAGAGAGGTCAGCACTATTGTAATGTACAAAACAATATATAGAGTAGAGGGGCTTTAGTACCGGGATACAGACATATGGGGGGGTCAGACAACACACGGGGGATCACCTTCTGTTGTATATCAACAGAAATCACCCAGCACACTGGCAGATTGTCAGGAGAACCCCAAGTTCCCAGCCCAGACAGGGGTAACAGCTGTATAACAGCACACACACTCTATTATCCCACCACTGCCACACACATGACAAGGATGGAAGACCACGGGAACTAGAAAACCAGGAGAGGACCTTGTATGGTGGAGGAGGGAAGGAGAGGGAGATTATTGTGATAGACTTGGCACAGCCTGCAATACCTCTGATCAATACTAGAGGGAGACTCCACCCATATCTAGCTGGCTGACCACACACAGGCAGATACAAATCTTACATACAATCTGGTGCACTATGAGGGTTGGGGATCAGTCTAGTAATCAGCACACACTTCTGGGGTTCCTCAGGCTCCCCTACAAGCTAGAATCCTTGTTACTCCTTCTTCCCACTATCCATGTACACCCCACACCAGACACACAACATGGGGGCAGTGAGGGGACAGGGGGGCAGTGAGGGGGGGGTAGATGGGGATGTCAAGGTTAAAGGGCCCATTATCAGTGGTCAGTGTGGGGGAAGGGGGATGCCTGCAGTTATCAGTTGATTAAATAAATTGGTGATCACGGGGGGGGGGGGGGTGTTGGGCATTAGTGATTATAAGAAAAAAATGGAGAAAGAACAAGGGGGAGTCAGAGGTTCTAAATAGAGGTACAGGAGGCACTGGTGCTAAGTAGTTTTATGGCAACAGTGGGGGACCAGAAGTGTAAAAAGGGGCAGTGAGGTGGAGGGGGCAATACGGGGCACAGGGGGTGGACAGGAGAATGTGAGGGACAGGGGAAGGATGGCGAAGATGCGGGGTGAACTGGGAGGCACTGAGGAAATAAGGAGCTGGAAAGGAAGGCAGTAGGGGGATGGGATGGTAGTGATGTAGGGTTGCCACCTGTCCTGTTTTCACCCGGACAGCCCGGTTTTTGAGACATGTGTCCGGGTCTCTGCCCACCTGTAACCCGGATTATACCTCACCTAACCAGACCCGCGGCTCACTGTGTCGCCATGTCCGCAGTGATTTCTGCTCCTGCCATGCCAAGGTTTCTCCCTCCCCATTTACCCCCCTGCACTCTTATTTACCCCCTGCACTCATATTTACCCCCTGCACTTATATTTACCCCCCTGCACTCATATTTACCCCCTGCACTTATATTTACCCCCCTGCACTTATATTTACCCCCCTGCACTCATATTTACCCCCCCCTGCATTCAAATTTACCCCCCTGCATTCAGATTTACCCCCCTGCAATCAGTGCCTCCATCAGCTCAGTGTGCTAAGTTCAGACGGGACGTGGAGGTGGAGGCGGAGCCTCCATGTTACCTGCTGCTGAGAAGTGTGCAGAGATCACACTGGAGACTTGTACAGGATTTTTTGGGGGAATTGTGTATGTTAGGAATTCAGCAAAGGGTTCTCACCCCTCCCCCATACACCATCTATTCATACAGTCCTCACCCCCCCATACAACATCAATACAGTCCTCACCCCCCCATACAACATCCATACAGTCCTCACCCCCCATACAACATCCATACAGTCCTCACCCCCCCCATACAACATCCATACAGTCCTCACCCCTCATACAACATCCATACAGTCCTCACCCCCCATACAACATCCATACAGTCCTCACCCCCCATACAACATCCATACAGTCCTCACCCCCCATACAACATCCATACAGTCCTCACCCCCCCATACAACATCCATACAGTCCTCACCCCCCCATACAACATCCATACAGTCCTCACCCCCCATACAACATCCATACAGTCCTCACCCCCCCAAACAACATCCATACAGTCCTCACCCCCCCATACAACATCCATACAGTCCTCACCCCCCCATACAACATCCATACAGTCCTCACCCCCCCAAACAACATCCATACAGTCCTCACCCCCCCATACAACATCCATACAGTCCTCACCCCCCATACAACATTCATACAGTCCTCACCCCCCCATACAACATCCATGCAGTCTTCACCCCCCCATACAACATCCATACAGTCCTCACCCCCCCCCCATACAAATTCATACAGTCCTCACCCCCCTATACAACATCCATACAGTCCTCACCCCCCATACAACATCCATACAGTCCTCACCCCCCCCCATACAACATCCATACAGTCCTCACCCCCCATACAACATCCATACAGTCCTCACCCCCCCCATACAACATCCATACAGTCCTCACCCCTCATACAACATCCATACAGTCCTCACCCCCCCAAACAACATCCATACAGTCCTCACCCCCCCATACAACATCCATACAGTCCTCACCCCCCCATACAACATCCATACAGTCCTCACCCCCCCAAACAACATCCATACAGTCCTCACCCCCCCATACAACATCCATACAGTCCTCACCCCCCATACAACATTCATACAGTCCTCACCCCCCCATACAACATCCATGCAGTCTTCACCCCCCCATACAACATCCATACAGTCCTCACCCCCCCCATACAAATTCATACAGTCCTCACCCCCCTATACAACATCCATACAGTCCTCACCCCCCATACAACATCCATACAGTCCTCACCCCCCATACAAAATCCATACAGTCCTCACCCCCCCATACAACATCCATACAGTCCTCACCCCCCCATAAAACATCAATACAGTCCTCACCCCCCCCATACAACATCCATACAGTCCTCACTCCCTCATACAAATTCATACAGTCCTCACCCCCCCATACAGTACCCATACAGTCCTCACCCCCCATACAACATCCATACAGTCCTCACCCCCCATACAACATCCATACAGTCCTCACCCCCCATACAACATCCATACAGACTTCACCCCCCCCATACAACATCCATACAGTCCTCACTCCCCCATACAAATTCATACAGTCCTCACCCCTCATACAACATCCATACAGTCCTCACCCCCCCATACAACATCCATACAGTCCTCACCCCCCCATACAACATCCATACAGTCCTCACCCCCCATACAACATCCATACAGTCCTCACCCCCCCATACAACATCTATACAGTCCTCACCCCTCCCCCATACAACATCCATACAGTCCTCACCCCCCCAAACAACATCCATACAGTCCTCACCACACCATACAACATCCATACAGTCCTCACCCCCCCATACAACATCCATACAGTCCTCACCCCCCATACAACATCCATACAGTCCTCACCCCCCCAAACAACATCCATACAGTCCTCACCCCCCCATACAACATCCATACAGTCCTCACCCCCCCATACAACATCCATACAGTCCTCACCCCCCCAAACAACATCCATACAGTCCTCACCCCCCCATACAACATCCATACAGTCCTCACCCCCCATACAACATTCATACAGTCCTCACCCCCCCATACAACATCCATGCAGTCTTCACCCCCCCATACAACATCCATACAGTCCTCACCCCCCCCATACAAATTCATACAGTCCTCACCCCCCTATACAACATCCATACAGTCCTCACCCCCCATACAACATCCATACAGTCCTCACCCCCCATACAAAATCCATACAGTCCTCACCCCCCCATACAACATCCATACAGTCCTCACCCCCCCATAAAACATCAATACAGTCCTCACCCCCCCCATACAACATCCATACAGTCCTCACTCCCTCATACAAATTCATACAGTCCTCACCCCCCCATACAGTACCCATACAGTCCTCACCCCCCATACAACATCCATACAGTCCTCACCCCCCATACAACATCCATACAGTCCTCACCCCCCATACAACATCCATACAGACTTCACCCCCCCCATACAACATCCATACAGTCCTCACTCCCCCATACAAATTCATACAGTCCTCACCCCTCATACAACATCCATACAGTCCTCACCCCCCCATACAACATCCATACAGTCCTCACCCCCCCATACAACATCCATACAGTCCTCACCCCCCATACAACATCCATACAGTCCTCACCCCCCCATACAACATCTATACAGTCCTCACCCCTCCCCCATACAACATCCATACAGTCCTCACCCCCCCAAACAACATCCATACAGTCCTCACCACACCATACAACATCCATACAGTCCTCACCCCCCATACAACATCCATACAGTCCTCACCACCCCATACAACATCCATACAGTCCTCACCCCCCCAAACAACATCCATACAGTCCTCACCCCACCATACAACATCCATACAGTCCTCACCCCCCATAAAACATCCATACAGTTCTCACCCCCCATACAACATCCATACAGTCCTCACCCCCCCAAACAACATCCATACAGTCCTCACCCCCCCATACAACATCCATACAGTCCTCACCCCCCCATACAACATCCATACAGTCCTCACCCCCCATACAACATCCATACAGTTCTCACCCCCCATACAACATCCATACAGTCCTCACCCCCCAAACAACATCCATACAGTCCTCACCCCCCATACAACATCCATACAGTCCTCACCCCCCATACAACATCCATACAGTCCTCACCCCCCCCCATACAACATCCATACAGTCCTCACCACCCCATACAACATCCATACAGTCCTCACCCCCCCATACAACATCCATACAGTCCTCACCCCCCATACAAAATCCATACAGTCCTCACCCCCCCATACAACATCCATACAGTCCTCACTACCCCCCATACAATACGCATACATACTTAGGCTCATGTATCATGCATAGCTTAACTACCCTCAGCCAATGCCTTACAGGAGGACTCCCCTGTCCCCCCATACTACACCAGGAGACCTCCCCCTACCCCCCAAAATTATACTGGGAGGCTCCCCACCAAACATTACACACTACATATACACTATATTGCACATTACACACACCTGTACTATATGCAATTGGCTACACCCACTGTTCACCATGGCACAGTGTGTGTGCCGCATTACTACTCCCCTCACAGAGGTGTCCCAGGAATTTTACAATCTCATAATATATGCTATAAAAAAAATGCCAAGCCCCACTGAAGTGTTCGGGTTTGGCTTGAAGTAAAGGTGGCAACCCTTGAGTGGGGGTCAGTGGGAGATGAATACCTGGCTGATGGTGTCCTGGTCTGGAGGTTGATGTGGAGCTTCTCCCATGAGTCTTCTATGGTTGGGGTCCTCTCGGATGGTCCCTCTCGGCTCCTCTGATGAGTCTTTTATGATCGGGGTCCTCTCGGATGGTTCCTCTTGGCTCCTCTGATGAGTCTTCTATGGTTGAGGTCCTCTCGGATGGTCCCTCTTGGCTCCTCTGATGAGTCTTCTATGGTCGGGTGATGTCTGACTCTTCCCAGCACGGTGACTGGACATGAAGGGGGAAATCTCTCCCAACTCTCGGCTTCTCTTCCTCCTGCTCACAAGTGTCCACAATCAGGGGAAAGTTCTCCTCAAAGTGTCATTCCACCTTGTGGAGGGTCCTAGGCCTGCAAGACTGTAGACATGAAGCTGATTCTGCTCTGACCTGTGTGAGGATCTTCTCTGTCTCTCCTCCGTGTTCCCGATGGAAGATGGAGGCTTCTTGTCCTGGCTGAGAGGTGTGAGGGACGTTCTGTGTCTGCACTACAGATCTGAGAAGACTCAAATCACATTGTGAGCCAGCTTCCTCACAGACACTCCCACCCACAGACGCCTTGGGGCCACACTGACTATAAACAAAGTGCGAGGAGGGGGGGATTCACAAAGAGGACCCCTCCCTCCATTCTCTGGGATGACACAATAGAATCTCATTCCAGATTGGTCATTTGAAGAAAGTTTGATGGATGTTCCTCTTGTTAGTGGAGGTGAAATCAAAGTTGATTATTGAGCGCTATAAAGAGAAGATTAGAAGAAGCAGGAAGGGGAATTTTCCTCTCTCATATTGCACACACTGGGGGATCACCTCAAAGACTTCATCTTCTACATGTGCTGGACGCCATGAAACTCATTATATAGGGAAAAAAATTCTCCTAGAGATCTTGCAGGAGATGAAAGAAATATTGTATAACGCATGTGTGAGACGAGGCACATGACATCACATGCTCCATCTTCTGCGCTGTATAACATACATTTAAAAAAAGCAGTGGGGGAGGGGACACAGGCTGCACAGAGGTGACAAAAATAGCTAATTTATGAATGCAACTGAGGAACCGTAAAAACACATGGATGAGCCATATTATCACTAACCCCCAAACACTGCCCACAAAGACAGCAACCAAGATTGTACATAGGATGTGGCAGAGATAAACCAGAGGCTCTGGATGGACAGTTGGATAAATGGTTCTATATTTAGGATGTATCCGGTCTATAAACCAGAGGCTCTGGATGGACAGTTGGATAAATAGCTCTATATTTAGGATGCATCTAATCTATAAACCAGAGACTCTGGATGGACAGTTGGATAAATGGTTCTATATTTAGGATGTATCCGGTCTATAAACCAGAGGCTCTGGATGGACAGTTGGATAAATGGTTCTATATTTAGGATGTATCTGGTCTATAAACCAGAGGCTCTGGATAGACATTTGGATAAATGGTTCTACCCTGTTTCCCCGAAAATAAGACCTAGCGTGATTGTCAGTGATGGCTGCAATATAAGCCCTACCCCCCAAATAAGCCCTACCCTGAAAATAAGACCTACAAGGACTTTAACTAGGGCTTATTCTGCAGCCATCACCGACAATCACGCTAGGTCTTATTTTCGGGGAAACGGTATATTTAGGATGTATCCGGTCTATAAACCAGAGGCTCTGGATGGACAGTTGGATAAATTGATCATTTGTGTGGGGGAGGGGTAGGTGATCTATAGGGAGTGTATGAGTGAAGGAAGTGACATGTGAGGTTATTTGTTAGAATCTGTTTGTGCAGGGAAAGCAGACAAGTTGTTAGAACGTTTTGTTCTGGGGAGGGATGTGTGTGAGGGAGGGGTGAGAAGTCGGGGAGGGATGTGTATGGGAGAGGGGTGAGAAGGTGGGGGAGGGGTGTGTATGGGGGAGGGGTGTGTATGGGGGAGGGGTGAGAAAGTGGGGAGGGCTGTGTATGGGGGAGGGGTGAGAAGTCGGGGAGAGGTGTGTATGGGGGGGTGAGAAGTTGGGGAGGGCTGTGTATGGGGGAGGGGTGAGAGGTTGGGGAGGGCTGTGTATGGGGGAGGGGTAAGAAGTCGGGGAGGGGTGAGAAGTTGGGGAGGGATGTGTATGGGAGAGGGGTGAGAAGGTGGGGGAGGGCTGTGTATGGGGGAGGGGTGAGAAAGTGGGGAGGGCTGTGTATGGGGGAGGGGTGAGAAGTCGGGGAGGGGTGTGTATGGGGGGGTGAGAAGTTGGGGAGGGCTGTGTATGGGGGAGGGGTGAGAAGTCGGGGAGGGCTGTGTATGGGGGAGGGGTAAGAAGTCAGGGAGGGCTGTGTATGGGGGAGGGGTGAGAAGTCGGGGAGGGTTGTGTGTGGGGGAGGGGTGAGAAGTCGGGGAGGGCTGTGTATGGGGGAGGGGTGGTTACATGTAAAGAGAAGTACAGACACTCTCTCTAATATTAGAGGACAGGATTGGACAATTCCAGTAGAGGGGGAGGGGAGGGGGTGGTAATATTGGGGCTCAGTCACAGCACACAGCCCATGGTATTGTGTGTATAATGCGTGTTCTCTGATGTGCAGTGTGGGGGGCGATGTTGTGCGGTGTAATGAGGTGTTAGGCTCTCTTCTATAGACTTCTATGGGCTCTTTGTAATATTATACAAGGTGTGGGAACGATCAGCACAAACAATACAACCTCACATTGTTTTCTTTGATGGTGACGGAAGCCATAGAACATCGGGAACATCGCCTTGTTCAGCTGCCCATACACTCGTACAATCTCCTTCCAATCTTTTCATTGGAAGATCCTTCCCTCCATTCTCTTATGGTCAGTGGAGGGAAATGGAAGTGTGTGATGGCGGTGATGAGGAAATTGGAAGGAGTCGGATGGAAAATGTTTCCGGAATGAAGAAATTTCTAGCAGTGAATGAGATTTCATTCAGGAAAGTCCAATCATTCCAAACACACGATTGTTTCCAAGTAATGAGAACGTCATTCATCATGTCAGCAGATGTACTGATGAGAATTGTCATATGAATATTTGTACGAACGTTCATTTAAAAATCTCCTAGTGCAGTGATGGTGAACCTATGGCACGTGTGCCACCCTCTCTGTGGGCACGCAGCGCACCGCCAGGATAGGGAAGGGAATCCCCCAGCAAGGTATTCTCTTGCACTGGCGGTGCAGGCGCGGAGGAGTCGGCTCCCTTCCTATCATCATTGCGATCGATCAGGCAGCGGGGAGGCAGATGTAACCAAAACCCTCCCTGCATGCACTGAGGCAGCCCAGTGGGAAGGACACGGAGTGTCTGCCTCTGTAAGCAGCGCCGCGATACAGAGGAAGAGAAGAATGACTCCTCCCTTCCTGGACTTTGAGGCCAATAGGAGAGCGGCTTCCTGTGTAGGGCCTCAGGTGGCGGGCGCTAAAGCATGACAATGTGGAGGACTCTGACTGCACATACACAGGTAGGACAGAGCTATGGGGGAAAGGCGGGTATGTGAAGGGGCCAGAGGACACTGCTTTAGGAAGGGCCATCCCCGTAGGAGTGTCCTCTATTGGCCTTCACATCACCCCCCCAATCCATGTATTCTGAGCACAACACATCTCTGATCCCTGTATTCTGAGCACAACGCATCTCTGATCCTGTATTCTGAGCACAATACATCTCTGATCCTGTATTCTGAGCACAACACATCTCTGATCCCTGTATTCTGAGCACAACGCATCTCTGATCTCGGTATTCTGAGCACAATACATCTCTGATCCCTGTATTCTGAGCACAACGCATCTCTGATCCCTGTATTCTGATCACAACGCATCTCTGATCCCTGTATTCTGAGCACAATACATCTCTGATCCCTGTATTCTGAGCACAACACATCTCTGATCCCTGCATTCTGAGCACAACACATCTCTGATCCCTGCATTCTGAGCACAACACATCTCTGATCCCTGCATTCTGAGCACAACACATCTCTGATCCCTGTATTCTGAGCACAACACATCTCTGATCCCTGTATTCTGAGCACAATACATCTCTGATCCCTGTATTCTGAGCACAACACATCTCTGATCCCTGTATTCTGAGCACAACACATCTCTGATCCCTGTATTCTGAGCACAACACATCTCTGATCCCTGTATTCTGAGCACAATACATCTCTGATCCCTGTATTCTGAGCACAACGCATCTCTGATCCCTGTATTCTGAGCACAATACATCTCTGATCCCTGTATTTTGAGCACAACGCATCTCTGATCCCTGTATTCTGAGCACAATACATCTCTGATCCCTGTATTCTGAGCACAACACATCTCTGATCCCTGCATTCTGAGCACAACGCATCTCTGATCCCTGCATTCTGAGCACAATACATTTCTGATCCCTGTATTCTGAGCACAACACATCTCTGATCCCTGTATTCTGAGCACAACACATCTCTGATCCCTGTATTCTGAGCACAACACATCTCTGATCCCTGCATTCTGAGCACAACGCATCTCTGATCCCTGTATTCTGAGCACAATACATTTCTGATCCCTGTATTCTGAGCACAACACATCACTGATCCCTGTATTCTGAGCACAACACATCTCTGATCCCTGCATTCTGAGCACAACGCATCTCTGATCCCTGTATTCTGAGCATAGCGCATCTCTGATCCCTGTATTATGAGCACAACGCATCTCTGATCCCTGTATTCTGAGCACAACGCATCTCTGATCCCTGTATTCTGAGCACAACACATCTCTGACTCCTGTATTCTGAGCACAACGCATCTCTGATCCCTGTATTCTGAGCACAACACATCTCTGATCCCTGTATTCTGAGCACAACGCATCTCTGATCCCTGTATTCTGAGCATAGCGCATCTCTGATCCCTGTATTCTGAGCACAACGCATCTCTGATCCCTGTATTCTGAGCATAGCGCATCTCTGATCCCTGTATTCTGAGCACAATACATCTCTGATCCCTGTATTCTGAGCACAACACATCTCTGATCCCTGCATTCTGAGCACAACGCATCTCTGATCCCTGCATTCTGAGCACAATACATTTCTGATCCCTGTATTCTGAGCACAACACATCTCTGATCCCTGTATTCTGAGCACAACACATCTCTGATCCCTGTATTCTGAGCACAACACATCTCTGATCCCTGCATTCTGAGCACAACGCATCTCTGATCCCTGTATTCTGAGCACAATACATTTCTGATCCCTGTATTCTGAGCACAACACATCACTGATCCCTGTATTCTGAGCACAACACATCTCTGATCCCTGCATTCTGAGCACAACGCATCTCTGATCCCTGTATTCTGAGCATAGCGCATCTCTGATCCCTGTATTATGAGCACAACGCATCTCTGATCCCTGTATTCTGAGCACAACGCATCTCTGATCCCTGCATTCTGAGCACAACGCATCTCTGATCCCTGCATTCTGAGCACAATACATTTCTGATCCCTGTATTCTGAGCACAACACATCTCTGATCCCTGTATTCTGAGCACAACGCATCTCTGATCCTGTATTCTGAGCACAATACATCTCTGATCCTGTATTCTGAGCACAACACATCTCTGATCCCTGTATTCTGAGCACAACGCATCTCTGATCTCGGTATTCTGAGCACAATACATCTCTGATCCCTGTATTCTGAGCACAACGCATCTCTGATCCCTGTATTCTGATCACAACGCATCTCTGATCCCTGTATTCTGAGCACAATACATCTCTGATCCCTGTATTCTGAGCACAACACATCTCTGATCCCTGCATTCTGAGCACAACACATCTCTGATCCCTGCATTCTGAGCACAACACATCTCTGATCCCTGCATTCTGAGCACAACACATCTCTGATCCCTGTATTCTGAGCACAACACATCTCTGATCCCTGTATTCTGAGCACAATACATCTCTGATCCCTGTATTCTGAGCACAACACATCTCTGATCCCTGTATTCTGAGCACAACACATCTCTGATCCCTGTATTCTGAGCACAACACATCTCTGATCCCTGTATTCTGAGCACAATACATCTCTGATCCCTGTATTCTGAGCACAACGCATCTCTGATCCCTGTATTCTGAGCACAATACATCTCTGATCCCTGTATTTTGAGCACAACGCATCTCTGATCCCTGTATTCTGAGCACAATACATCTCTGATCCCTGTATTCTGAGCACAACACATCTCTGATCCCTGCATTCTGAGCACAACGCATCTCTGATCCCTGCATTCTGAGCACAATACATTTCTGATCCCTGTATTCTGAGCACAACACATCTCTGATCCCTGTATTCTGAGCACAACACATCTCTGATCCCTGTATTCTGAGCACAACACATCTCTGATCCCTGCATTCTGAGCACAACGCATCTCTGATCCCTGTATTCTGAGCACAATACATTTCTGATCCCTGTATTCTGAGCACAACACATCACTGATCCCTGTATTCTGAGCACAACACATCTCTGATCCCTGCATTCTGAGCACAACGCATCTCTGATCCCTGTATTCTGAGCATAGCGCATCTCTGATCCCTGTATTATGAGCACAACGCATCTCTGATCCCTGTATTCTGAGCACAACGCATCTCTGATCCCTGTATTCTGAGCACAACACATCTCTGACTCCTGTATTCTGAGCACAACGCATCTCTGATCCCTGTATTCTGAGCACAACACATCTCTGATCCCTGTATTCTGAGCACAACGCATCTCTGATCCCTGTATTCTGAGCATAGCGCATCTCTGATCCCTGTATTCTGAGCACAACGCATCTCTGATCCCTGTATTCTGAGCATAGCGCATCTCTGATCCCTGTATTCTGAGCACAATACATCTCTGATCCCTGTATTCTGAGCACAACACATCTCTGATCCCTGCATTCTGAGCACAACGCATCTCTGATCCCTGCATTCTGAGCACAATACATTTCTGATCCCTGTATTCTGAGCACAACACATCTCTGATCCCTGTATTCTGAGCACAACACATCTCTGATCCCTGTATTCTGAGCACAACACATCTCTGATCCCTGCATTCTGAGCACAACGCATCTCTGATCCCTGTATTCTGAGCACAATACATTTCTGATCCCTGTATTCTGAGCACAACACATCACTGATCCCTGTATTCTGAGCACAACACATCTCTGATCCCTGCATTCTGAGCACAACGCATCTCTGATCCCTGTATTCTGAGCATAGCGCATCTCTGATCCCTGTATTATGAGCACAACGCATCTCTGATCCCTGTATTCTGAGCACAACGCATCTCTGATCCCTGTATTCTGAGCACAACACATCTCTGACTCCTGTATTCTGAGCACAACGCATCTCTGATCCCTGTATTCTGAGCACAACACATCTCTGATCCCTGTATTCTGAGCACAACGCATCTCTGATCCCTGTATTCTGAGCATAGCGCATCTCTGATCCCTGTATTCTGAGCACAACGCATCTCTGATCCCTGTATTCTGAGCATAGCGCATCTCTGATCCCTGTATTCTGAGCACAACGCAACTCTGATCCCTGTATTCTGAGCACAACGCATCTCTGATCCCTGTATTCTGAGCACAACACATCTCTGATCCCTGTATTCTGAGCACAATACATCTCTGATCCCTGTATTCTGAGCATAGCGCATCTCTGATCCCTGTATTCTGAGCACAATACATCTCTGATCCCTGTATTCTGAGCACAATACATCTCTGATCCCTGTATTCTGAGCATAGCGCATCTCTGATCCCTGTATTCTGAGCACAACGCATCTCTGATCCCTGTATTCTTAGCATAGCGCATCTCTGATCCCTGTATTCTGAGCACAACACATCTCTGATCCCTGTATTCTGAGCACAACACATCTCTGATCGCTGTATTCTGAGCACAACACATCTCTGATCCCTGTATTCTGAGCATAGCGCATCTCTGATCCCTGTATTCTGAGCACAACACATCTCTGATCCCTGTATTCTGAGCACAACGCATCTCTGATCCCTGCATTCTGAGCACAACACATCTCTGATCCCTGCATTCTGATTGTAACACATCTCTGATCCCTGTATTCTGAGCACAACACATCTCTGATCCCTGTATTCTGAGCACAACGCATCTCTGATCCCTGCATTCTGAGCACAACACATCTCTGATCCCTGTATTCTGAGCACAACGCATCTCTGATCCCTGTATTCTGAGCACAACACATCTCTGATCCCTGTATTCTGAGCACAACGCATCTCTGATCCCTGTATTCTGAGCACAACACATCTCTGATCCCTGTATTCTGAGCACAATACATCTCTGATCCCTGTATTCTGAGCACAACGCATCTCTGATCCCTGCATTCTGAGCACAATACATCTCTGATCCCTGTATTCTGAGCACAACACATCTCTGATCCCTGTATTCTGAGCACAACACATCTCTGATCCCTGTATTCTGAGCACAACACATCTCTGATCCCTGTATTCTGAGCACAATACATCTCTGATCCCTGTATTCTGAGCACAACGCATCTCTGATCCCTGTATTCTGAGCACAACGCATCTCTGATCCCTGTATTCTGAGCACAATACATCTCTGATCCCTGTATTCTGAGCACAACACATCTCTGATCCCTGTATTCTGAGCACAACACATCTCTGATCCCTGTATTCTGAGCACAACACATCTCTGATCCCTGTATTCTGAGCACAACACATCTCTGATCCCTGTATTCTGAGCACAATACATCTCTGATCCCTGTATTCTGAGCACAACGCATCTCTGATCCCTGCATTCTGAGCACAATACATTTCTGATCCCTGTATTCTGAGCACAACACATCTCTGATCCCTGTATTCTGAGCACAATACATCTCTGATCCCTGTATTCTGAGCACAACTCATCTCTGATCCCTGTATTCTGAGCACAACACATCTCTGATCCCTGCATTCTGAGCACAACGCATCTCTGATCCCTGCATTCTGAGCACAATACATTTCTGATCCCTGTATTCTGAGCACAACACATCTCTGATCCCTGCATTCTGAGCACAACGCATCTCTGATCCCTGTATTCTGAGCATAGCGCATCTCTGATCCCTGTATTATGAGCACAACGCATCTCTGATCCCTGTATTCTGAGCACAACGCATCTCTGATCCCTGTATTCTGAGCACAACACATCTCTGATCCCTGCATTCTGAGCACAACGCATCTCTGATCCCTGTATTCTGAGCATAGCGCATCTCTGATCCCTGTATTCTGAGCACAACACATCTCTGATCCCTGTATTCTGAGCACAACACATCTCTGATCCCTGTATTCTGAGCACAACACATCTCTGACCCCTGTATTCTGAGCACAACGCATCTCTGATCCCTGTATTCTGAGCATAGCGCATCTCTGATCCCTGTATTCTGAGCACAACGCAACTCTGATCCCTGTATTCTGAGCACAACGCATCTCTGATCCCTGTATTCTGAGCACAACGCATCTCTGATCCCTGTATTCTGAGCACAATACATCTCTGATCCCTGTATTCTGAGCACAACGCATCTCTGATCCCTGTATTCTGAGCACAACACATCTCTGATCCCTGTATTCTGAGCACAATACATCTCTGATCCCTGTATTCTGAGCACAACGCATCTCTGATCCCTGTATTCTGAGCACAACACATCTCTGATCCCTGTATTCTGAGCACAATACATCTCTGATCCCTGTATTCTGAGCATAGCGCATCTCTGATCCCTGTATTCTGAGCACAACACATCTCTGATCCCTGTATTCTGAGCACAACGCATCTCTGATCCCTGCATTCTGAGCACAACACATCTCTGATCCCTGCATTCTGATTGTAACACATCTCTGATCCCTGTATTCTGAGCACAACGCATCTCTGATCCCTGTATTCTGAGCACAACGCATCTCTGATCCCTGTATTCTGAGCACAACGCATCTCTGATCCCTGCATTCTGAGCACAATACATCTCTGATCACTGCATTCTGAGCACAACACATCTCTGATCCCTGTATTCTGAGCATAGCGCATCTCTGATCCCTGTATTCTGAGCACAACACATCTCTGATCCCTGTATTCTGAGCACAACGCATCTCTGATCCCTGTATTCTGAGCACAACACATCTCTGATCCCTGCATTCTGAGCACAACACATCTCTGATCCCTGTATTCTGAGCACAACGCATCTCTGATCCCTGCATTCTGAGCAAAATACATCTCTGATCCCTGTATTCTGAGCACAACACATCTCTGATCCCTGCATTCTGAGCACAACGCATCTCTGATCCCTGTATTCTGAGCACAACGCATCTCTGATCCCTGCATTCTGAGCACAATACATCTCTGATCCCTGTATTCTGAGCACAACACATCTCTGATCCCTGCATTCTGAGCACAACGCATCTCTGATCCCTGTATTCTGAGCACAACGCATCTCTGATCCCTGTATTCTGAGCACAACGCATCTCTGATCCCTGTATTCTGAGCACAATACATCTCTGATCCCTGTATTCTGAGCACAACGCATCTCTGATCCCTGCATTCTGAGCACAATACATCTCTGATCCCTGCATTCTGAGCACAACGCATCTCTGATCCCTGCATTCTGAGCACAATACATCTCTGATCCCTGTATTCTGAGTAGGGATGAGCTTCGTGTTCGAGTCGAACCCATGTTCGACTCGAACATCGGCTGTTCGATCGTTTGCCGAATTGCGAACGTTATGGGCCGTTCGCGCTAAATTCGTGTGGCGCGTCACGGCCCATAATTCACTGCGGCATCGCAGTGCATTGCTGGCTGATGATTGGCCAAGCATGCACTATGACCCGCATGCTTGGCCAATCACAGCGCCGTCAGTAGAGAGAGCTGTAATTGGCCAAAGCCAGGGTGGCTTTGGCCAATTATGGCTCAGGGGATTTAGTACACACCCCACACTATATAAGGCCGCCTGCACGGCGGCCCTGTGTAGTGTGTGTTCCGGTGTGCTGAGAGATAGAGAGAGAGACAGACAGTGTCATTTGATTTGAGTTAGATAGATTAGGCAGAACAGTCAGTCAGTTAGCTGCACTTACAGTGTATTGTGTATATATATGCATCCCAGGTGTTGCATATATATATATACACTGTATTCAGTTTAGCTAGATCCGTTCCTGTTATCTTCTATCTAGACTATTTACATTTAATGCAGTGCGTCCTGCTCACAGTGTTCAGCTAGATCCGTTCCTGCTATTTACATTTAGTGCAGTGCGTCCTGCTCACAGTGTTCAGCTAGATCCGTTCCTGTTATCTTCTAGACTATTTACATTTAGTGCAGTGCGTCCTGCTCACAGTGTTCAGCTAGATCCGTTCCTGCAATTTACATTTAGTGCAGTGCGTCCTGCTCACAGTGTTCAGCTAGATCCGTTCCTGCTATTTACATTTAGTGCAGTGCGTCCTGCTCACAGTGTTCAGCTAGATCCGTTCCTGCTATTTACATTTAGTGCAGTGCGTCCTGCTCACAGTGTTCAGCTAGATCCGTTCCTGCTATTTACATTTAGTGCAGTGCGTCCTGCTCACAGTGTTCAGCTAGATCCATTCCTGTTATCTTCTAGACTATTTACATTTAGTGCAGTGCGTCCTGCTCACAATGTTCAGCTAGATCCGTTCCTGCAATTTACATTTAGTGCAGTGCGTCCTGCTCACAGTGTTCAGCTAGATCCGTTCCTGCTATTTACATTTAGTGCAGTGCGTCCTGCTCACAGTGTTCAGCTAGATCCGTTCCTGCTATTTACATTTAGTGCAGTGCGTCCTGCTCACAGTGTTCAGCTAGATCCGTTCCTGCTATTTACATTTAGTGCAGTGCGTCCTGCTCACAGTGTTCAGCTAGATCCGTTCCTGTTATTTACATTTAGTGCAGTGCGTCCTGCGCACAGTGTTCAGCTAGAGCCGTTCCTGCTATTTACATTTAGTGCAGTGCATCCTGCTCACAGTGTTCAGCTAGATCCGTTCCTGTTATCTTCTAGACTATTTACATTTAGTGCAGTGCGTCCTGCTCACAGTGTTCAGCTAGATCCGTTCCTGCTATTTACATTTAGTGCAGTGCGTCCTGCTCACAGTGTTCAGCTAGATCCGTTCCTGTTATCTTCTAGACTATTTACATTTAGTGCAGTGCGTCCTGCTCACAGTGTTCAGCTAGATCCGTTCCTGTTATCTTCTAGACTATTTACATTTAGTGCAGTGCGTCCTGCTCACAGTGTTCAGCTAGATCCGTTCCTGCTATTTACATTTAGTGCAGTGCGTCCTGCTCACAGTGTTCAGCTAGATCCGTTCCTGTTAAATTCCTACTGACCGGCAGGCTTGTCTGGTTACAGTATATAAAGCTACCTGAAGAAAATTACAGGTGTTCTATTTGATCCTATTAGTACCACGGTCAGGCAGCTAGACTATTTACATTTAGTACAGTGCGTCCTGCTCACAGTGTACAGCTAGATCCGTTCCTGTTATCTTCCTACTGACAGGCAGGCTTGTCTGGTTACAGTATATAAAGCTACCTGAAGAAAATTACAGGTGTTCTATTTGATCCTATTAGTACCACGGTCAGGCAGCTAGACTATTTACATTTTGTACAGTGCGTCCTGCTCACAGTGTTCAGCTAGATCCGTTCCTGTTATCTTCCTACTGACAGGCAGGCTTGTCTGGTTACAGTATATAAAGCTACTTGAAGAAAATTACAGGTGTTCTATCCCAGCTTAGTGCAGCTACAGGCCATTAGTATGTCTGGAAGGCCAAGAAGGAGAGGCAGACAGTCACAAGCCAATAAGAGAGGGCAAGCAGGCTCTGTGTCTAGTGCTGGTCGTGGAGACGGTGCATCCTCATCAGCACGTGGCCATGGGACACGCTTGGCCTTTTTTTCGGCAGCTGGCCATGTTGAGCCGCAACATGCGGAAGACTTGGTCGAGTGGATGACCAAGCCGTCCTCATCCTCCTCATCCTCTCTCACCCATGCCCAGGGTGCTTTGTCTGGCAAAGCAGCGGCCTCTTCCCTCAGCTCAATGTCATCAGTGACTCCTTCCCTAGCTCCACCATGTCCTCATGAGGATTCCCTCGAACTGTTTGACCACAGTGTTGGGTACATGCTCCAGGAGGATGCCCAGCGTTTGGAAGGCTCTGATGACGATACTGAGCTCGATGAAGGCAGTAACATGAGCGCGGACAGAGGGGGTGCCCAAGAAGGACAGCAATCTGGCAGTCATGCTCCCCCTGCTGCAGCATACTGCCAGGTTTGCTCCAGTGATGAGGAGGGAGGGGATGATGAGGTCACTGACTCAACGTGGGTGCCTGATAGGAGAGAGGAGGAGGAGGAGGAGGAGGAGGAGGAGGCGGCAGCACATCACCAACGAGGCAGGATGCCCTCCAGGGGCCAGCCTAAGGGCAGCACATTGACTGCATCACACCCCAAAGCTCCACATGTGCAGGGCGCTGCAGTCT
Organism: Aquarana catesbeiana; assembly: GCF_042186555.1. Taxonomy (NCBI): domain Eukaryota; kingdom Metazoa; phylum Chordata; class Amphibia; order Anura; family Ranidae; genus Aquarana; species Aquarana catesbeiana. The sequence goes on from NC_133325.1 coordinate 7,894,393, forward strand.
CTGCGCGTTATTCAAAAAGTTCTTTGGTGTGGGCCTTTTTTGAGACGAGTGCATCAGATCGCACCGCTGCTATTTGCAACATATGTCTCAAGCGTATCTCGCGTGGCCAAAATATCTCCCGCTTGGGTACCACATGCTTGACCAGACATATGTTGACCTGCCATGCAGTTCGTTGGCAAGCGTATCTAAAAGACCCACACCAAAGAACAAAGAGGACCTCTCCTTGCTCCTCATCAGCTGAGATTTCCAACCCCACTAGACCTTCAGTCCTCTCTGAGACCTGCAGTGAGAGGAATGAAGGTGTAGAATTAGGTGTGTCACAGCCAAGTACTTGTGGGCAATCTGCTTTTGGTACACCGACGTCAGATTGTACCAGGCAAATTTCCCTGCCCCAGCTGCTGCACCGCCGAAAGAAGTTTGCTCCCAGCCATCCACATGCCCAGCGGTTGAATGCTAGCTTGGCAAAATTGCTAGCACTTCAACTGCTGCCTTTTCAGTTGGTAGACTCTGCCCCCTTCCGTGAGTTTGTGGAATGTGCGGTTCCTCAGTGGCAGGTACCCAAACGCCACTTTTTCTCACGGAAGGCGATTCCGGCTCTCTACCGGCATGTGGAAGGCAATGTCCATGCCTCGCTGGACAGGGCGGTCAGCGGTAAGGTGCATATTACCGCTGACTCATGGTCCAGCAGGCATGGACAGGGACGTTACCTAAGTTTCACGGCGCATTGGGTGACTCTGCTGGCAGCTGGGAAGGATGCAGGACAAGGTGCAGTAGTGTTGGAGGTTGTTCCACCACCACGCCTCCAAAATGCTGATTGTGACACACCTCTCTCCTCCACCCCCTCCTCTTCTTCTTCCTCCATGGCCTCTTCCTCGGAACCAGCGGTGCTCCGTAGGCGTTCAAGGGGCTACGCAAGTACGCAGGCCAAAAGATGCCATGCGGTGCTTGAGCTGGTGTGCTTGGGGGACAGGAGCCACACTGGGGCAGAGGTTCTGTCAGCTCTGCAGGGGCAGGTTCAGAGGTGGTTGACGCCACGCCAACTTAAGGCAGGAATGGTGGTTTGCGACAATGGCACCAACCTCCTCTCTGCCCTCCGACAGGGACAAATGACCCATGTGCCCTGTTTGGCTCACGTCCTTAACTTGGTGGTGCAGCGGTTCTTGGGCAGGTACCCGGGCTTACAGGATGTCCTGAGGCAGGCCAGGAAAGTCTGTGTGCATTTCCGCCGGTCATATAATGCCAGTGCTCGGCTGACGGACCTCCAAAAGGAGTTTAACCTGCCCAAGAACCGCCTAATCTGTGACATGCCCACCAGGTGGAACTCAACGTTGGCCATGCTGCAGCGGCTGCACACGCAGCAGAGGGCCATCAATGAGTACCTGTGCGACTATGGCACCAGGACAGGGTCAGGGGAGCTTGGTTTTTTTTCCCCACGCCAGTGGGCCATGATCAGGGATGCATGCACTGTCCTGTCACCATTCGAGGAGGCCACGAGGATGGTGAGCAGTGACAGTGCATGCATCAGTGACACTGTCCCCCTTGTCCACCTGTTGGAGCACACGCTGCGTGGAATAATGGACAGGGCACTTGAGGCAGAACAGAGGCAGGAAGAGGAGGACTTCCTTAGCTCTCAAGGCCCCCTTTATCCAGACAGTGTTCCTGCGTGCCCGCCGATCACACAGGAAGAGGACGAGGAGGAAGAGGAGGAGGAGGAAGATTGTGTCAGTATGGAGGTGGAGCCTGGCACTCAGCATCAGCAGCAGTCTTTAAGGGATCAGTCCCAAGAAACACATGGACTTGTACGTGGCTGGGAGGAGGTGGCTGCGGACCATGTCGTTCTTAGTGACCCAGAGGACTCCGGACCGAATGCCTCAGCAAACCTACGCTGCATGGCCTCCCTGATCCTGCAAAGCCTGCGTAAGGATCCTCGTATTCGTGGTATCAAGGAGAAGGACCAATACTGGCTGGCAACCCTCCTTGATCCACGTTACAAGGGTAAGGTTGCGGACCTTATCTTGCCATCGCAGAGGGAGCAGAGGATGAAACATCTTCGGGAGGCCTTGCAGAAAGGTCTGTGCAACGCGTTCCCAGAGACTGGGAGGTTACAAACTCCTGTTTCTGGACAACGTGTTGCTGAGGCTTCGGTCAGTCAAAGAAGGAGCGGTGGAGAAGGTGGCCGTCTGACCGATGCGTTCAGACAATTTTTTGGTCCGCAGCCCCAAGGTATGATCGGTTCCAGCAACCATCGCCAGCGTCTGTTTTACATGGTGCAGGAATACCTAGGGGCAAGATCAGACTTGGACACCTTTCCCACCGAAAATCCTCTGGGTTACTGGGTCTTGAGGATGGATCACTGGCCAGAGCTTGCACAGTATGCAATTGAGCTACTGGCCTGTCCTGCATCCAGCGTTCTTTCGGAACGCACATTCAGTGCTGCTGGAGGCGTGGTAACCGATCACAGGGTGCGTCTGTCCACCGACTCGGTCGATCGGCTGACCTTCATAAAAATGAATGAGTCTTGGATCACCACCAGCTACCAAGCACCTGATGCTGATGTAACCGAATAATTTTTTTTGAAATCTCAGATCCCTTCAAAGACTGCCTATGCTGATGCTGAGTGACTATCCCTGAGTAATTATCCTCTTCCTCCTCAATCATCACGCTGATAGCTTGTAAGAACATTTTTGGTTCTGGGCGCCACCACCAGTGCCTAAGGCACAATTTTTCAGCCCCTGTTTAACAGGGGCGTGTAATTACAATTTTTGATGTAATACTTTGCAGCAGGGCTCGTTCCTGCATTCCAACTAGAGTGTCTGTGAGGGGTTGCAGTGTTGTGGCACCAGCACCAGTGCCTAGGGCCCAATTTTTCTGCCCTTGTCTAACAGGGGCGTGTAATTACAATTTTTGATGCAATACTTTGCAGCAGGGCTCGTTCCTGTGTTCCAACTAGAGTGTCTGTGAGGGGTTGCAGTGTTGTGGCACCAGCACCAGTGCCTAAGGCCCAATTTTTCTGCCCCTGTCTAACAGGGGCGTGTAATTACAATTTTTGATGCAATACTTTGCAGCAGGGCTCGTTCCTGCGTTCCAACTAGAGTGTCTGTGAGGGGTTGCAGTGTTGTGGCACCAGCACCAGTGCCTAAGGCCCAATTTTTCTGCCCCTGTCTAACAGGGGCGTGTAATTACAATTTTTGAAGCAATACTTTGCAGCAGGGCTCGTTCCTGCGTTCCAACTAGAGTGTCTGTGAGGGGTTGCAGTGTTGTGGCACCAGCACCAGTGCCTAAGGCCTAATTTTTCAGCTCCTGTTCAACAGGGGCATGTAATTACAATTCTTGATCTAATATTTCACAGCAGGGCCCTGTGAGGGCTTACAGTGTTGTGGCCACAGCAACACCTAAGGCCCACATTTCTGCTGAGTATATAGGGCAGGCCCCTACTTTCAAACATCTAACTTACAAACGACTCCTACTTGCAAACGGAAGGAGACAACAGGAAGTGAGATGAAATCTACCCCTAGGAAGGGAAATTCTCTCCTGTAAGAGTTAATATGGGAAAACAATTTCTCCTTTCCACTGATGCTTTCCAATCCTTGTTCCACAAAAAAACCCAAATTTTCAAAAAACATTTTTCATTGGGACAAAAAAGTGAGGTGAAATCTTCTGAAGAGGAGGAAAGACAGCAAAACAAATGTCACAGGGGTGATAACCCTTCCCTATGTTTTCCAAAAAGCTTAGAAAAGATTTTTTGGCTGGAGCTAAACACGTTAAAAATGTTCAAAATTACAAACAGATTCTACTTAACAACAAACCTACAGTCCCTGTCTTGTTTGCACCGCCTGTATACTGCTGTTCAGAGTATATAGGGCCTGGTGGCCCCACACCTTTCCTTATTTTAATTTGGGTGCGGGGTTCCCCTTAATATCCATACAAGACCCAAAGGGCCTGGTAATGGACTGGGGGGTACCCATGCCGTTTGTCTCACTGATTTTCATCCATATTGCCAGGACCCGACATTACATTAAACCCGCAAGCAGTTTTAAATGAGATTTTTTCCTTTAAAAATGACATTTGGTGCAGGGACTGTTCTAAACATGGGAAACACGCGTCACTTTACAGGCATACTATAGACACCCCCCAGGTACGATATTTAAAGGAATATTTCACTTTTTTTTTTTTACTTTAAGCATCATTAAAATCACTGCTCCCGAAAAAACGGCCGTTTTTAAAAGTTTTTTTTGCATTGATACATGTCCCCTGGGGTAGGACCCGGGTCCCCAAACCCTTTTTAGGACAATACCATGCAAATTAGCCTTTAAAATGAGCACTTTTGATTTCGAACGTTCGAGTCCCATAGACGTCAATGGGGTTCTAACGTTCGTGCGAACTTTCGGTCCGTTCGCGGGTTCTGGTGCGAACCGAACCGGGGGGTGTTCGGCTCATCCCTAATTCTGAGCACAATACATCTCTGATCCCTGTATTCTGAGCACAACGCATCTCTGATCCCTGCATTCTGAGCACAACGCATCTCTGATCCCTGTATTCTGAGCACAACGCATCTCTGATCCCTGTATTCTGAGCACAACGCATCTCTGATCCCTGTATTCTGAGCACAACGCATCTCTGATCCCTGTATTCTGAGCACAATACATCTCTGATCCCTGTATTTTGAGCACAATACATCTCTGATCCCTGCATTCTGAGCACAATACATCTCTGATCCCTGTATTCTGAGCACAACACATCTCTGATCCCTGCATTTTGAGCACAACGGATCTCTGATCCCTGCATTCTGAGCACAATACATCTCTGATCCCTGTATTCTGAGCACAACACATCTCTGATCCCTGCATTTTGAGCACAACGCATCTCTGATCCCTGTATTCTGAGCACAATACATTTCTGATCCCTGTATTCTGAGCACAACGCATCTCTGATCCCTGTATTCTGAGCACAATACATCTCTGATCCCTGTATTCTGAGCACAACACATCTCTGATCCCTGCATTCTGAGCACAATACATCTCTGATCCCTGCATTCTGAGCACAACGCATCTCTGATCCCTGCATTCTGAGCACAACACATCTCTGATCCCTGTATTCTGCGCAGAACGCATCTCTGATCCCTGCATTCTGAGCACAACGCATGTCTGATCCCTGCATTCTGAGCACAACGCATCTCTGATCCCTGCATTCTAAGCACAACGCATCTCTGATCCCTGCATTCTGAGCACAATACATCTCTGATCCCTGTATTCTGAGCACAACGCATCTCTGATCCCTGTATACTGAGCACAACACATCTCTGATCCCTGCATTCTGAGCACAACGCATCTCTGATCCCTGTATTCTAAGCACAACGCATCTCTGATCCCTGCATTCTGAGCACAACGCATCTCTGATCCCTGTATACTGAGCACAACGCATCTCTGATCCCTGTATTCTGAGCACAACACATCTCTGATCCCTGTATTCTGAGCACAATACATCTCTGATCCCTGTATTCTGAGCACAACGCATCTCTGATCCCTGTATTCTGAGCACAATACATCTCTGATCCCTGCATTCTGAGCACAATACATCTCTGATCCCTGCATTCTGAGCACAACACATCTCTGATCCCTGCATTCTGAGCACAACACATCTCTGATCCCTGTATTCTGAGCACAACGCATCTCTGATCCCTGCATTCTGAGCACAACGCATCTCTGATCCCTGTATTCTGAGCACAACACATCTCTGATCCCTGCATTCTGAGCACAATGCATCTCTGATCCCTGCATTCTGAGCACAACGCATCTCTGATCCCTGTATTCTGAGCGTAACACACTCCTTTGAAAAAGCACAAAAGGTTTTTTCTGGGCATAATCGTACATTTTTGGTCTCTTAGGGCTCATTCAGAGGGATGATCAGTCCCATCCTCTGTACAGAGCCTCTAGTAGGTTTAATTCCATGTTGGCACTTTGAAATAAATAGGTTGGTTTTGTGTCGCTGTTTGAGCACTCGGGCTCAAAAAGGTTCGCCATCATTGTCCTAGTGTATGTTTAGAGTAACTGTTGGTGTGAATGAGCTCTAAAGGTGACCACACACTATACAATCTGATTGTACAATCTCCTTTCCATCTTCCATCATCTACATAGTACAAGGATCTGCCCGTCCCATACACACTGAATGGAAGATTTGGGTGTGTCCTCCTATTACATTGTTTTGGAAAATTGAAAAGAAATGTACCTTGTCACCATTCCTATATTCCCTGCACTGCCCCCCCCCCCGCATAGTAACAGGACATTGTTCCCCATGATCCCCCTAAAAATAGTGATCCCAAATTCTTCTTTCCTTTTCCAGTAGTGACCCCATATTGTCCTCCATAGTTCCTCACCTCCATTATGATGACCCCACATTGTGACACTACACTGCCACCTATGGTTTCCTCTTCTATCCTCCCCTCCGCTTCCATTGACCAATCTTCCCATGAGGCTCAAAATTGCCTGGGCCATGGTTCCTCTCTCCTCCCCTCTTAGTGACATCACATTACCCCCCATGGTTCCTCTCTCCTCCCCTCTTAGTGACATCACATTACCTCCCATGGTTCCTCTCTCCTCCCCTCTTAGTGACATCACATTACCCCCCATGGTTCCTCTCTCCTCCCCTCTTAGTGACATCACATTACCCCCCATGGTTCCTCTCTCCTCCCCTCTTACTGACAACATATTACCCCCCATGGTTCCTCTCTCCTCCCCTCTTACTGACACCATATTACCCCCCATGGTTCCTCTCTCCTCCCCTCTTAGTGACATCACATTACCTCCCATGGTTCCTCTCTCCTCCCCTCTTAGTGACATCACATTACCTCCCATGGTTCCTCTCTCCTCCCCTCTTAGTGACATCACATTACCCCCAATGGTTCATCTCTCCTCCCCTCTTAGTGACATCACATTACCTCCCATGGTTCCTCTCTCCTCCCCTCTTAGTGACATCACATTACCTCCCATGGTTCCTCTCTCCTCCCCTCTTAGTGACATCACATTACCTCCCATGGTTCCTCTCTCCTCCCCTCTTAGTGACATCACATTACCCCCAATGGTTCCTCTCTCCTCCCCTCTTAGTGACATTACATTACCCCCCATGGTTCCTCTCTCCTCCCCTCTTACTGACACCATATTACCCCCCATGGTTCCTCTCTCCTCCCCTCTTACTGACACCATATTACCCCCCATGGTTCCTCTCTCCTCCCCTCTTACTGACACCATATTACCCCCCATGGTTCTTCTCTCCTCCCTCTTACTGACACCACATTACCCCCCATGGTTCCTCTCTCCTCTCTTCTTAGTGACACCATACTACCCCCCATGGTTCCTCTCTCCTCCCCTCTTACTGACACCATATTACCCCCCCATGGTTCCTCTCTCCTCCCCTCTTAGTGACATCACATTACCCCCCATGTCTCCTCTCTCCTCCCCTCTTAGTGACATCACATTACCCCCCATGGTTCCTCTCTCCTTCCCTCTTACTGACACCATATTACCCCCCATGGTTCCTCTCTCCTCCCCTCTTAGTGACATCACATTACCCCCATGGTTCCTCTCTCATCCCCTCTTAGTGACATCACATTACCCCCCATAGTTCCTCTCTCCTCCCCTCTTACTGACACCACATTACCCCCCATGGTTCCTCTCTCCTCTCCTCTTAGTGACACCATATTACCCCCCATGGTTCCTCTCTCCTCCCCTCTTACTGACACCATATTACCCCCATGTCTCCTCTCTCCTCCCCTCTTAGTGACATCACATTACCCCCCATGGTTCCTCTCTCCTCCCCTCTTAGTGACATCACATTACCCCCATGGTTCCTCTCTCCTCCCCTTTTAGTGACATCACATTACCCCCCATAGTTCCTCTCTCCTCCCCTCTTACTGACATCACATTACCCCCCATGGTTCCTCTCTCCTCCCCTTTAAGTGACATCACATTACCCCCCATGGTTCCTCTCTCCTCCCCTATTAGTGACATCACATTACCCCCCATGGTTCCTCTCTCCTCTCCTCTTAGTGACATCACATTACCCCCCCCATGGTTCCTCTCTCCTCCCCTCTTACTGACACCATATTACCCCCCATGTCTCCTCTCTCCTCCCCTCTTAGTGACATCACATTACCCCCCATGGTTCCTCTCTCCTCCCCTCTTAGTGACATCACATTACCCCCATGGTTCCTCTCTCCTCCCCTCTTAGTGACATCACATTACCCCCGATAGTTCCTCTCTCCTCCCCTCTTACTGACATCACATTACCCCCCATGGTTCCTCTCTCCTCCCCTTTAAGTGACATCACATTACCCCCCATGGTTCCTCTCTCCTCCCCCTTAGTGACATCATATTACCCCCCATGGTTCCTCTCTCCTCCCCTCTTAGTGACATCACATTACCCCTCATGGTTCTTCTCTCCTCCCCTCTTAGTGACATCACATTACCCCCCATGGTTCCTCTCTCTCTCTTCAATGATAGTCACCTCTCTCTGTGGCCCCTCCCACTCTGATCTCTCAGTCATTTCTCCTTCAGCTACTTGTCTGTCTCTGGCTGAAGCTCTATGTGAAAGAGGGAGGGGTGTCCTCAGTGGAGGAGGGGAGGGAATGTCCTCAGAGGAGGAGGGTATCCTCAGCGGAGGAGGGGAGGGAGTCTCCTCAGTCGAGGATAGGGAGGTGTGTGGGGGAGGGGATTCCCTCAGTGGGGGAGGGGGTGTCCTCAGTCACAGAGTGGGAGGGGATGTCCTCCTAATTCTGAATCATTATTGATATGACCAGGGGAGGGACAAGGATCACAGAACAGAGATTGTACAATTAGATTGGAATGTATATGGACACCTTTATCCTGGACATACAGGAATCATTTTATTTTTTTTCAATCAGCGGGTAGAAAGAAAATTTCCTAATCCACACATCGGAGGGGGATGGGGAATCCCTCCCACTGTGCTATAGTGTCCTGACAATGGAAACCCTCCCCCGCCATCAGAATACAATGATCGGTGTTGCCACCTAAAGCCAGTGGTAATGATTATTCAGGAAAAACCCGACAGACTGGTTGTACACAAATCGATCAATAGACCTGTGTACAATCAGCAAGCCAATACATGGATCAAAATTCATCCAGTCCCAGCTGAAGGCCTTATTGTACCTCCCCCACACCGCCATTATGAAAATGTATGTTATACCGCGCATGCAGAAGATGGAGCGTGTGATGTCATGTGCCTCGTCTCACACATGCGTTGTACAACATTCCTTTCATCTCCTCCAAGATCTCCGGGAGAACGTTTTCCCCAAGAAATGAGTGTCATGGCGTCCAGCACATGTAGAAGATGAAGTGTATGAGGTGATCCCCCGGTGTGTGCAATATGAGAGTCCTGAGAGATGTGAGAGCTCAGCTCCGGATCTCTCTGAAGACACCAGTGTGATCAGGGGAGGAAGGAAGAGGACACAAGAAAGGGAAAGCTCCTCATACACTAGGAGATTATTGAAGGAGAATTTGGAGAAATCTTCTCACTACTAGGGATGAGCCGAACACCCCCCGATTCGGTTCACACCAGAACCTGCGAACGGACCGAAAATTTGCACGAACGTTAGAATCCCATTGACGTCTATGGGACTCGAACATTCAAAATCAAAAGTGCTAATTTTAAAGGCTAATTTGCATGGTATGTAATAAAAATGGGGAGTTGGGACTTTAGATGAGGCACATGGGTGCCTCCATCCCGGCTTGGATAAAAAAGAAAAAGGGGGGACTTGGGACTTTGAATGAAATGGTTGACTCATGTGGATGAATGAAATACAATTCTTGTGCCAGGTGGCGAGATATTTTTTCCACTCATGCTCTTTCATTGGCTGTTGTCAGCCTACTGCCAGTTGTTCCGGCGTGGAGCTCAGTTTTTGCAGTCTTTGGCCATTGTTTTTGTCTGTTTCTGGGAGCTGCAATGCGCTCTGTGCGCTCTCCCTCTCCCCCTCTACAATTGTTTGGTTGGTGGGGGGGCTGGCGGGTTTCCACAGTGCATTGGCGCCACACATTGTGGCTCCGTCTGTGACGTCAATCTTGGCGCCGCAGCGAAGCCACCTGTTTTGCTCCATCTGCCGACAGCACGGGTCTGGCGCTCTACCACGAGCGACGTATGTTAGGCATACATTGGCCCGCCCCTGTGCTTGTTGAGCGTGTGACGTTGGTGGCGGCCCCACCCCCCCTGGGGGGTACATGTTTGGCTCCTTGGCGCAATCCCCTCCCTCTCCCGCAAGTGGCATGCCGCACTGTTCGGAAGCTCCTTCACCTTTTCACATCTCTCTCCCAGGTACACACCCTTGTGATCTTATGGCTGTGTCTTTCCAGCACTTTCCTTTCTTCTTCCCTCATTTCTCCAGTGTGGTCCCCACACTCCCATGGTATCCACTCCTGCAACTTCAGGCTTCACCCACCACCACCCGTCTGCACTCATGCATGTTTGTTTTGGTCAATCTTTCCATCTCCTACTATTCACATGGGTTCACTTTCCCCACCCTTTCTTACATTTGTCCTTTTTTACTCATTCTGATGCACATCTCCTTTGTTTTGCACCCCTTAGGACAGGCCCTTGAGATAGGAGGTTTGCGTCTTCTGGGGGGCTTTATGCGTGTGCCCCTTTGGTCGTGGGGTGGCCACCTCAGCTCCCGGGATGGACCACTTCTGTGGTCCCAGCTCTGCATAGACTGTACACCGTCATTACTTGTGGCACGTAAGCATTTTGGTTGACGTGATCATCTTGTTTTGCTTTATTCATCCCAATATTACAATCTTTTTTAACATACTTCACAGTATATGTGTTTTTTAGATACCCCACAACATCTGCCCCTGAGGAAGTGTTTTATACACATAAACGCGTCGGGCTATGAGGATGTAGCTGTGTGTTCTATCATGATATATATCTGGATACAATATTTATTTTTAACTATTTTTTTTCTATTTAAATACTGCCAATGATTTATGAAATTACCTGTTATATAATATTATCATGTGTTGATTATGTTATACACTATGAATTTGATGGTTTCTTGTCATGAATATGTATATAGACTATGGCATTTATCCATTGATTTATTTTATATAAATTATACTATTCTCATGCAATTTTTACCTCTTATTCTATTAAATTGTATTTCATTCATCCACATGAGTCAACCATTTCATTCAAAGTCCCAAGTCCCCCCTTTTTCTTTTTTTTCAAATTTGCATGGCTTTGTCCTAAAAAGGGTTTGGGGACCCGGGTCCTGCCCCAGGGGACATGTATCAATGCAAAAAAAGTTTTATAAACGTCCGTTTTTTCGGGAGCAGTGATTTTAATGATGCTTAAAGTGAAAAAAAGTGAAATATTCCTTTAAATATTGTACCTTGGGGGTGTCTATAGTATGCCTGTAAAGTGGCGCATGTTTCCCGTGTTTAGAACAGTCCCTGCACAAAATGACATTTTTAAAGGAATAAAAGTCATTTAAAACTGCTTGCGGGTTTAATGTAATGTCGGGTCATGGCAATATGGATGAAAATCAGTGAGACAAACGGCATGGGTACCCCCCAGTCCATTACTAGGCCCTTTGGGTCTTGTATGGATATTAAGGGGAACCCCGCACCCAAATTAAAATAAGGAAAGGTGTGGGACCCCCAGGCCCTATATACTCTGAACAGCAGTATACAGGCAGTGCAAACAAGACAGGGACTGTAGGTTTGTTGTTAAGTAGAATCTGTTTGTAATTTTGAACTGGTACATTTTTAAAGTGTAGCTCCAGCCAAAAAATTTATTTTAAGCTTTTTGGAAAACATAGGGAAGGGTTATCACCCCTGTGACATTTGTTTTGCTGTCTGTGCTCCTCTTCAGAAGATTTCACCTCACTTTCTGTCTCAATGACAAATGTTTTTTGAAAATTTGGGGTTTTTAGTGAAACAAGGATTGGTGATAAAGCATCAGTGGAAAGGAGAAATGTTTTTCCCATAATAACTCTTACAGGAGAGAATTTCCCTTCCTAGGGGTAGATTTCATCTCACTTCCTGTTGTCTCCTTCCGTTTGCAAGTAGGAGTCATTTGTAAGTTGGATGTTTGAAAGTAGGGGCCTGCCCTATATACTCAGCAGAAATCGGGGCCTTAGGTGTTGTTGTGGCCACAACACTATAAGCCCTCACAGGGCCCTGCTGTGAAATATTAGATCAAGAATTGTAATTACATGTCCCTGTTCAACAGGGGCTGAAAAATTAGGCCTTAGGTGGTGGTGGTGGTGCCACAACACTGTAAGTCCTCACAGTTACTCTTGGTGGGCGCAGAAATGGGCCCTGCTGTGAAATATTAGATCAAGAATTCTAATTACATGTCCCTGTTGAACAGGGGCTGAAAAATTGGGCCTTAGGCACTGGTGCTGGTGCCACAACACTGCAACCCCTCACAGATACTCTAGTTGGAGTGCAGGAACGAGCCCTGCTGCAAAGTATTGCATCAAAAATTGTAATTACACGCCCCTGTTAAACAGGGGCTGAAAAATTAGGCCTTAGGCACTGGTGGTGGCGCCCAGAAACAAAAAGTTCTTACAAGCTTTCAGCATGATCATTGAGGAGGAAGAGGATAATTACTCAGCATAACAGGATAGTCACTCAGCATTAGCATAGGCAGTCTTTGAAGGGATCTGAGATTTCAAAAAAAAATATTTGGTTACATCAGCATCAGGTGCTTGGTAGCTGGTGGTGATCCAAGACTGATTCATTTTTATGAAGGTCAATCGATCGACTGAGTCGGTGGACAGACGCACCCTGTGATCGGTTACAAAGCCTCCAGCAGCACTGAATGTGCGTTCCGAAAGAACGCTGGATGCAGGACAGGCCAGTAGCTCAATTGCATACTGTGCAAGCTCTGGCCAGTGATCCATCCTCAAGACCCAGTAACCCAGAGGATTTTCGGTGGGAAAGGTGTCCAAGTCAGATCTTGCCCCTAGGTATTCCTGCACCATGTAAAACAGACGCTGGCGATGGTTGCTGGAACCGATCATACCTTGGGGCTGCCGACTAAAAAATTGTCTGAACGCATCGGTCAGACGGCCACCTTCTCCACCGCTCCTTCTTTGACTGACCGAAGCCTCAGCAACACGTTGTCCAGAAACAGGAGTTTGTAACCTCCCGGTCTCTGGGAACGCGTTGCACAGACCTTCGCACCACAATAACTTGTAGCTTTAGCTGAACACTGTGCAGAGGTCGCACTACACTAATGCCGCGTACACACGGTCGGACTTTTCGTCTACAAAAGTCCGACGGATGCCGACGGACAAAATACGGCGGACAATCCGATCGTGTGTGGGACTTTCAGCGGACTATTCCATCCGCAAATCTGACGGACTTTAGATTTAAAACATACTTCAAATCTTTTCGTCGTAACTACGCCGGACCCATAAATCTGCTCGTCTGTATGCTAGTCCGACAGACAAAAACCCACGCTAGGGCAGCTATTGGCTACTGGCTATCAACTTCCTTATTTTAGTCCGGTGTACGTCATCACGTACGAATCCGTTTGACTTTTGTGTGATCGTTATGTAGGCAAGCCCGTTCGTTAGAAAGTCCGCCGCAAGTCCGCCAAAAGTCCGTTGAAAGTCCGTCGAAAGTCTGACGGACGGGCTGTCGGACTTTTGCAGCCGAAAAGTCCGACCGTGTGTACGCGGCATAACTTGTAGCTTTAGCTGAACACTGTGCAGAGGTCGCACTACATTAACTTGTAGCTTTAGCTGAACACTGTGCAGAGGTCCCACTACACTAACTTGTAGCTTTAGCTGAACACTGTGCAGAGGCCGCACTACACTAACTTGTAACTCTAGCTGAACACTGTGCAGAGGTCTCACTACACTAACTTGTAGCTTTAGCTGAACACTGTGCAGAGGTCTCACTACACTAACTTGGAGCTTTAGCTGAACACTGTGCAGAGGTCGCACTACACTAACTTGGAGCTTTATGTGAACACTGTACAGAGGTCACACTACACTAACTTGTAGCTTTAGCTGAGCACTGTGCACTACACTAACTTGTAGTTTTAGCTGAACACTGTGCAGAGGTCACACTACACTAACTTGTAGCTTTAGCTGAGCACTGTGCAGAGGTCTCACTACACTAACTTGTAGTTTTAGCTGAACACTGTGCAGAGGTCTCACTACACTAACTTGTAGTTTTAGCTGAACACTGTGCAGAGGTCGCACTACACTAAAAAATAATGTAGCTGCCTGCGGTAGTGATAGGATCAGAAAAACACCACCAATCTTCTACAGGTAGCTTTAGGTGCACACTGTGCAGAGGACACACTACACTAACTGTAAATACTGTAGCTAATAGGACTAATAGGATCAGAAGAACACCATCAATTTTCTTCAAATACTGTAACAACACCTGGCTGCCTGTCAGTATGAAGATAATAACAGGAACGGATGTAGCTAAACTGAATAAAAAAAAAAAACTAAAGATAATTTTAGGTCACACAAACACAATATATTACCCAATTTCTTTGGTGAAATATAAAATATGAGGTTTGCGTCTTGTATATAGATACCAAACATATCAAGCGTTAAAAATTGGATGGACTTGTGAAATGGTGACAAACTTCAGTACCAGAAATTGTCCATAGGTGACGCTTTAAAAGCCTTTCCAGGTCATCAGTTTATAAAGTTCTCCATGAATGATGTCCCTAGAGATATTCCTCTCACTCTGGTGTGTGCAGAGATATGTAATATGTGTAGTGTGATCGTTGTTTTCCTACATAACCGCACCCAACACTTGGGTTTTATATGTGTACGTGGGAACTGGGAATGTGTTTTTTTTCTTTATATACATTCTTATTCTTATATACATTATTTTTTATTACATTGTATATGTACTTCTAGCACAAGTTATATATTTAGATATATTTTTGTTCACCGATGTAGACAATGCCCCTGGTACTATAGCTGTAAGCCTGTGCTGCTGCTGATGTAAACTTTCCATTGTCCGGAGTGAAAGGGTTCCACTAATGTACATCTGACAAATCTGTATCTGAGGAGACCATAAAAGCAGCATTAGAAAGAAATGTGAGCATGGCTTCAGTCAGGCGATGGTCCTGGTGGTCATGGTCTTGTTCTCCTTCAGGTCCTCTAACCTTGTAGTTGGTGACATGGACTTGTTGGGTGGGAATGAGCAGGAGGGGCTCTGGGTTATCTTGTACCCAATGAGCTTGTTATGGATAAAAGATTAAAGTGTCTTCTGGGTATTTGCAGGGATTTGGATGTTTAGAGGGTTACATAAGTGGGCGGGGCTGGTATTAATGAGGGGTGTGTCTTATGTTAATCAGTTTCTTAGCTTAGATGGTATAAATGGTATAAATATAAATATGAAATGTAAACAATCTATCTCTTGTCTTCTGTTGTTAAAGTGTCACATATATATTATTAATAAAGTTGGATTCTATTTTCACCGCACAATACCGTGGTCTGGGTTCTTCTACAACACATCCCCCATCTTCCAGTTCTAGGTGTCTGGTGGAATAGGTGACAAGCTGATTTTAGTTTCTTAGATCCCTTGTACGTGGGGGGTCCAGCCCCTGTGTGTGCAATGCTGGTGTTATAATAATATATAATATACCTGGCACAGGTACAGCGCCCAGCCCCCGCTGCCTGCAGCCTGGCAAAGTCTACACTACAGCTGGACCGGGATAAATCCTGCATCACATTTACCTCGTGTTTAGGGTGCTCTGCGTTCAGGGAGAAATGTCCATCACCCTGATCAGACAAAACATAAAGAGGGAAAGGATGTCTCTGTGTTTCTATTGCAGCAGCTGCTGATCAACAAAAGTTTTCCACCATTAGATTGACTTCTGTTAAGCAGGAATGGCCATAGATGAACTAATTGAGGCCGGGTTCACACCTATGTGGGTTTCCCCGCATCCAATTTGCATAGCAGGAGAATGTGACCGGCTCTCTATGGAGCCAGTTCCCATATCTCCGGGGAGGCCGAGGAGCGGCTTGCACAGAAATGGCTTGCACAGAAATGCTGTGTGTTTTTTGGATCAGTTTTGGGGCCGAATTCAGGCAAAGATTCGCCCCTGGAATGGAGAACAGGGACGCACAGCGTTCCTGTGCAATCGGCGGCCGTTTCCAGTGTGAACCGAGCCTGAGTGTCACGTACCTGGTAGGTTGTGAGCCTGAAGTGCAGAGAAGGACCTCCCTTACAGCTCCCACTCCTGTTCCTCTGGAATGGAGACAGAAGGCCAGGAGTGAGGAGTAGTATGGGTGCCTGGCAGGATCGACAGTCACCGGAAGTGCAGGAGTGGTGACACCCTCTGGGTCCAGAAGCTGAAGAGGACGCTGGATCGCAGAGAGGACCCAGAGCCACAGCAGGTAAGGAAGCAGGTAAGTAAGCAGGTAAGTAAGCAGGACTGGAACCAGGAACAAGCAGCAGGTAGTAGCCTGGAACGCTGGACTGGAACCTGGAACAAGGCAGCAGGTAGTAGCCTGGAACGCTGGACTGGAACCTGGAACAAGGCAGCAGGTAGTAGACTGGAACGCTGGACTGGAACCTGGAACAGGCAGCAGGTAGTAGCCTGGAACGCTGGACTGGAACCAGGAACAAGGCAGCAGGTAGTAGACTGGAATGCTGGACTGGAACCAGGAACAAGGCAGCAGGTAGTAGACTGGAACGCTGGACTGGAACCAGGAACAAGCAGCAGGTAGTAGCCTGGAACGCTGGACTGGAACCAGGAACAAGGCAGCAGGTAGTAGACTGGAACGCTGGACTGGAACCAGGAACAAGGCAGCAGGTAGTAGCCTGGAACGCTGGACTGGAACCTGGAACAAGGCAGCAGGTAGTAGCCTGGAACGCTGGACTGGAACCTGGAACAGGCAGCAGGTAGTAGCCTGGAACACTGGACTGGAACCTGGAACAAGGCAGCAGGTAGTAGCCTGGAAAGCTGGACTGGAACCAGGAACAAGGCAGCAGGTAGTAGACTGGAACGCTGGACTGGAACCAGGAACAAGGCAGCAGGTAGTAGACTGGAATGCTGGATACAGGTATCAGACTGAGGGGTGGTCAAACAAGCCAGAGGTCGGTATCGGTCGATCAGCAGAGGTACCAGGGACAACACAGAGGGATGGTCAGGCAAGCCAAGAGGGTCTGGTGCAGGCGGATAGCAGGATGGTCTAACAGGAAGCCGGGTCAGATAGCAGAGTACACAGGTCAGATCAGGTTAAGGCACACGGAACGCTGTAGAGCAGACAGCGGGGATGGAGTGTGACAGGCCGGTTTAAATAGCCCGCCTGGCACTAGCGGGAGTGCGCACGCGCGTGCCCGTGCGTGACAGCACCCGTGAACGCGCGCGCATGCGCAGTGGAACCCGCGGCCGTGTCCCCCTGCGTCTGGATCGCTGATTATTGGCAGGATCTTCATGACACTGAGTTATGATCCATCTATGGGGAGCATAAATGTTTTGTCTATTTAGATGACATCATTGTTCCCAAAGTGTTTTATCATTTCAGAAGAGAAGGTGTGGATCTCTGCTTGGACAGATGTAAGTTTGCTCGCTCTTCAGTAAACTTTGCGACTCACATTGTATGTGAAATAGGGGAACTGATCTTGTAGAGTGGAGGTGGTGGTAACCCGGCCTCATCCCACAAATCTGACAGAACTAAGGTCCTTCTTGGGGTTTTGTGGTCACTAATGCCATTTCATTGAATGCTTTCCCAGGATTGCAGTTCCTTTTAATGGACTGCTAAAAGAAATCCATCACTGACAACACCAGCAGAACTTTCTACGATATGTGGACTTTTTTAGGAAGCTTCTCTACAGCTTAAGAAAATCTCTACACAACCCCTGTTTTGGCTTATGCAGACCCACAAAAACCATCCATTCTATATGTGGATGCTGGTTATGATGGGTTAGGAGTCCTCCATCAGGAGATTCCAGGAGGACTGAGGTGCTTACATCAGTCAGAGTCTTAGCCCAGCAGAAAAGAAATATCCTGTACAGAACCTGGAATGTCTTGTCCTGAAGTGATCATTGGTGAGAAGCTGCAGAGTTCCTTGTATGGAGCTCAGTGTGAAGTGAGGACTGACAATAATCTTCTCACTTATGTGGTGACAACACCCGAGCTGAATGGCGCTGGTCATAGGTGGCTTGATGTCTTCTCTAATGACCAATTCATCATCCAGTACAAGCCAGCCCCCCCCCCACACACATTATTGGGGGTGATGTTCTCTCTAGGGGTCCTGGAAAAAAGTGAATGAGAATGGTGACTTGTTGTCTCCTTGAGAGCTAAAGAAGATTTCCTCTAAAACATGTTCTGACCCCCCCCACCCGGGGTTTAAGGGGAGCAGAAAACATCCGGCCACAAAGGGAACGTATAATCCTTCTTCACTATGAGATCCACTAATCAGACATGTTAGAGAGTCTGTGATCTGCAGAGACCCTAAAGATGCCCACACACCAGTGGTGTACCTCTAGGGGGGCATTGCCCATGCTGGGGGGAGGGGGGGACTGGTAGAGAATGGTGGTCAGATGAGACGGAACTCCCCATCCTCAGCAGATCTGTACATCACCAATGAGGAGCAATGGGAGGGGGTGCTGTGCTCTATGCCTCCCCCTACAGTGCAGTACTCAGCTGTGTGAGTGACGGGAATGTACTGCTGATTTCTCCAAAGGCTGGATGTGTGTGCAGAGCATCTCACCAATCCCATAATACACTGCAGAGCATTCCACCCATCCCATAATACACTGCACAGCATTCCACCCATCCTGTTCTAATGGCTATGGCTAGTGGTTCTATGGCCAGGGTGACAAAGGGCACACCTGCCTTGTCCCACGAGCAAAAGAAAAATACTCCGACAATCCATTATTAATCCTCACTCTTGCTTTAAGAGCACTATAAAGCAGTCTCACCCATCTGGTAAAGGCCAGGCCCAAATGTAACCGTGTTGTCACTGGGTGACCCCGCCCCCCTCTGATGCATGGGGACTTCCCTATGGCTTCCCCATAGCATCAGAGGGGGGGTGGGGCCACCCAGTCTGCCCCCCTCTGACTCTACGGGAAAGCCATAGGGATGTCCCCGTGCGTCAGAGGGGGGCGGACCGGGTGGCCCCGCCCCCCTCTGACACTACGGGGAAAGCTATGGGGATGTCCCCATGCATCAGAGGGGGGGTGGGGTCACGGGGAAGTCCCTGTGCATCAGAGGGGGTGGGGTGACCCAGCGACAACACCGTGTGGCCCCGCCCACAGTTTTAAAAGAGCTGTCACCTGCGAGGACGCGTCATATGGCGTGTGCCTCCCATGGTGGCAGATCTTCTTTATTTTTTTTTTCGGTCCATCGGCGGAGGTGAATGGACTACGTGGGACAGTTTTATTTTTGTATTTTTTAATAAAGGACTTCTCCCACAGTGTGTTTTTTTTTACCATATTCACACTTTCTTTGTGAAATGGTACGGGTACAATGTACCCGTTACCATTTCAAACAGGGGGGGTGGGATCTGGGGGTCCCCTTGTTAAAAGGGGCTTCCAGATTCTGATAAGCCCCCTGCCTGCAGATCCCCACAACCACCGGGCAAGGGTTGTGGGGATGAGGCCCTTCTCCCCATCAACATGGGGACAAGGTGCTTTGGGGGGCTACCCCCAAAGCACCCTCCCAATGTTGAGGGCATGTGGCCTGGTACAGTTCAGGGGGGGCACACTTTTGTCCCCCCCTCTTTTCCTGCGGCCTGCCAGGTTGCGTGCTCGGATAAGGGTCTGGAATGGATTTTTGGGGGAACCCCACACCATTTTTTTTTTATTTTGGTTCGGGGTTCCCCTGTGGGGGAATCCCATGCTGTTTTTATCAATGAACTTTTATGTGTATTGTTGGACCGACAATTCATTATAGCCGCGAGTACTTTTAAATGACTTTTTTTCCTTTAGAAATGTAATTTTGCTCTCGGACTGTTCTAAACACGGGAAACATGCGCCCCTTTACAGGCAGGCTATAGACACCCCCCAGGTAGGAAATTTAAAGGAATATTACACTTTTATTGTTTCACTTTAAGCTTTATTAAAATCAATGCTCCCGAAAAAACGGCCGTTTTTTAAAACTTTTTTTGCATTGATACATGTCCCCTGGGGCAGGACCCGGGTCCCCAAACACTTTTTATGACAATAACTTGCATATTAAGCTTTAAAATGAACACTTTTGATTTCTCCCATAGACTTTCAAAGGGTGTTCTGCGGCTTTAAAATTTGCCGCGAACACCCCAAATTTACACCACTTCGCGTTCCCCCCACGCTGTCTGCTGGGAAACACACGGGTCCCAGAGACAGCAGGGACCATCCGTATTGCGCTGCACGACTCGCGCATGCGCAGTAGAGAACTGGGAAGTAAAAACCGCAAGCCTTCACTTCCTGATTCCCTTACCGAAGGTGGCGGCGGCAGCACCCGAGGACCGAGAAACGGTTCGGCCTCGGGTGCCGACATCGCGGGCGCCCTGGACAGGTAAGTGTCCATGTTTTAAAAGTCAGCGGCTGCAGTATTTGTAGCTGCTGACTTTAAAAATAAAAATTTCGGCAGAGCTCCGCTTTAAGGAAAATTTTGGCTACAGGACATGTCGTTCTCTTTTCCATCATCATGATTTGGTAAATATACATTGTTGTGTGTGGTTGGATACAATGGCAAAATGATTATTAAATGAAAAAATATTTATTTTTCCCTGCATAGAATAAAATATCCCCCTTAAAGAAGACCACAAATAGAAGGGTCGAAACGCATAGGGATTTATGTAGAAGACCACTTTTGCAGTAAAACGCTAATTCTATTAGGATCTCATATAACATGTAGTTCTATTATGATTGATGGTTTTGCCTTTTTTATGTAAATGCCAGAGCTCAGTTTTTTTTACAACTCTCATGTAATTGCTAAATTGCTTTTTGATAAAGAGTTTTAAATTAACAATCTTTTGGAATTTTTTGGCTGCTAAAAAACCCAGCGGAGGGAATTTTTCCATTATATATATATATATATATATATATATATATATATATATATATATACACACTTCAGAAGCTACTGACAGGCATTAGGGGTCTATTTAGACCCCTGATGTCTCTCCAAACCCCCCCCCCCAAAAAAAAGTAAAAGAAATTGTAAAAAATAATAAAAATAAAAAAACCTAATAAGGGTAGATTTAAACATACATCTAAAATGCTCTTGCCTCTGAAGCTCGATCCGCGTTCGGATCGCACTTCAGAAGCTACTGACAGGCAGTGAGGAAGTGATTGGATGCTTCTTCACCCTGTTTTAACTCCATTTTTGCCAACCAATGTGCTGCAACCATGTGCATTGCACGCAGTTGCAGGGCCTTTTGCAGCGTTTCCTCAGACTTGATTGAGTAGCGTTCAAATGGCGGCATCACCACAAGTCGGGTCAACTGCGCTGTGGGCGCCAAGCGAAGCATCGTGACTGCAACATTTACTTTCAATACTTTTATTAAAGTTTTACATGAGAAACAATGAATAGACAATGAGGCTTATAAAAGAAGCCAGGAGTAGAATAAAGTTGAATACAAAGCATAATGGTATCAAGAGACATAATGGGATGAAGTAACCAATCAAAATATGAGAAACAAATGAAACTCCCGAGAATGAGAGAAAACCATAGAGCTGCAATAGAGGGTAGATTTATACAATCAAGGCTGAAACTATGTGGACTCCTTTTGAGAGAAGACTACTTGCCACAGCCCTGGACATAGATGGTCAGGGTTGAATATATACTATTCTGAACTCCTAGAAAGTGTTGTAAATGCCCTAGCGTTATAGAATAGACCAAGCTTTTGGAATGCCCTCTATTCCTTTGGAACAACCTGTATAGACAGGGTCAAAAAAACATCCCATAAGCAACTTATGTCTGGAAGTTCCAGACAAAAATCCCCCCTGTGGTCACAACATCTAAACACCTCCCTCTGCTGCCTATTGCAGCTTATGGGGGGTGGTTGGTGGGCAGCAGAAACACAGCTCAATCGCACATTTTTGCTGCCTCCCAACTGCAAGTGTAAATAAGGCCTAAGGACTCGTTCATGAGGGTCATACTACAGTGAGGCCATGTTTACCTGCACAGGTGTTCCATGCATCCCCATGCAGGAAGTCCCATTTATGTCATTTGGAACACAGCGGCTGAACGGGAATGCACAGGTGTCCCATGCATTCCTGTGCAGGCAGTCCCATCCAAATCAACTGCAGCGCAGCAGCTGCATGGACACAGCCAGTGCTCCCAACCTGACATCCATGTGGGTGTATGTCCCTGAACTCACACGGTCTGTGTTTGGGGCCATACACCTACATCCGCACAGATGTCAGATCTGTACCTGCAGCCGCTGCATTCCCATTGACACAAATAAGAATACCTGTGCATCCCGTGCAATAAAACACGGCTCCCCATGGGGCGTATGCCCCATATAAACGAGGCCTTAGTAGGAATTTAGTAAGAATTTTGTAGGTTATGCCGTGTTTATGTGTGCAAATAGGGATTTTAGTGTCTTTTTGTGAAAAAAGCGATTTTATAAACTTCTGCACAAATATTGTTAGAACCTTCTTTTGTTTTTACCGGTCATGTGATTTCAGGAAATATATATTTTGGGGGGTCTTTTACATACTGTGAAAGCTGTAAGTGAAAAATTAAAACCTCCAGATGTTTTGAGAATTTTTTACCTATGTTCGATTTCCACCATTTCGCAAAAAAGCGCTGTGACGGGAGTCACTTTGGGTGGGGGGGGTTTGTGGAACTCAGCTTACCTTGGAGAGCTCTGTAAACTTAGTGGCCAGCTTCCCTGGCCCCTTCTATGTGTAAATCACCCTGTGTTCATTAGGGGTGACTGAGAACCCCACTATGATCTGTGCGAGTCGGGCTCGCTGTACAGCCACACTGTAATGTTGTATATATGTATATATTGTGTGTTGTCCCATGCTGTTGGACTTTTTGCTGGGATTATTTGGGGTGTGGTTGTATTCCATTGTTTTATTGTGTCTGTCTGCCTTGGATGAAAAGCATATTATGGGATGTGTATCTCTGTGGAGGGAGGGGGGATTCCTCCAACAGCTCTCCCTGCTGATAAGACTGTGTACTGAGGAGAAGTTTGAATACACCTGACCTGTGTGTCCATTGTTATTGGACAGTTTACCCCGCCCTGAATCCAAGGGTGGGGGGAGTGTCTCTGAGTTAAATATCTGTTGTAACATTTGCTTGATTAAAGAAGAGTTTTGATGGTTTTCACCCTACACTGAGTTACGGCTGGTGACTGGGTGGGCTAAAGGGTCTTGGATAGCGCTGGTTCTGGACAAAGGAAGCATTTATCATGGACATATTCCTGTTGAAGACAAGGGTTTGTCACAGGCGCAATTTAAAATGTACAAATATTTGTTATTTATTAACTCAGCACAGGTTAAGCTTTTATATTTCGTAAGAATTTAGCACATATTTTGTAAAATGTGCTGTGTTTATATCTGCTAATAATGATTTTATTGTGTATTTATAGCAAAACATTTGGGTAAATATTGCTGGGCCTTAAAAACCAGTAGCAATTTTATTCTACAGGTCATGTGCTTTCAGAAAATATATGGTTTGGGGGGTCTTTTACAAATTCTGAAAGCTGTAAGAGAAAAAGGAAAAACAGATTTTTAGAGAAATTTGGATATTTACCTTTTTGCATATGTTTATTTTTCACCATTTTGCAAAAGGGCACACTTTAAAATTTACAAATATTTGTTATTCATTAACTCAACACAGGTTAAGCTTTTATATTTAGTAAGAATTTAGCAGGAATTTTGTAAAATGTGCTGTGTTTTAAGTGCTAATAATGATTTTAGTGTATTTTTAGCAAAAATATTGTTTGATAGACATTTGTGCAAATATTGCAGTGCCTTAAAAATCAGTAGCACCTTTTTTTTTTTTTTTATTCTACAGTTCATATGATTTCAGAAAATATAAGATTTGGGGAGTCTTGTACCAATTCTGAAAGCTGTAAGAGAAAAAAAAAAAAACTCCAGATTTAATGAGAAAATTGGATATTTACATTTTTTGCGTATGTTTTATTTTAACTATTTCGCAAAAAAGGCACAATTTTAAATTTACAAATATTTGTTAATAATTAACTCAATACAGGTTAAGCTTTTATATTTATCAGGGATTTTATAAAATTTGCTGTGCTTTTATCTACTAATAATGATTTATTTGTGGTCTTTTTTTGTTTATAGTACAAAAAATAAAAACCGCAGAGGTGATCAAATACCACCAAAAGAAATCTCTATTTGTGGGGAAAAAAGGACATCCATTTTATTTGGGTACAGGGTCACATGACCATGCAATTGTCAATTAAATTAATGCAGTGCTGTATCACAAAAAATGGTCTGCTCATGAAGGGGGATAAATCTTCCGGAGCTGAAGTGATTAAGTATGTTGCAATTTTAACACATTTGATACATTATAGTGTTTGTTTGTTTTGGTTTTATGAAAAATTGCACGCTTTCCTTCCCAGCCAGGCTCTTAAGGGGTTTTGCGGCACATTCTAATGCTGCAGCCGGTAGGTGGGCGGGCTATATATTTGTCTGCTTGAAAAGTAAATATCTCCTAAACCGTACAGGTTTAGGATATATTAATTTTACCTACAGGTAAGCCTTATTATAGGCTTACCTGTAGGTAAAAGTTCAAAAAAAGACTATACAACCACTTTAATGAAATTTAAAAGAAAACAAATTAAAATTTGTAACTCTGACTCCCCCCATTACCTGTCACACCTGTCAGTAGATTTGGTACTTCCTGTAATACTGTGACAACCCTGTTTGCTCCGCAGTGAAATCACACAGCAGTGTTGCCACCCTGTGGACAGTGTAGTCTTAGATGGACTTTAAGATACAAGGAGTTCCTCTAACACTTTTAGGACTTGTTCACACCATACATGCATAAAAACTGATGGAAAATCTAAGCAGATTTCACTTGCACAGATACGAGTTGACATCAGTTTTCATGCGTGTTTCAGTGAGTTTTTATGCATATTGACATCAGATTTCACGAGTGTCTTTTATGTGCCCTGTTCACACCACAATGTTGATGTTGCGTCAGTTTTTCTTCCACACAGAAAAACTGCGTACATGTTGCAGATTCCCACACTGAAAAAATCTGCACATTGTGGTGTGAAGAGGGCACATAGAGAACCATTGTTTTCTTTGAGACCTTGCAGAACGCGCGCAACTCTACACCATGGGGTGAGCGAGGCCTAAAGCAATTACAGCAACAGTTTTTTTTTCTTTTGGAAAAAATGACTTAAACCATATGTATAAAAAGCGACAGTTGTATTCATCTCCAGCAGTGTTATATGCAATCTCCCAACCCCTCCAACTGCCAGTTTTGCTGAACACGAACAGCTTGCCTTGTATACATAATATCAGTGGGATATACTGGAAAGTCATGCTATTTCCGGGGACAAGATGTACTCTTCTCAAAAACTTTTCAGGAAAAGAGATCTGTCCACTCAAGAGTCATTAAAAATAAGCACAATAAGAGGAATTCCAGTCCCCCACAATAAGTCATAGGAAAATGGCCACACGCTTTGCATTTTGTGTTTTAAGTCCAGACATGTTGCAGTTGTATTGTGTGATTAGTCTATGGAGAGGAGAAATAGCTTGACAGAGAAAAATAGACAATAAGGACAACCACTGATGACCCGATGACATTCCTAGACATGTGGATGAACAAAATGGAACACAAGTAGTTAGGTGGGCCTAAGTGGCTCTGTCAAATGCATCGCAAAAAAACAACAGCAACAGCAAGCATGGAAGGTCTACACCAGCGTAGGGAGTGGCTTTCTCACAGAACAGTGACACCTTATTGGTTAGGATACGAGCCACAAATGTGCCTGGAGTGTTGTCATCAGTGAGGGAAGTTGCATCATGAAAGGGGAGGTGGAACATGTAATGGGAGGCATGGACCAGGTGGGCTACCTTTGAGCCCCCAATTTTGGCTGATGTAGCAATATATGCAGAACCTGGAAGGGTTTCTCTGAACAAGGTTGCCGAGGCTTGGCAGAATGCTGTTTGGCCACTACCCAGTCTCTGGAAGTGAAGCAGTTTGGTCAATGTATGAGCTCCATATGAATTTTTATTAGATCTTTAAATGAAGGGAACATTTAGAAAACCATATTAGTTAGAGAGCGCTGGTTCTGGGCACACTTCTGCTGATGCCACACCCAGGTCCATCGTTCCATGCTGGTTCTCCAAAGTGTAGCTGTCCCTTCCTTGTTCCTCTCCCTGCAGTCTCCTTCTGCTGGACGGTTCAGACATTTGGGATCCTGCTACAGATTGGACCATCTCTGGGACTATTACCACTGGACTCTTCATAAATATTGATGAGCCCTTTGATCCTTTCAAGCTAGTAAGTGTTTTTAATCATTTGGCTAATAAAGTATTTCTGTTTCTGCATTTAGATGTACCTTCTGTTTGTTTCTGTATGTTCAGGTAAAGCTCAATAAACAAGTGAAAGATGAGAAACACATTTCAGTTATTCTGGTGAATCTTCTGGTGTGTGATAAGATTTGCCTTCCATATAAAAGCTTTGTCACATTCAGAACACTGATATGGCTTCTCTCCTGTGTGAGTCATCTGGTGGCTGATAAAATTCGACTTTGACGCAAATGCTTTGTCACATTCAGAACATTGAAATGGCTTCTCTCCAGTGTGAATCATCTGGTGTTTGGTAAGTTGCTTCTCCCCTCTAAAAGCTTTGTCACACTCAGAACACTGATATGGCTTCTCTTCAGTGTGAATCATCTGGTGGCTGATAAGTTGTGACTTTGATGCAAAAGTTTTGTCACATTCAGAACACTGATACGGCTTCTCTCCAGTGTGAACCCTCTGATGCAAAACAAGCTCTCTTTTGGTTTTAAAAGCTTTGTCACATTCAGAACATTCATATGGCTTCTCTCCAGTATGAATCATCTTGTGTATGATAAGATTGTCCTTCACTGTAAAAGCTTTGTCACATTCAGAACATTGATATGGCCTATCTCCAGTGTGATTCTTCTGGTGGATAATAAGATATGACTTTGATGTAAAACCTTTGTCACATTCAGAACACTGATATGGCTTCTCTCCAGTGTAAATCCTCTGGTGGCTAATAAGATGTGACTTTGATGAAAAAGCTTTGTCACATTCAGAACACTGAAATGGCTTCTCTCCAGTGTGAATCCTCTGGTGTATGAGAAGATATGACTTTGATGAAAATGCTTTGTCACATTCAGAACATTGAAATGGCTTCTCTCCAGTGTGAATCATCTGGTGTATGGTAAGATGCTTCTCCACTCTAAAAGCTTTGTCACACTCAGAACATTGATATGGCTTCTCTTCAGTGTGAGCCATCTGGTGTTTGATAAGTTTTACTTTCCATGGAAAAACTTTGCTGCATTCGGAGCATTGAAATGACTTCTCTCCTTTGTGAACTTGCTGGTGGTTGATAAGATTTCGCTTTCCTGCAAAAGTTTTTTTGCAATAAGAACATAAAAATGGCCTCTCTCCAGTGCCAACCATCCTGTATCTGATATTATCTGACTTTTTTCTAGAGGCTTTGTCACTTCAAGAACACTGAAAAGCTGGATGAATGTTGAAGAGGATCCAAAACATTTATGACATTTCGAATACTGATCTGGCTTGTCTCCTGTGTGAATCCTCCAGTAATCTCTAGTAAAGCCTTTCAGTCAGAACACCCATATGGCTCATCACCAGGGTGACTCAGCTGTGCTCATGAAGACCACCTTGACCAAAAACGTGGTTAATCACGCCACCTAAAAGGAGATAGAAAACAATAGATAAAACTAAAAGCCAGACATCTATAAATATGGCTACACTGAAGCCGTTTCCTCTTTGGTAATTTTCATTATTAAATATTAAATTACATATTCATTAATATTTTAAGAAATATACCATTCATTTTTAAAAATTTTTAGAGGGCATTATATTACTTCTACTATGCCTGTTGCCTGGTATAATGGACTGCTTATTACAATTTTCTGCAGGAGGATCTCATTTTTCGGTCCTATGAAGAATTGTGCTGCATTTCATGGTTTTTCAGACCTGTGAATTGGCATTGTGGGTATTTGGTGAAGCTACTGTTTGTTTTTATCAGATAGGCTTCTTGCACTGGATGAGATGAGTGCCCCGGTATGACTTACTAGATGAATTCCTTGTTGAATTCAATGAAAAAAAGAAGAACTTAATGAAGGTGTAAATGCCAAATGATGGGGATACATGTATGTCTATGTATATTACCATCCAACTACTTTTTTGGCACAGGTACATAGACAACATTTTTTTTTACTTTTGGATCAGACATGCCAGTGAATTTAATGATTTTGTGAAGTCATTAGATGATCCGAATTTGAAGATTAAATATAAAAGTATCAAACTGGGGGTAAATTTCTTGGACCTATAAATAGTGGTAACAAAAGGAAAATAAGTTGTCACAAGACAGTATAGGAAGTCTACAGTGTGCACAGAGTTCTCATCTCAGGCTCTTTATTTGTAGCAAGCCAGCATTAAACTTTTTGCACTTTGGAATAGTGGTAACAAAAGGAGAGACACAGTCCCCACTGCCGGCTCCTCATACCGCACTCATCCCAGGACTTCGGAATATTGGCAACAAAGGTTCTCATCCCAGACTCCTA
The DNA here is from genome assembly GCF_042186555.1 of Aquarana catesbeiana. Lineage (NCBI taxonomy): Eukaryota > Metazoa > Chordata > Amphibia > Anura > Ranidae > Aquarana > Aquarana catesbeiana. The sequence continues at coordinate 7,923,095 of NC_133325.1, forward strand.
AAAGAAGGCATCCCTGTGGAGCAATACTTAAAAACTCACAGAAATGGCTCATAGAATTTGAAAAGGAGGCTGGAATCTTGAAAAGAAGAATTCTGGATAGAGGTGTAAGCAGGTTAAGTTTGATGCCGCCCCAGCCGGGAGAGTTAGAGTTCACATGCTACCCAGGTCTTTCTTGGCCTAAGACATGTTGCAGTTGCCGGAGTTTGTCTGTTCATTTTACAGCTAGTTCAGAGCACCTGAGGATAGAGAGCCTTCTACAATGTATGGAACCACTGAGATCTGCAGTTCGTCCAAGGATACCAGCTCTGCAAATCTGCCATTATAGATTTTTCCTGTGCAGGTATGCTGGGGCAGCTACAAAACCTGAGTTAGGGCTTAGGTTGGGAATAACTGTGTTGATGTAAGTTGTAATGCTTAAGTTTCTCAAGTAAAAAGTGATGAAACCTTGTCTTTGCCTGGTCTGAAGTTGATAAAGAGGTGTAATGCAAGTAACCGGCATACATAGTTGCCATTTGGGTCAGATGAGGCAAGCTGGGGTATGAAGACAGCCGTACAAGAGTCAGTGCGGTACAGAAAACAAGTGGCTACCAAACATAACAAAGGTCTATATGTACAACTATGAGACAGCAAACTGGCATCTCTGTTTATGCAGGATAGAAACAACTCAATATCCCAGAAACATCTCTCCCATCACTGTATACATGGTACTAAATCCATAGACAACACCATCATAGCCCATAAAGCCAGTACAAAGTATAACACCCCACATATATAGAACGAATACCCCCCCCCCCGTATTCCTACATATGATATAAAGTAATATCGGGACTTCTGTTGAAGAAGGGATAAGAGCCAAGCTAACTGTAAAATATCTCCAGAGGAAGTGGAGCACCCGAACAGAATTTCCTGTTGAATGTTGGTGAATGTGATGGAAACCGCACTCTCATGTTTAACTGACTTCCTCTTCTATGTATGTTTTCTAGATCTACAAGACTTTTCCACCCTAACCCAGGTGCAGACTGAATTTTGCTAATGCTGAACTAAATTGAACCTCCGGAGGCAGCAGGTATTGATACATTCAGCAATGCTATTACTAGAAGGTGACAGTTTCCTGTCTCACTAAAACAGTGTGCATGTCACAAACTAGTGGAATTGTGGGCTTCTTGTCAGAAACCATGAATCAGACCAAGACAGAAGGACAGTTAATCATACTTGTTTAATAATAATAAAAGGTAAACAGAGTAAGCGTAGTCAATAGATACAGGATCCTATGAAGAAGTCGATATGACGAAACATGTCAGAGGTGTGGCTGTACGGCAACGTAGCATCTGCACATGACGTGTGACGTTCTGGGCTTTGTATCTGGTCGGCTGGGACTACCTCGTAGCACTGAGGATCCATCGAGGAGAGGGGTGAGAAGCCTTAAACAGCATCCCGGGTCCGCCATGACCATTAGTACACTGCCATCATCTATTGCGTGGAATGTCTTACTCATGCGTTTATATATTTGTTTCTATGTGAGTACAATGAGAGGAGACTTTTATGGTTTTATCCAATAAACGTTTTTTTAGCTGTATTACGCTATTGGAGGTAATTTCTCTTTTACATGATAACATCACCTTATCTGATGAGAAGTTTAGCCCATTAAGGAAGGCCTTCTACCCTGAGTCCAGCGTGCTTGTTTACCCCTTGGGGGGCCCTACATAAAGCGTATGTGCCACGCATGAGAATGCAAGGCATAAATATTCGGTGAGTGCGGCTTCACTAGGGGGATCCACAGTCACTACCAGTGTGGTGGAGGCGTACTTGTATAGTGCTTGAAGATTTGTTGCACATTCACCTCTTCAGTCGCACTTTTGTTCTTTTCATCAATTGTTCACAGCCTGGATTTTATTAATTATTATTTTTGAGTTTGGACTTTTTATTTGATCACAGGGTTTAACACCATGTTATTTGATTTGTTTTGATTATATGGGACTTGATTCTTTTTTCATATAGTCACTTAGACAGCTATCCTATATTTTGGTGGACGTTTGACATAATGTTGATGTTTTGATCGTGTGGTTTATTCACAATTAATCAACATCATTATTTTTAAGATTCATTTGAGTTTATATACAGCACCACTATTCCATTTATATACTTTGGAACACTGGGACATTGATTTCTTTTTTTAAGTTGGCAGTTGCAGTCATTATTTACACATAAGCGCAGTGGAGGGTCACCAAGTTTTTTTGTGCAACACTTGATCACTCTTTATAATATTAATACATACAGGATTGCAGTAGAAACTCTCTGAGATGTGACCAAAGATGAAGGCAGAGATGACGTGAGCTGAATGGCTTTAAGTAGCCAGGACTAAAGAGCAGAATCAACAACAGCTGAGTCACTGTGGAGAGAAAGGAGCTGGCAATTAGCCGACAGCTGAGCGGCCAGCTCAGAGAAGTAAGGGCTGAGCCCAACCCTGACAGTACCCCCTACTCAATGACCCCTCCCCCTTGGAGGACCACCGGGCTTGAGGGTAAAACGTCTATGGAAATCACGGAGGGGGACAGGGGCATGTACATCCAAGAATGAGACCCAAGAGCGTTCCTCCGGACCGTACCCCTTCCAATGCACCAGGTATTGTATGCTCCTACGGAACCTACAAGAGTCAACAATGGATTGTACTTCATACTCCTCATGGTTCTTCTGTATAGGGTGAGGACATGGCACCGAGGTGGTAAAGAGGTTGCAGACCAAAGGTTTCAATAAGGAGACATGAAACACATTAGAGATGCGCATACTAGGAGGAAGGTCCTACGCGTAAGCCACTGGGTTAATCCTGCGAAGGATACAGAAAGGCCCAATAAACCGAGGTGTGAACATCAAAGAAGAAACACGAAGTTGGAGGTTGTGAGATGATAGCCAGACTCTGTCCCCAACCTGGTAGGAAGGCGCAGGCAGATGTCTGCGGACAGCATGGAGTCTGTACCTATCGTTAGCATGTCGCAAAGCCTCCTGGACTTGTGCCCAAGTGGAACGAAGGCCACGGAGATGCTCCTCTAATGCAGGAATACTCTGCGGAACAAACGAGGCAGACAACAGGTTGGAAACCATAGTTCGCAATAAACGGGGACAAACGGGAAGCTGAATTCAAGGCACTATTGTGAGTAAACTCCGCCCACGATAAGAGGTCTGACCAGTTGATATGATTGGCTCGTTCTGTGGCCCCATTAGACTATGGGTGATACGCAGAGGAGAAAGCAAGCTGAATACCTGACTGGGCAGAAAAGGCTCACCAGAACCGGGACACAAACTGACTACCCCTGTCTAAGACAATCACCTTGGGTAGCCCATGTAAGCGGAAGATCTCCTGAGCTAAAATAGAAGCCAGTTCCTTAGAAGTAGGCAACTTCTTGAGTGGAATACAATGCAACATTTTCGAGAACCGGTCAACCACCATAAGGATAACTGTGTTGCCCTGGGAGTTGGGTAACACAATGAAATCCATAGACAGGTGGGTCCAGGGCCTCTCTCCATTGGGTATGGGTTGTAGAAGGCCCACTGAAAGGTGTCGTGGAGTCTTATGCCCCGTACACATGGTCGGATTTTCCGACGGAAAATGTTCGATCGGAGCGTGTTGTCGGAAATTCCGACCATGTGTGGGCTCCATCTGACATTTTCCATCGGATTTTCCGACACACAAAGTTTGAGAGCAGGCTATAAAATTTTCCGACAACAAAATCCGTTGTCGGAATTTCCGATCGCGTGTACAGAAATCCGACACACAAAGTGCCACGCATGCTCACAATAAATAAAGAGATGAAAGCTATTGGCTACTGCCTCTTTATAATCCCGACGTACGTGTTTTACGTCACCGCGTTCAGAATGATCGGATTTTCCACAACTTTGTGTGACCGTGTGTATGCAAGACAAGTTTGAGCCAACATCCGTCGGGAAAAATCCTAGGATTTTGTTGTCAGAATGTCTGATCAATGTCCGACCGTGTGTACGGGGCATTACTCTGAGCACACACGGAACAGGCAGCTATGAAGACAGTTACATCAGCACATAGACTAGGCCACCAGAATTGTTGAGAAATGGCCCAAAAGAGTTGATTCTTCCCAGGGTGGCCAGCAGCCTTGGGAGAATGGTAAGTCTGGAGCACAGCAGTACGGAGACTCTCGGGAACAAAGCAGCAGTCACAAGGTTTCTCAGGAGGAGCATCAACCTGAGCAGCAAGAATTTTGTCACCCAAAGGAGAAGTAAGACTGGTGCGAACCGTAGCCAGAATACAATCAGGAGGAATCACAGGAACCGACTCCATCTTGGAAGTGGAGGAAAATTGTCATGACAAGGCATCAGCCCTTACATTCTTAGTACCGGGTAAGAATGTGACAATGTAATTGAAACTTGACAATAAAAGTGCCCATTGCGCCCTTCTGGGAGAGAGGCGTTTAGCCTCAGACAAGAATGTGAGATTCTTATGGTCAGTAAGAATGAGAACCGGCACAGTGGTACCTTCAAGGAGATGTCTCCATTCTTTCAGGACTAAAATGATCGCTAACAGCTCTCTGTCACCAATCTTGTTTTTGCACTCTGCTGGTGACAATTTCTTGAAAAAGTAGCCACACAGATGCATAGCACACTCAGAGGTTGGACATTGAGACAGAAAGGCGCCAAATCCAGTCTCGGAAGCATCAACTTCTAGGATAAAAGGCAATGTAGGATCAGGGTGTGCCAACACAGGAGCAGAAACAAGGGCAGCCTTGAGACTCTAAAAGGCCCTTAATAGACTCCGGAGACCAACTCTATGGGTTGCCGTCTTTCCTGGTCATATGAGTCAGAGGCTTGACCAGAGACGAGAATTTATGCATAAACTTCTGATAATAGTTGGCAAAGCCAAGGAAACGCTGCAGAGGAAGTAACCCCTCAGGTCGGGGACACTGTAGGACCGCTGAAAGTTTCACTAGATCCGTCGAAAAACCAGCAGTGGAAATGAATTAACCCTAACCTGTTCACAATGGAATTTGTACTTTTCCAATTTACAATAGAGATTGTTCTCTCTTAGTCTCTGAAGGACACGACAGACATCTTTGTGATGGCTCTCCAGGGACTTGGAAAATATGAGGATATCGTCAAGATAAATCACCACACATAACTGCAACAAATCTCAGAGGACATTGTTAATGAACTCCTAGAAAACTGCGGGGGAAATACAAAGGCCAAAAGCCATTACGGGATACTTATAATGACCTGATCTGGTATTAAATGCAGTTTTCCACTCTTTGTCCTCCTTAATCCAGATGAGATTGTATGCCCCTCAAGCTTTGTGAAAACCGTTGCTCCCTTGAGGTGGTCAAATAACTCCGTAATCAATGGAATGGGATACGCATTCTTAATCGTGAAACGATTGAGACCCCTATAATCGATACAAGGTCTCAGTTCACCACTCTTCTTCACAAAAAAGAAACCAGCACCAGCAGGAGACGAGGATTTGTGGATGAAACCTCGAGAAAGTGCGTCTGCAACACACTCCTCCATGGCCTTATCCTCCAATACCGACAAAGGGTAAACCCGGCCACGAGGGGGTATGGCACCAGGTTGAAGGTCAATTGCGCAATCATACGACTGGTGTGGAGACAAAGTACCGACTTGAACTTTGTCAAAGACATCGCTAAAATCACAGTACTCCTCCGGCAGGGAGGAGAGCAAAGAGGTGCACAGGATACCTTCTGGAAGAATCTCTCACTGCACTGTGGTGACTAGGACAGAACCTCAGCACGGAGCCAATCAAAAGAAGGGTTGTGCCTCTGTAACCAAGGATAACCAATAACCAGCGGAAACTTAGGTGAGGAAATAACTTGGAATTGGATTATCTCATGTGAAGGCCCCCTCTGGCCATAGACAATGGAACCATCTCATGAGTCACATGGGCAGGCTGTAGAGGTCTCCCGTCAAGAGCCTCAATGGCAAGTGGAGTGTCACGCAGCTGCAGCGTATTTGAGTGCTTCGATACAAAGGCAGCATCAATGAACAGGCCTGCAGCCCAATTAAAGCCTGTATCTCGACGGATGACTTAGCCCAAGAAAGGGAAACCAAAGTCAGGGGCTTATACTTCTGGATAACTGGGGACAAAACAACACCACCTAAGGTCTGTCCATGACAGGACCACAAGGTTTGGGCGTTACATGGAAGGGTAGGACAAGACTTCAAAAAGTGACCTGCCTGGCCACAATAAAGGCACAATCTCTCCCTCCTCCTAAGGGCTCTCTCATCCACAGAGAGACGCGTGAAACACAAGTGCATGGGTTCATCTTCACAGACCGACTCAGTACCAGGAGGCATGGAAGGTGAGGGAGGCATGGGTGGGACTGCAAAGCTCAGAGACAAATGTACAGGAGGCTTGTGCCAGCGTTTATTAAAAGAGAGTCTTTCTCTGAGTCTGGAGTCAATGAGGATGGCAAATGTGATCAAGCTCTCCAGCTCAGTGGGTATATCTCGAGCTGCTATCTCATCCTTGATGTTATACGAGAGACCATGAGAGAAGGCAGCCACGAGGGCCTCATTGTTCCAAGCAACCTCTGCTGCCAGAGTACGGAATTCAATGGCGTAATCGGCAACAGTTCTCGTACTCTGATGGACATGAGGCTCTTGGCAGCAGAATCGGAGCGTGCAGGAACGTCAAATACCCTCTTGAAGAAAGCCACAAATTCTGGGTACCTCAGGACCACGGGTTTTTGCATTTCCCATAGAGGGTTTGCCCAGGCCAAGGCCCTCTCAGAAAGCAAAGATGTCATAAAAACTACTTTGCTTCTGTCTGTGGGAAATGCCTGGGGCAGCATCTCAAAGTATATTTCAACCTGGTTGGGAAACCCTCTGCATTTAACTGGATCGCCCCCAAATCGCTGGGTAAGCGGAGCGGAACCATACATGCCTCTTATAGAGGTAATACTCGAGGCGGGTGCCTGCACAGAAACTGGAGCAGCAGCAGGGACGGCCTGCAACACAGGTTGTACCTGAGCAGCCAAAGTGGAAGATTCCAGGTGAGCCGTGCGACTCAGGAGCGTTTGTAATGCCATGGTAAACTGATCCATGCGGTGATCCTGGTCATCCAATCTGGAAAAAATATTACCAACAAGTGGACTGATTGCATCTTCTGAATTCATGGCCTTCGCATACTGTCAGAAACCATGAATCAGACCGAGACAGAAGTACAGTTAATCACACTTGTTTAATAATAATAAAAAGGTAAACAGAGTAAGTGTAGTCAATACATAGCCAGAGTTCAGTAACCAGATTAGGTAGTCAGCCAATGCCAATGTCAGAGAGCCAGAGATCAACGTAGTTGTACAGCAAGCAGGATCAGGAGCCAGAAGGGACGTCAGCTGAGCAAGTCTTCAATAGGAATGCAGGAGAAAGTCTGAGATGTGACCAAAGATTTTTCCGAGTGAACAGAATTCCCATCTTGAAGATGGAAAATAATAGAGAGAATGAATCTCCCCAGTGTTAGGTTCGGTTCTTTTGAACCTCTTAGCCTAGGCTCAGACACTGGGTGTGTGGATTTCAACCCCTTCACCGGTGAGGTAAACAAGACACATACACAGGTTGTACGTGAATAATAAATACAATTTAATGCGTGCTTGGAGATTGAATATATAGGGTAACTGTCACGTACTCCACTCGCAGGAGGACCAATCAAAATACAAGTTAAAGTTATACATCCTAGCATCATAGCATGACTTCTCTTTGTGTGTTATCACATAGCTTTCTTTAGCACACTTCCTTGGGTCTCATCCTGTATAGGCTAAGCTTGTGCGTCACTTAAAGCAGAAGCGTGTAACCACATTCTAATAATTCAAATGTCAAGCGTCTGTGGCCTAAACAAATGTATGAGAAATAGAGAACTTATCTTAAACTAACATCTAAATTTATATATTAGCTTGCGTAGCTAAAAAGCAGAACTTTAAAGTCTAGCTGAACATCACAAAAGTTATAAGTTCATTTAAAGTACAAGCCTTTATATATATACTTATAAATCAAATAGAAGCAATAGAAGCAATTACCAATCAAAAGCAATTTACCCTTATAAAGCAATTATGAATCAAAAGCAATTTTACCCTTATACCCAGTGGGGACACAGACAGCAATAGAAATCTGAGAAAGGGTCTAATCCTTCCCTACTCTATCCAAAACAAGCAAAAAAAAATCACCTTTCAATAAAAGTTGTGAAAATGAAATAAAAAGTAGCGCTTTTATTATATTTGCACTTGTTGGTTTGACTTTTTACACAGCGGCTATATATATATATATATATATTTTTTTAATTTATTTTATATTTTCTTTATCCTCCACATTTTTTCATGGATGTGTTCGAATACAGGACCTCTAGGTCCTTAAATACTGATGGTGTATTTACGAATACTAATCCCAATACTGAACTAGGGGGTATGTTCATCAGACTCAAAAATCTGATGATTAGCGAACTTCACCTTCAATGGGATACCGCTTTCCTTGAGCAATACGTCAAGGAACAGATGGTCCCTAGAGGTCTGAGGTGGGACATCCATCCTCAGCAAGATGAGGTAGATTTAGAACCATGGTTCAAATTTTTCAATGAGGCGGGCTTGAGATTGTTGAGATTCCTATTAGACAAAAAACAGACTAAACTGTCCCTCATTGATATTGAAATTAAGGATTTGAAGGAAAAATTAACTCCACATAAAACAACCGCAGAATATATCTCACTATCCACTAGTTTGAGAAATACGTTAGAAAAAGAGGAGAAAGAACAAAGGAATAAAAAACAAAAAAAGTACAACAGAGATTATACTGCTTATACCACACTTTCGGTCTTCAATTGGCAGAGAAAGCTCAATTCTCTCCCAGTTGCCAATGGTGATCCTCCTTCTATGGAGACCACCATGGCAACAACTACCAATTCAGACCGAACTCTGATATACCAACCCGCATACAAACCAGAATCCAGAGAACCCCCACCTCCCAAAAGAAGTGCAGAACAAGGATCACCCAGACCACCCGGGGTTCCCCCCCCACCGGGAGGCCGGGGTGGGAGGGGCGCCCCGAGGACAAGACGTCAGTCTAGAGGACACCCGGTAGATCCTCACAATAAGGTTAACTCGCGGGTTCCCCCTTCTAATTATGTAGACCCCCGTAATTATCACACCCCACCACGGCAGAGTTTGGATCATAGCTATCACTCTCCGATTCGTGTGAACAACAGATTCAGCCCTCTTAGGGACAATGTCCCCTATGAGAGATACGGAGGTACATACTCTCATTATGAAAGAGAGGGTGATTATTACCATCGTTCCCCTTACATTTACAATCAAAGTAGGCCAGGCCCCCACCATCCTCAGGGTTTTCAGAGGACCACAGACTACCATCCAGGAAATTTAGACAGAAAAGAGGGACCAGAGGGGGGAGGAGGGTCCAACGCCAAAAGGAAAAGAGTGTAAGAGGAATGAGTATTTTCAATTTGAGTTCTGCTGTACTAACAGAAGCTGAGAAATCAGTCCTGGACAGAGGACTCAAGTTTGTACCCCCCAAACCACTTAACCACTTTGCAACATTCATTGTTGTTCTTAAATTCACCCAGAAGTTGAGTGTACAGAGGCATTTTCTCACCAAAATCACTCCCCCTATACACCACACCACTGTTCCAGTCACCACCCCAGCGGTGACATCTACTCACAATAGAACCGTACCTTTTACCGAGGGAACGTGTTTGCAGCCTCAGGTAATCCATTCGGGATTGTCCAACTCGTCCCTATTCAATCCCCCTGGCACCTTGGCCCCTTATATCCAGGTCTTCAAGAGTTTGGTCTTGGAGGACCTGGATAGACTGGCTAAATGTCGGAAACGCTTTTATGTCAAACCTGACATCAAGACGGGTTTAAAATCACTGTGTGAAAATAAGAACCTGGTCATCCGCCCGGCGGATAAGGGCGAAGGCATCGTTGTTCTTGATAAAGCTGATTATCTTCGAGAGATGAATAGGATTTTAGGGGACTCTGATACTTATCAGTGCATCCCTAGGGATCCCACAATTTCCTTCAAAAAAGCTTTGGTTGAATTGGTAGAGGAAGGCTTTTCCTTGGGAATTCTCAACAAAAAGGAAAAATGCTTTTTGGTCCCCCAAGTACCACGTATTCCCGCCATATACTATCTTCCCAAGGTTCATAAGAACCCAACCAATCCTCCCGGCCGACCCATTGTCAGCGGGATAGATTCGGTTACGGCGAGGATTGGCAAATACGTGGACTTCTACTTACAACCACTTGTCCAGGCCACCCCCTCCTATCTGAAGGACACCCGAGACACAATTAAACTATTGGAGTCTGTTGTAATTAAGAAAGATACTTTCCTGGTTACAGCTGACGTTGCAGCGTTATATACGTGCATACCACACCATCTGGGTTTTGAAGCAGTCGAAAACCATCTCTCCAGAGATGGAAGACTCCCCACACTACAACGAAACTTCATTATGCAGCTGTTAAAATTTGCAATCAGGCATAATTATTTCTGGTTTCAGGACAAATTCTTTTTACAACAGAGGGGCGTGACCATGGGGGCCAAATTTGCCCCCAGTCTCGCTAACCTCTTCATGGCCCAGTGGGAGGAGGATGTCGTCTATACTGCCCGGAGACCCAAATTGGTTCTTTGGGCCAGGTACATAGACGACATCCTCCTCCTTTGGGAAGGAGATCGGCCATCACTCGAGGGCTTCATGAATACTCTCAACGCCAACGACAGGGGGATTTCGTTGAGTTTTGAAGCCAGCACAACCAAGGTGCATTTCCTCGATCTGGAAATTTCAGTTGTGCACCAACACCTAGAGTTCCGTACCTACTTCAAACCCACAGATCGGAATGGGTACATTCCGATCGACAGCTGCCATCGCGAAGAATGGCTTCGGTCAGTCCCCCGCAGCCAGTTTTTAAGATTGAGGCGCAACTGTACCCAGACTTCAGATTTTTTATCCCAATCTCAAGTCCTCAGAAGTAGATTCCTGGATAAGGGTTACGACCCTCACCTGCTAGACAGCGAAATCAATAGAGCACTACTCACTGAAAGGCAGGCTACGCTTATAGAACGCTCTAAAGACAACACTACATTTAATGCTAAGCTATCCTTTTTTACCACCCATTCCATTCAATCTAAACAGATTAAACGTATTATTAAAAAACATTGGGGAATATTACAGAACGATAGACTACTTGGTCCTGTTTTACCCAAACAGGCCTCGGTAGTCTTTAGAGGCGCTAGGTCCATTCAGGGACAGATCGCCCCAAATATAATAGACCCCCCAAAAAAAGTGTTGTTCTTTCAGGAGTGTAAAGGTTACTACCCCTGTCGTAAGTGCCAGGTCTGCCTACATAATATTGGGGGAAGACGCAAGAGTGTCACTTTTAAGTCCACTGTCACTTCCCGCACCTACTCCATGAAGCATTTCACCACGTGTTCCTCACAATACATCGTTTATCTGATAACCTGTCCTTGCCACAAACAATATGTGGGTCGCACGATCAGAACCTTTTCTGTTCGTGTTAATGAACATGTGGCTGCAATCAAAAAAGGTAGGGACAAGCACACTGTGCCACGTCACTACCTGGAACACCATGACAGGGATCCCACAGGCACTCTGTTCCAGGTTATTGACAAGTTTGTCCCGCACTGGAGGGGTGAGTCTCGTCTGCGTGGGGTTTCACGTCTCGAGACATACTGGATTCACGAGTTGAGGTCCTTCTTCCCGTTTGGGATGAACGTGGAGTGGGACCTCAACTCGTTTATCAATTCATCCTAACACTCCCTTTTTTGTATTCATTTCATCACACCTGCATATATTTTCAGGTGCTCCCCTTTAATACTACCACCTATGTTTATTTCCACATTATTCTATTTTCCCCCGTGTTGGCGCAATTTTTTGGGGGTGCGCTTACATTATATTCAGAGGTGAGCTACACCTTCCGCATGTTGGCTTTTCACACTGGCTTGTGCACGGTTAACATTATGAGGATGGCTCTTACTTTGTAGATGCAATGTTCATGAACCCATTTTATATCATGTTTTTAGAAGACATTGCATTTTATTCATTTATCTTGTCTGTTGTTTTGATAGGAAGGGATTATTATTACACTTTGGGGGCTCTCGCCAGCATTGATGTATTTAGTGCTGGTTTTTGGTCCCTTGATTTTTAACTGTTAGAAGTCAGCCGAGCACTACCCTTCCTTTCAGGCGCGCCACTCAACTGCATGGCCCTTGCCCTTGTGCCTTGCCGTCTGTTGAGTGGTGCGTCCCCTTCCCCATTTCTTAGGTAACTTTTTGCTAGTTTTCCATCATTGAGGTGGGATTTCTGGCTGCTATTCATGTTTTTTGTTACTTCCGGAGACACGGGGGAGGAGCCTGGGCACCGGCGTTGGGAACGTTCTATCTGACGCTCGTCCCGCCTCCCTCTTCCTCTCCCTGACTTCCAGAGAGAGGTATCACATGACAGGGGATGCACGTGGAGCTGGTCCTGCGCTCCGACGTCACTTCCTCATGTCTGTCTCATGGAGGTTGGGCGGCGCCGCCAGTGACTTCCTGTCTTCACAGCGATTGGTGGCTGGCTCCGCCCGCCCCCTGAAACATAGTCCCTGATTGGCACTGACTCCCTGTTGCTTTAGAGCTGACACAGAAGTGTCAGCAATGGGAGTATTGTGCATAAAAGTCCGTTTCTTGTTCATTCCACTTCATTACAAAATGTTTGAACATTCTGATGTGATATCATGCTACTATTTATCTATGTAAGGTCTTTTTGGCGATATATAACAGGTTAAATTCCGTTCCTTGTTTATTTCATTTTTGAACAGTCTGAGGTTGTATTATTCAATTATTTTTCTATGTGAGGTCTGTTTGGTGACATACAACAATTTAATCACACACTATGTATACTAATGCATGATGTTTCACACCTGTCAGGTCCACCCAGGTGTGATCATGTGACCCCATTCATCCAATGGGGAAGGTTGTTTGACAGCACACACAATTTGCTCTTTTGGAATGTTTTTTATAAATATTAGACAACTTGGAGGGGATGCTGCATGCCCCAGTAGACGATCCATTGATCGAAAAGCTTCGGGCGCTTCCAGCATCCTCCTTGTTGCCCATTTTCGATTTTATACTCTGTGATCACATTTTATTGTTACCTGGCGTTTTTAGCAATAAAAATCCTATTTTTGCTCATCTACACTATGTGGAGCTTGTTTATTTTTTCTCCACATACTTACTGAGAGATTCAACCAGCCTTCACTCCAGCCTTTGTACGTGACGCATTGTTCCCTCTGATCCGCACCTTGGCCATCCTTTGGGAGGACCCACCTGGCGACCCCGGGAGATCCGCGCAGAGTTTGACCCAGAAGGTTCGCAGAGCTGTGATGTCCATTCACTGGCCCTGAGAGGCAACCCGCTCGAGTGACTCCCTGTCGTTGACAAGGGAGTCCATCATATCTGGTAAGAGTTTCTTACACACCACCTTTACCAAGTCGCATGTTGTTGAGAGATACAACTTGGGGATGATTTGTTGATTCACCTGCGTTTTAACTTCTGTCTCCCTGCATCCATGCATGGTTTTCAGTGGGACATTCCATGTCATTTGTTTCCTGCTCACCGACAGGATTTTATTCACCTATATTGAGAGACTTACAAGTTTCACTGTTATGTTTATTATTTGTGGACATTTGTTTTTTTCAGTTGTTTTCTTGATTAAAGACTTTTGGCACCATTTATGCGCTACTTTTTATTTCATTTTCACATGTTTCTTTGGTTGTTGTCACCTTGTAAGTAGCTGCTCCGCACCATATATTCTTTCAATTTAGCGCAGTGTACACTTTTATTATATTTTCAATAAAAGTTTCCTCATAGCTGAGCTCCTCCGTGCTCATTATTTTAGTTCTTCTAGATATAGTCCAGGTCTGGGCTTCTGAGGGGTTGGTGTACCTTACATAGTTACATAGTTACATAGTAGGTGAGGTTGAAAAAAGACACAAGTCCATCAAGTCCAACCTATGTGTGTGATTATGTGTCAGTATTACCTTACATATCCCTGTATGTTGCGGTCGTTCAGGTGCTTATCTAATAGTTTCTTGAAGCTATCAATGCTCCCCGCTGAGACCACCGCCTGTGGAAGGGAATTCCACATCCTTGCCGTTCTTACAGTAAAGAACCCTCTACGTAGTTTAAGGTTAAACCTCTTTTCTTCTAATTGTAATGAGTGGCCCCGAGTCTTATTAAACTCTCTTCTGCGAAAAAGTTTTATCCTTATTGTGGGGTCACCAGTACAGTAATTGTAAATTGAAATCATATCCCCTCTCAAGCGTCTCTTCTCCAGAGAGAATAAGTTCAGAGCTCGCAACCTTTTCTCATAACTAAGATACTCCAGACCCTTTATTAGCTTTGTTGCCCTTCTTTGTACTCGCTCCATTTCCAGTACATCCTTCCTGAGGACTGGTGCCCAGAACTGGACAGCATACTCCAGGTGCGGCCGAACCAGAGTCTTGTAGAGCGGGAGAATTATCGTTTTATCTCTGGAGTTGATCCCCCTTTTAATACATGCCAATATTCTGTTTGCTTTATTAGCAGCAGCTTGGCATTGCATGCGATTGCTGTGCCTATCATCTACTAGGACCCCCAGGTCCTTTTCCATCCTAGATTCCCCCAGAGGTTCTCCCCCCAGTGTATAGATTGCATTCATATTTTTGCCACCCAAATGCATTATTTTACATTTTTCTACATTGAACCTCATTTGCCATGTAGTCGCCCACCCCATTAATTTGTTCAGGTCTTTTTGCAAGGTTTCCACATCCTGCGGAGAAGTTATTGCCCTGCTTAGCTTAGTATCATCTGCAAATACAGAGATTGAACTGTTTATCCCATCCTCCAGATCATTTATAAACAAATTAAATAGGATTGGTCCCAGCACAGAACCCTGGGGAACCCCACTACCCACCCCTGACCATTCTGAGTACTCCCCATTTATCACCACCCTCTGAACACGCCCTTGTAGCCAGTTTTCAATCCATGTACTCACCCTATGGTCCATGCCAACGCACCTTATTTTGTACAGTAAACGTTTATGGGGAACTGTGTCAAATGCTTTTGCAAAATCCAGATACACCACGTCTACGGGCCTTCCTTTATCTAGATGGCAACTCACCTCCTCATAGAAGGTTAATAGATTGGTTCGGCAAGAACGATTCTTCATGAATCCATGCTGATTACTGCTAATGATATCGTTCTTATTACTAAAATCTTGTATATAGTCCCTTATCATCCCCTCCAAGATTTTACATACTATTGATGTTAGGCTAACTGGTCTGTAATTCCCAGGGATGTTTTTTGGGCCCTTTTTAAATATTGGTGCTACATTGGCTTTTCTCCAATCAGCTGGTACCATTCCAGTCAATAGACTGTCTGTAAAAATTAGGAACAACGGTCTGGCAATCACCTGACTGAGTTCCCTAAGTACCCTCGGGTGCAAGCCATCTGGTCCCGGTGATTTATTAATGTTAAGTTTCTCAAGTCTAATTTTAATTCCGTCCTCTGTTAACCATGGAGGTGCTTCCTGTGTTGTGTCATGAGGATAAACACTGCAGTTTTGGTTACTGAAGCCCCCCGATTCACTCGTGAAGACTGAGGAGAAGAATAAATTCAATACCTTTGCCATCTCCCCATCCTTTGTAACCAGATGTCCTTCCTCATTCTTTATGGGGCCAATATGGTCTGTCCTCCCTTTTTTACTGTTTACATACTTAAAGAATTTCTTGGGATTTTTTTTGCTCTCCTCCGCTATGTGTCTTTCATGTTCTATCTTAGCCGTCCTAATTGCACCCTTACATTTCTTATTGCATTCTTTATAAAGTCTGAATGCTGAGGATGATCCCTCAACCTTGTATTTTTTTAAGGCCTTCTCCTTTGCTTTTATATGCATTTTTACATTGGAGTTAAGCCATCCAGGATTTTTGTTCGCTCTTTTAAATTTATTACCCAATGGGATACATTGGCTAATGCCCTTATTTAATATGCTCTTAAAGCAAACCCATCTCTCCTCCGTATTCTTTGTTCCTAATATTTTATCCCAATTTATGCCTTTTAGCAAGTTTGTAGTTTAGGGAAGTTGGCTCTTTTGAAATTCAGTGTCTTTGTGTTCCCTTCATGTTTCCTATTTGTGTGATTTATACTGAAACTAAATGACCTGTGATCGTTGTTACCTAAATTGCCCCATATTTCCACATCTGTGATCAGGTCTGTATTGTTGGTAATCAGTAGATCCAGTATTGTTTTATTTCTAGTTGGTGCGTCTACCATCTGACCCATAAAATTGTCCTGCAAGACATTAAGGAACTGGCGAGCCTTAAATGAATGCGCGGTTCCCTCCGCCCAGTCTATGTCTGGATAATTAAAATCCCCCATTATGATAACACTTCCCATCCTTGCTGCTAATCCAAATTGTGATAGGAGATCCGTCTCCACTTCCTCCCTCAGGTTAGGGGGCCTATAGCATACTCCCAGTATTATTTTCCCCTTAGCTTCATCCCTTTGGAGCTCTACCCATAAGGATTCCACCTCCTCCCTAGCTCCCTCAGTGATGTCATCTCTCACATTTGCTTGTACATTATTCTTGATATATAGGCATACCCCTCCCCCTTTTTTACCCTCTCTATCCTTGCGGTATAGGGTATACCCTTGAATGTTTGCCAGCCAATCATGAGAGCTGTTGAACCAGGTCTCTGAAATTCCCACAAAATCCAAATCCTCCTTGTACAACAGTATCTCTAGTTCACCCATCTTGTCTGCCATGCTCCTGGCATTGGTGAACATGCCACATAGTTTAGACCGGTCGCATATTGTCCTCGTATTGGGTGTTTCAAAATTGGTGAGCCTTCCCTCAGTTTGTACATTGATATGTCCTGTAGATGGGTACATTGATATTAGAGATGAGCTGTTGGTTGTACCCTAACCCAGGTGCAGACTGAATTTTGCTAATGCTGAACTAAATTAAACCTCCGGAGGCAGCAGGTATTGATACATTGAAACCTATTTAACCCCTCGATCACCACCTAGTGTTAACCCCTTACCCTGCCAGTCGCATTTATACAGTAATCAATGCATTTTTATAGCACGGATCGCTGTTTAAATGTGAATGGTCCCAAAAATGTGTCAAAAGCATCTGATAACAATTTCATCTGGGTGCAGTGTTGTATGACCGCACAATTGTCATTCAAATTGTGACAGCACTGAAAGCTGAAAAATGGCTTGGGCAGGAAGGGGCTGAAAATGCCCTGTATTGAAGTGGTTAAAGAAAAGGGCTGGTAAGGGTATTGGTACAGTCCTAAAGATATCAAGAATTTTTGGTAAAATAACCAATTTTAAAAGTTGCTATTCTTCCCATCCAAGAGATTTCACATTTGCCCAGTTGTAAGATCTCTGTCTGAGCATAATGTAGTCATTTTTTATAATCGGCATTGTAGAGGTGGCTAGATTTGGCGGTTAGATAAATCCCTATATATTGGATTTTACGGTTATCCCAATTACAAGGAAATAAAGATTTCATTTTTGTCCGTATTTTGTGACTAAGGTTGGTTGTAAGGACCTGGCATTTGGATACGTAAATTTTATAGTAAGATATGGCGCTGAAGGTCTCAATCATCACGCATACCTCAAGTAAGGAAGAATCCACATCAGAAAGTGTCAATATGACGTTGTCTGCGAATAATCCTATTTTATGGCATTTGCTGGCTACTGAAATGCCTTTTATAGTCGGGGAGCTCCTGATGGCATCCACAAAGGGTTCCATAACTAATGTAATTATCAAGGGAGAAAGGGGGCAACCCTGCCTTGTGCCATTTGTGACGTTAAAGGCGTCGGAGAGTACAGAGGAGGTAAAAGCTTGTGCCGAGGTTTGTGTATAACGCTAAAATGGCTGAGGAGGACGAAACCTGCAAAACCAAAAGTTTGTTAGGGTATCTTGTAAATACCCCCAATGTACCCCATCAAAAGCCTTTTCAGCGTCTAGAGCTACAGAGGCAGTAGGCAGTTAGCGGCTCTCAGCTATACAGAGCAGATTGAGGATTCTGCGGGTGCCATCGAGTGCTTGACAACCTTTTACAAATCCTACTTGATCTGGGGCTATTAAGGATGGTGTTACTTCAGCCACTCTGTTAGCAATAACCTTTGCGTAAACCTTGAGGTCTGCATTAAGGAGAGATATTGGTATAAAGCTCTGTGGTATAATGGGATCCTTCCCTGGTTTGGGCAATGTGACTACTAGAGCTCTAAACATTTATGCTGGTAATGCACCAAAGGATGCCACTGTATTAAATACTTTAAATAAATGTGGAACCAGGGTATCTGAGAAGTTCTGGTAGTACTCCGCTGATAAACCATCTGGTCCTGGTGATTTGTTCAGAGCCAGGGATTTAAGAACTCTTCTAATTTCTTCGGTAGAAATCTGAGCATTAAGGTGTTCTAACACTTTGGGGATCAAGAGCCGGAAGTTTAACAGGCCCTTTGTTTTTGATGCAGGTCCATTAAAGTCTATTATACGCAAAACGCAATCTGCTGTGGGAAAATAAGTCCCAGATCCTTTCCAAAAATGCGCCGGCTGAAAAAAGGCATAGATGTGAACGTGTACCTTAGGAACGCATGTTAAATGGACTGTAGTGCATTTCTGCAACTTGCAAAACGTACTAAAAAACACATAGATGTGAAGAGTAAAGGGTCTAGGGTAAAGGTCCCACACTATGATGGTGTCAGGTCACCTGAGACCAGGTGACAGATGCACTCTGTAGGAGTCGGAAGTGCACTACTAAAGTAGTGGACTTTAGGACTGACAGCTGCGGATTGAACCCTGGAAGGTTCAGGAAGCAGGTCTACAGGTCTACATGGATCCAAGTGGGAGCTAGAGCATAGATTCCCCAGGACGCGGAGTCTAAGAACCAGCGAGTGTTCACCAGAGCCTCTAGTGGTGAGGATGGACTGTGCTGCAGTCTGGCTCCAGGTCGCGGCCCCCAGGGTCTCACAGCTCACGCTCACCGTAGACTTACAGGAGAAGAGGAAGGAGGCAGCAGGCTGGAACGACAGGGAAGTAAGGGGTAAGCCAAAGGTCAGGGCAACTAGCAGACAAGGATAAATATAACACGCCAAAGGTCAGGGTAACAAGCAGACAGGGAGAGTCGGGAACAGGCCAAAGTCGGTAGCAGGAATCAGATGTAGAAAACACAGTAAGTACACATGGAGGCTAACACACAATGGTTGATCAGCACTGCTGGCTTGCAGTGCACAGGTTAATATAGGGTTCCATGATAGGGCCTGGGGTGGGGCCATGCTTAGAGGAGAGGTTATAAAACCAGTCAGGTGAGAGGCAGCTGGTCTTTAGAGATGAACACATGGAGACAGGTAAGCTGACAGAGAAAACTATTGCATAACCATGACAGATGGTTCCCAAGATAACCAGAGGTTTCCACATCCAATCAGACAGCTGGTTCCTCTGGGACACCAACAGAGTCCATGAGGGGATATATCCCTTAACAGACTTACTCCATCGATATAATGGTGCAGCACCACCTACTGGACAGAGGGAGACCTGCGCATGCTTACACATTGGCTTTATAATCACCATCACAAAAAGATCACAAGTCCCATTGTTCCCAGTTAGCCATACTGTACATGTATAAATATGAGACAACAAACCGGCACCTCAGTTTATGCAGGAGAGAAACAACTCAATGTCCCTGAAAAAGACCCCAGGGCACTGTATACATGATACTAAATCCAAAGACAACAACACCATCAGCCATAAAGCCAGTACAACGTGTAGCACATCACTGTTCGACTCAAACATCGTCTGTTTGATCGTTCGCCGAATTGCGAACGATATGGGCCATTCGCGCCAAATTCGTGTGGCGCGTCACGGCCCATAATTCACTGCGGCATTGCAGTGCATTGCTGGCTGATGATTGGCCAAGCATGCACTATGACGCGCATGCTTGGCCAATCACAGCGCCGTCTGAACAGAGAGCCGTAATTGCCCAAAGCCAAGGAGGCTTTGGCCAATTATGGCTCAGGGGATTTAGTACATGCCCCAAACTATATAAGGCCGCCTGCACGGCGGCCCTGTGTAGTGTGTTCCGGTGTTCATAGATAGAGAGAGAGACAGACAGTGTCATTTGATTTAAGTTAGATAGATTAGGCAGGACAGTCAGTTAGCTGCACTTACAGTGTATTGTGTATATATATGCATCCCAGGTGTTGTGTATATATATATATATATATATATATATATATATATATATATATATATATATATACACACTGTATTCAGTTTAGCTAGATTTGTTCCTGTTATCTTGCTACTGACAGGCAGGCTTGTGTTGTTACAGTATTTACAGCTACCTGAAGAAAATTGCTGGTGTGCTTCTGATCCTATTAGTACCACAGTCAGGCAGCTAGACTATTTACAGTTAGTGTAGTGCGTCCTGCTCACAGTGTTCAGCTAAAACTACAAGTTAGTTTAGTGTGACCTCTGCACAGTGTTCAGCTAAAGCTACAAGTTAGTGTAGTGCGTCCTCCTCACAGTGTTCAGCTAAAACTACAAGTTAGTGTAGTGCACAGTGTTCAGCTAAAGCTACAAGTTAGTGTAGTGCGTCCTCCTCACAGTGTTCAGCTAAAACTACAAGTTAGTGTAGTGCGACCTCTGCAGAGTGTTCAGCTAAAGCTACAAGTTAGTGTAGTACGTCCTCCTCACAGTGTTCAGCTAAAACTACAAGTTAGTGTAGTGCGACCTCTGCAGAGTGTTCAGCTAAAGCTACAAGTTGGTGTAGTGCGTCCTCCTCACAGTGTTCAGCTAAAAGTACAAGTTTATGTAGTGCGACCTCTGCACAGTGTTCAGCTAAAGCTACAAGTTAGTGTACTGCGACCTCTGCACAGTGTTCAGCTAAAGCTACAAGTTAGTGTAGTGCGTCCTCCTCACAGTGTTCAGCTAAAGCTACAAGTTAGTGTAGTGCGACCTCTGCACAGTGTTCAGCTAAAGCTACAAATTAGTGTAGTACGACCCCTGCACAGTGTTCAGCTAAAGCTACCTGTAGAAGGTTGGTGATGTTCTCATACTACAGGCAGGCAGTTCATTTTGCTAGCTGCAGTATCAGTATATATATATATATATATATATATATATATATATATATATATATATATATATATATATCCCAGCTTAGTGCGGCTTCAGGCCATTAGTATGTCTGGAAGGCCAACAAAGAGAGGCAGACAGTCACAAGCCAATAAAAGAGGGCAAGCAGGCTCTGTGTCTAGAGGCAACAGTGCTGGTCGTGGAGACGGTGCATCCTCATCAGCACGTGGCCGTAGGACACGCTTGGTCTTTTTCGGCAGCTGGCCGTGTTGAGCCCCAACATGCGGAAGACTTGGTCGAGTGGATGACCAAGCCGTTCTCATCCTCCTCATCCTCTCTCACCCATGCTCAGGGTACTTTATCTGGCAAAGCAGCTGCCAACGCGGCCTCTTTCCTTGGCTCAATGTCATCAGTGACTCCTTCCCTAGCCCCACCATGTCCTCCTGAGGAGTCCCTCAAACTGTTTGACCACAGTGTTGGGTACATGCTCCAGGAGGATGCCCAGCGTTTAGAAGGCTCTGATGATGATACTGAGCTAGATGAAGGCAGTAACGTGAGCACGGACAGAGGGGGCGCCCAAGAAGGACAGCAATCTGGCAGTCATGCTCACCCTGCTGCAGCATACTGCCAGGTTTGCTCCAGTGATGAGGAGGGAGGGGATGATAAGGTCACTGACTCAATGTGGGTGCCTGATAGGAGAGAGGAGGAGGAAGAGGAGGCACATCACCAACGAGGCAGGATGCCCTCCAGGGGACAGCCTAAGGGCAGCACACTGACTGCATCACACCGCAAAGCTCCGTATGTACAGGGCACTGCTGCTTACAAAAGTTCTTTGGTGTGGGCCTTTTTTGAGATGAGTGCATCAGATTGCGCCGTTGCTATTTGCAACATATGTCTCAAGCGTATCTCGCGTGGCCAAAACATCTCCCGCTTGGGCACCACATGCTTGACCAGACATATGTTGACCTGCCATGCAGTTCGTTGGCAAGCGTATCTAAAAGACCCACACCAAAGAACAAAGAGAACCTCTCCATGCTCCTCATAAGCTGAGATCTCCAACCCCACTATACCTTCAGTCCTCTCTGAGACCTGCAGTGAGAGGAATGAAGGTGTAGAATTAGGTGTGTCACAGCCAAGTACGCAATCTGCTTTCAGTACACTGACGTCAGATTGTACCAGGCAAATTTCCCTGCCCCAGCTGCTGCACCGCCGAAAGAAGTTCGCTCCCAGCCATCCACATGCCCAGCGATTGAATGCTAGCTTGGCAAAATTGCTAGCACTTCAACTGCTACCTTTTCAGTTGGTAGACTCTGTCCCCTTCCGTGAGTTTGTGGAATGTGCGGTTCCTCAGTGGCAGGTACCCAAATGCCACTTTTTCTCATAGAAGGCGATTCTGGCTCTCTACCGGTACGTGGAAGGCAATGTCCATGCCTCGCTGGACAGGGCGGTCAGCGGTAAGGTGCATATTACCGCTGACTCATGGTCCAGCAGGCATGGACTGGGACTTTACCTAAGTTTCACCGCGCATTGGGTGACTCTGCTGGCAGCTGGGAAGGATGCAGGACAAGGTGCAGTACCTGCACCTTGCAGAAACCAGCGGTGCTCCATAGGCATTCAAGGGGCTACGCAAGTACGCAGGCCAAAAGATGCCATGCGGTGTTTGAGCTGGTGTGCTTGGGGAACAGGAGCCACACTGAGGCAGAGGTTCTGTCAGCTCTGCAGGGGCAGGTTCAGAGGTGGTTGACGCCATGCCAACTTGAGGCAGGAATGGTGGTTTGCGACAATGGCACCAACCTCCTCTCCGCCCTCCGACAGGGACAACTGACCCATGTGCCCTGTTTGGCTCATGTCCTTAACTTGGTGGTGCAGCGGTTCTTGGGCAGGTACCCGGGCTTACAGGATGTCCTGAGGCAGGCCAGGAAAGTCTGTGTGCGTTTACACCGGTCATATAATGCCAGTGCTTGGCTAGAAGACCTGCAAAAGGAGTTTAACCTGCCAAAGAACCGCCTAATCTGTGACATGCCCATCAGGTGGAACTCAACGTTGGCCATGCTGCAGCGGCTGCACACGCAGCAGAGGGCCACCAATGAGTCCCTGTGCGACTATGGCACTAGGACAGGGTCAGGGGAGCTTGTTTTTTTTTACCCCACACCAGTGGGCCATGATCAGGGATGCATGCACTGTCCTGTCACCATTTGAGGAGGCCACGAGGATGGTGAGCAGTGGCAGTGCATGCATCAGTTACACTGTCCCCCTTGTCCACCTGTTGGAGCACACACTGCGTGGACTAATGGACAGGGCACTTTAGGCAGAACAAAGGCAGGAAGAGGAGGACTTACTTAGCTCTCAAGGCCCCCTTTATCCAGACAGTGTTCCTGCGTGCCCGCCAATCACATAGGAAGAGGACAAGGAGGAGGAGGAGGATTGTGTCAGTATGGAGGTGGAGCCTGTCACTCAGCATCAGCAGTAGTCTTTAAGGGATCAGTCCCAAGAAACACATGGACTTATATGTGGCTGGGAGGAGGTGGCTGATGTCGTCCTTAGTGACCCAGAGGACTCCGGACAGAATGCCTCAGCAAACCTACGCTGCATGGCCTCCCTGATCCTGCAAAGCCTGCTTAAGGATCCTCGTATTCGTGGTATCAAGGAGAAGGACCAATACTGGCTGGCAACCCTCCTTGATCCACATTACAAGGGTAAGGTTGCAGACCTTATCTTGCCGTTGCAGAGGGAACAGAGGATGAAACATCTTCGGGAGGCCTTGCAGAAAGGTCTGTGCAATGCGTTCCCAGAGACTGGGAGGTTACAATCTCCTGTTTCTGGACAACGTGTTGCTGAGGCTTCGGTCAGTCAAAGAAGGAGCGGTGGAGAAGGGGGCCGTCTGACCGATGCGTTCAGACAATTTTTTAGTCCGCAGGCCCAAGGTATGAACGGTTCCAGCAACCATCGCCAGCGTCTGTTTTACATGGTGCAGGAATACCTAGGGGCAAGATCTGACTTGGACACCTTTCCCATCGAAAATCCTCTGGGTTACTGGGTCTTGAGGATGGATCACTGGCCAGAGCTTGCACAGTATGCAATTGAGCTACTGGCCTGTACTGCATCCAGCGTTCTTTCGGAACGCACATTCAGTGCTGCTGGAGGCTTTGTAATCGATCACAGGGTGCGTCTGTCCACTGACTCGGTCGATCGACTGACCTTCATAAAAATGAATCAGTCTTGGATCACCACCAGCTACCAAGCACCTGATGCTGATGTAACCGAATAATTTTTTTTGAAATGTCAGAACCCTTTAAGACTGCCTATGCTGATGCTGAGTGACTATCCTGTTATGCTGAGTGACTATCCTCTTCCTCCTCAATGATCATGCTGATAGCTTGTAAGGACAATTTGGTTCTGGGCGCCGCCACCAGTGCCTAAGGCCCAATTTTTCAGCCCCTGTTTAACAGGGGCATGTAATTACAATTTTTGATGCAATACTTTTCAGCAGGGCTTGTTCCTGCGTTCCAACTAGAGTGTCTGTGAGGGGTTGCAGTGTTGTGGCACCAGCACCAGTGCCTAAGGCCCAATTTTTCAGCCCCTGTTCAACAGGGACATGTAATTACAATTCTTGATCGAATATTTCACAGCAGAGCCCGTTTCTGCACATACCAAGATTAACTGTGAGGACTTACAGTGTTGTGGCACCACCACCACCACCATCACCAAAGGCCTAATTTTTCAGCCCCTGTTCAACAGGGACATGTAATTACAGTTCTTGATCTAATATTTCACAGCAGGGCCCTGTGAGGGCTTACAGTGTTGTGGCCACAGCAACACCTAAGGCCCAAATTTCTGCTGAGTATATAGGGCAGGACCCTACTTTCAAACATTCAACTTACAAACGACTCCTACTTGCAAAGGGAAGGAGACAACAGGAAGTGAGATGAAATCTACCCCTAGGAAGGGAAATTCTCTCCTGTAAGAGTTAATATGGGAAAAACTTTTCTCCTTTCCACCGATGCTTTATCACCAATCCTTGTTTCACTAAAACCCCCAAATTTTCAAAAAAACATTTGTCATTGGGACAGAAAGTGAGGTGAAATCTTCTGAAGAGGAGGACAGACAGCAAAAGAAATGTCACAGGGGTGATAACCCTTCCCTATGTTTTCCAAAAAGCTTAAAATAGATTTTTTGGCTGGAGCTAAACACGTTAAAAATGTACCAGTTCAAAATTACAAACAGATTCTACTTAACAACAAACCTACAGTCCCTGTCTTGTTTGCACCGCCTGTATACTGCTGTTCAGAGTATATAGGGCCTGGTGGCCCCACACCTTTCCTTATTTTAATTTGGGTGCGGGGTTCCCCTTAATAATCATACAGGACCCAAAGGGCCTGGTAATGGACTGGGGGGTACCCATGCCGTTTGTCTCACTGATTTTCATCCATATTGCCAGGACCCGACATTACATTAAACCCGCAAGCAGTTTTAATTGACTTTTATTCCTAAAAAAATGACATTTTGTGCAGGGACTGTTCTAAACACAGGAAACACGCACCACTTTACAGGCATACTATAGACACCCCCCCAGGTATGATATTTAAAGGAATATTTCACTTTTTTTTTTTTACTTTAAGCATCATTAAAATCACTGCTCCTGAAAAAACTGCAGTTTTTAATAGTTTTTTTGCATTGATCCTGGGGTAGGACCCGGGTCCCCAAACCCTTTTTAGGACAATACCATGCAAATTAGCCTTTAAAATGAGCACTTTTGATTTTGAACGCTCGAGTCCCATAGAGGTCAATGGGGTTCTAACGTTTGTTCGAATTTTCGGTCCATTCGCAGGTTCTGGTGCGAACCAAACCGGGGGGTGTTCGGCTCATCCCTGCACCCCACACATATTAAACTACTAACCCCCCCCCCCCGGTGTTCCTACATATGAACTCCGCCCTCACTTAATGTACCCAATATATGATAATGGAACAGTTATATAGAAATACCACCTAGCAGAACATCATCAGCAAAACCACCAGGAAATCTATGTGATCTAAGTGATTTCATAAAACAAAGTGTGTATGGTCCTTGAGATTGCAATGATCCTATGGCTGCAATCTAGTAATGACTTGAGCAATACAAGGTACCTGTGTGACCGGTGTGTTCAATGGTTATAGAATTCTCCATAAGACGAGTGTTGGGATCACATAAATAACCAGAGAATGAAGGAGAAGCTGTGTGATCGGAGTCTGGTGGTGTGATATCCGGCTCCCCCCTCCTACTCGGAATTCTTAGAGTCTGGAATGTGGAGGTTTGCTCCTCACAAAGATACAAAGTATTATCAGGACTTCTGTTGAAGGAATGATAAGAGCTGAGCTAATTCATCTCAAGAGGAAGTTGAGCAACTGAACACATTTCCTGTTGAATGTTGGTGGGCGTGATGGAAACTGCACCCTTTAATGTCTAGCTGACTTCCTCTTTTGTGTTAGTTTTATAAATCTACAAGAATTTTCAGAGACCATCTCACACTGAACAGAATTCTCATCTTAGGGATGGGAAATAATAGAGAGGATGAATCTCCCCAGTGGGGACACAGACAGCAATAGAAATCTGAGGAAAGGTCTAATCCTTCTCTACTCTATCCAAAATAACCCAAAAAATAGCCTTTACATAAATGTTTCCATGAGCTCCTCCATGCTCTTTATTTTAGTTGTCCTATCTCTGTCTATGTACAGAACACCAGTCAAGGTAGATATAGGCCAGGTCTGGGCTTCTGGGGGGGTTGGGGTACCTGGTGAGCCTGCCCTCAGTTTGTACATCGATATGTCCTATTAGATGGGTACATTGTTATTAGAGATGAGCTGTTGGTTCCTCCCTAACCAAGGTACAGAACTAATTATACTCATCCAGAGGTTTGTCAAAATTATGAACTAAATTGAACCCCCAGTGGCAGCAGGTATCGGTACATTTAGCAATAATATTACCACAATGTGACAGTTTCCTGTCTCACTAAAACAGTGTGCATGTCACAAACTAGTGGAATTGTGGCCCCTCAGTGCAGTCTGTATATATGATGGAGTTTAAGTCCTAAGAAGGGCAAAGGTACAGAATCTAAGGAGCCACCTGGTATTCACCGGTGCACCCCACAAAGAGGAGTGGCACATGTTTCCCGTGCTTAGAACAGTCCCTGCACAAAATGACATTTTTAGAGGAATAAAAGTCATTTAAAACTGCTTGCGGCTTTAATGTAATGTCGGGTCCCGGCAATATGGATGAAAATCAGTGAGACAAACGGCATGGGTACCCCCCAGTCCATTACCAGGCCCTTTTGGTCTTGTATGGATATTAAGGGGAACCCCGCACCCAAATTAAAATAAGGAAAGGCGTGGGGCCACCAGGCCCTATATACTCTGAACAGCAGTATACAGGCGGTGCAAACAAGACAGGGACTGTAGGTTTGTTGTTAAGTAGAATCTGTTTGTAATTTTGAACTGGTACATTTTTAAAGTTGGCCAAGCATGTGGGTCATAGTGCATGCTTGGCTAATCATCAGCCAGCAATGCACTGCGATGCCGCAGTGAATTATGGGCCATGGCGCGCCATTCGAATTTGGCGCGAACGGCCCATATCATTCGCAATTCGACGAACGGTCGAACATGGGTTCGATTCGAACTCGAAGCTCATCCCTACTGACCAGTATACAATGGATGCTCGGGGTCACAGTGTGAGAAAGGAAGCTCGGGGGTCCACTGGTTAACACAGAATGCACCTGGAAACTGAGGTCTCTTGGTTCACCAGAGGCACAGAGATGCAGAGTATGTTGGAGAAACTGCGGTCACAGAAGTGCAAGTCTCTCAAGAATGAACAAGAGTGCAGGGGACAATAAAGTGCACAGGAGTCACTGGAGACAAATAGAGGTTCCCTGAAGACAGACAACACTGGAGACAAATGGGTACAGGGGTTCCCTGAAGACAGACAAGTGCAGAAGTCACTGGAGACACACAGGTTTTTGAGTGTAAGGGTTCCTTGGAGTCAGAGGAGTGCTCAGGGGTCACAGTTGCTGGAATCAGAGGAACACAGACAGACACTAGAGGCACAGGGGGAGCACAGGGTATAATCACTGAGAGCAGTGGCGTCACTAGGGTTGGTGTCACCTGGTGCGATAAAACATGGTGTCACCCCCCTCCTGTCTAGGCTGCCCAGCACCCTGCATGTAGCGCACGGTCATGGGGCACACCCCAAACCGGCCCCTGTAAATTATAGTGTAGGGTGATATAGTGGCAGGTTAGGGTAGTATAGGGTGGTATAGTGGCAGGTTGGAGTGGTATAGTGGCAGGTTGGGGTGGCACAGGGCAGGTTAGGGTAGTATAGAGTGGTATAGTGGCAGGTTGGGGTGGTATAGGGTAGGTTGTGGTGGTATATTGGAAGGTTAGGGTGGTATATTGGCAGGTTGGGGTGGTATATTGGCAGGTTGGGGTGGTACAAGGCAGGTTGGAGTGGTATAGGGCAGGTTGGGGTGGCACAAGGCAGGTTGGGGTG
This sequence comes from Aquarana catesbeiana, assembly GCF_042186555.1. Classification (NCBI taxonomy): domain Eukaryota; kingdom Metazoa; phylum Chordata; class Amphibia; order Anura; family Ranidae; genus Aquarana; species Aquarana catesbeiana. The sequence goes on from NC_133325.1 coordinate 7,951,777, forward strand.
GTATAGGGCAGGTTGGGATGGCACAGGGCAGGTTGGAGTGGCATAGGGCAGGTTGGGGTGGCACAAGGCAGGTTGGGGTGGTACAGGTCAGGTTGGAGTGGTATAGGGCAGGTTGGAGTGGCACAGGGCAGGTTGGAGTGGCACAGGACAAGTTGGGGTGGTACAGGGCAGGTTAGGGTGGCACAGGGCAGGTTGGAGTGGTATAGGGCAGGTTGGGGTGACACAGGGCATGTGGGGGTGGCACAGAGCAAATTGGGGTGGTACAGGGCAGGTTAGGGTGGCACAGGGCAGGTTGGAGTGGTATAGGGTAGGTTTGGGTGACACAGGGCAGGTTGGGGTGACACAGGGCATGTTGGGGTGGCACAGGGCAGGTTGAGGTGGCACAGGGCAGGTTGGAGTTGTATAGAGCAGGTTAGGGTGGCACAGGGCAGGTTGGGGTGGTAGAGGGCAGGTTGGGGTGGTACAGGGCAGGTTGAAGTGGAATAGGGCAGGTTGGGGTGGCACAGGGCAGGTTGGAATGGCACAGGACAAGTTGGGGTGGTACAGGGCAGGTTGGAGTAGTATAGCGCAGGTTGTGGTGGTATATTGGAAGGTTAGGGTGGTATATTGGCAGATTGGGGTGGTATAGGGCAGGTTGGGGTGGTACAGGGCAGGTTGGGGTGGTATATTGGAAGATTGGGGTGGTACAGGGCAGGTTGGGGTAGCACAGGGGAGGTTGGGATGGCATAGGGCAGGTTGGGTTGGCACAGGGCAGGTGTGGGTAGTATAGAGCAGGTTAGGGTGGCACAGGGCAGGTTGGAGTAGCACAGGGCATGTTGGGATGGCACAGGGCAGGTTGGGGTGGTATAGGGCAGGTGTGGGTAGTATAGAGCAGGTTGGGGTGGCACAGGGCATTTTAGGACTCTATGCAGTGAGAGTGTGCTGTGCAGTAACTTACAGCATGCCTCATTCCTGCAGATGAAGAGTTGGGCGGGTCTGCTGTGTCCTGGCCTATGTCTCCTTCAGCTGCGGGATCAGCCAGTGTGAAGGGGTCTGTGGGAGGAGTGGAGGAGGTGGCACGACCACACCCCCAGCTCAGCCCACCAACTTCGGCTGCCTCAGAGATATTGGAGATCCCAGAGTGACAGCCTAACCCGAAGGGGGGGAGTTATAGGCAGCTTCTCCCCGCACTGCTGGATGCCCTGCTCGCACCGCTCCGAGCCTAGCTATAGTAGTGTTTAGCGGCGGCCCCGGTGTCACCCCTCTGGCGGGTGTCACCCGGTGCGGGCCACACCCCCCGTACCCCCATAGCAACGCCACTGACTGAGAGAATGGGAAGAGCTCAGCTAGGAGAAGTGACATGGGAGTCATGGAGGGGCTCTGGGCACCACAGAGTCACAGGAAGACATGGGATACACTGGGCACACTGAAACAGGAACACAGGAACTTCGATACTGAGCCCTTGGTCAAGGTGTGAAAACAAATTGCTCAGGAAATGGATGTATGAGCACAGCTTAAAATAGAAAGATTAACTAATATAAACCCAAATGTACTCTGCACTAATGCAAACACCTTTCGCGATGTAGCACCCTGATGTTCAGGCAGGGTTTCTCCTAAATTCACCTGCCAGGTATAGTTGCCTTGGCCTATTGTTAGGGATCAATTGATTTCACCCTAAGTCTCTAATTGCGGAACTTTTCTCTTCTGTCACTAGGTGGTCTAGTACTTGGTTGCATTAGATAAGACAAGGGCAATGCAAGGACAGATTAGGAGTATGTGGGGTATCTCAACCAATGGGCAGGGGTTTTCTTGAACCCCTTGGCCTGCTAGGAGAACCTAAATATTTGGGTGGAGTCAGGTGATCTATGTTCTGTGCCACCTGGATGGCTGTCTCAGTGGACGTGTGTTGTGCTGCCCCAGGCTGCTAGGCCAGAGTTTGGGCCTATTCCGGAGACATCTGGCTGCTAGGCTGTCTGAGCACCTATCCAGAAGCAAGAGCGCAGTGTAGGTTTGAGATTGCGGCTTGCAGTCCAACCAGAAGTGATGGTTCTGCAGACTGGAGAACCTGTCGTGGTCGAAGGTAGAAGTTAAGCTGTTGCCACTAAGGGATCAACCACCTTGTTACCAGGGACCCCAGTAAGTAGCTGAAGCAAGTAACGGAGCAGTATTCTCACCAACCGGAGACGGTGAAGAATCTGGAAACTTCAGCAGGTGTTAAGCCAGGGACCCAGCCAGTGGGGTGACACTTGAAGAGTATCTGTGAGTGCCAAGCCAGGGACCCAGTAGGGAAGCGGGGGTGACACTTGAGGAAGATACTGAGTGTGAAGATTGGAAGAGCTCAGGGGATCCAGTGGTAGTGGATCAGCAGGTCTAATGAGATAGACTGGGAGCTCAGTGGTCTGAAGACCTACAAGAAATGACTGTATAGGAAGTAAAGGAGTTACGATTTGTGTTGGAAACTGTTCTAAGACTGTTGCCATAGGAGACAGCGAACATACACGTGCAGATGTGGTGTCCTGCTGGATGCCTTTCTCCAAATGGCTGTCTACCTGTAGAAGTCTCGAGCTCTAGAGGTTCTCATTAGACTGAAGGAGACCTGGGACCTTGCTACAACAATAAGACCGCTGCCTACAAAAATACCCGCAAGCAGATATTTACACAAAATAAATAAAAAATTGTAAGGCACTGTCCCTTTAAATAAAATATACCAATGTGAAATATCATAAAGTAATGGAACAATATAGTGCTCAATATACTCACATGAATATCACCCGCGGGACACGCTGTCTGACATCATCACGCATTGTACATGCGCACTGTGCTGCTATTCCCAATACGTGTCGGGGATATTCATGCGATGTGAGTATATCTTCTATATAATAAACTGGAGATTTTATGCAGTATAACGATATGTGGACTTTACTTCCCTTCTAATGTTATGGTCCATTGGGCATATGACATGGAGTGTGGAGACATGGATCTGGAGCCGGTTGTCCTGAGTTGTCCATGTGGGATATGAAGCCCCCATAGACCTCCAAGTGATAAGGGGTGTGATGACATGGTGAGGAGCACAGATGTATGTTGGTGGTGAAGGATCTTTACACGCGGTGTAATAACACTTTATATGGAGATATTTCTGGTGCACAGTGGACTTTAATGTGACTTTATCAGAGTTGATCATATTATCATATCACGGGTTTCATTTAAAGGGACAAGCAGTAATTCTGTGTAATAACCCTTTAACTGCCAGGTCCGTACGGCTTATGGACCTACAGCACCGCTTTCATCTGGCCAGGTTCATATACCCTATGGACCTGACATTCCTCCTTCTTCTATAGGCTCCCGGTCACTTCAATCATCACCACGCCTATTTCCCCCTTTCACCACACCGATCCTGCAGCACCATGCACCTTATAACCCCCCCACACACACACACACACCTATCCCACCCACCCACAACACTGATCATCTGTGGCTTCGCCGCCTTCCCTCCTCTGCCCCCCCCTTTTTGGAGCTGCAGGGAGGCCACAGAGAATAAATAAATAATGCTGCACCCCCCTCCCTATAGTTACCCCCTCACCAATCTCCCCGGAACCCCTCCCCCCAGTGCTGCTGGACAGCTTTCCATCCTCCCCCTCCCGCTAGCTGCAGCTGCTGGTGGGGCGGGAGACAAGTGTCCTGACCTGATCCTGCTACACACCAGTCTCCTGTATTTCATCATATCTGCAGCAGTGCACTACAAGTACCAGCCAGCCTGCTCTGTTTATAGTCCTGCTCAGGGGATGTGCTCTTGTTGCTGAACTTTTGCCACAACCAGCACATGTGAACCGTTTTACCTGCTATCTGCTCCTGGACTAACATTATCATCAGCCTCATCAATAAAAGTTGCAGGAGCTCCGGAATCTACAAAGGCCAGAGGTCCATGAGACCGGCTCCCAGAGTGAAGAACGGTGGGGATCTGTAAACTATTGTCCTCTTGGGGAGCTGAAAGCAGACCTAAGGTGACCTTCCCACCATCACCTTGATAGGGTTAGGGATTTGATTCAGAGTTCTTACTTAAGTCTAATGCCTACGTGTAAAATAGTCTGTTGAAATGCCTGCGTAGCAGTATCTTATGAAACTAACCTTTTGTATGCTGACGCATTATTTTCGATGAAACTGTTTTTATTGTAACCTTTGGCTGCTGATACGACATTATTAGTCAAAAATGCATTTTATTATCTTTTGCACTTTGATTCTTGTGAATTGTATAACCGAATATATAAAGACCCAATAAAACAAGACAGTTAATCTCACTGCGGGCTCATAGACCGTGGAATGTGACACAGACGAATTTGCCTCCGTGTTTATTTCTTTAAGGGTTAAGATTTGACAAAGCAATATAAACATAAAGTGACTTATTTAAAAGTCACATCTAACAACCTAGGTCCTGGAGTTTCCGAAATGTGTGAGACAAGAGTGACGTATAGGAGGAGGCCATAATATATACAGATTCCCATGTTGTGTCTGCCATCACAGATATGAACCCTTCACTCATCCATGTCTTTACAGTCACTCTACAATCACAACTATCAGACCACAGCCAACTACTGCTATATATTACATCTTCAAACCAACCATCTCCAAACCTCCATCAGACTTCTCTCTGCAACCGGCCACATCACTTAAATGGTCCAAACAGTCTACCACATAATACAGACAGGTAACTGACAGACCTGACATAAAAAAAAAACGCCTGAAAACTTCCAAAACAACATCTATGGGGTAAGTCCACGAGGTGTGACCCCGGCAGCAAGGAACCTCCACAAAATATGACACACCATTGTGGAAACATCCCAGCTGAGAAAAGTCATCCACAAGAAACAATCCAATAAATGGTTCAACAGAAAACGCAAAGCATTAAAGAACACCTTACAGACTGTCTCCAATACCAAACACAGAGACCTCAACACCACCGACCTAAGGAGAGCCCATGGCATCCTACAGACAAATACAAACCTAATCCTTCCATATATGTCTAAATCTCCCATATCCTTTGAAATGACCCCCATCTTCATCCCTCCATCTAAAATAAATCTCAAAGTTCTCTGTAGACCTAATACGGAGTCATCTGACAACTTCTCATATACAACTAAATCAGATCATTGTCACATGACCTCATTGTCATCATATGCCATGTGCAAAATGACAACCCATCCCCATTATTAGCTGGCTTCAATGTTCGATCTCACCTTGCTGCTAATGATGGCAATGCACTTTTCTCTTCAATGATTACATTTTTAGGAGATGACCCCATAGTTCCTGATTATATCCTGCTAATGCTTTCACATCGTTATCATCCAAACGAAGAAACATTTCTGCTGCTGCATATGTAGTGGGTGGTGGAAACTTCAATTGTGTCTGTAAACCTAAGACAGACCTACTCAGTGGTGTTACTACAGATGATCCCTCAATATCGCCTCTCAAAGAATAATCTACCTTCAATCTAGCAATATTCTTAAAAAAATCGATACAAGTCCTGTGCCAACAAAAAAACATCTTCATTAGAGCTTTATGGCTAAAAGTCAAACCTTTCCCCAGAAGGTCCATCTTACCCGATGTCAGTTCAGCGAAGGAGAAGGTGAGAATTGCCTCTATTTCTGTTGATGAGGAATCATCTGTTGGGATGGTTGGTTGAGTGGCAGATGACTTGATGCAGCGTTGATGTTTCCTATCTCCCCTGTGGCCATATCTCTGCTGTTTCCTTCATTCCGATGTACAAAACCAGGTCAGTGTTGTCCCTCTATAAATCCTAATAAAGTGGCACTAGCATGTAGTGATCGAGTATATGAATATATACTGGGTGATATGATGTAGAGTGGGTATGATAATCAATTAGTGGTTATTATAATGATGATGTTGTAAGTACTCTTCCGCAGCAACCCAATTCTTCCAGAGAGATGCACTTTATTGACTTCCAACACAGAACAAAGTCCAAAGTCCACAGATGACAAAGAAATCCGACAGAGGAAATATAATTCAGAACCCCATGTCTTAGGTCCGAGTGTGCATACACAGACAAGCCTCACTCATACACAGACGAGCCTCACTCCCCCCAACCTATAGACTGAATGCCGTGTTATATTCACTAAATATTGAATGGCTGAGCAATTTGATTGGCCATTTCAATTTAGGACTTTGATTAGCTTTTGTCTTTCAAACAGACAACAACTCCCAGCTGTGAACAGTTGCAGTCATAAACCGCCCCAATTTGCACTCCCGCATATCAACATCAACAAGTCCCCTTTAGATATATGTAATTAGATTAGATTAACATACCACCTGAATACCCTTTGAAATGTTCAAATAGACTTGCATAAGATTAACACATCAAAGAGTCTTCAGCTGTTAAAATTCAGTTGGACAAATCAACCATTCGGTCAACATTGACTGCATGTGTACATACACACAACAATGTCCCACATAAATCGGTGAACATTACAACATATTACAACATATACCCCCACTTGGGTCGGTTCTAACTACTAGAACTGACCCATAAATCAAACAACAAAAAAATATCAGTATGATTTAAGGTACTGGATGCTTTACAATGGCTCATATAAAATATGAAGTTGAAACTGGTTACATCTCTCTTCGCCAGCCTCTAAAATATCCCCATGAAACAGTTATTAGATAATATAACTTTTAGACCATGACTAGAAAAGGATTTGGTAAACATCAGTGGCCCATATAGCTGTTAGGCCTTATTATATCACATCAAGATCTTGAATATTGCGCAAAGACGAGCTGATGTCACAGTCCATTCTTCGGTCTGACTTCATCACATCTCTCACCATCTCACTGAAAGTAAACTTGGTATGCTCTGCTCTGGGAACTCCAATCCACAAGTCCAGGATTCTCTCATCTCCAGGCTCAAGCTTTTCATTTTTAAAGATGCTTTTACGCAAACACTCTACTTTCATCTTTATAGTAAGAAGAACCATCAATGTACCAGCACTCACTTTCAAGGTCAAAAAGGTTTGGATATGGCAGTAAAACTATTTCCTTGCACTTGACATTCATGAGTCCATCTTTGTTGATTGCCAGTCAAAATTTGCTTTTGTAATTTGCTGTAGGCCGACCCCTCATTGCCTTCAATAGAGCAGTTACTTGGATCACTCAGTCCACAATTACACCTGAATGGTATACCAACATATACATATACCCCCACATGATGGTTCAGATAGAATCAGCTCGACATCAGTGTTTATCAGATCTTCTGTCCAGACAAAGCGGCAGTGGAAATTCTTGCCAGTATCTTCACCATGAAAGGTAGAAAGGTCTTTTCCATCCATATATGTCATAGCCTTTAGCATATTATAAACAACTGATTCAACAAAGTTTCAAATCATGACTAGAGTGATGAATTTCACTCACCCCTCTTATAAATTTATGAAAACCACCCAACATACTAAAATTTATGCTATGCCAAGCCATTGTGCAGCATCTCACCTTAGATGTCAAATATATTGATCAATACGCATTATGTAATATGTACAGATGTTATGAAAATTATTTTAGGTTAAAATGCTTCTCTTTGGTTTTAAGATAAAGTTCAAGAAATAAAACATAAAGAAAATAAAAAATGAAAAGCAAAAGATATCAGGAAAAGGGAGAAAAATTAAAAATTAGGGCGTTGAAGAAAAAAGAAAAGAAAAATTAAAAATTAGGGCGTTGAAGAAAAAAGAAAAGAAAAATTAAAAATTAGGGCGTTGAAGAAAAAAGAAAAAAAAGGTCCATTGCTTGATGAATATTGAGAGTCCATGAATTTTTTATAATTCCTTGTATAGTGATATATTTGTTTATTCAGCGTTTCTCCCCCACTAGCCAGCAATTTCAGACTGTGCTTCTGCTATTCACCGTCATTTAAATTTCAATATCTGAAAGACAAAAAAACTCTCCAACAAAACTAATTAGCAAGGTCCTTAAACATTGTTTGAAGTTAAAACAAAACACTATTTACACGTTTACAGTTTGGAGCTAATTCACCCCCACTGCTAGAGAAGTGTCATCTGCATTCAAAGACAGATCTGGAGAATGTACATCTTGTACATTCATGACACCCTGTACCCCCTTCAACTGCTGTAATAATGTATCACGTTCCCCTCTCATCTTGTCATACTCAATCTTCAGCTGGTCATATTTCTGTTTTAACTGAGAGAACGGTATCCAAGTCTTGGACCTTTTCTTATTATTATTTTGGTCAGCTCTGTTTTTCATATTAATATCACCTATGTATGACCCGGAGTGTCCTCTCTGGGTGTTATCATAGGATATTATCTTCTGATCTTTATGTTCAGTATTTGTCCTAAACAATGTGGCTAAATCAATTTTGACAGCCTGCTCATTTGACTTTCTCCATAAATGGTCTGCTCTCAACAATATGTCTTTTAAATCATGAGGATTTGGGGTAACTAATAAGATATTTTGTTTGATATCTTCATGCAACGCATCTAGAAACATACTCATATGTACCAAGCCACCACGCTCAAATGCAAGATTATTACCGACCAATAATTCCATAATGGTTGCTATCCTGTGTGACAATTCATAGGGAGATTCATTTTGCATTTGTTGGATCCTCCCATGAATAGTAACATCAGAACGTACACCATACAAAACACATAATAATTCCAGTAATATGTCCCTTGTCCTCAGAGGCTGAATACAGATTTGTTTAATTCTCATCCAAAGACCACTTCCTACAGAATGTTGCAAAACTCTTTCTAAGTCAGATGGGTTGAGATTGTACATATCTCTGACCTGCTGCACGTCACAAAACCATTTTAAAAATCTGTTTAGATCATGGTATGGAACCATTCCTATTTCTTTAAGAATTGCGTCTAATAATTTTGGTTTCAATGGCTTCATTACAAGCTGAACTTCACCTGTATTATTATTATTGTTATAAACTGTGGTAGTCACAGTGGGGGCAGCTGGTAATGAATTATCAGATTTAATATGAGGTTCTGTTTGCTGCAGATTGCTGAATCCAAGATTTGATGCATATCTGCATTCCTGAGATCTCTTCTCTAATTCCATAATTCTTCATTTTAATCTCTCATTTTCCTCTGATAATTCATCACAACGTTTAGATTTCTCAAGTAAAGCTTCTCCAATGGTAACCGCATGCAATTTTAAATTTACTGTCTCGGTGTCTGATTGGTTTTGTAACCTCTCACAAACATTGTTGCTATTATCAACTGCCTTCTGTAACTGGGTAATTTCCTCAACCTTACCATTCAAAGAACTTTCCATTGTTAGACAGCAAGATAACAAGCCCTGTATAATGCAACCTTTTCTTTTACTTTCTGAAATTTTGCTATCAAAAACATTTTTCTCTAAAAATTCCTTCATCATCGTCCACGTCTGCTTACATTTTTCTGGAATTTCATAAGGACCGCCATGGCGCTTAATACATTTTAATACCCATCTGTTAACTTTATCAGAACTGACACTGGCTTCACACTGAGTAAGCATTTTGACTATATTACTAATAATTAAAAAAAGGAAATATTTTACTCACCGCATTAGTTACTCCTTCAGCTTCCACTTCAGGTCTTCTGGTACACGACACAGTCCTTTTTTTTTTGTTGTTGTTTCCAGTCTCCAGAGAATAATTCTGGGGTTCCCAACTTGTTAAATTTTGTAGACCAGACTCTTTTATGTCACAACCAGACATTAGAGTCACAGCACAGCTCTTGGTTCTTCATCAGACTTCTGTCCACCTCACAGGATTGTTGTCACCACCGACTTCTGTTACTAAGTCCGAAAATGCTCTTCTGGTCGCATGAACGGCACCAAGTGTAGTGATCGAGTATATGAATATATACTGGGTGATATGATGTAGAGTGGGTATGATAATCAATTAGTGGTTATTATAATGATGATGATGTAAGTACTCTTCCGCAGCAACCCAATTCTTCCAGAGAGATGCACTTTATTGACTTCCAACACAGAACAAAGTCCAAAGTCCACAGATGACAAAGAAATCCGACAGAGGAGATATAATTCAGAACCCCATGTCTTAGGTCCGAGTGTGCATACACAGACAAGCCTCTCTCATACACAGACAAGCCTCACTCATACACAGACGAGCCTCACTCCCCCCTACAGACAAGCCTCACTTACAAAACCTATAGACTGAATGCCGTGTTATATTCACTAAATATTGAATGGCTGAGCAATTTGATTGGCCATTTCAATTTAGGACTTTGATTAGCTTTTGTCTTTCAAACAGACAACAACCCCCAGCTGTGAACAGTTGCAGTCATAAACCGCCCCAATTTGCACTCCCGCATATCAACATCAACAAGTCCCCTTTAGATATATGTAATTAGATTAGATTAACATACCACCTGAATACCCTTTGAAATGTTCAAATAGACTTGCATAAGATTAACACATCAAAGAGTCTTCAGCTGTTAAAATTCAGTTGGACAAATCAACCATTCGGTCAACATTGACTGCATGTGTACATACACACAACAATGTCCCACATAAATCGGTGAACATTACAACATATTACAACAGGAGGAGGGAAGTGATGGATCAGAGCCATCAGAGGTGAGAATGTGGTGTAGGTGCTACTCCAATAGTACGTCCGATTAGTAGATGTTTAGATGTTGGTTTCCTGGACTCCACCGGTGTGATCTGTGCAGCCAAAGCAGCTTCTTCCCTCTGAAGAAATGAAAATTGGAGAACAATGGAGCTTTTGTTTAGGACAAACAGACCTTTGTACTCCTCCCTGTCCACAAACAATGCTGGGATCAGATTACCTCGGACCCCCCCTTGGAATACGCTGTGATTTCTAATATTCACCTAAAGTCATGCCATGAAATCCCAATGACAGTTGTCTTTTTAGTGATAAGGTCAGGGATTTATTTTAGAGTTCTCACTTAATATAATGCCTACGTGTAAATCTGTTATGAATGTAACCTTTAGCTGCTGAGCTTGATTGAAGCTTCTTTTGTTGCCTTGTATCTGTATTGCCATGGTGTTGGAGCTTGTGCTTGTAGCCCAGGTGACTCCTGTTGTTGTTTACCCTTGCCCTGTGTGGGGGTGGTGCTGATGCTATTGTTTGTATAATTGCCTATAAAAGGCCTTTGAAAGAAGTAAAGGGAGCAGTCCTTTATGCTCGGAACTGATGCACGGATTTCTGTCTCTGTGTCTTAATTCCTATAGAAGCAATAATTTGACAAAGCAATATAAACTTAAAGCAACTTGTTTAAGAGTTGCTCCTAACATTAGGAACTTCTCAGGATTTAGATCTGGTGTTATTTCCCCAAAAACTGTGTGGATCCTTGTGTCTCCACTGTGATTTCATCTTCTCATCTTCAGAGAGGGAGAACACCCCACCTGTTGTAGAGCCAACTCTGTTCTCCATAGAGGAGAAAGGTAATGCCTGTCCACAGCGGGGATAATATACAGCAAGGGTATTGAATTAAAATTCACGGAGGTCCAGTCAGTAAAATATTCTTCCAGCAGAGGCCTAAATCGGTTTTATGGTGACTCAGATCCTTCACATCACAGCCCCCCTCCCTCTCTTCTTAAGCTAGATTCACATCTCTGTGGCTGCGGAATATACAGGAAATGGCATGAGTTCCTGACCCAGAGAAACGCACTGCACTTTAGCAGATGTACGGGGGTGCCATTAAAAATGAATAAATTGGCACCTATGGCACATCTTCAAGCTCACCAAACCACATGGAGCTGCAGTACCTTGTGGCTTGGTGTGGTGAGAAAACAAAAATGGGTTGGGACTTCTTTCCCTGCAGTTCTCTTGGGTAGGCAGCCCATTACAATGAATGTGGTGCCCTACCCCCAACATGCATGCACAAATGGGCATGAAAATATCTGAATCCAGCCTCATATCACAATTCCATTCTTACATGTCCGCAGCCCCTCATTAATGTCCTCAGCCTTCCCGTTATTATCTCCAGCCCCCCATTGCTGTTCTCAGCTCCCCCCATTACTTCCCTCAGCTCCCCCATTATGGTCCTCAGCTCTTCCTCATTACTGTCCTATGCCCCCATTATGGTCCTCAGCTCTTCCTCTTTACTGTCCTTAGTCCCTCTTTTACTGTATTCAGTTTCCCCATTACTGTTCTCAGCCCCCCTCATATTACAGTTCTCCCCCTCCCCTCCCAGCCAGCCTCTTGTTCCTGTACAGCGGGAGCATACACACAATGAATGAGACGTGTCCCCTGTGCTTGTGGCTGATATTTTCATTGAACTCTTCTGCCCCCCCATAGCTGTGATCTTCTAGTGCTGTGAGGGTTAATACGAGCCACTGGACCTATCACAGGCACTCGCCAAAAAATGGCAACAGTCCCCACCCTTTCCTGTCCCTTCCATCTCCTGTCGCTGCCTTCTCCTGTCCCTACTCTTTCCTGTCCCTGCCCTCTCCTGTCCCTGCCCTCTCCTGTCCCTTCCGTCTCCTGTCGCTGCCCTCTCCTGTCCCCACTCTTTTCTGTCCCTGCCCTGTCCCCGCCCTCTCCTGTCTCTTCCCTCTCCTGTCCCTGGCCTCTCCTGTCCCTTCTGTCTCCTGTCGCTGCCTTCTCCTGTCCCCACTCTTTCCTGTCCCTGCCCTCTCCTGTCCCTGCCCTCTCCTGTCCCTGCCCTCTCCTGTCCCTTCTGTCTCCTGTCGCTGCCCTCTCCTGTCCCCACTCTTTTCTGTCCCTGCCCTGTCCCCGCCCTCTCCTGTCCCTGCCCTCTCCTGTCTCTTCCCTCTCCTGTCCCTGGCCTCTCCTGTCCCTTCTGTCTCCTGTCGCTGCCCTCTCCTGTCCCCACTCTTTCCTGTCCCTGCCCTGCCCTGTCCATGCCCTCTCATGTCCCCGCCCTCTCCTGTCCCCGCTCTCTCCTGTCCCCGCTCTCTCTTGTCCCCACCCTCTCCAGTCCCCACTCTTTCCTGTCCCTGCCCTGTCCCCGCCCTCTCCTGTCCCTGCCATCTCCTGTCTCTTCCCTCTCCTGTCCCTGGCCTCTCCTGTCCCTTCTGTCTCCTGTTGCTGCCCTCTCCTGTCCCTGCCCTCTCCTGTCTCTTCCCTCTCCTGTCCCTGGCCTCTCCTGTCTCTTCCCTCTCCTGTCCCTGGCCTCTCCTGTCCCTTCTGTCTCCTGTCGCTGCCCTCTCCTGTCCCCACTCTTTCCTGTCCCTGCCCTCTCATGTCCCCGCCCTCTCCTGTCCCCGCTCTCTCTTGTCCCCACCCTCTCCAGTCCCCACTCTTTCCTGTCCCTGCCCTGTCCCCGCCCTCTCCTGTCCCTGCCCTCTCCTGTCTCTTCCCTCTCCTGTCCCTGGCCTCTCCTGTCCCTTCTGTCTCCTGTTGCTGCCCTCTCCTGTCCCTGCCCTCTCCTGTCTCTTCCCTCTCCTGTCCCTGGCCTCTCCTGTCTCTTCCCTCTCCTGTCCCTGGCCTCTCCTGTCCCTTCTGTCTCCTGTCGCTGCCCTCTCCTGTCCCCACTCTTTCCTGTCCCTGCCCTGCCCTGTCCATGCCCTCTCATGTCCCCGCCCTCTCCTGTCCCCGCTCTCTCTTGTCCCCACCCTCTCCAGTCCCCACTCTTTCCTGTCCCTGCCCTGTCCCCGCCCTCTCCTGTCCCTGCCATCTCCTGTCTCTTCCCTCTCCTGTCCCTGGCCTCTCCTGTCCCTTCTGTCTCCTGTCGCTGCCCTCTCCTGTCCCTGCCCTCTCCTGTCTCTTCCCTCTCCTGTCCCTGGCCTCTCCTGTCCCTTCTGTCTCCTGTCGCTGCCCTCTCCTGTCCCCACTCTTTCCTGTCCCTGCCCTGCCCTGTCCACACCCTCTCATGTCCCCGCCCTCTCCTGTCCCCGCTCTCTCCTGTCCCCACCCTCTCCAGTCCCCACTCTTTCCTGTCCCTGCCCTGTCCCCGCCCTCTCCTGTCCCTGCCCTCTCCTTTCCCCACTGTTTTCTGTCCCTGCCCTGTCCCCACCCTCTCCTGTCCCTGACCTCTCCTGTCCCCGTCATTTTCTGTCCCCGCCCTTTCCTGTCCCTGCCCTCTCCTGTCCCTGCCCTCTCCTGTCCCCGCCCTATCCTGTCCCCACTCTTTCCTGTCCCTGCCCTCTCCTGTCCCCGCCCTATCCTGTCCGCGCCCTATCCTGTCCCCACTCTTTCCTGTCCCTGCCCTTCCCTGTCCCCGTCCTTTCCTGTCGCCGCCCTTTCCTGTCCCTTCCCTCTCCTGTCCCTGCCCTCTCCTATCCCCACCCTTTCCTGTCCCTGCCCTATCCTGTCCCCGCCCTATCCTGTCCCCAATCTTTCCTGTCCCCGCCCTCTCCTGTCCCCGCCCTATCCTGTCCCTGCCCTATCCTGTCCCTGCCCTTCCCTGTTTCCGCCCTCTCCTGTCCCCGTCCTTTCCTGTTCCTTCCCTCTCCTGTCCCCACCCTTTCCTGTCCCTTCCGTCTCCTGTCGCTGCCTTCTCCTGTCCCTACTCTTTCCTGTCCCTGCCCTCTCCTGTCCCTGCCCTCTCCTGTCCCTGCCCTCTCCTGTCCCTTTCATCTCCTGTCGCTGCCCTCTCCTGTCCCCACTCTTTCCTGTCCCTGCCCTGTCCCCACCCTCTCCTGTCTCTTCCCTCTCCTGTCCCTGGCCTCTCCTGTCCCTTCTGTCTCCTGTCGCTGCCCTCTCCTGTCCCTGCCCTCTCCTGTCTCTTCCCTCTCCTGTCCCTGGCCTCTCCTGTCCCTTCTGTCTCCTGTCGCTGCCCTCTCCTGTCCCCACTCTTTCCTGTCCCTGCCCTGCCCTGTCCACGCCCTCTCATGTCCCCGCCCTCTCCTGTCCCCGCTCTCTCCTGTCCCCACCCTCTCCAGTCCCCACTCTTTCCTGTCCCTGCCCTGTCCCCGCCCTCTCCTGTCCCTGCCATCTCCTGTCTCTTCCCTCTCCTGTCCCTGGCCTCTCCTGTCCCTTCTGTCTCCTGTCGCTGCCCTCTCCTGTCCCTGCCCTCTCCTGTCTCTTCCCTCTCCTGTCCCTGGCCTCTCCTGTCCCTTCTGTCTCCTGTTGCTGCCCTCTCCTGTCCCTGCCCTCTCCTGTCTCTTCCCTCTCCTGTCCCTGGCCTCTCCTGTCTCTTCCCTCTCCTGTCCCTGGCCTCTCCTGTCCCTTCTGTCTCCTGTCGCTGCCCTCTCCTGTCCCCACTCTTTCCTGTCCCTGCCCTGCCCTGTCCATGCCCTCTCATGTCCCCGCCCTCTCCTGTCCCCGCTCTCTCTTGTCCCCACCCTCTCCAGTCCCCACTCTTTCCTGTCCCTGCCCTGTCCCCGCCCTCTCCTGTCCCTGCCATCTCCTGTCTCTTCCCTCTCCTGTCCCTGGCCTCTCCTGTCCCTTCTGTCTCCTGTCGCTGCCCTCTCCTGTCCCTGCCCTCTCCTGTCTCTTCCCTCTCCTGTCCCTGGCCTCTCCTGTCCCTTCTGTCTCCTGTCGCTGCCCTCTCCTGTCCCCACTCTTTCCTGTCCCTGCCCTGCCCTGTCCACACCCTCTCATGTCCCCGCCCTCTCCTGTCCCCGCTCTCTCCTGTCCCCACCCTCTCCAGTCCCCACTCTTTCCTGTCCCTGCCCTGTCCCCGCCCTCTCCTGTCCCTGCCCTCTCCTTTCCCCACTGTTTTCTGTCCCTGCCCTGTCCCCACCCTCTCCTGTCCCTGACCTCTCCTGTCCCCGTCATTTTCTGTCCCCGCCCTTTCCTGTCCCTGCCCTCTCCTGTCCCTGCCCTCTCCTGTCCCCGCCCTATCCTGTCCCCACTCTTTCCTGTCCCTGCCCTCTCCTGTCCCCGCCCTATCCTGTCCGCGCCCTATCCTGTCCCCACTCTTTCCTGTCCCTGCCCTTCCCTGTCCCCGTCCTTTCCTGTCGCCGCCCTTTCCTGTCCCTTCCCTCTCCTGTCCCTGCCCTCTCCTATCCCCACCCTTTCCTGTCCCTGCCCTATCCTGTCCCCGCCCTATCCTGTCCCCAATCTTTCCTGTCCCCGCCCTCTCCTGTCCCCGCCCTATCCTGTCCCTGCCCTATCCTGTCCCTGCCCTTCCCTGTTTCCGCCCTCTCCTGTCCCCGTCCTTTCCTGTTCCTTCCCTCTCCTGTCCCCACCCTTTCCTGTCCCTTCCGTCTCCTGTCGCTGCCTTCTCCTGTCCCTACTCTTTCCTGTCCCTGCCCTCTCCTGTCCCTGCCCTCTCCTGTCCCTGCCCTCTCCTGTCCCTTTCATCTCCTGTCGCTGCCCTCTCCTGTCCCCACTCTTTCCTGTCCCTGCCCTGTCCCCACCCTCTCCTGTCTCTTCCCTCTCCTGTCCCTGGCCTCTCCTGTCCCTTCTGTCTCCTGTCGCTGCCCTCTCCTGTCCCTGCCCTCTCCTGTCTCTTCCCTCTCCTGTCCCTGGCCTCTCCTGTCCCTTCTGTCTCCTGTCGCTGCCCTCTCCTGTCCCCACTCTTTCCTGTCCCTGCCCTGCCCTGTCCACGCCCTCTCATGTCCCCGCCCTCTCCTGTCCCCGCTCTCTCCTGTCCCCACCCTCTCCAGTCCCCACTCTTTCCTGTCCCTGCCCTGTCCCCGCCCTCTCCTGTCCCTGCCCTCTCCTTTCCCCACTCTTTTCTGTACCTGCCCTGTCCCCACCCTCTCCTGTCCATGACCTCTCCTGTCCCCGTCATTTTCTGTCCCCGCCCTTTCCTGTCCCTGCCCTCTCCTGTCCCTGCCCTCTCCTGTCCCCGCCCTATCCTGTCCCCACTCTTTCCTGTCCCCGCCCTCTCCTGTCCCCGCCCTCTCCTGTCCCCACCCTATCCTGTCCCCACTCTTTCCTGTCCCTGCCCTCTCCTGTCCCCGCCCTATCCTGTCCCCACTCTTTCCTGTCCCTGCCCTCTCCTGTCCCCGCCCTATCCTGTCCGCGCCCTATCCTGTCCCCACTCTTTCCTGTCCCTGCCCTCCCCTGTCCCCGTCCTTTCCTGTCGCCGCCCTTTCCTGTCCCTTCCTTCTCCTGTCCCTGCCCTCTCCTATCCCCGCCCTTTCCTGTCCCTGCCCTATCCTGTCCCCGCCCTATCCTGTCCCCAATCTTTCCTGTCCCCGCCCTCTCCTGTCCCCGCCCTATCCTGTCCCTGCCCTATCCTGTCCCTGCCCTCCCCTGTTTCCGCCCTCTCCTGTCCCCGTCCTTTCCTGTCCCTTCCCTCTCCTGTCCCCACCCTTTCCTGTCCCTTCCGTCTCCTGTCGCTGCCTTCTCCTGTCCTCACTCTTTCCTGTCCCTGCCCTCTCCTGTCCCTGCCCTCTCCTGTCCCTGCCCTCTCCTGTCGCTGCCCTCTCCTGTCGCTGCCCTCTCCTGTCGCTGCCCTCTCCTGTCCCCACTCTTTCCTGTCCCTGCCCTGTCCCCACCCTCTCCTGTCCCTGCCATCTCCTGTCTCTTCCCTCTCCTGTCCCTGGCCTCTCCTGTCCCTTCTGTCTCCTGTCGCTGCCCTCTCCTGTCCCTGCCCTCTCCTGTCTCTTCCCTCTCCTGTCCCTGGCCTCTCCTGTCCCTTCTGTCTCCTGTCGCTGCCCTCTCCTGTCCCTGCCCTCTCCTGTCTCTTCCCTCTCCTGTCCCTGGCCTCTCCTGTCCCTTCTGTCTCCTGTCGCTGCCCTCTCCTGTCCCTGCCCTCTCCTGTCTCTTCCCTCTCCTGTCCCTGGCCTCTCCTGTCCCTTCTGTCTCCTGTCGCTGCCCTCTCCTGTCCCTGCCCTCTCCTGTCTCTTCCCTCTCCTGTCCCTGGCCTCTCCTGTCCCTTCTGTCTCCTGTCGCTGCCCTCTCCTGTCCCCACTCTTTCCTGTCCCTGCCCTGCCCTGTCCACGCCCTCTCATGTCCCCGCCCTCTCCTGTCCCCGCTCTCTCCTGTCCCCGCTCTCTCCTGTCCCCGCTCTCTCCTGTCCCCGCCCTCTCCAGTCCCCACTCTTTCCTGTCCCTGCCCTGTCCCCGCCCTCTCCTGTCCCTGCCCTCTCCTTTCCCCACTCTTTTCTGTCCCTGCCCTGTCCCCACCCTCTCCTGTCCCTGACCTCTCCTGTCCCCGTCATTTTCTGTCCCCGCCCTTTCCTGTCCCTGCCCTCTCCTGTCCCCGCCCTATCCTGTCCCCACTTTTTCCTGTCCCTGCCCTCTCCTGTCCCCGCCCTATCCTGTCCCCACCCTATCCTGTCCCCACTCTTTCCTGTCCCTTCCCTCTCCTGTCCCTGCCCTCTCCTGTCCCCGCCCTATCCTGTCCCCACTCTTTCCTGTCCCTGCCCTCTCCTGTCCCCGCCCTATCCTGTCCGCGCCCTATCCTGTCCCTACTCTTTCCTGTCCCTGCCCTCCCCTGTCCCCGTCCTTTCCTGTCGCCGCCCTTTCCTGTCCCTTCCCTCTCCTGTCCCTGCCCTCTCCTATCCCCGCCCTTTCCTGTCCCTGCCCTATCCTGTCTCCGCCCTATCCTTTCCCCAATCTTTCCTGTCCCCGCCCTCTCCTGTCCCCACCCTATCCTGTCCCTGCGCTATCCTGTCCCTGCCCTCCCCTGTTTCCGCCCTCTCCTGTCCCCGTCCTTTCCTGTCCCTTCCCTCTCCTGTCCCCACCCTTTCCTGTCCCTTCCGTCTCCTGTCGCTGCCTTCTCCTGTCCCCACTCTTTCCTGTCCCTGCCCTCTCCTGTCCCTGCCCTCTCCTGTCCCTTCCATCTCCTGTCGCTGCCCTCTCCTGTCCCCACTCTTTCCTGTCCCTGCCCTGTCCCCACCCTCTCCTGTCTCTTCCCTCTCCTGTCCCTGGCCTCTCCTGTCCCTTCTGTCTCCTGTCGCTGCCCTCTCCTGTCCCCACTCTTTCCTGTCCCTGACCTGCCCTGTCCACGCCCTCTCATGTCCCCGCCCTCTCCTGTCCCCGCTCTCTCCTGTCCCCACCCTCTCCAGTCCCCACTCTTTCCTGTCCCTGCCCTGTCCCCGCCCTCTCCTGTCCCTGCCCTCTCCTTTCCCCACTCTTTTCTGTCCCTGCCCTGTCCCCACCCTCTCCTGTCCCTGACCTCTCCTGTCCCCGTCATTTTCTGTCCCCGCCCTTTCCTGTCCCTGCCCTCTCCTGTCCCTGCCCTCTCCTGTCCCCGCCCTATCCTGTCCCTGCCCTCTCCTGTCCCCGCCCTATCCTGTCCCCGCCCTATCCTGTCCCTGCCCTCTCCTGTCCCCGCCCTATCCTGTCCCCGCCCTATCCTGTCCCCACTCTTTCCTGTCCCTGCCCTCTCCTGTCCCCGTCCTATCCTGTCCGCGCCCTATCCTGTCCCCACTCTTTCCTGTCCCTGCCCTCCCCTGTCCCCGCCCTTTCCTGTCCCTTCCCTCTCCTGTCCCTGTCCTCTCCTGTCCCCGCCCTTTCCTGTCCCTGCCCTATCCTGTCCCCGCCCTATCCTGTCCCCAATCTTTCCTGTCCCCGCCCTATCCTGTCCCCGCCCTATCCTGTCCCCGCCCTATCCTGTCCCTGCCCTCCCCTGTTTCCGCCCTCTCCTGTCCCCGTCCTTTCCTGTCCCTTCCCTCTCCTGTCCCTGCCCTCTCCTGTCCCCGCCCTTTCCTGTCCTTGCCCTATCCTGTCCCCGCCCTCTCCTGTCCCCGCCCTCTCCTGTCCCCGCCCTATCCTGTCCCCACTCTTTCCTGTCCCTGCCCTCCCCTGTCCCTGCCCTCTCCTTTCCCCACCCTTTCCTGTCCCAGCCCTTTCCTTGCCTTTTCCTGTCCCTGCCCTATCCTGTCCCCGCCCTCTCCTGTCCCCGCCCTCTCCTGTACCCACTCTTTCCTGTCCCTCCCCTCCACTGTCCCCGCCCTCTCCTTTCCCCACCCTTTTCTGTCCCAGCCATTTCCTTGCCTTTTCCTGTCCCTGTCCTTTCCTGTACCTGTCCTCTCTTGTCCCCGTCTGTACCTGCCCTCCCCTGTCCCCGCCCTTTCTCTGCCCTTTCCTCCCCCTCCTCCATTCATAGAAGCTGTATTATCACTTCTTACATTAAAAAGTGCTCTATGAATGGAGGAGGCGGACCCTTCATCCATGCGCCCCTCCTCCATTCATAGAGAACTTATCATTGTGGGAAGTGATAGTACAGCTACTATGAGGACGGAGGAATGAAGATTTCACCATAAATGGTCGCCAGCACAAGGGACAATATCACTAAACTTACACTTTAAGGGAAACATTTCAGATCTAAATAAAATCTTCATTCCTCTAGAAATTGTGATTTTTCTGCTTTTTCTCCCAGAAGTGACTCCATTTCTCCTGGCCGGGGACAGAGGGACATGTGTAATAAAGGAGATTTCACAATGACGAAGTCCTCTATTTATGGGACAAATCACTGTACAAATGTCACATGTCTGCATATGTCAGCGCCATCTCATGGCCATAGTGCAGTATTTTCCTTAACTGAGGTATATAAATAAATATACTGCATTGTGGCCACTAGATGGCGCTGACAAGATAGGAACTAATCATATTAAAGAGAAATATAGCAATTTTTCAATGTCCTTCCTATGAGGTTGTGTGAATGTTTGTCCCATTCTTACAATCAGTCACCTCAGAGCCCTTTACTTCCATATAATCCCACAGAGTCCTCCTCCCAGCTTCCCTCCTTCACTGACAATCACTCCTCACACCGACACCAGTGGCACCACCAACACAGGGACATTTATTCCTTCCAGTGACACCAACACAGGGACATTTATTCCTTCCAGTGACACCAACACAGGGACATTTGTTCCTTCCAGTGACACCAACACAAGGACATTTATTCCTTCCAGTGACACCACCAACACAAGGATATTTGTTCCTTCCAGTGACACCAACACAGGGACATTTATTCCTTCCAGTGACACCAACACAGGGACATTTATTCCTTCCAGTGACACCAACACAGGGACATTTGTTCCTTCCAGTGACACCAACACAGGGACATTTATTCCTTCCAGTGACACCACCAACACAAGGATATTTGTTCCTTCCAGTGACACCAACACAGGGACATTTATTCCTTCCAGTGACACCAACACAGGGACATTTATTCCTTCCAGTGACACCAACACAGGGACATTTGTTCCTTCCAGTGACACCAACACAGGGACATTTGTTCCTTCCAGTGACACCAACACAAGGACATTTGTTCCTTCCAGTGACACCACCAACACAAGGATATTTGTTCCTTCCAGTGACACCACCAACAAGGACATGTGTTTCTTTTAGTGACACCACCAACACAAGGACATTTGTTCCTTCCAGTGACACCACCAACACAGGGACATTTGTTCCTTCCAGTGACACCACCAACACAGGGACATTTGTTCCTTCCAGTGACACCACCAACACAGGGACATTTGTTCCTTCCAGTGACACCACCAACACAAGGATATTTGTTCCTTCCAGTGACACCAACAACAAGGACATGTGTTCCTTTTAGTGACACCACCAACACAAGGACATTTGTTCCTTTCAGTGACACCAACACAAGGACATTTGTTCCTTCCAGTGACACCACCAACACAAGGACATTTGTCCCTTCCAGTGACACCACCAACACAAGGACATTTGTTCCCTCCAGTGACACCACCAACACAGGGACATTTGTTCCCTCCAGTGACACCACCAACACAGGGACATTTGTTCCTTCCAGTGATACCACCAACACAAGGACATTTGTCCCTTCCAGTGACACCACCAACACAAGGACATTTGTTCCCTCCAGTGACACCACCAACACAGGGACATTTGTTCCTTCCAGTGACACCACCAACACAAGGACATTTGTTCCTTCCAGTGACACCACCAACACAAGGACATTTGTTCCTTCCAGTGATACCACCAACACAAGGACATTTGTTCCTTCCAGTGATACCACCAACACAAGGACATTTTTCCTTTCAGTGACACCAACACAAGGACATTTGTTCCTTCCAGTGACACCACCAACACAAGGACATTTGTTCCTTCCAGTGACACCACCAACACAAGGACATTTGTTCCTTCCAGTGACACCACCAACACAAGGACATTTGTTCCTTCCAGTGATACCACCAACACAAGGACATTTTTCCTTTCAGTGACACCAACACAAGGACATTTGTTCCTTCCGGTGACACCACCAACACAAGGACATTTGTTCCTTCCAGTGACACCACCAACACAAGGACATTTGTTCCTTCCAGTGATACCACCAACACAAGGACATTTTTCCTTTCAGTGACACCAACACAAGGACATTTGTTCCTTCCAGTGACACCACCAACACAAGGACATTTGTTCCTTCCAGTGATACCACCAACACAAGGACATTTTTCCTTTCAGTGACACCAACACAAGGACATTTTTTCCTTCCAGTGACACCACCAACACAAGGACATTTGTTCCTTCCAGTGACACCACCAACACAAGGACATTTGTTCCTTCCAGTGACATCACCAATACAAGGACATTTGT
Source organism: Aquarana catesbeiana (assembly GCF_042186555.1). Taxonomy (NCBI): domain Eukaryota; kingdom Metazoa; phylum Chordata; class Amphibia; order Anura; family Ranidae; genus Aquarana; species Aquarana catesbeiana. The sequence continues at coordinate 7,974,145 of NC_133325.1, forward strand.
TCCTTCCGGTTGTTGTAATATGTTCACCGATTTATGTGGGACATTGTTGTGTGTATGTACACATGCAGTCAATGTTGACCGAATGGTTGATTTGTCCAACTGAATTTTAACAGCTGAAGACTCTTTGATGTGTTAATCTTATGCAAGTCTATTTGAACATTCCAAGGGCTCAAAAGGGTGTTCTGTTTATCTAATTAATATATCTAAAGGGGACTTGTTGATGTTGATAAGCGGGAGTGCAAATTGGGGTGGTTCATGGCTGTTCAAGTCCTAAATTGAAACGGCCAATCAAATTGCTCAGCCATTCAATATTTAGTGAATATAACACGGCATTCAGTCTATAGGTTGGGGGGAGTGAGGCTCGTCTGTGTATGAGTGAGGCTTGTCTGTGTATGCACACTCGGACCTAAGACATGGGGTTCTGAATTATATCTCCTCTGTCGGATTTCTTTGTCATCTGTGGACTTTGGACTTTGTTCTGTGTTGGAAGTCAATAAAGTGCATCTCTCTGGAAGAATTGGGTTGCTGCGGAAGAGTACTTACATCATCATCATTATAATAACCACTAATTGATTATCATACCCACTCTACATCATATCACCCAGTATATATTAATATAGACCCGATCACTACACCGGTGACACCACCAATACAGGGACATTTGTTCATTTCAGTGACACCACCAACACAAGGACATTTGTTCCTTCCAGTGATACCACCAACACAAGGACATTTGTTCCTTCCAGTGACACCAAGACATGGACATTTGTTCCTTCCAGTGATACCACCAACACAAGGACATTTGTTCCTTCCAGTGACACCAACACAAGGACATTTGTTCCTTCCAGTGACACCAACACAAGGACATTTGTTCCTTCCAGTGACACCACCAACACAAGGACATTTGTTCCTTCCAGTGACACCAAGACAAGGACATTTGTTCCTTCCAGTGACACCACCAACACAAGGACATTTGTTCCTTCCAGTGACACCACCAACACAAGGACATTTGTTCCTTCCAGTGACACCACCAACACAAGGACATTTGTTCCTTCCAGTGACACCACCAACACAAGGACATTTGTTCCTTCCAGTGACACCAACACAAGGACATTTGTTCCTTCCAGTGACACCACTATTGGTACCATTTCAGCACATGTCACAAACATTACATACATTGCAAACCTTACACCACTATTATCCCCACCCCCATCTCCACCAGAGGGAGGGGGTGGGTGGGCAGTTTACCATCTTTCTCCCGGAACTGACTGTAGGAATGTGACAAACATTCAAAAGACAAACAATGATAAGTTCTCTATGAATGGAGGAGGGGCGGATGGATGAAGGGTCCGCCTCCTCCATTCATAGAGCACTTTTCATTGTGAGAAAGGATATTATAGCTTCTGCGAATGGAGGAGGGGAGGAAAGGGTGGGCACAGAAAAGGGCGGGGACAGGAGAGGGTGGGAACATGAGAGGGCGGGGACAAGAGAGGATGGGGACAAGAGAGGGCGGGGACAGGAGAGGGCGGGACAGGAGAGGACGGGGACAGGAGAGGGTGGGGACAGGAGAGGGCGGGACAGGAGAGGACGGGACAGGAGAGGACGGGGACAGGAGAGGACGGGACAGGAGAGGACGGGGACAGGAGAGGGTGGGGACAGGAGAGGGCGGGACAGGAGAGGACGGGGACAGGAGAGGGTGGGGACAGGAGAGGACGGGGACAGGGGAGGGAGGGGACAGAAGAGGGAGGGGACAGGAGAGGGCGGGGACAGGAGAGGGCAGGGAAAGGAAAGGGCGGGTACAAGAGAGGGCAGGGACAGAAGAGGGAGGGGACAGGAAATTGCAGGGACATGAAAGTGTAATCGGGGATCTGATGATTACATGTTTTGTTGTCCCCCTGCGAGGAGATGCCGCTGATCGGCTCTGTCAGTGTGAGGTGAGGAGCGCCGGTTACTGGCATCTCCGTGTTTACATGTGACCGGCTGTGATTGGACAAAGCTGATCACATGGTTAAAGAGCTGCATCCCTTTACAGAGATCAGGGTCATGGCGTGGCCGCGATGGGCGTGTGAGAGTGGCAGTCCTGGGACACTGTCATATGACGTCCACCCAGAATTAGAGAAGCACCGCCCCACTGTCATATGACGTCCACCCAGAATTAGAGAAGCACCGCCCCACTGTCATATGACGTCCACCCAGAATTAGAGAAGCACCGCCCCACTGTCATATGACGTCCACCCAGAATTAGAGAAGCACCGCCCCACTGTCATATGACGTCCACCCAGAATTAGAGAAGCACCGCCCCACTGTCATATGACGTCCACCCAGAATTAGAGAAGCACCGCCCCACTGTCATATGACGTCCACCCAGAATTAGAGAAGCACCGCCCCACTGTCATATGACGTCCACCCAGAATTAGAGAAGCACCGCCCCACTGTCATATGACGGCGGGCGGCATGTGGTTAATAAATAAACGTTGATTGATATTAAACCCAATCGCAAACATTTATTATATTGCTGCTTAGCAATTCTTAGATGTGACGGCTGCATTTGTTTTATTTTTTCATGCTTTCTTTCTTCTATTTTCATCTCATGATCCTGCCAGTAAGTCTGTTGTTTTTCAACAGAACAAGCTCTCTTCCAGATGTATCAGTTACAGGGATGAGACAAACCATTTACCACTGACAGGGGCGCTTACAATGATCAGCTTTTATTTATTCATGTGAAACATTTATCCTAAAAGGAAGAAAAACTGCTATTGTAACGGATTATAAAGTGTAAGATGGAGTTTCAGTTTGTCAGTATATCTAAATCTGCTAGTACATCTAACACCCCCCTAGACTGACAATGCTGCTGTCCAAAGGTGCCTCCTGTGCTCCTCCATACAGAGTGGGGGCGCTCTAATACAGGAAGTGTGTTACTGGCCAGATCATCAGATGAAAATAGAGAAGAAAAGACTAAAAAAAGAAAACTAATGCAGCCGCCACATCGAATGATTGGAAAGCTGCAATATGTGAGATTTCTGGTTTTGGGTTTAATATCTCTTTATAAATCTACAGTTATAAAAAATAAAAATATAAATCCTGAATCTGCTGACTTCTAATAAACAGACACTTACCTGCCCAGGGATCCAGCGCTGTACTCACCCGGGCCGGTTCTTTGCCAGTCTTTGGGTCATCAGAGTTGCCATCTTGTCTGTAGAATGGCGGCTGTGACTTCCTGATGTTTCACAGCTGGCTCCCCGCTGTGCATGCACAAGATGCAGGCTGGGAGGGGGAGGAGCCTAGGTGAGAGAAGTGGGAGGCGGCTTCTGTCAGAAATAAGTGGGCGTAGTGGTAGAGGAGGACAATCTCTGTACATTTCGATCTCTGTTGGTGGGAATTCTCCGGGTGGCATGCATGGACATCTAAGTGATGTTTGGTGATTGGAAAAGCAGCCCCTTAAATTTTCCTCTCACCTACTCACATTTTGCGAGTGGAAATTGAGGGGTTGCGATCTGGGCTGCCTGCGTGGGAGGGGGGGGCACCGCTGGTGGGGTTGATCGGGAGCCATTCTCCCAGAGATCGCCTGGGGGAGGAAGAGGAGAGCCGTGGGATAGCACGCTGTTACCGGCGCTTACATTAGAATTGTCTCCGCTCTGCTGGACACAGCCCCGCCTCCTCCTGATCGGCGCCTGTGATAGACAGAATGCTGGTCCAATGCTGGGATGGGTTCTGTCTATCACAGGTGCAGGTCAGGAGGAGGCTGGGCTGTGTCCAGCAGAGCGGAGACAATTATAATGTAAGCGCCGGTAACAGCGTGCTATCCCGCGGCTCTCTTCTTCCTCCAGCCATGCATTCCTCTGCCCAGGCGAGGCTTCAATGGGCACAGTGAGACTGCATTGGGCACAGTGAGGGTGATATGGGCACAGTGTGGTTGCAATGGGCACAGTGTGGCTGCAATGGGCACAGTGAGACTGCAACGGGCACAGTGAGGCTGATATGGGCACAGTGAGACTGCAATGGGCACAGTAAGACTGCAATGGGCACAGTGAGACTGATATGGGCACAGTGTGGCTGCAATGGGCACAGTGTGGCTGCAATGGGCACAGTGAGGCTGATATGGGCACAGTGAGGCTGATATGGGCACAGTGAGGCTGCAATGGGCACAGTGAGACTGCAACGGGCACAGAGAGGCTGATATGGGCACAGTGAGACTGCAACGGGCACAGAGAGGCTGATATGGGCACAGTGTGGCTGCAATGGTGGGCACAGGTGAGGCTGCACTGAAAAAGTTGTTGTTAATATTTATTTTTGTAACTTATTTTTGCATAAAACTTTTAGGTGTCATTTTGAGATAACTTATGAGGGCGTGTTTAGGGGCGGGGCAGGGTTAGGGTTGGGTGGGGCACTGGTGGCGAGTAACCCTTGAGGTCTGGCTAGTAGTTTAGGACTTGAAATTTCGATCCCTGGTAATAGAATGTATAAACAACTGACTTCATCTCAGATTCTCTTCCATTTTACATAAAGTAGAAGTGAACTTTTCCTGTGTGTGAGTTTTGCCACAATCAGCTGTAAAGTCTGCATAGAACCGCCCCCTATGATGAGATATTGGGGTTGGGCCGAATCTGTGTCAGCAAAAGTCATCAGCTATTTCTTGTTATCTAGTCAGCAGCCGAACTCTTGATAAGAAAGTGCTGAGTGTGAAGTCTGAATAATCCCTTATGCCCTGTACACACGGTCGGATTTTACGACAAAGAAAGTGCGATTGGATTGTGTTGTCTGAAATTCTGATCGTGTGTGGGCTCCATCGGAATTTTTCCATCAGAATTTCCGACACACAAAGTTTGAGAGCTGCATATAAAATTTTCCGACAACAAAATCCGATCGTTTAAATTCTGATCGTGTGTAGACAAATCCGATGCACAAAGTGCCACGCATGCTCAGAATAAATTAAAAGACGAAAGCTATTGGCTACTGCCCCGTTTATTGTCCCGACGTACGTGTTTTACGTCACCGCGTTCAGAATGATCAGATTTTCCGACAACTTTGTGCGACCGTGTGTATGCAAGACAAGTTTGAGCCAACATCCGTCGGAAAAAATCAGACGGATTTTGTTGTCAGAATGTCTGACTGTGTGTACAGGGCATTAGACATGTATTTTTACTGGTATATATACTAGTATTGTATTAAGTCAGAGATCTTATGAACACACTCCAGCCTGTTTCCCGTGTCTCATTTGGTCTCTCACAGATCTGAGGGTCCCGGTGGTCTGCCTGCATAAACCAGGGTGGTCCTCAAGGTGTAGAATTCCTTTCAGTGATGTCTGCCCACTTTCTGATGCTGTATATTATACCCGCTGTGGACGGGCATTACCTTTCTCCTCTATGGAGACCGGAGTTGGCTCTACAACAGGTGGGGGTTCTCCCTCTCTGCAGATGAGGAGATGAAATCACAGAGGAGACACAAGGATCCACACAACACCAGATCTAAATCCTCGGACGGAGGCTCTTTACCATGTGATCAGCTGTGACCAATCACAGCGTCAACCAGGAAGTGCCGGTAAATGGCTTTCCTCAGTTCATGCTGACAAGGGGAGCCGATCAATGTCAGAGGGGGGTCTGTGCTGATAATGAGCCCCCATTAAATGTGCAACCATAATGACAATCAGTGCCCATCAGCTGCCTGTCAGTGCCCATAACAGTGCCAATCAGTGCCCATCAGCTGCCTGTCAGTGCCAATCACAGTTCCAATCAGTGCCCATCAGTAACACCTGTCAGTACCTCATCATCAATGCTGCCCATCAATGCAATCTATTAGTGTCCATCAGGTCCAACCTCAGTGCCAAGTGCTGCCCATCAGTGCTGCATATAAGTGCTGCCTATCGGTGCCCATCAGTGCCTCCTATCAGTGCTGCCTATCGGTGCCCATCAGTGCCGCCTATCAGTGCTGCCTATCAGTGCCCATAAGTGCTGCATATCAGTGCTGCCTATCAGTGCTGCATATCAATGCTGCCCATCAGTGCTGCATATCAGTGCCACCTATCAGTGCTACATATCAGTGCCACCTATTGGTGCCCATCATTGCTGCATATCAGTGCTGCATATCAGTGCCTCCTATCAGTGCCCATCAGTGCTGCATATCAGTGCTGCCTATCGGTGCCCATCAGTGCTGCATATCAGTGCCACCTATTAGTGCTTCATATCAGTGCCGCCTATCAGTGCCCATCAGTGCTGCATATCAGTGCCGCCTATTAGTGCTGCATATCAGTGCCCATCAGTGCTGCATATCAGTGCCCATCAGTGCTGCATATCAGTGTTGCCTATCGGTGCCCATCAGTGCTGCATATCAGTGCCTCCTATCAGTGCCCATCAGTGCTGCATATCAGTGCCACCTATTAGTGCTGCATATCAGTGCCACCTATTAGTGCTGCATATCAGTGCCGCCTATCAGTGCTGCATATCAGTGCCACCTACCAGTGCCCATCAGTGCTGCATATCAGTGCCGCCTGTCAGTGCCCATCAGTGCTGCATATCAGTGCTGCATATCAGTGCCACCTATCAGTGCCACCTATCAGTGCTGCATATCAGTGTCACCTATCAGTGCTGCATATCAGTGCTGCCTATTGGTGCCCATCAGTGCTGCATATCAGTGCCACCTATCAGTGCTGCATATCAATGCTGCCCATCAGTGCTGCATATCAGTGCCACCTATCAGTGCTACATATCAGTGCCACCTATTGGTGCCCATCATTGCTGCATATCAGTGCTGCATATCAGTGGCTCCTATCAGTGCCCATCAGTGCTGCATATCAGTGCTGCCTATCGGTGCCCATCAGTGCTGCTTATCAGTGTCACCTATTAGTGCTGCATATCAGTGCCGCCTATCAGTGCCCATCAGTGCTGCATATCAGTGCTGCCTATTGGTGCCCATCAGTGCTGCATATCAGTGCCACCTATTGGTGCCCATCATTGCTGCATATCAGTGCTGCATATCAGTGCCGCCTACCAGTGCCCATCAGTGCTGCATATCAGTGCCACCTATCGGTGCCCATCAGTGCTGCATATCAGTGCCACCTATCAGTGCTGCATATCAGTGCCACCTATCAGTGCTGCATATCAGTGTCACCTATTAGTGCTGCATATCAGTGCCCATCAGTGCTGCATATCAGTGCCTCCTATCGGTGCCCATCAGTGCTGCATATCATTCCCACCTATCAGTGCTGCCTATCGGTGCCCATCAGTGCTGCATATCAGTGCCGCCTATCAGTGCTGCATATCAGTGCCGTCTATCAGTGCTGCATATCAGTGCTGCATATCAATGCTGCCTATTAGTGCTACATATCAGTGCCACCTATTGGTGCCCATAATTGCTGCATATCAGTGCTGCCTATTGGTGCCCATCAGTGCTGCATATCAGTGCCACCTATCAGTGCTGCATATCAGTGCCGCCTATCGGTGCCCATCAGTGCTGCATATCAATACTGCCCATCAGTGCTGCATATCAGTGCCGCCCATCAGTGCTGCATATCAGTGCCACCTATCAGTGCTTCATATCAGTGCCGCCCATCAGTGCTGCATATCAGTGCCACCTATCAGTGCTGCATATCAGTGCCACCAACCAGTGCCGCATATCAGTGCCTCCTATTGGTGCTGCATATCAGTGCCTCCTATCAGTGCTGCATGTCAGTGCCACCTATCAGTGCTGCATATTAGTGCCACCTATCGGTGCTTCATATCAGTGCCACCAATCAGTGCTGCATATCAGTGCCTCCTATTGGTGCTGCATATCAGTGCCTCCTATTGGTGCTGCATATCAGTGCCTCCTATTGGTGCTGCATATCAGTGCCTCCTATTGGTGCTGCATATCAGTGCCTCCTATTGGTGCTGCATATCAGTGCCTCCTATCGGTGCTGCATATCAGTGCCTCCTATCGGTGCTGAATATCAGTGCCACCTATCAGTGCTGCATATGAGTGGTGCCTCCTCAGTGCCCATCAATTCTACATATCAGTGCCCGTTAGTGAAGGAGAAAACAACATTTTATAACAGAAACAAACATTTTTTTTTTCAAAATTGTTGCTTTTTTTTGTTTATAGTGCAGAAAATACCCCCCCCCCCCCCCCCAGGTGATCAAATACCACCAAAATAAATCTCTATTTGTGGGAAGAAAATGATAAAAATGTCCTCTGTGTACGGTGTTGTATGACCGCGTAATTGTCATTCAAAGTGTGACAGCGCTGAAAGGTGAAACTTGTCCTGGGCAGGAAGGGGGAGGGGAGTGTCCGGTACTGAAGGGGTTAAGGTGGTAATTCAATTATTAAACTCACTTGGTGCCTTATCTGCATTAAATCAGCCTCAGAACCCGAGTAATTCACATGTAATTTATATGTAATTTATATGTAATTCACATGTAATTTATATGTAATTTATATGTAATTCACATGTAATTCACATGTAATTTATATGTAATTCACATGTAATTCACATGTAATTTATATGTAATTCACATGTAATTTATATGTAATTTATATGTAATTCACATGTAATTCACATGTAATTTATATGTAATTCACATGTAATTCACATGTAATTTATATGTAATTCACATGTAATTTATATGTAATTTATATGTAATTCACATGTAATTTATATGTAATTTATATGTAATTCACATGTAATTCACATGTAATTTATATGTAATTTATATGTAATTCACATGTAATTTATATGTAATTTATATGTAATTCACATGTAATTTATATGTAATTTATATGTAATTTATATGTAATTCACATGTAATTTATATGTAATTCACATGTTCGGGTTTAAACTCGGAGAGGCACCTACACAACATTCTCACCTCGTCCATCTAGACTGGTCACTGGAACTTCTTCTACAGGCTCTGATCACTTCCCTCCTCTGCTAGAGGCACTTTATTAGGATCTATAGAGGGACAACACTGACCTGGTTTTCTACAACGAGGGAGGTGATCTGTGAGTTCTGTGTTGGGGGAGGGGTGAGAAGTCGGAGAGGGATGTTTGTGGGGGAGGGGTGAGAAGTCGGGGAGGGCTGTGTATGGGGGAGGGGTGAGAAGTCGGGGAGGGATGTGTATGGGGGAGGGGTGAGAAGTCGGGGAGGGGTGAGAAGTCGGGGAGGGATGTTTATCGGGGAGGGGTGAGAAGTCCGGGAGGGGTGTGTGTGGGGGAGGGGTGAGAAGTCAGGGAGTGCTGTGTATGGGGGAGGGGTGAGAAGTCGGGGAGGGGTGAGAAGTCGGGGAGGGATGTGTATGGGGGAGGGGTGAGAAGTTGGGGAGGGATGTGTATGGGGGAGGGGTGAGAAGTCGGGGAGGGGTGAGAAGTTGGGGAGGGATGTGTATGGGGGAGGGGTGAGAAGTTGGGGAGGGATGTGTATGGGGGAGGGGTGAGAAGTCGGGGAGGAATGTGTATGGGGGAGGGGTGAGAAGTCAGGGAGGGGTGTGTATGGGGGAGGGGTGAGAAGTCGGGGAGGGGTGTGTATGGGGGAGGGGTGAGAAGTCGGGGAGGGGTGTGTATGGGGGAGGGGTGAGAAGTCGGGGAGGGGTGTGTATGGGGGAGGGGTGAGAAGTCAGGGAGGGCTGTGTATGGGGGAGGGGTGAGAAGTTGGGGAGGGCTGTGTATGGGGGAGGGGTGAGAAGTCGGGGAGGGCTGTGTATGGGGGAGGGGTGAGAAGTTGGGGAGGGATGTGTATGGGGGAGGGTTGAGAAGTCGGGGAGGGATGTGTATGGGGGAGGGGTGAGAAGTCGGGGAGGGCTGTGTATGGGGGAGGGGTGAGAAGTTGGGGAGGGATGTGTATGGGGGAGGGGTGAGAAGTCGGGGAGGGCTGTGTATGGGGGAGGGGTGAGAAGTCGGGGAGGAATGTGTATGGGGGAGGGGTGAGAAGTCGGGGAGGGTTGTGTATGGGGGAGGGGTGAGAAGTCGGGGAGGGGTGTGTATGGGGGAGGGGTGAGAAGTCGGGGAGGGGTGTGTATGGGGGAGGGGTGAGAAGTCGGGGAGGGGTGTGTATGGGGGAGGGGTGAGAAGTCAGGGAGGGCTGTGTATGGGGGAGGGGTGAGAAGTCGGGGAGGGTTGTGTATGGGGGAGGGGTGAGAAGTCGGGGAGGGATGTGTATGGGGGAGGGGTGAGAAGTCAGGGAGGGATGTGTATGGGGGAGGGGTGAGAAGTCGGGGAGGGGTGTGTATGGGGGAGGGGTGAGAAGTCGGGGAGGGGTGTGTATGGGGGAGGGGTGAGAAGTCAGGGAGGGCTGTGTATGGGGGAGGGGTGAGAAGTCGGGGAGGGCTGTGTATGGGGGAGGGGTGAGAAGTCGGGGAGGGCTGTGTATGGGGGAGGGGTGAGAAGTTGGGGAGGGATGTGTATGGGGGAGGGTTGAGAAGTTGGGGAGGGGTGAGAAGTCGGGGAGGAATGTGTATGGGAGAAGGGTGAGAAGTCGGGGAGGGCTGTGTATGGGGGAGGGGTGAGAAGTCGGGGAGGGTTGTGTATGGGGGAGGGGTGAGAAGTCGGGGAGGGTTGTGTATGGGGGAGGGTTGAGAAGTCGGGGAGGGGTGAGAAGTCGGGGAGGAATGTGTATGGGAGAAGGGTGAGAAGTCGGGGAGGGCTGTGTATGGGGGAGGGGTGAGAAGTCGGGGAGGGTTGTGTATGGGGGAGGGGTGAGAAGTCGGGGAGGGGTGTGTATGGGGGAGGGGTGAGAAGTCGGGGAGGGATGTGTATGGGGGAGGGGTGAGAAGTCGGGGAGGGTTGTGTATGGGGGAGGGGTGAGAAGTCGGGGAGGGCTGTGTATGGGGGAGGGGTGAGAAGTCGGGGAGGGTTGTGTATGGGGGAGGGGTGAGAAGTCGGGGAGGGATGTGTATGGGGGAGGGGTGAGAAGTCGGGGAGGGATGTGTATGGGGGAGGGGTGAGAAGTTGGGGAGGGATGTGTATGGGGGAGGGGTGAGAAGTTGGGGAGGGATGTGTATGGGGGAGGGGTGAGAAGTTGGGGAGGGATGTGTATGGGGGAGGGGTGAGAAGTCGGGGAGGGTTGTGTATGGGGGAGGGGTGAGAAGTCGGGGAGGGCTGTGTATGGGGGAGGGGTGAGAAGTTGGGGAGGGATGTGTATGGGGGAGGGGTGAGAAGTTGGGGAGGGATGTGTATGGGGGAGGGGTTAAGAAGTCGGGGAGGGATGTGTATGGGGGAGGGGTGAGATGTCGGGGAGGGCTGTGTATGGGGGAGGGGTGAGAAGTCGGGGAGGGATGTGTATGGGGGCGGGGTGAGATGTCGGGGAGGGCTGTGTATGGGGGAGGGGTGAGAAGTCGGGGAGGTCTGTTTATGGGGGAGGGGTGAGAAGTCAGGGAGGGCTGTGTATGGGGGAGGGGTGAGAAGTCGGGGAGGGCTGTTTATGGGGGAGGGGTGAGAAGGCGGGGAGGGATGTGTATGGGGGAGGGGTGAGAAGTCGGGGAGGGTTGTGTATGGGGGAGGGGTGAGAAGTCGGGGAGGGATGTTTATGGGGGAGGGGTGAGAAGTTGGGGAGGGCTGTGTATGGGGGAGGGGTGAGATGTCGGGGAGGGCTGTATATGGGGGAGGGGAGGGATGTGTATGGGGGAGGGGCGGTTACATGTAATGAGAAGTACAGACACTCTCTCTAATATTAGAGGACAGGATTGGACAATTCCAGTAGAGGGGGAGGGGAGGGGGGTGGTAACATTGGGGCTCAGTCACAGCACACAGCCCATGGTATTGTGTGTATAATGAGTGTTCTCTGGTGTGCAGTGTGGGGGCGCTGTTGTGCAGTGTAATGAGGTGTTAGGCTCTCTTCTATAGAATTCTATGGGCTCTTTGTAATATTATACAAGGTGTGGGAACGATCGGCACAAACAATACAACCTCACATTGTTTTCTTTGATGGTGACGGAAGCCATAGAACATCGGGAACATCGCCTTGTTCAGCTGCCCATACACTCGTACAATCTCCTTCCAATCTTTTCATTGGAAGATCCTTCCCTCCATTCTCTTATGGTTAGTGGAGGGAAATGGAAGTGTGTGATGGCGGTGATGAGGAAATTGGAAGGAGTCGGATGGAAAATGTTTCTGGAATGAAGAAATTTCTAGCAGTGAATGAGATTTCATTCAGGAAAGTCCAATCATTCCAAACACACGATTGTTTCCAAGCACATTCAAAGGACATTCACCATTGGAGTCATTGAATGTACTGATGAGAATTGTCATACGAACGTTCATTTGTTCAAATCCTCAGTCAGCCCTCCCGCAGCAGCCAGCGTTCAGAGAGGCCTGGAGTGAGGGAATGAAAAAGACTAGCAGAGGGTCGGCATGACAAGGTGATAAGGGAACAGCATGGGGTTGACAAAATAGTGAGAAGATTGGGGGATTAATGATTGGAGGAGAAATGGGAATAGGTGGGGTTTAGTTTATTTAAGGACGAAGGGGGGTGACCCGGGCAACACTGCAGGGGATCATGTCAGAGAAACAGTTTGTGTTCCTCACACTGCTCAGCAATGGCGGATATTGACCTTCTTTCAGCTCAGCTGCGGGCGGCTGCCGCCTACAAGGGCCCAGGATGGCTGCAGAGCCAACTGGCCCCTCTCCTGACAGAAAAGGCCTCTGTATTGGCAGGGGAGGAGGACCTCCCGTGTGCTCGGAGGTCTCGGCCTCCGGACCATTTTTCCCCAGGAGCTTCCCCCAGAACTGCGCACCACAGTAGAAGCCCCCCTGACCAGGACCTATCCAGGCCCCCAGCAAAACACCAGATGGTTTCAGCTGGGACCGGGCCGGGGTGGAATCCTCCCCACCAGCGGAGCTCCGTGGACGGGGCCTCGCGGAGTGCCTCTTACATCAGGTGTCCCCAGCGGAGGGCCTCTTACATCAGGTGTCCCCAGCGGAGGGCCTCTTACATCAGGTGTCCCCAGCGGAGGGCCTCTTACATCAGGTGTCCCCAGCGGAGGGCCTCTTACATCAGGTGTCCCCAGCGGAGGGCCTCTTACATCAGGTGTCCCCAGCGGAGAGCCTCTTACATCAGGTGTCCCCAGCGGAGAGCCTCTTACATCAGGTGTCCCCAGCGGAGAGCCTCTTACATCAGGTGTCCCCAGCGGAGAGCCTCTTACATCAGGTGTCCCCAGCGGAGAGCCTCTTACATCAGGTGTCCCCAGCGGAGAGCCTCTTACATCAGGTGTCCCCAGCGGAGAGCCTCTTACATCAGGTGTCCCCAGCGGAGAGCCTCTTACATCAGGTGTCCCCAGCGGAGAGCCTCTTACATCAGGTGTCCCCAGCGGAGAGCCTCTTACATCAGGTGTCCCCAGCAGAGAGCCTCTTACATCAGGTGTCCCCAGTGGAGAGCCTCTTACGTCAGGTGTCCCCAGCGGAGAGCCTCTTACATCAGGTGTCCCCAGCGGAGTGTTGGCTGCAGATGGAGTGTTGGCTGCAGTCTAGCTACATCTCCTCAAGAGTGGTGACAAGGGGGGAGAGGTGTGTGGGTGGAGGCATGGTGACTTGGGGTGTTACAGGCTGACTTGGAGAAGGGTGGAGGCATAGTGGTGATTTGGGGGTGCAGGCATGATGGTGACCTGGGGGGTGCAGGCATGGTGGTGACTAGGCCGGAGGGGGTGCAGGCATGGTGGTGACATGGGGAGGAGCCGGGTGCAGGCATGGTGTTCACATGGGGAGGAGGGGTGCAGGTATGGTGGTGACATGGGGGGGACAGGTATGGTGATGACATGGGGGAGGGGGCAGGTATGGTGGTGACATGGGGGGAGGGGGCTGCAGGTATGGTGGTGATATGGGGGGAGGGGGTGCAGGCATGGTGGTGACATGGGGAGGAGCCGGGTGCAGGCATGGTGTTCACATGGGGAGGAGGGGTGCAAGTATGGTGGTGACATGGGGGGGGACAGGTATGGTGATGACATGGGGGAGGGGGCAGGTATGGTGGTGACATGGGGGGAGGGGGCTGCAGGTATGGTGGTGATATGGGGGGAGGGGGTGCAGGTATAGTGGCGACATGGGGGGAACAGGTATGGTGATGACATGGGGGAGGGGGGGCAGGTTATGGTGATGACATGGGGGGAGGGGGTGCAGGTATGGTGGTGACACGGGGGGAATCAGGTATAGTGGTGACACGGGGGAAAGGGGGTGCAGGTATGGTGGTGACATGGGGGGTGAAGGTATGGTGGTGACATGGGGGGAGGGGGGTGCAGGTATGGTGGTGACACGGGGGAGGGGGTGCAGGTATGGTGGTTACACAGGGGGGTGCAGGTATTGTGGTGACATTGGGTGCAAGGGGGGAGCCAGGACCATCAGTGCACTGTCCCCACCAGTGAGCCCTGGTCCTTCCATCAGTGGCACTCTTCAGACACACGGGGCGGAGCGGAGGGTTGGTGGCGGCGTGTGGAGACTGAACATTTCCTTGTGTTCAGTGGAGAGAGGGGAGGGGTCGCCAATCTCTGCAGCCAATAGGCTTCAGTGTACAATAGAATTTTCTATTTGTACACTGAAGAGAGAAGTCGATTGGCTGCCCCTCTCCTCTGCACTGAACACAAGGGGAAACAACGCTCGTGGAGGCGACGGAGGCCATTTTTGTGTAGCCGTTGCCGTTTTTTGCCAAAAACATTCCCGATCTTCTCGGGACAAAACCAAAATCCCGGAAAAACAATCGGGACAACCTTTAATCGGGACGAGGGTTCCACAATCAAAATTGTCCCGGGAAAATCGGGACTGTTGGCAACTATGCATACACACATACAGAAAGCCTTTTCAAAAACGGCAGTTCTTCACCTTCCCTCTTCCTGCCGGGTACTGCACTGTAGGGGGAGACAACGAGCACAGCACACACTGCTTTCACTTTAGATCAGTGTGAAGAGCTCCCCGCACAGTGCTGATTACAGTTCAGCCGACGATTGGGGAGCTCGGTCTCAGCCGCCCGAGACATACAGGGGACCCTCAAGGGCCCCCTGCAGCATGGGGCCCGGGCACCATGGCGACCTCAGCGACCCCTATAATTCCACCACTGCCACAATAATGATCACCACTGTAAATTCTCTGGGTAAATAAAAAGGTCTACACTTCACCAGCAGAAATTCCAAATCTGTCCAACAATAAGTGTCCTCAAGTTTACTATCAGAGCACCACTCATTTAAAACATAAATACAAAGGCCGCCTCCTTTGCTCTTCCCTGAATTGCTGTTTCTAACCTGGCGATAGAAAGTGCGGCCAGATATGTGCGTAATAGTGTCCTCTACAAGAGGATGAAGCCACCTTTCAGTTATTATCAACAGACGGTACTCTTTAACCAAACTGCATGTAGCGATCTGCAACTCATCCATTTTAGGCCCCATTCACACCTGAGCCCCCATTCACACCCGAGCGTAGTGTTTTCAGGCAGAAAGTCGCGTGATTTTGTACAGTTCAAAATGTCACCAATAAAAAAAAGTATAAAAACGCCTATAATCTGCCTAAAAAAAAAAAGTTCCAGAACTTGTTTGAGCTTCAGGCGTTTTGGAGCTTTTAGCTTCAGATTCTATTGTGTCATCCCAGAGAATGGAGGGAGGGGGTCCTCTTTTGTGAACCCCCTCCCCCACACTGTGTTTGTAGTCAGTGTGGCCCCGGGGCATCTGTGAGGGAGGGGCCCCCTGTGAGGAAGCTGGCTCACAATGTGATTGGAGTCTTCCCAGATTTGTAGTGCAGACACAGAACGTCCCTCACACCTCTCAGCCAGGACAAGAAGCCAACATCTTCCATTAGGGACACGGAGGAGAACTTTCTCCTGATTGTGGACACTTGTGAGCAGGAGGAAGAGAAGCCGAGATTAGGGAGAGATATCCCCCTTCATGTCCAGTCACCCGACCATAGTAGACTCATCAGTGTGACCATCCGAGAGGACCCCAACCATAGAAGACTCATCAGAGGAGCCAAGAGGAACCATCTGAGAGGACCTCAACCATAGAAGACTCATCAGAGGAGCTTCACATCATCCTCCAGACCAGGACAACATCAGCCAGGTATTCATCTCCCACTGACCACCACTTCCATCCCCCTACTGCCTTCCTTTCCAGCTCCTTGTTTCCTCAGTGCCTCCCAGTTCACCCCACATCTTCCCCATCCTTCCCCTGTCCCTCACATTCTCCTGTCCACCCCCTGTACCCGGTATTGACCCCCCCACCTCACTGTCCCCTTTTTACACTTCTGGTCCTCCACTGTTGCCATAAAACTACTTAGCACCAGTGCCTCCTGTATCTCTATTTAGAACCTCTGACTCCCCCTTGTTCCTGCCCCATTTTTTCTACTAATCACTAATGCCCAACACCCCCCCCCCCCCCAATTTAATCAACTGATAACAGCAGGCATCCCCCTTCCCCCACACTGACCACTGATAATGGGCACTTTTCCTTTGACATCCCCATCTACCTCCCTCCCCCCACAACTGCCCCCTGTCCCCTCACTGCCCCCATGTTGTGTGTCTGGTGTGTGGTGTACATAGATAGTGGGAAGAAGGAGTAACACAAGGATTCTAGCTTATAGGGGAGCCTGAGGAACCCCAGAAGTGTGTGCTGATTACTAGACTGATCCCCAACACTCATAGTGCACCAGATTGTATGTAAGATTTGTATCTGCCTGTGTGTGGTCAGCCAGCTAGATATGGGTGGAGTCTCCCTCTAGTGGTGATCAGAGGTATTGCAGGCTGTGCCAAGTCTATCACAATAATCTCCCTCTCCTTCCCTCCTCCACCATACAAGGTCCTCTCCTGGTTTTCTAGTTCCCGTGGTCTTCCATCCTTGTCATGTGTGTGGCAGTGGTGGGATAATAGAGTGTGTGTGCTGTTATACAGCTGTTACCCCTGTCTGGGCTGGGAACTTGGGGTTCTCCTGACAATCTGCCAGCGTGCTGGGTGATTTCTGTGGATATACAACAGAAGGTGATCCCCCGTGTGTTGTCTGACCCCCCCCACATCCCTGTACCCCGATATCATAGTCTGTAACAACACATAGAGGACATTTCTCCTCCCACTGACCACTATGGCTGAACATTGTTTTCATCCTGCTGACATAGTTACATAGTTACATAGTAGGTGAGGTTGAAAAAAGACACAAGTCCATCAAGTCGAACCTATGTGTGTGATTATGTGTCAGTATTACATTACATATCCCTGTATGTTGCGGTCATTCAGGTGATTATCTAATAGTTTCTTGAAGCTATCAATGCTCCCCGCTGAGACCACCGCCTGTGGAAGGGAATTCCACATCCTTGCCGCTCTTACAGTAAAGAACCCTCTACGTAGTTTAAGGTTAAACCTCTTTTCTTCTAATTGTAATGAGTGGCCACGAGTCTTATTAAACTCTCTTCTGCGAAAAAGTTTTATCCCTATTGTGGGGTCACCAGTACAGTATTTGTAAATCAAAATCATATCCCCTCTCAAGCGTCTTTTCTCCAGAGAGAATAAGTTCAGTGCTCACAACCTTTCCTCATAACTAAGATCCTCCAGACCCTTTATTAGCTTTGTTGCCCTTCTTTGTACTCGCTCCATTTCCAGTACATCCTTCCTGAGGACTGGTGCCCAGAACTGGACAGCATACTCCAGGTGCGGCCGGACCAGAGTCTTGTAGAGCGGGAGAATTATCGTTTTATCTCTGGAGTTGATCCCCCTTTTAATGCCAATATTCTGTTTGCTTTATTAGCAGCAGCTTGGCATTGCATCTACTAGGACCCCCAGGTCCTTTTCCATCCTAGATCCCCCAAGAGGTTCTCCCCCCAGTCTATAGATTGCATTCATATTTTTGCCACCCAAATGCATTATTTTACATTTTTCTACATTGAACCTCATTTGCCATGTAGTTGCCCCTCCCCCATTAATTTGTTCAGATCTTTTTGCAAGATTTCCACATCCTGCGGAGAAGTTCTTGCCCTGCTTATCTTAGTATCATCTGCAAATACAGAGATTGAACTGTTTATCCCATCCTCCAGATTGTTTATGAACAAATTAAATAAGATTGGTCCCAGCACAGAACCCTGGGGAACCCCACTACCCACCCCTGACCATTCTGAGTACTCCCCATTTATCACCACCCTCTGAACTCGCCCTTGTAGCCAGTTTTCAATCCAGGTACTCACCCTATGGTCCATGCCAACGCACCTTATTTTGTACAGTAAACGTTTATGGGGAACTGTGTCAAATGCTTTTGCAAAATCCAGATACACCACGTCTACGGGCCTTCCTTTATCTAGATGGCAACTCACCTCCTCATAGAAGGTTAATAGATTGGTTTGGCAAGAACAATTCTTCATGAATCCATGCTGATTACTGCTAATGATATCATTCTTATTACTAAAATCTTGTATATAGTCCCTTATCATCCCCTCCAAGATTTTACATACTATTGATGTTAGGCTAACTGGTCTGTAATTCCCAGGGATGTATTTTGGGCCCTTTTTAAATATTGGTGCTACATTGGCTTTTCTCCAATCAGCTGGTACCATTCCAGTCAATAGACTGTCTGTAAAAATTAGGAACAACAGTCTGGCAATCACCTGACTGAGTTCCCTAAGTACCCTCGGATGCAAGCCATCTGGTCCCGGGGATTTATTAATGTTAAGTTTCTCAAGTCTAATTCTGACCACAGACCCAAATCATTTGCCCCCCTGACCAGCAGTATAAGGGGTACTATGACTATAATATTGTGCTGACCCCTCTACTCTATATATTGTGTTGTACATTACAATAGTGCTGACCTCTCTACTCTATATATTGTGTTGTATATTACAATAGTGCTGACCTCTCTACTCTATATATTGTGTTGTACATTACAATAGTGCTGACCCCTCTACTCTATATATTGTGTTGTACATTACAATAGTGCTGACCTCTCTACTCTATATATTGTGTTGTACATTACAATAGTGCTGACCTCTCTACTCTATATATTGTGTTGTACATTACAATAGTGCTGACCCCTCTACTCTATATATTGTGTTGTACATGACATAGACCAGCTACAGTAGTCGGGAATGACAGCGGTGACCCCGGAGGTGACACAATTCTGGTAATTTCTGGGGTCATTCATGGCAGAGGATATCGGGGGATGGAATGTTCTCCAAGCTCCTCCTACATAACAATCTATAGTGGTTTATCGATGTTCCCCCATCTTGGACCTCCCAGAGGAAACACAGCAGGGAACAGCAGGTGGCGCCAGCAGGGGGGAGGGGCGGCACATTCTCTGTATTGTGATTGGCCGGTTCTCCAGTTGCCCCGATCACTTCTACATGATGACTAATCACTGGCTGAGAATAATACAAAGCTCATTTCTCTATTAACCTCTTGAATACCAGAAGGATAAAGAATGTACATTGGTAGACAAGGGGTCAGTGAAGGAGGCGGAGCTCTGCTGACTTCCATCATCCAATCACGTGTAAGTAACATTCCATGTTTTTATTTCTGTGCACGTGATTGGATATTCATTACAAAGTGACATTTCACCACATTCACTAATCTCTGGGGGGAAATTTCTTTGAACAGCCTATTTCCCTTTAGTAAATCCCCCCCTCTGTCTGTACACTGAACTGTCCGGATTGCAGGTCTGGGGCCACTAATGATCCAGCACAGCTGACATACAGGACATTCCTAATACCCCTCCCCCTCCTCTCCACCATACTTACTACAGACCGGCAGACTAGATCCTCCTTCTGCACCCTGACACAGGATGGGGGATGGGGGGACATGTTCTCATGTAAGGTGACTGGATGAGATTTGGGGGTCACACTTGTCTTTGCTGGTATATGGAAGATCACTTGTTGGTAGTAATGGAGGTGAACCCGGCAATGAAGCAGATCTACAGTACACCTCCCATTACTGTTCCCTCCATGGTCCCAAGGTCAGATCTCCAGATCAATATTCTCTTCCCCCCCGACAGAGCTCCCCCTTCTGGGACATTTTATCTTGTAGCTTTGTGGTCATTAGATCTCCCAGGCAGTTGTTGGTGACAATCTGTCCAAGAGCGGACTTTATTGTCCCAGAACCTCACTGCGTCCTTTCACCCCTCCCTTCTCACAAATCTATAAACACTGTGCACCCCAAATACTGCACCCCCTCACATTGCTGACTTAAAGGATAAGTTACCCTCCCCACCTAAATCCCAGCCCCCCCTATGTACCAATATACCATTAATGTGCTTCTTTCTATTTATCTTACACCCCCCTTACCTCAGTGTCCAGATGGCTGTATAATCACTTCTCCATTACTTCCTGGACACACCTTGGGATGTGACACACCCTGCATCGTCTACCCTCCCCCCTTCCACCCACCTCATCAGCTGCACGTTTTTTCTATGCAGTCACTGATCACCGTTCTCACTAAATACATAGCTATAGATCGTTCATTTGGCAGAGTGTGCAGGAGCTGAGCGATCAGATAACAGCTGATGTGGATAGAGCTGTAATATTGAAATCTGGAGAAATGTGTCCTGGGTTATGTAAAGCTCACCATACACTATACAATCAGATTGCATAGTGTATGGCCAGCTTTATAGAAGTACATAGGAGGGAATGGATGGAGTCACTCATCTGTCAAGCCGCATTCACATCTCTGCGTAGCAGGAACTCGTATTCCTGCATGAGGAGTTTTTTTGACGTCTTGGATATTTCATTCATCAGACATTGGGTAGACCATTTGTTGGAATGTACTGCCCTATGCACAACAATCGTCCCAAAGAAGCTCTAGAATTTTTTTGTAGAGTGGAGTGTGGTGCGTTTTCACATCGCTTTCTCTGTATAGCTAAGCACCAATCAGATAGACTCTACTGTGTTCTCTTGAACCCAGAACACAGTGCTGTATACTGTATGTAGCCTCAGCCATATACAGCTTATACCGCACATCCAGCGGCCTCACATGTTGGTGAGGGACATAGTGTGATTGGACCAGCTTGGTCCAAACTATGTAAAGTGCATGAAAATCTGGAGCTCAGCTTTAATGGATAGAAAGCATTCCAGTCATTGTCATGGATTAGGACTGACCTTGCAGAGTGGGGTACACTGACCTCATTTATCTGTCAGCCGGTGCTCTGTGACCTCCACCGGACGGCCCAGATCTGTTATCTAAAGGTTCAATTTTTTCACTCAACTTCTCGGTCACTGGCTTTGATGGATTGTCTGCTGAAACCCAATTTCTGAGAGACAGAGGCATTGAAAATTTGGTTATCCCAACCATGCTTAAAGTGGAACCTCCACCCAAAAGAGAAGTTCCACTTGTTTGCATTCTTTTTTATCCAATAAATTTTTATTGAGTTTTACATATTACAGGTTATGTAGTCATAGCAAGGAACGAAAACACGCAAATGTAAGTATATAGACTAATTATTACAAGTACAGTCTGGTTAGAGAGTTTATGAACAATGTTCCTTAAGAAGAAAAAATCGTTAACAAAGTGAGTATAAAATATAGGGTAGAACAGTTAACCTGATACGTTAGGAGGAAGGGTAGTGTAGGGAGGGAGGGAGGGATAAGGGGGGAGTGAAGAGAGCATCAAGTGGATGGTAGGTTGTGAGACAGGACATTTAATTGTTAATACTTTTACAATTGTTAAATCTGTTTTGAGTACCAAAGGACCCATGGGTTCCAACGGGCTAGTGACTTTGCATGAGATTGTTTGCTGCGTGACAGGAGGGTTTCATATGTGAAATGAGTTTGTACTAAGTTGATTACCTCAGTAAGGGAAGGAATGTTATCTGATTTCCAGTTCCTAGTGATCAAGAGTTTGGTAGCTAGGAGGATGTGTGTGGTTACTGGTCTCTGATGTATTGGAAAGTCTTCTATGTTCAGATTAAGATTGGCTAACTGTGGGATAATTGGTGCCGAGCTATGGAGTATGTCTTGGAGTATGGTTTCCACATTTTTTCCATAGCTGTGTTACATGTGGACAGGACCAAAGAATGTGAAGGAGCGTTCCCGGGTGGCCACAGTTTCTCCAGCATTTATGTGAGGTGTGTTTGTGGAATTTGGCCAGTCTGGATCGAGTTAGGTACCATCTCATTAGTGTTTTTTGAGATGTGATTGCTGTTTGCCATTGGGCATCCGTGAATTGCGTTTGTAAGTCATTTTCCCAATCAAGGAGGGGTTTGGATTTGATGAACATATTTTTTCTTGTAGAAGTGAATATATGAGGGAGGTCCCCTTAGTGTTAGAGTGTTCTGTAAAGAAGTAGTTCCAAATTTTTAAGGGTAGTGTGCCTTCTATAGATGTGAATGCTGTTGAGCATTTTTGTAATCTGAAGTAGGTGAGGAAGTCTTTGGATGGTGCATTGAGGTCTTTGCTGATTTGTGAGAAGGATTTGCAGGTTGTTAGGTCGCAAAGATCTTGTGTGTATTTTACCCGGTCAGTAATCCAGGTTGGGAATGTTAAGTCAGGTGTAGGGATGAGCCGAACACCCCCCGTTCGGTTCGCACCAGAACCTGCGAACGGACCGGAAATTTGCACGAACTTTAGAACCCAATTGACGTCTATGGGACTCGAACGTTCAAAATCAAAAGTGCTCATTTTAAAGGCTAATTTGCATGGTATTGTCCTAAAAATGGTTTGGGGACCCAGGGGACATGTATCAATGCAAAAAAAGTTTTAAAAACAGCTGTTTTTTTGGGAGCAGTGATTTTAATAATGCTTAAAGTTTAAAAAAAGTGAAATATTCCTTTAAATATGGTACCTGGTTGGTGTCTATAGTATGCCTGTAAAGTGACGCGTGTTTCCCGTGCTTAGAACAGTCCCTGCAGAAAATGACATTTTTAAGGAAAAATAATCATTTAAAACTGCTTGCGGCTTTAATGTAATGTCGGGTCCTGGCAATATGGATGAAAATCAGTGAGACAAACGGCATGGGTACCCCCCAGTCCATTACCAGGCCCTTTGGGTCTTGTATGGATATTAAGGGGAACCCCGCACCCAAATTAAAAAAGGAAAGTGGGGCCCCCAGGCCCTATATACTTTGAACAGCAGTATAGAGGCAGTGCAAACAAGACAGGGACTGTAGGTTTGTTGTTAAGTAGAATCTGTTTGTAATTTTGAACTGGTACATTTTTAACGTGTTTAGCTCCAGCCAAAAAATCTTTTTTAATCTTTTTGGAAAACATAGGGAAGGGTTATCACCCCTGTGGCATTTGTTTTGCTGTCTGTGCTCCTCTTCAGAAGATTTCACCTCACTTTCTGTCCCAATGACAAATGTTTTTTGAAAATTTGGGGTTTTTAGTGAAACAAGGATTGGTGATAAAGCATCAGTGGAAAGGAGAAAAGTTTTTCCCATATTAATTCTTACAGGAGAGAATTTCCCTTCCTAGGGGTAGATTTCATCTCACTTCCTGTTGTCTCCTTCCGTTTGCAAGTAGGAGTCGTTTGTAAGTTGGATGTTTGAAAGTAGGGGCCTGCCCTCTATACTCAGCAGAAATTTGGGCCTTAGGTGTTGTTGTGGCCACAATACTGTAAGCCCTCACAGGGCCCTGCTGTGAAATATTAGATCAAGAATTGTAATTACATGTCCCTGTTGAACAGGGGCTGAAAAATTGGGCCTTAGGCACTGGTGCTGGTGCCATAACACTGCAACACCTCACAGATACTCTAGTTGGAGCGCAGGAACGAGCCCTGTGGCAAAGAATTGCATGAAAAATTGTAATTACATGCCCCTGTTAAACAGGGGCTGAAAAATTGGGCCTTAGGCACTGGTGGCGGGACTGGTGGCGCCCAGAACCAAAAATGTTCTTACAAGCTATCATCATGATCATTGAGGAGGAAGAGGATACTTATTCAGTATAACAGGATAGTCACTCAGCATCAGCATAGGCAGTCTTTGAAGGGATCTGACATTACAAAAAAATTTATTCGGTTACATCAGCATCAGGTGCTTGGTAGCTGGTGGTGATCCAAGACTGATTCATTTTTATGAAGGTCAGTCGATCGACCGAGTCGGTGCACAGACGCACCCTGTGATTGGTTACAAAGCCACCAGCAGCACTGAATGTGCGTTACGAAAGAACGCTGGATGCAGGACAGGCCAGTAGATCAATTGCATACTGCATCGGTCAGACGGCCACCTTCTCCACCGCTCCTTCTTTGACTGACCGAAGCTTCAGCAACACGTTGTCCAGGAACAGGAGTTTGTAAGCTCCCAGTCTCTGGGAACGCGTTGCACAGACCTTTCTGCAAGGCCTCCCGAAGATGTTTCATCCTCTGCTCCCTCTGCAACGGCAAGATAAGGTCCGCAACCTTACCCTTGTAACGTGGATCAAGGAGGGTTGCCAGCCAGTATTGGTCCTTCTCCTTGATACCACAAATACGAGGATCCTTCCGCAGGCTTTGCAGGATCAGGGAGTCAATGCAGTGTATGTTTGCTGAGGTATTCGGTCTGGAGTCCTCTGGGTCACTAAGGATGACATGATCCACAGCCACCTCCTGCCAGCCACATACAAGTCCATGTGTTTTTTTGGGACTGTAAATGATCCCTTAAAGACTGCTGCTGATGCTGAGTGCCAGGCTCCACCTCCATACTGACACAATCCTCCTCGTCCTCTTCCTCGTCCTCTTCCTGTGTGATCGGCAGGCACGCAGGAACACTGTCTGGATAAAGGGGGCCTTGAGAGCTAAGGAAGTCCTCTTCCTGCCTCTGTTCTGCCTCAAGTGCCCTGTCCATTATTCCATGCAGCGTGTGCTCCAACAGGTAGACAAGGGGGACAATGTCACTGATGCATTAACTGTCACTGCTCACCATCCTCGTGGCCTCCTGTAATGGTGACAGGACAGTGCATGCATCCCTGATCATGGCCCACTGGCGTGGGGAAAAAAAAAAACAAGCTCCCCTGACCCTGTCCTGGTGCCATAGACGCACAGGTACTCATTGATGGCCCTCTTCTGCGTGTGCAGCCGATGCAGCATGGCCAACGTTGAGTTCCACCTGGTGGGCATGTCACAGATTAGGCGGTTCTTGGGCAGGTTAAATTCCTTTTGGAGGTCCGCCAGCCGAGCACTGGCATTATATGACCGGCAGAAATGCACACAGACTTTCCTGGCCTGCCTCAGGACATCCTGTAAGCCCGGGTACCTGCCCAAGAACCGCTGCACCACCAAGTTAAGGACGTGAGCCAAACAGGGCACATGGGTCAGTTGTCCCTGTCGGAGGGCGGAGAGGAGGTTGGTGCCATTGTTGCAAACCACCATTCCTGCCTTAAGTTGGCATAGTGTCAACCACCTCTGAACCTGCCCCTGCAGAGCTGACAGAACCTCTGCCCCAGTGTGGCTCCTGTCCCCCAAGCACACCAGCTCAAGCACCGCATGGCATCTTTTGGCCTACATACTTGCGTATCCCCTTGAATGCCTACGGAGCACCGCTGGTTCCGAGGACAAAGCACAGGTAGAGGCCATGGAGGAAGAAGAGGAGGGGGTGGAGGAGAGAGGTGTGTCAGAATCATTTGTAGTGGCATTTTGGAGGCGTGGTGGCAGAACAACCTCCAACACTACTGCACCTTTTCCTGCATCCTTCCCAACTGCCAGCAGAGTCACCCAATGAGCGGCGAAACTTAGGTAACATCCCTGTCCATGCCTGCTGGACCATGAGTCAGCGGTAATATGCACCTTACCACTGACCGCCCTGTCCAGCGAGGCCAAGACATTGCCTTCCACATGCCGGTAGAGAGCTGGAATCGCCTTCCATGAGAAAAAGTGGCGTTTGGGTACCTGCCACTGAGGAACCGCACATTCCACAAACTCACGGAAGGGGGCAGAGTCTACCAACTGAAAAGGTAGCAGTTGAAGTGCTAGCAATTTTGCCAAGCTAGCATTCAACCGCTGGGCATGTGGATGGCTGGGAGCGAACTTCTTTTGGTGGTGCAGCAGCTGGGGCAGGGAAATTTGCCTGGTACAATCTGATGTCTGTGTACCGAAAGCAGATTGCCCACAAGTACTTGGCTGAGACACACCTAATTTTACACTTTCATTCCTCTCAGTGCAGGTCCCAGAGAGGACTGAAGGTATAGTGGGGTTGGAGATCCCAGCTGATGAGGAGCAAGGAGAGGTCCTCTTTGTTCTTTGGTGTGGGTCTTTTAGATACACTTGCCAACTAACTGCATGGCAGGTCAACATATGTCTGGTCAAGCATGTGGTGCCTAAGCGGGAGATGTTTTGGCCACGCGAGATACGCTTGAGACATATGTTGCAAATAGCAGCGGTACGATCTGATGCACTCGTCTCAAAAAAGGCCCACACCAAAGAACTTTTGGAATAACGCGCAGAGACAGCAGCGCCCTGCACATGCGGAGCTTTGCGGTGTGATGCAGTCAGTGTGCTGCCCTTAGGCTGGCCCCTAGAGGGCATCCTGCCTCGTTGGTGATGTGCCTCCTCCTCCTCCTCCTCTCTCCTATCAGGCACCCACTTTGAGTCAGTGACCTCATCATCCCCTCCCTCCTCATCATTGGAGCAAACCTGGCAGTAGGCTGCAGTAGGGGGAGCATGACTGCCAGATTGCTGTCCTTCTTGGGCACCCCCTCTGTCCGTGCTCACGTTACTGCCTTCATCTAGCTCAGTATCATCATCAGAGCCTTCTAAATGCTGGGCATCCTCCTGGAGCATGTACCCAACACTGTGGTCAAACAGTTCGAGGGAATCCTCAGGAGGACATGGTGGGGCTAGGGAAGAAGTCACTGATGCCATTGAGCCGAGGGAAGAGGCAGCGTTGGCAGCTGCTTTGCCAGAAAAAGTACCCTGAGCATGGTTGAGAGAGGATGAGGACGGCTTGGTCATCCACTCAACCAAGTCTTCCTCATGTTGCGGCTCAACAAGGCCAGCTGCTGAAAAAAAGGCCAAGAGTGCCCCACGGCCACGTACTGATGAGAATGCACCGTCTCCACGACCAGCACTGTTGCCTCTAGACACAGAGCCTGCTTGCCCTCTTTTATTGGCTTGTGACTGTCTGCCTCTCCTTGTTGGCCTTCCAGACACACTAATGGCCTTCAGTGAGATGTAGCTGCACTAAGCTGGGATATATACATATATACTGATACTGCAGCTAGCAAAATCAACTGCCTGCCTGTAATATGAGAACACCACCAACCTTCTACAGGTAGCTTTAGCTGAACACTGTGCAGAGGTCGCACTACACTAACTTGTGGCTTTAGCTGAACACTGTGCAGAGGATGCACTACACCAACGTTAAAATAATGTAGCTGCCTGCGGTAGTGATACAATCAGGAAAACACCACCAACCTTCTACAGATAGCTTTAGCTGAACACTGTGAAGAGGACGCACTACACTAACTTGTAGCTTTAGCTGAACACTGTTCAGAGGACACACTACACTAACTTGTAGCTTTAGTGGAACACTGTGCACTACACTAACTTGTAGCTTTAGCTGAACACTGTGCAGAGGTCGCACTACACTAACGTGTAAATAATGTAGCTGCCTGCGGTAGTGATAGGATCAGGAAAACACCACCAACCTTCTACAGATATCTTTAGCTGAACACTGTGAAGAGGACGCACTACACTAACATTAAAATAATATAGCTGCCTGCGGTAGTGATAGGATCAGGAAAACACCAACCTTCTACAAGTAGTTTTAGCTGAACACTGTGCAGAGGTCGCACTACACTAACCTGTAGCTTTAGCTGAACACTGTGCAGAGGTCGCACTACACTAACTTGTAGCTTTAGCTGAACACTGTGCACTACACTAACTTGTAGCTTTAGCTGAACACTGTGCAGAGGTCGCACTACACTAACATGTAAATAATGTAGCTGCCTGCGGTAGTGATAGGATCAGGAAAACACCACCAACCTTCTACAAGTAGCTTTAGCTGAACACTGTGTAGAGGTCACACTAAACTAACTTGTAGCTTTAGCTGAACACTGTGCAGAGGTCGCACTACACTAACTTGTAACTTTAGCTGAACACTGTGCAGAGGTCACACTGAACTAACTTGTAGCTTTAGCTGAACACTGTGAGGAGGACGCACTACACTAACTGTAAGCCTGACTGTGGTACTAATAGGATCAGAAGAACACCAGCAATTTTCTTCAGGTAGCCGTAATTACTGTAACAACACAAGCCTGCCTGTCAGTAGGAAGATAACAACAGGAACGGCTCTAGCTAAACTGAATACAGTGTATATCTATATATATATATATATATATATATATATATATATATATCTCTCTATATATATATATATATATATATATATATATAGAGAGATATATATATATATATATATATATATATATATATATAGAGATGTATATATATATATATATATATATATATATATAGATAGATAGATAGATAGATAGATAGATAGATAGATAGATAGATAGATAGATAGATATATTGGCCAATCATCAGCCGCAGTGAATTATGGGCCATGACGCGCCACACGAATTTGGCGCGAACAGCCCATATCGTTCGCAATTTGGCGAACGAAGCTCATCCCTAGTCATGGGTGATGTATTCATCCATTCTTTCATTTGTGATAGAATAGTGGCATTGTAGTAATCTTTTATATCTATGTAGCCCATCCCACCTGCTGATCTGTGTTTGATAAGTTTCGTGTGACTACATCTAGATTTTTTCCCTTGCCAAACAAATTGGCTTAGGATGGATTGGAGAGATTTCGTGTATGTAGATGAGAGTGGTATAGGAAGCGTGCAAAATATGTAGAGCATAAGCATGAGTATGATTTTAAAGGCTGCTAGGTGGTCTGCCCATGAGAATTCATGTTTCGAAAGTTTTGTGGTTTCAGTAAGCATCATTTGTTTGGCGTCTGTGTAGTTGTATGAGAGAAATCCTCTAGTGGATTTGGTAAGAGTAATGCCTAGGTAGGGAATACCATCATCCGCCCACGGGTAGGGATATTGGGTCTGGAGTAGATTACTAGTGGTTGCATCAATGCCTAGGTCCAGAATGTAGGATTTATTTTAAATAACTTTGTAGTAAGATAAAGTACTAAACCTTTTTAACAGCGATTGAACCGAAGCCAGGGAAGAGTGGGGGTTTGTGATCATCATTATCACGTCGTCTGCAATTAAATTTATTTTATGCTCTCTGGTGCCAATGGTGAAGCCTGATATGTTAGAGTGAGATCTGACATGCTCTGCCAAGGGTTCCATGATTAGGTTAAAGATGATTGGTGAGAGCGGACAACCTTGTTGGGTGCCATTAGTGATGGAGAATTGTTTAGACAGCATCTCCAATGTGTAAACCTGTGCTCATGGAGAGAAATATAGAGCCATTATGGCCGCCAGAATGGGACCTTGGAAGCCAAATTTGCCAAGGGTTGCTTCAAGGTATTTCCAGTGGACCCTATCAAACGCCTTCTCTGCATCCAAGGATAGGAGCAGAGAAGGCGTTTAAGATGCCTCAGCATGATGGATTATGTTGATAATTCTGCGAGTGGCATCAGTTGTCTGTCTCCCTTTTGTGAAGCCTGATTGGTCCCTATGTATTAGAAGGGGCATTAGGCTGAGTAATCTGTGAGCTATTTGTTTGGCATAAATTTTTGTGTCTACATTGAGAAGAGATATGGGTCGGAAGTTTTGCGCAGTGGTAGGCTCTTTCCCCGGCTTCGGTAGTGTAACGATCAGAGCATTCAGCATTTCTGGGGGGAGAGAGGAGGATGAGGCAGCGTCATTGCACACCTTGGTCAGATAGGGTGCCAATACAGTTTCGCAATTGTTTGTAATGCTCTCCTGTAAGACTATCTAGGCCTGGAGATTTGTTAGAGGGTAGTGATGAAATTATATTTCTGATTTCTAGATCCGTAAATGGGGTGTTCAGGGAGTCTAGTTGTTCTGTAGTTAGTTTGGGGAGATTGATCTCATTGAGAAATGCTTCTATGTCAGGTAATGACGGCTGTGTGACAGATGTGTCATCTTTTATATTATAAAGTGTATTGTAGTAGTAACTAAATGTGTCTGCAATAGCTTGTGGGTCTATAAACTTCTGTTTAGTAGCTGGGTGAAATAGATGGGTCATTTTAGTTTTGGAATAGTGACCTTCAATTCTGTTGGCCATTGCCTTCCCAGCTTTATTACCCATGGAGTAGTGTTGTGCTCTAAAGTGCTTATGTGCTTTTTCAAAGGATTCTAGAAGGAGAGATTTTCATTCTTGTCTAAGGGAGTCTAATTTAGTCTTGCTTAAAGGATCTGGACTAGTTTTATTTTGGTGTTCTAACGTTTTAATATCTGAAGTGAGTGTGTTTAGACGCTGTGATCTCATCCTCCTCTCTCTAGCATTAAGTTGAATAAGGATTCCCCTTATGGATGCCTTAGCAATGATACCATTCTTTGGAATCCCCATAACAGTTCCTGTATTAGTATTGGAGTATTCTATTAAGCGGTTTTTAATATAAGTAGAATGGGTCAGTGAGTAGAGAATTGAAGCCTTCCCCCTCCAAATCCGTGTTCGGGAGATCTTCGGTGAATCTTCTATGGTCATTGTAATCGGGGCGTGGTCTGATCATGTAATGGTCGATATCTCCGTGGAGGAGATTTTGGGCAAAGTCCATTTATCCACTAGGAAGTAGTCAATCCAAGTGTAAGAGTTGTGTCTAGGGGATAAATAGGAGTAGTCCCTTTCGGTGGTGTGATGGCATCTCCACACATCAAATAGGTCGTGAGATCTGATAAACGGTCCCATAGAAGATGTAACTCTGGTAGAGTGGGAGGAAGAGTCGATGGAGTTGTCAGGCACTATGTTAAAATCGCCACGAATGACAAGATGACCTTGTTTAAAGCGATTGATTTTCTTCATCAATTTGGACATAAAGTGGATTTGTTTCTTGTTGGGGGCATATACTGATACGATGGTGTATTTGTCGTTATTTAATGTACAATTCAATGCTAGATATCTACCAGCAACATCCTGAAGGTTGGCGTGTAGGGTGAATGAGCATGTATTCCTGACGGCTGTCATGACTCCATTCTTTTTGTCAGGACCCGAGGCTTTAAAGATATTTGAGAAATTTTTGTTGGAACACTGAGGTTCAGCATCGGTTTTAAAGTGCGTTTCTTGGAGGTACAGGACATCGCAGTGAGAATCCTGTGCAGTTTGCCACAGGGATGATCGTTTGGCAGGGTGATTTAGGCCCTTGACGTTCAGTGACATAAATTTGGGCATTTTGAAAGTGGTGTGTGTAGGTAGTGGAGTAAGGTACTACTCACGGTTACATAGATGGGTGAGTTGCTTGAGAGGGTTGAGGTCTGCTAGAGGTCCTGGATCCGATGTACTTGAACTCTCGTGGATAAGGAAGGAAGGGAGAAAAGCAGAAGGCAGTTAGTGATAAACAAGAGGGTAGAGGAAAACAAGTGTCAGCAGTGTGTTAGGGACTGCTGGATGAGGATGAGGGTAAAGTTCATAAACTAACTGCAACAAGCAGGCACTGAATCGGAGTGCTTATCTGAGATTAGATTGACAGCATCACTGATTTGAAAGTCATTTCTTGTGGTGAGGTGAATGACCAGAGTTGAAGGATTGTGAGTTTGGTTTGTGGGCCACTGGGGTTGGAAGGTCACCATCAGGAAGGATACCCCATGTTTTGAGTAATTGTATGCCCTCTTCTATGGTATGGATATTGTGGCGCACTCCATTTCTAGTAACCATCAGCTTGGTGGGGAAACACCATTGATATGGGGTCTTATGATTATTGAGGGGTTTTGTTATTGTTTGCAGTTGACGTCTCTGTTGACAGGTGTATTGGGAGATGTCAGCAAAGAGTTGCAGCTTTGCGTATGGATGTGGGAGCTGTCCCAGTCGTCTGGATTGTGTGAGGAGCATATCCTTGGTGTGGTATTAGTGGATGCGCATCAGAGTGTCACGAGTTACTTCTGCGGGTAGATTAGGAGGTTTTGGGAGATGGTGGATACGATCGATGGTCGTCTCAATCGGTGGGAGATCTGGGAGAAGTGTTGAGATCAACTCCCTAGCGTAGGAGTTTAGATCTGCTGGTAAAATAGTTTTAGATGTTGTGAATCCATGAAGAAATATATTTTATATTTACTGGCAGAAACATGAGAGATGCTTAGGCCTCACCAAGTAGATGAACTGTGATGTTAAATATTTGAACTGTTGCCCTCTTGGGGACTTTTAGAATAAAATGGACATTCTCATGTTTGACCAAGCCTTTCTCTACTTCTTTAAATATTGAAGACTTTTACAAGCATGTATTGTAAAGGAAGCTGTTGGAACAAAGACTGCTCTTGTCACAAAACAAGGAGATATTTACATGGTATCGTGAATAAACAAAAACTGCCACAGGACCCAAGGTTATGTAGACAATTATCGCCTAGAGATAGCCTCACTTGGCTAACCTATTGTGTTCAAGGAAGGACTGTTTAAATAGCTAACACCATGGTTAACAAAACTCATTGTATGAACTTTTAGGATGGTTTAGACAAACAAGTCACTTCTAAACACCCAGTGGGAATGTTCAAGGTCCCTCTCAACACATTAGAGAAAGTTGAATATTGTGCCAGTCAAAAATAATTTAAGGCATCAATAAGGTTATCATAAGTAATTTTAAACTATCTCTGACATTGTAGGTCACAGAGACATTATAATGTTGGCGTCTGCGGACCCAACAACTTTGCTATGAAGAAAATGTATATGAAAGTGTGATTTTATAAGTAGAAGTGTTTTAAGTAACGAATTAGTATTAGGAAAAACATATAATCATGATTATAATCATATAAGATTGTAGCCTACACTTAAGATAACCCTTTCATGACTAAGCCTATTTTTGAAATTTGGTGTTTACAAGTTAAAATCCGTATTTTTTGCTAGAAAATTACTTAGAACCCCCAAACATTATATATATTTTTTTAGAAGAGAGTCTAAAGAATAAAATGGCGATTGTTGCAATATTTTTTATCACACGGTATTTGTGCAGCTGTGTTTTAAACGCAAATTTTTGGAAAAGTGACACTTTCATGAATTTTAAAAAATCCAAACAGTAAAGTTACCCCAATTTTTTTGTATAATGTGAAAGATGATGTTACGCCGAGTAAATAGATACCAAACATGTCACCCTTTATAATTGCACGCACTCGTGGAATGGCGACGAACTACGGTACCTATGAATTTCCATAGGCGACGCTTTAAAAATTTTTTACGGTTACCAGGTTTGAGCTACAGAGGAGGTCTAGGGCTAGAATTATTGCTCTCACTCTGACGATCGCGGCGATACCTCACATGTGTGGTTTGAACACCGTTTACATATGCGGGCGCGACTTCCGTATGCGTTTTCTTCGCTGCGCGAGCTCACGGGGACGGGGGCGCTTTAAAATTTTTTTTTTTTTTATTTATTTATTTTATTTATTTTTGTACTTTTATAAATTGTGTTTAAAAATTTTTTTTTTTTTTTTACTTTTATTGCTGTCACAAGCAATGTAAACATCCCTTGTGACAGTAATATGTGGTGACAGGTACTCTTTATGGAGGGATCGGGGGTCTAAAAGACCCCCGATCCCTCCTTTACACTTCAAAGTATTCAGATCGCCGAAAACGGCGATTCTGAATACTGTGTACTTTTTTAAATTCGGCGCCATTGGCAGCCGAGTAAACGGGAAGTGACGTCATGACGTCGCTTCCGCGTTTACAATTAGAAGGCTGGAACGAAGCCGCTCACAGCTTCGTTCCAGCCCGTCCCCAGCCACCGGAGATTCCCGAATGGACACCGGGCCTCCCGATCGCACGGGAGGCCCGGTAACAGCGGCGGGAGGCGGCGGGAGGGGGGGATGTCCCCTCCCGCTCCTCCGGTATAACAGCCGAGCGGCTTTTAGCCGCATCGGTTGTTATATTCGGGTAGCCGATCGCCCGCTGAAAACAACGGTACCGGGATGATGCCTGCAGCTGCGGGCATCATCCCGGTATAACCCCGGAAAGCCGAGGACGCATATGTGCGTTCGGTCGGCGGGAAGGGGTATAAACAAATGTTCAG
Source organism: Aquarana catesbeiana (assembly GCF_042186555.1). Classification (NCBI taxonomy): domain Eukaryota; kingdom Metazoa; phylum Chordata; class Amphibia; order Anura; family Ranidae; genus Aquarana; species Aquarana catesbeiana. The sequence goes on from NC_133325.1 coordinate 8,008,079, forward strand.
TGGAGATACCAGAAGTTATACAGGTATCCATATAGATAATCATTTTTATGTGGTATTGATGAAATATATAAGAATGTGTGTATTCCCTAGATAGACCAGTTTTTACAGATATACATTTATAGAGATACAGGTATATAACCAAGTTATGTAATGATGATTAATCAAACTTATACTGAGTGTATTTTACATTAGACCGAGTACCAGAAGGTATATACTTATCCTTACCATTATACACCTTATGAAAATAGAACGTATTAATTTAAAAGGATGGACTCAAAACACGTGTGAGACACCTGGTGGTTGAAGGTGGTATTATTTGAACTCACTAAATTTCCAGAGGAAGTTAATCATTACGTCTCCTAACCCAATGGGAAGTGAGCCACCTCCTTTTGGGCAGAGCCATTATAATTTTTATGGTCTTATTATCTGAAATGGTATTTAGAGGCAAGTAAGATGACAGAAGTGGAGGAAGGAGAAGGGAGCTCAGGGGGAGAGCTCAGGGATCCACCCTAAAAGGGGGGACACTGGGAGACACACACACTCCCAGACTGACACTCATGCACCATGCATGAATACATCTCTTGACATTCATGAAGATTCCTCAACACCTAATACTTAGAACTCGGAGGTCACAAGAAGTAAATCCTCTTTAGGAGTATCCATTTTGAAACTACGGCAGCCATCTTAACTCTGGTAACCAGCCAATAGGAACTGTAGCCATCCTGGAATGGGTAATTATGTCATGTTGATTTTATCTTGCATGTTCTCTCAAATATTGATGTATTGAATATTATACAATTGATAATCATTCTCCCGAATCAATAACCGCCTTGTAGATTTTTCTCTAAAGATTCAGATTTTTCATTATATTTTTCTTTTTGCATAGTTGCCACATTTATTGACAAAACAAACGTCTAATTTATTTCACAATTTTAACCACTTACTTACCTGCAGCAAAGTAACAGTTGCACGTGTGAAATACAGACGTTCTGTTTTATTGTCAAGTTCATAAGGTTATTGATTCTACCGAGAAGTTATCATGGTGGTATTAGGTCAGAGGGACGGTACGCCCATTTTGCAAGTGTTTTTATTGATTTTCAAGACGTTCATGTAACGCAATCTGTATCTTAATTTCATGTGATTATTTGTGTTTGTTTACCAATAAATAACTTTTTAGTATGACCACACGTCTCCGTGAATAAGTTTCACAAGCATAGACTGTGTCATATTGATTGATTTTGTATCTTAAAAATATCTTCGTTAAAAATTACTCAAGGATAATTATTGTGCGGGAAACCTGTCCTTAAAAAGGCACAACTTATTCTGACTGAATATTCACGACATAGAGATTCCTCTTATCTTAATATTTTGATGCAGTGAGTGGTCTTTGAGATCTGCCATTTTGGCACGCACCCAGCAGTGTTCTTCTCTGGTATGGTCATGTGCTTTTACCAGGTCATCAACTGTTTTTGTCATAGCGCTCAACTGCTTTTCAATAAGCCCCACTTTCTGCCCTTTGTGCAGCATTTCTGTTTTAAATGCTGAAAACATTGAGGAAATGTCAGATTGGAGAGAGCTGTGAAGTGACATCAGCATCTCCTTCATCATAGTGTCAATGACTAGATGATTGGTAGTAGGGAAGGCCGCTATGGGAGAAGATGCAGTTGGATGTGTGAGGAGGTTCTCTAAAGCAGGCCTTACCTTCTGTGGCTGATCCGCTGTATCCTGGCACATCCTTGCTTTGGCAGGGCTTCTGGAGGTAGATGAGGGTCCGGAGGATAGCTGGGAGCCTGAGGTGTTGTGCAGGGCTGAAATTGAGGATTCATCAGCATCAGGCAAGTCAGTGTAGGAATCCTCTGTGTGCTGATCGGTGCTGCGGGCGCCATCTTGGATTTTATCTCCCTGAGGAAAGATAAGGAAATCCATGATTTTTGTGGGTATTCTGTATTCTTTCTGCTTTCTAGAGGTTCCGGTCTGGGTCCTCAGGTTGTGGGGGTCCGAGGAGTGCATTTTTTTGGGGTCTGGAACAGTGATTTGGGGTCCGATTCTATGTTTAGTGCAGGAGCTGCAAGATCAGGCTTCCATTCAGCTTGGCTGCTAGCCACGCCCCCCGACTTGTTTGCATTCTCTCCCCTCCACTGACATATTAGGCCTTTTTTTGGAGAGAGGGGGAGTGGGTACCTGGTTTTAACGGGTACCCACTCACTTTCGGCTCAGATCACCGCAGTCTGAGCTGGAAGTTCATCCCCCCTCTCTTCCCCCGCAGTCTTCTGGGACACATCACAGGTCCCAGAAGACTACAGGACCATTCACAAGGCGCAGAGCGGCTCCCGCATGCTCAGTAGAAAACTGACTGTGAAGGCCGAAAGGCATCACTTCCTGTTACCTAGCTACTAATTCACTCATTTGTACTTTCATTCAATGTACCTCACATGTTCCTCAGATATTCACTGATTCAGATCGATCCAAAACATTTAAAATGAAAAGATTTATGAATTGCTCTACAAGCAAAGTGATCTACATGTTGGATTGTCCATGTAAAAAATTCAATATAGGGAAAACAGCGACAATTAAAAAATCTGTATCTGTGAACATCTGCGGGACATCAATGGACCTCCTAGAAAAGACGAGAAAGAAAAAGAGAATCTCTAAGCACAACATATTAGGAAAATCCATGTGGGAAAAAAAACAGATGGCCTGAAAGTGAAGGGGATCTTTTCCCTAAATGTATCCCCTAGGAGAGGAGACTTCAATAAGGTTTTGCTATGTAGAGAGAAATACTGGATCTATAATCTCACTACTTTAATACCAAAAAGTCTGAAAACCGGTAAGTACAGTAAGCCCGAGAAACACTGGCGAGCAGCGGGAGGAGGGACGACCTCTTTGGCCGCTTCTAAAGGCGATCCAGTGGCTAATTAGCTGCTCGGATCACTTTTTTTGAGAAACAAAATTACTGGCTTCAGCCATAACCCCTGCAAACCACTTCAAAACCGCAACGTGTATATATACATATTGTGTTTGGCAAGTGGAGACAATTATTAATGAGAATTACAGCCAGGTCAGGTGACAATGCATTCTTGCATGATGTCTGAATAAAGATGAAGTCAGCCGACAGGTCACACAATTTCCATATCATCACTTCCTTACCAATCAAAATGAAGATTTCATAGCTCCAATCCTTCTGACATGGGAAGAGATTTGGGTCACACGTTCACCCAGACAGAAAGAGATCATATTCTATTCTTTGCTCACAAATCCCCCTTTTCCAGCACTGTCCAGGAGTCCGGATATAAACGTTTGACCAGATGGTATGCAGTCCTCACTTTCACACAAAATTTTTCCCAGTTAAATTTTTACCTGTTAGAGGTGCAATCATGCCAGGGGAACTCTTTTGTTTGACAATCACTTACCTATCACAAATTCAAAATACTAACAACATCTTACAAAGCCCTCCACAACTCTTCCCCCAGCTACATCACCAACCTTGTCCCAAAATACCAACCAAACCGTTCTCTTCATTCCTCACAAGACCTCCTACTCTCTAGCTCCCACGTCACCTCCAGGACTTCTTCAGAGCCTCTCCCATCCTCTGGAACTCTCTACCTCAATCTGTCTCACTATCTTCTACTCTGTCTTTAGGTAATCCCTGAAAACCCTTATCTTTAACACCTTCACCTCCCATAAACTATGGGATAAATATCTGAAGATCGATCAATCCTGATGTACTGACGGGCATTTCTTGAGGCCCGAAAATACCAGGACAGTAAAAATATCCCCCAAATGACCCCTTTTTGGAAAGTAGACATTCCAAGGTATTTAGTAAGAGGCATGGTGGGTATTATGAAGTTATAATTTTTTTGTTACAATATTTTGGATTTTTTTATTGTTTACATCCTGTCCCCAGTACAGTACAGCGTCCTCACATAACTGGTGTGGAGGTGAGCAGGGACACTGACTGGTGACAATATGTAAAAAAAAAAAAAAAAAAAAGCCAAAAAGTATTTTTAATAATTTTTTTAAAACAAACATTTTTTTACATACATACTGTGACCAAAGCAATATAGTGTTACCACTACCAGTTTTATAGGCGGCACAGTGGTGTAGTGGGTAGCACTCTTGCCGAACAGTAAAAAAGGGTCACTGGTTTGAATCCCAACCACGACACTACCTGCCTGGAGTTTGCATGTTCTCCCTGTGCCTGCGTGGGTTTCCTCCGGGTACTCCGGTTTCCTCCCACACTCCAAAGACATGCTGGTAGGTTAATTGGCTTCTGTCCAAAATTGGCCCCTAGTATATGAATGTGAGTTGGGGACCTTGGATTGTGGGCTCTTTGAGGGTAGGGACCGATGTGAGTGTGCGATGTGTGGAGCACTGTGTAAATTGACAGCGGTATATGGGTACCTTAAATAATAATATAATAGATGAGCATCTTAATGAGACACAATGTACAGGGATAAGGACAATTGTAGACACGCACCCATACTTACTCAGGTTAAACTGGATGGACTGGTGTCTTAATTCAACCTTACTAACTGTGTAACTGTGTACTATACTAACACTGTACTACTCTGGGGAGGTAATCATAATTTCTTTTTTTTCTTTTGTTTATAGCAGTGAATTTCATTGCTATAAGCAAGCATTTTTACTGAATTAAATAGATTCATTCAGTGTATATTGTTGTGATTGGCCCTGTCCGTACCATGTGATCACTGTGACCAACCACACAATAACGGTCATGAATAAAAGCCATTCATTGTTCACAATTGTCATGTTATCTACTGTGATTGGTCACAGCGATCACATGGTACCTGCAGTGGGCCGCTTCACTGATCAGTTATCCACTGGACATAGCGGGTGACAGACTGCGCCAGAGATTGGTCCTGCAGAACTGCACAAGATCTGTTCTCCCAGAACAATATGGCTCCTTTCTGGCTGTCATATTACAATAGGCTGAGCGGGAAGCAGTTAATAATAAATGTTAAAAAATTAAGTAACTTTATTGAACCTTTTTTTTAAAAGAATTCTGACTTTTATTTTTCTCTGTACAGGTGGACTGAGGAACCAAGTTTTTGGTCATGCTGGTCTTCATCAATAAAACAAAGTTACATGGGAAACGATCCATATGGGTGTTATAAGTGACTGAAAGTTTTTATTGCAGTTCACTGGAGGATTCACAAAGGACTCAAGACATATCCATGTTCTAAATATCATAAATGTATTGGATCATCTTCTACATTGATCCAGCCTCAGAGGACAACAGGAGAGAAGTCATTTCAGTGTTCTGGAAGTGACAATGGCTTTATAATAAAGTCCAACCCATGTATACATAAAAGGAGCCATTTCAGAAGATATTTCTTGTTTGGAGCGCGACAAAGGTTTTACAATGGAGGCAAAACGTATCACACACCAGAGGGTTCATACTGGCGAGAAAGCATATCAGTGTTCTGAATGTGGCAAAACATTTACAACCAAGGAAGAGCTTATCATACACCAGAGGGTTCACACTGGAGAGAAGCCATATCAGTGTTCTGAATGTGGCAAAGCTTTTAAACAGAAAACAAATCTTATTGCACACCAGAGAGTTCACACTGGAGAGAAGTTATATCAGTGTTCTGAATGTGACAAAGCTTTTACACAGAAATCGAACCTTATCAGACACCAGAGAGTTCACACTGGAGAGAAGTCATATCAGTGTTCTGAATGTGACAAAGCTTTTACACAGAAATCGCATCTTATCAGACACCAGAGGGTTCACACTGGAGAGAAGCCATATCAGTGTTCTGAATGTGGCAAAGCTTTTACACATAAATCAAATCTTATCATACACCAGAGAGTTCACACTGGAGAGAAGCCATATCAGTGTTCTGAATGTGGCAAAGCTTTTACATATAAATCAGATCTTACCATACACCAGAGAGTTCACACTGGAGAGAAGCCATATGAGTGTTCTGAATGTGGCAAAGCTTTTACACAGAAATACACTTTTATCACACACCAGAGGATTCACACTGGAGAGAAGCCATTTTAATGCTCTGAACTTGACAAAGATTTTACAGTTAATACCGGGCTAATCTGTCACCAGAGGATTAACTAGCTTCAACAGAATAGCTTGTAGAGAGGAAACTCTGTAAGAAGGGTGATATTGAAAGAAGTTGCTGGTGTCCCATTAGTTTCATAGCCCCAATGTTATCCCATAAGCTAGGGAAGAAGTGAAAAGATAAAATGCTACTTTAGAAAAACAAAATCTGGGAGCAAACTGGAATGTAATGATCAGATGCACTGACTTTTTTTTCCTCATGATTCATATATTTTTCTTTTTTATGGAGCTTGGAAGGAACACATACGATGTGCGGACCTGGCAGTGAAATGGGTCATGACTCTGAATGGACAGATCTCTTTTTGGTGTAAAGTTTTCAAAGAACATTTCTTATTCCTGGAAATGTTATGATGTTGGCACTAATGTGTAACAAGTTTTGTTTGGTTGGGTTGTTTTGTGGGAATGCTTTGTGTGTTGTGAGTTCTTATTTTGTTGTAAATTGGAAAATGAAATAAAACATTTTTGATTGAAAAAAAAAAAAAGTGTAACTATGGTCTGATCAATAATTACATAAATGGTGCAATCTGTCATTAACATAGAAGTTGTTGTTTTTCCGAGTCTCCTCTTGTAACATTTTATTACCTGTTGATCCTCCCAGTAGATCTGTTTTCTTCTACTTCCTGTAGCTATTTGGCAAAAATGGCAGTTGGATGGGGTTGGGAAAGACCATATAACATGGCTGGGGGTGCTTACAACTGTCAGTTTTCATTCATATGGTGGTTTAAACCTTCAATAACCTGTTGCTGTAACTGGTTTAGAAGTGTTAGCTGAAGTTGGACTTTACTTGTTGTGTGTCTTAAGCCTCATACACACGATCGGACTTTGTACAAACTTTCCCGCGGATTTTTGTACAAAGGGTGTTGGCCGTAAACTAAGCATACACACGGCAGGACTTTTTCAGCAACAAACACAAATGTAGTGACGTTTCAACATACTGACGACAATTCAAAAAGAGGACGTTCGATTCTCCGGCGCCACCCTTTGGTCAACTTCTGTATTGTTGTCTGATCTTTTGCATTGGCTCTAAGCATGCGAGTTTGTAGTTTGTACAAAAGTCAGATGGTTTTGTGTACACATGATTGAACCTTGCTCCATCGGACTTTTGTTGCCGCCAAGTTTGTCCGTTCGCACAGCCAACAAAAGTCCCATGAAAAACGAAAAAGTTTGTCTGATGGAGCGTACACACGGTCAGATGTTGCCTTTAAAAACAGCTACGGTAATTTGCATATTTGTTGTCAAAAAGTCTGATTGTGTGTACGGGCCATCTACTTTTCATATATCTAAAGACCCATACACACGATCGGAATTTTTGACAACAAACATGCAAATTAGCTGTTTTAAGGCAACATCCGACCGTGTGTACGCTCCATTGGACAAACTTTTTCGTTTTTCAGGGGAGAAATGTTGGCTGTGCGAACAGACAAACTTGGCGGCAACAAAATTCTGACATCGGCAAGTCCGATTGTGTGTACACAAAACCATCAGACTTTTGTGCAAACTACAAACAGGCATGCTCAGAACCAATGCAAAAGATCAAACAACAATACAGAAGTTGACCAAAGGGTGGCGACGGAGAATTGGACGTCCTCTTTTGAAGTGTCGTCAGTACATTAAAACGTCACTATGTTTGTGTTTGTTGCCTGAAAAGTCCTGCCGTGTATGCCTAAAGCCTCATACACACAATCGGACTTTGTACAAACTTTCCCGTGGATTTTTGTACAAAGGGCTTTGGCCGTAAACTAATTAAGCATACACACAGCAGGACTTTTTCAGCCAACTTTCACCAAATCACGTGGTTTTTCAGCTCTTTACCGCCACCCTTTGGTCAACTTCTGTATTGTTGTCTGATCTTTTGCATTGGTTCTGAGCATGCGCGTTTGTACTTTGAACAAAAGTCCTATGGATTTGTGTACACACGATAGGATTTTACACCATAGGACTTTTGTTGCCAGGTAGTTTGTCTGTTTGCACAGCCTGCATTTGTCCGATGAAAACCGAAAAAGTTTGTCCGATGGAGCGTACATACGGTGGGATGTTGCCTTAAAACAGCTAATTTACATGTTTGTAGTCAAGTCCTATCATGTGTATGGGCCTTAACAAGTTTACGGCCAACGCCCTTTGTACAGAAATCCACGGAAAAGTTTGTACAAAGTCCGATCGTGTGTATGAGGCTTAAGACTTCCCTGTACAGGGTGATAACACTGCTGTGTAATGTTACTACAGAATGATGTAGCAAAAGTCCAGATGCTTGAAATAAACAGGTTGGTGACCACCGCTCCAGGTAACTGGGTTTGAATTTCCTGTCCTCCGCTGGGTGAATGGTTGTGAGAGCTCCAGGTGCTGGCGATTGCTATTCCAATGGTATAGGTGCAATGAAAAATCTGGACTGCCGCACTCCGGATTGGAATAATAAAGGTAAAATCTTCTTTATTGAAAAAATGACATGGTATAAAATGCGTACATTGCTCTGTTGAAGTGATACAGCATAACTGCTGACGCGTTTCACGCTCCCATAGAGCGCTTACTCATAGCTGGTTTGTACAACAATGAAAGTCACTTATATACACATTATACATCTCACACATGACCCCATACCGATTGTATAACTCTAAACAGCTGATCGTTAGATTGTATGGCCTCTTAACATGGAGTTGATTGGGTGTGTGTTTTATGGTGGAGTGTTTATTGAAGACATGAATGTGCAGACAAGATGTTTCTATAGACAATACAAAAAATATCCATAAATAAAAAGTTTATATTGCTTTTAAAAGTCTTTTGAAGAAGGAAGGTTAGGAAGATATAAAGTTTCCTTTCTTTCCACGGGACTGAGATAGGTGCTAAAACTAGCGCTTAGACGTATAAACATGTAAACCATTCTATAAATGAATGCAGGTATATATGAGCCATATGGCCCGGCAGCCACGGCATAGTGTGAAAGATATCATATGTCTGCTCAGTTTACAAAAAATGTTTTTATATATAAATGAGAATATTGTAAAGGTTATTACGAGGAGACACTATGAAAAACCACTGCGTTTTGTAAAGGATAAAGTCTTACATGTGAGGATCTGTGACAGTGTTTGGATGACTTTCAAATTTCATGACTTTATGTGAACTCTACCAGATTTGAGATGCAAACAAAGTGTATGCATATATGGTGTGTGGGTGCATATATGGTGTGTGGGTGCTTTTTTAGTAATCTGAACTCCACAAGGAGAAAAAAAATATACATGCATTTATAAAATATATATATATATTATATATATATATATATATATATATATATATATATATGCATTTATGTGTATCATAAATATAAAAGGTGAAAATGAAAAATAAAGTGGAGATCAACATAAAACGTGAAGGGGGCATGTGTATATATATATATCTATCATCGTGAAAGTATATATAGAATATATATAAAATGAAACAAAGTGGAAACTAAACCATGTGTTTGTGACTTGACTAAAAAACACGATCAATAAATGGTCTATGTCTGAGTGTATGTTTCCCATGCAATCTCCTACACATATATACCTGTCGAGCTTGTGTTACGCATACAGGAAATAAATGGTAATGAAACATATCATATACCAATAATTCTGTGGCTCAAACTCTCAAAAATATATGTCTTTGAAAGCATATGCTTATCCACCTGATAACATTCACTGTGGTTAAACGAAAAAAATGGGTGTTTACTAAGCGTGTTGTTTTAAAACAATCTCATCTCTTGGTGTGCCGTCTTCATGTGTATGGGCAGAACTATATGAGATAAAGAAGATAAATGTTACGTCTAAATGTGTTATCGTCCCCCTCATCCATCCGGAGTATGGCACTTAAAATACACATATTTCTAAGTAAATACCAATTCAAGTGGATGAGTGACAAGACAGACATGTGGACGGTGTATCTCCTTGCTCGCTGCAACCCCTGGTATAGGATAGTGTGTATGTGGGCCCCCTAAAGGTGAAAAATGGACTTATGCATTCAAAATCGTGAGGGCTATTCCTATAAATTAGGTGTTGTAGCTTGCTTACAGCAACCGTTGGACAGTGGTGTCTGACTAGAGATGAAGAATAAATAACTAACTAAACAGACAAACCAAAAGTTAGTAAATATAACCCATAATGTCCTTTTGGTATGAATGTATAGATATATCCCCAATCGTCCGTCCATGTAAAGAAATAAATACAAGAACCTCATCAAGGTTCTGTTTTGAAGAGAGGAAAAGAAGGAATATTTCAGCCAGACTATATGTAGCCAAGCTCTTGGATAGTTGCAATTTAAGCTCTTATGCAATTTTTTTGATAGAGGTTGGTGGATAAATGGATGGCTAGAGGGAGAGGTGAGAGGACAGGGGTATAGATATATTGCTCGACATGTCTTTCAGAAATATTACTAGTAAAAATGTGAAACGTCCCATCTGGACTTTTGCTACATATTTTCTTTCCACCAGCTCGGCTATGTCCCCGCATCATTAAGTTACATATATTTTATTATTACCTTGGAATATTGGAAAACCATTTCTAGTTCAGAGTGAGAGAACATATTGGATATCCATTATGGATCGTATCAGTACGCAAGAGCCTGTTGTGGAAACAGCTTTTAGCAGAACGCTCACAGCACCATCCAATAATCCTTTAAGGCAGCCATTGCAAGCATACACCTTACAATCGTCGGAGGACGATGAGATACAATTAATAAGGCTTTTTAGGAAATTGGAACAATTGATGGCTAAAGAAATAAGAGCATATTGGGACATAACTTTTCTCACGGAATATATATCAATACTACACATTCCTCGAGGACTAAGGATCAAAAAGTTCCCCACCTCGGATTTATTCGATGAAAATTTAAAAAAAGAATGGACGGACACTCTGGATACTTGTTCCTCTAAACTCATGGAAATTCTGATTGCCTCAAAGAAAAAGGAAACAGAGAAATTACAGCTAGACATATCAGCAATACAAAAAGATCTCACCACCTCCCAAACATCTAAAGCAGTGGTTCTCAACTCCAGTCCTCAGGGCCCACCAACAGGCCAGGTTTGCAAGATAGCTGAAATACATCACAGGTGATATCACTTGCTGCTCAGTGATTGCTGTATTCTAGTCTGCAACTCCCCAAGGTAATACTTAAAATCTGGCCTGTTGGTGGGTCCCGAAGACTGGAGTTGAGAACCACTGATCTAAAGGTTTTGCTGAACTTGATGAAAAGCTAAATAGAAAATTGGACCGAATGGAAAAAGCAGTAATTGACACCAAGAAGGGCAAAATGGCCCGAAATAAAGATGACTACCAAAGCAACAGCGTTTATACCTGGAATAGGTCATTTCATAATTCCAGCAAATCCCGTAAAAATCGAGGCAAACGAGTGAGTTTTTCCGATCATGAAGGAGAGTCGGCCGACAACACTCTAGCACGTACCGCATCCAACTCGTCACTGGACAGATCTTTAACTCCATCGGAACCCATCAGATCTACCAAAAGCCAAGCCTCTGGAAACCCTCACAGGTCCAGACCAACAAAGAAAAAGAAGTCATCTTCAAGAAGACAAGAAGAGGCGGTAGGAAACAGGCGCCACGGGCAACTCACGCTACACACTGCGAGAGAAAACGCCGAGGAAGTAAAACATAGCGTGATCAACTTGTCAAAGAGACCACTGAACACAGAAGAAATTGACCTCCTAGCAAAAGGCCTGAATTTTTGTCCGACCAGACACTTCAATCTTTTTGAAACGATCTTGGACATTAACAGATTTGCAAGGACACTTACTCTTAGGAAACATTTTTTTGATTGCACAGTAGATGAGTTCAATGGGTCCATAGAGAGCTGTGACACAGGTGAGTCCTTGTCTTCACCTATTTTATTTGTAGACAATTGTGCTTTACAAGATTTGACTGATTTGGAGCATGACTCAGATTCTTTCCCCCTGGACCCCACCGATATTCACATTGATATCTCTAGAGGCAGATCAGATTTTTATCCGGTGGCAGCCAGGGGCAAAAATCTTGACACATTCCAAAAAATGGTAGAGGGAGACCTGGTACACCTGGCTCACAGTTGTAATAAAAACAAGTTTGCACAGGACAATCTGACCACCAGGGAGAGACAGGCGCTCAACCGACTCTCCATGGATGACCAGATAGAGCAGACAAGGGGGGCATGGTAGCAGTCTTAGATGCAGAAGCTTACAAAAGTGAAGCCTTACGCCAATTGACTGACGAACATACATACCAGAGACTGTCTTCCAACCCCACCACTTCTTTCAAAAACAAACTCTCTACACTCATAGATAGAGCTATACAGGTCGGTATATTTACCCCTAGGGAGAAAGAATTTCTCATTCCACAAAACCCCATAACACCAGTGTTCCATCATTTACCAAAGATTCACAAGGGGTTAAATCCCCTTACAGGACGACCTATAGTGGCAGGTATAGGCTCTTTAAATGAACGCTTGGGGGAGTGGGTTGACTCTCATCTACAACCAATAGCCACTAGTCTCCCTGGTTACATAAAAGACACAAATGATTTGCTGAATAAACTCCAAAACATCAAATGGGAAAACAACTTCAGATGGATCAGCTGTGATGTGATGAGTTTATACTCTAGCATCCCACACCACCTGGGGATTTAGGCAGTCATTTACTTTCAGGTAAAGATTCCCTGATACTTCAGGAGTTTATTGTGCAAGCTCTAGAGTACCTTTTAACACACAATTTTTTTATGTTCGACGGGGACTATTTTCTCCAGAAATGCGGGGCCTCCATGGGAGCCAAGTTTTCCCCCTCACTGGCCAATATTTATATGGGCTGGTGGGAGAGGTCCTGCATCTTTGGACCAGATAGTCCCCGCCGTAAAGACACCGTTTTCTTCTGTCGCTTTATAGACGACTTATTGTTCATTACATCAGATGGAGAGGCAGATTTGGACAGATGGCTTACATACTTTAATGACAATCCACTTAATTTGAAGTTCACTGGAAATCTGCAGGTCAGCTCCATAGACTTTCTGGATGTGAAACTGACAGGCTCTGGAGACACCATCCAATCCAGTTTGTATAGAAAACCTCTCAGTGGCAACACTTTACTCAGAGCTGATTCAGCACACCCTAAACACACTATCACAGGCATACCATACAGCCAGTTCTTGAGGTTAAAGCGTCTATGTAGTTCCCCTGAGGTTTTTGAAGCAGAGGCCGAACAAATGGCACATAGGTTTAAAACTCGAGGTTACAAAGATGCATCTATATTAAAAGCACTCAATACAGTAAAATCTATCCCAAGGTCCACGCTTCTAAACAAGAAACCACATAGAAAAACCCAACATAAAAGAGAAACATCCCCCAGGACTTCAGTCTTTTCCACCTCATACAGTACAGAATTCAACATAATAAAGAAAATCATTGTGAAACATCTCCTGATACTGTACAATGACCCAATATACAATAACATCCTCTCCAAAGGGATCAAGGTTGTTTCTCGCAAAGCACCCACGCTGGGACGCTCACTGTCTCCCAGCCTATTTACAGCCAAACGTACTAAAACAAATTGGCTTAATTTCACAGAAAATTTCAAATGTGGAATAAAAACCTGCAATTATTGCGGGTACATCAAAACCGGCCAATACATAAGATCACGCAGCAGCCGAAAAGAGTTTTTGATCCCCGCTTTTATAAACTGCAACACCAAATTTGTGGTGTATGTCATTACATGCACCAGCTGCCAGGTACAATATGTGGGACGCACAACACGACGTCTCAGGGACAGGCTACATGATCACCTGTATAATATTGAGAAAGAGATTTTAACAAATGTATCAAAACACTGGATTTTCACAAACCACAAAAACACCTCCAGTTTAGTTATCCAAGGGATTGAGAAAATCAGGACACCAGTGAGGGGAGGAGACAGATTCCAGATTTCGTGTAAATGAGAAGTCCTTTGGATATTCTCATTAGACACTAGAATCCCACGGGGGTTAAACTTTGAGTGGGACGTTTCACATTTTTACGAATAATATTTCTGAAAGACATGTCGAGCAATATATCTATACCCCTGTCCTCTCACCTCTCCCTCTAGCCATCCATTTATCCACCAACCTCTATCAAAAAAATCGCATAAGAGCTTAAATTGCAACTATCCAAGAGCTTGGCTACATACAGTCTGGCTGAAATATTCCTTCTTTTCCTCTCTTCAAAACAGAACCTTGATGAGGTTCTTGTATTTATTTCTTTACATGGACGGACGATTGGGGATATATCTATACATTCATACCAAAAGGACATTATGGGTTATATTTACTAACTTTTGGTTTGTCTGTTTAGTTAGTTATTTATTCTTCATCTCCAATCAGACACCACTGTCCAACGGTTGCTGTAAGCAAGCTACAACACCTAATTTATAGGAATAGCCCTCACGATTTTGAATGCATAAGTCCATTTTTCACCTTTAGGGGGCCCACATACACACTATCCTATACCAGGGGTTGCAGCGAGCAAGGAGATACACCGTCCACATGTCTGTCTTGTCACTCATCCACTTGAATTGGTATTTACTTAGAAATATGTGTATTTTAAGTGCCATACTCCGGATGGATGAGGGGGACGATAACACATTTAGACGTAACATTTATCTTCTTTATCTCATATAGTTCTGCCCATACACATGAAGACGGTACACCAAGAGATGAGATTGTTTTAAAACAACACGCTTAGTAAACGCCCATTTTTTTCGTTTAACCACAGTGAATGTTATCAGGTGGATAAGCATATGCTTTCAATGACATATATTTTTGAGAGTTTGAGCCACAGAATTATTGGTGTATGATATGTTTCATTACCATTTATTTCCTGTATGCGTAACACAAGCTCGACAGGTATATATGTGTAGGAGATTGCATGGGAAACATACACTCAGACATAGACCATTTATTGATCGTGTTTTTTAGTCAAGTCACAAACACATGGTTTAGTTTCCACTTTGTTTCATTTTATATATATTCTATATATACTTTCACGATGATAGATATATATATATATATACACATGCCCCCTTCACGTTTTATGTTGATCTCCACTTTATTTTTCATTTTCACCTTTTATATTTATGATACACATACATGCACATATATATATATTTTTTTTCTCCTTGTGGAGTTCAGATTACTAAAAAAGCACCCACACACCATATATGCACCCACACACCATATATGCACCCACACACCATATATGCATACACTTTGTTTGCATCTCAAATCTGGTAGAGTTCACATAAAGTCATGAAATTTGAAAGTCATCCAAACACTGTCACAGATCCTCACATGTAAGACTTTATCCTTTACAAAACACAGTGGTTTTTCATAGTGTCTCCTCATAATAACCTTTACAATATTCTCATTTATATATAAAAACATTTTTTGTAAACTGAGCAGACATATGATATCTTTCACACTATGCCGTGGCTGCCGGGCCATATGGCTCATATATACCTGCATTCATTTATATAATGGTTTACATGTTTATACGTCTAAGCGCTAGTTTTAGCACCTATCTCAGTCCCGTGGAAAGAAAGGAAACTTTATATCTTCCTAACCTTCCTTCTTCAAAAGACTTTTAAAAGCAATATAAACTTTTTATTTATGGATATTTTTTGTATTGTCTATAGAAACATCTTGTCTGCACATTCACGTCTTCAATAAACACTCCACCATAAAACACACACCCAATCAACTCCATGTTAAGAGGCCATACAATCTAACGATCAGCTGTTCAGAGTTATACAATCGGTATGGGGTCATGTGTGAGACGTATAATGTGTATATAAGTGACTTTCATTGTTGTACAAACCAGCTATGAGTAAGCGCTCTATGGGAGCGTGAAACGCGTCAGCGGTTATGCTGTATCACTTCAACAGAGCAATGTACACATTTTATACCATGTCATTTTTTCAATAAAGAAGATTTTACCTTTATTATTCCAATCCGGAGTGCGGCAGTCCAGATTTTCATTGCACCTATACCACTGCAGAATGATGAGGGTTGTCATCCCGTTACAGAAGGTGGGAAAATAACAGATCTACAGACAGGATAACAGGTGATAAAACGATGTTGCGGAGGGAACTCTGGGAATTCTAATGACAGATTACATTACACATTAGGTTAGAAGACTTCCTGCTGTTGGTCTTATGTTTGAATTGTCTTCTGATATTTACTGTCCTGCTGTAAAAGGTGTAAATGATTGGCCACATGTTTCCTGTAGTATCGGGGACTACAAACTCATATTAGGAATATTAGGATGGGTACCTACCCAAGGGGGTCACCTTTTTGGATTTTGGGGAAATATTTCACATGGTTTCTTAAATTCCATTAATGACACCGACAAGGGGATCTCACTTACTTCACTAACAATAGGAGAGCCAATCACAGGCCAGTAACATTTCATGGTTTCTCAATGTAGTCGCAGAATGTTTAATCCCCATTGGTCCAATAGATTCCTAGTCCTTCCAGATAACATTTCCTTCTTGTGTGGAAGGAGCACCCTAAAATGTCTTCCCTTCAATCCCACCCATAGCTGTACTTTAGGTGATGTTGCTCCTCCCATATCTGTAAGGGAAAGCCTCAATTTCTCCCAATACTCCCCTGGCCTTCCAGTGAGAAGAAACATTTTCTCTGGAGTGGATATGTTTTATACAGTGAGCCCTTCATAGACGGGATGGGGAATCTAAGTCATCTAAGATAAGTAAGATGAACCCGTGTACTGGAGTCATGGATCAGATAACCAATGAGACCATTGATGTTATAGCAGAGCTGACAGCAGAAGTGTCTCCATCACCTAAGGTGGTGTCACAGAACTGCATGGCTGCTGACTATCTCTTGGAAGATCAAGGTGGAGTCTACAAACTGGTGTCCCATAGAGAGTGTTGTCCATTTATCTTATATCATGAGTAGGGATGAGCCCGATGTTCGAATCAAATGTAAGTTTGACTCAAACATCAGCCATTCACCTATTCCCCGAACAGCGAACAATATGCGGTGTTCGCGGCAAATCCGAAAGCCGCGGAACACCATTAAAGTCTATGGGACACTAACATGAAAAAACAAAAGTGCTGATTTTAGAGGCTTATATGCAAGTGATTGTCATAAAAAGGGTTTGGGGACCCGGGTCCTGCCCCAGGGGACATGTCTTAATGCAAAAAAAAGTTTTTAAAACAGTCGTTTTTTCGGGAGCAGTGATTTTATTAATACTTAACCACTTCCCGACCGCCTCACGCACATATACTGCAGCAGAAAAGCACGTACAGACAGATTAACGTACCTGTACATTGCCCTTTAAGAGGCAGCTTGCGGGCGCACCTGGAGCTTCATAAGCGGGATCGTGGGTACCGCAGACTCGATGTCCGTGGGGATACCCGCAATCGTCTCACGGAGGGGAAGAACGGGGAAATGCTGATGTAAACAAGCATTTCCCCATTCTACCTAATGAGACTGTCACTGATAAGCGCTTCCTGTAATCAGGAGTGGTGATCAGTGTCATGTCACACACTCCCTAGGACACACTTAACCCCTACAGCGCCACCTAGTGGTTAACCCCTTCACTGTCAATGACATTTTTATAGTAATCAATGCAATTTTTTAGTATTGATCGCTGTAATAATGCCAATGGTCCCAAAAATGTGTCAAAATTGTCCGATGTGTCCGCCATAAAGTCACAGTCACAATAAAAATTGCTAATCGCCGCCATTACTAGTAAAAAAAATTATTAATAAAAATGCCATAAAACTATCCCCTATTTTGTAGACGCTATAACTTTTGCGCAAACCAATCAATAAACACTTTTTTTGATTTTTTTTTACCAAAAATTTGTAGAAGAATATGGATCTGCCTAAACTGAGGAAAATTTTTTTTTTTAATATATTTTTTGAGGATATTTATTATAGCAATAAGTAAAAAATATTGCTTTTTTTTCTAAATTGTTGCTCTTTTTTGTTTATAGCGCAAAGATGAAAACCGCAGAGGTGATCAAATTCCACCAAAAGTAAGCTCTATTTGTGGGATAAAAAGGACGTCAATTTTGTTCGGGAGCCACGTCGCTCGACCGCGTAATTGTCAGTTCAAGCGACGCAGTGCCGAATCGCAAAAAATGCTCTGGTCTTTGGCCAGCTAAATGGTCCGGGGCTTAAGTGGTTAAAGTGAAACAATAAAAATGAAAAAATCCTTTAAATATTGTTCCTGGGGGGGTGTCTATAGTCTGCCTACATGTCCGCTGACATCCGACCCGGTCCGATCCGCTAAAAGCAGACG
Organism: Aquarana catesbeiana; assembly: GCF_042186555.1. Lineage (NCBI taxonomy): Eukaryota > Metazoa > Chordata > Amphibia > Anura > Ranidae > Aquarana > Aquarana catesbeiana. Next base: position 8,026,477 of record NC_133325.1, read on the forward strand.
GATGGCCCTACGTCCAGGTCTGTCGCTGGCGGAACGGATCGGGTGAGATCTGATGAAAACGGACATGCTGTCCGTTTTCATCCGATCCCTCCATAGGCGGCAGCGGTGCCTGACAAGCCCCTCCCCGCTCAGTGAGCAGAGAGGGACCTGTCATCCGCCGGCTCAGCGGAGATCAACGGACAGATCTCCCGCTGAGCTGGCGGACCGAGGCGGACTCCGTGGAAGCGGAGTCCGCCTCGTGTGAAAGGGGCCTTACTCTTGCAATTGTTCTATTCGCTAGCTTTTAATAATATATTTCTATTTAATAACATCTCGCACCACCCCTTTCTTATCTATGTATAAAATAACATGTAATAATACATTTTGGCACGGAACGGACATTTTACACACAGTGATTGCGTCCTGTGAATCTCTTCCTGCAGCTGCAGTTTTAACTTCTGTTTCAATCAGAAATAATTCCAGAACAATATTGATATCCAAGTCATTTTCTAATGATTTTATGTTTGTAAAAAAGAATCTTTATCTTTTATAATAAAGACATTAAGTATTATTTTTGTCCATATGTCCCTTACTGGTACTGTTAAAGTTCATCATATCAGTTCTATCTCCTAAAATCTCACAAGAGTTATTGATTGGCATTGTCACTCTCACAATAAAGACTGGACGATTGAAAATGCTTCCCCTCCCACTTACATTTCTACTGTGCATACAGAAATCTTTGTATCCATCTTCATTAAAGCCCCATCCCTTTACTGGAACCACCTTACAAGTATTTCACACAATTTCACTCAACTACAAGTCGGCCTGAATTCCTGGCCCCCCTCACTCCGATAGCAAACAATCTAGAATTTGTTCCGGGTATACAAAAAAAAAAAAAAACGTGATTCCTCCCACTGAAAACAGTTCTCCACATTTGGTGTCTCATTGTCTACAATCAGGGCTGATAAATCCAGAGAAGAATCGCAAAATATGTGTTAGTCCTGGTTCACACCGGAGCATTTTGACATGTGATTTGCATGTCAAATCGGTGGGAATTGCTGTCAATGGCACCGTCCTAATCAGTGCAACGCTGCATCTGAGGCGCCGCACCGATTTTCAAAAAGTAGTTTCTGTACTACTTTTTGAGATTTCGGGCTGCAATTTACATTGACGTCTGTGTCATCTGTGCTTCATTCCCGCAGCTCAGTGTGAACCGGGGGTAATGGTCAGTTTCTCCCCCAATGGACATACCTACAATTACACAATTATCTTAATAATCATAAAGTACTGTATATACTCGAGTATAGGCCGACCTGAATATAAGCCGAGGCACCTAATTTTACCACAAAAAACTGGGAAAATATATTGACTTGAGTATAAGCCTAGGAGGTTAAAATGCAGAAGCTACTGGGTAAACATCTGCAGCCTTACTGTGCCCATCTGCAGCCTCACTGTGCCCATCTGCAGCCTCACTGTGCCCATCTGCAGCCTCACTGTGCCCATCTGCAGCCTCACTGTGCCCATCTGCAGCCATAATGAAAAAGAAACAGTAGATGGCGCCAGATCAATATGTGCAATAAAAAATGCCAAGAGATATATAAAGAAGGGGGAAACAAAGTTCTGATGTAAAGTCAATAAGAGTTCCAAAGTACACTAGCGGCTGCAACCCTGAGAGTGGAAGCACAACTCTAGGAGACAAAAATAAGAAAAGACAAGGTGCGCCAGACTAAGTGTAGTATTAATGTATAGTATGGAAGATGGAGACCAGGGACCGGTCTTAGGGTAGATCTGAGGAAACAGCGGAGGCTGTGAAAAGCATCATCTGATTGGCTGCTTGAGATACGTCACTTCTGGTCATCGTAGCTTGTGTTCCATGCTGACACGCACTTCCGGTTCCAGTCCCCGGTCTCCATCTTCCATACCATAGGAAACCTCAGCGCTCTGGATCATTACATCCCACGAGGCTTTATTACCATCACAGCGGCTTCCTTTACCATCTGGACCCTGAACTTTGGACGCAGTCAGCCTTCCATCATGTGGACTGCACCTCTGACCGCCTGATGACCTCGCTCTTGCACCCTGGACCCCCCCCCCTTTTATGTGTTTGATATCACTGGTCCTTTGTAAGTAGTCATTTGGCTTTCTTTTTATTAAATTAATTTTAATACTACACTTAGTCTGGCGCACCTTGTCTTTTCTTATTTTTGTGCCCATTCGCAGCCTCCATGTGCCCAATTGCAGCCTCATTGTGCCCAATTGCAGTCTCATTGTACCCATCTGCAGCCGTATCTTTGATTACTAAGACAGCGGGTGTCTCGCGCTGTGTTATGCAGTTGTTTGGCGGCCGTCCATTGTAACAAAGCCCCGCCTCCGCCTCATCCGTGATAGACGGAGCACTGATACAGTTTCCCAGCATTGTATCAGTGTTCCTCTATCACGGACGAGGAGGAGGCGGGGCTTTGTTACAATGGACGGCCGCACTGACTGCATAACACAGCGGGAGACACCCGCTGTTTTAGTAATCAAAGGTACGGCTGCTGTAGGGCTCACTCCAGTATAAGCCGAGGGGGGGAGTTCAGCCTAAAAAATGGGCTGAAAAACTCGGCTTATACTCGAGTATATATATGGTAAACATCTTTTCTCTAAGGCTCCCACACAAATTGAAACTTTATATATTAACGCCACTAAAATGAAAGAAAAAAATGACTTTAACATACATGTGGCTTCAAGCCTCTTTAAGCACACAAACTATTCACTTTAAAGTGCTTGTAAACCCTTTACAGACCACTTTTTACTACAGGTATGTCTATAATAAGGTTTACCTGTAGCTACCCTGGATATCTCCTAAACCTGCACGGTTCGGAAGTACAGTCAGAGGAGTGGCGGTGGAGGGAGGAGCCGGATGTGGGCGAGGTCGGACTGCTTGGGCTGAGAGTGGGGAGCTCGGCGTCCCTCCAGCCGTGATGCAGACCAGGAGCTCACGGACCGAACGCTAGCCTCCCGCCCCCTCATCCCGGTGTGCCGTGCGGCGTACGCGGCTCTCGCTCTCCCTTCCAGACCTCTCTCCGGCTCCGGAAACTAGTGGTAAGGGGGAAGGCGGTGGGAGCGGTGTCCCCGAGCAGCAGTAGCCAAGGGCAGCCACGGCCGGGAGCGTGGTCGGGCTCGTCGTGCCATCCCCCACCTGGTGTTGATGCATGCAGATTACCGGAGGCGAGTTCCACAAGAAGGTGAGCGTCAGTGGAAGGGTTGCCAAAGTCCGTGCAGCTAGAGCAGAAGACAGTAAGTGACAGTAGAGTGAATGGGAACCCAGGTATTGGTGGAAGCACCCAGGAGTTGTAAGGAGGTGAAAGGAAAATAAGGAACAACACAACAGGAAGCTTGGTGGGTAAAACCCTGTCAAATAACCCTATCTAACAAGGAGGGTAAGTAACTCTTTACCCAAGTCTTAAAGCTATATGGATACTTTAGTCTCTAAGGACTGATGCTTCTAGCTGTATTACCCATTGACTGACCTAAAATATTCTTGTACCATTGCTGCAACATTTCCTACAAAGTGCATACTAAGACACACTTGGCAGAAGGGGAGATGTGAAGGCAGGGGGGCGGTGGGGAAGAAGCCACAAGGGTACTAGCAACCCCTGTCTTTCTTGTCTTTGGTTGCACCTGGGGGAGGGAGTAGGGGTTTGCTCCCCCGGACCCGGGGCTATATTTGAACAAAGCGTAACCAGCTCTACATTACATACTCAAGGCCGGGGGTCCAGGTGGGAGTGTAATAGCTGCTTAGACAGGGAGAAGGTCCCTAAGAGACTCTGAACGCATTTGAGCAAATAAGGAGGTAACGCAAACAATAAGCGGTAACTTGCCACGTGATAATACCATTTAGGTAATCCCTCACCTGACGGTCTGCTTACTCCATCGGCTTGCCCCCCCAGGGGCCGAAAGAAACAGGGAAATGAGAGGCAAGTCAACAAGAGGGACCACAGCAAATCCACCCAGGACCAGCTCAAGCCCAGGCACAATTAGGAGATACATGGTGAACGATGGTAGTAAGGAGAGCCCGGGTAAATCAATAGGGGCAACAGCGGCAACAGGTGCAAAAAATAAAACACCAGAATGCCCAGGTAAATCGGGGACAAGAAGACAAATGGCCGAAGGGGATACAAGACCCCCAGGGAGCGATATAGGAGCAAAATTGCCAGTGGAGACCCAGCAGGACAGAATACTTCCCACCAAGGAGGAAATAGCTGAAATGTTCGCTAGGCTGGAGGTCTCAATTAAGGAGGAGATTAGTATTGTGCATGAAAACATGAGTCACATCCTGAAAAGAGTGGAGGAGGCGGAATCCATAGCTGATAAACAAGGAGCCGAAATTCAAAAACTGAAACATCAGATGGAAGTTATGCAGATTGAACAAAGAAACATTAAATACAGACTGGAAGACCAAGAGAACCGTAGCAGAAGAAAGAACCTCCAGATCAGAGGTCTCCCGGAACCGCAAGAAGAAATAGAGAACCTACAGGTTAAAATGGAAGAAATTTCTAAAGATCTGGTGAACCCAATAGAAGCTGGTAGAAAGCTTAAACTGGACAGGGTGCACAGAATAAGAAAACCACCAGAAATTAGGGGGGATGCACCATGAGATGTCATCGTGCGATTCCACAATTATGCGGATAAAGAACAGATAACTTCCAATTTAACCAGTTACCAACCGGCCCATAGCCGAATGACGGCTGCAGGGCGGTTGGATAACTCTGGGTGGACGTACTATGACGTCCTCCCAGAATTCCCCTCTTGCGCGCCCCCTGGGGCGCGCATCCGAACACATCCATGACCGCCGGGTCCAGGGGACCCGGCGCATCACGGATCCCGGTAAATGGCCGCTGATCGCGGCCGTTTACCATGTGATCGAGCCGTCAAATGACGGCAGGATCACATGTAAACAGACCGGCGTCATCTGATGACGCCGGTTCCTCTCCTCCCCTCCTGTGTACCGATCGGTACACAGTGAGCGGGGAGGGGGACGGATGGATGTCTGCAGCGCTGTGGGCTGGTTGTGTAGTGCCCACAGCGCTGGACAGAGACATCCATCCATCCATGCTCAGCCATCCCCACTACTGCAATGCTGTGCAATACTCTGCATTACCCCCACAATACTCTGCAATACCCCCACAATACTCTGCAATACCCCTACAATACCCCCACAATACTCTGCAATACCCCCACAATACTCTGCAATACTCTGCAATGCCCCCACAATACTCTGCAATGCTGTGCAATACTCTGCAATACCCTCACAATACTCTGCAATGCTGTGCAATACTCTGCAATGCCCCCACAATACTCTGCAATGCTGTGCAATACTCTGCAATGCCCCCACAATACTCTGCAATGCTGTGCAATACTCTGCAATGCCCCCACAATACTCTGCAATGCTGTGCACTACTCTGCAATGCCCCCACAATACTCTGCAATGCCCCCACAATACTCTGCAATGCCCCCACAATACTCTGCAATGCCCCCGCCATACTCTGCAATGCCCCCCGCCATACTCTGCCATGCCCCCGCCATACTCCGCCATACCCCGCCATACTCCGCCATACCCCGCCATACCCCGCCATACTCCGCCATACCCCGCCATACCCTGCCATACTCCGCCATACCCCGCCATACTCCGCAATACCCTGCCATACCCCGCCATACCCCGCCATACCCCGCCATACCCCGCCATACTCCGCAATACCCTGCCATACCCTGCCATACCCCGCCATACTCCGCCATACCCCGCCATACTCCGCAATACCCTGCCATACCCCGCCATACTCCGCAATACCCCGCCATACTCAGCCATGCTCAGCTGTACTCGCCCTCTGTATGTGGCCAGGCTGTGGAAGTCTCACACATGGGGTATCGCCGTACTCGGGAGGAGTAGGAGAATCTATTTTGGGGTGTCATTTTTGGTATGTACATGTTATGTGGTAGAAATATTGTATAAATGGACAACTTTGTGTTAAAAAAAAAAAAAGCGTTTTAACCACTTCCCGCCCGCCCGCCGTCATACAACGTCCTTGACTTTGTGCGGAGATATCTGAATGATGGTTGCAGCTACAGGCATCATTCAGATATCAGCTTTTTCAGCCGGCGATTCCCTACACCATGAGAATGATCATAGCGGCCATTCCACTGCTTGATCGTTCTTACGGGAGGCGAGAGGGGACGTCCCCCCTTCCCGCCGCCTTGCGGTGCTTCTACCGACTCACCGCTACGATCGAAGCCAGGATCTTTTTTTTTTTTTTTTTAATTTCAGGCTTCCCAGCCTAGAGGTGAGATGTGGGGTCTTATTGACCCCATATATCACTGTAAAGAGGACCTGTCATGCCATATTCCTATTACAAGGATGTTTATATTCCTTGTAATAGAAATAAAAGTGGTCAAAAAATTTTTTTTTTTGTAAAAAAGCATCAAACTAAAATAAATAAAGTAAAATGAACAATAAAAAAAAAAAAAAAAATTTTTAAAGCGCTCCTGTCCCTGTGTGCTTGCATGCAGAAGCGAACGCATACATAAGTCCCGCCCACATATGAAAACGGTGTTCAAACCACACATGTGAGGTATCGCTGCGATCGGTAGAGCGAGAGCAATAATTTTGGCCCTAGACCTCCTCTGTAACTCAAAACATGTAACCAGTAAAAAATTTTAAAGCGTCGCCTATGGGGATTTTTGAGTAGCAAAGTTTGGCGCCATTCCACAAGCGCGTGCAATTTTGAAGGGTGACATGTTGGGTATCTATTTACTCGGCATAACTTCATATTTCACATTATGCAAAAACATTGGGCTAACTTTATTATTTTGGTTTTTGTAAAGCACAAAACAGTTTTTTTTCCAAAAAAAACGCGTTAAAAAAATTGCTGCGCAAATACTGTGCGAGATAAAAAGTTGCAACAACCGCCATTGTATTCCCTAGGGTCTTTGCTAAAAAAACATATATAATGTTTTGGGGTTCTAAGTAATTTTCTAGCTAATAAATGATGATTTTTACATGTAGGAGAGAAATGTCAGAATTGGCCTGGGTGCTCCAGAACGCCTGAAGGTGCTCCCTGCATGTTGGGCCTCTGTATGTGGCCACGCTGTGTAAAAGTCTCACACATGTGGTATCACCGTACTCGGGAGTAATAGCAGAATGTGTTTTGGGGTGTAATTTGTGGTATGCATATGCGGTCTGTGAGAAATACCCTGCTAATATGACAATTTTGTGGAAAAAAAAAAAAGTAAAAAAAAAACCTTGATTTTGCAAAGAATTGTGGGAAAAAATGGCAACTTCAAAAAACTCACCATGCATCTTTCTAAATACCTTGGAATGTCTTCTTTCCAAAAAGGGGTCATTTGGGGGGTATTTGTACTTTTCTGGCATGTTAGCTTCTCAAGAAATTAGATAGGCCGTCAGTAATTCAGGTGTGATCAATTTTCAGATATTCGCACCATAGCTTTTGGACTCTATAACTTTCAAAAAGACCAAATAATATCCACCGATTTGGGTTATTTTTACCAAAGATATGTAGCGGTATAAATTTTGGCCAAAATATATGAAGAAAAATTACTAATTTGCAAAATATTATAACAGAAATGAAGAAAAATGTATTTTTTTACAGATTTTTCGGTCTTTTTTCTTTTACGGCGCAAAAAATAAAGAAACCAGCAGTGATTAAATACCACCAAAAGAAAGCTCTATTTGTGTGAAAAAAAGGACAAAAATTTCATAAAGATACAGTGTTGCATGACTGAGTAATTGTCATTCAAAATGTGAGAGCACCAAAAGCTGAAAATTGGTCTGGTTAGGAAGGGGGTTTAAGTGCCCAGTTGTCAAGTGGTTAAAGAGAATTCTTCAGGCTAAGTATGGAGAAACCAATCTGCACATCTTCCAGGACCTTGCAGCGGAGACCCTCAATAGGAGAAGAATCCAGAAAGCCGTTCTGGCAACCTTGAAATCGCATGGAGCTCAATACTCCTGGGGCTTCCCAGCCTGCCTAATCGGACGCAAAGAGGGCCGAAAGGCCGTGCTAAGATTCCCGGAAGAAACTCAAAAATTTTGTGACCGCCTAGAAATACCTCTAATAGAAATCCCGGGCTGGTGGGAGAAAAACACCAGCCAGGAACCAATAGGGGAAATACCTACCTGGAAACCTGTAGTAAATCTGTAGTAAACTCAAAATAGAACATAAGGGCAAAAAATAGTTCTGTGGACTCAGCGGAGCTTCAGTATAGATATATAAGTAATCTGCTTGGTGATGATGTAGTAGGCCACGGGGTCGGTGGGGGGGGTGGAGGGAGAGGGACCGGGATGGGGGAGGTGAGAGGTACGAGGGAGGGAGTGCCGGGGCCGACAGCTATCTCATAAGCAACGGAAAACCTGCGGTCTTGACTAAACCCCACCCCGAGCTCAACCTCTGGGGGACAAACGGGGGGCCGGGTGGCGGAGGGGGGCCACGGTTATTTTTTGGGTTGAGCTTAGACCCGTCTTACCCCCAAAAGTTTGGGGAAGGGAGAGGGGGAGGGAGACGGGGGGTGGGGGGTGTTTGGGGGGGGTGGATGGGGGGGTTGGGGGAAGGGGAGGGGGTGGGGGATAAGAGAGAGCCCAACAGAGCCGATATTACCGTGAGCCTGTCTTTTAGAAAGTAGAATGCAAATAAGAGAGAGTAATGACACCTAACCTAAAAATTATTTCTTATAACATAAGGGGTCTGAATGCCTGTGTAAAGCGAGCTAATATTCTGGGGGAATTGAAGTTCCTGAAGGCTGAGGTGGCAATGCTTCAAGAGACACATCTTGGTGCCAACAGGAACCAAAAAATCTACTCCAGAGACTTCCCAGTGTGGTACTACAGCGACTCACCAAATAGGGGTGCAAGAGGAGTGGCTATAGGGTTTGCCAGGGGAACTAGATTTGAATTAGAGGAGAGACTATCCAATCCGGAGGGGAGGTTTCTCTTCCTGAAAGGAAATATTAATGGCTGGAAGTGCTCCCTGGCAAACATCTACGGGCCAAACAAAAACACTTATAGAAGAGTAATGAGCATACTGACCAAATTTGGGGTATTCAAGACGGGGAGGGCTATAGTAGGAGGAGACTTCAATTTGTGTCTGGACCCTGAGAGAGATTGTTCGTCTCACGCCCGGGGGAGAGGGGAGTGTGGGCCGAGAAACTAAAAAAAAAAGCTATATCAGCTCCAGTTAGTAGATATCTGGAGGATACAACAAGGGGATATAAGGGACTACACTTACTACTCCCCCGTGCATGAGACATATTCAAGACTTGATTTTTTTCTGGTAGAGCATAGGTTGCTGGAAGAGATTACGGGGGTTGCCATTGGCAATATGACATTCTCGGACCATGCACCCGTGAGCTTATACATAAAAGGTAGGAGAAACTGATACACAGAGTGCGGGGTGGAGATTGAACGAAGATCTGTTAGCAGACAATGACATTCTAAGGAGAATTAAGGAAGAGCTGGAGTGGTTTTTCAAAATCAACACTCCCGGGGAGGTAAATGAGGCTACAATCTGGGAAGCCCATAAAGCATACATAAGGGGTATCTTCATGATGATAGGGGGGGGATAAGAGACTAAAAAACCACAGGCTAGCCCTGACCAAAGAGATCCAAGAACTAGAGCAACAACATAAAGTATCAGGGGGGAGGGAGGTATGGACAAACCTACTTAAAAAAAGGGAAGAGCTGATGACCTCTTTGGAACAGGAAACACACAAAATGTTTTATTTGGTTAAAAAAGAGGGATACATGAATAGCAACAAACCCGGCAGGCTCCTAGCAAGGGCCCTAAAAAAAAAGAAAACGAGCAACTATACCGAAAAAATTAGGACCAGTTTGGGGGAAATCAAGCATGGAACGCGAGATATAGCTAAAGCTTTTCAAGCGTTTTATGGGGCACTGTATGCGATCAATGCAGATAACCCTCAGGAGCGGGATAAACATAAGCATGAGGCTAGCAAAACGTTCTTAAAGGAGGCAAACTTAAAAAAAATCACGGAAGAAGACAGTATTATGCTAGATGCCCCTGTGACCCTACAGGAATTAAGGAGGGCCATCCCAAACGGGAAAAGCCCAGGGCCTGACGGGCTGACTGCCCTTTATTATAAAAAGCTGCAGGAACCACTGCTCCCCATATTGTGCTCTTACATTAACGGGATTGGGGAAAGCTGGAAGATGAGAAAGGAAGCACTCGAAGCGAATATCGTTGTCATAAGGAAGGAGGGAAAAGATAGCACCTTGTGCTCCAGCTATAGACCCATCTCCCTCCTGAACATAGATACGAAGATTTACGCAAAGATTCTTGCAGACAGACTGAAAAAGGTTATAAAAGAGGTGATCCACTCCGATCAAGTGGGATTTGTACCTGGGAGGGAAGGGAGAGATAACAGCATTAAAACATTAATGGTGGCCCAGATAATGAAGGATAGGGGAGCCCCAGGTCTACTCCTGTCGATGGATGCTGAAAAAGTATTTGACAGGGTAGACTGGGGCTTCATGTGGAACACCCTGGAAGAGTTTGGTATAGGCAACAAAATGATTAGAAGGATTAAGGCCCTGTATACTTACCCCACTGCCAGAGCCAAAATCAACGGTACCCTGTCCGGACCCATTGCGCTGCACAATGGCACCAGGAAGGGCTGCCCGCTTTCCCCACTGCTGTTTGTTGGCTAGGATAAGACTCAGCCCTGATATCAGCGGGGTTAAAATTGGGGAAGATGAATTTAAAATTGCAGCTTTCGCAGATGACGTCTTGTTGTACGTCACCCGTCCGAGGATCACCCTCCCCAACTTACTTGCGACTCTTAGAAACTATGGTCAAATATCAAATTTTTGGGTTAATGCGACCAAGTCAGAAGTAATGGAAGTTGTAGAAGACAAAGAAGGGGATAAGGCCTACCAAAAGAGTCTACCATTTAAATGGGGGATAAAAGAATTGAACTATTTAGGAGTCAAAATATCATCAACAAAAGAGACAATGTTCCAAGCCAATTACATGACCCTCCTTAATGAGATTGGGGCTGAGTTAAACAGATTTCCGCGGAACCGACTTTCATGGGGAGGCAGAATAAACTTACTTAAAATGTCAATTCTCCCCAAAATCACATACAAAATCCAAATGCTCCCAATTGCAATTTCACAGAGTTTTTTGAACAAAATGCACACTGTTTCTAAAGTTCATATGGAGGGGGAAGAAGCCACGAGTAAAGTATGCACAATTAGTGAATGTTAAGAAGAGGGGGGGGGGGCACCAGATATTAAAAAAATATTACACTGCAATAGTATTATCACGTATCCCGGAATGGGTTAACAACAATAAAGATAAGCAATGGGTGAAAATAGAGAACACAAGGAGTGGGGTTGATCTGGGAAAAAATGTATGGATACCACCACAATTCAGAAAATTGGGCACAAAAACATTTGATATCACGAAACACGTTTTGAACACTTGGGATAAAATATACACTAGAGAGAAGTGGAGATACAACTCGACACTAGTCCCGCTTAAGGACACAGATTACTTTCCGCCGGGGAGGGAGGAATTGGCTGGGAGATGGATTTTATGTGAAGAGGCCCAGCTTAAAGATATCACCAGTTAGGGAACGCTTTGTACCTACCAGGAACTCAAGGCAAAAGACAATTGGTTTGTTATGGAAAACTGGAAGTACAGGCAGTTGAAACATTTTGTAGAATCCCTCCCGCAGCCAATCAGGTTAATGGAAGATCTTTACCCCCTTGAAAAAGTATGCATAAAGAAAAATAGGAGGGGAGGAATGTCTAGGATCTATAGAACTCTGATAAGAATGTGAGAGGTGGAGCGCCCAGGATTTCTCAAGAAATGGAAGGAGGAAATAGGAAACAAGATCAGTGATAATGAGGCGAGGGGGGTCTTGAGCAGAGTAAACGCTACATCAGCAAACTACAGGATTGCAGAAATGAATTTTAGAATCTTGGCCAGAATGTATGTCACCCCGGACCTAGCGCATAAAATCCAGGATGAAACTTTGCAGTACTGCTGGAGGGGGTGCAGGGAAATAGGGACAATGGCGCACATTTGGTGGACGTGCCCGGTAATGAAAAAATTCTGGGAGGAGATAAGGGGGATCACATATATGATTACTAACAAGAGGGTCCCAGACGATCCCTGGGTATGTCTGCACCATGGAAGCGACTTGCCTTCCAAGTGTTATCGGAAAATACTGTTACCGCACCTTCTCAATGCAGCTAAAAGTCTCATCCCCAGACACCGGCGGGATAGTAGGAGACCTTCAATGCGGGAGTGGTCCGACAAAATAGATGAAATTCACTGCATGGAATACCTAAGATACAGCGAAGGGCTGGAGATGGAGGAGTACGAAGAGACGTGGAGAGACTGGGTTAGGTTCAAGGCCTCCAACCAGGCGGCTGAGGTGTGGGAGGACGAGTTAGACAACTCACCTTAAATAAAATACAAATTTAAAACCGAGTCATACACCTAAACAGGCATCAGGAACAGTTGGAAGACAGAGAGAGGCTATGCTGGGTCTCTCATGGGAGGTGTGTGTGTGTGTGTGTGGGGGGGGGGGACGGGTGGGCAAGGGGATCATGGGTGAGGTAGGGGGGATGGGGGGGGATATAGCGGTATGGTATTGAGGAACCAGTAATGGTAGAGGGTAATATTTTGATATCTTACATTGTATGGAAATTAAAGATTATGTGCAAAAAAGAAAAGGCCACAATGATGTGAAAGTATTGAGGGATAAGTTTGACTGGAAAGTTGAAACAACATCCTCCTACGAATCATACTTGGCTGACGTGGCAATAAAATAAAAAACCTGCACGGTTCAAGGAATATCCCCAGTATCAGCATGTGCCGACGTCATCGGCAACACGATCACTGAAGAAACGGCTCGTTCGTGCCGTTGCTTCACCTGACGCGCCGTTACCATGTGCGGGAATGATGTCATCGCGGCTCTGGCCAATCACAATGCCGGAGCCCGCGATACCCAGATATAACTCCGGGAGACATGACGCCGGGCAGAGCAGTGTGCCGGGAACGCTGCGGGGGCTTCGATCTAAGCTGAGTATTTGACAATGAGCTAGTATGCTATGCAGATGGCTTTGCCTTGCAGGTTTTTTTTTTTTTTGTGGGTTTACAGCCACTTTAGCCACCTCAATACCGGGAACTTACACCCCCTTCCTGCCCAGGCCATTTTACAGCTTTCAGCGCTGTCACACTTTGAATGACAATTGCGCGGTCATGCTACACTGTAACCATGTGAAATTTGTATCATTTTCTTCACACAAATAGAGCTTTCTTTTAGTGGTATTTAATCACTGCTGTTTTTTTATCTTTTCCTAAAAAAAAAAATTTAAAAGACTGAAAATTTTGAAAAAAAAAAAGTTTTTCTTAGTTTTTGTCAATAAATAAGGAGGCGGCACTGATGATCACTGATGAGGCGCCACTTATGGGCACTGATTATGTGGCACTGATGAGGAGGCACGAATATGACACACTTATGGGCACTGAGCACTGATAGGCGGCACTGGTGGGCACTGATGGGTGGCATTGGTAGGCACTGATGGATGGCCCTGATGGGAACTGATAGGCAACACTGGTGGGCACTGATAGCAGGCACTGATGGGTGGCACTGATGGGCAGTGATGGGCAGCAGTGATGGGCATTGAGGGGCAGAACTGATACCCAGCACTGACTGGCATCACTAATAGGCACTGATTGCTGGCAATGGTGGGCACTCTTTGCTGGCACTGGTGAGCAATCTTAACTGTCACAGGTGGGCACTTATTGGCACTCACTGCTGGCACTGGTGGGGGCTTTATTGTAATCAGGGCACTAATGATCAGTGGCCTGATTACATACCTACATGTCCCCTACGAGGAGATGCCACTGATCGGCTCTCCTCTTCTCACACTCTGTCAGTGTGAGGAGAGGAGCACCAATTACTGGCATCTCCGTATTTACATGTGATCAGCTGTGATTGGACACAGCCGATCATATGGTTAAAGAGCCACGGCTGTGGCTCTTTACAGAGATTGGGGTCATGCCACGTCCTAGCAACATGCCTCGGCCATGATCGCCGCATTGCACGCCCCCGCAGGCACACGAGGGCGGCCATTCTGGGAAGCCGTCATATGACGTCCACCCAGAATGCGAGCCGCACTGCCCGGCCATCATTTGACGGCCGGCTGGTGGCAGCTGGTTAAGAGCATGCGGAAAAAAGCCTTGCGAAAGGATATTTCTGATATCCAATGGGAGAAGGTTTGTCTATCATCACATAAGAGCTCCATCAGCACAAGACTACAAAAAACTCCTCATTACCTATTACTGACGCATAGGTACAGTTATTACTGACGCATAGGTACAGTTATTACTGACACATTGAGCATTGGTAAATAATTATTTGATCCCCTGCAGATTGTGCAAGTTTGCCCACCTACAAAGAAATTAAGGGTCTATAATTTTTATCATAGGTGTAGTTCAAATGATAGAGACAGAATATCAACCAAAATCCAGAAAAAAACACATGATACAAATGTTATAAATGAAGTTGCAGTTCAGTGAGTAAAATAAGTATTTGATCCCCAAGCAAAACATGACTTAGTAGTTGGTGGAGAAACCCTTGTTGGCAAGCACAGAGGTCAGATATTTCTTTTAGTTGGTTACATGGTCACATCTCAGGAGGGATTTTGGTCTGCTCTTCTTTACAGATCTTCTCCTTAATCCTTAAGGTTTCTTGGCTGTCTCTTGGCAACTCGAAGTTTCAGCTCCCTCTTGAAATTTTCTATAGGGTCATAGTCAACATTTTTCTTTTTCCAAACATGGCGAGTCGAGTTCATGCCGAAGAGCTCAATTTTGGAGCAATTATTTATTTTTAAATGGTGTGGGGTCTGTGGGGTCCCCCCAAAATCCATCCCAGACCTTTTGCTTGAGCATGCAGCCCGGCAGGTCAGGAGAGGGAGGGGACGAGCGAGCAACCCCTCCCTCCTGAACCATACCAGGCTGCATACCCTCAACATGGGGGTTGCTACCGTCTTCCCTGATGCCTTTTTCCTCCTGTCCGGTTACACGATAAAAAAAATAAAAAGCCGCAGTTCTTCTGTTACCATCTTCATCCATTTTTTTAGCGGGTAACCGGCAGCGAGGAAGAAGAAGGCGGCGGGAGAGAAGGCATCGGGGAAGACAGCGGTGGGGGAAAAAGCAGCGGGAATTTTCTCATATGGAGAATCATAAATAACAGAACTGATTAATACAGAGGGTGCAGTATGGAGAGCAGACACTAGATGGTGCTGGTCCAAATAGCTGAAAAGTATAAAACACGAAGAAAAGATAAACAAACAAAAAAGGCAAAAGAAGAAAAGAAGTGTAAAAGACCATATCAAAAGAACAAAGCACATTCCTAGTTGGGAATCCATGCTGTCAATTCTTACTGGTTGGGGAACAACCAAAACAGAAAAATAATTGTGAAAGAATAATAAAATGAAAATATATATTTTTTAATATAATTATTTAATTACAAAATACATAAGAAAAATAATTGGAATGTGAGCTGAGGCAGCCAGGGGAAATGGCAAAAATTGGCATTAATAAGCACTGTATGTGACTAGTACATTGCCACTAGGGAAGTGAGACTACATAACACATACAGTAACTGAGATGATGGAGATCTTTGGCTGAGACTGGCTCCTTTCCATAGATCTGATCAATGCGTACTTCCACATACCTATAGCCCCACACTTTCAAAAGTTTTTGAGGTTTGCGGTAGGTCAACTCCATGATTATTTCATCTGCCTGCCCTTCAGGCTAAGAATTTCGACCAGGGTCTTTTCCAAGGTACTGTTCACCTTAATCACCCAGTGGAGGAAACATAAATTTCTATACACCATTACCTGGACCATATCCTGTTGTTGAACTAGAACAGGAATCAGCATGTGAATACTCACGAGTTAGTGGTGGTGACTCTGCAAAAGTTTGGAGGACTCATAACCTAGGAGAAGAGTCAGTTGGAGCCGGTCCAAACACTAATTTACCAGGAGGCAAAGCTGGATATGCGGGAGAACATGGTATCTCTGCCATCAGCAAAAATTCCATCTATCCTGGCTTTTGTAAAAGAAGTAGGTTTAGCCAATCACCTTCCAGCCAGAAGTTGCCTGCAGCTGCTGGGAACCATGACTTTGATGATAAAGATGGTAGAGTAGGCTAATTTGTACTCTAGCTCATTTCAGAAGGAATTACTATATCAGTGGGACTCCCAGAAGCTATCTTCAAAGATTCTGACAACCCCAGGGATTGAGACAGGATCTTCTGTGGTGGTTGGAGACCAGACATCTCATACAATGTCACTCTCTTCACTGGTAACCTGGTTAGTAGTGACCATGGAAACCAGTAAGACAGGCTAGGGTGTCACCTTCAAAGGTCATTGGGCTCAGGGCCACTGGGCCCGTTTGGTGAAATGAACTTCCTCCAACAAACTAGAGGGTGGGCGGCACATCAGGCCTTGCATTCAGTCCTAAGATGCGGGGAGGATCAGTGCTCCTAATGATGGACAATGTCATGGCGGTGGCCTTCACCAAGAAGCAGGGAGGCATGCAGAGTCTTTCTTGAGGAAAGTGGAGCCCATAATGAATTGGGCCCAAGGAGAACCTTCTTGGACAGTTGGATAAATGGTTTTATATTTAGGATGTATCCGGTCTATAAACCAGAGGCTCTGGATGGACAGTTGGATAAATGGTCCTATATTTAGGATGTAGTTACTGAAGACAGTCTGGTGGGTTACATTGTGTAGGAGGAATGGGAATGGGATGGTGTCGGGGGCGCTACAATCCATTTCTTGTATTACTGGAAATATCGGGGTGATAGACAGTTCTACAAATACCGAGAGACGTCATGAATCACACCGTCATCGTTTTATTGTCCGAATCAGCAAGCTCCAGCCATCCAGCAGCTCCAGCCTTCCGGCTTCCGGCTGCAGCTGTCCCAGGACCATCCCAGGACTATCCCGGACTCCCCAGGGGAACTTGCGGGGCCCCCCCACCTACACACCGGGCATCCATCACCTTTTACATCTGGATCCCGAGTCCCAACCGGCAGCCGTACAGGCCCCCCTTCAGGACACTTGGCGGTCAGCCGAGTGCCGCTAGGAAACTCCGCGGCTTCGGCCTAGCCCCGGACCAGGGCCGTCCTGCCGCTTCTCCGCCCATAGCCGGATCAGCGGGCCGACCCGCAGGCCCTAGGATCACCTCCTTGCAGATCGATCCGACTCCATCGCCATCCGGACGGGCCGGTAGTTGCGCCGGTATCAGAACAACCGGACAGTCGTGGCTCGGGCCTAGCCGGCGGCCATCTTGGTCCTCCCTCCCGAGGCCACAGCACTCCGCCAGCCGCCCGGAGATCAGCCCAGACATCCAGCATCACCACCAGGACCTCGGCCTCAGCGAAACCCCAGCCCAGGTCACTAGCAGCCCCACCACCATACTCACCCTCCGCCGCAGCACCCCCACCGCGGCCCGGGCCTTGGCTGTCGGCCATCTTGGTCCACCCACTCGGCTGTGATCACCACCTCCACCCAGAGCTCATCCACGGACCCCCCAGGCAGGTAGTACTAGGACCTACCACCATCCTTCACAGGACCTGCGACCTCCAGAGTGCGAGCATCTGGACAGCCCGTGGATCGGATCCATCCTGTCAGCCATCTTGGTCCTCCCAGTGTGGCCGAACCTCCACATGAGCTCAGCCCGGACCCCCCCCAGCAGGTTAGTACCGGGACCGCCCCCCCCAGGCCTGCACCATCCCACTACCAGGCAAAGACCACCATCCCTCACCCCCCCTCCTCAGCCCACCCGGAGCACCACCGCAGCCGCCGTCTACTCACCCGCTCCCCGTTGATCCGGGGTCCTTGAGCCGATCACCCCTCGGGGGGCCAGGAAGGAATTTTTCCTGCTGCTGTAGCAATTGGCCAGCTCAGCCAGAGGTTTTTTCGCCTTCCTCTGGATCAACGGGGAGGGTGGTAAGCAGCCCCCATCACCCTCCTTCAGCAACCTTCTTGCGTCACCATGTGTAATCTCAAGTACACCGCGGATGCACTCCACAGGCTAAGAAACATTGGTTCAACTCTACCAACCGCCACTCAAAAAAGACTAAGAAAAGAAAAATTACTGAGGACCAACCTACAAGCTACCATCAAATACAGAGAGACACCAATCCAACTACAACAACTAGCATGCCCCCTGATTAATACTAGATCTTCAGTCAAGCACAGACTAGAAATCCACGACTTCATCATCGACAACAACATAGACTGCCTCTTCAATACAGAAAGTTGGCTAACATCCGACTGCAACTCCATCCTAACTGAATTGGTGCCAGAGAACTACAGCATCCTAACCGAGCACAGAACAGGAAAAAAAGGAGGAGGCCTAGCAGTGATCTTCAAATCGCACCTTGCCGTCACCAAACCAACCTCACAGAACTTGGTGCATTTCATGGAGATACTCCCCCTGCAACTTCAAACTACACCCCAAAACACCATTCACATATTACTATGCTACAGACCACCAGGACCAAAGACTAATCTCCTCACACCATTTACGGAATTCATCTCAATGCACACTCTGAAAACTAAAAACCTTCTGGTACTTGGAGACTTCAACCTTTGGTCAAACTCCACCCAAGATCCTATTGCGACTGCCTGCATCAACCAACTGGAAGAGCTTGGTCTTCAACAGCTGATAAAGACGCCCACGCATGGTTCAGGACATACCCTAGACCTCATCTTCCAACAGAACATGGACATCAACATATCCGACAACACTCCACTACCATGGACAGACCACTACGCCATCAAATTTAATATCACCACCAACCCCATCCTCCAAAAACAGAAACATTCAACAACAACACACTGGAACAGATCCCAGAAGAAACTGCATTCTGAACTCTTCAAAACCACACTATCAAACAAAATACAATCAAACGTAGACCTCTCAACGGAACAAACACTCAACTCCCTAAACAAGACATTACTACAAACAGCAGACTCAGTAGCACCAAAACGCAGAACACTCATCCGAAAAAAAAACTGGAGATGGTTCAACGGCACTCTCACTCTACTCAAGCAAGAACGTAGAAGAGCGGAAAGAGCATGGAGAAGAAATCCCACCATGGAAAACCATACAAACTACAAAATACTCACTGTGAAATACCACAAAGATTTTCACTGCCAAAAAAGAACATTTCTTGAACACCATCTCAACTGCCTTAAACCGGCCACGGGAACTTTTCAAAATAGTCACCCAATCAATAAACCCAATCTGCTTAGAGCCCCCAGCAAACGATACCCAAGAATTCTGCAATGAGCTAGCTAATTTTTTCATTGACAAAATCGACAGCATTCGGGAATCAATTCAACAGAAAAAAGCAACCAACCTTACCCAACCAAAGCAAAAAGAAGACATTGATGCGAACAGCACACAACCGCCAGACTTCTTCTTGACCCCAATTACCACTGACACGACCAAAAACATTATGAGAAGCCTTCGAGACAGCACATCACCAAATGACATAATTCCCACGAAACTCCTGAAAGAATGCGCCGACATCTTGGCTCCGATTATAGCACACCTCATAAATCAGTCATTCAAAGAAGAGATTGTGCCAACCACCCTCAAGCAAGGCATCGTCAAACCCCTGCTAAAGAAGCCCAATCTCGACCCTAAAGACCCTAACCACCGCAGACCGATAACAAGCCTCAACACTGTCTCCAAGATTGTGGAGAAAGCGGTAGTACAACAGCTACAACACCACCTTGACACGCATCAACTTCTGGACACTCTACAATCAGGTTTCCGCCCAGGCCATGGTACGGAAACAGCACTTCTAAAAGTATGGGACAATGCACTCGAAGCAGCAGATGATGGAGAATCATGTCTCCTGGTACTGTTAGACCTCAGTGCAGCATTTGACACAGTGGACCACAATACTCTACTTATCCGGCTCACAGAAGTAGCAGGAGCTACAGATTCTAGTCTAAAATGGTTCGCATCCTTCTTAGAGAATCGCTCGCAGACAGCGAAACTAGGAGCATTTACCCCGGCAATCTCCTGTGGAGTCCCTCAGGGCTCCCCCTTGTCACCAGTGCTATTCAACATTTACATCCGCCCTCTCCTCAATATCATCAAAAAATCAGACCTCTGCTTCCACTCATACGCAGACGATACCCAAATCTACTTTCGGATCACCGGACAAAAAGACCACCATCAGCAACTAGAGAAATGCCTCACTTCAATAGATGATTGGATGACCATTAGCTCCCTCAAACTCAACAGGTCAAAAACAAAACTTCTCTACCTACACGCCAACCAAAATCCCAAAACCAAGACCCCATGGACACCCCCCGCCATCTTTGGACAGACCATTTCTCCGAGCACCAAGGCCAAAAGTATTGGAGTTATCTTTGACACAGAAATGACAATGGATGCATAAATAGGATCAGTAGTTAGTGGATCGCACCATCTCCTCCGCATGTTACGCAGACTCATCCCCTTCATCCCAGAAGATGACATAGCAGCAATAGTTGGAACAATCATCAATTCCCGTCTCGACTACGCAAACGCACTCTACATAGGATTACCCAAGTATCAGCTTACACGCCGGCAAGACTAATAACAGGAAAAAAACCCTGGGAGTCCATCTCCCCATCCCTAAGGAGCCTACATTGGCTAACAGTAAAGAATCGGATCACTTTCAAGACGCTCTGCCTCACCCACAAATGTATACAAGGAAACGCCCCTCAATACCTCCGAGAGAAAATAAAACATTACACACCGAATCGCAATCTGCGATCATCTAGCCAAAACCTCCTCCTCGTTCCCAAATACCGCTACAAAGCAAGGGGAGAACGAAGATTTGCAGTCCAGGGACCTCGGCTATGGAACTCTCTTCCGACTTACATCCGCATGGAAGAAAACCATCTGGCCTTCAGGAAAAAACTCAAGACTTACCTCTTCTAACGAAGCTGACAACACAACGCATCAGCGCCTTGAGGCGATTCAGTTCGCATTTGCAGCGCTTTACAAATCATTCATTCATTGTCCCATAATAGATCATGTGTGGGCGGAGCTACATGTTCATAGGAAATAAATCAGGAATAGGAGCGTTCCAGCAGTGAAAGGGTAAAGCTGAGTTAGGAGGGGAAGTGGGCGGATACAATGGGTGGGGCTGATGACACAGGACTCCCCCTCCCCCATGGATACATTGTATATAATGGAGGAAGATCTTCATCAATGGACACATTTCTTCTAAATAATAAGAAGTCATTACAGGAAGATTGAATTTCTGAGCTACAAGAAAATGGAGGACACCCCCTCCCCCTCTCTGAGCTACAAGAAATGGAGGACACCCCTCCCCCCCCTCTTATCGACAAGAAAATGGAGGACACCCCTCCCCCTCTCTGAGCTACAAGAAAATGGAGGACACCCCTTCCCTCTCTCTGATCTACAAGAAAATGGAGGACACCCCTCCTCCTTTCTGAGCTACAAGAAAATGGAGGACACCTCTTCCCCCTCTCTGATCTACAAGAAAATGGAGGACACCCCCTGCCGTCTGTGATCTACAAGAAATGGAGGACACCCCTCCCCCCCTCTGATCTACAAGAAAATGGAGGACACCCCCTGCCGTCTGTGATCTACAAGAAATGGAGGACACCCCTCCCCCTCATTGAGCTACAAGAAAATGGAGGACAACCCCTCCCCCTCCCCCTCTCTAAGCTACAAGAAAATGGAGGACAGCCCTCCCCCTCTCTGATCTACAAGAAAATGGAGGACACCCCCTCCCCCTCTCTGATCTACAAGAAAATGGAGGACACTCCTTCCCCCTCTCTGATCTACAAGAAAATGGAGGACACTCCTTCCCCCTCTCTGATCTACAAGAAAATGGAGGATACCCCTCCCCCTCTCTGATCTACAAGAACACCCCAAGAGAGAAATATTACACTCCATCCTATCACATCCCCCCTCCCCCCATCCTATCACATCCCCCCTCCCCCCATCCTATCACATCACCCCTCCCCCCCATCCTATCACATCCCCCCTCCCCCCATCCTATCACATCCCCCCTCCCCCCATCCTATCACATCACCCCTCCCCCCCATCCTATCACATCACCCCTCCCCCTATCCTATCACATCACCCCTCCCCCCATCCTATCACATCACCCCTCCCCCCCATCCTAACACATCACCCCTCCCCCCCATCCTAACACATCACCCCTCCCCCTATCCTATCACATCACCCCTCCCCCCCATCCTAACACATCACCCCTCCCCCTATCCTATCACATCACCCCTCCCCCCCATCCTAACACATCACCCCTCCCCCTATCCTATCACATCCCCCCTCCCCCCATCCTATCACATCACCCCTCCCCCCCATCCTAACACATCACCCCTCCCCCCATCCTATCACATCACCCCTCCCCCCATCCTATCACATCACCCCTCCCCCCATCCTATCACATCACCCCTCCCCCCATCCTATCACATCACCCCTCCCCCTATCCTATCACATCCCCCCTCCCCCCATCCTATCACATCACCCCTCCCCCCCATCCTATCACATCACCCCTCCCCCTATCCTATCACATCATCCCTCCCCCCATCCTATCACATCACCCCTCCCCCCATCCTAACACATCACCCCTCCCCCTATCCTATCACATCACCCCTCCCCCCCATCCTATCACATCACCCCTCCCCCCATCCTATCACATCACCCCTCCCCCCCATCCTAACACATCACCCCTCCCCCCATCCTATCACATCACCCCTCCCCCCATCCTATCATATAGCCCCTCCCCCCCATCCTATCACATAGCCCCTCCCCTCATCCTATCACATCACCCCTCCCCTCATCCTATCACATCACCCCTCCCCTCATCCTATCACATCACACCTCCCCCCCATCCTATCACATCACCCCTCCCCCCCATCCTATCACATCCCCCCTCCCCCCATCCTTTCACATCACCCCTCCCCCCCATCCTTTCACATCACCCCTCCCCCCATCCTATCACATCATCCCTCCCCCCATCCTATCACATCACCCCCTCCTCCATCCTATCACATCACCCCTCCCCCCATCCTATCACATCAAACTCCCCCCCATCCTATCACATCACCCCTCCCCCCATCCTATCACATCACCCCTCCCCCATCCTATCATATCACCCCTCCCCCCGGTACTGCAATTGTTCTATCCTATATTATTAGAAAAGATAGAGTGTCTGCACTCTGTTAGATCACCTACCTCTCCCCTCCCCCACACACGGATCATTATAATGACCTTCATTATCTCCTATGAGGGGTCGGGGAGACATAAAGATGCCCAAAGCTTTCATGAGAAGTATTGTTCTCCCCTTGTGAGAGCAATAAATTGAAACGAAAAATAAATAAAGTGTAAAAAAATAAAAGAAATCTAGAAGTAAAGGGGCACACACGGGTCGGGCACACGTATGTAGATGGAGATCGCACCGCACATGTGAGATATTACTGCAATCATCAGACTGATAATAATTCCCGGCCCGTCAGGTGCGGACTGACAACTCATGGGGCCCCCGGGCAATAGGAGATCCTGGGGCCCCCTGTCCCCGCTCATGTGTTCCCACCCACTCAAATCCCCACCTACATTTTGCACTGCCCACACTACATGCGTTCGTCACAGAATTACATTAAAGAAAGTGCAACAACGGTACCTTTCCAAAATTAAAATGATTGTAAAGTCTCGTTTTTTTTTTTAAATAACAAACATATCATACTTACCTTCACTGTGCAGCTCGTTTTGCACAGAGTGGCCCCGAACCTCAACATCTGGGGGTGGCTCTCGCAGCTCCTCCCCACATCAGATAACTCCCTAGGAGAAGCGCTCTCCCAGGGGGGGGTTACCTTGCAGGTGGGCTCCCGTGTCCACCATTTGCGTCTATAGACACATGTTTACATACATGTGCTCATCCTACATAAAGCTTTTCATATAGAGCATGTGCTGGGATCATGGGGGTGCTTTACATTTTTTTTTTTATTATTTTTATTAACTTTATATAATTTTCACTGACCACCAATGTAAGGAGCATTCTTCTCACTGATCACCAATGTAAGGAGCATTCCTCTCACTGATCACCATTGTAAGGAGCATTCTTCTCACTGATCACCAATGTAAGGAACATTCTTCTCACTGATCACCAATGTAAGGAACATTCTTCTCACTGATCACCAATGTAAGGAACATTCTTCTCACTGATCACCAATGTAAGGAACATTCTTCTCACTGATCACCAATGTAAGGAACATTCTTCTCACTGATCACCAATGTAAGGAACATTCTTCTCACTGATCACCAATGTAAGGAACATTCTTCTCACTGATCACCAATGTAAGGAACATTCTTCTCACTGATCACCAATGTAAGGAACATTCTTCTCACTGATCACCAATGTAAGGAACATTCTTCTCACTGATCACCAATGTAAGGAACATTCTTCTCACTGATCACCAATGTAAGGAACATTCTTCTCACTGATCACCAATGTAAGGGACATTCTTCTCACTGATCACCAATGTAAGGGACATTCTTCTCACTGATCACCAATGTAAGGAACATTCTTCTCACTGATCACCAATGTAAGGAACATTCTTCTCACTGATCACCAATGTAAGGGACATTCTTCTCACTGACCACCAATGTAAGGAACATTCTTCTCACTGACCAATGTAAGGAACATTCTTCTCACTGATCACCAATGTAAGGAACATTCTTCTCACTGATCACCAATGTAAGGAACATTCTTCTCACTGATCACCAATGTAAGGAACATTCTTCTCACTGATCACCAATGTAAGGAACATTCTTCCCACTGATCACCAATGTAAGGAACATTCTTCTCACTGATCACCAATGTAGGGAACATTCTTCTCACTGATCACCAATGTAAGGAACATTCTTCTCACTGATCACCAATGTAAGGGACATTCTTCCCACTGATCACCAATGTAAGGAACATTCTTCCCACTGATCACCAATGTAAGGAACATTCTTCACACTGATCACCAATGTAAGGAACATTCTTCCCACTGATCACCAATGTAAGGAACATTCTTCTCACTGATCACCAATGTAAGGAACATTCTTCTCACTGATCACCAATGTAAGGAACATTCTTCCCACTGATCACCAATGTAAGGAACATTCTTCTCACTGATCACCAATGTAAGGGACATTCTTCCCACTGATCACCAATGTAAGGAACATTCTTCTCACTGATCACCAATGTAGGGAACATTCTTCTCACTGATCACCAATGTAAGGAACATTCTTCTCACTGATCACCAATGTAAGGGACATTCTTCCCACTGATCACCAATGTAAGGAACATTCTTCCCACTGATCACCAATGTAAGGAACATTCTTCACACTGATCACCAATGTAAGGAACATTCTTCCCACTGATCACCAATGTAAGGAACATTCTTCTCACTGATCACCAATGTAAGGAACATTCTTCTCACTGATCACCAATGTAAGGAACATTCTTCTCACTGATCACCAATGTAAGGAACATTCTTCTCACTGATCACCAATGTAAGGACCATTCTTCCCACTGATCACCAATGTAAGGAACATTCTTCCCACTGATCACCAATCTAAGGAACATTCTTCTCACTGATCACCAATGTAGGGAACATTCTTCTCACTGATCACCAATGTAAGGAACATTCTTCTCACTGATCACCAATGTAAGGAACATTCTTCTCACTGATCACCAATGTAAGGGACATTCTTCCCACTGATCACCAATGTAAGGAACATTCTTCTCACTGATCACCAATGTAGGGAACATTCTTCTCACTGATCACCAATGTAAGGAACATTCTTCTCACTGATCACCAATGTAAGGGACATTCTTCTCACTGATCACCAATGTAAGGAACATTCTTCTCACTGATCACCAATATAAGGAACATTCTTCTCACTGATCACCAATGTAAGGGACATTCTTCTCACTGATCACCAATGTAAGGAACATTCTTCTCACTGATCACCAATATAAGGAACATTCTTCCTACTGATCACCAATGTAAGGAACATTCTTCTCACTGATCACCAATGTAAGGAACATTCTTCTCACTGATCACCAATATAAGGAACATTCTTCTCACTGATCATCAATGTAAGGAACATTCTTCTCACTGATCACCAATGTAAGGGACATTCTTCTCACTGATCACCAACGTAAGGAACATTCTTCTCACTGATCACCAATGTAAGGGACATTCTTCCCACTGACCCTCAATGTAAGGAACATTCTTCTCACTGATCACCAATGTAAGGAACATTCTTCTCACTGATCACCAATGTAAGGGACATTCTTCCCACTGACCCTCAATGTAAGGAACATTCCTCTCACTGATCACCAATGTAAGGAATATTCTTCTCACTGATCACCAATATAAGGAACATTCTTCTCACTGATCACCAATGTAAGGAACATTCTTCTCACTGATCACCAATGTAAGGGACATTCTTCCCACTGACCCTCAATGTAAGGAACATTCTTCTCACTGATCACCAATGTAAGGAACATTCTTCTCACTGATCACCAATGTAAGGGACATTCTTCCCACTGACCCTCAATGTAAGGAACATTCCTCTCACTGATCACCAATGTAAGGAATATTCTTCTCACTGATCACCAATATAAGGAACATTCTTCTCACTGATCACCAATGTAAGGAACATTCTTCTCACTGATCACCAATGTAAGGAACATTCTTCTCACTGATCACCAATGTAAGGAACATTCTTCTCACTGATCACCAATGTAAGGGACATTCTTCTCACTGATCACCAATGTAAGGGACATTCTTCTCACTGATCACCAATGTAAGGAACATTCTTCTCACTGATCACCAATATAAGGAACATTCTTCTCACTGATCATCAATGTAAGGAACATTCTTCTCACTGATCACCAATGTAAGGAACATTCTTCTCACTGATCACCAATGTAAGGAACATTCTTCTCACTGATCACCAATATAAGGAACATTCTTCTCACTGATCATCAATGTAAGGAACATTCTTCTCACTGATCACCAATGTAAGGAACATTCTTCTCACTGATCACCAATGTAAGGGACATTCTTCCCACTGACCCTCAATGTAAGGAACATTCTTCTCACTGATCACCAATGTAAGGAACATTCTTCTCACTGATCACCAATGTAAGGAACATTCTTCTCACTGATCACCAATGTAAGGGACATTCTTCTCACTGATCACCAATGTAAGGAACATTCTTCTCACTGATCACCAATATAAGGAACATTCTTCTCACTTATCACCAATGTAAGGAGCATTCTTCTCACTGATCACCAATGTAAGGAACATTCTTCCCACTGATCACCAATGTAAGGAACATTCTTCTCACTGATCACCAATGTAAGGAACATTCTTCTCACTGATCACCAATGTAAGGGACATTCTTCTCACTGATCACCAATGTAAGGAACATTCTTCTCACTGATCACCAATGTAAGGGACATTCTTCCCACTGATCACCAATGTAAGGAACATTCTTCTCACTGATCACCAATGTAAGGAACATTCTTCTCACTGATCACCAATGTAAGGAACATTCTTCTCACTGATCACCAATGTAAGGAACATTCTTCCCACTGATCACCAATGTAAGGAACATTCTTCTCACTGATCACCAATGTAAGGAACATTCTTCCCACTGATCACCAATGTAAGGAGCATTCTTCTCACTGATCACCAATGTAAGGAACATTCTTCTCACTGATCACCAATGTAAGGATCATTCTTCTCACTGATCACCAATGTAAGGAACATTCTTCTCACTGATCACCAATGTAAGGAACATTCTTCTCACTGATCACCAATGTAAGGAACATTCTTCTCACTGACCACCAATCTAAGGAGCATTCTTCTCACTGATCACCAATGTAAGGAGCATTCTTCTCACTGATCACCAATGTAAGGAGCATTCTTCTCACTGATCACCAATGTAAGGAACATTCTTCTCACTGATCACCAATGTAAGGAACATTCTTCTCACTGATCACCAATGTAAGGAGCATTCTTCTCACTGATCACCAATGTAAGGAACATTCTTCCCACTGATCACCAATGTAAGGAACATTCTTCTCACTGATCACCAATGTAAGGAACATTCTTCTCACTGATCACCAATGTAAGGGACATTCTTCCCACTGATCACCAATGTAAGGGACATTCTTCCCACTGATCACCAATGTAAGGAACATTCTTCTCACTGATCACCAATGTAAGGAACATTCTTCTCACTGATCACCAATGTAAGGAACATTCTTCTCACTGATCACCAATGTAAGAAACATTCTTCTCACTGATCACCAATGTAAGGGACATTCTTCCCACTGACCCTCAATGTAAGGAACATTCTTCTCACTGATCACCAATGTAAGGAACATTCTTCTCACTGATCACCAATATAAGGAACATTCTTCTCACTGATCATCAATGTAAGGAACATTCTTCTCACTGATCACCAATGTAAGGAACATTCTTCTCACTGATCACCAATGTAAGGGACATTCTTCCCACTGACCCTCAATGTAAGGAACATTCTTCTCACTGATCACCAATGTAAGGAACATTCTTCTCACTGATCACCAATGTAAGGAACATTCTTCTCACTGATCACCAATGTAAGGGACATTCTTCTCACTGATCACCAATGTAAGGAACATTCTTCTCACTGATCACCAATATAAGGAACATTCTTCTCACTTATCACCAATGTAAGGAGCATTCTTCTCACTGATCACCAATGTAAGGAACATTCTTCCCACTGATCACCAATGTAAGGAACATTCTTCTCACTGATCACCAATGTAAGGAACATTCTTCTCACTGATCACCAATGTAAGGGACATTCTTCTCACTGATCACCAATGTAAGGAACATTCTTCTCACTGATCACCAATGTAAGGAACATTCTTCTCACTGATCACCAATGTAAGGGACATTCTTCCCACTGATCACCAATGTAAGGAACATTCTTCTCACTGATCACCAATGTAAGGAACATTCTTCTCACTGATCACCAATGTAAGGAACATTCTTCTCACTGATCACCAATGTAAGGAACATTCTTCCCACTGATCACCAATGTAAGGAGCATTCTTCTCACTGATCACCAATGTAAGGAACATTCTTCTCACTGATCACCAATGTAAGGATCATTCTTCTCACTGATCACCAATGTAAGGAACATTCTTCTCACTGATCACCAATGTAAGGAACATTCTTCTCACTGATCACCAATGTAAGGAACATTCTTCTCACTGACCACCAATCTAAGGAGCATTCTTCTCACTGATCACCAATGTAAGGAGCATTCTTCTCACTGATCACCAATGTAAGGAGCATTCTTCTCACTGATCACCAATGTAAGGAACATTCTTCTCACTGATCACCAATGTAAGGAACATTCTTCTCACTGATCACCAATGTAAGGAACATTCTTCTCACTGATCACCAATGTAAGGAACATTCTTCTCACTGATCACCAATGTAAGGAACATTCTTCTCACTGATCACCAATGTAAGGAACATTCTTCTCACTGATCACCAATGTAAGGAACATTCTTCTCACTGATCACCAATGTAAGGAACATTCTTCTCACTGATCACCAATGTAAGGAACATTCTTCCCACTGATCACCAATGTAAGGAACATTCTTCTCACTGATCACCAATGTAAGGAACATTCTTCTCACTGATCACCAATGTAAGGGACATTCTTCCCACTGACCCTCAATGTAAGGAACATTCTTCTCACTGATCACCAATGTAAGGAACATTCTTCTCACTGATCACCAATGTAAGGAACATTCTTCTCACTGATCACCAATGTAAGGAACATTCTTCTCACTGATCACCAATGTAAGGAACATTCTTCTCACTGATCACCAATGTAAGGAACATTCTTCTCACTGATCACCAATGTAAGGAACATTCTTCTCACTGATCACCAATATAAGGAACATTCTTCTCACTGATCATCAATGTAAGGGACATTCTTCTCACTGATCACCAATGTAAGGAACATTCTTCTCACTGATCACCAATGTAAGGAACATTCTTCTCACTGATCACCAATGTAAGGAACATTCTTCTCACTGATCACCAATGTAAGGAACATTCTTCTCACTGATCACCAATGTAAGGAACATTCTTCCCACTGATCACCAATGTAAGGGACATTCTTCTCACTGATCACCAATGTAAGGGACATTCTTCCCACTATTTATTTAATCCATATTGAGCACTATATTTGATTGGCTGCTTCTGCTTGGCACACACGCACAATCACAATCACGCACATGATGATGAATTAATCATCTTGTGCGATTGCTTCTGCTTAGGCCTGGCAAACACGCACAAACAGCCAATCAAATATAGTGCTCAATATGGATTCAAGAAATATTCATAGCCATAGATATCATAAATGACTACAGGAAGTAACCAGAGACTGTGAATGCGACTACAGGAGATAACCAGAGACTGGGGATGCGACTACAGGAGATAACCAGACTGCAAATGCGACTACAGGAAATAAAAAGACTGCAAATGCGACTACAGGAGATAACCAGAGACTGCGAATGCAACTACAGGAAGTAACCAGAGACTGCGAATGCGACTACAGGAAATAACCAGAGACTGCAAATGCGACTACAGGAAATAACCAGAGACTGCGAATGCAACTACAGGAAGTAACCAGAGACTGCGAATGCGACTACAGGAGATAAACAGACTGCGAATGCGACTACAGGAGATAAACAGAGACTGCGAATGCGACTACAGGAAATAACCAGACTGCGAATGCGACTACAGGAGATAACCAGACTGCGAATGCGACTACAGGAGATAACCAGACTGCGAATGCGACTACAGGAGATAACCAGACTGCGAATGCGACTACAGGAGATAACCAGACTGCGAATGCGACTACAGGAGATAACCAGAGACTGCGAATGCAACTACAGGAAGTAACCAGAGACTGCGAATGCGACTACAGGAAATAACCAGAGACTGCAAATGCGACTACAGGAAATAACCAGAGACTGCGAATGCAACTACAGGAAGTAACCAGAGACTGCGAATGCGACTACAGGAGATAAACAGACTGCGAATGCGACTACAGGAGATAAACAGAGACTGCGAATGCGACTACAGGAGATGACCAGACTGTGAATGCGACTACAGGAGATAAACAGAGACTGCGAATGTGACTACAGGAGATGACCAGACTGCGAATGCGACTACAGGAAATAACCAGACTGCGAATGCGACTACAGGAGATAACCAGACTGCGAATGCGACTACAGGAGATAACCAGACTGCGAATGCGACTACAGGAGATAACCAGACTGCGAATGCGACTACAGGAGATAACCAGACTGTGAATGGGACTACAGGAAATAACCAGAGACTGCGAATGCGACTACAGGAAATAACCAGACTGCGAATGCGACTACAGGAGATGACCAGACTGCGAATGCGACTACAGGAGATGACCAGACTATGAATGCGACTACAGGAAATAACCAGACTGTGAATGCGACTACAGGAGATAACCAGACTGCGAATGTGACTACAGGAGATGACCAGACTGCGAATGCGACTACAGGAGATGACCAAGTAGCCAGTTTTAAAATGTAAACTTTCAGCAATGCACAGCTATACGGGGGGGTAAACAACATTTCCAGGGATGGTTTAGCAAAAAAAAAAAAAGGGGTCTACAGGCCGTTTATATAATGTAGGCAGAAGGACCTACCTGACTATTCGGGCTCACCTCCCGCTCTCAGAGGTCCGGGGGCGGAGTTTTCACCGGTAGGGGCGGAGCTTTCGTCGGTAAGGGGCAGAGCTTTCGTCGGTAGGGGCGGGGATTTTTGTGGTCCAGAGCGGAGCTCTCAGAAGTGCAGGAGAGACGCTCAGACTCAGACTACATGAGGAGAGGAGGGGCGGGGCAGGGTCAGAGCATCAGTGGAGATCCCTGCCCCGCCCCTCCCTGCTGACAGAGCCTCTCTCAGCCTAAGCCAAGGTCTGCTCGGCAGCGGGCTGGCCGCGGCGCTGGGAGCTGTAAAAATCCAGGAGGACGGGGTATTCGTGCGGTGCGGCGGGCGGCTTTTTTCCGCTGCTGACTGAGCCGCTCATGGGGCCCCTCCTGACGTCGGGCCCTCGGTCGGCGACTGAGTGACCGAATGGTCAGTCCGCCCCTGCGGCCCGTCATTCACCATTATCTCTAATCTCTTATCCTGGGAAGGATTATAAAGCTTCAAAATACAACAAAATTTCCCATATCACTTCCCAGCCAGCCTTCCATAAACACATAAATGCACACACACACATACATACACACAGAAAGCCTTTTCAAAAACGGCAGTGCTTTACCTTCCCTCTTCCTGCCGGGTACTGCACTGTAGGGGGAGACAACGAGCACAGCACACACTGCTTTCACTTTAGATCAGTGTGACGAGCTCCCCGCACAGTGCAGATTACAGTTTGGCTGACGATCGGGGAGCTCGGTCTCAGCCGCCCGCTCCTATCGAGATATACAGGGGACCCTCGAGGTAGAGTTGCCACCTCATCCCTTTAAACCCGAACACATATTGATTACACAGGTTCTGTGGTTGATTAAGGTGGTAATTAAACTCACTTGTTGCCTCATCTGCATTAAATTAGCCTCAGAACCTGTGTGATTCATATGTGTTCGGTTTTAAAGGGATGAGGTGGCAACCCTACCTCGAGGGCCCCCTGCAGCATGGGGCCCGGGCACCATGGTGACCTCAGCGACCCCTATAATTCCACCACTGCCCCAGTAATGATCACCACTGTAAATTCTCTGGGTAAATAAAAAGGTCTACACTTCACCAGCAGAAATTCCAAATCTGGCCAATAATAAGTGTCCTCAAGTTTACTATCAGAGCACCACTCATTTAAAACATAAATACAAAGGCCGCCTCCTTTGCTCTTCCGTGAATTGCTGTTTCTAACCTGGTGATAGAAAGTGCGGCCAGATATGTGCGTAATAGTGTCCTCTACAAGAGGATGAAGCCACCTTTCAGTTATAATCAACAGACGGCACTCTTTAACCAAACTGCATGTAGTGATCTGCAACTCATCCATTTTAGGCCCCATTCACACCTGAGCCCCCATTCACACCTGAGCGTAGTGTTTTCAGGCAGAAAGTCGCGCGATTTTGTACAGTTCAAAAGGTCACCAATAAAAAAAAAAAAAAGTAGAAAACCGCCTGTAATCTGCCTAAAAAAAAAGTTCCAGAACTTGTTTGAGCTTCAGGCGTTTTGGAGCTTTTAGCTTCAGATTCTATTGTGTCATCCCAGAGAATGGAGGGAGGGGTCCTCTTTTGTGAACCCCCTCCCCCACACTGTGTTTGTAATCAGTGTGGCCCCGGGGCATCTGTGAGGAATCTGGCTCACAATGTGATTGGAGTCTTCCCAGATCCGTAGTGCAGACACAGAACGTCCCTCACACCTCTCAGCCAGGACAAGAAGCCTCCATCTTCCATCAGGGACACGGAGAAGAACTTTATCCTGATTGTGGACACTTGTGAGCAGGAGGAAGAGAAGCCGAGATTAGGGAGAGATTTCCCTCTTCATGTCCAGTCACCCGACCATAGTAGACTCATCAGTGTGACCATCCGAGAGGACCCCAACCATAGAAGACTCATCAGAGGAGCCAAGAGGGACCATCTGAGAGGACCTCAACCATAGAAGACTCATCAGAGGAGCTCCACATCAATCTGCAGACCAGGACACCATCAGCCAGGTATTCATCTCCCACTGACCACCACTCACATCCCCCTACTGAGGAACCCCAGAAGTGTGTGCTGATTACTAGACTGATCCCCAACCCTGATAGTGCACCAGATTGTATGTAAGATTTGTATCTGCCTGTGTGTGGTCAGCCAGCTAGATATGTGTGGAGTCTCCCTCTACTGGTGGTCAGAGGTATTGCAGGCTGTGCCAAGTCTATCACAATAATCTCCCTCTTCTTCCCTCCTCCACCATACAAGGTCCTCTCCTGGTTTTCCAGTTCCCGTGGTCTTCCATCCTTGTCATGTGTGTGGCAGTGGTGGGATAATAGAGTGTGTGTGCTGTTATACAGCTGTTACCCCTGTCTGGGCTGGGAACTTGGGGTTCTCCTGACAATCTGCCAGCGTGCTGGGTGATTTCTGTGGATATACAACAGAAGGTGATCCCCCGTGTGTTGTCTGACCCCCCACATCCCTGTACCCCGATACCATAGTCTGTAACAACATATAGAGGACATTTCTCCTCCCACTGACCACTATGGCTGAACATTGTTTTCATCCTGCTGACCACAGACCCAAATTATTTGTCCCCCCTGACCAGCAGTATAAGGGGCACTATGACTATAATATTGTGCTGACCTCTCTACTCTATATATTGTGTTGTACATTACAATAGTGCTGACCTCTCTACTCTATATATTGTGTTGTACATTACAATAGTGCTGACCTCTCTACTCTATATATTGTGTTGTACATTACAATAGTGCTGACCTCTCTACTCTATATATTGTGTTGTACATTACAATAGTGCTGACCTCTCTACTCTATATATTGTGTTGTACATTACAATAGTGCTGACCTCTCTACTCTATATATAGTGTTGTACATTACAATAGTGCTGACTAGGGATGAGCTGAACACCCCCCTGTTCGGTTCGCACCAAAACATGCGAACAGGAAAAAAGTTCGTTCGAACACCGTTAAAGTCTATGGGACACGAACATGAATAATCAAAAGTGCTAATTTTAAAGGCTAATATGCAAGTTATTGTCATAAAAAGTGTTTGGGGACCCGGGTCCTGCCCCAGGGGACATGTATCAATGCAAAAAAAGTTTTAAAAACGGCCGTTTTTTCGGGAGCAGTGATTTTAATAATGCTTAAAGGGAAACAATAAAAGTGTAATATCCCTTTAAAATTTCATACCTGGGGGGTGTCTATAGTATGCCTGTAAAGGGGCGCATGTTTCCCATGTTTAGAACAGTCTGACAGCAAAATGACATTTCGAAGGAAAAAACTAATTTAAAACTACCCGCGGCTATTGCATTGCCGACAATACACATTTCAGTTCATTGATAAAAACGGCATGGGAATTCCCCAAAGGGGAACCCCAAACCAAAATTTAAAAAAAAAATGACGTAGGAGTCCCCCTAAATTCCATACCAGGCCCTTCAGGTCTGGTATGGATTTTAAGGGGAACCCTGCGCCAAAAAAAAAAAAAAACGGAGTGGGATCCCCCCAAAAATCCATACCAGACCCTTATCTGAGCACGCAACCTGGCAGGCCGCAGATAAAGAGGGGGGGACGAGAGTGCGCCCCCCCCTCCTGAACCGTACCAGGCCACATGCCCTCAACATTGGGAGGGTGCTTTGGGGTAGCCCCCCAAAACACCTTGTCCCCATGTTGATGAGGACAAGGGCCTCATCCCCACAACCCTGGCCGGTGGTTGTGGGGGTCTGCGGGCGGGGGCTTATCGGAATCTGGAAGCCCCCTTTAACAAGGGGACCCCCAGATTCCGGCCCCCCCCTGTGTGAAATGGTAAGGGGGTACTTACCCCTACCATTTCACTAAAAAACTGTCAAAAATGTTAAAAATGACAAGAGACAGTTTTTGACAATTCCTTTATTTAAATGCTTCTTCTTTCTTCTATCATCTTTTGGTTCTTCTGGTTCTTCCTCCGGCGTTCTCGTCCAGCATCTCCTCCGCGGCGTCTTCTATCTTCTTCTCCTTGGGCCGCTCCGCACCCATGGCATGGGGGGAGGCTCCCCCTCTTCTTCTCTTCTTCTCTTCTTCTCTTCTTCTCTTCTTCATTTTCTTCTCTGGGCCGCTCCGCACCCATGCTGGCATGGAGGGAGGCTCCCGCTGTGTGACGGCGCTCCTCGTCTGACAGTTCTTAAATAACGGGGAGCGGGGCCACCCGGTGACCCCGCCCCCCTCTGACGCATGGTGACTTGACGGGACTTCCCTGTGACGTCACGGGGAATGCCACAGGGAAGTCCCGTCATGTCCCGTGCGTCAGAGGGGGGCAGGGTCACCGGGTTGCCCCGCCCCCCCGTTATTTAAGAACTGTCAGACGAGGAGCGCCGTCACACAGCGGGAGCCTCCCTCCATGCCAGCATGGATGCGGAGCGGCCCGGAGAAGAAAATGAAGAAGAGAAGAAAAGAAGAATAGAAGAAAAGAAGAGCGGGAGTCTCCCCCCATGCCATGGGTGTGGAGCGGCCCGAGGAGAAGAAGATAGAAGACGCCGCGGAGGAGATGCTGGACGAGAACGCCGGAGGAAGAGCCAGAAGAACCAGAAGATGAAGGAAGATAGAAGAAAGAAGAAGCATTTAAATAAAGGAATTGTCAAAAACTGTCTCTTGTCATTTTTAACATTCTTGACCGTTTTTTAGTGAAATGGTAGGGGTAAGTACCCCCTTACCATTTCACATGGGGGGGGCCGGGATCTGGGGGTCCCCTTGTTAAAGGGGGCTTCCAGATTCCGATAAGCCCCCTGCCCGCAGACCCCCACAACCACCGGCCAGGGTTGTGGGGATGAGGCCCTTGTCCTCATCAACATGGGGACAAGGTGTTTTGGGGGGCTACCCCAAAGCACCCTCCCAATGTTGAGGGCATGTGGCCTGGTACGGTTCAGGAGGGGGGGGCCGCACTCTCGTCCCCCCCTCTTTTCCTGCGGCCTGCCAGGTTGCGTGCTCGGATAAGGGTCTGGTATGGATTGTTGGGGGGACCCCACGCCGTTTTTTTTTTTTTTTTTTTTTTTTTTAATTTTGGCCAGGGTTCCCCTTAATATCCATATCAGACCTGAAGGGCCTGGTATGGAATTTAGGGGGACTCCTATGTCATTTTTTTTTTTAAATTTTGGTTCGGGGTTCAGCTTTGGGGAATTCCCATGCCGTTTTTATCAATGAACTGAAATGTGTATTGTCGGCAATGCAATAGCCGCGGGTAGTTTTAAATGGGTTTTTTCCTTCGAAATGTCATTTTGCTGTCAGACTGTTCTAAACACAGGAAACATGCGCCCCTTTACAGGCATACTATAGACACCCCCCAGGTATGAAATTTTAAAGGGATATTACACTTTTATTGTTTGACTTTAAGCATTATTAAAATCACTGCTCCTGAAAAAACGGCCGTTTTTAAAAGTTTTTTTTTGCATTGATCCATGTCCCCTGGGGCAGGACCCAGGTCCCCAAACACTTTTTATGACAATAACTTGCATATTAGCCTTTAAAATTAGCACTTTTGATTTCTCCCATAGACTTTTAAAGGGTGTTCCGTGGCATTCGAATTTGCCGCGAACACCCCTAATTGTTCGCTGTTCGGCGAACTTGCAAACAGCCAATGTTCGAGTCGAACATGAGTTCGACTCGAACTCGAAGCTCATCCCTAGTACTGACCTCTCTACTCTATATATTGTGTTGTACATTACAATAGTGCTGACCTCTCTACTCTATATATTGTGTTGTACATTACAATAGTGCTGACCTCTCTACTCTATATATTGTGTTGTACATTACAATAGTGCTGACCTCTCTACTCTATATATTGTGTTGTACATTACAATAGTGCTGACCTCTCTACTCTATATATTGTGTTGTACATTACAATAGTGCTGACCTCTCTACTCTATATATTGTGTTGTACATTACAATAGTGCTGACTAGGGATGAGCTTCGAGTTCGAGTCGAACGCATTTTCGACTCGAACATCGGCTGTTCGCCAGTTCGCCGAACAGCAAACCATTTAGGGTGTTCGCGGCAAATTCGAAAGCCACGGAACAGCCTTTAAAAGTCTATGGGAGAAATCAAAAGTGCTAATTTTAAAGGCTTGTATGCATGGTATTGTCATAAAAAGGGTTTGGAGACCCGGGTCCTGCCCCAGGGGACATGGATCAATGCAAAAAAAAGTTTTAAAAACGGCTTTTTTTTGGGAGCAGTGATTTTAATAATGCTTAAAGTCAAACAATAAAAGTGTAATATTCCTTTAAATTTCATATCTGGGGGTGTCTATAGTATGCCTGTAAAGGGGCGCATGTTTCCTGTGTTTAGAACAGTCTGACAGCAAAATGACATTTCAAAGGAAAAAAAGTTATTTAAAACTACTCGCGGCTATTGCATTGCCGACAATACACATAAAAGTTCATTGATAAAAACAGTATGGGAATTCCCAACAGGGGAACCCCGAAACAAAATTTAAAAAAGAATGACGTGGGGGTCCCCCTAACTTCCATACCAGGCCCTTCAGGTCTGGTGTGGATATTAAGGGGAACCCCAGCCAAAATTAAAGAAAAAAAAAATGGCGTGGGGTCCCCCTCAAAATCTATACCAGACACTTCAGGTCTGGTATGGATTTTAAGGGGGACCCCGCACCAAATTTTTTTTAAAAATGGCGTGGGGTACCCCCAAAAATCCATACAAGACCCTTATCCGAGCACGCAACCTGCCAGGCCGCAGGAAAAGAGGGGGGGACGAGAGAGCGCCCCCCCCTCCTGATCCTTACCATGCCACATCCCCTCAACATTTGGAGGGTGCTTTGGGGTAGCCCCCCAAAGCACCTTGTCCCCATGTTGATGGGGACAAGGGCCTCATCCCCACAATCCTTGCCCGGTGGTTGTGGGGGTCTGCGGGCAGGGGGCTTATTGGAATCTTGAAGCCCCCTTTAACAAGGGGACCCTCAGATCCCAGCCCTCCCCCCTGTGTGAAATGGTAAGGGGGTACTTACCCCTACCATTTAAAAAAAAGTGTCAAAAATGTTAAAAATGACAAGAGACAGTTTCTGACAATTCCTTTATTTAAATGCTTCTTCTTTCTTCTATCTTCCTTTGGTTTCTTCCTCCATCTTCTTCTTCTTCTGGTTCTTCTGGTTCTTCCCCCGGTGTTCTCGTCTAACATCTTCCTCCGTGGCGCCTTCTTGTCTTCATCTTCTTCTCTTCATCTTCTTTTCTCGGGCCGCTCCGCATCAACGATTGGATGGGAGACTCCCGCTGTGTGACGCTTCTCCTCTTCTGACAGTTCTTAAATAACAGACTTCCCTGTGGCATTCCCCATTACGTCAGAGGGGGGCGGGGTCACCAGGTCAGAAGAACCGTCAGAAGAGGAGAAGCGTCACACAGCGGGAGCCTCCCATCCAATCGTGGATGCGGAGCGGCCCAAGAAAAGAAGATGAAGAGAAGAAGATGAAGACAAGAAGGCGCCGTGGAGG
Organism: Aquarana catesbeiana; assembly: GCF_042186555.1. Classification (NCBI taxonomy): domain Eukaryota; kingdom Metazoa; phylum Chordata; class Amphibia; order Anura; family Ranidae; genus Aquarana; species Aquarana catesbeiana. Next base: position 8,065,860 of record NC_133325.1, read on the forward strand.
AAGATGCCTGACGAGAACACCGGGGGAAGAACCAGAAGAACCAAAAGAAGATGGAGGAAGAAACCGAAGGAAGATAGAAGATAGAAGAAAGAAGAAGAATTTAAATAAAGGAATTGTCAAAAACTGTCTCTTGTCATTTCTAACATTTTTGACACTTTTTTTGTGAAATGGTAGGGGTAAGTACCCCCTTACCATTTCACACAGGGGGGGGCGGGATCTGGGGATCCCCTTGTTAAAGGGGGCTTCCAGATTCCGATAAGCCCCCCCGCCCACAGACCCCCACAACCACCGGTCAAGGGTTGTAGGGATGAGGCCATTGTCCCCATCAACATGGGGACAAGGTGTTTTGGGGGGCTACCCCAAAGCACCCTCCCAATGTTGAGGGCATGTGGCCTGGTACGGTTCAGGAGGGGGGGCGCACTCTTGTCCCCCCCTCTTTTCCTGCGGCCTGCCAGGTTGCGTGCTCGGATAAGGGTCTGGTATGGATTTTTGGGGGGACCCCACTCCGTTTTTTTTTTTTTTTTTGGCGCGGGGTTCCCCTTAAAATCCATACCAGACCTGAAGGGCCTGGTATGGAATTTAGGGGGACTCCCACGTCATTTTTTTTTTTTTAATTTTGGTTCGGGGTTCCCCTTTGGGGAATTCTCATGCCGTTTTTATCAATGAACTGAAATGTGTATTGTCGGCAATGCAATAGCCGCGAGTAGTTTTAAATTAGTTTTTTCCTTCAAAATGTCATTTTGCTGTCAGACTGTTCTAAACATGGGAAACATGCGCCCCTTTACAGGCACACTATAGACACCCCCCAGGTACGAAATTTAAAGGGATATTACACTTTTATTGTTTCACTTTAAGCATTATTAAAATCACTGCTCCCGAAAAAACGGCCGTTTTTAAAAATTTTTTTGCATTGATCCATGTCCCCTGGGGCAGGACCTGGGTCCCCAAACACTTTTTATGACAATAACTTGCATATTAGCCTTTAAAATTAGCACTTTTGATTATTCATGTTCGTGTCCCATAGACTTTAACGGTGTTCGAACAAACTTTTTTCCTGTTCGCATGTTTTGGTGCGAACCGAACAGGGGGGTGTTCGGCTCATCCCTAGTCAGCACTATTGTAATGTACAACACAATATATAGAGTAGAGGGGTCAGCACTATTGTAATGTACAACACAATATATAGAGTAGAGAGGTCAGCACTATTGTAATGTACAACACAATATATAGAGTAGAGGGGTCAGCACTATTGTAATGTACAACACAATATATAGAGTAGAGAGGTCAGCACTATTGTAATGTACAACACAATATATAGAGTAGAGGGGTCAGCACTATTGTAATGTACAACACAATATATAGAGTAGAGAGGTCAGCACAATATTATAGTCATAGGAATTGTCAAAAACTGTCTCTTGTCATTTCTAACATTTTTGACACTTTTTTTGTGAAATGGTAGGGGAACTTTTGTACCCCCTTACCATTTCACACAGGGGGGCCGGGATCTGGGGATCCCCTTGTTTAAGGGGGCTTCCAGATTCCGATAAGCCCCCCGCCCACAGACCCCCACAACCACCGGTCAAGGGTTGTAGGGATGAGGCCATTGTCCCCATCAACATGGGGACAAGGTGTTTTGGGGGGCTACCCCAAAGCACCCTCCCAATGTTGAGGGCATGTGGCCTGGTACGGTTCGGGGGGGGGGGGGCGCTCTCTCGTCCCTCCTCTTTTCCTGCTGCCTGCCAGGTTGCGTGCTCAGATAAGGGTCTGGTATGGATTTTTGGGGGTACCCCACGCCATTTTTTTTTTTTAATTTTAATACAGGGTTCCCCTTAAAACCCATACCAGACCTGAAGGGCCTGGTATGGAATTTAGGGGGATCCCCCACGTCATTTTTTTAATTAATTTTGTTTCAGGGTTCCCCTGTGGGGAATTCCCATGCCGTTTTTATCAATGAACTTTTATGTGTATTGTCGGACCGGCAATTCATTAATAGCCGCGAGTAGGGATGAGCCGAACACCCCCCGGTTCGGTTCGCACCAGAACCAGCGAACGGACCAAAAATTTGCACAAACGTTAGAACCCCATTGACGTCTATGGGACTCAAACGTTCGAAATCAAAAGTGCTCATTTTAAAGGCTAATTTGCATGGTATTGTCCTAAAAAGGGTTTGGGGACCCGGGTCCTACCCCAGGGGACATGTATCAATGCAAAAAAAACTTTTAAAAATGGCCGTTTTTTCGGGAGCAGTGATTTTAATGATGCTTAAAGTAAAAAAAAAATTTGAAATATTCCTTTAAATATCGTACCTGAGGGGTGTCTATAGTATGCCTGTAAAGTGACGCGTGTTTCCCGTATTTAGAACAGTCCCTGCACCAAATGTCATTTTTAAAGGAAAAAAATCTAATTTAAAAATGCTTGCGGGTTTAATGTCATGTCGGGTCCTGGCAATATGGATGAAAATCAGTGAGACAAACGGCATGGGTACCCCCCAGTCCATTACCAGGCCCTTTGGGTCTTGTATGGATATTAAGGGGAACCCCGCACCCAAATTAAAATAAGGAAAGGTGTGGGGCCACCAGGCCCTATATACTCTGAACAGCAGTATACAGGCGGTGCAAACAAGACAGGGACTGTAGGTTTGTTGTTAAGTAGAATCTGTTTGTAATTTTGAATGGATACATTTTTAACGTGTTTAGCTCCAGACAAAAAAACTTTTTTAAGCTTTTTGGAAAACATAGGGAAGGGTTATCACCCCTGTGACATTTGTTTTTCTGTCTGTGCTCCTCTTCAGAAGATTTCACCTCACTTTTTGTCCCAATGACAAATGTTTTTTGAAAATTTGGGGTTTTTTGTGGAACAAGGATTGGAAAGCATCAGTGGAAAGGAGAAATGTTTTTCCCATATTAACTCTTACAGGAGAGAATTTCCCTTCCTAGGGGTAGATTTCATCTCACTTCCTGTTGTCTCCTTCCGTTTGCAAGTAGGAGTCGTTTGTAAGTTAGATGTTTAAAAGTAGGGGCCTGCCCTATATACTCAGCAGAAATTTGGGCCTTATGGGGCGTACACACGGTCGGACTTTTCAGCTACAAAAGTCCGACAGCCTGTCCGACAGACTTTCGACGGACTTTCGACGGACTTGCGGCGGACTTTCTAACGAACAGACTTGCCTACACACGATCACACAAAAGTCCGTCGAATTCTTACGTGATGACGTACACCGGACTAAAATAAGGAAGTTGATAGCCAGTAGCCAATAGCTGCCCTAGCGTGGGTTTTTGTCCGTCAGACTAGCATACAGACGAGCGGATTTTTCGACCGGACTCGAGTCCGTCGGAAAGATTTGAAGCATGTTTCAAATCTAAAGTCCGTCGGATTTGAGGCTGAAAAAGTCCGTTGAAAGTCCGGAGAAGCCCACACACGATCGGATTACCAGCCAGCTTTAGTCCGTCAGCGTCCGTTGGACTTTTGTAGACGAAAAGTCCGACCGTGTGTACGCGGCATTAGGTGTTGTTGTGGCCACAACACTGTAAGCCCTCACAGGGCCCTGCTGTGAAATATTAGATCAAGAATTGTAATTACATGTCCCTGTTGAACAAGGGTAGAAAAATTGGGCCTTTGGTAGTGGTGGTGCTGGTGCCACAATACTGTAAGTCCTCACTCGCTCTTGGTGGGTGCAGAAATGGGCCCTGCTGTGAAATATTAGATCAAGAATTGTAATTACATGTCCCTGTTGAACAGGGGCTGAAAAATTGTGCCTTAGGCACTGGTGCCACAACACTGCAACCCCTCACAGATACTCTAGTTGGAACACAGAAATGAGCCCTGCTGCAAAGTATTGCATCAAAAATTGTAATTACACGCCCCTGTTAAACAGGGGCTGAAAAATTGGGCCTTAGGCACTGGTGGTGGCGCCCAGAACCAAAAATGTTCTTACAAGCTAGCAGCGTGATCATTGAGGAGGAAGAGGATAATTACTCAGGGATAGTCACTCAGCATCAGCATAGGCAGTCTTTGAAGGGATCTGAGATTTCAAAAAAAATTATTCGGTTACATCAGCATCAGGTGCTTGATAGCTGGTGGTGATCCAAGACTGATTCATTTTTATGAAGGTCGGTCGATCGACTGAGTCGGTGGACAGACGCACCCTGTGATCAGTTACAAAGCCTCCAGCAGCACTGAATGTGCATTCTGAAAGAACGCTGGATGCAGGACTGGCCAGTAGCTCAATTGCATACTGTGCAAGCTCTGGCCAGTGATCCATCCTCAAGACCCAGTAACCCAGAGGATTTTCGGTGGGAAAGGTGTCCAAGTCAGATCTTGCCCCTAGGTATTCCTGCACCATGTAAAACAGACGCTGGCGATGGTTGCTGGAACCAATCATACCTTGGGGCTGCGGACCAAAAAATTGTCTGAACGCATCGGTCAGACGGCCACCTTCTCCACCGCTCCTTCTTTGACTGACCGATGCCTCAGCAACACGTTGTCCAGAAACAGGAGTTTGTAACCTCCCAGTCTCTGGGAACGCGTTGCACAGACCTTTCTGCAAGGCCTCCTGAAGATGTTTCATCCTCTGCTCCCTCTGCAATGGCAAGATAAGGTCCTCAACCTTACCCTTGTAACGTGGATCAAGGAGGGTTGCCAGCCAGTATTGGTCCTTCTCCTTGATACCACGAATACAAGGATCCTTACGCAGGCTTTGCAGGATCAGGGAGGCCATGCAGCATAGGTTTGCTGAGGCATTCGGTCCGGAGTCCTCTGGGTCACTAAGGACGACATGATCCACAGCCACCTCCTCCCAGACACGTACAAGTCCATGGGTTTCTTGGGACTGATCCCTTAAAGACTGCTGCTGATGCTGAGTGCCAGGCTCCACCTCCATATTGACACAATCCTCCTCCTCCTCGTCCTCTTCCTGTGTGATCGGCGGGCATGCAGGAACACTGTCTGGATAAAGGGGGCCTTGAGAGCTAAGGAAATCTTCCTCTTCCTGCCTCTGTTCTGCCTCAAGTGCCCTGTCCATTATTCCACGCAGCGTGTGCTCCAACAGGTGGACAAGGGGGACAGTGTCACTGATGCATGCACTGTCACTGCTAACCATCCTCGTGGCCTCCTCAAATGGTGACAGGACAGTGCATGCATCCCTGATCATAGCCCACTAGCGTGGGGAAAAAAAAACGAGCTCCTCTGACCCTGTCCTTGTGCCATAGTCGCACAGGTACTCATTGATGGCCCTCTGCTGCGTGTTCAGCTGCTGCAGCATGGCCAACGTTGAGTTCCACCTGGTGGGCATGTCACAGATTAGGCGGTTCTTGGGCAGGTTAAACTCCTTTTTTGGAGGTCCGTCAGCCGAGCACTGGCATTATATGACCGGCGGAAATGCACACAGACTTTCCTGGCTTGCCTAAGGACATCCTGTAAGCCCGGGTACCTGCCCAAGAACCGCTGCACCACCAAGTTAAGGACGTGAGCCAAACAGGGCACATGGGTAATTTGTCCCTGTCAGAGGGCAGAGAGGAGGTTGGTGCCATTGTCGCAAACCACCATTCCTGCCTTAAGTTGGCGTGGCGTCAACCACCTCTGAACCTGCCTCTGCAGAGCTGACAGAACCTCTGCCCCAGTGTGGCTCCTGTCCCCCAAGCACACCAGCTCAAGCACCGCATGGCATCTTTTGGCCTGCGTACTTGCGTAGCCCCTTGAACGGCTACGGAGCACTGCTGGTTCCGAGGACAAAGCACAGGAAGAGGCCATGGAGAAAGAAGAAGAGGAGGGGGTGGAGGAGAGAGGTGTGTCACAATCATTAGCATTTTGGAAGCGTGGTGGCGGAACAACCTCCAACACTACTGCACCTTGTCCTGCATCCTTCCCAGCTGCCAGAAGAGTCACCCAATGCGCCGTGAAACTTGGGTAACGTCCCTGTCCATGCCTGCTGGACCATGAGTCAGCGGTAATATGCACCTTACCGCTGACCGCCCTGTCCAGCAAGGCATGGACATTGCCTTCCACATGCCGGTAGAGAGCCGGAATCGCCTTCCGTGAGAAAAAGTGGCATTTGGGTACCTGCCACTGAGGAGCCGCACATTCCACAAACTCACGCAAGGGGGCAGAGTCTACCAACTGAAAAAGCAGCAGTTGAAGTGCTAGCAATTTTGCCAAGCTAGCATTCAACTGCTGGGCATGTGGATGGCTGGGAGCAAACTTCTTTCGGCGGTGCAGCAGCTGGGGCAGGGAAATTTGCCTGGTACAATCTCACGTCGGTGTACCAACAGCAGATTGCCCGCAAGTACTTGGCTGTGACACACCTAATTCTACACCTTCATTCCTCTCAGTGCAGGTCTCAGAGAGGACTGAAAGTATAGTGGGGTTTGAGATCTCAGCTGATGAGGAGCAAGGAGAGGTCCTCTTTGTTCTTTGGTGTGGGACTTTTAGATACGCTTGCCAACAAACTGCATGGCAGGTCAACATATGTCTGGTCAAGCATGTGGTACCCAAGCGGGAGATGTTTTGGCCACGCGAGATACGCTTGAGACATATGTTGCAAATAGCAGCGGTGCGATCTGATGCACTCGTCTCAAAAAAGGCCCACACCAAAGAACTTTTTGAATAATGCGCAGAGACTGCAGCGCCCTGCACATGTGAAGCTTTGGGGTGTGATGCAGTCAATGTGCTGCCCTTAGGCTGGCCCCTGGAGGGCATCCTGCCTCGTTGGTGATGTGCTGCCTCCTCCTCCTCCTCCTCCTCTCTCCTATCAGGCACCCACGTGGAGTCAGTGACCTCATCATCCCCTCCCTCCTCATCACTGGAGCAAACCTGGCAGTATGCTGCAGCAGGGGGAGCATGACTGCCAGATTGCTGTCCTTCTTGGGCACCCTCTCTGTCCGTGCTCATGTTACTGCCTTCATCGAGCTCAGTATCATCATCAGAGCCTTCCAAACGCTGGGCATCCTCCTGGAGCATGTACCCAACACTGTGGTCAAACAGTTCGAGGGACTCCTCAGGAGGACATGGTGGGGCTAGGGAAGGAGTCACTGATGACATTGAGCCGAGGGAAGAGGCCGCTGCTTTGCCAGACAAAGTACCCTGGGCATGGGTGAGAAAGGATGAGGAGGATGAGGATGGCTTGGTCATCCACTCGACCAAGTCTTCCGCATGTTGCAGCTCAACAACACGGCCAGCAACCAAAAAAAAAGGCCAAGCATGTCCCACGGCCACGTGCTGATGAGGATGCACCGTCTCCATGACCAGCACTAGACACAGAGCCTGCTTGCCCTCTCTTATTGGCTTGTGACTGTCTGCCTCTCCTTTTTGGCCTTCCAGACATACTAATGGCCTGTAGCTGCACTAAGCGGGGATATATATATATATATATATATATATATATATATATATATTGTACTGATACTGCAGCTAGCAAAATCAACTGCCTACTTGTAGTATGAGAACACCACCAACCTTCTACAGGTAGCTTTAGCTGAACACTGTGCAGAGCTCGCAAAAAACTAACTTGTAGGTTTAGCTGGACACTGTGAGGAGGACACACAGCACTAACTTGTAGGTTTAGCTGAACACTGTGAGCAGGACGCACTACACTAACTGTAAATAGTCTAGCTGCCTGACTGTGGTACTAATAGGATCAAAAGAACACCAGCAATTTTCTTCAGGTAGCTGTAAATACTGTAAGAAGACAAGCCTGCCTGTCAGTAGGAAGATAACAGGAACGGATCTAGCTGAACGGAATACAGTGTGTATATATATATGCAACACCTGGGATGCATATATATTCACAATACACTATAAGTGCAGCTAACTCACTGACTGTCCTGCCTAATCTTTCTAACTCAAATCAAATGACACTGTCTCTCTCTCTCTCTCTTTCAACGCCGGAACACACACTACACAGGGCCGCCGTGCAGGCGGCCTTATATAGTGTGGGGCGTGTACTAAATCCCCTGAGCCATAATTGGCCAAAAGCCTCCTTGGCTTTGGCCAATTACGGCTCTCTGTTCAGGCGGCGCTGTGATTGGCCAAGCATGCGGGTCATAGTGCATGCTTGGCCAATCATCAGCCAGCAATGCACTGCGATGCCGCAGTGAATTATGGGCCGTGACGCGCCACACGAATTTGGCGCGAACGGCCCATATCGTTCGCAATTCGGCGAACAGGCGAACAGACGATGTTCGACTCGAACATGGGTTCAACTCGAACACGAAGCTCATCCCTAGCCGCAAGTAGTTTTAAATGACTTTTTTTCCTTTGAAATGTCATTTTGCTGTCAGACTGTTCTAAACACAGGAAACATGCGTCCCTTTACAGGCATACTATAGACACCCCCCAGGTATGAAATTTAAAGGGATATTACACTTTTATTGTTTGACTTTAAGCATTATTAAAATCACTGCTCCCGAAAAAACGGCCGTTTTTAAAACTTTTTTTGCATTGATCCATGTCCCCTGGGGCAGGACCCGGGTCCCCAAACACTTTTTATGACAATAACTTGCACATAAGCCTTTAAAATTAGCACTTTTGATTATTCATGTTCGTGTCTCATAGACTTTAACGGTGTTCGCACAAATTTTTTGCCTGTTCGCATGTTCTGGTGCGAATCGAACTGGGGGGGTGTTCGGCTCATCGCTAGTGCTGACCTCTCTACTCTATATATTGTGTTGTACATTACAATAGTGCTGACCTCTCTACTCTATATATTGTGTTGTACATTACAATAGTGCTGACCCCTCTACTCTATATATTGTGTTGTACATTACAATAGTGCTGACCTCTCTACTCTATATATTGTGTTGTACATTACAATAGTGCTGACCTCTCTACTCTATATATTGTGTTGTACATTACAATAGTGCTGACCTCTCTACTCTATATATTGTGTTGTACATTACAATAGTGCTGACCTCTCTACTCTATATATTGTGTTGTACATGACATATACCAGCTACAGTAGTCGGGAATGACAGCGGTGACCCCGGATGTGACACAATTCTGGTCATTTCTGGGGTCATTCATGGCAGAGGATATCGGGGGATGGGATGTTCTCCAAGCTCCTCCTACATAACAATCTATAGTGGTTTATCGATGTTCCGTCATCTTGGACCTCCCAGAGGAAACACGGCAGGGAACAGCAGGTGGTGCCAGCAAGGGGAGGGGCGACTCATTCCCCGTATTGTGATTGGCCAGTTCTCCAGCTGCCCCGATCACTTCTACATGACGGCCAATCACCGGCTGAGAATAATACAAAGCTCATTTCTCTATTAACCTCTTGAATACCAGAAGGATAACGAATGTACATTGGTAGACAAGGGGTCAGTGAAGGAGGCGGAGCTCTGCTGACTTCCATCATCCAATCACGTGTGAGTAACATTCCATGTTTTTATTTCTGTGCACGTGATTGGATATTCATTACAAAGTGACATTTCACCACATTCACTAATCTCTGGGGGGAAATTTCTTTGAACAGACTATTTCCCTTTAGTAAATCCCCCCTCTGTCTGTACACTGAACTGTCCGGATTGCAGGTGTGGGGCCACTAATGATCCAGCACAGCTGACATACATGACATTCCTAATACCCCTCCCCCTCCTCTCCACCATACTTACTACAGACCGGCAGACTAGATCCTCCTTCTGCACCCCCCTGCACCCTGACACAGGATGGGGGATGGGGGGACATGTTCTCATGTAAGGTGACTGGATGAGATTTGGGGGTCACACTTGTCTTTGCTGGTATATGGAAGATCACTTGTTGGTAGTAATGGAGGTGAACCCGGCAATGAAGCAGATCTACAGTACACCTCCCATTACTGTTCCCTCCATGGTCCCGAGGTCAGATCTCCAGATCGATCTTCTCTGTCCCCCACCGCCCCCGACAGAGCGCCCCCTTCTGGGACATTTTACATTTTATCTTGTAGCTTTGTGGTCATAAGACCTCCCCGGAAGAAGAGTCATTTTGACAGAGTTTATTTTACCCAGCCAGGAAATGTGGCGCGGCGACCATTGTTTGAGATCGTATTCTAATTTTTTGTATATGGATAGTTTGCCTGATATAGCTGTTCGAATTTAGGAGTAAGATTGACACCGAGATATCTTATGGAGGATTCACTCCACGAAAAGTGGAATGATTCCTTCAGTCGAGAGACCAGGGATGACGGGAGGGACACATTGAGTGCCTGGGATTTGGAGTAGTTAACACGTAATCCTGAGAGCTGTGCAAAGTCTTCTAGGAGCTTACATAAGAACGGGAGTGAGGTTACTGGGGACGTGAGGTAAACAATGAAATCATCAGCGAACAAGCTGCATTTGTGTATTTTGGGCCCGCGGCGCACCCCCGCTATATCAGGGTTAGTGCGGATAGCAATTGCCAGTGATTCAATTGCTATCGCAAAAATCAGTGGCGATAACGGACATCCCTGGCGGATCCCTCTTGCTATTTTGATAGGTTCAGAGAGTTGTCCTTGTAATTTAATTCTAGCTTCTGGGCTAGAGTATAGGGAGTGAAGTAACCCTGAAAAAAGGGGACCAAACCCCCATTGTTGTATAATTGAGAACAGGTAGGACCAAGAGACAGAGTAGAACGCTTTTTGTAGGTCTAGGGATAGTAACATTCCCTTTTGTTCACCCCCGCCATCCCAGCCAGATTGTAGGAGCGAAACCACATCTACAGTTCTTCTGATTTGGTCAGGACCTTGCCTTCCAGGGATGAACCCTACTTGGTCCTTATGAATATAGGACCCAATAAAGGAGGCCAAATGGTCTGCCATAATTTTAGTCATTATTTTCAGGTCGTTATTGATCAGAGATATGAGTCTATAATTAGATACCTGTCCCTGATCTTTATCTGGCTTTGGTATTACGGTTATGAAAGCAGCGTTTATTTGCGGGTCACAGAGGGTCTCCTTTTGTTTTAGAGTTAATGAATTTAGCAAGATAAGGAGCTATGGTGTTCGCAAAAGTCTTATAGTATGGTACGGAGAAGCCGTCTGGACCCGGTGCCGAGCGCCTCTTTAAGTTTTTGATTACCGCTAGGACTTCTGCGGTGGAAACTGGGGTTTCGAGTCTGTCTCTGTGTTCCGCCGAAAGAGTGGGAATCGGTAGATTATCTAAAAATGTAGTCAAAGATTGGGGTCTATTTGCCTTATGTTCGCTATAAAGATCTGCGTAGAAACCATGGAAAGCTTCCATGATTTTCAGAGGGTTTGTCGTGTATGGTTGGCCCGCTACTTTAATTTTAGGGAAGGTATAAGAACGAGTGCGTGGTGTGAGACATGACGCCAAGAGAGACCCAGCTTTATCCTTCTGATAATAGTATTTCGCTCCCAGCCATGATAGGCTTTTTTCGGCCTTAGCTGTAAGAGCTAAGTTTAGTTCTAGACGCGCCACATCCAGTCAGGATACGGGTACTAAAGCAGGGTTTCTCTTGTGTTCCAAACACAATTTTTGGAAATTCTTTTCTGGGTTATCTAGATAATTTGGTTATCTATTTAATTTGGGAAGCTATTTGCATTGATTTCCCTCTTATGGTAGCCTTATGTGCTGCCCATAAGGTTTCTGCTGAGACATCTGCAGTGTCATTTTGAGTGAAGTATTCAGTAATGGCCTTTTCGATTTCTACTTTCCAGGAGGGGTCAGAAAGAATGTTTTCTTTTAGTCTCCAGAGGTTGTGTTTGGAGTGTGGGGTTTGGTTATTTATCAGAACACTCAACAGGGAGTGATCAGACCACACTGTGTCAGTAGTTTGTGATCTTTGGGCTGCCAGGATCAAGTTATTCGAAACTAGCAGATGGTCTAGACGAGCATAGGATTGGTGGGCATGGGAGAAGTGAGTATAATCTTTTTTGGTGGGATTCAACTCCCTCCAACTGTCTGTGAGACCCTGTGAATATATCAACTTAGCTATTTTAGAACTGATTTTAGTTGGGCGGATGTTTTGGGCGTTGGGAGGTTTGGATCTATCTAGACCCTGGTCGAAGGCTACATTAGAGTCTGCACCAAAAATTATGGAGCCTTCTAGCAGTGGCCCAAGCGTCTTAAACATATTACTAAAAAATTTTAGTTGTCCTGTGTTAGGGGCGTAGTAAGATACCAGGGAATAGGGATGAGCCGAACACCCCCCTGTTCGGTTCGCACCAGAACATGCGAACAGGAAAAAAGTTCGTTCGAACATGCGAACACCGTTAAAGTCTATGGGACACGAACATGAATAATCAAAAGTGCTAATTTTAAAGGCTTATATGCAAGTTATTGTCATAAAAAGTGTTTGGGGACCTGGGTCCTGCCCCAGGGGACATGGATCAATGCAAAAAAAAGTTTTAAAAATGGCCGTTTTTTCAGGAGCAGTGATTTTAATAATGCTTAAAGTCAATCAATAAAAGTGTAATATCCCTTTAAATTTCGTACCTGGGGGGTGTCTATAGTATGCCTGTAAAGGGGCGCATGTTTCCTGTGTTTAGAACAGTCTGACAGCAAAATGACATTTTGAAGGAAAAAACTCATTTAAAACTACCCGCGGCTATTGCATTGCCGACAATACACATAGAAGTTCATTGATAAAAACGGCATGGGAATTCCCCAAAGGGGAACCCCGAACCAAAATTAAAAAAAAAATATGACGTGGGAGTCCTCCTAAATTCCATACCAGGCCCTTCAGGTCTGGTATGGATATTAAGGGGAACCCCGGCCAAAATTAAAAAAAAAATGACGTGGGGTTCCCCCTAAATTCCATACCAGACCCTTCAGGTCTGGTATGGATTTTAAGGGGAACCCCGCGCCAAAAAAAAAAAAAAAAAACGGCGTGGGGTCCCCCCAAAAATCCATACCAGACCCTTATCCGAGCACGCAACCTGGCAGGCCGCAGGAAAAGAGGGGGGGACGAGAGTGCGGCCCCCCCTCCCTCCTGAACCGTACCAGGCCACATGCCCTCAACAATGGGAGGGTGCTTTGGGGTAGCCCCCCAAAACACCTTGTCCCCATGTTGATGAGGACAAGGGCCTCATCCCCACAACCCTGGCCGGTGGTTGTGGGGGTCTGCGGGCGGGGGGCTTATCGGAATCTGGAAGCCCCCTTTAACAAGGTGACCCCCAGATCCCGCCCCCCCCCCTGTGTGAAATGGTAAGGGGGTACATAAGTACCTCTACCATTTAACGAAAAAAGTGTCAAAAATGTTAAAAATGACAAGAGACAGTTTTTGACAATTCCTTTATTTAAATGCTTCTTCTTTCTTCTATCTTCCTTCATCTTCTGGTTCTTCTGGTTCTTCTGGCTCTTCTGGTTCTTCCTCCGGCGTTCTCGTCCAGCATCTCCTCCGCGGCGTCTTCTATCTTCTTCTCCTCGGGCCGCTCCGCACCCATGGCATAGGGGGGAGGCTCCCGCTCTTCTCTTCTTCTTTTCTTCTCTTCTGTTCTTCTTCATTTTCTTCTCCGGGCCGCTCCGCAATCCATGCTGGCATGGCGGGAGGCTCCCGCTGTGTGACGGCGCTCCTCGTCTGACAGTTCTTAAATAACCGGGTGGGCGGGGCCACCCGGTGAACCCCGCCCCCCTCTGACGCACGGTGACTTGACAGGACTTCCCTGTGACGTCACGGGGAATGCCACAGGGAAGTCCCATCAAGTCACCGTGCGTCAGAGGGGGCGGGGTCACCGGGTGGCCCCGCCCCCCATTATTTAAGAACTGTCAGACGAGGAGCGCCGTCACACAGCGGGAGCCTCCCTCCATGCCAGCATGGATTGCGGAGCGGCCCGGAGAAGAAAATGAAGAAGAACAGAAGAGAAGAAAAGAAGAAGAGAAGAGCGGGAGCCTCCCCCCTATGCCATGGGTGCGGAGCGGCCCGAGGAGAAGAAGATAGAAGATGCCGCGGAGGAGATGCTGGACGAGAACGCTGGAGGAAGAACCAGAAGAGCCAGAAGAACCAGAAGAACCAGAAGATGAAGGAAGATAGAAGAAAGAAGAAGCATTTAAATAAAGGAATTGTCAAAAACTGTCTCTTGTCATTTTTAACATTTTTGACACTTTTTTCGTGAAATGGTAGGGGTACTTATGTACCCCCTTACCATTTCACACAGGGGGGGGCCGGGATCTGGGGGTCACCTTGTTAAAGGGGGCTTCCAGATTCCGATAAGCCCCCCGCCCGCAGACCCCCACAACCACCGGCCAGGGTTGTGGGGATGAGGCCCTTGTCCTCATCAACATGGGGACAAGGTGTTTTGGGGGGCTACCCCAAAGCACCCTCCCAATGTTGAGGGCATGTGGCCTGGTACGGTTCAGGAGGGAGGGGGGGCCGCACTCTCATCCCCCCCTCTTTTCCTGCGGCCTGCCAGGTGGCGTGCTCGGATAAGGGTCTGGTATGGATTTTTGGGGGGACCCCACGCCGTTTTTTTTTTTTTTTTTTGGCGCGGGGTTCCCCTTAAAATCCATACCAGACCTGAAGGGTCTGGTATGGAATTTAGGGGGAACCCCACGTCATTTTTTTTTTTTTTAATTTTGGCCGGGGTTCCCCTTAATATCCATACCAGACCTGAAGGGCCTGGTATGGAATTTAGGGGGACTCCCACGTCTTTTTTTTTTAATTTTGGTTCGGGGTTCCCCTTTGGGGAATTCCCATGCCGTTTTTATCAATGAACTTCTATGTGTATTGTCGGCAATGCAATAGCCGCGGGTAGTTTTAAATGAGTTTTTTCCTTCAAAATGTCATTTTGCTGTCAGACTGTTCTAAACACAGGAAACATGCGCCCCTTTACAGACACACTATAGACACCCCCCAGGTACGAAATTTAAAGGGATATTACACTTTTATTGATTGACTTTAAGCATTATTAAAATCACTGCTCCTGAAAAAACGGCCGTTTTTAAAACTTTTTTTTGCATTGATCCATGTCCCCTGGGGCAGGACCTGGGTCCCCAAACACTTTTTATGACAATAACTTGCATATTAGCCTTTAAAATTAGCACTTTTGATTTCTCCCATAGACTTTTAAAGGGTGTTCCGCGGCATTCGAATTTGCCGCGAACACCCCAAATTGTTCGGTGAACTTGCGAACAGCCAATGTTCGAGTCGAACATGAGTTCGACTCGAACTCGAAGCTCATCCCTACCAGGGAATATAGTCTGCCCTCTACGGAGCCCTTCACTAGAATATACCTCCCCTCTAGATCTTGCTGTACCTTATGTAGTGTAAATCTGCAATTTTTGGAGATAAGGATAGCAACCCCACTGGTCTTATCCTCCGCGTTAGCTAAATAAAATAATGGGAACTGAGCGTGAATGAAGTTAGGTTTGTACCGGATCGGGAAGTGTGTTTCTTGAAGAAATAAGACATCAATCTTGCGGGATTTCATGAAATCGAGTACCTTCCTTCGTTTAGAAGGTGAATTTAGCCCCTGGGTATTATGAGTGGCCACCCTTAACAGGGAGGTCATTGAATCAGTGACAGCCATGGAGCAGAAACAGAGGACTTACCCCCCCATCTACCACCGCTTACCTGGTCCGAGCGAAGAATGGGAACCGTAGCTGGAACTGCGATGATAGCCCTTCACATTTTACTTAGAGAATGGATACTGCCCAGCAGACAGCCAACTGCAAGAAAATAAATTGTTAGAGAGGAAAGCAGAAAAGGGGAAAGAAGGGGAGGAAAAGAAGGGTAAGTCAAGCCCTTGTGGAACTTGAGTGAGCAGCGATGGCAACGGAGCACATCACTCCTCAAAGTAGAGAAAGTGTCCAAACCCTGCGAGCAGGGAGGACTCCTAACCCAGGGAACAGGCATCACCTAGTCCCTGGGTTCGGTGGAGGTGCAGCATAACTGCCTCGACCTCGGCGCACCATGTTAAATCAAAGAACATCATAACTATTAATCGGAGCTAGTCCAATCTGGGGATCCGATGGGACCCCGCCAACCCTCCGCCCCACCGCCCCCCCCCTGCCCAGGATACCGTTCCGAGAGGGGGGGGGATCTCCTGGACCTCAGCCCAGGAAAAATGGAACCCTTCCTGCGACTAAAACACTGCAGCAGGAAGTGTCATGGTAGAAAACTCTACCGCACGTTGTCATGGTTAACTGGAACTTATATCAGTGTAGAAGATAAGAGCCTAACATTGAAGTAATATTAAATACCACATAAAGGCCATGTTGGCCCACAATAATATACAGGAAACTGCTCAGATCCCAATAGGGGTACCCCTATGGGACGCAACTGGATTAGAATGTAGTACATAAGACAAAAATACTAAGAAAAAATAAAGAGAGAGAAGGAAAAGAAAGGAAAAAGAAAAAATCCCTTCCTCCCCCCCCGCCCCCTCCCCCCTCATACTAAAAGAAAATATCCTAAGCTAGCCACGTGGTGTTGTAACCCTTAAACACACCACTCTCCCCCCGGAGATCGGGGAAGAAATGACAGGGGCTAAAGCCCACACCCTCACTCAGAGCCCTAAATGAGCTCAGAGGAGAGAAACCTAGAAAAAAAGTGAACTGTGTTCATGTAGAAAAAAAAAAGAAAGGGGACAGTCAGTCAGACATCTTCTTGACTCGTTGTCTCATGGTGGTCTGGCTTCTTTGGAACATTTGTATTTAGGTTTTTCCCACATGGGCTGCAAAGGGCTTGCTGGTGAGGGGCGTTTGTATGATCCCACCGATGAATTGTTGAAGTCCATAGCTGACTCTTGAGAGATGAGACGGAGGTCTAACAGAATCCGTTCTCCTTCTGGAAGACTTCGGAAGGAATGTGTCTTACCTCTGTAATCAAACTTGAGCGCTAAGGGAAAGGCCCATTTATATTTAATTTCATGTTGAGCCAACACAGAGAGTAGGGGCTTCAGTGTCCTCTTTTTTTGTATTGTGTTTGGTGAAATGTCCGCAAAAACTTGTATGGCGTGACCTCTGCATGTGAGGGGCTGTTGATATCTGCACTTTTTCATCACCTCTTCCTTTACCGAGAAGTAGTGTGGCTTGACCACGATATCCCTGGGAAGGCCATCTTTCCTCGGGGGTCCTAATGTCCTGTGTGCGCGGTCAATTTCCAGCTTATGTGAAGGAATATCAGGGATTATTTGCTTAATGAAGTCCTGAACCACCGTCGTGGAGTCAGTTATAGATTCTGGGAGTCCTCTAATTCTAAAGTTTTCCCTTCTGGACCTGTTTTCAAGGTCATCGATGCGTGTGAGCGCAATATCCAATTGATCCTGTAGCACCTGTATGTGATTAGAGTTCTGTCTGGTTTTAGATATGGTTTGGTCAAGTTTGTCTTCAATCGCCTCCATTCTGGAGCCCAGAGCTTGGAAATCTTCCCTAATATCGCCCGTTATTTTGGCTGCAGTTTGAGCCAAAACTCTATCCAGCAGGACTGATAACTGGGAGAAGAGGTCAGGGGCTGAGAGAATGGTGTGGGCCGGAGTGACCGCCAGCTCAGGCCCTGTTGAAATGTGAGGGGAAGGAGGCTTTGAGGGGGGTGTCATGGGCTGTTCAGTAAAGGGCTCTGAGTAAACCGTGGATTGTGCCAAAGGTTGAGGAGTACTCACTGGGGTCCCAGGAGGGAGAGAGCGGGTCACTGCAGCATAGGATAGCTTGTCTCCAGGGCTCTCCACAGCATTCTGTGTGCTTTGCAGCATGGCGCCCGCCATCTTGGATTCGGCCCGCTCTGCCGAGGCTCTGAACAGAGGTTCAAGTTCCCTCCTGGATTATCCTACTGGCATGTGCTTGCTCCCCAGCATTTCCTACAAGCTGCAAGGTGGGTCTCGTGGTCCCCGGAGTCCCGGATCCCCCGCTATGTGCACCGGGTGGTCAGGGCAGTGCGGAGCTCCGGGCTTAAGCGGCCATCTTGGAGGAGTCCGCGCATGCGCCCCCAAGAGTGGTCTTTATTGTCCCAGAACCTCACTGCGTCCTTTCACCCCTCCACCCTCACAAATCTATAAACACTGTGCACCCCAAATACTGCACCCCCTCACATTGCTGACTTATGCCGCGTACACACGGTCAGACTTTTCGACCGGACTGGTCCGACAGACCAAAGCCGGCGGACAATCCGATCATGTGTGGGCTTCACCGGACCTTCAGCGGACTTTTCCAGTCGCAAATCTGACGGACTTTAGATTTGGAGCTTGCTTCAAATCTTTACGTCGTAACTCCGCCGGACCCAGAAATCCTCTCGTCTGTATGCTAGTCCGACGGACAAAAACCGACATTAGGGCAGCTATTGGCTACTGGCTATCAACTTCCTTATTTTAGTCAGGTGTATGTCATCATGTATGAATCCGTCGGACTTTGGTGTGATCGTGTGTAGGCAAGTCCGTTCGTTAGAAAGTCCGTCGGAAGTCCGTCAAAAATCAGTCGAAAGTACGCTGGAAAGTCTGTCGGACCAGTCCGGTCGAAAAGTCCGACCGTGTGTACGTGAATTTAAGGATAAGTTCCCCTCCCCACCTAAATCCCAGCCCCCCTATGTACCAATATACCATTAATGTGCTTCTTTCTATTTATCTTACACCCCCTTACCTCAGTGTCCAGCTGGCTGTATAATCACTTCTCCATTACTTCCTGGACACACCTTGGGATGTGACACACCCTGCATCATCTACCCTCCCCCCTTCCACCCACATCATCAGGTGCACGTTTTTCCTATGCAATCAGTAATCACCGTTCTCAATAAATACACAGATATAGATCGTTCATTTGGCAGAGTGTGCAGGAGCTGAGCGATCAGATAACAGCTGATGTGGATAGAGCTGTAATATTGAAATCTAGAGAAGTGTGTCCTGGGTTCTGTAAAGCTCACCATACACTATACAATCAGATTGTATAGTGTATGGCCAGCTTTATAGAAGTACATAGGAGGGAGTGGATGGAGTCATTCAGCTGTCAAGCCGCATTCACATCTCTGCGTAGCGGGAACTCATATTCCTGCATGAGGAGTTTTTTTGACGTTTTGGAGTGTTTTCATTCATCATACATTGGGTAGACCATTTGTTGGAATGTACTGCCCTATGCGCAACAATCGTCCCAAAGAAGCTCTAGAATTTTTTTGTAGAGTGGTGTGTGGTGCGTTGTCACATCGCTTTCTCTGAATGGCTGAGCACCAATCAGATAGACCCTACTGTGTTCTGGGTATGAGACAGGAAGTCTCGGCTTGAACCCGGAACACAGAGCTGTATACTGTATGTAGCCTCAGCCATATACAGCTTATACCACACATCCAGCGGCCTCACATGTTGGTGAGGGACATAGTGTGATTGGACCAGCTTGGCCCAAACTATGTAAAGTGTATGAAAATCTGGAGCTCGTCTTTAATGGATAGAAAGCATTCCAGTCATTGTCATAGAATAGGACTGACCTTGCAGAGTGGGGTACACTGACCTCATTTATCTATCAGACGGTGCTCTGTGACCTCCACCAGACGGCCCAAATCTGTTATCTAAAGGTCCGATTTTTCACCCAACTTCTCAGTCACTGGCTTTGATGGATTTGCTGCTGAAACCCAATTTCTGAGAGACAGAGGCATTGAAAATTTGGTTATCCCAACCATGCTTAAAGCCGACCTCCACCCAAAAGGGGAAAATACACTTGTATGCATCCTCCCCCCTCCACTGACACATTTGGCACTTTTTTTGAAAGAGGGGGGAGCTGGTACCTGGTTTTGATGGGTACCCACTCACTTCCTGCTCAGATCACCGCAGTCTCAGCTGGAAGTTCATCCCCCTCTCTTCCCCCGCAGTCTTCTGGGACACATCACAGGTCCCAGAAGACTACAGGACCATTCACAAGGTGCAGAGTGGCTCCAGCATGCTCAGTAGAAAACTGACTGTGAAGGCCAAAAGGCATCACTTCATGTTACCTAGCTACTAATTCACTCATTTGTACTTTCATTCAATGTTCCTCAAATATTCACTGATTCAGATTGATCCAAAACATTTAAAATGAAAAGATTTATTAATTGCTCTACAAGCAAAGTGATCTACATGTTGGAATGTCCATGTAAAAAATTCTATATATGGAAAATAAAGCGACAATTGAACATCCGTATCTGTGAACATCTGAGGGACATCAATGGACCCCATAGAAAAGATGAAAAAGAGAATCTCTTAGCACAACATATTAGGAAAATGTGTGTGGGGAAAAAACAGATGGCCTGAAAGTGAAGGGGATCTTTTCCCTAAATGTATCTCCTAGGAGAGGAGACTACAAAAAGGTTTAACTATGTAAAGATAAATACTGGATCTATAATCTCACTACTTTAATACCAAAAGGCCTGAAAACCGGTAAGTACAGTAAGCCCGAGGGGGGACGACCTCTCTGGCTGCTTCTAAAAGCAATCCAGTGGCTTATCAGCAGCTCGGATCACTTTTATGAGAAACAGAATTACTGGCTTCAGCCATAACCCCTGCAAACCACTTCAAAACCGCATTGTGTATATATACATATTGTGTTTGGCAAGTGGATTATGTCTTTATTGAGACATTTTATTAATGAGCGTTACAGCCAGGTCAGGTGACAATGCATTCTTGCATGATGTCTGAATAAAGATGAAGTCAGCCGAAAGGTCGCACAATTTCCATATCATCACTTCCTTACCAATCAAAATGAAGATTTCACAACTCCAATCCTTCTGACATGGGAAGAGATTTGGGTCACACATTCACCCAGACAGAAAGAGATCATATCCTATTATTTGCTCACAAATCCCTCTTTTACAAGACTTTCTAGGAGTACGGATATAAATGTTTGACCAGATGGTATACAGTCCTCACTCTTGCACCAAATTTTTCCCAGTTAAATGTTTACCTGTTAGAGGTGCAATCATGCCAGGGGAACTCTTTTTTTGTTTGACAATCCCTTACCTATTACAAATTCAAAATACTAACAACATCTTACAAAGCCCTCCACAACTCTTCCCCCAGCTACATTACCAACCAAACCATTCTCTTCATTCCTCACATGACCTCCTACTCTCTAGCTCCCATGTCACCTCCTCCTATGGTCACCTCCAGGACTTCTTCAGAGCCTCTCCCATCCTCTGGAACTCTCTACCTCAATCTGTCTGACTATCTTCTACTCTGTCTTTAGGTAATCCCTGAAAACCTTTATCTTTAATATCTTCACCTTCTTCACCTCCCATAAACTATGGGATAAATATCTGAAGATCGATCATCCCTGATGTACTGATGGGCAATCTCATTTCTTGAGGCCCGAAAATACCAGGACAGTAAAAATATCCCCCAAATGACCCCTTTTTGGAAAGTAGACATTCCAAGGTATTTAGTAAGAGGCATGGTGGGTATTATAAAGTAATAATTTTTTCCCTTAACGTCTTTCAGGACAGCACCTTGAGAGCGTGGCTCCACCCACTTGACAGGAAACACACCTCCACCAAACTTTAAAAGGAGGCTCCTTCCCACTTATCATCAGTTTATGTGTTTCCTCCGGCGGGAACACATGTGGGAGTTTGGAGCTCTCAAGGTTCTGTCCTGAGAGAACAAGCTCCCTACTCCACTATTTTTACCTACCTCAGGAGAGCCGATTCCTCCCATTTTCCACAGGCTTACGGGTGCCGGGTGGATGGGCTCCTTCTCCCTCGTCAGTGCTCGGGGAGAGCCAGGACTGCTCCGGGTATTGCTGCTCCCAGGCAGAGGCGTCAGGCATGTCAGGCATTTCTGTTTGTTTTTTTCTTGCCTGCACATGTTTTTTCCCTGACGCCGCCGCCATCTTGGGAAGGGCAGTCAGAGGACTGCATCCGCCGGATGTGAGGTATCCGGAAGTGGGGCGGCATCCATGGAGCAGGCGCCAGGCGTCATTTCCGCCGGAAGCGCAGGGGGAGGAGGGAGGAATAGGTCTGGTGCCTATTTATTGCCGGTTCCGGTCTGGCGCACAGGTGCTATTGGAGTCCGGAACCGGCGTTTTCGCCACAGGCATCACGCTGCTGCCTCAGCATGGATTCAGGAACCGCAGCGAGTGGAACAGGCACAGGCACCAGCAAGGCCCAGGTAAGGAGCAGACTGTAGTTTCTGCTCAGCTTTACTGTGGGGTCTCTCTCTAGCCCTCTTCTCTCTAATGTTAGTGAAGTTTGAGGGTATTTTTTCCCCCTGGTGGGGAGGGGCCTGTCAGGGCACATGAGTCTGATAGCTTTTCTCACTGTGCACCTGTGGTGAGCAACCTTGAGTAATCAGGCTGACTCTAAAAGATGGTTTGTCTTTTTTCTCTCTCTTTTTTTCCCTTATCATGGCAGGCCAAGAGCTCTGACCCTGGGATTAGAAAGAAATGTCCTTCATGCAAAATTAAGTTAAATGAAGGCTGGAAAAAGGCTTTATGTCAAGCATGTATTGACTCCTTGGTGAGGGAAGAAACCACTTCCGCATGCAGTGATCTAATCGCATCTGCTAAAAAGGAATTGGATGCTACCATTCAATCCTTCAGATCCTCACTCACCTATCCATCTACAAGTCAGCTCACTACCTCACAGTCCTCTCAAGGCTCACTGTTAGTCCCGGCAGTAGAGGCGGAAATGGGTCCTCTGAACCGGGAAGGGCTTTCCCCATCCCATTCTAATGAATCGAATGAGGATAGTGATGAGCTGGAAAATATGTCTTCCAGGTATAAATTATCTTTGGATCAGGTGGAGGGCCTTTTAAAGGCTATTTATGCTACTCTAGGCCTTGAGGAAGAGCATAAGGAGATGTCTTTACATGACAAGATGTATGCAGGGCTTAGTGAGTCTAAGTCCCGTACCTTTCCAGTCCATGCAGTGATTTCTGAAACAATCAGAAAAGAATGGACTGACCCTGATAGGAAACCATTTTTCTCTAGGGCTCATAAGAGAAGGTTCCCTTTTGATGAAGACCCAGCAGCTCTTTGGAATAAGGTTCCAAAACTTGATGCAGCCTTTTCTCAAGTGTCAAGATCTACTGATCTAGCATTTGAGGACATGGGGATCTTAAAAGACCCCATGGATAAAAAAATGGATCAGCAGCTCAAGCGGACTTGGCAATCCATTATGGGCAACCTTAAGCCAGCAATGGCAACTACTTGCATCTCCAGGAACTTGGAGTATTGGGTAAATCAGCTTAAAGCGCATATAATAGTAGATTCCCCTAAGCAAGAAATTCTTGACTCCTTTTCTACCCTCTCAGCAGCCGTAGCCTATGTCTCTGATGCTTCAGCAGAGTCTATCAGGATGACAGCTAAGGCGGCAGCCCTTGCTAATTCGGTTAGACGGGCTTTATGGCTAAAGACTTGGCAAGGAGACACAGCATCTAAAAATAAATTATGCGGGGTCCCTTTTCTAGGAGACTTACTGTTCGGCCCTGATTTGGATTCAGTTCTGGACAGGACTGCAGATAAAAAGAAATCTTTTCCTGTCAAAAAGAAGAAACAACCAGTCAAACGTTTTTTTCGTCCTCAAAGGGCTCAGGAACAGAACAAGCCTCAAGAGAAAAAGAAAAGCTGGTCAGGGCAGAGGGGTAAGGGCAGAGGAAATGTCCTTTTCCATACTCCTGCGTCAGCCAGCAAGACGCAATGACAGTCGGTTACAGGTAGGGGGAAGACTACAAGACTTTCTCCCCTATTGGGCAAGCATAACAGAAAACCAGTACATTCTGAATATGCTAGCCCAGGGTTACAATATAGAATTTTCAGATCTCCCCCTAGAAAGGTACTTGGTGACAGATCTTCCAAGAGACGTAACAAAATCCCTGGCAATGAAGAACCTATTAAAGGATCTCATAGATCAGGGGGTTATGACTTACGTCCCACAGGGGGAGCTTTATCAGGGATTTTATTCCCGTATATTCCTGATAAAGAAACCATCCGGAGATTTTCGGTTAATCCTAAACCTAACGTATGGACTCCATCTTCACGGTCAAGAATCTATTGACGAGGGAATGCTTTATGGCATCAATAGACCTTCGAGATGCCTATCTGCATATCCCAAAGATTCCTAAGATTGGCGATAAATTTGGGAAAAGAGGTTCTGCACTTGCAATTCAGGGCCCTCCCCTTTGGCCTGTCTTCTGCCCCACGAATATTCACAAAAATAATGGCAGAAGCGCTTGCACCTCTTCGCATGCAGGGGATTGCGGTAATTCCGTACTTGGACGACCTACTCCTTTTTGCCCCCTCCAGGGAAAGACTGCTAGACAACCTCAGAAAGACCCGAGGTCATCTAGAAACCATGGGTTGGATCATAAATATGCATAAGTCAATCCAGCCCAGAAAATACTATTCCTGGGGTATCAGATCTGTTCAAGGGAACAAAAGATTTTTCTCCCAGAAGAGAAGAAGGGGAAAGTCCTGAAGGTAGTAGCGTCCTTACAGGCAAGCCAGGAATTATCAGTCCGACAAGTGATGTCATCCCTAGGAACCCTAACCGCAACCATACCAGCCATTCAATGGGCAAGGTTACATTTCAGGCCTCTCCAGAGCTTTCTCCTGAGAATATGGAATCACAGGTCAGAATCTCTGGAAGCAAAGGTAAAGATACCCACCAAAGTCAAGAGATCACTTTGGTGGTGGAGAAGACAGGAGAATCTGTCAGAAGGCCTGCTCTGGTCATTTCCAATAGAAAAAGTGGTAACGACAGATGCCAGTGTATGGGGTTGGGGAGCTCACTTAGACCAAGACTTCACGCAAGGAATGTGGTCTCGGACAGAGGCAAAGAGGTCCTCAAATTGGAGGGAACTAAAGGCAGTCTCCTTAGCTTTAGATGCCTTCTCTCCTATCCTTCAAGGTTCTCATGTCCGGGTCCTCTCAGACAACGCCACTACCATAGCCTACCTAAACAAACGGGGGTACAAGAAGCAAAACACTTCAGTTGCTAGCTTCAAAGATCCTGGTTTGGGCAGAAAAGCATGTTCGGTCCTTATCAGCAGTCCACCTCAAAGGCACCTTAAATGTAGTGGCAGATTATCGAAGCAGAAGGCGGATTCAGGAGTCAGAATGGAGCCTGAATCCGGAAATCTTTGCAATAATTACCAGGGCCTGGGGTCAACCGCAAATAGACCTATTTGCGTCACAGGAAAATACACAACTCCCAGTATTTTTCTCTATTCACAGAAACGACAAGGCCCAGGGGACAGATGCGTTAATCCAGCCCTGGAACTTCCATCTGGGTTACGCATTTTCTCCTTTCCAACTTATCCCGTTGGTGTTAAGGAAGATACAGAGGGAGAAGGTGGCAGTAATCCTAATTACTCCATTTTGGCCAAAGAGGGCATGGTTTTCCACCATTCTACAGATGGCAGTCAAACCATTTTGGCGGCTGCCTCTCCGGCAGGACCTGCTCCTACAGGGTCCAATACAGCATCCGGGAGTGGCCACTCTAAGCCTCACGGCCTGGTTTCTGAGGAGCA
This sequence comes from Aquarana catesbeiana, assembly GCF_042186555.1. Classification (NCBI taxonomy): domain Eukaryota; kingdom Metazoa; phylum Chordata; class Amphibia; order Anura; family Ranidae; genus Aquarana; species Aquarana catesbeiana. Next base: position 8,091,178 of record NC_133325.1, read on the forward strand.
GTTGTTAAGAAACAAAGGTCTGTCACAACCCTTGGTAACTACCTTACTTTCCAGTAGGAAAATAGTGACCAGAAAAATCTATGCTAAATATTGGAAGGTCTTCAACTCTTTTTGTCTTTTGACTAAGAGAAAAGTAAAAAATTTTGTGTCAATTTTGGAATTTCTTCAAGAGGGGGCAGACAAGGGATTGTCAGTCAGCACCCTTAAAGTTCAAGTAGCTGCTTTGGGAGTATTTCTAGAAAGACCAGTCTCTTCTGAGCCCTTGGTTATAAGATTTTTCAAGGCACTTACCAGATCTAGACCAGCTCCGGCTAAGCACTTTCCCAATTGGGATCTATCAGTGGTCCTGCAAGCCCTTACAAAGGAACCTTTTGAACCACTACAAGGAATCTCTCTAAGGAATCTAATGCCGCGTACACACGGTCGGACTTTTCGTCTACAAAAGTCCGACAGCCTGTCCGACATACTTCCGACGTACCTTCGGCGGACTTGCGGCAGACTTTCTTACGAACGGACTTGCCTACACACGACCACACAAAAGTCCGACGGATTCGTACGTGATGACGTACACCGGACTAAAATAAGGAAGTTCATAGCCAGTAGCCAATAGCTGCCCTAGCATGGGTTTTTGTCCGTCGGACTAGCACACAGACGAGCGGATTTCGGGGTCCGTCGTACTTACGACGTAAAGATTTGAAGCATGTTTCAAATCTAAAGTCCGTCGGATTTGAGGCTAAAAAAGTCAGTTGAAAGTCCGGAGAAGCCCACACACGATCGGATTACCAGCCAGCTTTAGTCCGTCAGCGTCCGTTGGACTTTTGTAGACGAAAAGTCCGACCGTGTGTACGCGGCATTACTCTTAAGGCCTTGTTCTTAGTTGCAATAACATCAGCAAGGAGAATTGGTGAGCTGCACGCCCTATCTGTTAAGAGACCCTTTTTAACTATCTACACAGATAGGATTATACTTAAAACCGATCCGGGTTTTTTGCCAAAGGTAACGTCAGCACACAATAGGTCGCAAGAGATCATCCTGCCAACCTTTTGCTCTAACCCTTCGGGGGAAAAAGAAGGAAAATTCCACAATTTGGATGTAAGAAGGACTTTATTACAGTATCTGGAGGTAACAAGTAACTTTAGATCCTCGGATTCTCTTTTTATACCTTTTTCGGGTAAAAAGAAGGGCCAACAAGCTTCTAAGGGATCTATAGCTAGATGGCTTAAATCAGCTATTCTAGCCTACTCTCAGTCGGGGTTATCTCTCCCGCTGGGAATTAAAGCGCATTCTACCAGCGCTCAGGCCACTACATGGGCAGAAATGGCTGGTGCCACCCCAGATCAGATTTGTAGGGCGGCTACGTGGTCAAGTTACCTTACGTTTGTCCGTCATTACAGGCTGGATCTTCTGTCAGCCAGTGAACAGGCTTTTGGCAGAAAGGTCTTGCAGGCTGTGGTCCCTCCCTAAGTGGGTAAGTCTCTGTTATCCTCTCAAGGTGTTGTCCTGAAAGACGTTAAGGGAAAAATCAAGTTAGACTTACCGGTAACTTGTTTTCCAGGAGTCTTTCAGGACAGCAGCAACCCGCCCTTATTGTATTAAATTACTATGCTGTGACTAACCATATTCTGATTATGTGTTCCAGCTTGGGCCGGAGGTTCTCTACTACTACTGATGATAAGTGGGAAGGAGCCTCCTTTTAAAGTTTGGTGGAGGTGTGTTTCCTGTCAAGTGGGTGGAGCCACACTCTCAAGGTGCTGTCCTGAAAGACTCCTGGAAAACAAGTTACCGGTAAGTCTAACTTGATTTTTTTGTTACAATATTTTGGATTTTTTTATTGTTTACATCCTGTCCCCAGTACAGTACAGCATCCTCATATAACTGGTGTGGAGGTGAGCAGGGACACCGACTGGTGACAATATGTAAAAAAAAAAAAAGTATTTTTAATACTAATTTTTTTAAACATTTTTTTTACATATACTGTGACCAAAGCAATATAGTGTTACCACTACTAGTGTTATAGGCGGCACAGTGGTGTAGTGGGTAGCACTCTTGTCGAGCAGTAAAAAAGGGTCACTGGTTTTAATCCCAACCATGACACTACCTGCCTGGAGTTTGCATGTTCTTCCTGTGCCTGCGTGGGTTTCCTCCGGGTATTCCGGTTTCCTCCCACACTCCAAAGACATGCTGGTAGGTTAATTGGCTTCTGTCCAAAATTGGCCCTGGTATATGAATGTGAGTTGGGGACCTTGGATTGTGGGCTCCTTGAGGGTAGGGACCGATGTGAGTGTGCGATGTGTGGAGCACTGTGTAAATTGACGGCGGTATATGGGTACCTTAAATAATAATATAATAGATGAGCATCTTAATGAGACACAATGTATATGGATAGGGACAATTGTAGACATGCACCCATACTTACTCGGGTTGAACTGAATGGACTGGTGTCTTTATTCAACCTACTAACTGTGTAACTGTGTACCATACTAACACTGTACTACTCTGGGGAAGTAATCATGATTTCTTTTTTTTTTACACACTATGATTGTTTATAGCAGTGAATTTCATTGCTATAAGCAAGCCTTTTACTGAATTAAATAGATTCATTCAGTATATATTGTTGTGATTGGCCCTGTCTGTATCATGTGATCACTGTGACCAACCACACAATAACTGTCATGAATAAAAGCCATTCATTGTTCACAATTGTCATGTTATCTACTGTGATTGGTCACAGCGATCACATGGTACCGGCAGTGGGCCGCTACACTGATCAGTCATCCACTGGACATAGCGGGTGACAGACTGCACCAGAGATTGGTCCTGCAGGGCCGCACAAGATCTGTTCTCCCAGAACAATATGGCTCCTTTCTGGCCGTCATATTACAATAGGCTGAGCGGGAAGCAGTTAATAATAAATGTTAAAAAATGAAGTAACTTTATTGAACCCTTTTTTTTAAAGAATTCTGACTTTTATTTTTTTCTGTACAGGTGGACTGAGGAACCAAGTTTTTGGTCATGCTGGTCTTCATCAATAAAACAAAGTCACATGGGAAACGATCCATATGGGTGTTGTAAGTGACTGAAAGTTTTTATTGCGGTTCACTGGAGGATTCACAAAGGACTCAAGACATATCCATGTTCTAAATGTATTGGATCCTCTTCAACATTGATCCAGCCTCAGAGGACAACAGGAGAGAAGTCATTTCAGTGTTCTGGAAGTGACAATGGCTTTATAGTAAAGTCCAACCCATGTATACATAAGAGGAGTCATTTCAGAAGATTTTTCTTGTTTGGAATGCGACAAAAGTTTTACAATGGAGGCAAAATGTATAACACACCAGAAGGTTCACAATGATGGGAAACCATTTCAGTGTTCTGAATGTGATAAAACTTTTACAGCAAAGTCAAAACTTATCACGCACCAGAGGGTTCACACTGGAGAGAAGTCCTATCAGTGTTCTGAATGTGGCAAAGCTTTTACACAGAAATCAAATCTTATGGCACACCAGAGAGTTCACACTGGAGAGAAGCCATATCAGTGTTCTGAATGTGGCAAAGCTTTTACAACCAAGGCAAAGCTTATCATACACCAGAGGGTTCACACTGGAGAAAAGTCCTATCAGTGTTCTGAATGTGGCAAAGCTTTTACACAGAAATCAAATCTCATGGCACACCAGAGAGTTCACACTGGAGAAAAGCCGTATCAGTGTTCTGAATGTGGCAAAGCTTTTACACAGAAGTCAGATGTTATCAAACACCAGAGAGTTCACACTGGAGATAAGCCATATCAGTGTTTTGAATGTGGCAAAGCTTTTACACAGAAATCAGATCTTATCAAACACCAGAGAGTTCACACTGGAGATAAGCCATATCAGTGTTTTGAATGTGGCAAAGCTTTTACATATAAATCAAATCTTGTCAAACACCAGAGAGTTCACACTGGAGAGAAGCCATATCAGTGTTCTGAATGTGGCAAAGCTTTTACACAGAAATCACATCTTATCAAACATCAGAGGGTTCACACTGGAGAGAAGCCATTTTAATGCTCTGAATGTGACAAAAATTTTACAGTTAATACCGGGCTAATCTGTCACCAGAGGACTCACAAGCTTTAGCAGAGAAGCTTCAGCAGAGAGGAAACTCTGTTTTCTAGCCCCAATGTTATCCCATAAGATAGGGAAGAAGTGAAAAGATAAAATGCTACTTTAGAAAAACAAAATCTGGGAGCAAACTGGAATGTAATGATCGGACGCACTGACTTTTTCTCCTCATGATTTATATATTTTTCTTTTTTGATGGGACATGTAATGCATTTTCATCATTCACTAACTGGGCAGTGATACCAAGTGTTTTATTCATTGCCAGATCCTGAGCTAATACATGATCGACACTGCCGCAGTACCAGAGACTAGGATGGGGTCAAGTGGCATCTTGCAAAGCCTCTGAAGCCTCATTAAGAGAGTCCATTCCAGGTTCTTCTGACTGTTGATACACCATAAGCCAGGTGTCAGGGCTCCAGCTAAGCACACCTTCTCCAAACCTCCCCTCCCATGATAAATGCCTCCTTTTCATATTTTATCTCCTCTCATGGATGACATCTTTGCAGGCAGGTCTGTGACTGGGACACCAGCCAGGGAGACGTCTCTGTTTGGTGAGAAAGCAATCCCCTAAGCTGCTGCAAACCTTCCCACACTGGGTTGCTGCTGTTTATGGGATGCATTTAACAGTTCCACTTAAGTTCAGCTGGCTACTTGTATTCCATCTGGTTCTGAAGAAAGTCTCTGGGATCTCATCAGGTGTAGAATGGATGTTCTTGTTATCTTCTTTCTCTGTTTAGCTATTACTCCTCTCCATAGACTATTTACACAGCACACCTACAAGTGATCGGGGCTGAGTGTGTGGTCATATTCCTACCACTTCTGGGGACTGAAATTCCTCCAGCTGGGGTTCACTTTAACCTTTTCTCTGCATGATCCCTTTTTGCGTTTTTTGCACACATGTTTAAAATATAATTTTAGCCTTGAAGATGATGTATATACCCCAAACATTATATTTTCTGAAAGCAGACACCCTAAAGAATAAAATAGTGGTAGTTTCAATATTTAATGTTACAGGAGATTACCTCAATGGTCTAGGAAACACAAAATTCAGTTAAAAAAAAAAACTAAAGTGAATTTTAGGTCAACAAAATGCAATAAGTTACCCACATTTTTGGTAAAATATAAAAAATGAGGTTACACCGAGTAAATAGATACCCAACTTGCCAAACCTAAAAATATGTGCGCCGTGAAATTGAGACACACTTCAGTAACCTATATTTTCTATAGGAAACAGTTAAAAAACCCCTATAGGTATTGGTTTAGTGTTACAGAGGAGGTCTGGTTCTAGAATTATTGCTCTCACTCCGGCGTGCGCGGTTATATGTAACGTGAATCGTAATAAACTTTTTCACTTGTAGCCACCCCTGCGGCATTTGTTTACATTTGTATGAGCATATATGTGGAGGTGGGGGCCTCAAGTTTTTTTTTTTTTCTTTGGGGGGTCTTTTTATGTGCTTGGGTGTAACTTAATTTAAAAAAAAAAATTGTTTTCTTTAACTTTTTCTTTCATCACATAGGGGACAAAAAGTCCTGTATAGTATGAGATATCTTTTAGGTTACAGGTTCTTTTTAATGAGACTTACAGGGTCTAAGAGACCCCCAATGTCTCCTCTGGGCTCCACTGAATGTTTTGTGATGCAGATCACACTGCAAAACACACACCGAGAGGCTGACCTGGAAGTGATGTCATAGACCTGGCTTTCTGGGTCACAGCAAGAAGGGGAGGAGAGTGGACGTGTGTCCGTTGTTCTCCCCTCCCAGCCCCCGCACTCGCCATGTTGGTCCTGGGAATGCAAAGGAAGGGATCTGGACAGCCGCACTCCAATATAATCACCTTTATTTAATAAAAAGACAGTCCATACAGCAATTATAGGTAGAGGAATCAGATGTAGATAATAATGTTGGTCCTGGGCCTGCAGATGGGTAAGCGGAGCCCAGAAAATATGACGGGGAAGTGCCAGTTCTGGGGGGTGTGTGACCAATCGGGCGGCAGTTTTCACCTGACCTGTCACTTTCACACACAATCCCAGTGACTGCAGCAACAGGATTGTGTGTTAGCCCCCCTGCTGTCAGGTCTGTACGATGTGCGGACCTGGCAGTGAAATGGGTCATGACTCTGAATGGACAGATCTCTTTTTGGTGTAAAGTTTTCAAAGAATATTTCTTATCCCTGGAAAAGTTATGATGTTGGCACTAAAAGTGTAACAAGTTTTTTGTTTTGTTTGGTTGGGTTGTTTTGTGGGAATGCTTTGTGTGTTGTGAGTTCTTCTTTTGTTGTAAATTGGAAAATGAAATAAAACCTTTTTGATTGAAAAAAAAAAGTGTAACTATGGTCTGATCAATAATTACATAAATGGTGCAGTCTGTCATTAGCATAGAAGATTTTGTTTTTCTGAGTCTCCTCTTGTAACATTTTTATTACCTGTTGATCCTCCCAGTAGATCTGTTTTCTTCTACTTTCTATAGAAGGCCAAGCTATTTGGCAAAAATGGCAGTTGGATGGGGTTGGGAAACACCATATAACACTGCCGGTGGTGCTTACAACTGTCAGTTTTCATTCATTTGGTGGTTTAAACCTTAAAAAAACCTGTTGCTGTAACTGCTTTAGAAGCGTTATCTGAAGTTGGACTTTACTTGTTGTGTGTCTTACTTATAATCTATCTAAGACTTCCCTGTACAGGGTGATAACACTGCTGTGTAATGTTACTGCAGAATGATGAGGGTTGTCATCCTGTTACAGAAGGTGGGAAAATAACAGATCTACAGACAGGATAAGGAAAAGCCTCAATTTCTCCCAATACTCCCCTGGCCTTCCAGTGACAAGAAACATTTTCTCTGGAGTGGATCTGTTTTATGTAGTGAGCCCTTCATAGACGGGGTGGGGAATCTAAGTCATCTAAGATAAGTAAGATGAACCCGTGTACTGGAGTCATGGATCAGATAACCAATGAGACCATTGATGTTATAGCAGAGCTGACAGCAGAAGTGTCTCCATCACCTAAGGTGGTGTCACAGAACTGCATGGCTGCTGACTATCTCTCGGAAGCTCAAGGTGGAGTCTACAAACTGGTGTCCCATAGAGAGTGTTGTACATTTATTTTATATTATGATTAGGGATGAGCCCGATGTTCCAGTCGAACGTAAGTTAAACTCGAACATCGGGCGTTCGCCTGTTCACCAAACATTATGCGGTGTTCGCGGCAAATTCAAAAGCCACAGAACGCCATTAAAGTCTATGGGACACTAAAATGAGCACTTTTGATTTTTCATGTTAAAGGTTTATATGCAACTTATTGTCATAAAAAGTGTTTGGGGACCCGGGTCCTGCCCCAGGGGACATGTATCAATGCAAAAAAAAGTTGTTAAAACGGATGTTTTTTCGGGAGCAGTGATTTTAATAATGCTTAAAGTGAAACAATAAAAATGAGATATTCCTTTAAATATCATGCCTGGAGGTGCGCATGCGCGGGACTCCCGAGGAGACGCTCTAATCGAGAGCTCCACACCGCTCCGGCCCTTCTCCTCCCCCCAGAGCTCTCAGATCGAGTGGAATCGGCACCAAATTATCCCCTGGGCTCACCGAACCTCCCTAGCCCATTCCTACATGCCGAGCGGCACGCAAAAGAGCAAGGTGAGCCGCCAACTAAACTTCAATCAGGCGGCCCCCGACCCATCCAAGATGGCGACCGCAGCTTCTCTGAGGGACGGCATGGAAGTCACAGAGCATTCATCCCCCACCCAGCAGCGTGCTGACATGCTGGCAACAACAGTGAGTCAATGCATACCTCAAGGGATCCCCCCTGCTATCACAGACTCCCTCCTCAACAGGACACTAGGAGATATCTTCCACCCACCCGGGCTCCATTCTCCTCTAGGCCTAGCAGGGCCCATCCATCCCTCAGTCTCACAGCAGCCCCAGACCCAGGACATGCAGCTCTTACTACAGAGCTTTTCTGATATGCTAGCAGCAGGTCTAGCTCAAAATGCCACTCAGATTACAGCCGTTATTAAGGCTGATCTACAGAATTTGGGCTCTCGCATAGATGCGATTGAGCAGGTGGTGGACAACACTGCTGCACGCACCAACCAGAACACGGCCTGTATTCAGTCTTTACAAGACCAGCTAGATACAGCCTTATCCAAAATAGACGATTTGGAAAACAGAAATAGACGTTACAATTTCCGCATACGTGGGATACCCGAAACAGTAACGGATATACCGAACACCGTCCAATTATTTATCAAAGATCTCATTCCAGACATCCAAAGTCACAGACTTGAACTTGACAGAGCACACAGAGCCCTCCAGCTTCCTCGCCAAGATGGCCTCCCGAGGGACATCGTGGTCAAGCCCAATTATTATGGCGTGAAGGAGGAGGTCATGAGAAGATCCCGCAACATGGACAACCTGTCATTTCAAGGACATAAGATTCAAATCTTTGCGGACATCTCGCCAGCCACGGTTCAAAAATGAAGAGCGCTCAAACCACTGTTGGTAATACTCTCCCAAAACTCCATCAATTATCGCTGGTCGTTCGCTTTTCGCCTTCAATTTCACTTCAAAGATGTTCCCTACCACTTCTCCAACTTCCAGGACGGGGAGCACTTGCTCCTGCATCTAGGCCTGATCTCACAGACCCTGGCTCCCCTGCACGAGACACCTACCCCGGGTTCTTCCAAGAGGCCCCCCCCGGGTAGCCCCCTTACTCCGCTGTGGAACAAGCAGCTACCAAAGCGGCTACGTGACTCTCGGTCCACAAGATGAACGTTCCTCCTCACGTCTGGAATGGAATTACTTCTTCCAACCTCCCTGTTTGACTGAGGACCATATTTTCTCTTTTGAGTAGGGGCGTCCCTACGTTGAACTAACCTCTAACAATCTTTTCAAGCCTGCCCTTGCCCGCAGTTAGGCCCCCCTAGCCCTATTAATGGCTATTGGGGATCCCTTTCTGGGCTATACTGTATCCTCCCGACGAGGATATCTACCTTGCGGCATGTCACAGTAGATAATACAACTGCTACCCTTGTTAAAAAATCTGGCAATATTGGTCTCGGCTACCTAATTTATGCCTATTATCCTAAAAACAACTTGCAAATTAGTTAACACTTCTTCCTTGAGACCGATCCCACATTTTCTCGCTTCACATTTGGGGATCCAGACGGCCGGAGCGGCCCTGCATACCACCCTCTCTGTTGTGACTCGAGGGGACACAGTGCCCCTCTGGTGACATCGGGTAGACAACCCAATTTGGGGTTGCCCTCTCCCCTTTTTTCTCCGGGCTCCCCCGCCCAGGGGAATCCGGACTAGGACTAGTAATACTAGTCCCAGTTTTGGTTATTTCTTTTATATACTTTTTTCTAGTTTTGATCTCATTAATTGTTGGTTTTGCACTTAATGTTTGCGGTATTATTATACTTGATTAATCTTCATGATTTACTTTCTTCTTATTCCTCTCTTTTCTCCTCCTTTTCTTTCTCCTCCTCTCCTTTGTCTCTTCCCCATTCCCCTCCCTCTCTGTCCCATTCTCTCCAGGAATCCTTGCGGAGCATGCCTACCTACCCAGCCCTCAGGAAGAATTTATGAATCTATTCCTCTTCGAACCGACGTCCACTCCCTGGTGGTGCAGGTAAGCTCCCTTTGCTTCATATCGCTCCACACTCCTTGCACCTATGGCTAACCCAACCACCCAGATACATTTGTTAAAAATAGCTTCACATAATGTCCAGGGACTCAATTCCCCCTCTAAACGCCGCAAGGCTTTTCAGAGCTACCACTCTAGAGGCCTCGATATTGTTCTACTCCAGGAAACCCATTTCCCAGCCAGTTATAACCCCACCTTTCTACACCGCACGTTCCCAACTTTCTTCCTGGCGAATGCTGATACCAAAAAAAGGGGTGTCACCATTCTCCTATCTAATGGTACTCCCTTCGCACTTACACACACGATCAAGGACCCAGAGGGCAGGTACATTCTAATAAAAGGAAGTATAGGGGGGGATTCTGTACTCTATTATCTCCTATTACGCTCCTAATCAAAGACAGGCACGTTTCTTCACCTCTATGCTGTCGACCCTAGCCCCTCACCTGGAAGGCAGGGTGATCATGGGTGGTGACTCTAACATCACTTTTGATCAACTGCTGGACAAGTCCTCTCATGGGAGATCTCGGCTTAAGAATCCGCCCACTCAAAGCCTCAGAATTGCCCGCCTTCTACATGACATGGGCTTGATAGATGTGTGGAGGGAACTAAACCTCACGGCAAAAGACTATACCCATTTCTCGGCACCTCATAATACCTACGCCAGAATTGACCATATTTTCCTTCCAAATTCAGATATCCACACAGCATCCCATGCCTCCATACAGGAAGTCCCCTGGTCATACCACTCCTTAGTGACACTTAAAATCTTCTGCTCCCTCTCACCCTCTGGGCCTCCACAGTGGCGCCTAAGTAAATCACTTCTATCCAACCCTGTCCACTGCATAATTTTAGAAAAAGAAATTAGGGAATTTTTCCGCCTCAATGATACCGGAGACATTTCTCCAAGTGTTCTCTGGGGAGCACACAAGGCCGTCCTGAGAGGGAAAATGATCCAAATGGCATCTCAACTCAAAAAGGAACGGAAAGCGGATATTTTGCAATTGGAAAGGGAATTCCATTCCCTTAGTAGGTCCCATAAAGCTGACCCATCTTCCACAACCCTGACCAAGTTGGAAGCTTCCCGAGTAGCGCTCAATCTGGCCCTTACATCCAATGCAGAAAAAGATCTGACTTGGCTAAGTGGCAGATTCTATATCCAAGCAAATAAAATTGGTCCCCAGTTGGCTGCTAAACTATCTTCCAAAATAAAAACCTTCTCGCTGCCTAAGATCAGATCCCAGTCGGGAACTCTCACCCAAAACCCCCAAAAGATCTTGGAAACCTTTCAGGCTTTTTATTCCAAGCTATACTCAGCCCCTGACCCTAACAACTCAGACTCCATTGATTCCTTCCTGAATAGCCTCGATATTCCTACACTTTCGGACTCTTATAGGTCCATTATGGAATCTCCCTTTAGGGTGGAGGAAATTCACAAAGTCATAAAGAACCTCAAAACAGAATAAGCCCCAGGCCCTGACGGCTTTTCCGCACATTATTATAAAGCTTTTTCAGATGCCCTCTCTCCTTATCTGGCCCGCCTCTTTAATTCCCTTCACGCGGGGTCCCCCCTGGAACCGACAGCCAACTTGGCATACATATCAGTAATCCCCAAACAGGGCAAGGACCCCAGTGATGTATGCAACTATAGGCCAATCTTGCTGATTAATAATGATTTAAAGATTATGACGAAAATTCTGGCAAACAGACTCGCTTCCTTCATTGCTAACTATATCCACAAGGACCAGGTGGGGTTTATCCCCGGAAGACAGGGGCCGGACCAGATCAGGAGAGCGGTAGACTTAATTTCCCTCATGCAATCGTCCTGGGATGGGGGGCCTTCTCAACCAGGATATGTCCTTTCAATAGACCTCCAAAAGGCCTTTGACATGGTCACCTGGCCATACCTCTTTACTGTTTTATGGAAATGGGGCTTTGGCCCGGACTTCATTACCACCATATCGTCCCTTTACTCCTCCCCTAAAGCACGTATTAAAATACAAGGCCATCTTTCTGAAGAATTCTCTATATTGCAGGGGACTAGACAAGGCTGCCCTCTTTCGCCGATCCTATTCGCAATAGCGATAGAAACTTTGGCCCTGGCCATAAGACAAAAACCTGACATCCATGGAGTGAAATGTGGCCAAAAGACTCATAAATGCACCCTCTTTGCCGATGACGTCCTCTTGTTTGTCACCTCCCCCTTCATCTCCACCCCCAACATTCTACAACTACTTAACTCGTTTGGCTGCATTTCGGGACTTCAGGTCAACATGGCCAAATCAATGGCTCTGAATATTTCCACCCCCCATGACCTGGCGGAGAGGCTCAAGACCCACTTTGCGTTCTCCTGGTGCGATTCCTCCCTACCCTACTTAGGTATCTTCTTATCAGTGAAAATAGAACGTCTCTACTAGGGATGAGCTTCGTGTTCGAGTCGAACCCATGTTCGACTCGAACATCGGCTGTTCGATCGTTCGTCGAATTGCGAACGATATGGGCCGTTCGCGCCAAATTCGTGTGGCGCGTCACGGCCCATAATTCACTGCGGCATCGCAGTGCATTGCTTGCTGATGATTGGCCAAGCATGCACTATGACCCGCATGCTTGGCCAATCACAGCGCCGTCTGAACAGAGAGCCGTAATTGGCCAAAGCCAAGGAGGCTTTGGCCAATTATGGCTCAGGGGATTTAGTACACGCCCCACACTATATAAGGCCGCCTGCACGGTGGCCCTGTGCAGTGTGTTCCGGTGTGCTGAGAAATAGAGAGAGAGAGACAGTGTCATTTCATTTGAGTTAGATAGATTAGGCAGGACAGTCAGTCAGTTAGCTGCACTTAAAGTGTATTGTGTATATATATGCATCCCAGGTGTTGCATATATAGATATATATATATATATATATATATATATATATATATATATACATACACTGTATTCAGTTTAGCTAGATCCGTTCCTGTTATCTTCTAGACTATTTACATTTAGTGCAGTGCGTCCTGCTCACAGTGTTCAGCTAGATCCGTTCCTGTTATATTCCTACTGACAGGCAGGCTTGTCTTGTTACAGTATTTTGAAGAAAATTACTGGTGTTCTTTTGATCCTATTAGTACCACAGTCAGGCAGCTAGACTATTTACATTTAGTGCAGTGCGTCCTGCTCACAGTGTTCTGCTAAACCTACAAGCTAGTGGGGTGCGTCCTGCTCACAGTGTTCAGCTAGATCCGTTTCTGTTATCATCTTACTGACAGGCAGGCTTGTCTTGTTACAGTAAATACAGCTACCTGAAGAAAATTGCTGGTGTTCTTTTGATCCTATTAGTACCACAGTCAGGCAGCTAGACTATTTACAGTTAGTGCAGTGCGTCCTGCTCACAGTGTTCTGCTAAACCTACAAGTTAGTGGGGTGCGTCCACCTCACAGTGTTCAGCTAAAGCTACCTGTAGAAGGTTGGTAGTGTTCTCATACTGCAGGCAGGCAGTTGATTTTGCTAGTTGCAGTATCAGTACATATATATATATATATCCCAGCTTAGTGCAGCTACAGGCTATTAGTATGTCTGGAAGGCCAAGAAGGAGAGGCAGACAGTCACAAGCCAATAAGAGAGGGCAAGCAGGCTCTGTGTCTAGTGCTGGTCGTGGAGACGGTGCATCCTCATCAGCACGTGGCCATGGGACACGCTTGGCCTTTTTTTCGGCAGCTGGCCATGTTGAGCCGCAACATGCGGAAGACTTGGTCGAGTGGATGACCAAGCCGTCCTCATCCTCCTCATCCTCTCTCACCCATGCCCAGGGTACTTTGTCTGGCAAAGCAGCGGCCTCTTCCCTCGGCTCAATGTCGTCAGTGACTCCTTCCCTAGCCCCACCATGTCCTCCTGAGGAGTCCCTCGAACTGTTTGACCACAGTGTTGGGTACATGCTCCAGGAGGATGCCCAGCATTTGGAAGGCTCTGATGATGATACTGAGCTCGATGAAGGCAGTAACACGAGCACGGACAGAGGGGGTGCCCAAGAAGGACAGCAATCTGGCAGTCATGCTCCCCCTGCTGCAGCATACTGCCAGGTTTGCTCCAGTGATGAGGAGGGAGGGGATGATGAGGTCACTGACTCAACGTGGGTGCCTGATAGGAGAGAGGAGGAGGAGGAGGAGGAGGCGGCACATCACCAACGAGGCAGGATGCCCTCCAGGGGCCAGCCTAAGGGCAGCACATTGACTGAATCACACCCCAAAGCTCCACATGTGCAGGGCGCTGCAATCTCTGTGCGTTATTCAAAAAGTTCTTTGGTGTGGGCCTTTTTTGAGACGAGTGCATCAGATCGCACCGCTGCTATTTGCAACATATGTCTCAAGCGTATCTCGCGTGGCCAAAACATCTCCCGCTTGGGTACCACATGCTTGACCAGACATATGTTGACCTGCCATGCAGTTCGTTGGCAAGCGTATCTAAAAGACCCACACCAAAGAACAAAGAGGACCTCTCCTTGCTCCTCATCAGCTGAGATTTCCAACCCCACTAGACCTTCAGTCCTCTCTGAGACCTGCACTGAGAGGAATGAAGGTGTAGAATTAGGTGTGTCACAGCCAAGTACTTGTGGGCAATCTGATTTTGGTACACCAACGTCAGATTGTACCAGGCAAATTTCCCTGCCCCAGCTGCTGCACCGCCGAAAGAAGTTTGCTCCCAGCCATCCACATGCCCAGCGGTTGAATGCTAGCTTGGCAAAATTGCTAGCACTTCAACTGCTGCCTTTTCAGTTGGTAGACTCTGCCCCCTTCCGTGAGTTTGTGGAATGTGCGGTTCCTCAGTGGCAGGTACCCAAACGCCACTTTTTCTCACGGAAGGCGATTCCGGCTCTCTACCGGCATGTGGAAGGCAATGTCCATGCCTCGCTGGACAGGGCGGTCAGCGGTAAGGTGCATATTACCGCTGACTCATGGTCCAGCAGGCATGGACAGGGACGTTACCTAAGTTTCACGGCGCATTGGGTGACTCTGCTGGCAGCTGGGAAGGATGCAGGACAAGGTGCAGTAGTGTTGGAGGTTGTTCCGCCACCACGCCTCCAAAATGCTAATGATTGTGACACACCTCTCTCCTCCACCCCCTCCTCTTCTTCTTCCTCCATGGCCTCTTCCTCGGAACCAGCGGTGCTCCGTAGTCGTTCAAGGGGCTACGCAAGCACGCAGGCCAAAAGATACCATGCGGTGCTTGAGCTGGTGTGCTTGGGGGACAGGAGCCACACTGGGGCAGAGGTTCTGTCAGCTCTGCAGGGGCAGGTTCAGAGGTGGTTGACGCCACGCCAACTTAAGGCAGGAATGGTGGTTTGCGACAATGGCACCAACCTCCTCTCTGCCCTCCGACAGGGACAAATGACCCATGTGCCCTGTTTGGCTCACGTCCTTAACTTGGTGGTGCAGCGGTTCTTGGGCAGGTACCCGGGCTTACAGGATGTCCTGAGGCAGGCCAGGAAAGTCTGTGTGCATTTCCGCCGGTCATATAATGCCAGTGCTCGGCTGACGGACCTCCAAAAGGAGTTTAACCTGCCCAAGAACCGCCATCTGTGACATGCCCACCAGGTGGAACTCAACGTTGGCCATGCTGCAGCGGCTGCACACGCAGCAGAGGGCCATCAATGAGTACCTGTGCGACTATGGCACCAGGACAGGGTCAGGGGAGCTTGTTTTTTTTTCCCCATGCCAGTGGGCCATGATCAGGGATGCATGCACTGTCCTGTCACCATTTGAGGAGGCCACGAGGATGGTGAGCAGTGACAGTGCATGCATCAGTGACACTGTCCCCCTTGTCCACCTGTTGGAGCACACGCTGCGTGGAATAATGGACAGGGCACTTGAGGCAGAACAGAGGCAGGAAGAGGAGGACTTCCTTAGCTCTCAAGGCCCCCTTTATCCAGACAGTGTTCCTGCGTGCCCGCCGATCACACAGGAAGAGGACGAGGAGGAGGAGGAGGAGGAGGAAGATTGTGTCAGTATGGAGGTGGAGCCTGGCACTCAACATCAGCAGCAGTCTTTAAGGGATCAGTCCCAAGAAACACATGGACTTGTACGTGGCTGGGAGGAGGTGGCTGAGGACCATGTCGTCCTTAGTGACCCAGAGGACTCCGGACCGAATGCCTCAGCAAACCTACGCTGCATGGCCTCCCTGATCCTGCAAAGCCTGCGTAAGGATCCTCGTATTCGTGGTATCAAGGAGAAGGACCAATACTGGCTGGCAACCCTCCTTGATCCACGTTACAAGGGTAAGGTTGCGGACCTTATCTTGCCATCGCAGAGGGAGCAGAGGATGAAACATCTTCGGGAGGCCTTGCAGAAAGGTCTGTGCAACACGTTCCCAGAGACTGGGAGGTTACAAACTCCTGTTTCTGGACAACGTGTTGCTGAGGCTTCGGTCAGTCAAAGAAGGAGCGGTGGAGAAGGTGGCCGTCTGACCGATGCGTTCAGACAATTTTTTGGTCCGCAGCCCCAAGGTATGATCGGTTCCAGCAACCATCGCCAGCGTCTGTTTTACATGGTGCAGGAATACCTAGGGGCAACATCAGACTTGGACACCTTTCCCACCGAAAATCCTCTGGGTTACTGGGTCTTGAGGATGGATCACTGGCCAGAGCTTGCACAGTATGCAATTGAGCTACTGGCCTGTCCTGCATCCAGCGTTCTTTCGGAACGCACATTCAGCGCTGCTGGATGCGTGGTAACCGATCACAGGGTGCGTCTGTCCACTGACTCGGTCGATCGACTGACCTTCATAAAAATGAATCAGTCTTGGATCACCACCAGCTACCAAGCACCTGATGCTGATGTAACCGAATAATTTTTTTTGAAATCTCAGATCCCTTCAAAGACTGCCTATGCTGATGCTGAGTGACTATCCCTGAGTAATTATCCTCTTCCTCCTCAATCATCACGCTGATAGCTTGTAAGAACATTTTTGGTTCTGGGCGCCACCACCAGTGCCTAAGGCACAATTTTTCAGCCCCTGTTTAACAGGGGCGTGTAATTACAATTTTTTATGTAATACTTTGCAGCAGGGCTTGTTCCTGCATTCCAAGTAGAGTGTCTGTGAGGGGTTGCAGTGTTGTGGCACTAGCACCAGTGCCTAAGGCCCATTTTTTCTGCCCCTGTTTAACAGGGGCGTGTAATTACAATTTGTGATGCAATACTTTGCAGCAGGGCTCGTTCCTGCATTCCAACTAGAGTGTCTGTGAGGGGTTGCAGTGTTGTGGCACCAGCACCAGTGCCTAAGGCCTAATTTTTCAGCTCCTGTTCAACAGGGACATGTAATTACAATTCTTGATCTAATATTTCACAGCAGAGCCCTGTGAGGGCTTACAGTGTTGTGGCCACAGCAACATCTAAGGCCCAAATTTCTGCTGAGTATATAGGGCAGGACCCTACTTTCAAACAACTAACTTACAAACGACTCCTACTTGCAAACGGAAGGAGACAACAGGAAGTGAGATGAAATCTACCCCTAGGAAGGGAAATTCTCTCCTGTAAGAGTTAATATGGGAAAAACATTTCTCCTTTCCACTGATGCTTTCCAATCCATTGGGACAAAAAGTGAGGTGAAATCTTCTGAAGAGGAGGAAAGACAGCAAAACAAATGTCACAGGGGTGATAACCCTTCCCTATGTTTTCCAAAAAGCTTAAAAAAGATTTTTTGGCTGGAGCTAAACACGTTAAAAATGTACCCGTTCAAAATTACAAAGAGATTCTACTTAACAACAAACCTACAGCCTGTATACTGCTGTTCAGAGTATATAGGGCCTGGTGGCCCCACACCTTTCCTTATTTTAATTTGGGTGCGGGGTTCCCCTTAATATCCATACAAGACCCAAAGGGCCTGGTAATGGACTGGGGGGTACCCATGCCGTTTATCTCACTGATATTTGTCCATATTGCCAGGACCCGACATTAAATTAAACCCGCAAGCAGTTTTAAATGAGATTTTTTCCTTTAAAAATGACATTTGGTGCAGGGACTGTTCTAAACACGGGAAACACGCGTCACTTTACAGGCATACTATAGACACCCCTCAGGTACGATATTTAAAGGAATATTTCACTTTTTTTTTTTTTACTTTAAGCATCATTAAAATCACTGCTCCCGAAAAAACGGCCGTTTTTAAAAGTTTTTTTTGCATTGATACATGTCCCCTGGGGTAGGTCCCGGGTCCCCAAACCCTTTTTAGGACAATACCATGCAAATTAGCCTTTAAAATGAGCACTTTTGATTTCGAACGTTCGAGTCCCATAGACCTCAATGGGGTTCTAACGTTCGTGCAAACTTTCGGTCCGTTCGCAGGTTCTGGTGCGAACCGAACCGGGGGGTGTTCGGCTCATCCCTAGTCTCTACCACCACAATTACCCCCCAATGCTCAAGAAACTCTCTAATGATCTCTCGCATTGGGCCCGGTATAAAATGTCCTGGTTAGGTAGAATAAATTCGGTCAAAATGACATTACTCCCTAGGATCCTATATCTCTTTCGCTCCCTCCCTATTCCCATCCGAAAACACACACTAGACAAACTGCAGGCTTCAATCACCAGATTTATCTGGGGGGGGAAGGGACGTCGCTTTTCCAAAAAGGTGCTATACCGACCAAAGAAAGAAGGAGGCCTAGGTCTCCCTAATTTATGGTGGTATTATCAAGCCGCACAACTTTGCCAATTTTCAGCAATTTACTCTAAAGGCCCTAGGCCTGATTGGGTGGATATTGAACGCCAGGCCACTCCCAACCATACTCTAGACTTCCTGGTTTGGAATTCACAAAAGGACAGACCCCCGATTCTTTCCCCCTCCTTGTCTCACTCAATGGCCCTGTGTGATACACTATATAAAAGACATTACCTCACCTCCCCATGGTTACCCCTGGCACACATTTTCCACAATCCACAGTTCCAGCCGGGTATGAACATCGAGGCCTTTAGGTGGTGACAAGGGCCTTTACAGAATAGGGCAATTCTTCATTAACTCTGGTCCTATTTCACTTAAGTACTGCATCTCTAAATTGGAGATGCCAGCATCAGAGACTTTCTGCTATTACCAATTATCACACTTTTTGCATGGGGTCTGGAAAAGCTCGACAGCCCCGCTCTCGGTTACTCCATACGAATTCTGGTGCTCCTCAGCCATGGGTGTAAGGGGAGGAATTTCCCTAATCTACTCTGCACTAGCAGAGCCCCAGGAGAAAGCGAATTATATGTTGCAATGGGAGAGGGATCTGCTACTCGATTGGGACATGGATACTTGGCATACTTGTTTCTCCTGATCCTTTAAGGGCATGCTTAGTTCCTCTCTGATGGAGGCGGATCTTAAAGTCATGACCAGGTGGTATCTGGTACCCACCCGGATAACTAAATTTTATCCACATTCATCGCCCCTCTGTTTCAGAGGTTGTGGCCATATAGGTTCCCTACTTCACACATTTTGGGAATGTCCCAAAATTAGAGGGTTTTGGAATGGAATTTTTTCTCTCATCCGCAAATCCACAGGCTTTGCAGTCCAACAAAGCCCCACCATAGCTCTCCTAAATGACAACATCCCGAAAGTACCTAAAATGTCTCGGTCTCTGATTCACTTCATCCTGCTTGGGGCCAAGATTACGCAAGCTCATGCCTGGAAAAAACCTTCGGTATCCCTTCGCAAGGCCAAACAGAAAATGTCCTGGATTATGACGCAGGAGAAGGTCTCGAGCAGAATTTTAGACACCTCTGATAAATTCAGACTCATTTGGGAACCCTGGGCTCGTTTCTTGGGTTTACCTCCTCTTACCTGATTCTGTATAATGTCTAGGTAGCCTCCAGGTTCTGGACGGCTCTGGGCCCTCCTCTTTCTCCGCAAGGATTCTTGCTCCTAACATTCTCCTACCTCTTCCTCTCTTCCCCCGCTTTTACCCCTCTGTTCTTCCTCCTTCTCTCCCTTTCCTCCTACTTTCTTCTTTCTAAACCCCACTAAGTGTTATTTGCATAGGCTGAGAGTAACATAACTTGCAGAACTCTCCTTCACTCTTTACTCTTCCTTTAATTACATGTTAATGCTGTAAACTCTAAGAATGGAAACATCCACAACATAGTGGTTTACAATGTACCACCTCTAATTTTTGGAGATAGCCCCCTGTATAGGTGATATTATTTCTTACATTATTGTTGGGCTCATAATGTTACTAATTGTTGCGACAGAGTTTTTGTTTTGTTCAACGATGGGTGGTCCGTGAGTTCAGGATGGGACCAGGGAAGGTCTTTTTGAACCCCCAGTGCTCCATTCGGTTGGTTTGTGCACAGCAGGTTCCCATTCGGGGTGCGTGGCCTACCCTTGAGGAGCCCTGGTACCTGCGAGCTTCAGCTTCCCTATCCTGGCCTCTGGCAGCCATTCTCTAGGAGATAGAGTGTTTGTTTGATGATGCCCTAGAGTTTATAGGTGTTTACACTTTTATTTTGAAGCCGACTCTGTTGCAGATACATGTATACCTTGCTTCTAATGTTATCAACATTGTTGTGTTATCTTTTTTGGTGTTTGCCAATTTGATACCTTTGTACTGTTATTTATTTTCCAATAAACAGTATTCAAACGAAAAAAATAAATAAATAAATAAATATCGTGCCTGGGGGTCCCCTTAGTCTGCCTGTAAAGTAGCGCATCTTCCCCGTGTTTAGAACAATACCACAACAAAATTACATTTCTAAAGGTTAAAAGGCTATTTAAAACTGATTGAGGCTGTAATGACTTGTCTGATCCCGGCAATATAGATAAAAATCATTGAAAAAAATGTATGGGTCCCCCTTCAGTCCGTTACCGGGCTCTTTTAGGTCTAGTATGAATATTAAGTGGAACCACGAACCAAAAAAAAAAAATGCGTGGGGGTCCCCCCAATATCCATACCAGGCCCTTCAGGTCTGATATGGAAATTCAGGGGAACCCTGCGCCAAAATCAAGTTAATATGGCGTAGGGGTCCCCCCAAAATCCATACCAGACCCTTATCTGAGCACGCAACCTGGCAGGCCGCAAGAAATGGGGGGGAGGGACGAAAGCACCCCACCTCCTGAACTGTACCAGGCCACAGGCCCTCAACATGGGGAGGGTGCTCCATTCATAAACTGAAGCATCATAAACAATGTCTGAGTATATATACGGTAAACCTCTTTTCTCTAAGGCTCCAACACAAATTGAAACTTTATGTATTAACGCCACTAAAATGAAAAACAAAAACGACTTTAACATACACGTGGCTTCAAGCCTCTTTAAGCACGCAAACTATTCACTTTAATGTGTTTGTAAACCCTTTACAGACCACTTTTTACTACAGGTATGTCTATAATAAGGTTTACCTGTAGCTACCCTGGATATCTCCTAAACCTGCACGGTTCAAGGAATATCCCCAGTATCAGCATGTGCCAATGTCATCGGCACATGAGCTCTGAAGAGACGGCTCGTTCGTGCAATTGTTTCAGCTGACGCGCCATTGCCATGCGCAGGAGTGACATCAGCATGGGCCCGACCAATCACAACGCCGGAGCCTGCGATACACGGATATAACTCCGGGAGACATGTTGCTGGGCAGAGCAGTGTTCCGGGAACAATGCGGGGGCTTCGATCTAAGGTGAGTATTTCATAATGAGCTAGTATGCTATGCATACTAGCTCATTATGCCTTTGGCTTTGTAGTTTTTTATTATTTATTTATTTATTTTTTTACAGTAGTGGGTTTACACCCACTTTACCCACCTCAATACAGGGCACTCAATACCCCCTTCCTGCCCAGGCCATTTTTCAGATTTCAGAGCTCTCAGACTTTGAATGACAATTGCGCGGTCATGCTACACTGTAACCATGTGAAATTTGTATCATTTTCTTCACACAAATAAAGTTTTCTTTTGGTGGTATTTAATCCCTGCTGGGTTTTTTTATCTTTTCCTAAGGAGACACGATAAGTCACCGATAAGGAGGCACGAATATGTCATACTTATGGGCACTGATATGTGGCACTGATGAGTACTGATAGGCGGCACTGATGGATGGCACTGATAGGCTGCACTGATGGGCACTGATAGCCGGCATGGATAGGCAGCACTGATGGGCACTGATGGGCGGCACTGATGGGTGGCATTGATGGGCAGCAGTGATGGACAGCTCTGATAGCCAGCACTGGCTAGCATCACTAATAGGCACTGATTGCTGGCACTGGTGGGCAGGCTTTGCTGGCACTGGTGTGCACTAATTGGCACTCACTGCTTGCACTGGTGGGGGCTTTAATGTAATCAGGGCACTGATCATCAGTGCCCTGATTACATACCTACATGTCCTCTGTGAGGAGATGCCGCTGATCGGCTCTCCTCTCCTCACACTCTGTCAGTATGAGGCGAGGAGTGCCAATTACCGGCATCTCCGTGTTTACATGTGACCGGCTGTGATTGGACACAGCCCATCACATGGTTAAAGAGCCACGGCCGCGGCTCTTTACAGATATTGGGTGTCGCGCCGTGTCCTAGCAACACAGCGTGGCCACGGTCGCCGCATTGCGTGCCCTCATGGGTGCACGAGGACGGCCATTCTAGGAAGCCTTCATATGACGTCCACTCAGAACGTGAGCCGCACTGCCCGGCCATCATTTGACAGACGGCGGACGACAAGTGATTAAGAGCATGCGGAAAAAAGCCTTGGGAAAGGATATTTCTCATATCCAATGGGAGAAAGTTTGTCTACCATCACATAAGAGTAGGGATGAGTCGAACACCCCCCTGGTTTAGTTCGCAGCAGAACATGCAAACAAATTGTTCGAACACACAAACACCGTTAAAGTCTATGAGACACGACCATGAAAAATCAAAAGTGCTAATTTTAAAGGCTTATATGCAAGTTATTGTCATAAAAAGTGTTTGGGGACCTGGGTCCTGCCCCAGGGGACATGTATCAATGCAAAAAAAGTTTTAAAAACTGACATTTTTTCAGGAGCAGTGATTTTAATAATGCTTAAAGTGAAACAATAAAAGTGTAATATCCCTTTAAATTTCGTACCTGGGGGGTGTCTATAGTATGCCTGTAAAGGGGCGCATGTTTCCTGTGTTTAGAACAGTCTGACAGCAAAATGACATTTCTAAAGGAAAAAAAGTAATTTAAAACTACTCGCGGCTATAATGAATTGTCGGTCCGGCAATACAGATAAAAGTCATTGAAAAAAAGGGGCATGGGATTCGCCCACAGGGGAACCCCAAACCAATTTTTTTTTTTAAATGCGTGGGGGTCCCCCCAAATTCCATGCCAGGCTTTTCTGGTCTGGTATGGATATTAAGGGGAACCCCGCGCCAAATTAAAAAAAAATAATGGCATGGGGTCCCCCCAAAAATCTATACCAGACCCTTATCATAGCACGCAACATGGCAGGCCACAGGAAAAGAGGGGGGATGAGACAGAGCCCCCCTACTGAACCATACCAGGCCACATGCCCTCAACATGGGGACAGTGCTTTGGGGTAGCGGCCCCCCAAAGCACCTTGTCCCCATGTTGATGGGGAGAAGGGCCTCATCCCATCATCCCCACAACCCTGGCCGGTGGTTGTGGGGGTCTGCGGGCAGGGGCCTTATCGGAATCTGGAAGCCTCCTTTAACAAGGTGACCCCCAGATCCCAGCCTCCCCCTGTGTGAAATGGTAACGGGGTACAAATGTACCCCTACCATTTCACAAAAAAGGTGTAAAAATGGTAAAAAAACACAAGACATGGCTTGGGACAATTCCTTTATTAAAAAATAAAAGTGTCCCATGAAGTCCATTCATCTTTTTCTTTTCTCGCTCCGACGGACCAAAAAAGAAAAAAAAAAAAGCCGCACGCCGCCACCGATCTGCCTCCATGGGATGCACCCACCGTAATGATCGCCTCTCAGGTGACAGCTCTTTTATAACTGAGGGCGGGGCCACATGATGACATCGCCGGGTGACCCCGCCCCCCTCTGCACGGGGACATCCATATGGCTTTCCCGTAGCGTCAGAGGGGGTGTGGCCCCCCCGGTTACGTAACTGAGTGACCCCGCCCCCCTCTGACGCTACAGGAAAGCCACAGGGATATCCCTGTGCGTCAGAGGGGGCGGGGTCACCCGGTGATGACATAGTACGGCTTGCGGCTTTTTTTTTTTCTTTTTTGGTCTGTTTGAGCGCAAGAAGAAGAAACTAAAAAAACGGAACTACGCACACTACGTCACTTCTGTATGTACGAGTGGGTGGAACGCAGATGCAACGCACAGCTGCTGACATCCCACATCTCGATATATGGTCTGGCTTTTAGTGATTTCTAAAATCTGTTTTCTGTCGGGAATCAGTGTTATCCTGCCTCAGTGTACACTGGGCAGGAATATACAAAAAACGTTTGGGACATTTGTTTTATTTACGTTTTTATAAATAAAGGGATTTTTTACGTTATCACACTATGGAAGCCCCTTTTTTTCTTTAATGCATGAGGGCATTGCAACATCTCCATCAGCCAGGATATACCCGAAGCATCCACTGCAAACAACAAGGAGCTGCAATTTCCATTTAAAGTACTACATGCTCACTACCCCTGCAGGGGTACCAGGAGTCGGTGAGTAGGAAATCAGAAGGGGGAGCACAAAAGTCACCTGGCAACATTCTAAGCACCAAAGTCACCCCTGGGAGTTCCTTTTTGATGCAGATACTAGCTTATGGGTCCTTGCTCTATACAGTTGGCACAGTGTATATTAACATGTACAGAGCGGATCATATCTGGTAATACATTGCACCAACTCGGGCAATTTACCTATATATCACTCTGCTTATTTGTTATACAATTTATGCCTATATATACAACAAAATATCCTACCGATTAGGGATCCTAGGACCCCTCACTCCTACCAGTCACTGAGGTATTTCATTTAACCTACAGACTGGAATGATATGTACATTGGTGTGTAACACTGTATCAACATAAAACCACCTGTATGGTTTTTCCTATATATGCATTAGCATTTAGGTTTCTAGGTAGCGCAAATTAACCCCTTTCTTCTAGTTCATGCCCTTGTTAAAGGGGGCTTCCAGATTCTGATAAGCCCTCCGCCCACAGACCCCCACAACCACCGGGCAAGGGTTGTGGGGATGAGGCCCTTCTCCCCATTAACAAGGGGACAAGGTGCTTTGGGGGGCTACCCCAAAGTACCCTCCCAATGTTGAGGGCATGTGGCCTGGTACAGATCAGGAGGGGGGGTGCTCTCTCGGCCCCCCTCGTTTCCTGCGGCCTGCCAGGTTGTGTGCTCAGATAAGGGTCTGGTATGGATTTTTGGGGGACCCCCACACCATTTTTTTTTAAATTTTGGTTCAGGGTTCCCCTGTGGGGGAATCCCATGCCATTTTTATCAATGAACTTTTATGTGTATTGCTGGACCGACAATTCATTATAGTTTTAAATGACTTTTTTTCCTTTAGAGATGTCATTTTGCTGTCAGACTGTTCTAAACACAGGAAACATGTGCCCCTTTACAGGCATACTATAGACACCTCCCAGGTATGAAATTTAAAGGGATATTACACTTTTATTGTTTGACTTTAAGCATTATTAAAATCACTGCTCCTTAAAAAACGGCCGAAAAAACTTTTTTTGCATTGATCCATGTCCCCTGGGGCAGGACCCAGGTCCCAAAACACTTTTTAAGACAATACCATGCATATAACCCTTTAAAATTAGCACTTTTGACTTTTTATGTTCATGTCCCATAGACTTTAACGGTGTTCGCGTGTTCAAACAATTTTTTTGCCTGTTCGCATGTTCTGGTGCGAACTGAACGTGGGGGTGTTCGGCTCATCCCTAATCCCTTCATAAGAGCTCCATCAGCACAAGACTACAAGAAACTCCTTATTACCTACCCTGTTTCCCTGAAAATAAGACCTAGCGTGATTGTCGGTGATGGCTGCAATATAAGCCCTACCCCCCAAATAAGCCCTAGTTAAAGTCCTTGTAGGTCTTGTTTTCAGGGTAGGGCTTATTTTCGGGGAAACAGGGTAGAGCTTATTCGGGGGGTAGGGCTTATATTGCAGCCATCACTGACAATCACGCTAGGGTTTGTAAACAGGGTATTACTGATGCATAGGTACAGTTATTACTGATGCATTGGGCATTAATAAACAATTATTTGATCCCCTGCAGATTGTGCAAGTTAGCCCACCTACAAAGAAATGAAGGCTCTATAATTTTTATCATAGGTGTAGTATAAATGATAGAGACAGAATATCAACCAAAAATCCAGAAAAAACACATGATACAAATGTTATAAATGGAGTTCAGTGAGTAAAATATGTATTTGATCCCCAAGCAAAACATGACTTAGTAGTTGGTGGAGAAACCCTTGTTGGCAAGTACAGAGGTCAGACGTTTCTTGTAGTTGGTTACATGGTCACATCTCAGGAGGGATTTTGGTCCACTTAAGGTTTCTTGGCTGTCTCTTGGCAACTCGAAGTTTCAGCTCCCTCTAGAAATTTTCTATAGGGTCATAGTGAGCATTTTTCTTTCTTCAAACATGGCAAGTTGGGTTAATGCCAAAGAGCTGAATTTTGGAGCCAATTTTTTTTTTTTTAAACGGTGTGGGCCTCCCCAAAATCCATACCAGACCCTTACCTGAGCATGCAGCCCAGCAGGTCAGGAAAGGGAGGGGATGAGTGAGCGCCCCCCCCTCCTGAACCATACCAGGCTGCATGCACTCAACATGGCGGGGTTGACGCCGCTGTCTTCCCTGATACCTTCTTCCTCGCGGCTGGTTACCGGCTAAAAAAATTAAAAAGCTGCTGCTCTTCTGTTACCATCTTCCTCCATTGAGTTGTCGTACGCTTTTTTTTTTTTTTTTTTTTTTTTAAGCGGGGAACTAGCAGTGAGGAAGAAGACGGCGGTGGGAGAGATGGCATCGGGGAAGACATTAGTGGGGGAGAAGGCACCGGGAGAGACAGCAGGAGCTTCACTATTCACCTTTCCCTGGAGAGGAAAACCAAGGCAAACATCAGCTCCTGGCCTAGTCTGAACCAAGTGAAACATAAACTCTTGGCCCAGTTTGAACCAAGGGAAACACCAACTCCTGGCCCAGTTTGAATCAAGAGAAACACCATCTCCCATCCCAGTATGAACCAAGGATAATATCAGCTTATATCCCAGGATGAAAAATAACAGCTCCTTGTCAGAGAAGGACTTCTCCTACCGTCGCTCGCCATGCTCCTGCGTGGCGAACTGGCGCTTTCTGCACACACTCTTGCGCGGCCCGATGGTGCGACGCGTGCGTGTGCACAACAGTTCCCGTGTGCGCGTGGTTGCTTGCGAGTGCGCACGGTAGCGCACGCTGTGTGCACGCTGTGGCGGGGCTATTTCAAACGGCTTTGGCGCCCAGACGGGTTGCTGGTTTGTCGTCAGCTTCCTGTTGTGCCTGTTTCCAGTTTTGCTATATCTGATCACCTGCCTTGACCTGGATTGTTCCTGCCTACGCTGCTTCTCTCCTCGATCTGACACCTGGCTTGCTTTAACGGACTTTGCTTGATCTGCCTACCTGTGTTTGACCCTCGGCCTGCCTAACGGACTTTGCTTGACCTGCCTACCTGTGTTTGACCCTCGCCCTGCCTAACGAACTTTGCTTGATCTGCCTACCTGTGTTTGACCCTCAGCCTGCCTTACGGACTTGCTTATCTGCCTTACCTGGATTTGACCTCTGGCCTGTTTCACGGACTTGTCTGCTTGTCTTTGCACCTGATCCCTCTGCCCGGCATTGGACCCTCAACCAGTTCCTGAAGCTCAGCTACTCTTCATACAGCTCTTCGGATTCTTCTGGAACTCTCACCTGCTGGTGGCCCGTGCCTCCGCGTGCCAACTGTTCCCTGTATCACATCCGGGGGACAGGGTGCGGGTGGTCACAAGGGCGAGCTGCTCTAGGCATCTCGGTCTCGGTAAGTACTATCCGTGACACTACAAACCAGCCAGATGTCCGAGGCCGACAGAGCGCGCTCTCCTCTGGAGATCCTGTGTCAGCAGGTCTCAGCTCTTGCTGACTCCGTCCAAAAGCTGCAAGAAGGATATACTCAGATTGACAACCGCCTCCAGCAACTCATGGGATCACCTTTACCTACAGCCGCAGCTCCCGCACCTATCAGTGGGGTTCCCTCTTCTCAGGCTACCACTAACCCTACTGTAGTAATGTCACTTCCAGAGCCCAGGGTTCCCACACCTGAGTGTTTTTCAGGAGACCGCAAGAAGTATAGGGATTTTAAAAACGCCTGTTCCCTCTATTTGGCCCTTCAGCCCAGAACTTTTTCACAAATTGTAAAAGTGGGTTTTGTGATCTCCCTTCTGGCCAAGGGACCCCAAGCTTGGGCCCACAGCCTGATGGAACAGAGAAGTCCTGTGCTGAATTCAATTGATACTTTTTTTGAGAGTATGTCCCAACTCTATGAGGACCCGCAGAGCACGGCCACAGCTGAAGCAATCCTACACAGTCTGTCACAAGGAAGAAGACCAATAGAGGACTATACGGTGGAATTCTGTAAATGGGCGGCTGATACAGGCTGCCCAAAGATACCAGTACCGTCAAGGTCTGTCTGAACTCCTTAAGGACGAGTTAGCCAGGATTGAGACCCCAGCCTCTTTGGAGGAGCTGATCCAATCAGCCACCAAGCTGGATAGGCGCTTGCGTGAGCGAAGCTCAGAGCGTTTTCAAGGGCCGCGTCCAGCTTGGACATCATCCAGGCCAATTCCGACCCATGTATCATCTCTGGCTGCAGCCACACCTTCAGCTCCTGAGGTCGAGCCTGTGCAGCTCGGCTTGGTCCGTGCCCCTCTGACCCCTGAGGAAAGGCAATGCAGACGTCAATCCAACTTGTGCTTATACTGCGGGGGTACCGGACATTTCCTATGCAGCTGTCCAGTAAGACCCAGTAAGTCCTACTCGCAAGTCGCAAAACTTGGTGAACTGTCAAGTCAGTACTGTTCCTAAAACTTATGTGATTCTGTTTGTCTCCTTACAGCTAACGGAAGGGGAAACTCGCCTGCCGGCTATAATTGACTCAGGAGCTTGCAGCTGTTTCCTAGATGTTATCCTGGCTCACAGTCTGCATATCCCCCTTCAAACCAAGGCACGAGGTTTAAAAATACACCTGGCAGATGGGTCGCTTCCTCACTCAGGACCCATTACCCAGGAGACTCAACCCATTCTTGCTACCATGGACTCTGGCCATCAGGAGTTCCTACGATTCGATCTCATCCATTCTCCAATCTTTCCTAATTATACTTGGCCTGCCCTGGCTCCAGGCGCACGACCCTCAGACAAACTGGAGTACCAAGACAGTATCTTTTTCATCTCAATATTGCTCCCAGCACTGCCTCTCCCTAGCTCCTAGTGTCTGCTCAACCGTCACAACCACGCCTGACAACCTCCAACATGTCCCTTCTGTATACCTCGAGTTCCAGGATGTGTTTGACAAACAGAAGGCCGACTGTTTACCACCACACCGGCTATATGATTGCCCGATTGACCTCCTGCCTGGCTCGGAGGTTCCGTTCGGGCGTATTTTTCCATCATCAGAAACTGAACTAAAAGCCCTCAAGCAGTATATTGGTGAGAACCTTGAGAAAGGCTTAATTCGTCACTCTTCTTCACCAGCCGGTACTGGTATCTTTTTTGTAGGGAAAAAAGATGGGTCCCTAAGGCCATGTGTGGACTACAGACAACTAAATAATATAACAATCAAAAACAGATACCCGCTGCCACTCATCCCTGAGTTATTTCAACGGTTCCGATCGGCCCGAATTTTCTCCAAGTTGGATCTCAGAGGCGCCTATAATCTCATCAGGATCCGGGCTGGGGATGAGTGGAAGACTGCTTTTAGGTCCAGGTTCGGACATTTTGAATACCTGGTGATGCCGTTTAGGCTCTGCAACGCCCCGGCCACCTTTCAACATCTGGTGAACGATATATTTCGGGAATACCTTGACGACTTCTTAGTTGTCTACCTGGACGACATTCTCATCTTCTCTGCCACTATGGAATTGCACCGAGGGCACATAAAAAATGTCCTCACCATACTCAGGCAGCATAAGTTGTACCTCAAGGCCGAGAAATATGAGTTCGAGAAATCTGTTGTGCAATTTTTTGGGGTTCTATATTTCTACCAATGGGGTCGCAATGGACCCACAAAAGGTCAAAGCAATCCAAGAATGGCCATCTCCATCTGATAAGAAAGGGGTGCAACGTTTTATAGGGTTCGCCAAACTTCTATAGGAGGTTTATTGTTGGATTTTCTTCTATCGTGGCACCCATTACCCAGTTGACGCACCAACACAGTCATTTTCAATGGTCTCAAGCAGCACAAGAAGCCTTTATCAAGCTAAAAGCCTTATTCATCTCTGCACCAATTCTCCGCCATCCTGACCCGACTCGATCAGTTGTATTGGAGGTAGACGCGTCAGAAACCGCTACAGGGGCCATTCTCTCCCAGAGACATGGGTCTAAAGCTATTCTACACCCTGTAGCCTTCGCTTCTCGGAAGCTCAGCCCGCCAGAACTCAACTATGATGTAGGTGATAGGGAGCTGCTGGTCATCAAGTTTGCCCTAGAAGAATGGAGGTACTTGTTGGAAGGTGCACTTCATCCGGTTATGATCTTTACAGATCACAAAAATTTAGAGTACTTCCGGACAGTGAAACGCCTAAAACCCAGACAAGCACGTTGGGCCCTCTTTTTCTCTCGTTTTAACTTCCACATATCTTACAGACCAGGCTCTAAGAATGGAAAGGCAGACACACTTTCACGGATGTTCTCTGC
Organism: Aquarana catesbeiana; assembly: GCF_042186555.1. Taxonomy (NCBI): domain Eukaryota; kingdom Metazoa; phylum Chordata; class Amphibia; order Anura; family Ranidae; genus Aquarana; species Aquarana catesbeiana. The sequence goes on from NC_133325.1 coordinate 8,121,717, forward strand.
AGATCCTCAAATAGCTGAACCCAGTACCATCCTCTCTTCACAATACTTCCTTGGCCTCACCCGAACAGACTTAATAAACTCCATCAAGTCTTCATCCGGTCATTGCTCCGAACTCAGAGATACATACCCTGAAGAAACATGATGATCTACTCTGGGCTCGGGGAAAAATTTTTGTACTACGTGAATCACGGCCTTTGGCTCTCAAGACTTGTCATGACCATAAATTGTCACTCTGAGACCCATTAAGACCGGGTTCACATATGTGCGGCCGGGGCTGGTTTCGTGCGTGAGGTCCAGTCCATGTCTGTTCACCAGTTTAGGTGCAATTCAGGTCCAAATTTCTTCCTGAATTAGCACCTATACCAGTCCCAAATACAAACAGGACCCTTTTTCAATCCGCTCAGCGGCCGCCCCGACTTGTGTGACCGGCTCTATTAAGAGCCGGTTACACTCGCCTGTCAGGCGAATTGGATGTGGGGAAACCTGCATCAAATTTGCATATATGTAAACCCAGCCTTAAAATCCAGCAACAAAGAGGACATCAATACCGAAAAGTCGATTCTGAAGTCCCAGATCAGCAAAAAAGTTCCATCAACGTTTACAGGGCGTGGTGACTAGGGATGAGCCGAACACCCCCTGGTTCCGTTAGCACCAGAACCTGCGAACAGACCGAAAGTTTGCACGAACGTTAGAACCCCATTGACGTCTATGGGACTCGAACGTTCGAAATCAAAAGTGCTCATTTTAAAGGCTAATTTGCATGTTATTGTCCTAAAAAGGGTTTGGGGACCCGGGCCCTGCCCCAGGGGACATGTATCAATGCAAAAAAACTTTTAAAAGCGGCCGTTTTTTCGGGAGCAGTGATTTTAATGATGCTTAAAGTAAAAAAAAAAAAAAAAGGTGAAATATTCCTTTAAATATCGTACCTGGGGGGTGTCTATAGTATGCCTGTAAAGTGGCGCATGTTTCCCCTGTTTAGAACAGTCCCTGCACAAAATGTCATTTTTAAGGAAAAAATCTCACTTAAAACTGCTTGTGGGTTTAATGTAATGTCGGGTCCTGGCAATATGGATGAAAATCAGTGAGACAAACGGCATGGGTACCCCCCAGTCCATTACCAGGCCCTTTGGGTCTTGTATGGATATTAAGGGGAACCCCGCACCCAAATTAAAATAAGGAAAGGTGTGGGGCCACCAGGCCCTATATACTCTGAACAGCAGTATACAGGCGGTGCAAACAAGACAGGGACTGTAGGTTTGTTGTTAAGTAGAATCTGTTTGTCATTTTGAATGGGTAAATTTTTAACGTGTTTAGCTCCAGCCAAAAAATCTTTTTTAAGCTTTTTGGAAAACATAGGGAAGGGTTATCACCCCTGTGACATTTGTTTTGCTGTCTTTCCTCCTCTTTAGAAGATTTCACCTCACTTTTTGTCCCAATGAAAAATGCTTTTTGAGAATTTGGGGTTTTTTTTGTGGAACAAGGATTGGAAAGCATCAGTGGAAAGGAGAAATGTTTTTCCCATATTAACGCTTACAGGAGAGAATTTCCCTTCCTAGGGGTAGATTTCATCTCACTTCCTGTTGTCTCCTTCCGTTTGTAAGTAGGAGTCGTTTGTAAGTTAGATGTTTGAAAGTAGGGGCCTGCCCTATATACTCAGCAGAAATTTGGGCCTTAGGTGTTGTTGTGGCCACAACACTGTAAGCCCTCACAGGGCCCTGCTGTGAAATATTAGATCAAGAATTGTAATCACATACCCCTGTTGAACAGGGGCAGAAAAATTGGGCCTTTGGTGGTGGTGCTGGTGCCACAACACTGCAACCCCTCACAGACACTCTAGTTGGAATGCAGGAACGAGCCCTGCTGCAAAGTATTGCATCAAAAATTGTAATTACACGCCCCTGTTAAACAGGGGCTGAAAAATTGTGCCTTAGGCACTGGTGGTGGCGCCCAGAACCAAAAATGTTCTTTCAAGCTATCAGCGTGATGATTGAGGAGGAAGAGGATAATTACTCAGGATAGTCACTCAGCATCAGCATAGGCAGTCTTTGAAGGGATCTGAGATTTCAAAAAAAAATATTCGGTTTCATCAGCATCAGGTGCTTGGTAGCTGGTGGTGATCCAAGACTGATTCATTTTTATGAAGGTCAGTCGATCGACCGAGTCGGTGGACAGACGCACCCTGTGATCGGTTACCACGCCTCCAGCAGCACTGAATGTGCGTTCCGAAAGAACGCTGGATGCAGGACAGGCCAGTAGCTCAATTGCATACTGTGCAAGCTCTGGCCAGTGATCCATCCTCAAGACCCAGTAACCCAGAGGATTTTCGGTGGGAAAGGTGTCCAAGTCTGATCTTGCCCCTAGGTATTCCTGCACCATGTAAAACAGACGCTGGCGATGGTTGCTGGAACCGATCATACCTTGGGGCTGCGGACCAAAAAATTGTCTGAACGCATCGGTCAGACGGCCACCTTCTCCACTGCTCCTTCTTTGACTGACCGAAGCCTCAGCAACACATTGTCCAGAAACAGGAGTTTGTAACCTCCCAGTCTCTGGGAACGCGTTGCACAGACCTTTCTGCAAGGCCTCCTGAAGATGTTTCATCCTCTGCTCCCTCTGCGATGGCAAGATAAGGTCCGCAACCTTACCCTTGTAACGTGGATCAAGGAGGGTTGCCAGCCAGTATTGGTCCTTCTCCTTGATACCACGAATACAAGGATCCTTACGCAGGCTTTGCAGGATCAGGGAGGCCATGCAGCGTAGGTTTGCTGAGGCATTCGGTCCGGAGTCCTCTGGGTCACTAAGGACGACATGGTCCACAGCCACCTCCTCCCAGCCACGTACAAGTCCATGTGTTTCTTGGGACTGATCCCTTAAAGACTGCTGCTGATGCTGAGTGCCAGGCTCCACCTCCATACTGACACAATCTTCCTCCTCCTCCTCCTCCTCCTCCTCCTCCTCTTCCTGTGTGATCGGCGGGCACGCAGGAACACTGTCTGGATAAAGGGGGCCTTGAGAGCTAAGGAAGTCCTCCTCTTCCTGCCTCTGTTCTGCCTCAAGTGCCCTGTCCATTATTCCACGCAGCGTGTGCTCCAACAGGTGGACAAGGGGGACAGTGTCACTGATGCATGCACTGTCACTGCTCACCATCCTCGTGGCCTCCTCAAATGGTGACAGGACAGTGCATGCATCCCTGATCATGGCCCACTGGCATGGGGAAAAAAAAACAAGCTCCCCTGACCCTGTCCTGGTGCCATAGTCGCACAGGTACTCATTGATGGCCCTCTGCTGCGTGTGCAGCCGCTGCAGCATGGCCAACGTTGAGTTCCACCTGGTGGGCATGTCACAGATTAGGCGGTTCTTGGGCAGGTTAAACTCCTTTTGGAGGTCCGTCAGCCGAGCACTGGCATTATATGACCGGCGGAAATGCACACAGACTTTCCTGGCCTGCCTCAGGACATCCTGTAAGCCCGGGTACCTGCCCAAGAACCGCTGCACCACCAAGTTAAGGACGTGAGCCAAACAGGGCACATGGGTCATTTGTCCCTGTCGGAGGGCAGAGAGGAGGTTGGTGCCATTGTCGCAAACCACCATTCCTGCCTTAAGTTGGCGTGGCGTCAACCACCTCTGAACCTGCCCCTGCACAGCTGACAGAACCTCTGCCCCAGTGTGGCTCCTGTCCCCCAAGCACACCAGCTCAAGCACCGCATGGCATCTTTTGGCCTGCGTACTTGCGTAGCCCCTTGAACGACTACGGAGCACCGCTGGTTCCGAGGAAGAGGCCATGGAGGAAGAAGAAGAAGAGGAGGGGGTGGAGGAGAGAGGTGTGTCACAATCATTAGCATTTTGGAGGCGTGGTGGTGGAACAACCTCCAACACTACTGCACCTTGTCCTGCATCCTTCCCAGCTGCCAGCAGAGTCACCCAATGTGCCGTGAAACTTAGGTAACGTCCCTGTCCATGCCTGCTGGACCATGAGTCAGCGGTAATATGCACCTTACCACTGACCGCCCTGTCCAGCGAGGCATGGACTTTGCCTTCCACATGCCGGTAGAGAGCCGGAATCGCCTTCCGTGAGAAAAAGTAGCGTTTGGGTACCTGCCACTGAGGAACCGCACATTCCACAAACTCACGGAAGGGGGCAGAGTCTACCAACTGAAAAGGCAGCAGTTGAAGTGCTAGCAATTTTGCCAAGCTAGCATTCAACCGCTGGGCATGTGGATGGCTGGGAGCAAACTTCTTTCAGCGGTGCAGCAGCTGGGGCAGGGAAATTTGCCTGGTACAATCTGACGTCGGTGTACCAAAAGCAGATTGCCCACAAGTACTTGGCTGTGACACACCTAATTCTACACCTTCATTCCTCTCAGTGCAGGTCTCAGAGAGGACTGAAGGTCTAGTGGGGTTGGAAATCTCAGCTGATGAGGAGCAAGGAGAGGTCCTCTTTGTTCTTTGGTGTGGGTCTTTTAGATGCGCTTGCCAACGAACTGCATGGCAGGTCAACATATGTCTGGTCAAGCATGTGGTACCCAAGTGGGAGATGTTTTGGCCACGTGAGATACGCTTGAGACATATGTTGCAAATAGCAGCGGTGCAATCTGATGCACTCGTCTCAAAAAAGGCCCACACCAAAGAACTTTTTGAATAACGCGCAGAGACTGCAGCGCCCTGCACATGTGATGCAGTCAATGTGCTGCCCTTAGGCTGGCCCCTGGAGGGCATCCTGCCTCGTTGGTGATGTGCCGCCTCCTCCTCCTCCTCCTCTCTCCTATCAGGCACCCACGTTGAGTCAGTGACCTCATCATCCCCTCCCTCCTCATCACTGGAGCAAACCTGGCAGTATGCTGCAGCAGGGGGAGCATGACTGCCAGATTGCTGTCCTTCTTGGTCACCCCCTCTGTCCGTGCTCATGTTACTGCCTTCATCGAGCTCAGTATCATCATCAGAGCTTTTCAAACGCTGGGCATCCTCCTGGAGCATGTACCCAACACTGTGGTCAAACAGTTCAAGGGACTCCTCAGGAGGACATGGTGGGGATAGGGAAGGAGTCACTGATGACATTGAGCCGAGGGAAGAGGCCGCTGCTTTGCCAGACAAAGTACCCTGGGCATGGGTGAGAGAGGATGAGGAGGATGAGGACGGCTTGGTCATCCACTCGACCAAGTCTTCCGCATGTTGCAGCTCAACATGGCCAGCTGCCGAAAAAAAGGCCAAGCGTGTCCCACGGCCACGTGCTGATGAGGATGCACCGTCTCCATGACCAGCACTAGACACAGAGCCTGCTTGCCCTCTCTTATTGGCTTGTGACTGTCTGCCTCTCCTTCTTGGCCTTCCAGACATACTAATGGCCTGTAGCTGCACTAAGCTGGGATATATATATATATATATATATATATATGTATATGTACTGATACTGCAGCTAGAAAAATCAACTGCCTGCCTGTAGTATGAGAACACCACCAACCTTCTACAGGTAGCTTTAGCTGAACACTGTGAGGTGGACGCACCCCACTCACTTGTAGGTTTAGCTGAACACTGTGAGCAGGACGCACCCCACTAACTTGTAGTTTTAGCTGAACACTGTGAGCAGGACGCACTGCACTAACTGTAAATAGTCTAGCTGCCTGACTGTGGTACTAATAGGATCAAAAGAACACCAGCAATTTTCTTCAGGTAGCTGTAAATACTGTAACAAGACAAGCCTGCCTGTCAGTAGGAAGATAACAGGAACGGATCTAGCTAAACTGAATACAGTGTATATATATACAACACCTGGGATGCATATATATACACAATACACTGTAAGTGCAGCTAACTGACTGACTGTCCTGCCTAATCTATCTAACTCAAATGAAATGACACTGTCTCTCTCTCTCTCTATCTATGAACTCCGGAACACACTGCACAGGGCCGCCGTGTAGGCGGCCTTATATAGTGTGGGGTGTGTACTAAATCCCCTGAGCCATAATTGGCTAAAGCCTCCTTGGCTTTGGCCAATTATGGCTCTCTGTTCAGGCGGCGCTGTGATTGGCAAAGCATGCGGGTCATAGTGCATGCTTGGCCAATCATCAGCCAGCAATGCACTGCGATGCCGCAGTGAATTATGGGCCGTGACGCGCAACACGAATTTGGCGCGAACGGCCCATATCGTTCGCAATTCGGCAAACGACCGAACAGCCGATGTTCGAGTCGAACATGGGTTCGACTCGAACACGAAGCTCATCCCTAGTGGTGACCTTCTTTATCAGGGTGACAGACGGAGACAAAGTGTGACAATACAATCCACATACATATATATGTAGCAAGTTCTCAGGCCTTGTCCAGTCTAATGAGGACCTCCAAGGCCAAAGATAGCTGACATCCTTCAATATGTAGTGGGTTGTGTGGCATAGTGGGTGCAAAGATGGTTAAAGTCATTGGGCGCCAGACACTTCTTGGATGTAAAAGGGTTTTTATTTCTTTTGACAGTCCTTTTTGTATTTTTGGGGGAAAGAGGGTTAGGGCAAGGACACCCTTAAGTAGTTATTGATTCAATTGGCAGACTTCGAGATTTCAATAGGAAGACAGCTGTGCAGGGAAAAGCCCCAGCAAGGCGTCACATCTGCACATGCAAGAATGCTGTCTCCTATGGCAACAGTCTTCAACAGTTCCTAACTCAATCGTAACAGTCCTTTTAGTTTCACAACAACTGCCTCTTGTAGTTCTTCAACACTGAGCTCCTGGTCTCTCACTGGACTCTCTGATTCACTGACTCTGAATCCCTTGAGCTCCAACAAGGTTTGCGGTGGTATCCCCTCAAGAGTCACCCACGCTTCACTGCTGGGTCCCTAGCTTGGCACTCCAGATACTTCTCAAGCTTCATCCCTGCTAACCGGTGAGGTCCCTGGCTTGACTCACAAGGCTGCTCTGCAAGCATCTCCTCCGTGGGTTGGGTCCTTGACTTGATCACCGCCTGAAGTTTCCCGATTCTCCACCGTGCCCGTTTGGTGAGAATATGGTTCCAGGACTTGCTTCAGTTACTCACTGTGGTCCCTGGTAAAGGTGGTTGGTCCCTTTGTGGTGACAGCTCCCCCATCTATCTCCGACCACGACAGATTCTCCGGCTGGCAGAACCATCACTTTTGGTTGGATTGCAAGCCGCAATCCCAACCCTGCGCTGCCCTCTTACTTCTGGATGGGCCCTCACACAGCCTAGCAGCAAGATACCCCTGGGATAGGCCCAATCTCTAGCCTAGCAGCCCGGGGCGTACAACGCACGTCCACCTAGATAGGTGGCACAGAACATAGATCACCTGACTCCATCTCAATATATAGGTGCTTCCAGCAGGCCAAGGGATTCAAGAAAACCCCTGCCCATTGGCTGAGATTACCCATAACCTGACCTTGGGTTACCCTTCTCATATCTAGTACCACCAAGCACCCGACCACCTAGTGGTAGAAGAGAAAATTGCAACAAAGCCAAACTTAGGGAGAAATCAATGGATCTCTATCAAATCGAACAAGATAACTACCCCTGGCAGGTAAATTTGTAAGGAGCTCCCTGACTAAACCCCAGGGTGCTACATATACTGTATATGTGCCCAGATGGTTAATCACAAGGAGGAGCAGCCAGTCACAGATCATTGATATGTCTATAGCAGGGACAGGAGTCCTGTACCAGGAATAGGATAACCACCTGACTTACCTGTGTGGTCTGGTCTGACATGGAAGAGATCCCATGCTGGTGGCCATATGTTCAAAATAGAGACTGAGAAGCAGTTCAACCTTCTGGAACCAGCTCTAAAATGTCTGAAAACAGGAAAAAAGACAGGATGTAAGATTTGATACACGCTCAGACTGGTATTTCCTGTAATTGTCTCAGAAGAATCATTAAAATAATGGAACTCATTAATACAGAGGGTGCAGTATGGAGAACAGACAATAGATGGTGCTGGTCCAAATAGTTGAAATGTATAAAACACAAAAAAAAGATAAACAAACAAAAAAGGCAAAAGAAGAAAAGAAGTGTAAAAGACCATATTAAAAGGACAAAGCACAATCCTAGTTGGAAATCCATGCTGTCCATTCTTACCTGTTGGGGAACAACTAAAATAACGGTGAAAGGATAATAAAATGAGTAGTAATGGGGTGCGCTACACAAGCCAAGGCTAACGGTGGGTGTGGCCAAATTGAGTTAACAGATGACAACAGATTTGTGTGTGACTATCTCTGCTACTTGGGGAGCCACAGTTCAATCTGAATAATGTATCCGGGTTTCACGCGGACTGAAACCCAGACACATATACGTCAAAACTTGGACTGTTTGGCTGAATCCCAAGATAGGTGGCAACCCTACATGGTGCTCCAACCTCCTTGGGTCGCTCTAATATCCATAGGGTACTCAGTTTATTGGGGCACGCTATACTCCATGGGTCACTCTAATATTCATGGGATACTCTGCCTATGGGACATTCTAACCTTCATGGGGTGTGTCTGTGGAGTGCTCTAACATCAATGTGGTAATCTGTCTATTGGGTTACTGTAGCATCCATGGAGTGCTCCAAAGGTTATGGGGCACTCTAACCTCCGTGGGTTGCATTGTCTATGGGATGCTCTAATGTCTATGGGTCACTCTAGCATCCCTGGGGTGCTCTAATATCTATGGGGAGCTCTAATCTCCATGGGTTGTTCTAATGTCCATGGAACACTCTAACCTTTGCTTTGTCTATGGGGTGCTCTGACATCTATTGGTCACTCTAGCATTCATGGGGTGCTCTAATGTTTATGGGTTGCTGTAACATCTATGGGGCACTCCAACCTCCGTGGGGATGCTTTAACGCCTATGTGCAGCCCTAAGTCCGTATTTAGCTGGATAACTGGATAAATAGTTCTATATTTAGGATGTATCCGGTCTATAAACCAGAGGCTCTGGATGGACAGTTGGATAAATGGTTCTATATTTAGGATGTATCCGGTCTATAAACCAGAGGCTCTGGACGGACAGTTGGATAAATGGTTCTATATTTAGGATGTATCCGGTCTATAAACCAGAGGCTCTGGACGGACAGTTGGATAAATGGCTCTATATTTAGGATGTATCCGGTCTATAAACCAGAGGCTCTGGATGGACAGTTGGATAAATGGTTCTATATTTAGGATGTATCCGGTCTATAAACCAGAGGCTCTGGATGGACAGTTGGATAAATGGTTCTATATTTAGGATGTATCCGGTCTATAAACCAGAGGCTCTGGACGGACAGTTGGATAAATGGCTCTATATTTAGGATGTATCCGGTCTATAAACCAGAGGCTCTGGACGGACAGTTGGATAAATGGTTCTATATTTAGAATGTATCCGGTCTATAAACCAGAGGCTCTGGATGGACAGTTGGATAAATGGTTCTATATTTAGGATGTATCCGGTCTATAAAGCAGAGGCTCTGGATGGACAGTTGGATAAATGGTTCTATATTTAGGATGTAGTTACTGGAGACAGTCTGGTGGTTACATTGTGTAGGAGGAATGGGATGGTGTTGGGGGGGCACTACAATCCATTTCATGTATTACTGGAAATATCGGGGTGATAAACAGTTCTAAAAAATACCGAGAGACGTCATAAATCACACCGCCATTGTTTTATTGTCCCATAATAGATCATGTGTGGGCGGAGCTACATGTTCATGGGAAATACATCAGGAATAGGAGAGTTCCAGCAGTGAAAGGGTAAATCTGAGTTAGGAGAAGAAGTGGGCGGATACATTGGGCGGGGCTGATGACACAGGACTCCCCCTCCCCCATGGATACATTGTATATAAAGGAGGAAGATCTTCATCAATGGACACATTTCTTCTAAACAATAAGAAGTTATTGTGTCATTACAGGAAGATTGAATTTCTGATCTACAAGAAAATGGAGGACATCCCCTCCCCCTCTCTGATCTACAAGAACATGGAGGACACCCCCTCCCCCTCTCTGAGCCACAAGAAAATGGAGGACACCCCCTCCCCCTCTCTGAGCTACAAGAAAATGGAGGATACCCCCTCCCATCTGTGATCCACAAGAAAATGGAGGACACTCCTCCCCATCTCTGAGCTACAAGAAAACGGAAGACACCCCTCCCCCCTCTCTGATCTACAAGAAAATGGAGGACACCCCTCCCCCTCTCTGATCTACAAGAAAATGGAGGACACCGCCTCCCCCTCTCTGATCTACAAGAAAATGGAGGACACCCCTCCCCCTCTCTGATCTACAAGAAAATGGAGGACGCCCCCTCCCCCTCCTCTATGGTGCTGCAGTCAGAGACAGACAAGAAGTTGAAAAAGAAACTTACGGAGAGATCAGGTAATATGGGGGACCATGGAGGGGAGTACAGGGGGGACACTGGGATGGGGGGGGGAATGGAACCGTGGGGGGAGGGGCAGTACAGGAAATACGTAAAACACAATCAGATGATGGAGAACTTTTCATACAGAACATCTAAGAAACATTACACTCCATCCTATCATATGACCCCTCCCCCATCCTATCACATCACCCCTCCCCCATCCTATCACATCACCCCTCCCCCCATTTAATCACATCACCCCTCCCCCATCCTATCACATCATCTCCTCCCCCATCCTATCACATCATCTCCTCCCCCATCCTATCACATCACCCCTCCCCCCTCCTATCACATCACCCCTCCCCCCAGTACTGCAATTGTTCTATCCTATAATATTAGAAAAGATAGAGTGTCTGCACTCTGTTAGATCTCCTACCCCCCCCCCCCCCACACACGGATCATTATAATGACCTTCATTTTCTCCTATGAGGGGTCGGGGAGACATAAAGATGCCCAAAGCTTTCATGAGAAGTATTGTTCTCCCCTTGTGAGAGCAATAAATTGAAACAAAAAATAAATAAAGTGTAAAAAAATAAAAGAAATCTAAAAGTAAAGGGGCACACACGGGTCGGGCACACGTATGTAGATGGAGATCGCACCGCACATGTGAGATATTACTGCAATCATCAGACTGATAATAATTCCCGGCCCGTCATTCATCATTATCTCTAATCTCATATCCTGGGAAGGATTATAAAGCTTCAAAATACAACAAAACTTCCCAGATCACTTCCCAGCCAGCCTGCAATACAATGATAGAGTTAGGGGTGCAGATAATAGTGGGGGGAGGGGTGACGTGTCCGCTGCAACTTACACATATGTTAGTAAATGTGTACAATGTATAACCCCCCCTCCCCCTCCCCCCCGGCCTCAATGTGATCTGTTAGACAACCCGATCACTGATCAGTGTGTGGGGGCAAATCATCCAATCCACAAACTCGGTGACATGATCATTGATGACATTCCTGATCCCCATAGAGGAGGAGACAGAGAGAGATTTCTACTTCATCATCACTCCTTCTGGATCCACACATTCCATAAACATATACATGTACACACACATACATACATACACACATATATATACATACACACACATACATGCACATACAGAAAGCCTTTTCATAAACGGCAGTGCTTTACCTTACCTCTTCCTGCCGGGTACTGCACTGTAGGGGGAGACAACGAGCACAGCACACACTGCTTTCACTTTAGATCAGTGTGAAGAGCTCCCCGCACAGTACTGATTACAGTTCGGCTGACGATCGGGGAGCTCGGTCTCAGCCGCCCCGCTCCTATTGAGATATACAGGGCACCCTCAAGGGCCCCCTGCAGCATGGGGCCCGGGCACCATGGCGACCTCAGCGACCCCTATAATTCCACCACTGCCACAATAATGATCACCACTGTAAATTCTCTGGGTAAATAAAAAGGTCTACACTTCACCAGCAGAAATTCCAAATCTGGCCAACAATAAGTGTCCTCAAGTTTACTATCAGAGCACCACTCATTTAAAACATAAATACAAAGGCCGCCTCCTTTGCTCTTCCGTGAATTGCTGTTTTTAACCTGGCGATAGAAAGTGCGGCCAGATATGTGTGTAATAGTGTCCTCTACAAGAGGATGAAGCCACCTTTCAGTTATTATCAACAGACGGCACTCTTTAACCAAACAGCATGTAGCGATCTGCAACTCATCCATTTTAGGCCCCATTCACATCTGAGCCCCCATTCACACCTGAGCGTAGTGTTTTCAGGCAGAAAGTCACGCAAGTTTGACGCAATTTTGTACAGGTCAAAAGGTCATCAATGTAGAAAAACACCTGTAATCTGCCTAAAAAAAAAAGTTCCAGAACTTGTTTGAGCTTCAGGCGTTTTGGAGCTTTTACCTTCAGATTCTATTGTGTCATCCCAGAGAATGGAGGGAGGGGTCCTCTTTTGTTAACCCCCCTCCCCCACACTGTGTTTGTAGTCAGTGTGGCCCCGGGGCATCTGTGAGGGAGGGGCCCCCTGTGAGGAAGCTGGCTCACAATGTGATTGGAGTCTTCCCAGATCTGTAGTGCAGACAAAGAACATCCCTCACACCTCTCAGCCAGGACAAGAAGCCTCCATCTTCCATCAGGGACACGGAGAAGAACTTTATCCTGATTGTGGACACTTGTAAGCAGGAGGAAGAGAAGCCGAGATTAGGGAGAGATTTCCCCCTTCATGTCCAGTCACCCGACCATAGTAGACTCATCAGTGTGACCATCCGAGAGGACCCCAACCATAGAAGACTCATCAGAGGAGCCAAGAGGGACCATCTGAGAGGACCTCAACCATAGAAGACTCATCAGAGGAGCCAAGAGGGACCGTCCGAGAAGACCCCAACCATAGAAGACTCATCAGAGGATCTCTACATCAACCTCCAGACCAGGACACCATCAGCCAGGTATTTATCTCCCACTGACCACCACTCCCATCCCCCTACTGCCTTCCTTTCCAGCTCCTTATTTCCTCAGTGCCTCCCAGTTCACCCCGCATCTTCCCCATCCTTCCCCTGTCCCTCACATTCTCCTGTCCACCCCCTGTGCCCTGTATTGCCCCCTCCCACCTCACTGCCCCCTTTTTACACTTCTGGTCCCCCACTGTTGCCATAAAACTACTTAGCACCAGTGCCTCCTGTCTCTCTATTTAGAATCTCTGACTTCCCCTTGTTCCTGCTCCATTTTTTTCTACTAATCACTAATGCCCAACATTCCCCCCCCCCCCCAATTTAATCAACTGATAACAGCAGGCATCCCCCTTCCCCCACACTGACCACTGATAATGGGCACTTTTCCCTCAACATCCCCATCTACTCCCCCCCAACTGCCCCCCTGTCCCCTCACTGCCCCCATGTTGTGTGTCTGGTGTGGGGTATACATGGATAGTGGGAAGAGGGGGTAACACAAGGATTCTAGCTTGTAGGGGAGCCTGAGGAACCCCAGAAGTGTGTGCTGATTACTAGACTGATCCCCAACCCTCATAGTGCACCAGATTGTATGTAAGATTTGTATCTGCCTGTGTGTGGTCAGCCAGCTAGATATGGGTGGAGTCTCCCTCTAGTGGTGGTCAGAGGTATTGCAGGCTGCGCCAAGTCTATCACAATAATCTCCCTCTCCTTCCCTCCTCCACCATACAAGGTCCTCTCCTGGTTTTCTAGTTCCCGTGGTATTCCATCCTTGTCATGTGTGTGGCAGTGGTGGGATAATAGAGTGTGTGTGCTGTTATACAGCTGTTACCCCTGTCTGGGCTGGGAACTTGGGGGTCTCCTGACAATCTGCCAGCGTGCTGGGTGATCTCTGTGGATATACAACAGAAGGTGATCCCCCGTGTGTTGTCTGACCCCCCACATCCCTGTACCCCGATATCATAGTCTGTAACAACACATAGAGGACATTTCTCCTCCCACTGACCACTATGGCTGAACATTGTTTTCATCCTGCTGACCACAGACCCAAATCATTTGTCCCCCCTGACCAGCAGTATAAGGGGCACTATGACTATAATATTGTGCTGACCTCTCTACTCTATATATTGTGTTGTACATTACAATAGTGCTGACCTCTCTACTCTATATATTGTGTTGTACATTACAATAGTGCTGACCTCTCTACTCTATATATTGTGTTGTACATTACAATAGTGCTGACCTCTCTACTCTATATATTGTGTTGTACATTACAATAGTGCTGACCTCTCTACTCTATATATTGTGTTATACATTACAATAGTGCTGACCTCTCTACTCTATATATTGTGTTGTACATTACAATAGTGCTGACCTCTCTACTCTATAGATTGTGTTGTACATTACAATAGTGCTGACCTCTCTACTCTATATATTGTGTTGTACATTACAATAGTGCTGACCTCTCTACTCTATATATTGTGTTGTACATTACAATAGTGCTGACCTCTCTACTCTATATATTGTGTTGTACATTACAATAGTGCTGACCCCTCTACTCTATATATTGTGTTGTACATTACAATAGTGCTGACCCCTCTACTCTATATATTGTGTTGTACATTACAATAGTGCTGACCTCTCTACTCTATATATTGTTTGTACATGACATAGACCAGCTACAGTAGTCGGGAATGACAGCGGTGACCCCGGAGGTGACACAATTCTTGTCATTTCTGAGGTCATTCATGGCAGAGGATATCGGGGGATGGGATGTTCTCCAAGCTCCTCCTACATAACAATCTATAGTGGTTTATCGATGTTCCACCATCTTGGACCTCTCAGAGGAAACACGACAGGGAACAGCAGGTGGCACCAGCAGGGGGGAGGGGCGGCACATTCTCTGTATTGTGATTGGCCGGTTCTCCAGCTGCCCCGATCACTTCTACATGATGGCCAATCACTGGCTGAGAATAATACAAAGCTCATTTCTCTATTAACCTCTTGAATACCAGAAGGATAAAGAATGTACATTGGTAGACAAGGGGTCAGTGAAGGAGGCGGAGTTCTGTTGACTTCCATCATCCAATCACATATGAGTAACATTCCATGTTTTTATTTCTGTGCACGTTTTTGGATATTCATTACAAAGTGACATTTCACCACATTCACTAATCTCTGGGGGGAAATTTCTTTGAACAGCCTATTACCCCTTAGTAAATCCCCCCTCTGTCTGTACACTGAACTGTCCGGATTGCAGGTCTGAGGCCACTAATGATCCAGCACAGCTGACATGTAGGCATGTGCATTTCGTTTCGTTCCGAATCGAAATTCGGACGAATTTTTCATTATTCGGAAATTCGGATGCATCCGAATTTCCGAATGACAAAAGTAAAGAATTTAAACGAATCCGAAAAAAAAACGAACGAATTCGAATCGAATTTGAAAACATAATCAAATTAAAAAAAAATAGAAAACGTTTTTCTAAAAAAAACAATAAGGTAGAATATAAAATAATAAAGCAATAGAATATGTATATAATATATATGTGTGTATATATATATATATATATATATATATATATGTTTTTTTATGCTTTTCTTTTCTATTATTTTATATTCTATAATAGTATTTTCAATTCAAATTCATTCTATACGAAATTCGAATTTCGGAACATGGCTTCTGAAGTTTGAATTTCGTATAGAATGAATTCGAATTTGAATAGAAAAGATTAGAACAGAAAATAATAGAAAAGTATAGACTAGAAAAACAATAGAACAGAATAGAAGAAAATATAATATAATAGAAAAGAAAAGCATAAAAAAAAAAAATATATATATTATACATATACACACACACACACACATATATATATATATATATGTATATATGTATGTGTGTGTGTATATGTATAATATATATATATATATATATATATATATATATATATATATATATATATATATATATATATATATATATAACCATCTTCCAAAATTTGAATTTCTTATAAAATGAATTCGAATTTGAATAGAAAAGATTAGAACAGAGTAGAAGAGAAAAGACTAGAAAAACAATAGAACAGAATACAAAAAATTATATATATTATATTTTATTCTGTTCTATTGTTTGTCTAGTCTATTATTTTCTATTCTAATCTTTTCTATTCAAATTCGAATTCATTCTATACGAAATTCCACTTTCAGAAGCCATCTTCCGAAATTCGAATTTCGTATAGAATGAATTCAAATTCGAATAGAAAAGTTTAGAATAGAAAAGAATAGCATAGAAAAACAATGGAACAGAATAGAAAATTTTTTATATATATATATATATATATATATATATATATATATATATATATATATATATATATATATATATATATATAAAAAACATCTTCCAAAATTCGAATTTCATATAGACCGAAATCAAATTTGAATATAAAAGATTAGAATAGAATAGAAAATAATAGAAAAGAATAGACTAGAAAAACAATAGAACAGAATAGAAGAAAATATAATATATAATATATATATATATATATATATATATATATATATATATATATATATATATATATATATATATATATATATATATATATATATATATATATAATATTTTCTTCTATTCTGTTCTATTGTTTTTCTAGTCTATTCTTTTCTATTATTTCTGTTCTAATTCGAATTCATTCTATAAGAAATTCAAACTTCAGAAGCTATGTTCCGAAATTCGAATTTCGTATAGAATGAATTTGAATTGAAAAGACTATTATAGAATATAAAATAATAGAAAAGAAAAGCATAAAAAAACAATAGAAGAGAATAATACAAAAAAATTACCGTATTTATCGGCGTATAACACGCACCCCAAGTTTAGGAGGGAATTTTAAGGAAAAAAAAACTTTTAGGAGGGAAGTTTAAGGGAAAAAAACTTACATTTAAATGCCCATCATTGCAGCCTTCTCAGTGCAGCCTTGCCCCAGTGCAGCCTTGTCAGTGCAGCCTTGTCAGTGCAGCCTTCCCAGTGTCCATTGCAGCCTTATCCCAGTGCAGCCTTGCCCCAGTGCAGCCTTGCAGCTCGCAGTTTGAAAATCCTGTGATCCCCTGCGATCCTGAGCTTCAAAATCGCCGACCGCGATTTGAAAATGGTGCCGCCGGCGCCAAAATACACAGAGCCGGTCCTCGGCTCTTCTCGGCGGCTCTCGTTCACTTTCGGCTCCACTCGTAGTCCCGCCCGGGATGGGCGTGACTGTGAGCGGAGCTATCCGAACCTAGCCGAGTACACTCGGCTAGGTTTGGGCGGCACTCGAGTGAAGCCGAAAGTTGCCGAGAAGAGCCGAGGACCGGCTCTGTGTATTTCGGCGCCATTTTCAAATCGCGGTCGGCGATTTTGAAGATCTGTCAGCTCAGGATCGCAAGGGATCGGCGTATAACACGCACCCATGATTTTCCCCTGATTTTAAGGGGAAAAAAGTGCGTGTTATATGCCGATAAATACGGTATATATATTTATATGTATTTTTTTTATTTTTTTTCTATGCTGGTCTATTGTGTTTCTATTCTTTCTATTCTTTTCTATTTGAATGCAAAATCATTCTATACGAAATTTGAATTTCCGAAAATGGTTATATAGAAACAGAATAAAATAGAATGAAATCGAATTCTAATAGAAAAGACTAGAACAGAAAAACAATAGAACAGAATAGAAAAAAAAAAAAAAAATATATATATATATATATATATAATGTATATATATATATATATATATATATATATATATATATATATATATATATATATATATATACACACACACATCTTCCGAAATTTCAATTTGGTACAGAATGAATTCAAATAGAAAAGATTAGAATAGAACAGAAAATAATATAAAAGAATATCATAGAAAAACAATAGAACAGAATAGAAAAAAATATAAAATATTCTATTCTAATCTTTTCTATTCGAATTCATTCTGTACCAAATTCCAATTTCGGAAGATGGTTTTATTTATTTTTATATATATATAAAATATTTCTTTCTATTCTGTTCTATTGTTTTTCTATTCTATTCTTTTCTATTAGAATTTGATTTCATTCTATTTCTATATAACTATTTTCTGAAATTCGAATTTTGTATAGAATGAATTTGAATTCAAATAGAAAAGATCAGAATATAATAGAAAATAATAGAAAAACAATAGAACAGAATAGAAAAAAAAATATATATATATATATATATATATATATATATATAAAACCATCTTCCAAAATTCGATTTTCATATAAAATTAATTTGAATAGAAAAGATTAAAATAGAGTAGAAAGAATAGACTAGAAAAACAATAGAACAGAATAGAATAAGATATAATATATATATATTATATTTTATTCTGTTCTGTTCTATTGTTTTTCTAGTCTATTCTTTTCTATTCAAATTCAAATTCATTCTATACGAAATTCGAATTTCAGAAGCCATCTTCCGAAATTCGAATTTCGTATAGAATGAATTCAAATTCGAATAGAAATGTTTAGAATAGAATAAAAAAGAATAGCATAGAAAAACAATGAAACAGAATAGAAAAAAATATATATATTATATTTTATTCTCTTCTGTTCTATTGTTTTTCTATTCTATTTCTATTCTAATCTTTTCTATTCAAATTCGAATTCATTCTATACGAAATTCTAATTTTAGAAGCCATCTTCAGAAATTCGAATTTCGCATAGAATTAATTCAAATTCGAATAGAAAAGTTTAGAATAGAATAGAAAAGAATAGCATAGAAAAACAATGGAACAGAATAGAAAAAAAATATAATATATATATTTAACCATCTTCCAAAATTGGAATTTGGTACAGAATGAATTCGAATTCAAATAGAAAAGCTTAGAATACAATATATTATATTTTTTTTGTATTCTGATCTATTGTTTTTCTATGCTATTCTTTTATACTTTCTATTCTATCCTAATCTTTTCTATTGGAATTCGATTTCATTCTATACGAATTTCAAATTTCGCAAAATGGTTATATATAGTTTACTTTTTCAAATTCAGTTATTGTTTCTTTCGAATTTTATAGTTTTTTTCGAATGTAGTAGAAATTTTTCGAATTTGATAGTTTTTTTCGAATGTGGTAGAATTTTTTCGAATTTGACAGTTTTTTTCGAATGTGTTAGAATTTTTTCGAATTTGATAGTTTTTTTCGAATACGGTCGAATTTTTTCGAATGCGGTCGAATTTTTTCGAATTCGAATACGAAACGAAACGAATTCCGAAAACGAATGTAATAAATGCGAAACGAATTTGACTAAACGAATTAAGTTAAATAACGAATCGAAACGAAACTAAACTAAACACATTTTTTCATCCTGCACATGTCTACTGACATGCATAACATTCCTAATACCCCTCCTCCTCCTCTCCACCATACTTTCTACAGACCGGCAGACTAGATCCTCCTTCTGCACCCCCCTGCACCCTGACATAGGATGTGGAATGTTCTCATGTAAGGTGACTGGATGAGATTTGGGGGTCACACTTGTCTTTGCTGGTATATGGAAGATCACTTGTTGGTAGTAATGGAGGTGAACCCAGCAATGAAGCAGATCTACAGTACACCTCCCATTACTGTTCCCTCCATGGTCCCAAGGTCAGATGTCAAGATCGCTCTTCTCTGTCCCCCCCCCGACAGAGCGCCCCCTTCTGGGACACTTTACATTTTATCTTGTAGCTTTGTGGTCATAAGACCTCCCAAGGCAGTTGTTGGTGACAATTTGTCCAAGAGTGGTCTTTATTGTCCCAGAACCTCACTGCGTCCTTTTACCCCTCCCTTCTCACAAATCTATAAACACTGTGCACCACAAACACTGCACCCCCTCACATTGCTGACTTATGCCGCGTACACACGGTCGGACTTTTCGACTGGACTGGTCTGACGGACTAAAGCCGGCGGACAATCCAATCGTGTGTGGGCTTCACCGGACCTTCAGCGGACTTTTCTAGTCACAAATCTGATGGACTTTAGATTTGGAGCTTGCTTCAAATCTTTACGTCGTAACTCCGCCGGACCCAGAAATCCGCTCGTCTGTATGCTAGTCCGACGGACAAAAACCGACGCTGGGGCAGCTATTGGCTACTGGCTATCAACTTCCATATTTTAGTTAGGTGTACGTCATCATTTACGAATCCATCGGACTTTGGTGTGATCGTATGTAGGCGAGTCTGTTCGTTAGAAAGTCCGTCGGAAGTCCATCGAAAGTATGCTGAAAAGTCCGACCGTGTGTACGCGAATTAAAGGATAAGTTCCCCTACCCACCTAAATCCCAGCCCCCCATGTACCAATATACCATTAATGTGCTTCTTTCTATTTATCTTACACCCTCCTTACCTCAGTGTCCAGCTGGCTGTATAATCACTTCTCCATTACTTCCTGGACACACCTTGGGATGTGACACACCCTGCATCATCTATTTTCCCCCCTACCACCCACCTCGGCAGGTGCACATTTTTCCTATGCAATCAGTAATCACCGTTCTCACTAAATACACAGATATAGATTGTTCATTTGGCAGAGTGTGCAGGAGCTGAGCGATCAGATAACAGCTGATGTGGATAGAGCTGTAATATTGAAATCTAGAAATGTGTGTCCTGGGTTCTGTAAAGCTCACCATACACTATACAATCAGATTCTATAGTGTATGGCCAGCTTTATAGAAGTACATAGGAGGGAGTGGATGGAGTCACTCAGCTGTCAAGCCGCATTCACATCTCTGCGTAGTGGGAACTCATATTCCTGCATGAGGAGTTTTTTGACGTTTTGGAGTGTTTTCATTCATCATACATTGGGTAGACCATTTGTTGGAATGTACTGCCCTATGCGCAACAATCGTCTCAAAGAAGCTCTAGAATTTTTTTGTAGAGTGGAGTGTGGTGCGATTTCACATCGCTTTCTCTGAATGGCTGAGCACCAATCAGATAGACTCTACTGTGTTCTGGGTATGAGACAGGAAGTCTCGGTTTGAACCCGGAACACAGAGCTGTATACTGTATGTAGCCTCAGCCATATACAGCTTGATACCGCACATCCAGCGGCCTCACATGTTGGTGAGGGACATAGTGTGATTGGACCAGCTTGGCTCAAACTATGTAAAGTGTATGAAAATCTGGAGCTCGGCTTTAATGGATAGAAAGCATTCCAGTCATTGTCATAGAATAGGACTGACCTTGCAGAGTGGGGTACACTCCGATTTTTCACCCAACTTCTCGGTCACTGGCTTTGATGGATTGGCTGCTGAAACCCAATTTCTGAGAGACCGAGACATTGAAAATTTGGTTATCACAATCATGCTTAAAGCGGACCTCCACCCAATAGGGGAAATTACACTTGTATGCATCCTCCCCCCTCCACTGACACATTTGGCACTTTTTTTGAGAGAGGGGGGAGCTGGTACCTGGTTTTGACGGGTACCCATTCACTTTCGGCTCAGATCACCACAGTCTGAGCTGGAAGTTCATCCCTCTCTCTTCCCCCGCAGTCTTCTGGGACACATCACAGGTCCCAGAAGACTACAGGACCATTCACAAGGTGCAGAGCAGCTCCAGCATGCGCAGTAGAAAACTGACTGTGAAGGCCGAAAGGCATCACTTCCTGTTACCTAGTTACTAATTCACTCATTTGTATTTTCATTCAATGTTCCTCAAATAGTCACTAATTCAGATCTATCCAAAACATTTAAAATGAAAAGATTTATTAATTGCTCTACAAGCAAAGTGATCTACATGTTGGATTGTCCATGTAAAAAATTCTATATATGGAAAATAAAGCGACAGTTGAACATCCGTATCTGTGAACATCTGAGGGACATCAATGGACCTCCTAGAAAAGATGAAAAAGAGAATCTCTTAGCACACCATTTTAGGAAAATGCATGTGGGGAAAAAACAGATGGCCTGAAAGTGAAGGGGATCTTTTCCCTAAATGTATCCCCTAGGAGAGGAGACTTCAATAAGGTTTTACTATGTAAAGAGAAATACTGGATCTATAATCTCACTACTTTAATACCAAAAGGCCTGAAAACCGGTAAGTACAGTAAGCCCGAGGGGGGACGACCTCTCTGGCTGCTTCTAAAGGCGATCCAGTGGCTTATCAGCAGCTCGGATCACTTTTTGTGAGAAACAGAATTGCTGGCTTCAGCCATAACCCCTGCAAACCACTTCAAAACCACAACGTGTATATATACATATTGTGTTTGGCAAGTGGGGACAATTATTAATGAGCGTTACAGCCAGGTCAGGTGACAATGCATTCCTGCATGATGCCTGAACAAAGATAAAGTCAGCTGACAGGTCACACAATTTCCATATCATCACTTCCTTACCAAGCAAAATGAAAATTTCATAACTCCAATCCTTCTGACATGGGAAGAGATTTGGGTCACACGTTCACCAAGACAGAAAGAGATCATATTCTATTACTTGCTCACAAATCCCCCTTTTCCAGCACTGTCCAGGAGTCCGGATATAAATGTTTTACCAGATGGTATACAGTCCTCACTCTTGTACCAAATTTTTCCCAGTTAAATTTTTACCTGTTAGAGGTGCAATCATGCCAGGGGAACTCTTTTGTTTGACAATCCCTTACCTAATACAAATTCAAAATACTAACAACATCTTACAAAGCCCTCCACAACTCTTCCCCCAGCTACATCACCAACCTTGTCCCAAAATACCAACCAAACCGTTCTCTTCATTCCTCACATGACCTCCTACTCTCTAGCTCCCATGTCACCTCCTCCTATGGTCACCTCGAGGACTTCTTCAGGGCCTCTCCCATCCTCTGGAACTCTCTACCTCAATCTGTCTGACTATCTTCTACTCTGTATTTAGGTAATCCCTGAAATCCCTTATCTTTAACATCTTCACCTTCTTCACCTCCCATAAACTATGGGAAAATATCTGAAGATCGATCAATCCTGATGTACTGACGGGCAATCTCATTTCTTGAGGCCCGAAAATACCAGGACAGTAAAAATATCCCCCAAATGACCCTTTTTTGGAAAGTAGACATTCCAAGGTATTTAGTAATAGGCATGGTGGGTATTAAGTTGTAATTTTTTTGTTACAATATTTTTGATGTTTTTATTGTTTACATCCTGTCCCCAGTACAGTACAGCGTCCTCCATATAACTGGTGTGGAGGTGAACAGGGACACCGACTGGTGACAATATGTAAAAAAAAAAAAAAAAAAGTATTTTTAATAATTTTTTTAAACATTTTTTTTTACATACAGACTGTGACCAAAGCAATATAGTGTCACCACTACTAGTGTTATAGGCGGCACAGTGGTGTAGTGGGTAGCACTCTCGCCGAGCAGTAAAAAAGGGTCACTGGTTCGAATCCCAACCACGACACTACCTGCCTGGAGTTTGCATCTTCTCCGAGTGCCTGCGTGGGTTTCCTCCGGGTGCTCCGCTTTCCTCCTACACTCCAAACACATGCTGGTAGGTTAATTGGCTTCTGTCCAAAATTGGCCCTAGTATATGAATGTGAGTTGGGGACCTTGGATTGTGGGCTCCTTGAGGGTAGGGGCCGATGTGAGTGTGCGATGTGTGGAGCACTGTGTAAATTGACGGCGGTATATGGGTACATTAAATAATAATATAATAGATGAGCATCTTAATGAGACACAATGTACAGGGATAGGGACAATTGTAGACATGCACCCATACTTACTCGGGTTAAACTGGATGGACTGGTGTCTTTATTCAACCTACTAACTGTGTACCATACTAACACTGTACTACTCTGGGGAGGTAATCATGATTTATTTTTTTTTTACACACTATGATTGTTTATAGCAGTGAATTTCATTGCTATAAGCAAGCCTTTTACTGAATGAAATAGATTCATTCAGTGTATATTGTTGTGATTGGCCCTGTCTGTACCATGTGATCACTGTGACCAACCACACAATAACTGTCATGAATAAAAGCCATTCATTGTTCACAATTGTCATGTTATCTACTGTGATTGGTCATAGCGATCACATGGTACCGGCAGTGGGCCACTACACTGATCAGTCATCCACTGGACATAGCGGGTGACAGACTGCTCCAGAGATTGGTCCTGCAGAACCGCACAAGATCTGTTCTCCCAGAACAATATGGCTCCTTTTTGGCCATCATATTACAATAGGCTGAGCGGGAAGAAGTTAATAATAAATGTTAAAAAATGAAGTAACTTTATTGAACTCTTTTTTTTTTTTTTTTTTTTTTTTTTTTTAAGAATTCTGACTTTTATTTTTTTCTGTACAGGTGGACTGAGGAACCAAGTTTTTTGGCATGCTGGTACTCATCAATAAAACAAAGTCACATGGGAAATGATCCATATGGGTGTTATAAGTGACTGAAAGTTTTTATTGCAGTTCACTGGAGGATTCACAAAGGACTCAAGACATATCCATGTTCTAAATATCATAAATGTATTGGATCCTCTTCAACATTGATCCAGCCTCAGAGGACAACAGGAGAGAAGTCATTTCAGTGTTCTGCAAGTGACAATGGCTTTATAGTAAAGTCCAAGTCACATATACATAAGAGGAGTCATTTCAGAAGATATTTCTTGTTTGGAACGCGACAAAGGTTTTACAATGGAGGCAAAACGTATTACACACCAGAAGGTTCACAAAGAAAAGAAACCATTTCAGTGTTCTGAATGTGACAAAACTTTTACAAAAAAGTCAAAACTTATCAGACACCAGAGGGTTCACACTGGAGAGAAGCCGTATCAGTGTTCTGAATGTGGCAAAGCTTTTACACAGAAATCAAATCTTATGGCACACCAGAGAGTTCACACTGGAGAGAAGCCATATCAGTGTTCTGAATGTGGCAAAGCTTTTACAACCAAGGCAGAGCTTACCATACACCAGAGAGTTCACACTGGAGAAAAGCCGTATCAGTGTTCTGAATGTGGCAAAGCTTTTATTGGGAAGGCAAATGTTATCAGACACCAGAGGGTTCACACTGGAGAGAAGTCATATCAGTGTCCTGAATGTGGCAAAGCTTTTACACAGAAATCAAATCTTATCAAACACCAGAGAGTTCACACTGGAGAGAAGCCATATCATTGTTCTGAATGTGGCAGAGCTTTTACATATAAATCAAATCTTATCAAACACCAGAGAGTTCACACTGGAGAGAAGCCATATCAGTGTTCTGAATGTGGCAAAGCTTTTACACAGAAATCAAATCTTATCAAACACCAGGGAGTTCACACTGGAGAGAAGCCATATCAGTGTTCTGAATGTGGCAAAGCTTTTACACAGAAGTCAGATGTTATCAGACACCAGAGGGTTCACACTAGAGAGAAGCCATTTTAATGCTCTGAATGTGACAAAGATTTTACAGTTAATTCTGGGCTAATCTGTCACCAGATGATTCACAAGCTTCAGCAGAGAAGCTTGTAGAGAGGAAACTCTGTAAGAAGGGAGATATTGAAAGATGTTCTGGGTATCCTATTAGTTTCATAGCCCCAATGTTATCCAATAAGCTAGGGAAGAAGTGAAAAGATAAAATGCTACTTTAGAAAAACAAAATCTGGGAGCAAACTGGAATATAATGATCGGATGCACTGACTTTTTCTCCTCATGATTCAAATATTTTTCTTTTTTTATGGAACTTTGACGGAACATGTAATGCATTTTCATCATTCACTAACTGGGCAGTGTTACCAAGTGTTTTCTTCATTGCCAGGTCCTGAGCTAATACATGATCAACACTGCCTCAGTACCAGAGACTAGGATGGGGTCAAGTGGCATCTTTTAATGAGGTTCAGAGGCTTTACAAGAGTCCATTCCAGGTTCTTCTGACTGTTGATACACCATAAGCCAAGTGTCAGAGCTCCAGCTAAGCACACCTTCTCCAAACCTCCGCTCCCATGATAAATGCCTCCTTTCCATATTTTATCTCCTCTCACGGATGACATCTTTGCAGGCAGGTCTGTGACTGGGACACCAGCCAGGGAGAAGTCTCCGTTTGGTGAGAAAGCAATCTCCTAAGCTGCCGCAGGCCTTCCCACACTGGGTTGCTGCTGTTTATGGGATGCATTTAGCAGTACCACTTAAGTTCAGCTGGCTACTTATATTCCATCTGGTTCTGATGAAAGTTTCTGGGATCTCATCAGATGTAGAATGGATGTCCTTGTTATCTTCTTTCTCTGTTTAGCTATTACTCCTCTCCATAGACTATTCACACAGCACACCTACAAGAGATCGGGGCTGAGTGTGTGGTCATATTCCTACCACATCTGGGGACTGAAATTCCTCCAGCTGGGGTTCACTTTAACCTTTTCTCTGCACAACCCCTTTTTGCGTTTTTTGCACACATGTTTAAAATATAATTTTAGCCTTGAAGAAGATGTAAATACCCCAAACATTATATATTTTCTGAAAGCAGATACCCTAAAGAATACAATAGTGGTAGTTTCAATATTTAATGTCACACGATATTACCTCAATGGTCTAGGAAACACAAACTTCATTAAAAAAAAAAAACTAAAGTGAATTTTAGGGCAACAAAATGCAATAAATTACCCACATTTTTGGTAAAATATAAAAAACGAGGTTACGCCAAGTAAATAGATACCCAACTTGCCAAACCTAAAAATATGTGCGCCGTGAAATTGCGACACACTTCAGTAACCCTAATTTTCTATAGGAAACAGTTAAAAAAAAAACTATAGGTATTAGGTTATAGGCTCTAGAATTATTGCTCTCACTCCGGCGTGCGCGGTTATATGTAACGTGTATCGCAATCAACGTTTTCAATCGTAGGCACCCCTGAGGCATTTGTGTACATTTGTATGTGCATATATGTGGAGGTGGGGGCCTCAATTTTTATTTTTTTGGGGGGGGTTTATGTTATTGGGTGTAACTTAATTTTTTGCAAAAAAAAAAAATAAATAGTTTTCCTTTTAATTTTTTCTTTCATCACATAGGGGACAAAAAATCCTGTATGTGATATTTTTTAGGTTACAGGTTCTCTTTAATGAGACTTACAGGGTCTAAAAGACCCCCAATGTCTCCTCTGGGCTCCACTGAATGTTTTGTGATGCAGATCACACTGCAAAACACACACCGAGAGGCTGACCTGGAAGTGACGTCATAGACTTTGCTTTCTGGGTCACAGCAAGAAGGGGAGGAGAGTGGACGTGTGTCCGTTGTTCTCCCCTCCCAGCCCCCGCACTCGCCATGTTGGTCCTGGGAATGCAAAGGAAGGGATCTGGACAGCCGCACTCCAATATAATCACCTTTATTTAATAAAAAGACAGTCCATACAGCAATTATAGGTAGAGGAATCAGATGTAGATAATAACGCTGGTCCTGGGTCTGCAGATGGGTAAGAGGAGCCCAGAAAATATAGCGGGGAAGCGCCAGTTCTGGGGGGTTTGTGACCAATTGGGTGGCAGTTTTCACCTGACCTGTCAGTTTCACACACAATCCCAGTGGTTGCAGCAACAGGATTGTGTGTTAGCCCCCCTGCTGTCAGGTCTGTATGATGTGCGGACCTGGCAGTGAAATGGGTCATGACTCTGAATGGACAGATCTCTTTTTGGTGTAAAGTTTTCAAAGAACATTTCTTATCCCTGGAAATGTTATGATGTTGGCACTAAAGTGTAACAAGTTTTTGTTTTGTTTGGTTGGGTTGTTTTGTGGGAATGCTTTGTGTGTTGTGAGTTCTTCTTTTTTTGTAAATTGGAAAATGAAATAAACAATTTTTGATTGAAAAAAAAAGTGTATCTATGGTCTGATCAATAATTACATAAATGGTGCAATCTGTCATTAACACAGAAGTTTATGTTTTTCTGAGTCTCCTATTGTAACATTTTTATTACCTGTTGATCCTCCTAGTAGATCTGTTTTCTTCTACTTCCTGTAGCTATTTGGCAAAAATGGAAGTTGGATGGGGTTGGGAAAGATCATATAACACTGCCGGGGGTGCTTACAACTGTCAGTTTTCATTCATATGGTGGTTTAAACCTTCATTAACCTGTTGCTGTAACTGGTTTAGAAGTGTTAGCTGAAGTTGAACTTTACTTTTTGTGTGTCTTAAGCCTCATACACACAATCAGACTTTGTACAAACTTTCCCGTGGATTTTTGTACAAAGGGCGTTGGCCGTAAACTAATTAAGCATACACACGGCAGGACTTTTTCAGCAACAGACATGAATGTAGTGACGTTTCAACATCCTGATGACACTTCAAAAAGAGGACGTTCGATTCTCCGGCGCCACTCTTTGGTCAACTTCTGTATTGTTGTCTGATCTTTTGCATTGGTTCTGAGCATGCATGTTTGTAGTTTGTACAAAAGTCAGATGGTTTTGTGTACACATGATTGAACTTTGCTCCATCGGACTTTTGTTGCCAGAAAGTTTGTCCGTTCGCACAGCCAACAAAAGTCTGATGAAAAACGAAAAAGTTTGTCTGATGGAGCGTACACACGGTCGGATGTTGCCTTTAAAAACAGCTACCGTATTTATTGGCGTATAACACGCACTTTTTTCCCCTTAAAATCAGGGGAAAATCGTGGGTGTGTGTTATACGCCGATCCCCCGCCGATTGTGAGCCTTTTGGCATCTCTCGGCCGCTCTCGGCCATTCTCGGCGGCTTTTGGCCGTTCTCAGCGGCTCTCGCCCGCTTTGGCGGCTTTCAGCCATTCTCGGTGGCTCTCACAGTCCTGCGTGAGCTGGCGAAAGCCGAGTGAAACTGAAATCCGCCGAGAATGGCCTAAAGCTGCCGAGAGCGGAGGCGCCATTTTTAAATGCCAGATGTCTGCAAACGACACAGGGCAAGGCTGCAATCGGCTGCAGACCACTGATGGACACTGACAAGGCTGCAATGGGGGACAAGGCTGCAATGGGGGACAAGGCTACAGATGGACACTGATAAGGCTGCATTGATGGGCATTTAAATGTAAGTTTTTTTTCCTTAAACTTCCCTGCTAAAAGTTTTTTCCTTAAAATTCCCTCCTAAACTTGGGGTGCGTGTTATACGCCGGCACGTGTTATACACTGATAAATACGGGTAATTTGCATGTTTGTTGTCAAAAAGTCTGATCGTGTGTACCGGCCATCTACTTATCATCTATCTAAAGACCCATACACACGATTGGAATTTTTGACAACAAACATGCAAATTAGCTGTTTTAAGGCAACATCCGACCGTGTGTACACTCCATTGGACAAAGTTTTTCGGTTTTCAGGGGACAAATGGTGGCTGTGCGAACAGACAAACTTGGCGGCAACAAAAGTCTGACATCGGCAAGTTCGATTGTGTGTACACAAAACCATCAGACTTTTGTGCAAACTACACACATGCATGCTCAGAACCAATGCAAAAGATCAGACAACAATACAGAAGTTGACCAAAGGGTGGCGCCGGAGAATGGAACGTCCTCTTTTGAAGTGTCGTCAGTACGTTGAAACGTCACTACGTTTGTGTTTGTTGCCTGAAAAGTCATGCCATGTGTATGCTTAAAGCCTCACACACACAATCGGACTTTGTACAAACTTTCCCGTGGATTTTTGTACAAAGTGCTTTGGCCGTAAACTAATTAAGCATACACACAGCAGGACTTTTTCAGCCAACTTTCACCGAATCACGTGGTTTTTCAGCTCTTTACCGCCACCCTTTGGTCAACTTCTGTAATGTTGTCTGATCTTTTGCATTGGTTCTGAGCATGCGTGTTTGTACTTTGGAATAAAGTCCTATGGACTTGTGTACACACGATAGGATTTTGCACCATAGGACTTTTGTTCTCAGAAAATGTGTCTGTTTGCACAGCCAGCATTTGTCCGATGAAAACCGAAAAAGTTTATCCGATGGTACGTACACACGGTAGGATGTTGCCTTAAAACAGTTAATTTGCATGTTTGTTGTCAAAAAGTCCTATCGTGTGTATGGGGCTTAAGACTTCCCTGTACAGGGTGATAACACTGCTGTGTAATGTTACTGCAGAATGATGAGGGTTGTCATCCTGTTACAGAAGGTGGGAAAATAACAGATCTACAGACAGGATAACAGGTGATAAAACGATGTTGCGGAGGGAACTCTGGGAATTCTAATGACAAATTACATTACACATTAAGTTAGAAGACTTCCTGCTGTTGGTCTTATGTTTGAATTGTCTTCTGATATTTACTGTCCTGCTGTAAAAGGTGTAAATGATTGCCCACATGTTTCCTGTAGTATCGGGGACTACAAACTCATATTAGGAATATTAGGATGGGTACCTACTCAAGGGGGGTCACCTTTTTGGATTTGGGAGAAACATTTCACATGGATTCTTAAATTCCATTAATGACACCAACAAGGGGATCTCACTTACTTCACCAACAATAGGAGAGCCAATCACAGGCCAGTAACATTTTATGGTTTCTCAATGTAATTGCAGAACGTTTAATTCCCATTGGTCCAATAGATTCCTAGTCCTTCCAGATAACATTTCCTTGTGTGGAAGGAGCCCCTAAAATGTCTTCCCTTCAATCCCACCCATAGCTGTACTTTAGGTGATGTTGCTCCTCCCATATCTGTAAGGGAAAGCCTCAATTTCTCCCAATACTCCCCTGGCCTTCCAGTGAGAAGAAACATTTTCTCTGGAGTGGATATGTTTTATGCAGTGAGCCCTTCATAGACGGGATGGGGAATCAAAGTCATCTAAGATAAGTAAGATGAACCCGTGTACTGGAGTCATGGATCAGATAACCAATGAGACCATTGATGTTATAGCAGAACTGACAGCAGAAGTGTCTCCATCACCTAAGGTGGTGTCACAGAACTGCATGGCTGCTGACTATCTCTCGGAAGCTCAAGGTGGAGTCTACAAACTGGTGTCACATAGAGAGTGTTGTACATTTATCTTATATCATGAGTAGGGATGAGCCTGATGTTTGAATCGAATGTAAGTTTGACTCAAACATCGGGCGCTCGCCTATTCCCCGAACAGCGAACAATATGCGGTGTTCGCTGCAAATCCGAAAGCCGCGGAACACCGTTAAAAAGTCTATGGGACACTAACATGAAAAAACAAAAGTGCTAATTTTAAAGGCTTATATGCAAGTTATTGTCATAAAAAGTGTTTGGGGACCGGGGTCCTGCCCCAGGGGACATGTATCAATGCAAAAAAACAGACTTTTTTCGGAAGCAGTGATTTTAATAATACTTACCGTATATACTCGAGTATAAGTCGTTCCGAGTATAAGTCGAGGCCCTAATTTACCACAAAAAAATGGGAAAAACGTATTGACCCGAGTATAAGACGAGGGTGAGAAATGCACAGCTACTGTAAGTGGAAAAGAGGGTCAACAATGCCCATTTGCAGCATCAATGTGCCCATTTGCAGCCTCACTGTGCCCATTTGCAGCCATAGGTCCCCCGAACTTCAAACTCGGTAGTTAAGGGTTCCTAGATGCCCCCTAGCTGCAGCCAAAATTTGGGGTCTCTGAACCCAAAGGGTCCCAAAATGACATTGCTGCAGATGGAAACTGTTGACTGAATTTGGGGCCCCGTATCTTTGGGCCACTTAGTGCTAAGAACCCCAAATTTGGGGTGCAAACCCATTGGAACTCGCCCCATAAAATATCCAAATGTGGGGTTCCTAGCACTAAGCGGCCCTGAGATACGGGACCCCAAAATCGGTTCAGAAAATGTCAAGCACTTTTCTGCAGCAGAGAATGACATTTGGCCCTGAGATACGGGGCCCCAAAGTTGGTTCGGAAAATTAAATTTTTTGCTGCAGAAAAGTGCTTGACTCAAGTATAAGTCGAGGGGGGCATTTTCAGCACCATAAAATGTGCTGAAAAACTCGACTTATACTCGAGTATATACGGTAACCACTTCCCGACTGCCTCACACAGATATACTGCAGCAGAAAAGCACGTACAGACAGATTAACGTACCTGTACATTGCCCTTTAAGAGGCAGCTTGCGGGCGTGCCTGGAGCTTCGTAAGCGGGATCGCGGGTACCGCAGACTCGATGTCCGTGGGGATACCCGCGATCGTCTCACGGAGGGGAAGAACGGGGAAATGCTGATGTAAACAAGCATTTCCCCATTCTACCTAATGAGACTGTCACTGATAAGCGCTCCCTGTAATCGGGAGCGATGATCAGTGTCATGTCACACACTCCCTAGGACACACTTAACCCCTACAGCGCCACCTAGTGGTTAACCCCTTCACTGCCAGTGACATTTTTATAGTATTCAATGCAATTTTTTAGAATTGATCGCTGTAATAATGCCAATGGTCCCAAAAATGTGTCAAAATTGTACGATGTGTCCGCCATAAAGTCGCAGTCACAATAAAAATCACTAAGCGCCGCCATTACTAGTAAACAAAAAAATTAATAAAACTATCCCCTATTTTGTAGACGCCATAACTTTTGCGCAAACCAAACACTTTTTTTGATTTTTTTTAACCAAAACTTTGTAGAAGAATATGGATCTGCCTAAACTGAGGAAAAATTTTTTTTTTTAATATATTTTTTGTGGATATTTATTATAGCAAAAAGTAAAAAATATTGCTTTTTTTTCTAAATTGTTGTTCTTTTTTTGTTCATAGCGCAAAGACAAAAACCGCAGAAGTGATCAAATACCACCAAAAGAAAGCTCTATTTGTGGGAAAAAAAGGACGTCAATTTTGTTCAGGAGCCTTGTCGCTCGACCGCGCAATTGTCAGGTCAAGCGGCACAGTGCCGAATCACAAAAAGTGCTCTGGTCTTTGGCCAGCTAAATGGTCCGGGGCTTAAGTGGTTAAAGTGAAACAATAAAAATGAAAAATTCCTTTAAATATTGTTCCTGGGGGGTGTCTATAGTATTCCTGTAAAGTGGCGCCTTTTTCCTGTGTTTAGCACAATACCACAGCAAAATTACATTTCTAAAGGAAAAAAGTCATTTAAAACTGATCTCGGCTGTAATGAACTGTCGGGTCTCGGCAATATAGAAAAAACACATTGAAAAAAATGGCATGCCCCCCCAGTCCATTATCAGGCTCTTTTGGGTTTACTCTAAATATTAAGGGGAACCCCAAACCCCCCAAAAATATATATATGTGGGGGTCCCCCCAAAACCCATACCAGACCCTTCAAGTCTGGTATGAATTTTAAGGGGAACCCTGTGCCAAAATGAAATAAAATGGCATAGGGATACCCCCAAAATCCATACCAGACCCTTATCTGAGCACGCAACCTGGCAGGCCGCAAGAAAAGAGGGGGACGAGAGCGCCCCCCCCCTCCTGAACTGTACCAGGCCACATGCCCTCAACATGGAAAGGGGGCTCCATTCATAAACTGAAGCATCGTGAACACTGTCCATTCAGAAAAGGTTCGCTCTCCATCCTGAAAGATCTGGGGGGGACCAGAGTGTGCATGGAGGGGGAGCGGACCGGAGGAGGACGGGGGGAACGGAGGAGCACACAGAAGGGGGGAAGGGAGGAACACAGAGGGGAGCCGGAGAAGGATACAGGGGGCACTCAGAAACAATCGGTGTGCAGGCTGGGGAAGTTATAATCACAGATCTCCCTGTGTGCTTCTCCTTATGACATGGACATTCACTGTATTGTTCATTTAAGCACAAGAGGCTCTATTTTATTCTCGCTGTTGAAATGTGTTCTGTAACCTTCACCTAACACACAGACACATCTTCTACTAGAAGCTCTCTCTGTCTCTACTCCCCCCTCCTCAAGGTTTTAGGCCCCTTTCACACGATCGGACCGTTCAGGTCCGCCTGTCAGTTTTGACGGCGGACATGAACGGGTGCTCCATGTTAGCCTATGGAGCTACGGATGTTAGCGGAGACATGTCCGCTGACATCTGACCCGGTCCGATCCGCTAAAAGCAGACGGATGGCCCTACGTCCAGGTCCATCGCTGGCGGATCGGATGAGATCTGATGAAAATGGACATGCTGTCCGTTTTCATCCGATCCCTCCATAGGCGGCAGCGGTGCCTGACAAGCCCCTCCCCGCTCAGTGAGCAGAGAGGGACCTGTCATCTGCCAGCTCAGCGGAGATCAACGGACAGATCTCCCGCTGAGCTGGCGGACCGAGGCGGACTCCGTGGAAGCGGATTCCGCCTCGTGTGAAAGGGGCCTTGCAATTGTTCTTTTTGCTAGCTTTTAATAATATATTTCTATTTAATAACATCTCACACCACCCCTTTCTTATCTATGTATAAAATAACATGTAATAATACATTTTGGCACGGAACGGACATTTTACACACAGTGATTGCGTCCTGTGAATCTCTTCCTCCAGCTGCAGTTTTATCTTCTGTTTTTAGAGTCCCAATCAGAAATAATTCCAGAACAATATTGATATCCAAGTCATTTTCTAATGATTTTATGTTTGTAAAAAAGAATCTTTATCTTTTATAATAAAGACATTAAGTATAATTTTTGTCCATATGTCCCTTACTGTTACCATTAAAGTCCATCATATCAGTTCTATCTCCTAAAATCTCACAAGAGTTATTGATTGGCATTGTCACTCTCAGAATAAAGACTGGACGATTGAAAATGCTTCCCCTCCCACTTACATTTCTACTGTGCATACAGAAATCTTTGTATCCATCTTCACTAAAGCCCCACCCCTTTACTGGTACCACCTTACAAGTATTTCACACAATTTCACTCAACTACAAGTCGGCCTGAATTCCTGGCCCCCCTCACTCCGATAGCAAACAATCTGGAATTTATTCCGGGTATGCAAAAAAAATGTGATTCCCCCCACTGAAAACAGTTCTCCACATTTGGTGTCTCATTGTCTACAATCAGGGCTGATAAATCCAGAGAAGAATAGCAAAATATGTTAGTCCTGGTTCACACCGGAGCGTTTTGACATGCGATTTGCATGTCAAATCGGTGGGAATTGCTGTCAATGGCACCGTCCTAATCGGTGTGATGCCACGTCTGAGGCGCCACACCGATTTTCAAAAAGTCGTTTCTGTACTTTCAAAAAGTAGTTTCTGTACTACTTTTTCAGATTTCGGGCTGCGATTTACATTGACATCTATGCAGAAACCTCCACAGATATCTCTGTAATCGCGGCCGAAATCAGGACTGACATGCGGGAGTGAAATCGTTCAGCTGAACCCGCACAGCTTCATTCCCGCAGCTCAATGTGAACCGGGGCTGATGGTCAGTTTCTCCCCCAATGGACATACCTACAATTACACAATTATCTTAATAATCATAAAGTACCGTATATACTTGAGTATAGGCCGACCCGAATATAAGCCGAGGCACCTAATTTTACCACAAAAAACTGGGAAAATGTATTGACTTGAGTATAAGCCTAGGGTGGGAAAATGCAGAAGCTACTGGGTAAACATCTGCAGCCTCACTGTGCCCATCTGCAGCCTCACTGTGCCCATTTGCAGCCATAATGAAAAGGAAACAGTAGATGGCGCCAGATCAATATGTGCAATAAAAATGCCAAGAGATATATAAAGAAGGGGGAAACAAAGTTCTGATGTAAAGTCAATAAGAGTTCCAAAGTACACTAGCGGCTGCAACCCTGAGAGTGGAAGCACAACTCTAGGAGACAAAAATAAGAAAAGACAAGGTGTGCCAGACTAAGTGTAGTATTAATTTATAGTATGGAAGATGGAGACCAGGGATCGGTCTTAGGGTACATCTGAGGAAACAGCGGAGGCTGTGAAATGCGTCATCTGATTGGCTGCTTGTGATACGTCACTTCCGGTCATCGTAGCTTGCGTTCCATGCCATGCTGACACGCACTTCCGGTTCTGGTCCCTGGTCTCCATCTTCCATACCATAGGAAACCGCAGCGCTCTGGATCATTACATCCTCCGAGGCTTGATTACCATCACAGCGGCTTCTTTTACCATCTGGATCCTGGACTTTGGACACAGTCAGCCTTCCATCATGTGGACTGCACCTCTGACCGCCTGATGACCTCGCTCTTGCACCCTGGATCCCCCCTTTTATTTTCTTGATATCACTGGTCCTTTGTAAGTAATCATTTGGCTTTCTTTTTATTAAATTAATTTTAATACTACACTTGGTCTGGCGCACCTTGTCTTTTCTTATTTTTCTGCCCATTTGCAGCCTCATTGTGCCCATCTTCAGCCGTACCTTTGATTACTAAAACAGCGGGTGTCCATTGTAACAAAGCACCGCCTCCGCCGCGTCCGTGATAGATGGAACACTGATACAGTTTCCCAGCATTGTATTAGTGTTCCTCTATCACAGACGAGGAGGAGGCGGGGCTTTGTTACAATGGACGGCCGCACAGACTGCATAACACAGCGGGAGACACCCGCTGTTTTAGTAATCAAAGGTACGGCTGCTGTACGGCTCACTCCAGTATAAGCCGAGAGGGGGGTTTTCAGCCTAAAAAATGGGCTGAAAAACTCAGCTTATACTTAAGTATATATACGGTAAACCTCTTTTCTCTTAGGCTCCGACACAAGTTGAAACTTTATGTATTAATGCCACTAAAATGAAAGAAAAAAACGACTTTAACATACATGTGACTTCAAGTTTCTTTAAGCACGCAAACTATTCACTTTAAAGTGCTTGTAAACCCTTTACAGACCACTTTTTACTACAGTTAAGTCTATAATAAGGTTTACCTGTAGCTACCCTGGATATCTCCTAAACCTGCACGGTTCAAGAAATATCCCCAGTATCAGCATGTGCCAACGTCATCGGCAACATGATCACTGAAGAAACGGCTCGTTCGTGCCGTTGCTTCAGCTGACGCGCCATTACCCAGCGTGAGAGTGACATCATCGCGGCTCCGGCCAATCACAATGCGATACCCGGATATAACTCCGGGAGACATGTCGCCGGGCAGAGCAGTGTGCTGGGAGCGCTGCGGGGGCTTCGATCTAAGATGAGTATTTGATAATGAGCTAGTATGCTATGCACATGGCTTTGCCTTGCAGTTTTTTTTTGTGGGTTTACAACCACTTTAGCCACCTCATTACCGGGAACTTACACCCCCTTCCTGCCCAGTCCATTTTACAGCTTTCAGCGCTGTCACACTTTGAATGACAATTGCACCGTCATGCTACACTGTAACCATGTGAAATTTTTATCATTTTCTTCACTCAAATAGAGCTTTTCTTTTGGTGATATTTAATCACTGCTGGGTTTTTTATCTTTTCCTAAAAAAAAAAAAAAAAAACTGAAAATTTTGAAAAAAAAAAGTTTTTCTTAGTTTTTGTCAATAAATAAGGAGGCGGCACTGATGAGGCGCCACTTATGGGCACTGATTAGGTGGCACTGATGAGGAGGCAAGAATGTGACACACTTATGGACACTGAGCACTGATAGGCGGCACTGGTGGGCACTAATGAGTGGCATTGGTAGGCACTGATGGGTGGCACTGATAGCCGGCATTGATGGGCAGCAGTGATGGGCATTGAGGGGCAGAACTGATAGCCAGCACTGACTGGCATCACTAATAGGCACTGATTGCTGGCAATGGTGGGCACTCTTTTCCGGCACTGGTAATTACTTGAGGCCCTGTGATGTACGATAAAGAAATATATATATATATATATATATATATATATATATATATATATATATATATATATATATATATATATATATATGCAGCTTCCAGTCAGTGTAGCCTAGATCTACATTCTAGAGTGCATTCTGTGGGGTACTATTTCTAATCTACTTCAGGCAGTGTATATATATTTATGGTTAAAGCCTTATGGCTGATATGGATATGAACAAGATAGACTTACCATGAGACTTTACAACATGAAATGGACCTGAAGTGTGCCCTGGTCTGATGCACGGTGTACCAAAATAAGGGGGCATACCCAAGATTAGAAATTAATATTTAGAATATTTTGTGAAGAGAAATGATTTTGAGAAATGCCCTGAAAAGGAGATGGGAGGGTGGGTATCGCGCACAGGAAACTCACAAGGACCACAGGTGGGCGGGCTGGTTAAATACCCCCTGGGCTCCTCCCATATGTTCAGGCCACCATATATATATTATATCTCTAACTCTGCAGCATCCAGTGTAGCGTATATCTACAGTGCATTCCATGGTGTACAGTTTCTACTACTTTTCTTGTGCTGTACACAGCACACAATACAGTGTAGTGTGGTGTTACCAAACAAAAAATACATCATGTCCGGAAGGCCACCAAGGAGAGGCAGATGCTCACAGGCCACTAAAAGAGGGCAGGCAGGCTCTGTGTCTACAGTCAACAGTGCTGGTCGTGGACACGGTGCATCCTCAGCACCTGGCCATGGGGCACGCTTGTCCTTTTTTCCTGCTGCTGTCCATTTTATTGAGCCAAAACATGCAGAAGAGTTGTTGGAGTGGATAACAAAGCTGTCCTCATCCTCCTCATCCTCCGTCACCCAGGCTCAGAGTAGTTTGCCTTCCAATGCATCTGCCAAAGTGGTCTATTCCACCAGCTCCTTGTCCACAGTCACTCCTTCCGTAGCCCCACCATCATGCATGGAGGAGTCAATATAAATGAGTGCAGCGCTAAGGTTGAAACAAACATGTATGAATGAATAAATATGACATTAAACATAAATACAACAAAAACAGAAAAACTCATGCATGGTGAAATGTGAGTCAAATTAAGAAAAAGTGAGATTTTTGAAAAAATGTGCTAGTATTGTGACTGCACCACAAATAAAAAAATTAAAGGTAAAAGTGATATTCAAATAAACAAGGAATCATACATAATAAAATGTGAATCCAACTTGTAAAAAGTGAGACTTGATGTGAAAATGTGCTAGTATGATAGCTGCACTAAATAGAATCCAAAAAAAAAAAAATTATAAAGTCCAAAAAAAGTCCAATTAAATGTGTAGTCCCATTAAATATATGGGAGATTTCAACCACCGGTGTAAACCTTGAAAGAGTGAACAGAGATGTCGCCACCACACACACTGAGGCTTACCTGATCTTGTTGACTTGGCAGGGCTTATACCACCCAAGTCTGCAATGCTTATTAAGTTGTTAGGTTGAACACCTCTAGTGGGAACAACAGGTCCTGGATCTGTGTCAATCAATCAGCCTCGGACTGTCGCTGTATGGAGAAGCCCCGACTTATGTGATAAGATTGTTATTTTCCTCACCTCCTCCTATTATCCAAAACAGAACAAGCGTCGTGTCTGCATGGTCTAGCATGCATATTCGAACAAACTTTTTGGCATGTTCAGATGTTCTGGTGTGAACCGAATCGGAGGGTGTTCAGCTCATTACTAATTAACAGTAAAAATACAATATCGGAGCACATTGCACATTAAAGGAGTTGTAAAGGTAGAAGGTTTTTTTATCTTAATACATTCTATGCATTAAGATAAAAGCCTTCTGTGTGTAGCAGCCTCCCCCCCCCCCCCCATCACCAACCTGAGCCCCTTCTCTCTCCAGTGATGTCCATGATCCCTTCAGCCATCCAGTACACTCCTCCTGATTGGCTGAGGCAGAGCAGCAGTGCCATTGGCTCCTGTCAATATAAGACACTAAGCCAAACAGAGAAGAGAGGGGGAGGGCCAGGTTGGGGCTCTGTGTCTGAATGGATACAAGGAGCCCTGACTTGGCTTGGGTGCCCCCTGTAGCAAGCTGCTGGCTGAGGGGGCACGCAAAAGGAGGGAGGGACTAGGAGCAGCAAAGAGGGACCAGAGAAGAGGGGGATCCAGGCTGCTCTGTGCAAAACCAACTGCACAGAGTATAACATGTATGTTTTAATTTTTTATTTTTTTTTAAAGAGCCTTTACAAATCACTTTAAAAGATGAGGATGGGAAGATGGGTACAGATGACAGAAAGAAGGCAACTGTACTTAATGCCTTCTTCTCCACAGTTTTTACGTAGGAAAAATAAGGGTTTACTGACAGCGATGTAGTGTTAGTAACACAACACATGACATACCCACGTGGCTAACGGAGGCCGGAGTCAATTAACAAAAAATAAAATATATATATATATATATATATATATATATATATATATATATATATATATTTATATTTATATTTATATATATATATATATATATATATATATTATTTTTCACAGCGCCTACAGGATAGATATATAAATCAAGTGACAAAACCTAATTAATGTAACTTTACAATGATACTTACAACATAAGAGAAATAATTATTAATAAAAATATACAAAGGCGGTCAAAAAAGTGATAAGTGCTCCAAGGTGCTCCAAAAAAAGTGCAAATGTTCTCCAAAAAAGATGACTGGTGCTGCGTGCCACACTCCCCTTTGTGACCCCACTCACCAGAGATCATAGACCACCAGCTTCATAGTCTGGGGTCAAACAGGCAATGATCAATCAGATCTGGTATAAGCCGGATAATTGGGTGCAGTAAAATCCTCTAGAAATATATTCTGGGGCTTGCGGAGTAGGTAACCAAGTTTAAACGTTGTGGAGAGAAGAAAAGGATGGATAGTGAAGTACTGTATGATTATATAAAATCACGATTCTCAGGCGTCACTTACATACGAGTGATGAAAACAGGCATCAGTACAACCAGGAAACACTTTTTTTTTTTTCCACTTTCGGAGTCAATGAAAGTTTTAATAAACGTATCACAAATACAGTAAATTACCAGGACCAGATGACTTACACCCGAGAGTCCTCAGAGAACTCAGTCAAGTTATAGCCAGGCCAATATTCCTGATTTTTGTGGACAACATACTGACAGGATTGGTACCAGCTGATTGGAGAAAAGATAATGTGGTACCAATATTCAAAAAAGAGCAATTCCTGGGAATTACAGCCCAGTCAGCCTAACATCAATAGTGGGTAAATTATTGGAGGGGATGATTAGGGACTATATCCAAAGTTTTACTGAGGAGAAGAACATCATTAGTGGTAACAAGCATGGGTTTATGGGAGGACGTTCCTGCCAGACCAATCTGCAAACATTCTACAAGGAAGTAAGCAACCATCTAGATAGGAGGAGGCCTATAGATGTGGTGTATCTGGACTTTGAAAAAGCATTTGATAAAGTCCCCTATAAACGCTTAATTTACAAGATGAGGTCTGCAGGCTTGGACCATAGGGTTTGTGCTTGGGTAAAAAAAATGGTTACAGCGGCGTGTCCAAAGGGTAGTGATAAATAACATGTACTCAGACTGGTCTGGAGTAGTGAGTGGGGTACCTCAAGATTCTGTCCTATTCAACATATTCATAAATTATATAGCGTATGGGATAACTAGTTCAGTCTCAGTTTTTGCGGATGACACAATGATAAGCAGAGTAATAAACTTGCACAGGACATAGAAATTTTGCAGAATGACCTGAGCATAATAAAAGAGTGGGCAAACAAATAGAAAATAAAGTTTAATGTGGAGAAATTTAAAAGTAATGCATTTGGGGTCAAACAAAAAAAAATTAAAAATATACACAATGTGGAGAACAGATGGGAGAATGAAGGATGGAGAAGGATCTAGGGAAGCCAATAGATAATAGATTGAGCAACAACATACAGTGCCAAGCTGCAGCTACCAAAGCGGGCAGGATATTAGCATGCATTAAAAAAAGGATATACTCCAGACACAAAACTATAATTCTGACATTTAATACAACTCTGGTAAGGCCTCATCTGGAGTTTTTTTCAGTTCTGGTCACCAGTCCTCAGAAGGGATGTGCTGGAGCTGAAGAGAGTCCAAAGAAGGGAAACAAAACTAATAAGGGGACTGGAGGACCTCAATTATGAGGAACGGCTGCAAACACTAAATTTATTCTCTCTGGAGAAAAGACGTTTGAGAGGGGACATGGATAGCGATCTACAAATATCACAATGGGGATCCCAGCATAAGAAATTAACTATTCAGTCCTAGGGAGCCTAAAAGGACATGGGGGCACACAATGAAACTGGAGGAGAAGCAATTGAACCCTAAACTGTTAGGGCAATAAGGATGTGGAACTCTCTCCCACAATTGGTGGTGGCTACGGGGAGTATGGATATTTTTGAAAGGCTCTTAGATGTACATCTTAAAAGGACACAACATACAGGGATATGGGAAATCATTATAAACACAAGTTGAATCGGATGGACTATTGTCTTTTTTCAGCCTTTTTGACATCTTCCCTAGCTTGTGGGATAACATTGGGACAATGAAACTAATGGGACACTCATAACTCCTCTAATATTACTCCTTCTTACAGAGTTTCCTCTCGGCAGCTGAAGCTTGTGAATCCTCTGGTGATAGATTAGCCCTGCATTAACTGTAAAATATTTGTCACATTCTGAACATTAAAATGGCTTTTCTCCAATGTGAACCCTCTGGTGAGTGTTAAGAGCTGACTGATGTGTAAAAGCTTTGCCACATTCAGAACACTGATGTGGCTTCTCTCCAGTGTGAATCCTCTGGTGTATGATAAGATTTGTCTTTTGTGTAAACATTCTGCCACATTCAGAACACTGGTATGGTTTTTCTCCAGTGTGAACTCTCTGGTGTGTGATAAGCTCTTCCCTTGGTTGTAAAAGCTTTGTCACATTCAGAACACTGATATGGCTTCTCTCCAGTGTGAATCCTCTGGTGTATGATAAGATTTGCCTTCTGTTTAAACGTTTTGTCACATTCTGAACACTGATATGGCTTCTCTCCAGTGTGAACCTTCTGGTGTGTGATACATTTTGCCTCCATTGTAAAACCTTTATCACATTCAAAACAAGAAATATCTTCTGAAATGACTCCTCTTATGTATACATGGGTTGGACTTTACTGTAAAGCCATTGTCACTTACAGAACAATCAAATTACTTTTCTCATGTTGTCCTCTGAGGCTGGATTAATGTTGAAGAGGATCCAAAGCATTTATGACGTTTAGAA
Source organism: Aquarana catesbeiana (assembly GCF_042186555.1). Classification (NCBI taxonomy): domain Eukaryota; kingdom Metazoa; phylum Chordata; class Amphibia; order Anura; family Ranidae; genus Aquarana; species Aquarana catesbeiana. Next base: position 8,164,369 of record NC_133325.1, read on the forward strand.
CATTGATATATGGCTCATTTGCCATGTGACTTCCTTTTATTGATGACCAACATGACCAAAATCTTGGTTCCTCAATTCACCTGTACAGAAAAAAAAAATAGAAGTCAGAATTCTATAAAAAGAGTTCATTAAATTTTGCACATCTATTAGATTATAGTGCAGCACTACTTCTATTTTACATTTATTTTTTGGTTCTGACATTACCTTCAGTGTTGCAGCTTTATTTTAAAATTTGCACATTATTAGTAGCGCGGGAATACCATTTTATTGTATCGCCAGGAATTTGATGTATATTGATCTTTTTATATTGCCTCTTCCATTTAAATCTTCCGTTTAGCACTTTTGCACCTTATTTTGCACATCTATTAGATTATAGCGCAGCACTACTTCTATTTTACAAGAGTTCAATAAAGTTGCTTCCCTTTTTACCATTTATTATTAACTGCTTCCCACCCGGCCTATTGTAATATGACGGCCAAACAGGAGCCATATTGTTCTGGAAAGATGTCATATGATGTTCCCAGAACGTATCTCGCACGACCCCGCAGGGCCAAACTCTGACGCAGTTTGTCACCCGCTGATGACTGATCAATGTACCGGCCCACTGCCAGTACCATGTGATTTCTGTCTCCAATCACAGCAGATAACATGACAATTGTAAAAAATGTATGGCTTTGATTCATGCCATTCATTGTGTACAACTGTGTTACCCGCGGTGATTGGTCACTGTTAGGTACCTGGTATTAGAGCCCGACTGATGGGAGAAGACCCCTCATACAACTCTGGTTCAAGAGCCACTGGAGTGGGAACAGTGGTCTCGAGAGCACAGTGGGGTAGGAGTGCCTTGGAAGTTGCAGCATCAGGAACTGAAGCAGGAAGGAGATCCCTCAGGGGTGGCTGGAACTGCAGAGATGGCTGTGGCAGTAGCAGGTCAGCGACCTGAGAAGCTGGTAGATGCAAGGCAGCTGCAGCTGGAACTGACAGGACAAACCAGAAGATGCGGCACACACACACTGGATAAGGCAGCAGAGAGGTTAGGCAAGCCGGGTCAAATGGGTAATCAGGCAGGCAGATTCAGCAGGCTAAACACAGGGTCAGATAACAGGCAGAGGTTCAGCAACAGGTATCAAGCAGAAGTCCATAAGCAGTAGTCAGGCAAGCCGGGGTCGGATTGAGAGCAGGGAAGGTCAAACAGGAGGCGGGTCAGTGAGCAGGAACAGCAAGCAGGTTTCAGCTACAGAGCTGCAGATGAAACAGCGCTGCATGAGTGCAGCTGCAATCCTTTTAAAGCCCTCTTGGTGCCAACCGGCGCTAGCGCGAATGGGCCTGCTGTGCGTGCATGCGCATCTGCCACGCACTCGCCTGAGAGGCGCACTGGAGCACACAGGGAAACAGGCGCTGGTGTTTGATCCGGCCAGAGGCGCGCACGCATGTTCGCCTGTACAGTGGTGGCAGGCCCCTGACAGTCACAATGATCACATGGTACAGATAGGGCCAATCATGGCCCATCTGTACCATGTGAGCTAATCTCAACAATACATAGTGAATTTATCCATTTCGTACAGTAAAAATGCTTGCTTATAGCAATGAAATTCACTACTATAAACAATCATAGTGTGTAAAAAAATATATATATCCTGATTACCTCCCCAGAGTGGTAACACTGTATTGTTATAGGCACTGTATGTAAAAAAATAAAAACCGCTGTACTGCAGTGGTGACAGCATGTAAAAAATAAAATGATTTCTTAATTTTCCTAAATATTGTGACAAGAACTACAACTTCATAAAACACGCCCTGCCTCTTTCTAAATACCTTGGACTGTCTACTTTTCTCTAAAAGGGGTCATTTGGGGGGAAATTTATATTGTTCTGACATTTTAGGGCCTTAAGAAATGAGATTGGCCATCAGAGCATCAGGATTGATCGATTTTTAGGTATATCCCATAGTTTGTGGACTCTATGACTTTCCTACAGACTAAATAATATTCACTGATTTGGGTTATTTTCACCAAAGAAATAGATGAGAATACATTTTGGCCTAAATATATGAAGAAAGATCATTTATATGCAATATTTGGAGCATTCTATTGAGGTCTGGTCACCAACCCTCAGGAAGGATGTGCTGGAACTTGAGAGAGTCCAGAAAATGACGACTAAGCAAATAAAGGGGCTGGAAGATCTCAGTTACGGGGAAAGACTACAAATATTAAACTTTTTCTCCCTGGAGAAGAGACACTTGAGAGGAGATATGATAGCAATATACAAATACCTCAATGGTGAGCTCAGTATAGGGTGGAAACCTTTCAGTTTCAGTGAGTATAAGAAGACACGGGGCCACTCAATGAGATTGGAGGAGAAGTAGTTTAACCACAAACTGTGTAGGGGTTTTTGCACTGTCAAGGCAGTTAGGACGTGGAACTCACTTCCACAATCGATGGCGTCAGCAGGAAGTATTGATAGCTTCAAAAAACTCTTACATGGGCACATTATACAGGGATATGGGATATGATTTTTGGCATAAACACACACAGGTTGAACTGGATGGACTGGTATCTTTATTCAACCTTACCAACTATATAACTATGTATATATAACAGAAACAAAGAAGGTGAAGGTGTTAAAGATAAGGGTTTTCAGGGATCACCTAAAGACAAGGTAGAAGATAGTCAGACAGATTGAGGTAGAGGATTCCAGAGGATGGGAGAGGCTCTGAAGAAGTCCTGAAGGTGAACATAGGAGATGGTAAAAAGGGCACTAGAGAGTAGGAGGTCATGTGAGGAATGAAGAGAACGGTTTGGTTGGTATTTTTGGACAAGGTTAGTGATGTAGCTGGGGGCAGAGTTGTGGAGGGCTTTGTAATATGTTGTTAGTATTTTGAATTTTTAATAGACAAGGGATTGTCAAACAAAGTTGAGTTCCCCTGGCATATTGCACCTCCAACAGGTAAGAAAGGTTGTGGGGAAAATTCTGTGTAAAAGAGTGGGGACTGTATACCATCTGGTCAGAATGTTATATCCGGACTCCTGGACAGTGCTGGAAAAGGAGGATTTGTGAGCAAAGAATAGGATATGATCTCTTTCTGTCTGGGTGAATGTGTGACCCAAATCTCTTTCCATTTCAGAAGGCTTGCAACTAAATTTTTGTTTTGATTGGAAAGGAAGTGACGATATGGAAATTGTGTGACCTGACATCTGACTTCATCTTTATTCAAGTCAAGTCAAGTCAAGTTTTATTGTCATTCTACTACATGTGAGGAGATACTGTAGAACAAAATGTCGTATCTCACATGGCCACATAATTATAAATATTTTAAAAAACACAGCAAGGAACTTAAAAAAAAATAAAATTATAAACCTATACACAGATGTGTACTCCCGGGGATTTAGTACTGCTTACTCTCTCCACAGTCAAGCTGTGGATGGTCAGTGGGGGGGTGATCAACAAAATTTCTCCGGAAATCCATCACAACCTCCTTTGTTTTGCTTACATTAAGGAGCGGGTTGTTTGTACTACACCATTTAACCAGTTGTGCCACTTCCTCTCTGTAGAGTATTTCATCATTGTTGCTGATGAGACCTACCACAGTTGTGTCATCTGAAAACTTGATGATATGGTTGGAGATGAACTTGGCAGTACAGTGGTGGGTCAGCAGTGTGAAGAGCAGTGGGCTGAGCACACATCCTTGTGGGACACCCGTGCTCAGTGTGGTAGTGCTCGAGGTTCTGCAGCCAACACAGACTGACTGAGGTCTTCTGCTTAAAAAGTCCAGGATCCAATTACAGAGGGGCAGGTTGAGGCCCGGCGAGTTTAATTTAGTGATAAGTTGCTGAGGAATTATTGTATTAAATGCTGAGCAAAAGTCAATGAACAGAAATGAACAGCATTCTAACATCAGAGTCTTTCTGTTCTAAGTGAGTAAGGGCCAAGTGGAGGGTAGAGGATACTGCATCATCTGTGGAATGGTTTGGACGGTATGCAAACTGATATGGATCCAGCATGTTTGGAAGACTGGACTTAATGTGATGGACGACTAACCTCTCAAAGCACTTCAATATTGGAGTTAGTGCTATGGCACAATAGTCATTTAAACAGGACACAGGTGACTTCTTTGGCACTGGAATTACGGTGGTGGATTTAAGACACGTAGGGACAACCGCCTGGCTCAGAGTAATGTTAAAGATATCTGTAAGGACATCTGTCAGCTGTACAGCACAGCCTCTAAGTACACGTCCAGGTATGTCATCAGGGCCAGCAGCCTTCTGTCGGTTGATCCCAAACAGGGTCTTCCTTACGTCGGCTGGAGAAAAGCAGAGCGCCCGGTCGTTTTGGGATATGGGTCGTTTTTGTGAAGGTATTTGGTTCTGCATCTCAAACTGTGCATAAAAGTGGTTGAGTGCATCCGGGAGAGAAGTATCATCATCACTGGCCTGTGGCAGGGGCTTGTAGTTAGTGATGGTCTAGATGGATTGCCACAGGACTCGTGTATCTTTGCCGTTGCTAAAGTGTTTATTGATATTTTTTTTTAAATATAGTTGTTTTGCCTTCTTGATGCCATGAGACAGATTGGCTCTTGCTGTTTTGAGAGCTGCTTTATCTCCTAATCTGAATACCTCATCTCTGGTCTTTAGCAGCCCACTAACCTCTGCTGTCATCCATGGCTTCTGGTTGGCACGTGTGGTGATAACCTTGGTGACTGTCACATCTATGCACTTTTTGATGTAAGCAGTCACTGTTTCAGTGTACTCTTGTAAGTCTGTATGATTGTTGTAAGTGGCTGCCTCTTTAACCACTTCCCGCCCGCCGTATGCAGAATGACGTCCGGGAAGTGGCTCTGTTATCCTGACTGGGCGTCATATGATGTCCAGCAGGATAACATGTCGGTGTGCGCCTGACACCCTACATCTCCAAGCGTGAGTAAGAAGTACATAGTATGCCTGGTTACTCATTTACAACAAAAACAAAGAACATCACAAAGTCCAAACAACAGCAAAAGAAAAACCTAAAAAATCCATAATTAATCATGACATCCAGCAATGTAGATCCCTCCAATGTGCCAAAGAAAAACACACTGACCGGCGGGATTATCTGCTCCCCACAGAATCTCACTGCAAAGGACATTTCCCATACAGACAACTGAAAGTAGAGTAATGGGCTCCCAGGTGACATTATGGATTAAATGAAATACATTTTAACTTCTTTATCACTAAATCACATATTCCTGACCACCTGTGTCCTACAACCCAGTGACACTGTGCTGGGCGGCATTATTGGTTGCTCGGATGCAGACATTTACTTTGCTGCCACCTACATCCCAGCAACCAATGACGTCATCGGTTGCTAGGATGCAGGTGGCCGGTTCGCACAGCACGATTGGTTGCTAGGACAGTGGTGGCTCCAGCACCCATAGCCACCAAACTGGAAGTTGTCATTTATCCGCAGTAGAGATATCACCACTAAATGAATGAGTTCTGACTGCAGCAGAGGTTTCATGGGTGGGAGATCAGAATGGACAAACTGGTCAATACATCAACCTTCTAAAACTTAGAGAATGTAAAAGGAAGAGCGGACCTCCCAGATCTGAGACACAGAAACCTGATGATGAAAAGTCCAAGAAGTGATCACTACTCTAGTGGTGTGGGCTGTAATGGGAGGAGGAGGAACTTTATCACACAACTCATAGACCTGCAAAACAATCTACTGAATCCCCTAAGAACCGATCAAATCACTTAGTAATAACAGATCTGGAATATGGAGAATCTTTATTTAACCTCTGGAATATTAAGCAGGGAATCCATCTGCTTACAAAAAAAAACATTTTCCTGAAAGGTGAACCCCGACCGTTCCCACCACATCCAGACAATGGAGAGCGATCTACTCAGGGTGAACTAGTGCCAGACATGGGGAGGGGGAGGGTATTGCAATCCGTCCATTAAGGTGAAAAGCAGAGACCAGTTTGAGTAAAAAAAGGAGATCTTTGGTCTGAAAACATCCTTGTGACCTTTTAGTCAAAGTGATGGCCACAAGTAAGGTCACCTTATGGGATAACAATGTAACAAAAATGTCCTAAATAGGTTCAATATGCAGGTCTTTGTAACACCAACAATACTATCTTTACCTACCACAATTGGAGTGGGGCTGAAGAGGGCAAGGAACATGTGAGGTACATTCAATGAAAGTTCAAATTAGTGAATTAGTAGCTGGAGGATGTTGAAGAAGGACGGACAGGGCAGACATGTGACCCCTGATAGTGCTAAGGGTTAAATATTTCTCTACCCCCAACAAACGAAAATAAATAATACGGCCTACTGAAAAGGCTTATGGGAAAACCCCCAAAGTCTCAAACCAATAAAATGAAACCTTCTGCATGCGGTGATAAATCTTGCAGGAAATAGATTTAGGAGCTTTAAAGATGAGCTCCAGACTCCCCCCCCCAAAAAATAAATAAAGGCAGCAGCTACAAATACTGTAGCTGCTGACTTTTAATTTAAGGACACTTACAGTACCTGTCCAGGGATCCAGCGATGTCCTCACCCAAACCAATTTGTCCATTGGCTTCAGATGCAGGCTCTGGCATCTCAAGTAAGAAATATGTCAGTGGAGGGGGGGAGGATGCAAACAAGTGGAACTTCTCTTTAGGGTGGAGGTTCCACTTTAAGCATGGTTGGGATAACCAAATTTTCAATGCCTCTGTCTCTCAGAAATTGGGTTTCAGCAGCCAATCCATCAAAGCCAGTGACCGAGAAGCAGGGTGAAAAATCGGACCTTTATATAACAGATCTGGGTGGAGGTCACAGAGCACCGGCTGACAGATAAATGAGGTCAGTGTACCCCACTCTGCAAGTTCAGTCCTAATCTATGACAATGACTGGAATGCTTTCTATCCATTAAAGATGAGCTCCAGATTTTCATGCACTTTACATAGTTTGGGCCAAGCTGGTCCAATCACACTATGTCCTTCACCAACATGTGAGGCCGATAGATGTGCGGTATAAGCTGTATATGGCTGAGTCTACATACAGTATACAGCACTGTGTTCCGGGTTCAAACCGAGACTTCCTGTCTCATACCCAGAACACAGTAGAGTCTATCTGATTGGTGCTCAGCCATTCAGAGAAAGCGATGTGACAAAAGCACCACACTCCACTCCAAAAAAATTCTAGAGCTTCTTTGGAACAATTGTTGTGCATAGGGCAGTACATTCCAATGAATGGTCTACCCAATGTATGATGAATGAAAACACTCCAAAATGTCAAAAAAACTCCTCATGCAGGAATACGAGTTCCCGCTACACAGAGATGTGAATGCGGCTTGACAGCTTAGTGACTCCATCCATTCCCTCCTATGTACTTCTATAAATCTAGCCATACACTATACAATCTGATTGTAGAATTTCCTTTAGATGTACCATCATCAGATTGTATAGTGTATGGTGATCATTACAGAACCCAGGACACACTTCTCCTGATTTTAATATTACAGCTCTATCCACATCGGCTGTTATCTGATCGCTCAGCTCCTGCACACTCTGCCAAATGAACGATCTATGGCTGTTTATTTAATGAGAACGGTGATCAATGATTGCATAGGAAAAATGTGCACCTGGTGAGGTGGGTGGAAGGGGGGAGGGTAGATGATGCAGGGTGTGTCACATCCCAAGGTGTATCCAGGAAGTAATGGAGAAGTGATTGTACAGCCAGCTGGACACTGAGATAAGGGGGGTGTAAGATAAATAGAAAGAAGTACATTAATTGTATATTGGTATATAGGGGGGCTGGGATTTAGGGGGGGTGACTAAGTGAGCAATGTGAGCTCCATCCTCCGATATCCTCTGCCATGAATGACCCCAAAAATTACAAGAATTGTGTCACCTCCTGTGTCACCGCTGTCATTCCTGACTACTGTAGCTGGTCTATGTCATGTACAACACAATATATAGAGTAGAGAGGTCAGCACTATTGTAATGTACAACACAATATATAGAGTAGAGAGGTCAGCACTATTGTAATGTACAACACAATATATAGAGTAGAGAGGTCAGCACTATTGTAATGTACAACACAATATATAGAGTAGAGAGGTCAGCACTATTGTAATGTACAACACAATATATAGAGTAGAGAGGTCAGCACTATTGTAATGTACAACACAATATATAGAGTAGAGAGGTCAGCACTATTGTAATGTACAACACAATATATAGAGTAGAGTGGTCAGCACTATTGTAATATACAACACAATATATAGAGTAGAGGGGTCAGCACAATATTATAGTCATAGTGCCCCTTATACTGCTGGTCAGGGGGGACAAATGATTTGGGTCTGTGGTCAGCAGGATGAAAACAATGTTCAGCCATAGTGGTCAGTGGGAGGAGAAATGTCCTCTATCTGATGTTACAGACTATGGTATCGGGGTACAGAGATGTGGGGGGGTAGACATGGGCACCGTTCAAAAAATTGTTTCGTTTCGATCCGTTCCGTATTAATAAAAAAAAATTGTATTGTGTCCGTACAAAATATGAATTTTCGTTAGATTCGTAAACATTTTGTTAAAATTATGATGAATGTATCATTATGAGGGGCTCCCACCATCCCTGTGCTGAGTTCCCGGGTCTGTACACCCGCTGTGCCCATTATGAGGGGTTCCCGGGTCTGTACACCCGCTGTGCCCATTATGAGGGGTTCTCACCATCCCTGTGCTGAGTTCCCGGGTCTGTACACCCGCTGTGCCCATTATGAGGGGTTCCCGGGTCTGTACACCCGCTGTGCCCATTATGAGGGGTTCCCACCATCCCTGTGCTGAGTTCCCGGGTCTGTACACCCGCTGTGCCCATTATGAGGAGTTCCCACCATCCCTGTGCCGAGTTCCTGGGTCTGTACACCCGCTGTGCCCATTATGAGGGGTTCTCACCATCCCTGTGCTGAGTTCCCGGGTCTGTACACCCGCTGTGCCCATTATGAGGGGTTCCCACCATCCCTGTGCTGAGTTTCCGGGTCTGTACACCCGCTGTGCCCATTATGAGGGGTTCCCACCATCCCTGCGCTGAGTTCCCGGGTCTGTACACCCGCTGTGCCCATTATGAGGGGTTCCCGGGTCTGTACACCCGCTGTGCCCATTATGAGGGGTTCCCACCATCCCTGTGCTGAGTTCCCGGGTCTGTACACCCGCTGTGCCCATTATGAGGAGTTCCCACCATCCCTGTGCCGAGTTCCTGGGTCTGTACACCCGCTGTGCCCATTATGAGGGGTTCTCACCATCCCTGTGCTGAGTTTCCGGGTCTGTACACCCGCTGTGCCCATTATGAGGGGTTCCCACCATCCCTGTGCTGAGTTCCCGGGTCTGTACACCCGCTGTGCCCATTATGAGGGGTTCTCACCATCCCTGTGCTGAGTTCCCGGGTCTGTACACCCGCTGTGCCCATTATGAGGGGTTCTCACCATCCCTGTGCTGAGTTTCCGGGTCTGTACACCCGCTGTGCCCATTATGAGGGGTTCCCACCATCCCTGTGCTGAGTTCCCGGGTCTGTACACCCGCTGTGCCCATTATGAGGGGTTCTCACCATCCCTGTGCTGAGTTCCCGGGTCTGTACACCCGCTGTGCCCATTATGAGGGGTTCCCACCATCCCTGTGCTGAGTTCCCGGGTCTGTACACCCGCTGTGCCCATTATGAGGGGTTCTCACCATCCCTGTGCTGAGTTCCCGGGTCTGTACACCCGCTGTGCCCATTATGAGGGGTTCCCACCATCCCTGTGCTGAGTTCCCGGGTCTGTACACCCGCTGTGCCCATTATGAGGGGTTAATTTTGTTTATTGAAAAATCTTACAAACAACAACTTATATACAATAAAACCATAATAAATAAATAAAACATATTTACAAAATAATTGAATATGATAATACAAAACAAGAACATAATAAATGGTACAAACCAAATTGCGCACAACACAATCCCTACAGGAGAGCCAGACTAAGGAACATCACCGTCACCATGCATGGAGCCTTTTATCAAAAATAGATTTCATCTTGAAAATCTAGGGGAGTGAATCAAGAATACAAAGAAAAGCCGCACCCCGAGATCAACAGGCAGCAGCTACAGAGTCCTGATATTCCTCCACGCCCTTATCCAGACCTCCTGCTGCCACCTGCCTTTCTCAAGACCCCGAATCTTCCCAACCTCACCCAGAATGTCCTGCACCACCACTTCGACAGGGAGGATTTTACCCCGTAAGGATACCTGACACCGTGCACTCCACGTGAAATAACGGACTACCAGACTAACTAAAAAAAGTGTTTCCAAATCATAATCCCGACGAGTCTGGAATGCCCCATACACCCACTCTGCATAACTCATATGGGGGAGGAAGGGTATACTCAGAGCCCTCCCAACCCTCTTGTACACCTCTATATTAAAAGGGCATTGAAGTAGAAAGTGATCCATGGACTCCACCACTCCTCCACACTCCACTCTCGGGCAGCCCCGATCACTCATGGAAAGAAACTTCAAGTTGCCCTTCACATATAGTTTTCCATGAAAGGCAAGCCAAGCCTGATCCCTAAACTTCATTGGGATTCTCTCCAAATTAATCAATCGCAAACCCACCCCCAAAACCAGGCTTGGGCAATCCCTCAAGGCCAGTGGCTCGCAAAAAGCAGAGCTCATGATCCGCTTCTCAAGAAGTTTCCTTGGAAGAGATTTGACTTCTCCTGCTGTTACTTGCCACTGCCGAAGCATTTTCAAACACGGGGCAACATAAGCCGGGAGCTGTTCATGCTTGACCCTCAGGCTCTTCACTGGCCCACCATTTTCCCAGTCTCGCAGAAAGGGCCTAAACCAGGACTGGAAAATACCAACCCACCCAGGCGGTCTCTCTGCCAACATGTTACCAAGATTGTACTTCAGAAACATCAGAGAGAAAAAGACTACAGGGTTGACCATCCCTAGACCACCCTCCCGCCTAGGAAGGTAAGTCACATTCCTTTTGACAAGGTTTATTCTGTTCCCCCATAACAGCTGGAAGAAACAACTATAGATCCTGGTATAGAGAGAAACTGGCAAAACGCAAACAAAACTGACATACAGAAAAATCGGAATCAGGTAAGTCTTGATCAGATCAACCTTTTCCCTCAAGGAAAGCTGCCAACCTTTCCAGCTTGCCACCTTGGCATCGGCATTCTCCAGCCTGTTCACCCAATTTGCATGACCATAGTCACCTGGGCCGAATTCAATGCCTAGAACTCGAATTTTTTGTTGGGGCTCCGGGAAGTCATCCGGGAGAACAAAGCTCTCCCCTTCCACACCCATCCAGAAAGCTTCACACTTGTCCTGGTTGACCTTTGAACCTGATGCCTCTGCATACTGCCCTATCACTGAGACCACTTCCTGCGCCTCCGCAGTCCCAGAGATAAAAACAGAAACATCATCAGCATAGGCCACAACCTTCAAAGGAGGCTCACCAGCGATGCCCAGAGGTACCCCACACAATGGTCCACTCTCTAGCCTTCTAATGAAGGGGTCGATTGCAAACACATATAGCAGAGGACTCAATGGACACCCCTGACGCACACCCGAGCCGACTGCAAAGGGCTGCCCGACCCAACCATTAACCAGAGGAAAGCTTTCAGCCCCTTTGTACAAAATCTTGAGCCAATCAATGAAACCCCCCTCCAGGCCATATTTGTCAAGAAGGAGCCACAAGTACTCATGATTAACCCGATCAAAGGCCTTAGCCTGATCCAATGTCAGCAAATATTTACCCCAACCAGCAGCCCTACAACGCTCCAAGGCCTCCCGGACAGCTAACACCGCTGAGAAAGTGCTTCTACCTTGGACCGAACAGTGCTGCTGGCGGGATAACAAACTGCCTGCAACTGGTGATAATCGCCAGAAGAAAATCTTTGCCAGTATCTTTCTATCGACATTAAGAAGACTAATGGGGCGCCAATTCCCAATCATGGAAGGATCTTTACCCTTTGACAGAAGGATCACTGCAGATTGCCTCATGGGGGGAGGGAGAGAACCCTCATTCAAACAGCCATTAAAAACCTCTGCAAGGTAGGGAGCCAGGATCGTCTTAAAACATTTATAGAACTCGGCTGCCAGACCATCTGGCCCTGGAGTTTTCTTGATGGCTAGTTTATCAATAGCCTGGATTACCTCATCTGCAGTGATTTCATCCGTCAAATTCATCAAAGGAACATTACTTTCCAGTCCTGGTGTAGAGTCCAAAAAACCCAACATCCTTGTCCAATCAAGGTTCCTTCCTCCCAGGAGATCGGCATAGTATGACCTGACAACCTCCAGGATCCCTGACCTAGACTTCGTCAGAGAACCCGTACTGTCCCTCAGGCCATTGACCGTCTTAACTGCTAGCTCTGTTTACAGTTCTGGTAAGGGTCAGGCGAATGGTATTTCCCGTAATCCCTCTCCTGAACCAAAGAGGCGTGCCGGTCATATTGATGTCTCCTAAGGAGGAGCTTCACCTCAGAGATCACCCTAGAATTATGAGGGGTTCTCACCATCCCTGTGCTGAGTTCCCAGGTCTGTACACCCGCTGTGCCCATTATGAGGGGTTCTCACCATCCCTGTGCTGAGTTCCCGGGTCTGTACACCCGCTGTGCCCATTATGAGGGGTTCCCACCATCCCTGTGCTGAGTTCCCGGGTCTGTACACCCGCTGTGCCCATTATGAGGGGTTCTCACCATCCCTGTGCTGAGTTCCCGGGTCTGTACACCCGCTGTGCCCATTATGAGGGGTTCCCACCATCCCTGTGCTGAGTTCCCGGGTCTGTACACCCGCTGTGCCCATTATGAGGGGTTAATTTTGTTTATTGAAAAATCTTACAAACAACAACTTATATACAATAAAACCATAATAAATAAATAAAACATATTTACAAAATAATTGAATATGATAATACAAAACAAGAACATAATAAATGGTACAAACCAAATTGCGCACAACACAATCCCTACAGGAGAGCCAGACTAAGGAACATCACCGTCACCATGCATGGAGCCTTTTATCAAAAATAGATTTCATCTTGAAAATCTAGGGGAGTGAATCAAGAATACAAAGAAAAGCCGCACCCCGAGATCAACAGGCAGCAGCTACAGAGTCCTGATATTCCTCCACACCCTTATCCAGACCTCCTGCTGCCACCTGCCTTTCTCAAGACCCCGAATCTTCCCAACCTCACCCAGAATGTCCTGCACCACCACTTCGACAGGGAGGATTTTACCCCGTAAGGATACCTGACACCGTGCACTCCACGTGAAATAACGGACTACCAGACTAACTAAAAAAAGTGTTTCCAAATCATAATCCCGACGAGTCTGGAATGCCCCATACACCCACTCTGCATAACTCATATGGGGGAGGAAGGGTATACTCAGAGCCCTCCCAACCCTCTTGTACACCTCTATATTAAAAGGGCATTGAAGTAGAAAGTGATCCATGGACTCCACCACTCCTCCACACTCCACTCTCGGGCAGCCCCGATCACTCATGGAAAGAAACTTCAAGTTGCCCTTCACATATAGTTTTCCATGAAAGGCAAGCCAAGCCTGATCCCTAAACTTCATTGGGATTCTCTCCAAATTAATCAATCGCAAACCCACCCCCAAAACCAGGCTTGGGCAATCCCTCAAGGCCAGTGGCTCGCAAAAAGCAGAGCTCATGATCCGCTTCTCAAGAAGTTTCCTTGGAAGAGATTTGACTTCTCCTGCTGTTACTTGCCACTGCCGAAGCATTTTCAAACACGGGGCAACATAAGCCGGGAGCTGTTCATGCTTGACCCTCAGGCTCTTCACTGGCCCACCATTTTCCCAGTCTCGCAGAAAGGGCCTAAACCAGGACTGGAAAATACCAACCCACCCAGGCGGTCTCTCTGCCAACATGTTACCAAGATTGTACTTCAGAAACATCAGAGAGAAAAAGACTACAGGGTTGACCATCCCTAGACCACCCTCCCGCCTAGGAAGGTAAGTCACATTCCTTTTGACAAGGTTTATTCTGTTCCCCCATAACAGCTGGAAGAAACAACTATAGATCCTGGTATAGAGAGAAACTGGCAAAACGCAAACAAAACTGACATACAGAAAAATCGGAATCAGGTAAGTCTTGATCAGATCAACCTTTTCCCTCAAGGAAAGCTGCCAACCTTTCCAGCTTGCCACCTTGGCATCGGCATTCTCCAGCCTGTTCACCCAATTTGCATGACCATAGTCACCTGGGCCGAATTCAATGCCTAGAACTCGAATTTTTTGTTGGGGCTCCGGGAAGTCATCCGGGAGAACAAAGCTCTCCCCTTCCACACCCATCCAGAAAGCTTCACACTTGTCCTGGTTGACCTTTGAACCTGATGCCTCTGCATACTGCCCTATCACTGAGACCACTTCCTGCGCCTCCGCAGTCCCAGAGATAAAAACAGAAACATCATCAGCATAGGCCACAACCTTCAAAGGAGGCTCACCAGCGATGCCCAGAGGTACCCCACACAATGGTCCACTCTCTAGCCTTCTAATGAAGGGGTCGATTGCAAACACATATAGCAGAGGACTCAATGGACACCCCTGACGCACACCCGAGCCGACTGCAAAGGGCTGCCCGACCCAACCATTAACCAGAGGAAAGCTTTCAGCCCCTTTGTACAAAATCTTGAGCCAATCAATGAAACCCCCCTCCAGGCCATATTTGTCAAGAAGGAGCCACAAGTACTCATGATTAACCCGATCAAAGGCCTTAGCCTGATCCAATGTCAGCAAATATTTACCCCAACCAGCAGCCCTACAACGCTCCAAGGCCTCCCGGACAGCTAACACCGCTGAGAAAGTGCTTCTACCTTGGACCGAACAGTGCTGCTGGCGGGATAACAAACTGCCTGCAACTGGTGATAATCGCCAGAAGAAAATCTTTGCCAGTATCTTTCTATCGACATTAAGAAGACTAATGGGGCGCCAATTCCCAATCATGGAAGGATCTTTACCCTTTGACAGAAGGATCACTGCAGATTGCCTCATGGGGGGAGGGAGAGAACCCTCATTCAAACAGCCATTAAAAACCTCTGCAAGGTAGGGAGCCAGGATCGTCTTAAAACATTTATAGAACTCGGCTGCCAGACCATCTGGCCCTGGAGTTTTCTTGATGGCTAGTTTATCAATAGCCTGGATTACCTCATCTGCAGTGATTTCATCCGTCAAATTCATCAAAGGAACATTACTTTCCAGTCCTGGTGTAGAGTCCAAAAAACCCAACATCCTTGTCCAATCAAGGTTCCTTCCTCCCAGGAGATCGGCATAGTATGACCTGACAACCTCCAGGATCCCTGACCTAGACTTCGTCAGAGAGCCTGTACTGTCCCTCAGGCCATTGACCGTCTTAACTGCTACGCTCTGTTTACAGTTCTGGTAAGGGTCAGGCGAATGGTATTTCCCGTAATCCCTCTCCTGAACCAAAGAGGCGTGCCGGTCATATTGATGTCTCCTAAGGAGGAGCTTCACCTCAGAGATCGCCCTAGAATTATGAGGGGTTCTCACCATCCCTGTGCTGAGTTCCTGGGTCTGTACACCCACTGTGCCCATTATGAGGGGTTCCCACCATCCCTGTGCTGAGTTCCCGGGTCTGTACACCCGCTGTGCCCATTATGAGGGGTTCCCACCATCCCTGTGCTGAGTTCCCGGGTCTGTACCCCCGCTGTGCCCATTATGAGGGGTTCCCACCATCCCTGTGCTGAGTTCCCGGGTCTGTACACCCGCTGTGCCCATTATGAGGGGTTCCCACCATCCCTGTGCCGAGTTCCCGGGTCTGTACACCCGCTGTGCCCATTATGAGGGGTTCTCACCATCCCTGTGCTGAGTTTCCGGGTCTGTACACCCGCTGTGCCCATTATGAGAGGTTCTCACCATCCCTGTGCTGAGTTCCCGGGTCTGTACACCCCCTGTGCCCATTATGAGGGGTTCCCATCATCCCTGTGCTGAGTTCCCGGGTCTGTACACCCGCTGTGCCCATTATGAGGAGTTCCCACCATCCCTGTGCCGAGTTCCTGGGTCTGTACACCCGCTGTGCCCATTATGAGGGGTTCCCATCATCCCTGTGCTGAGTTCCTGGGTCTGTACACCCGCTGTGCCCATTATGAGAGGTTCCCACCATCCCTGTGCTGAGTTCTCGGGTCTGTACACCCGCTGTGCCCATTATGAGAGGTTCCCACCATCCCTGTGCTGAGTTCCCGGGTCTGTACACCCGCTGTGCCCATTATGAGGGGTTCTCACCATCCCTGTGCTGAGTTCCTGGGTCTGTACACCCGCTGTGCCCATTATGAGGGGTTCCCACCATCCCTGTGCTGAGTTCCCGGGTCTGTACACCCGCTGTGCCCATTATGAGGGGTTCTCACCATCCCTGTGCTGAGTTCCTGGGTCTGTACACCCGCTGTGCCCATTATGAGGGGTTCCCACCATCCCTGTGCTCTGATGACTTCCTGGGGTTTTAACTTTTAGGTTCGTTAACTTTTCGTAACAATTATGAATTTGGATATTTCGTACAGAATTCATATGCATAAAATTTTTTATTTCGGATTCATACAAAACTAATCACACATGTCTAGGGGGGGTCAGACAACACACGGGGATCACCTTCTGTTGTATATCCACAGAAATCACCCAGCACGCTGGCAGATTGTCAGGAGAACCCCAAGTTCCCAGCCCAGACAGGGGTAACAGCTGTATAACAGCACACACACTCTATTATCCCACCACTGCCACACACATGACAAGGATGGAAGACCACGGGAACTAGAAAACCAGGAGAGGACCTTGTATGGTGGAGGAGGGAAGGAGAGGGAGATTATTAGTGATAGACTTGGCACAGCCTGCAATACCTCTGACCACCACTAGAGGGAGACTCCACACATATCTAGCTGGCTGACCACACACAGGCAGATAGAAATCTTACATACAATCTGGTGCACTATGAGGGTTGGGGATCAGTCTAGTAATCAGCACACACTTCTGGGGTTCCTCAGGCTCCCCTACAAGCTTCGTGTTAATCCTTCTTCCCACTATCCATGTACACCACACACCACACACACAACATGGGGGCAGTGAGGGGACGGTGAGAAGTGGGGTGAACAGGGAGGCAGTTTGAGGGGAAGTGGAGGGGACAGGTGGGCAATGAGAAGTAAGTGGGAGGAAAAATCCCATTATCTGTGGTCAGTGGGGGGGGGGGTTATTATTTGATAAAATATATAGTGATCACTGAGGGGAAATGTTGAGAATTTGAAAAAAAGGGGAACATAGGTGCTCAGTGGTGGGACAGGGGAGCAAGAGGATGGAAAGGGGGCATTGAGGATACAGAGGGGCATTGGGGGGGAAGACATTGAAGAGGGTGGAGACAGAAGGGTGGACGGAGGTCAGTGAGGGAACAGAGGGCTGGACAGGGGAGCAGTGGGGGCAGAAGTGGGACAGAGGGGATGGACAAGGGGCAGGGATAGGACAGAGGGGTGGACAGGGGGGCAGTGGGGGAACATAGGGGAGTGGTGGCAGTGGGGGGAGACAGAGGGGAAGTGGGGGACACAAGTGTAGATAGGGGGCTAGAGGGGAGGACAGGGGGGCAGCGGGGGAACAGAGGAGTGGACAGGAGGTCAGTGGGTGGACAAATGTGTGGATGGGTTGCAGTGGGGTGAATTGGGAGATGAATACCTGGCTGATGGTGTCCTGTTCCGCAGATTGATGTAAAGCTCCTCTGATGAGTCTTCTATGGTTGGGGTCCTCTCAGATGATCCCTCTTGGCTCCTCTGATGAATCCTCTATGGTTGGGGTCCTCTAGGATGGTCCCTCTTGGCTCCTCTGATGAGTCTTCTATGGTTGGGGTCCTCTCAGATGATCCCTCTTGGCTCCTCTGATGAATCCTCTATGGTTGGGGTCCTCTAGGATGGTCCCTCTTGGCTCCTCTGATGAGTCTTCTATGGTCGGGGTCCTCTCGGATGGTCCCTCTTGGCTCCTCTGATGAGTCTTCTATGGTTGGGGTCCTCTCAGATGATCCCTCTTGGCTCCTCTGATGAATCCTCTATGGTTGGGGTCTTCTAGGATGGTCCCTCTTGGCTCCTCTGATGAGTCTTCTATGGTCGGGGTCCTCTCGGATGGTCCCTCTTGGCTCCTCTGATGAGTCTTCTATGGTCGGATGACTTCTGACTCTTCCCAGCACGGTGACTGGACATGATGGGGGAAATCTCTCCCAACTCTCGGCTTCTCTTCCTCCTGCTCACAAGTGTCCACAATCAGGGGAAAGTTCTCCTCAAAGTGTCATTCCACCTTGTGGAGGGTCCTAGGCCCGCAAGACTGTAGACATGAAGCTGATTCTGCTCTGACCTGTGTGAGGATCTTCTCTGACTCTCCTCCGTGTTCCCGATGGAAGATGGAGGCTTCTTGTCCTGGCTGAGAGGTGTGAGGGATGTTCTGTGTCTGCACTACGGATCTGGGAAGACTCCAATCACATTGTGAGCCAGCTTCCTCACAGACACCCTGGGGCCACTCTGACTACAAACACAGTGTGGGGGAGGGGGATCACACTAATAGAATCTCATTCCAGATTGGTCATTTGAAGAAGGTTTGTTGGATGTTCTTATGGTTAGTGGAGGGAAATCAACGTTGATTATTGAGTGCAGTGAGGAGAAGATTGGGAGGAGCAGGATGGGGGATTTTTCTCCAAGGAATGAATTTCTAGCTGTGAATGTGATTTTCATTCAGTAAATTCCATTCATTCCAAAATGAGATGATAAAAGGAAATGAAATGTTGAACTCCTTCTGATCGCCATTCATCAATCCATGGAATGTAGTGAGAAGATTTCTCCAAATTCTCCTTCAATAATCTCCTAGTGTATGAGGAGCTTTCCCTTTCTTGTGTCCTCTTCCTTCCTCCCCTGATCACACTGGTGTCTTCAGAGAGATCCGGAGCTGAGCTCTCACATCTCTCAGGACTCTCATATTGCACACACCGGGGGATCACCTCATACACTTCATCTTCTACATGTGCTGGACGCCATGACACTCATTTCTTGGGGAAAACGTTCTCCCAGAGATCTTGGAGGAGATGAAAGGAATGTTGTACGACGCATGTGTGAGACGAGGCACATGACATCACATGCTCCATCTTCTGCATGCGCGGTATAACATACATTTTCATAATGGCGGTGTGGGGGAGGGGACACAGGTGGGACAATATGGAGTCACTATGGGGGAGGGGCAGTACAGGGAAGTAGGTGACAAGCGACATATTGGGGGGATTCTGGAATAGAACACACAAGCCTAACGCTGACCACACACTATACAATCTGCTTTAGAATTTCCAATACTATGTAATAGGAGGACAAACCCAAACCTTCCATTCAGTGTGTATGGGATCAGGCAGATCCTTGTACTATGTAGATGATGGAAGATGGAAAGGAGATTGTACAATCAGATTGTATAGTGTGTGGTCACCTTTAGGGCTCATTCACACCAACAGTTACTCTGGACATACACGAGGAGATTTATAAATGAATGTTTGTATGACAATTCTCATCAGTACATTCAATGACTCCAATGGTGAATGTCCTTTGAATGTGCATGAAAACAATCGTGTGTTTGGAATGATTGGACTTTCCTGAATGAAATCTCATTCACTGCTAGAAATTTCTTCATTCCAGAAACATTTTCCATCCGACTCCTTCCAATTTCCTCATCACCGCCATCACACACTTCCATTTCCCTCCACTAACCATAAGAGAATGGAGGGAAGGATCTTCCAATGAAAAGATTGGAAGGAGATTGTACGAGTGTATGGGCAGCTGAACAAGGCGATGTTCCCGATGTTCTATGGCTTCCGTCACCATCAAAGAAAACAATGTGAGGTTGTATTGTTTGTGCCGATCGTTCCCACACCTTGTATAATATTACAAAGAGCCCATAGAATTCTATAGAAGAGAGCCTAACACCTCATTACACCGCACAACAGCGCCCCCCACACTGCACACCAGAGAACACGCATTATACACACAATACCATGGGCTGTGTGCTGTGACTGAGCCCCAATGTTACCACCCCCCTCCCCTCCCCCTCTACTGGAATTGTCCAATCCTGTCCTCTAATATTAGAGAGAGTGTCTGTACTTCTCATTACATGGGACCGCCCCTCCCCCATACACAGCCCTCCCCGACTTCTCACCCCTCCCCCATACACAGCCCTCCCCAACTTATCACCCCTCCCCCATACACATCCCTCCCCCATACACATCCCAACCCACTTCTCACCCCTCCCCCATACACAGCCCTCCCCACCTTCTCACCCCTCCCCCATACACAGCCCTCCCCACCTTCTCACCCCTCCCCCATACACATCCCCCCCGACTTCTCACCCCTCCCCCATACACAGCCCTCCCGACTTCTCACCCCTCCCCCATACACAGCCCTCCCTGACTTCTCACCCCTCCCCCATACACATCCCTCCCCGACTTCTCACCCCTCCCCCATACACAGCCCTCCCGACTTCTCACCCCTCCCCCATACACAGCCCTCCCTGACTTCTCACCCCTCCCCCATACACATCCCTCCCCGACTTCTCACCCCTCCCCCATACACAGCCCTCCCGACTTCTCACCCCTCCCCCATACACATCCCTCCCCGACTTCTCACCCCTCCCCCATACACAGCCCTCCCTGACTTCTCACCCCTCCCCCATACACATCCCTCCCCGACTTCTCACCCCTCCCTCATACACATCCCCCCCGACTTCTCACCCCTCCCCCATACACAGCCCTCCCGACTTCTCACCCCTCCCCCATACACAGCCCTCCCTGACTTCTCACCCCTCCCCCATACACAGCCCTCCCTGACTTCTCACCCCTCCCCCATACACAGCCCTCCCCACCTTCTCACCCCTCCCCCATACACATCCCCCCCGACTTCTCACCCCTCCCCCATACACAGCCCTCCCGACTTCTCACCCCTCCCCCATACACAGCCCTCCCTGACTTCTCACCCCTCCCCCATACACATCCCTCCCCGACTTCTCACCCCTCCCCCATACACAGCCCTCCCGACTTCTCACCCCTCCCCCATACACAGCCCTCCCTGACTTCTCACCCCTCCCCCATACACATCCCTCCCCGACTTCTCACCCCTCCCCCATACACAGCCCTCCCTGACTTCTCACCCCTCCCCCATACACATTCCTCCCCGACTTCTCACCCCTCCCCCATACAAAGCCCCCCCGACTTCTCACCCCTCCCCCATACACATCCCTCCCAACTTCTCACCCCTCCCCCATACACACCCCTCCCCAACTTCTTACCCCTCCCCCATACACAGCCCTCCCCAACTTCTCACCCCTCCCCCATACACATTCCTCCCCGACTTCTCACCCCTCCCCCATACAAAGCCCCCCCGACTTCTCACCCCTCCCCCATACACAGCCCTCCCCTACTTCTCACCCCTCCCCCATACACATTCCTCCCCGACTTCTCACCCCTCCCCCATACACATTCCTCCCCGACTTCTCACCCCTCCCCCATACAAAGCCCCCCCGACTTCTCACCCCTCCCCCATACACAGCCCTCCCCAACTTCTCACCCCTCCCCCATACACATTCCTCCCCGACTTCTCACCCCTCCCCCATACACAGCCCTCCCGACTTCTCACCCCTCCCCCATACACAGCCCTCCCCAACTTCTCACCCCTCCCCCATACAAAGCCCCCCCGACTTCTCACCCCTCCCCCATACACAGCCCTCCCGACTTCTCACCCCTCCCCCATACACAGCCCTCCCCGACTTCTCACCCCTCCCCCATACACAGCCCTCCCTGACTTCTCACCCCTCCCCCATACACATCCCTCCCCGACTTCTCACCCCTCCCCCATACACAGCCCTCCCTGACTTCTCACCCCTCCCCCATACACAGCCCTCCCCAACTTCTCACCCCTCCCCCATACAAAGCCCCCCCGACTTCTCACCCCTCCCCCATACACAGCCCTCCCGACTTCTCACCCCTCCCCCATACACAGCCCTCCCCGACTTCTCACCCCTCCCCCATACACAGCCCTCCCTGACTTCTCACCCCTCCCCCATACACATCCCTCTCCGACTTCTCACCCCTCCCCCATACACAGCCCTCCCGACTTCTCACCCCTCCCCCATACACAGCCCTCCCCGACTTCTCACCCCTCCCCCATACACAGCCCTCCCTGACTTCTCACCCCTCCCCCATACACAGCCCTCTCCGACTTCTCACCCCTCCCCCATACACAGCCCTCCCCGACTTCTCACCCCTCCGAAATACACATCCCTCCTGACTTCTCACCCCTCCCCCATACACAGCCCTCCCGACTTCTCACCCCTCCCCCATACACAGCCCTCTCCGACTTCTCACCCCTCCCCCATACACAGCCCTCCCTGACTTCTCACCCCTCCCCCATACACAGCCCTCCCTGACTTCTCACCCCTCCCCCATACACAGCCCTCCCTGACTTCTCACCCCTCCGAAATACACAGCCCTCCCGACTTCTCACCCCTCCCCCATACACAGCCCTCCCGACTTCTCACCCCTCCCCCATACACAGCCCTCCCGACTTCTCACCCCTCCCCCATACACAGCCCTCTCCGACTTCTCACCCCTCCCCCATACACAGCCCTCCCCGACTTCTCACCCCTCCGAAATACACAGCCCTCCCGACTTCTCACCCCTCCCCCATACACAGCCCTCCCGACTTCTCACCCCTCCCCCATACACAGCCCTCTCCGACTTCTCACCCCTCCCCCATACACAGCCCTCCCCGACTTCTCACCCCTCTCCCATACACAGCCCTCCCGACTTCTCACCCCTCCCCCATACACAGCCCTCCCTGACTTCTCACCCCTCCCCCATACACATCCCTCCCCGACTTCTCACCCCTCCCCCATACACAACCCTCCCCGACTTCTCACCCCTCCCCCATACACAACACTCCCTGACTTCTCACCCCTCCCCCATACACATCCCTCCCCACCTTCACACCCCTCCCCCATACACAGCTCTCCCCAACTTCTCACCCCTCCCCCATACACAACCCTCCCCGACTTCTCACCCCTCCCCCATACACAACACTCCCTGACTTCTCACCCCTCCCCCATACACAGCCCTCCCCAACTTCTCACCCCTCCCCCATACACAACCCTCCCCGACTTCTCACCCCTCCCCCATACACAGCCCTCCCCAACTTCTCACCCCTCCCCCATACACAACCCTCCCCGACTTCTCACCCCTCCCCCATACACAGCCCTCCCCACCTTCACACCCCTCCCCCATACACAACACTCCCTGACTTCTCACCCCTCCCCCATACACAGCCCTCCCCAACTTCTCACCCCTCCCCCATACACAGCCTTCCCCAACTTTTCACCCCTCCCCCATACACACCCCTCCCCAACTTTTCACCCCTCCCCCATACACAGCCCTCCCCACCTTCTCACCCCTCCCCCATATACAGCCCTCCCCGACTTCTCACCCCTCCCCCATACACACCCCTCCCCGACTTCTCACCCCTCCCCCATACACACCCCTCCCCGACTTCTCACCCCTCCCCCATACACAGCCCTCCCCGACTTCTCACCCCTCCCCATACACATCCCTCCCCGACTTCACACCCCTCCCCCATACACACCCCTCCCCGACTTCTCACCCCTCCCCCATACACAGTCCTCCCCGACTTCTCACCCCTCCCCAATACACAGCCCTCCCCGACTTCTCACCCCTCCCCCATACACAGCCCTCCCCAACTTCTCACCCCTCTCCCATACACAGCCCTCCCCGACTTCTCACCCCTCCCCATACACAGCCCTCCCCGACTTCTCACCCCTCCCCCATACACATCCCTCCCCGACATCTCACCCCTCCCCCATACACACCCCTCCCCGACTTCTCACCCCTCCCCCATACACAACTCTCCCCAACTTCTCACCCCTCCCCCATACACAGCCCTCCCCAACTTCTCACCCCTCCCCTCATACACAGCCCTCCCCACCTTCTCACCCCTCCCCCATACACACCCCTCCCCGACTTCTCACCCCTCCCCTCATACACAGCCCTCCCCAACTTCTCACCCCTCCCCCATACACACCCCTCCCCAACTTCTCACCCCTCCCCCATACACACCCCTCCCCGACTTCTCACCCCTCCCCCATACACAGCCCTCCCCGACTTCTCACTCCTCCCCCATACACACCCCTCCCCGACTTCTCACCCCTCCCCCATACACAGCCCTCCCCGACTTCTCACCCCTCCCCCATACACACCCCTCCCCGACTTCTCACCCCTCCCCCATACACAGCCCTCCCCGACTTCTCACCCCTCCCCCATACACACCCCTCCCCAACTTCTCACCCCTCCCCCATACACATCCCTCCCCGACTTCTCACCCCTCCCCCATACACACCCCTCCCCGACTTCTCACCCCTCCCCCATACACAGCCCTCCCCGACTTCTCACCCCTCCCCCATACACAGCCCTCCCCGACTTCTCACCCCTTCCCCATACACAGCCCTCCCCGACTTCTCACCCCTCCCCCATACACACCCCTCCCCACCTTCTCACCCCTCCCCCATACACAGCCCTCCCCGACTTCTCACCCCTTCCCCATACACAGCCCTCCCCGACTTCTCACCCCTCCCCCATACACACCCCTCCCCAACTTCTCACCCCTAGCCCATACACACCCCTCCCCGACTTCTCACCCCTCCCCCATACACACCCCTCTCCGACTTCTCACCCCTCCCCCATACACAGCCCTCCCCGACTTTTCACCCCTCCCCCATACACACCCCTCCCCGACTTCTCACATCTCCCCCATACACAACCCTCCCCGACTTCTCACCCCTCCCCCATACACAGCCCTCCCCACCTTCTCACCCCTCCCCCATACACAGCCCTCCCCACCTTCTTACCCCTCCCCCATACACACCCCTCCCCGACTTCTCACCCCTCCCCCATACACAACTCTCCCCGACTTCTCACCCCTCCCCCACACACAGCCCTCCCCAACTTCTCACCCCTCCCCCATACACACCCCTCCCCGACTTCTTAACCCTCCCCCATACACAGCCCTCCCTACCTTCTCACCCCTCCCCCATACACACCCCTCCCCGACTTCTCACCCCTCCCCCATACACAGCCCTCCCCGACTTCTCACCCCTCCCCCATACACAGCCCTCTCTGACTTCTCACCCCTCCCCCATACACACCCCTCCCCGACTTCTCACCCCTCCCCCATACACAGCCCTCCCCGACTTCTCACTTCTACCCCATACACACCCCTCCCCGACTTCTCACCCCTCCCCCATACACAACCCTCCCCGACTTCTCACCCCTCCCCCATACACAGCCCTCCCTGACTTCTCACCCCTCCCCCATACACAGCCCTCCCCAGAACAAAAAGTTCTCACAACTCATCCTAAATATAGAGCCATTTATCCAACTGTCCATCCAGAACCTCTGGTTTATAGACCAGATACATCCTAAATATAGAACCATTTATCCAACTGTCCATCCAGAGCCTCTGGTTTATAGACCGGATACATCCTAAATATAGAACCATTTATCCAACTGTCCATCCAGAGCCTCTGGTTTATAGACCGGATACATCCTATATATAGAACCATTTACCCAACTGTCCATCCAGAGCCTCTGGTTTATAGACCAGATACATCCTAAATATAGAACCATTTATCCAACTGTCCATCCAGAGCCTCTGGTTTATCTCTGACACATCCGGTGTACACAGTTGGTTGCTGTCTTTGTGTGCAGTGGTTGGGGGTTCGTAGAAATATGGCTCATCCACGTGTTTTTACTGTTCCCTTAGTTGCAAATGTAAATGAGCTATTTTTGCAACCCCTTCTACAGCCTGTGTCCCCTCCCCCACACCGCCATTATGAAAATGTATGTTATACCGCGCATGCAGAAGATGGAGCGTGTGATGTCATGTGCCTCGTCTCACACATGCGTCGTACAACATTCCTTTCATCTCCTCCAAGATCTCTGGGAGAACGTTTTCCCCAAGAAATGAGTGTCATGGCGTCCAGCACATGTAGAAGATGAAGTGTATGAGGTGATCCCCCGGTGTGTGCAATATGAGAGTCCTGAGAGATGTGAGAGCTCAGCTCCGGATCTCTCTGAAGACACCAGTGTGATCAGGGGAGGAAGGAAGAGGACACAAGAAAGGGAAAGCTCCTCATACACTAGGAGATTATTGAAGGAGAATTTGGAGAAATCTTCTCACTACATTCCATGGATTGATGAATGGCGATCAGAAGGAGTTCAACATTTCATTTCCTTTTATCATCTCATTTTGGAATGAATGGAATTTACTGAATGAAAATCACATTCACAGCTAGAAATTCATTCCTTGGAGAAAAATCCCCCATCCTGCTCCTCCCCATGAGATTCTACTGTGTCATCCCAGAGAATGGAGGGAGGGGTCCTCTTTGTCATTCCCCCCTCCCTTGCACTGTTTGTGGTCAGTGTGGCCCTAAAGCATCTGTGAGGGAGGGGCCCCCTGTGAGGAAGCTGGCTCACAACGTGATTGGAGTCTTCCCACATCTGTAGTGCAGACACAGAACATCCCTCACACCTCTCAGCCAGGACAAGAAGCCTTCATCTTCCATTGGGGACACGGAGGAGAACTTTCCCCTCCGTGTCCCCAGGAGGGGGAGGAAGCCGAGAGAGAGCATCCGAGAGGACCCCAACCATAGAAGACTCATCAGAGGAGCCAAGAGGGACCATCTGAGAGGACCTCAACCATAGAAGACTCATCAGAGGAGCCAAGAGGGACCATCCGATGGGACCCCAACCATAGAAGACTCATCAGAGGAGCCAAGAGGGACCATCTGAGAGGACCCCAACCATAGAAGACTCATCAGAGGAGCCAAGAGGGACCATCCGAGAGGACCCCAACCATAGAAGACTCATCAGAGGAGCCAAGAGGGACCATCCGAGAGGACCCCAACCATTGAAGACTCATCAGAGGAGCCAAGAGGGACCATCTGAGAGGACCCCAACCATAGAAGACTCATCAGAGGAGCCAAGAGGGACCATCTGAGAGGACCCCAACCAAATAAGACTCATCAGAGGAGCTCCACGTCAACTTTCAGAACAGGACACCATCAGACAGGTATTGATCTCCCACTGAGCACCACTAACTCCCCATCCCCCTGGTTCCTCCCTGTCCAGCTCCTTGCTTTCCCCCTGCTTCCCAGTTTCTCCCGTATCCACCCCCTGTCCCTCACTTTCTACTGTGCACCCCTCTTTCCCTCGTATTGCCCCCTTCCCATCTCACTGTCCCCCTGTCCCCTTATTGCCACCTTTCCACACTTCTGGTTCCCCAATTACCTTCCTGTCCCCCCAGTACCCCTCGTCCAACCACTGAGCACCAGTGCCTCTTGTCTCTCTATGGAGCACCTCTGCCCCCCCCCATTCTTGCCCCATGTTTTCCTACTAAGCACTAATGCCCAACATCCCCCCCCCCCCCCCCAGTGAACTCCATTTTTTTTTAACCAACTGATAACTGATAATAGCGGACATCCCCCTCCCCCCACTGACCACAAATAATGGGCATTTATCCCCCCACTTCCCCATCGCCTCCCCTGTCCCCTCACTGCCCCCATGTTGTGTGTCTGGTGTGTGGTGTACATGGATAGTGGGAAGAGGGAGTAACACAAGGATTCTATCTTGTAGGGGAGTCTGAGGAACCCCAGAAGTGTGTGCTGATTACGAGACTGACCCCCAACCAATAAGCTGGCCACACATTATACAATTTTCTTGTTCAATTTCTTTAGATAACCTTTACCTATGTAGTGTAAGGGCCGGCCTGACTGCATACAAACTGAAAGTGTTTGAGTATCACCTCATATTATATGGTTTTGGTAAATCTGGAGGAAAGTTGTACAAGGATATAATGTATGTCCAGTCTTAAGCCGGGTATGAACAGGTCGAATGTCGGGGGACATTGGCTGGTTAAAAAATAAAAATGAGGTGCATCCCCCTGTCAGAAGACATCAGGTCAGTGGGGGAGATCACTATACTAACCTCATACAGCGGCTCTGACCGGAGCTGACAAGTTTTTTTACTCAACCCGCTGGGTTAAATGGAAAAAAACTAATAGTAAGTAGCAGGCTTTGGAGTTCACCAGATTGTATGTAAGATTTGTATCTGCCTGTGTGTGGTCAGCCAGCTAGATATGGGTGGAGTCTCCCTCTAGTGGTGGTCAGAGGTATTGCAGGCTGTGCCAAGTCTATCACAATAATCTCCCTCTCCTTCCCTCCTCCACCATACAAGGTCCTCTCCTGGTTTTC
The DNA here is from genome assembly GCF_042186555.1 of Aquarana catesbeiana. Taxonomy (NCBI): domain Eukaryota; kingdom Metazoa; phylum Chordata; class Amphibia; order Anura; family Ranidae; genus Aquarana; species Aquarana catesbeiana. The sequence goes on from NC_133325.1 coordinate 8,192,712, forward strand.
TAGTTCCCGTGGTCTTCCATCCTTGTCATGTGTGTGGCAGTGGTGGGATAATAGAGTGTGTGTGCTGTTATACAGCTGTTACCCCTGTCTGGGCTGGGAACTTGGGGTTCTCCTGACAATCTGCCAGTGTGCTGGGTGATTTCTGTGGCTATACAACAGAAGGTGATCCCCCGTGTGTTGTCTGACCCCCCACATTCCTGTACCCCGATACTAAATGCCCCTCTACTCTATATATTGTGTTGTACATTACAATAGTGCTGACCTCTCTACTCTATATATTGTGTTGTACATTACAATAGTGCTGACCTCTCTACTCTATATATTGTGTTGTACATTACAATAGTGCTGACCCCTCTACTCTATATATTGTGTTGTACATTACAATAGTGCTGACCTCTCTACTCTATATATTGTGTTGTACATTACAATAGTGCTGACCTCTCTACTCTATATATTGTGTTGTACATTACAATAGTGCTGACCTCTCTACTCTATATATTGTGTTGTACATTACAATAGTGCTGACCTCTCTACTCTATATATTGTGTTGTACATTACAATAGTGCTGACCTCTCTACTCTATATATTGTGTTGTACATTACAATAGTAGATCTCTCTCCATTGTGTGGATGTGGTGGGGATGGTCGGGGGTCACCTCTCGGCCAATGTTTTTTTACACAGATGGATTTCCTGTTTGTTATTCCAGAGGCTAAAAAAAGGTTCTCCATATTCCAGATCTGCTATTACTAAGTGATTTGATTGGTTCTTAGTGGATTCAGTAGATTGTTTTGCAGGTCTATGAGTTGTGTGATAAAGTTCCTCCTCCTCCCATTACAGCCCACACCACTAGAGTAGTGATCACTTCTTGGACTTTTCATCATCAGGTTTCTGTGTCTCAGATCTGGGAGGTCCGCTCTTCCTTTTACATTCTCTAAGTTTTAGAAGGTTGATGTATTGACCAGTTTGTCCATTCTGATCTCCCACCCATGAAACCTCTGCTGCAGTCAGAACTCATTCATTTAGTGGTGATATCTCTACTGCGGATAAATGACAACTTCCAGTTTGGTGGCTATGGATGATGGAGCCACCACGGTCCTAGCAACCAATCATGCTGTGCGAATTGCCCACTTGCATCCTAGCAACCGATGATGTCATTGGTTCTGAGATGTAGGTGGCACAAATATCTGCATCCGAGCAACCAATAATACCGCACAGCACAGTGTCACTGGGTTCTAGGACACAGGTGGTCAGGAATATGTGATTTAGGGGTGAAGTAGTGATATTTAGTCAGTTTAGTGAATAACATCACCTGGGAGCCCCTTACTCTACTTTCAGCTGCCAGTTTTGGGAAATGTCATTTGTAGTTAGATTCTGTGGGGAACAGATAGTCTGGTTGGTCTGTGTGTTTTTCTGTGGCATGTTGGAGGGATCTACTTTGCTGGATGCCATTATTATGGATTTAATTTTTTTTTTTGGGTGGGGGGGGGTTGCTGTTTGGACTTTGTTGTAAATGAGTAACCAGGCATACAGTACTATGGGCCCCATTACTTGTTCATGTAGGGGGAGCAGGATATCTGAGGTCCCTTTTTAAAAAAAAATATTTCTTTGTTGTAGGTTTTCTAGAGAGATTGAACAATAATTCAAATTGTATAACAAGGTAACCATTATACAAAAAAAGGAGAGAAGTAGGAGGATAGAGGAGAAAGGGGTGGGGTGGGAATTGATGTTGGAAAAGTAGGGGGAGGGGTGCTGGTACAGTATAAGATATTACCAGGGTAAAGAAGACATGAGATAATTATGTATATTATTTGTCATTTAAAACTGCTCGCGGCTGTAATGTATTGTCGGATCCCAGCAATATACATAAAAATCATTGAAAAAAACGGCATGGGTCCCCCAGTCAATTACCAGATCCTTTGGGTCTGGTATGGATATTAAGGAGAATCCCGCGCCAAAATTTTTTAAAAAATGGCGTGGGGTTCCCCCCTAAAATCCATACCAGACCCTTATCCGAGCACGCAATAAGGTGCATTCAGCATACTGGATTATACCTTGACTTTTTTTAAGGATAAACCCTACCAAAAATTTGATAATCTGAGTTTGTGGTAGATTCATTTTTTTTTTTTTAAACTGAATTTGGTTTAACATTGGTGTAAACACTGCTGTGTTTACCTTTCTATTGTAAACCTAGAGGGCTACCCACCCTATTTGATCCTGGTGGCCTTACTATTGTTCCCATTGCCCCCCGGGTCTATTGTTTTGCGGGTGTAGGCTCAGACAAGGTAAACTACAGGCTATTGTGAGTAGATTTGGTGTGTCTCCAGTAATCTAAAAGGTTGTTTTTTTTTGAGAATACAAATAAAAGCAGTGTTATAAAATAATCAGCATTTAGACTAAGTTATTCCACTAGACAGCGCTAATGTTGAGCAATTGAAACTTGTGGCCAACAACACATAGGGACAGTCTTATAACAGAAAAGAGTCCTTTAAAAGAAATCCCTTGTAAAGGGAAGTGATGAAAAGTTCAGGGTGTAATTCAGAAAATCTACAGGTGATCTTGAGAAAGAATCCTCCACATGCACCTTCCACCGATCACTTGATCACTTGTGAGATCCACCCGGTGACAAGCACTCACCCCCTAGGGGGTTAAACTCACCAGAAAAGGGGAGTAATAAAGCCTTCAGCAGTAGTACGTTGTCATCATCACTATAGACAGGGTCACAGGCTAGCAGGGCTCATAATGAATCAAAGAACAGAGAAAAGAAAGGTGCACATAGCGTAATCCTGTTTAATGATTCAAATACCTTGTATACAGACACAAACCCCCCTTCAATAAAAATACGTACATCAGATAAAATAGACAGCAAGCAATCAAACAGGCAGATAGTGTGTACACTTCACCCAGAGCCGTCAGCGCCGCTACTCAGGTAGAACTCGATACTTCCTGGTTGTGCAGGTGACCCAGGTGGAGCGCACACGTCACTTCCGGCGTCGTATTGGCCACGCCCTGACGCGTTTCGTCATATCCTTTGACTTCAACAGAGGGCGTGGTCATACGACGTAATGGCCAGTTTATATACACCCCCCCCCCCCACGCCGCTCAGCCAATCACAGCAAAACTGTGGGGACAGCAAATGCACGTCACCGGCACCAGCTTCACTGACAGCTTAGTGTAAACGGCACTGCACTAATCCAAAAAACTAGAACATGATTATGGAGTAGGCACGAACAACCATGACCAAGATATATTGATCAGATGGCATCCACATATGTATCTTAACATTATGGATTACTAATCATAGGCAGCAAGTGTTCACTCCAAAACCGCATTAAATACATAACATTGATAAATAACACAATCATTGACATAAATTCTAAAATTGAACACTAATTAATATGCACATTCAGAATATAAATGTAGAGGAGAGACCTCATTCAGTTAAATCCCAGATCTTCCTATATTTTATGCGCATATATTAAAAAATTCTGTTAAATAGGCATAAAGAGGGACCATACAAGCAATAGTTTGTTAAATATATATATATATATATATATATATATATATATATATATATATATATATATATATATAAATATATCTACACCTTGGGTTCTTTTGGGCGTTTGGCGCTGAGTAGTGTTTTCTGCAGGCCTGGTGAAACGCTATTTTATCTCATCTCTCAGTCGTATTCCTTAGCAGCCATGGATGCCCTTCAGTTCCTGAGTAGTAGAACGATTGATATCAATGCCATTTTTGCAATCAATGAGCAGGCTACTGCACAATCTAATATCAATGGGATATTGACTGCTTTGGGAAATGTGCTAGAAAAACAGGTCCGCACTTGGTGGCACATCTGCACATTCGAGCAGTACATTAAAGAGAAGATTATAGTTAGAAGTTTGAGATGGGAGGTAGCTCCCCAGGATGGACTAGATGACCCAGAATCTATGCAAGAATGGTATGAGTTCTTTACCAATATGGGTTTTAAATTGCAAGATTTGGTTCTGGCTCGTAAACGTAAGAAAATGTCCATTTTGGAGGGTAAAATTAATGAATTTCGTTTGCAGCTTGAACATGTGAAGGATACCCAATAAGTATTAGAGTTTAATACTCGTATAAAAAAGAAGCTAGAAAAGATTGACAGAGATACACAGAAGAAAAAATCAAAGAAGTTTCATAGGGACCTTAATGATTTTAGGTCAAACTCTGTGTATGTCTGGCAACAGGCTAAAATACCTGTTAGCGGATCGAATAATACTATTGGGGTATCTGTGGAAGGATCAAATCATCGCACAACTAAACCGCCCAACATGGGTACTCAGGCTGGGGGTAATAAGAGGTTGGAGAGATCCAATTGCCCTGCTGGTACTTCTGCCACTCCTACTAGGGGGGAGGCGACTTACGGTGGAAGGAAAGACAGGATAAGTGAACCCTATCAGCCATATAATCATTTACCTAGTGGTAATAACTATCAAGTCCCTGTGTATAACAGATTTGACCCTTTGAGAGGTAACGGAGAAAGAGCTGCTGAACCCTCACCCCGTCCTTTTTTAGGGAGAGGGAGAGGCTGGCAGAAACGAGGCCGGGGGAACTCTCACCGAAGGGGGAGACCTCCAGGCCAGGGTTGGGGGAGGCAGGATCATCATGCACCTCCATGGAGGGAGCACCCGTGGCGGGAAGACGAGTACCCCTATTACCCCAACCAATGGAGAGAAGAACAAGGGGCTGTAGGGCAGGGAGAAGGGCCCAGAAAAAGAAGGAGAGAGCAGGAATAGGAGGCATTTTTAACTTGAGCAGTGTGACCTTATCACACAAAGAAACGAATATTTTGCATTTAGGTTTAAAGTGTGGCCTGAAAAGACCAGTTAGCAAGTTCGATGTATTTATTGATGTTCATAAGTACATGAGGAAAATTAATATTAAAAAATATTTTCTCAACAAAGCACCACGGCCGTCTGCAATTAACGAGTTGGGTCCAGTGGACAGTGGACTTAAGAATAGGTCCCTGTTCAACTCCTTGAATAGCGCTAACCAGCATATTGAGGTCTTTAAGGGACTGGTTTTGCGTGATCTAGAACAGTTGGTACCAAAAAAGAATGTTAATCCCCAGCATATTATGGATGGGATCTCCTTGCTTGAGAAAAGGAAGGAGATAGTTATCAGGCCAGCAGACAAGGGGGGGGGGTAGTTATTCTGAATAGGGACTTCTATGTGAATCAGCTCACTGAGATGCTAAGTGATGATCAAACATATGTGAGATTATCTAAAGATCCCACAGGACAGTATGAGAAGGATCTTAGGAACTTGGTTGAAATGGGTTTTTCTATGGGGGTTCTGTATAACAAAGAAAGAAGGTACCTTGTACCAAGTGATAGCAGAATCCCCACGATTTATACCTTGCCCAAAATCCACAAGGATCTGAACCAACCTCCAGGGAGACCCATAGTCAATGGTATTGGTTCCATCACATCTCGGATGGGACAATACCTTGACCACTTCCTTCAGGAGAGTGTTATGCGCACTAAGGCGTACTTAAGAGACACTAAGAGTCTCTTGCAGATTCTGCAACAGGTGGATTTAACGGGCAAACAAGAACTATACCTTGTAACAGCTGACGTGGCATCTCTCTATTCGGTCATACAGCATGACGACGCTCTTTTAGCCCTTAACTGGGCTTTAAGTCAGCGCGACGACCTGCCACATAATCAGAAAGTGTTCATCAGAAATGCATTAGACTTTTGTCTTAGCCATAACTTCTTCGGGTTCGATGGGCAGTTTTTCTCCCAGCGTAAAGGTGTTGCGATGGGGGCAAAATTTGCCCCGAGCATAGCAAATTTGTTTATGGGGGAATGGGAAGATAAAAAGATATTCTCCACTACCCGTACTCAACTGTTACTATACAAAAGATATATAGACGATCTGTTTTTTATTTGGGAAGGGTCTAGCGACAGTTTACATGAATTCCTCCAGGAGCTTAATTCCAATAACAACAACATTAGGCTAACCAGTGAGTTTAGTCAAAATGACATACACTTCTTGGACTTAAACATCTTTAGGCAAGGTGATGGATTGGGCACTAGAGTGTATTTTAAACCTACAGATTCCAACAGCTACCTACCTATCAATAGTGGACATCACCCTAAGTGGCTGAAAAACATACCCAAGGGTCAGCTCACTAGGGTAAAAAGAAACTGTTCCAATGATGCAGACTTTTTAAGACAGGCCCAGGTTGTTAGAAAAAAGTTTGTGGAAAAAGGATATGTGGGGGAGACTCTGGACTCCACCATTCAGGAATTGGCCATGCGACCCAGAGACTCCTTTCTAATAGATCGGCCTAAGGTCCAAAATAATGAAGACCATGAATGGAGCTTTCTATCAGGGTTCCACTCCCAATTTAGGGAGGTGGAAGACATTTTTAATGCCCACTGGCATGTGTTACGTATGGATAAAACATTAGGTCCATCTCTACCATGTAGACCGAAATTTATTTACAGAAGAGCTCACAGCTTTGCTGATAAGATAGTGCGGAAGGTGCTTGACCCCCCCTTCCAGACCTCTAACCTTCTGGGATAAAAAAGGGTTCTATATCTGTAGGAGATGTCGGGCATGTAGGGAAGTTGGTAGACCAATGAGAGCTCTTGAAAGTTTCACATCCCCTTCCAATGGTAGAGAATTCAGTATTAATGAATTTATTACGTGCAATACGGTTTACGTGGTATACGCTATGCAATGCCCCTGTGGTCTTATGTATATAGGACGCACAAAAAGGCTTTTGAGGGTCAGGATTGCAGAACACATAGCGAACATAAAGATTGGCTTTAAAGACCACAATGTATCACTCCACTTCAAACTTAAACATAACCAAGATCCCTCAGGCCTCAAGTTTTGGGGTATAGATCATCTGAAGCCAAAGTGGAGAGGGTCCAATCTGGTCCGTGATCTATCAAGAAGAGAGACCCAGTGGATCTTCTTGGCTGACACTTTGGCGCCACGGGGACTTAATGTGGATCTGGACATCAACTGCTTTATAAGCGACTACTAATGTTTATGATTAACGGTTGACTTTTTAGCTCTATTAGCAGTTTGATTTTGCGCTAGTGAGGTTATAGTGGCCTATCTCTTTATGTCATATGTTTTATCTTTATATAGTTCGTACGATCACCTGATCCTTATTGAGAGATTGGGATTTATTCCATTTTATTTTAGTATGCGATTTTTTCGACCTACCTAATATGCGATTTTTTCGACCGACTTATATAGTTCGGCCTCTCTCTTGCTTCTCCTTATGACTGTCTCCATGCAGTTGTGCAGAGTGGAAAATTATCTGATTCTCACATGGAGATTGGGAATAACTCTGCTTCCATTTCTTATGCGATTTCCTAGTCACTCTGTTTATGACATATCTCTGCTTTCTTTGATAAGAATTTTTTGATATGATGTTTGCTCCTAAATAATTAGATGTAGATTTATTTTATCTCCATAACTATTCAATTCTTAATTTCTGTGCGATTTTTAGTCTTGTGCGACTTGTTGCCTCTCTATTTTTAATTTTTAATTTAAATATTAATTTAAATATTTGCTGGTTTGGTTGTAACTATTAAGACTAGCATGAATTTTGTAGGTAGGGGCTATATTTAACAAACTATTGCTTGTATGGTCCCTCTTTATGCCTATTTAACAGAATTTTTTAATATATGCGCATAAAATATAGGAAGATCTGGGATTTAACTGAATGAGGTCTCTCCTCTACATTTATATTCTGAATGTGCATATTAACTAGTGTTCAATTTTAGAATTTATGTCAATGATTGTGTTATTTATCAATGTTATGTATTTAATGCGGTTTTGGAGTGAACACTTGCTGCCTATGATTAGTAATCCATAATGTTAAGATACATATGTGGATGCCATCTGATCAATATATCTTGGTCAGGGTTGTTTGTGCCTACTCCATAATCATGTTCTAGTTTTTTGGATTAGTGCAGTGCCGTTTATGTCCCTGCACGCCGTTTACACTAAGCTGTCAGTGAAGCTGGTGCCGGTGACGTGCATTTGCTGTCCCCACAGTTTTGCTGTGATTGGCTGAGCGGCGTGGGGGGTGTATATAAACTGGCCATTACGTCGTATGACCACGCCCTCTGTTGAAGTCAAAGGATATGACGAAACGCGTCAGCTCGTGACCAATACGATGCCGGAAGTGACGTGTGCGCTCCACCTGGGTCACCTGCACAACCAGGAAGTATCGAGTTCTACCTGAGTAGCGGCGCTGACGGCTCTGGGTGAAGTGTACACACTATCTGCCTGTTTGATTGCTTGCTGTCTATTTTATCTGATGTACGTATTTTTATTGAAGGGGGGTTTGTGTCTGTATACAAGGGGTTTGAATCATTAAACAGGATTACGCTATGTGCACCTTTCTTTTCTCTGTTCTTTGATTCATTATGAGCCCTGCTAGCCTGTGACCCTGTCTATAGTGATGATGACAACGTACTACTGCTGAAGGCTTTATTACTCCCCTTTTCTGGTGAGTTTAACCCCCTAGGGGGTGAGTGCTTGTCACCGGGTGGATCTCACAAGCGATCAAGTGATCGGTGGAAGGTGCATGTGGAGGATTCTTTCTCAAGATCACCTGTAGATTTTCTGAATTACACCCTGAACTTTTCATCACTTCCCTTTACAAGGGATTTCTTTTAACCACTTGACGACCGCCTCACGCCGATGTACGTCGGCAAAGTGGCACGGACAGGCAAAATCACGTACAGGGTACGTGATTTGCCTTCCGCGGGTGGGGGGTCCGATCGGACCCCCCCCCGGTGCCCGAGGCGGTCGTCTTTTGTCCAGCGGCGATCGGTGATGAGGGGGAGACCATCCGTTCGTGGCCCCCCCCTCGCGATCGCCGCCGGCCAATGAAAACACTCCTTTGCTGCTGTATGCTAAACAGCAGCAAAGGAAGTGATGTCATCTCCCCTCGGGTCGGTATTTTCCGTTCCGGCCCGAGGAGAGAAGACATCTATGTGAGTGCACCAACACACACACACACAGTAGAACATGCCAGGCACACAAAACACCCCGATCCCCCCCCCGATCGCCCCCCGATCCCCCCCCAATCACCCCCCCCCCCCCTGTCACAAACTGACACCAGCAGTTTTTTTTTTTTTTTTTTTTTTTTTTTTCTGATTACTGCATAGTGTCAGTTTGTGACAGTTACAGTGTTGGGACAGTTAGTATTACCCCCCTTTAGGTCTAGGGTACCCCCCTAACCCCCCCTAATAAAGTTTTAACCCCTTGATCACCCCCTGTCACCAGTGTCACTAAGCGATCATTTTTCTGATCGCTGTATTAGTGTCGCTGGTGACGCTAGTTAGTGAGGTAAATATTTAGGTTCGCCGTCAGCGTTTTATAGCGTCAGGGACCCCCATATACTACCTAATAAATGTTTTAACCCCTTGATTGCCCCCTAGTTAACCCTTTCACCACTGATCACCGTATAACCGTTACGGATGACGCTGGTTAGTTCGTTTATTTTTTATAGTGTCAGGGCACCCGTCGTTTATTACCAAATAAAGGTTTAGCCCCCTGATCGCCCGGCGGTGATATGCGTCGCCCCAGGCAGCGTCAGATTAGCGCCAGTACCGCTAACACCCACGCATGCAGCATACGCCTCCCTTAGTGGTATAGTATCTGATCGGATCAATATCTGATCCGATCAGATCTATACTAGCGTCCCCAGCAGTTTAGGGTTCCCAAAAACGCAGTGTTAGCGGGATCAGCCCAGATACCTGCTAGCACCTGCGTTTTGTGCCTCCGCCCAGCCCACCCAAGTGCAGTATCGATCGATCACTGTCACTTACAAAACACTAAACGCATAACTGCAGCGTTCGCAGAGTCAGGCCTGATCCCTGCGATCGCTAACAGTTTTTTTGGTAGCATTTTGGTGAACTGGCAAGCACCAGCCCCAGGCGTCAGGTTAGCGCCAGTACCGCTAACACCCACGCACGCACCGTACACCTCCCTTAGTGGTATAGTATCTGAACGGATCAATATCTGATCCGATCAGATCTATACTAGCGTCCCCAGCAGTTTAGGGTTCCCAAAAACGCAGTGTTAGCGGAATCAGCCCAGATACCTGCTAGCACCTGCGTTTTGCCCCTCCGCCCGGCCCAGCCCAGCCCACCCAAGTGCAGTATCGATCGATCACTGACACTTACAAAACACTAAACGCATAACTGCAGCGTTCGCAGAGTCAGGCCTGATCCCTGCGATCGCTAACAGTTTTTTTTGTAGCGTTTTGGTGAACTGGCAAGCACCAGCCCCAGGCAGCGTCAGGTTAGCGCCAGTACCACTAACACCCACGCACGCAGCATACGCCTCCCTTAGTGGTATAGTATCTGAACGGATCAATATCTGATCCGATCAGATCTATACTAGCGTCACCAGCAGTTTAGGGTTCCCAAAAACGCAGTGTTAGCGGGATCAGCCCAGATACCTGCTAGCACCTGCGTTTTGCCCCTCCGCCCGGCCCGGCCCAGCCCACCCAAGTGCAGTATCGATCGATCACTGACACTTACAAAACACTAAACGCATAACTGCAGCGTTCGCAGAGTCAGGCCTGATCCCTGCGATCGCTAACAGTTTTTTTGGTAGCGTTTTGGTGAACTGGCAAGTGCCAGCGGCCTAGTACACCCCGGTCGTAGTCAAACCAGCACTGCAGTAACACTTGGTGACGTGGCGAGTCCCATAAGTGCAGTTCAAGCTGGTGAGGTGACAAGCACAAGTAGTGTCCCGCTGCCACCAAAAAGACAAACACAGGCCCATCGTGCCCATAATGCCCTTCCTTCTGCATTCGCCAATCCTAATTGGGAACCCACCGCTTCTGCAGCGCCCGTACTTCCCCCATTCACATCCCCAACCAAATGCAGTCGGCTGCATGAGAGGCATTTTTATGTCCTCCCGAGTACCCCTACCCAACGAACCCCCCAAAAAAGATGTCGTGTCTGCAGCAAGCGCGGATATAGGCGTGACACCCGCTATTATTGTCCCTCCTGTCCTGACAATCCTGGTCTTTGCATTGGTGAATGTTTTGAACGCTACCATGCACTAGTTGAGTATTAGCGTAGGGTACAGCATTGCACAGACTAGGCACACTTTCACAGGGTCTCCCAAGATGCCATCGCATTTTGAGAGACCCGAACCTGGAACCGGTTACCGTTATAAAAGTTAGTTACAAAAAAAGTGTAAAAAAAAAAAAAAATATGAAATAAAAAAAAATAGTTGTTGTTTTATTGTTCTCTCTCTCTCTATTCTCTCTCTCTATTGTTCTGCTCTTTTTTACTGTATTCTATTCTGCAATGTTTTATTGTTATTGTTATTATGTTTTATCATGTTTGTTTTTCAGGTATGTAATTATTTATACTTTACTGTTTACTGTGCTTTATTGTTAACCATTGTTAACCATTTTTTTGTCTTCAGGTACGCCATTCACGACTTTGAGTGGTTATACCAGAATGATGCCTGCAGGTTTAGGTATCATCTTGGTATCATTCTTTTCAGCCAGCGGTCGGCTTTCATGTAAAAGCAATCCTAGCGGCTAATTAGCCTCTAGACTGCTTTTACAAGCCGTGGGAGGGAATGCCCCCCCCCCCCCACCGTCTTCCGTGTTTTTCTCTGGCTCTCCTGTCTCAACAGGGAACCTGAGAATGCAGCCGGTGATTCAGCCAGCTGACCATAGAGCTGATCAGAGACCAGAGTGGCTCCAAACATCTCTATGGCCTAAGAAACCGGAAGCTACGAGTATTTCATGACTTAGATTTCGCCAGATGTAAATAGCGCCATTGGGAAATTGGGGAAGCATTTTATCACACCGATCTTGGTGTGGTCAGATGCTTTGAGGGCAGAGGAGAGATCTAGGGTCTAATAGACCCCAATTTTTTCAAAAAAGAGTACCTGTCACTACCTATTGCTATCATAGGGGATATTTACATTCCCCGAGATAACAATAAAAATGATTAAAAAAAAAAATATGAAAGGAACAGTTTAAAAGTAAGATTAAAAAAGCAAAAAAATAATAAAGAAAAAAAAAAACAAAAAAAAAAAACACCCCTGTCGCCCCCTGCTCTCGCGCTAAGGCGAACGCAAGCGGCGGTCTGTCGTCAAACATAAACAGCAATTGCACCATGCATGTGAGGTATCACCGCGAAGGCCAGATCGAGTGCAGTAATTTTTCCAGTAGACCTCCTCTGTAAATCTAAAGTGGTAACCTGTAAAGGCTTTTGAAGGCTTTTAAACATGTATTTATTTTGTTGCCACTGCACGTTTGTGCGCAATTTTAAAGCATGTCATGTTTGGTATCCATGTACTCGGCCTAAGATCATCTTTTTTATTTCATCAAACATTTGGGCAATATAGCGTGTTTTAGTGCATTAAAATTAAAAAAAGTGTGTTTTTTCCCCAAAAAATGCGTTTGAAAAATCGCTGCGCAATTACTGTGTGAAAAAAAAAAATGAAACACCCACCATTTTAATCTGTAGGGCATTTGCTTTAAAAAAATATATAATGTTTGGGGGTTCAAAGTAATTTTTTTGCAAAAAAAAAAAACTTTTTCATGTAAACAATAAGTGTCAGAAAGGGCTTTGTCTTCAAGTGGTTAGAAGAGTGGGTGATGTGTGACATAAGCTTCTAAATGTTGTGCATAAAATGCCAGGACAGTTCAAAACCCCCCCAAATGACCCCATTTTGGAAAGTAGACACCCCAAGCTATTTGCTGAGAGGCATGTCGAGTCCATGGAATATTTTATATTGCGACACAAGTTGCGGGAAAGAGACAAATTTTTTTTTTTTTTTTTTTTTTTTTGCACAAAGTTGTCACTAAATGATATATTGCTCAAACATGCCATGGAAATATGTGAAATTACACCCCAAAATACATTCTGCTGCTTCTCCTGAGTACGGGGATACCACATGTGTGAGACTTTTTGGGAGCCTAGCCGCGTACGGGACCCCGAAAACCAAGCACCGCCTTCAGGCTTTCTAAGGGCGTGAATTTTTGATTTCACTCTTCACTGCCTATCACAGTTTCGGAGGCCATGGAATGCCCAGGTGGCACAAAACCCCCACAAATGACCCCATTTTGGAAAGTAGACACCCCAAGCTATTTGCTGAGAGGTATAGTGAGTATTTTGCAGACCTCACTTTTTGTCACAAAGTTTTGAAAATTGAAAAAAGAAAAAAAAAAAATGTTTTTTCTTGTCTTTCTTCATTTTCAAAAACAAATGAGAGCTGCAAAATACTCACCATGCCTTTCAGCAAATAGCTTGGGGTGTCTACTTTCCAAAATGGGGTCATTTGGGGGGGTTTTGTGCCACCTGGGCATTCCATGGCCTCCGAAACTGTGATAGGCAGTAAAGAGTGAAATCAAAAATTTTCACCCTTAGAAATCCTGAAGGCAGTGATTGGTTTTCGGGGTCCAGTACGCGGCTAGGCTCCCAAAAAGTCCCACACATGTGGTATCCCCATACTCAGGAGAAGCAGCTAAATGTATTTTGGGGTGCAATTCCACATATGCCCATGGCCTGTGTGAGCAATATATCATTTAGTGACAACTTTATGAAAAAAAAAAAAAAAAAAAAAAAAAAGTGTCACTTTCCCGCAACTTGTGTCAAAATATAAAATATTCCATGGACTCAATATGCCTCTCAGCAAATAGCTTGGGGTGTCTACTTTCCAAAATGGGGTCATTTTGGGGGGTTTTGTGCCACCTGGGCATTCCATGGCCTCCGAAACTGTGATAGGCAGTGAAGAGTGAAAGCAAAAATTTACACCCTTAGAAATCCTGAAGGCGGTGATTGGTTTTCGGGGCCCCGTACGCGGCTAGGCTCCCAAAAAGTCCCACACATGTGGTATCCCCATACTCAGGAGAAGCAGCTAAATGTATTTTGGGGTGCAATTCCACATAGGCCCATGGCCTGTGTGAGCAATATATCATTTAGTGACGACTTTTTGTAAATATTTTTTTTTTTTTTTTTTTTTGTCATTTTTCAATCACTTGGGACAAAAAAAATAAATATTCAATGGGTTCAACATGCCTCTCAGCAATTTCCTTGGGGTGTCTACTTTCCAAAATGGGGTCATTTGGGGGGGTTTTGTACTGCCCTGCCATTTTAGCACCTCAAGAAATGAGATAGGCAGTCATAAACTAAAAGCTGTGTAAATTCCAGAAAATGTACCCTAGTTTGTAGACGCTATAACTTTTGCGCAAACCAATAAATATACGCTTATTGACATTTTTTTTACCAAAGACATGTGGCCGAATACATTTTGGCCTAAATGTATGACTAAAATTTAGTTTATTGGATTTTTTTTATAACAAAAAGTAGAAAATATCATTTTTTTTCAAAATTTTCGGTCTTTTTCCGTTTATAGCGCAAAAAATAAAAACCGCAGAGGTGATCAAATACCATCAAAAGAAAGCTCTATTTGTGGGAAGAAAAGGACGCAAATTTCGTTTGGGTACAGCATTGCATGACCGCGCAATTAGCAGTTAAAGCGACGCAGTGCCAAATTGGAAAAAGACCTCTGGTCCTTAGGCAGCATAATGGTCCGGGGCTCAAGTGGTTAAAGGACTCTTTTCTGTTATAAGACTGTCCCTATGTGTTGTTGGCCACAAGTTTCAATTGCTCAACATTAGCGCTGTCTAGTGGAATAACTTAGTCTAAATGCTGATTATTTTATAACACTGCTTTTATTTGTATTCTTTACCTTTTTTCTGGTGTGAGACAGCTGCTGCTTATTAGATTGTCTCTCTGCCTAGACAGACACAGTAGAGTTCAATCATTTATTTTCAGTGTATGCTGATGTGTGTTTATGGTAATCACTTCGGATTATTCTTTTTAAATATAAATATATCTACACCTTGGGTTCTTTTGGGCGTTTGGCGCTGAGTAGTGTTTTCTGCAGGCCTGGTGAAACGCTGTTTTTTTTGAGAGTTAAAAAAAAATATATATATCTATATATATTTATTTTTCTCCACTGTACTGCATTTTCTGAATTTTATTCTATTTGAGTTTCTGTTTATTGTTTTTTTCCCTCCTTCTATACGCTAATCTCAAAGTGACTGTATAGTACAGGGGAACATTTAACTTAATCTAGCTTACAAATTGTGCATATTATTTGTTGATAATGGCAGCCATGTCCTGTCTAGAAAAGTTTGCAGCAATTTATACTCTTAAACATAAGAGCAATGAATTTGCCTGTGATGCTAGATTACAAGGATCGCCAAAAGTTATTTGAAGAACAATTTAAAACAACCAAAAAGGATAAAAAGCTCAAAGGTTTATCTGTAACGGGCATATTTTCGGCTTGCATGGCTATGAATGCTAAAATACAGCACTTTGAAGAA
The DNA here is from genome assembly GCF_042186555.1 of Aquarana catesbeiana. Taxonomy (NCBI): domain Eukaryota; kingdom Metazoa; phylum Chordata; class Amphibia; order Anura; family Ranidae; genus Aquarana; species Aquarana catesbeiana. Next base: position 8,208,106 of record NC_133325.1, read on the forward strand.
ATAGTCTATAATAAAAATATTAAAATTTCTGAGAGGGAAAAAGAGAATACAGCTTTACATAACCAAGTACAAACCTTAACTACCCTTAATCAAATGGTTAAGGCCTCACAGGAAGAAAATGTTAAAAAATACAAATTGGCTCAAAAAGAAGTGGTACAATATTAGGGATGAGCTTCGTGTTCGAATCGAACGCATGTTCGTCTCGAATATTGCCTGTTCGCCGGTTCGCCGAATTATGAGCAATATGGGCGGTTCACACCAAATTCGAGTGGCGCGTCACGGCCCATAATTCACTGCGGCATCGCAGTGCATTGCTGGCTGATGATTGACCAAGCATGCACTATGACCCACATGCTTGGCCAATCACAGAGCCATCTGAACACAGAGCCGTAATTGGCCAAAGCCAAAGGAGGCTTTGGCCAATTATGGCTCAGGGGATTTAGTACACGCCCCACACTATTTAAGGCTGCCTGCACGGCGGCCCTGTGTAGTGTGTTCCGGCGTTCAGATAGAGAGAGAGAGAGACAGTGTCATTTGATTTAAGTTAGAGTAGGCAGGTCGAGTCAGTTAGCTGCAGTTACAGTGTATTGTGTATATATATGCATCCCAGGTGTTGTGTATGTGTATATATATATATATATATATATATATATATATATATATATTGTATTCAGTTTATCTAGATCCTGTTCTTCTCTTCTTAATATACTGACAGGCAGGCAGGTGTTTTTACAGTATTTCCAGCTACTGTACTGTGTACCCTGCACAGTCTGACCTACAGTATAGCAACCTGCAGCCAGTTGCTTGTGTAGGCTCATTGAAGTATTTCCAGCTACTGTACTGTGTACCCTGCACAGTTGCACCTACATTATAGCTACCTGAAGACAAGTGCAGGGGTTATCATACTAATAATACTACAGGCGGGTAGTTCATTCTGCTAGCTGCAGTATAATCGGTATAAATATATATATATATATATATATATAGGAGAGGCAGACAGTCACAAGCCAATAAAAGAGGGCAAGCAGGCTCTGTGTCTAAAGGCAACAGTGCTGGTCGTGGAGACGGTGCATCCTCATCAGCACGTGGCCGTGGGACACGCTTGACCTTTTTTTCGGCAGCTGGCCGCGTTGAGCCGCAACATGCGGAAGACTTGGTTAGTTGGTTGACCAAGCCGTCCTCATCCTCTTCATCCTCTCTCACCCAGGCTTAGGGTACTTTGTCTGGCAAAGCAGCTGCCAACGTGGCCTCTTCCCTCAGCTCAATGGCATCAGTGACTCCTTCCCTAGCCCCACCATGTCCTCCTGAGGAGTCCCTCGAACTAGTTTGACCACAGTGTTGGGTACATGCTCCAGGAGGATGCTCAGCGTTTTGAAGGCTCTGATGATGGTACTGAGCTAGATGAAAGCAGTAACATGAGCCCAAACAGAGGGGGTGTCCAACAAGAAGGACAGCAATCTGGCAGTCATGTTCCTCCTGCTGCAGCATACTGCCAGGTTTGCTCCAGTGATGAGGAGGGAGGGGATGATGAGGTCACTGACTCAACCTGGGTGCCTGATGGGAGAGAGGAGGGGGAGGAGGCACATCACCAATGAGGCAGGATGCCCACCAGGGGCCAGCCCAAGGGCAGCACACTGACTGCATCACACCCCAAAGCTCCACATGTGCAGGGCGCTGCAGTCTCTGCACGTTATTCCAAAAGTTCTTTGGTGTGGGCCTTTTTTGAGACAAGTGCATCAGATGGCACTGCTGCTATTTGCAACATATGTCTCAAGCGTATCTCGCGTGGCCAAAACATCTCCCGCTTGAGCACCACATGCTTGACCAGACATATGTTGACCTGCCATGCAGTTTGTTGGCAAGCGTACCTAAAAGACCCACACCAAAGAACAAAGAGGACCTCTCCTTACTCCTCATCAGCTGGGATCTCCAACCACACTATACCTTCAGTCCTCTCTCAGACCTGCACTGAGAGGAATGAAGGTGAAGAATTAGGTGTGTCACAGCCAAGTACTTGGGGGCAATCTGCTATCGGTACACTGACGTCAGATTGTACCAGGCAAATTTCCCTGCCCCAGCTGCTGCACCACAGAAAGAAGTTCGCTCCCAGCCATCCACATGCCCAGTGGTTGAATGCTAGCTTGGCAAAATTGCTAGCACTTCAACTGCTACCTTTTCAGTTGATAGACTCTGCCCCCTTCCTTGAGTTTGTGGAATGTGCGGTTCCTTAGTGGCAGGTTCCCAAACACCACTTTTTCTCATGGAAGGCGATTCCAGCTCTCTACCGGCATGTGGAAGGCAATGTCTTGGCCTCGCTGGACAGGGCGGTCAGCGGAAAGGTGCATGTTACCGCTGACTAATGGTCCAGAAGGCATGGACAGGGACATTACCTAAGTTTCACGGCGCATTGGGTGACTCTACTGGCAGCTTGGAAGGATGCAGGACAAGGTGCAGTAGTGCTGGAGGTTGTTCCACCACCATGCCTCCAAAATGCCACTACTAGTGATTCTGACACACCTCTCTCCTCCACCCCCTCGTCTTCTTCTTCCTCCATGGCCTCTTCCTGTGCTTTGTCCTTGGAACCAGCAGTGCTCCGTAGGCGTTCAAGGGGCTACGCAAGTATGCAGGCCAAAAGATGCCATGTGGTGCTTGTGCTGGTGTGCTTGGGGGACAGGAGCCACACTGGGGCAGAGGTTCTGTCAGCTCTGCAGGGGCAGGTTCAGAGGTGGTTGGCGCCACGCCAACTTAAGGCAGGAATGGTGGTTTGCGACGATGGCACCAACCTCCTCTCCACCCCCTGATGGGGACAAATGACCCATGTGCCCTGTTTGGCTCACGTCCTTAACTTGGTGGTGCAGCGGTTCTTGGGCAGGTACCCGGGCTTACAGGATGTCATGAGGCAGGCCAGGAAAGTCTGTGTGCATTTCCGCCAGTCATATAATGCCAGTGCTCCGCTGGCAGACCTCCAAAAGGAATTTAACCTGCCCAAGAACCGCCTAATCTGTGACATGCCCACCAGGTGGAACTCAACGTTGGCCATGCTGCAGTGGCTGCACACGCAGCAGAGGGCCATCAATGAGTACCTGTGTGACTATGGCACCAGGACAGGGTCAAGGGAGCTTGTTTTTTATCCCCACGCCAGTGGGCCATGATCACGGATGCATGCACTGTCTTGTCACCATTTGAGTAGGGCACGAGGATGGTGAGCAGTGACAGTGCATGCATCAGTGACACTGTCCACCTTGTCCACTTGTTGGAGCACACGCTGCCTGGAATAATGGACAGGGCACTTGAGGCAGACTCCAGACCGAATACCTCAGCAAACCTACACAGCATGGCCTCAATGATCCTGCAAAGCCCGCGTAAGGATCCTCGTATTCGTGGTATCAAGGAGAGGGGTCAATACTGGCTGGCAACCCTCCTTGATCCACGTTACAATGGTAAGGTTGCGGACCTTATCTTGCCATCGCAGAGGGAGCAGATGATGAAACATCTTTGGGAGGTCTTGCAGAAAGGTCTGTGCAACGCGTTCCCAGAGACTGGGAGGTTACAAACTCCTGTTCCTGGACAACGTGTTGCTGAGGCTTCGGTCAGTCAAAGAAGGAGTGGTGGAGAAGGTGGCCGTCTGACCGATGCGTTCAGACAATTTTTTAGTCCGCAGCCCCAAGGTATGATCGGTTCCAGCAACCATCGCCAGCGTCTGTTTTACATTGTGCAGGAATACCTAGGGGCAAGATCTGACTTGGACACCTTTCCCACCGAAAATCCTCTGGGTTACTGGGTCTTGAGGATGGATCACTGGCCAGAGCTTGCACAGTATGCAATTGAGCTACTGGCCTGTCTTGCATCCAGCTTTCTTTCGGAACGCACATTCAGTGCTGCTGGAGGCTTTGTAACCAATCACAGGGTGCGTGTGTCCACTGACTCGGTCGATCGACTGACCTTCCTAAAAATGAATCAATCTTGGATCACCACCAGTTACCAAGCACCTGATGTTTATGTAACCGAATATTTTTTTTTGAAATCTCAGATCCCTTCAAAGACTGCCTATGCTGATGCTGAATGACTATCCTGTTATGCTGAGTAATTATCCTCTTCCTCCTTAATGATCATGCTGATAGCTTGTAAGAACATTTTTGGTTCTGGGCGCCGCCACCAGTGCCTAAGTCCCAATTTTTCAGCCCCTGTTTAACAGGGGCGTGTAATTACAATTTTTGATGCAATACTTTGCAGCAGGGCTCATTCCTGCACTCCAACTAGAGTATCTGTGAGGGGTTGCAGTGTTGTGGCACCACCACCACCACCACCACCACCTAAGGCCCAATTTTTCTGCCCTTGTTCAACAGGGGCATGTAATTACAATTCTTGATCTAATATTTCACAGCAGGGCCCTGTGAGGGCTTACAGTGTTGTGGCCACAGCAACACCTAAGGCCCAAATTTCTGCTGAGTATATAGGGCAGGCCCCTACTTTCAAACATCCAACTTACAAACGACTCCTACTTGCAAACGGAAGGAGACAACAGGAAGTGAGATGAAATCTACCCCTAGGAAGGGAAATTCTCCCCTGTAAGAGTTAATATGGGAAAAACATTTCTCCTTTCCACTGATACTTTATCACCAATCCTTGTTTCACTAACAAAAAAACATTTGTCATTGTAACAAAAAGTGAAGTGAAATCTTCTGAAGAGGAGCACAGACAGCAAAACAAATGTCACAGGGGTGATAACCCTTCCCTATGTTTTCCAAAAAGCTTAAAATAGATTTTTTGGCTGGAGCTAAACACGTTAAAAATGTACCCGTTCAAAATTACAAACAGATTCTACTTAACAACAAACCTACAGTCCTTGTCTTGTTTGCACCGCCTGTATACTGCTGATCAGAGTATATAGGGCCTGGTGGCCCCACGCCTTTCCTTATTTTAATTTGGGTGCGGGGTTCCCCTTAATATCCATACAAGATCCAAAGGGCCTGGTAATGGACTGGGGGGTACCCATGCCGTTTGTCTCACTGATTTTCATCCATATTGCCGGGACCCGACATTACATTAAACCCGCAAGCAGTTTTAAATGACTTTTATTACTTTAAAAATGACATTTTGTGCAGGGACTGTTCTAAGTACAGGAAACATGCACCACTTTACAGGCATACTATAGACACCCCCCAGGTACCATATTTAAATTTCACTTTTTTTTTACTTTAAGCATCAATTAAATCACTGCTCCGTCAGTTTTAAAACTTTTTTTTTCATTGATACATGTCTCCTAGGTCAGGACCCGGGTCCCCAAACCCTTTTTAGGACAATACCATGCAAATTAGTCTTTAAAATTAGCACTTTTGATTTCAAATGTTCGAGTCCCATAGACGTCAATGGGGTTCTAACGTTCGTGCAAATTTTCGGTCCATTGGCAGGTTCTGGTGCGAACCGAACCGGGGGGTGTTCGGATCATCCCTATACAATATGAAAACATGCTAACCAAAGTTGAGACTGAACTGGACCACATAACCAGTGCATACAAAGTGATCCAAAATCAGTTACAGGAAACTAAGAAAGGAAAATGTATAGATCACACACATTGCACGCAAACAGAGTCACAGTTGCTAGAAACAATTTTGATTCTTAAAGGACAGGCGGCTGTGGCTAGCAGATGTGAACATGCTAATGCTACGGCACCTACTTGTGTCTATGAAATTGGGGACACAGAGGAATATGAAGAGTACTGGGGAGGTGAAGATATGGGTCCTAATTCTACTTTTCCTGTGGTGATGGGAGAAATCGCAAAGCCACAGGAGGATCGAGAATGCACCATGGTCACAGACCCACCAGACAATGGGGACCAGCTATCCACAAATGAGGAGCAAGACAAGTTCCCCATCACGGGTAGGATCCAGACCCTCTCCTCTCCTGAAGGAAATCAAACACTTTTGGGGTTTGATAGTGAAGGGAATGAGTTGATATCTAAGGTATATCCAATTCAACCAGTAAAAACCCTCATGAGTGTGGCTGCTTTCATTGGCAAAATTAAAACTAATGAACACATTCCACACGCAACTATGTACAACAGAGGTGTGAGCTCTTAGGTGTGAGAAGGCCTATTGGGCAGGTTAAGGCACCTTCCAGCCCAGGGCAGTGTGGGCAATCTCCACATACCATAGGGTAACATTCAATCACAGCGCCGACACCCCGAGAAAAACATAAAACTAAAAAACTCCACCTCCATGGGAGGCGTCCCCGTGTCTGCAGCCTTTTTGCGATGACAGCTGTTATATATCTGAGGGCGGGGACACCCGGTGACGTGAACAGCTGATCCCGCCCGCCTCTGATGTTATGTGATGTCACATCACGTCAGAAGGGGGCGTGGTCACCCGCTTATGTCACCGGGTGGCCCCGCCTTCAGCTATATAACAGCTGTCAGTGCAAAAAGGCTGCAGTCAGCGGGAGCCTCCCATTGAGGTGGAGTTTTTCCGTTTTTTCTTTCTCGGGTCGTCGGCGCTGTGATCGAAGATGGATCTACATCGCGGGACATTTTTTTTTTGTTTAATAAAGGAATTGTCCAAAACTGTTCACTGTCGTTTTTCTTTTTTTGACACTTTTTTGGTGAATGTGTAGGAGTACAATGTACCCAATACCCATTCACTTAGGGGGCGCAGAATCTGGGGGTCCCCTTGTTAAAGGGTGCTTTCAGATTCTGATAAGCCCCCACCCGCAGAATCCTACAACCACTGGGCAGACCCCCACAACCAGGTGCTTTGGGGATGACCCCAAAGCACCTTCCCATGTTTAGGGCATGTGGCCTGGTACAGTTCAGGAGGGGGGCGCTCTCTCGCCCCCTTTTTCCTGTGGCCTCTCGGGTTGCATGCTCGGATAAGGGTCTGGTATGGCTTTTGGGGGGATTCCCACTTCATTTTTCTTTTTATTAAATTTTGTCGTGGGGTTCTCCTTAAAACCCATACCAGACCTGAAGGGCCTGGTATGGATTTTGGGGGGTCCCCCATGCAATTTTTTTTAAATTTTGGTGCAGGGTTCCCTTAATATTCATACTAGACCCAAAGGGCCTGGTAATGGACCGGGGGGGATGATTTTTATGCATATTGCTGGGACCCGACAATACATTACAGTCGCAAGCAATTTTGAATGAAATTTTTTCCTTTAGAAATGTCATTTTGCTGTAGTACTGTTATAAACACAGGAAAGATGCGCTACTTTACAGGCAGACTAAGGACACCCCCCAGGCACAATATTTAAAGGAATATTTAATTTTAATTGTTTCACTTTAAGCATTATTAAAATCACTGCTCCTGAAAAAAAACTTTTTTTTGCATTGTTACATGTCCCCTGGGGCAGGATCTGGGTCCCCAAACACTTTTTATGACAATAACTTACATATAAGCCTTTAAAATGAGCACTTTCGATTTTTCATTTTCGGGTCCCATAGACTTTTGCCTGTTTGCAAAACTCCCTCAATTGTTTTGGTGGTATACCACACATAAATTGTACATAATGTCTGATATTTATCTGTATTTTGAGAACTACCAATAGCTTATGTATATGCTACATATGTTTATTTCATGTGCTATGCCCCTTGTATTACTGTTATTATTATTCCTTTTCTTGTTTCCCCACCCATCCCAGTTTTTGCCAGGACATTCACTCTCAGGCTTGAGGGCTCAAATTATTATTTTTTTCTGCAAACTACGAGATGTAGTTTCCTAGACAGGGGGAGGATGTAGTACCCTGATGTTTAGGAAGGGTTGTCCTAAATTTATTTGCCGAGTGATAGTTGCCTTGGCCAATTGTTAGGGGTCAATTGATCTCACCCTAATTCTGAAATTGCTGCACTTCTCTCTTCTGGCACTAGGTGGACGGGTATCTGGTGACATTAGATAAGACAAGGGCATTGCAAGGAAAAATTAGGAATAGATGGGGTGTCTCAGCCAATAGACAGGGATTTTCTTGAATCGCTTGGCCTGCTGGGAGAGCCTAATTATTTGGGTCAGGTCAGGTGATCGGTGTTCTGTGCCACCTGGACGGCTGTCTGGGTGGATGTGTGTTGTGCTGCCCCGGGCTGCTAGGCCAGAGCCTGAGGCCTATCTCAGGGACGTCTGGCTGCTAGGTTGTCTGAGAGCCTATCCAGAATCAAGAGAGCAGCATAGGGTTGGGACTGCGGCTTGCAGTCCAACCAGAAGTGACGGTTCTGCCGGCCAGAGAACCAGTCGTGGACGGAGGTAGAGGGGAAGCTGTTGCCACTAAGGGACCAACCACCTTATTACCAGGGACCACAGTGAGTAGCTGAAGCAAGTACCAGAGTAGCATTCTCACCAACCGGGGACGGTAAGGAATTGGGAAACTTCAGCAGGTGCCAAGCCAGGGACCCAGCCAGCGGAGGTGATGCTTGCAGAGAAGCCTTGAATGTCAAGCCAGGGACTGAGTCGGCCAGCGGGGTGACACTTGAGGAGTATCTGTGAGTGCCAAGCTAGGGACCCAGCAGGGAGGCGGGGGTGACGCTTGAGAAAGATACTGTGTGAGAATATTGGAAGTGCTCAGGGGATCCAGTGGCAGTGGATCAGCAAGTCTAATGAGAGAGACTGGGAGCTCAGTGGAGTGGACCCGGTTGCTCGGGACCCGGTGTGTGTGCCCATTGGCCGCGATGTCCGCCGGGCACCCGCGATTGCCCATTAACCGAGCAGGATCGTGGATCTGTGTGTGCAAAGATGAGAGGAGACCGATCTGTGTTCCCAGTACAGAGGAACACCGATCGGTCTCATCCCCTTGTGAGTCCCCTCCCCCTACAGTTAGAATCACTCCTTAGGAAACCTAATTAACCCCTCGATCACCCCCTAGTGGTTAACCCCTTCCCTGCCTGTCACATTTACACAGTAGTCAGTGCAATTTTATAGCACTGATCGCTGTATAAATGACAATGGTCCCAAAAATGTGTCAAAATGTGTCCACCATAATGTCGCAGTCACGAAAAAAATCACAGATCGACGTCATTACTAGTAAAAAATAAAAAAAATAAAAAATGTTAAAAATGCCATAAATCTATCCCGTATTTTTAGACGCTATAACTTTTGCGCAAATCAATCCATATACGCTTATTGCGATTTTTTTTTTTACCAAAAATATGTAGAAGAATACGTATCGGCCTAAACTGAGGAAAAAACAATTTTTTATATATTTTTGGGGGATATTTATTATAACAAAAAGTAAAAAAAATTGTGTTTTTTTTCTAAATTGTCGCTCTTCTTTTGTTTATAGCGCAAAAAATAAAAACCGCAGATGTGATCAAATACCACCAAAAGAACGCTCTATATGTGGTGAAAAAAGGACATCAATTTTGTTTGGGTACAACGTCGCATGACCGCGCAATTTTCATTCAAAATGCGACAGCACTAAAAACTAAAAATTGGTCTGGGAAGGAAGGGGGTGAAAATGCCCGGTATTGAAGTGGTTAAAGAAGAAATAAAAGAGGATGATGTGGCGGATGGGGTGATGGAGGAGTCAAAGTTCCTAAAAGAACACAAAGATCTGTACCAGGACACCATGGTGGAGTCATCCAGCTACATGAACCCCCCAGAGAGATGTTCCCATCCTCTGTATTCACGGGATTCCACACAGGAAGATCACACCATCCCTCATTATTACAAGGTTGGTGGGATGGAGCATCTAGAACATGGATGGGGATGTGTGGATTTTATATATGTGATGTCACAGTAATACAGCTTATATCTTACAGATGATATTTTCTCTAATTTTCTTGATTTAGAGTGGAGATCCAATCGATATAGAATTTGAGGTTAAAGCAGAAGAAGAAGAGATGTATGTGAGGGATGATCAGCAGTCTATGGAGGAGGATGGAATAACGGGGACATTTATAGAGGAGGACACTCCTACAGAGATCAGCACAGGTGGGTCATTAACACTAAATACATTCCTCCACCCATACTGCTCACTGATTGGTCCAGAGTAGGGTGGGGACTGGGTGATATCAGCCTGTAATCCCCTGGTCACTTTCCTGAGCTGTGTTCCCCATCCTGTATTCCTGTATTTCTCTCGGATAATCTTCCTTCTCTGTGCTGCAGACACAGTTCATGTATCTAGGATGGATTTATGGAGATTCTGGGGGTTCAGCTGGCAGTAAAATATTGATTTTCTCTATAGGTGTTGCTTGTCTTGGACATCTGAGGTATGTGTCTTACATTCTGTCCCATACCTGGATCTAGCGAGATCTCTGACAGAGGACTTCTCCCGGGGTTACTAGTTCTGTTGTTTGCTGGCAGTGCCGGGTGGAGGGATATGTCTTTATAGCAGAGGTAGGCAACCATAACGAGGAGGAGATCTACCTGAACAACATGGGAAAAGTCAAAGATCACCAGGCACAGTATTGTCCAGTGTCACCTCCTCAAACCTGATTTAAACCTCTAATTGCCATACTACTGAGTCACAATAGTGTGCATTGCACCGCAATCATAGATGCAAATCAGGTGGTGAGAAGGCAACATATCACCTCCTCACCACCTGTCAACACACACTTGGATCGCTTTTCAGAAGAGCAGCAGTGTGCCGCATGCCAATTTTAACCCATTTAAGTAAATAAGGGCACTCTGCATGCGCCCCACAACTTCATGCTTCTATAAGGTCCAAGGTGTTAAAGCAGGTGGTGAGAAAGCAACAATGCTGCCTGCTTTAACCCCTTATTTTCTGTACTGCACAAGGTTGCAGGGCACTTGCAGAGTTGCCTCATTCACTTGAATGGGTTGTGCTTGGTAGGTTTGACACCCGCCAACCATGGCACCCATCAACCATGATACCCACCAACCATGACACCCACCAACCACTAACCATGACACCCACCAATCATCAACCATGATACCCACCAACCATCAACCATGACACCCGCCAACCATGACACCCGCCAACCATGACACCCACCAACCATGACACCCACCAACCATGACACCCACCAACCATGACACCCACCAACCATGACACCCACCAACCATAAAACCAACCAACCATGACAATGCATATAACTCCTGCTGCGCCTATGACATGTGTACACCCCTGGCCACTGCAGCTAAAGGGGATGTGGTTGGGGCAGGGGTGATAAAAACACATTTTTACTATGGGGTTTTACCACCCCACAAACAAATGTAAATGAACCCTTACTGTTCTGAGCCCCCTATAAGGCTGCTTTCACACTGATATGCTGCAGTTTATCTGCCCCACAGGTACAGCGCAGTACATCTGCAATTTTTCTGGGTTAGCTGCGCTTTGCCATAGATTATTATATTCTGCAGGTTTGGGGCACTTCCTGAAAGCGTATCAAAACTCCTGCATTCAGAAAGTGCAGCAAACCCGCAGGATATAATAGAAGTCTATGGATAAGTGCAGCAAACCTGCAGGATATAATAGAAGTCTATGGATAAGAGCAGCAAACCTGCAGAATATAATAGAAGTCTATAGATAAGTGCAGCAAACCCGCAGGATATAATAGAAGTCTATGGATAAGTACAGCAAACCCGCAGGATATAATAGAAGTCTATGGATAAGTGCAGCAAACCCCCAGGAAAGCTGCAGGTACACTACACTGCACCCCCCGGTGTGGGTAAACCGCAGCACATCACTGTGAAAGCAGCTCTATATTAATATGCTCGGTGTATTGCTTCACATTGACCTGAAGATCTCTTCCTTCTGCTGCTGGCACCACTCTGGAGACCACTAGCCGGGATTAGAGGTGGAGTGCAGTTGGTATCACTCCATATGGCACTGCAGGTGGCACTACAGAGGAGACATCGGCAGGTCAGCAAGCTCAGACCGAGATCTACCAGTCACGTAGTCGTGATCTACAGGTTGCTGACCCCGCTGTATAGTCTCAGACCCGAGACAAGAAGAACTCTCCACATAGTATAGATCTATAACATCTCTCACTTTATTACATAGAAATATCTGTCACACACATCGGTAGACATGCACAGTGTATCTCCTCGGTGCTCGGTCCAGCCGCAATGGGCGTGATGACGTTAGATTGTTATGCTCCGCCCAACATGCTGACATCATCACATCAGGGATTGGATCAGTGATCAAGCCCCTGATGACCTCATCTGTGGTGCGTTTTTTGTATATGATTTAAAGGTCCAGCGCTGCATATTTTGGAGGAATTCTGTTATATCTCATATCTGGGTATTATGTGAGCAGCTTCCTGATACTTATTTCATTTCAGGGTGGAATCAGATTATAGTGGTTTGATTTTATATCTGATGATGTGATTGGAGAACAGACTTTTATATGGTGATAATAATGTGATAACATCCTTGAACTTTGGAACCTTAAACAGAAAGTGATAATGAGGGAGGAGCCAATAACCCAATGATGGTGGTCTTCAGGATCAGTCCAGTCTTCATCTTGGTTGTTCTCCCCCCATCCTCACTCTCTGACCTCTGGTGGGGCTCAGCCCCGCTTTTATTCATGACTAAATCATGGACTAAATCAGGGAGTTCAGGACTTCTTGTGTTGGGAAGATGACAATGAGTGATAGAGGGGGTGGGGACACTCGTCCTATAATCCCCTCATCACTGTCACTCCTATAAAAGACAGTTCTCGTTGTGTCCTCACTCTCTGACTAAGGTCCATGAATAAAGAAATGATCTGGTAGGAGATCAGAGGACCCATTTACTAGTTACCTTGAGGGGGGAATTGTAAGATCCTCAGAGACAAAGCTGCCTGATGTGGGCGGAGTCCTGGTTTAGGGGAACCAATCAGCTCATGTCTAGTAATAATCTTTGTATCTCTATTTTAGTAGATGGACGGGAGATGAGGAAAACCTCAGAGGATTGTCTCACTTTGTCTCCAGACTGTAAAGTAGAAGATGAGGACATCACACAGTATAGTCCAGGAGAAAACCCGACTACCTCAAATGTCCATCCGGCACCACACAGTGTAGATGGACCATCGTCTTCCTCTTATCCTGAGGAACCTCAGACTGTGAGGGACGGGGCCGTCCTTCCAACAGAGAAGGGATTTTCCTGTACTGAGTGCGGGAAGTGTTTCCCTTCTAAATCCAAACTTAATGAGCATACAAGATCTCATACAGGGGAGAAGCCATATTCCTGTCCTGAGTGCGGGAAATGTTTTTCATATAAGTCCAATCTTTCCACACATCAGAGATCTCACACGGGGGAAAAGCCGTATTCCTGCTCTGAGTGTGGGAAATGTTTTTCATATAAGTCCAATCTTTCCACACATCAGAGATCTCACACAGGGGAGAAGCTGTATTCCTGCTCTGAGTGCGGGAAATGTTTTTCATATAAGTCCGATCTTTCCAGTCATCAGAGATCTCACACGGGGGAGAAACTGTATTCCTGTTCTGAGTGCGGGAAATCTTTTTCACGTAAGTCCCATCTTTTCACACATCAGAGATCTCACACGGGGGAAAAGCCGTATTCCTGTCCTGAGTGCGGGAAATGTTTTTCACAGAAGTCCTACCTTTCCACACATCAGAGATCTCACACGGGGGAAAAGCCATATTCCTGTTCTGAGTGCGGGAAATGTTTTTCAAGGAAGTCCGATCTTTCCACACATCAGAGATCTCACACGGGGGAGATGCCGTATTCCTGTTCTGAGTGCGGGAAATGTTTTTCACAGAAGTCCAATCTTTCCACACATCAGAGATCTCACACGGGGGAGACGCCATATTCCTGTTCTGAGTGCGGGAAATGTTTTTCAAGGAAGTCCGATCTTTCCACACATCAGAGATCTCACACGGGGGAAAAGCCATATTCCTGTCCTGAGTGCGGGAAATGTTTTTCACAGAAGTCCAGTCTTTCTAGACATCAGAGATCTCACACGGGGGAGAAGCCATATTCCTGTTCTGAGTGCGGGAAATGTTTTTCAAAGAAGTCCTATCTTTCCACACATCAGAGATCTCACAAGGGGGAGAAGCCGTATTCCTGTCCTGAGTGAGGGAATTGTTCCTCAGTGAAGTCTTATCTTTCCACACATCAGAGATCTCACACGGGGGAGAAGCCATATTCCTGTCCTGAGTGAGGGAATTGTTCTTCACTGAAGTCCTGTCTTCCTGTACATCAGGGATCCCACACAACCCTCGAGGTGTATTAGTGACTTGAGTGCGGGAAATGTCTTCTATATGAATGTTGCTGGACATCACAGCTCTCATGTGGGGAAGAAGCACACCCTGATATACACCTCAGATATACTCCATGGCTGATCTCCATCATATAAGAAGCAGGGGGATATATTTGTGGTGAGTGTGTGAAGGGGGTGTGAGTCCCTGGATGTCCTTTATTATTGGCCCGTACACAGGGAGGACTTGTCTCACAAATATCCCACTTATATTGTGTTTTATCACTCCATGTCAATGTGCTATGTCTATCTAAACAAGGATGGACAATGTCACTTGTCATTTGTAACACTTTGTATTTTGTAACTGATTGTTCAATAAGAAAACTTCCAATAAAAACGATTAAAATATAAAAATGGAGTCATTGCCTTTCATTGATATGTGATGTAAGCTTTGCAATCACTTAGTGTTCTCATTTTTTTAATTGTTGAATGAATATGACAAGAATTCACCCAGCTGTGAGGAATGTTGTCCATATTTTATTTCATACAGTGATTTCCTATGATCATTGGCTCCCTCTAGTGACCATAGTGCGGTATTGTTGTATTTTTACTGACGTGAAGCCTTTTACGAAAAATACTTCATTATGGCCACTAGAGGGAGCTGACCATCATAGGAAATCACTTTGTTAACCACTTCAGCTCTGGAAGGCCCCCCCCCCTTCATGACCAGGCCATTTTTTCTAATTTAGGGCTGTGCAAATAGCGTATATATATATATATATATATATATATATATATATATATATATATATATATATATATATATATATATATATATATATATATATATATATATATATATATATATATATATATATATATTTTATATATATATATATATATATATATATATATATATATATATATATATATATATTTATTTATATTTTATATGTAGGCTTGTATGAAAGTTTTATAGCATCAAATTATGGGATATATACTGGAATTTTTTTTTTTATTATTTTTTTATTATACTGGTAATGGTGGTGATCAGTGATAGTGTGGTGGACAATCTGACACTAACTGATGCTGGGTGGGAACTGACTAGCTGACACTGACATCACCAGTGACACTAATACAGAGATCAGTGATAATACTATACACTGTCACTGTACGAATGACACTGGCTGGGAAGGGGATGACATCTAGGGGCAATGAAAGGGATACCTATGTGCCTAACAATGTGTAATGTGTGTACTGTGTGCTGATTTTACTAGGAGACCCCTAAATATCAGGAGATGTTTTTTTTTTAACCACTTCAATCCCGGACACTTATACACCTTCCTGCCCAGACCAATTTTCAGCTTTCAGCGCTCTCACATTTTCAATGACAATTGCGCGGTCGTGCGACGCTGTACCCAAATATTTTTTCCCCCACAAATGGAGATTTCTTTTTATGGTATTTGATCACCTCTGCGGATTTTATTTTTTGCGCTACAAATAAAAAAAGAGCGATAATTTTGAACTGAAAAAAAAGTTTTTCTTTTTTTCTGTTACGAAAGTTTTTAAATAAGTACGTTCTCTCTTTCACTGATGGGCACTGATGAGATGGCAATTATATGCGGCACTGATAGGCAGCACTGATGGGCACTCATAGGTGGCACTGGAGGGCAGCACTGATATACAGCACTGATGGGCACTCATAGGTGGCACTGGAGGGCAGCACTGATATACAGCACTGATGGGCACTGATAGGTGGCACTGGAGGGCACGTATCAGCGGCACTGATATACAGCACTGATATACAGCACTGATATACAGCACTGGAGGGCATGTAGAGGCGGCACTGATAGGTGGCACTGAAGGGCACGTATCAGCGGCACTGATATACAGCACTGATATACAGCACTGATAGGTGGCACTGGAGGGCACGTAGAGGCGGCACTGATGGGTGGCATGCATAAGCAGCACTGATCAGAGGCGCTGGCAGGCATCACTGATGGGCACAGAGTGCCATCCCTAATGAGCAATGATTTCCACCCCTGCAGGGCTCTAGTAGGCTTACTTGGTGGCCATGGGTGGGCATCCCTGGTGGTCCTGGGTGGGCATCTTCGGGGGGCTGCACTGATAATCAATCAGCGCAGACCCCCCTGTTAGGAGAGCAGCCGATTGCCTCTCCTCTACTCACACCTGTCAGTGTGATACACGGCTTTTCCTGTTTACACTGTGATTAGATGTAATTGGACACGGCTGATCACGTGGTAAAGAGTCTCCATCAGAGGCTCTTTACCTCGATCGGAGATGCGGTGTGTCAGAATTCGGTGTGTCGCGGCTTATCCTGCTGGATGTCACATGACGCTCAGTCAGGATAATGAAACCACTTCCTGGCTGTCATTTTGCTATATGGTGGGTGGGAGACGGGAAGTATGGAGCAGCTCAATGAATATAGGAAGGAACTAGGAACTGAGAGTCAGCTTAATCACTTCAGAGCATGCTTTTATATTCAATCTGATCGGGGGTAGATATAATAATATCAGAGTTTTGGGGGCGCATGCCTGGCACACATCTGGAAGGTCGCTTCTGAGCGTAGCTCTAACACAGGGGGGACATCAGCGCTATCCCTGGGGCAATAAAACTTTGTCAACTGACTCAAAAACTACCTGCACCCCCGGGGGAAAGATTGGTGCATGCCGTCCTCCAAGTCCCGTTGCGGGAAACCAGCTCAAAGGCCCCTTACAAACTATCTCCTCAGGGTCCGTGAGATGGCAGGGAAGCCCCAAGATGGGGCCGAGCCACAACACGCTTCAGCCCCTGCACACAGCCCGGCAGCCTCTCCAGTACATTCATCTGGAGAGGGTGAGTACACATTACATCTCACCCAGGCTGATTTAGATGACAGCCTAACAGCCATGTACAATAAGATTGCGGAGAATTTTCAGACTGAACTCCACAAACACTCTGCAGCAGGAGATAGCTGTTCTAGGTGGCAGAACTGATCTCCTTGAAACGAAGCACAATGAGCTGCGGCTTGCATACACTGACCTACGCAGAGATCATGAAGCCCTCACCGAATCTGTCTCCCAGCTCCAGGTCCACTTGGAGGACCTGGACAATAGAAACAGACGGAACAATTTGAGAATAAGAGGGGTCCCTGAGGTGGTCACTGATTTAACCCCAGCCGTTTACAAGTTGTTCCAGTCCTTGCTGCCCGCTTCCCCGGTGGCTGCTTTTGCATGCGATAGGCTACACAGAGACCTTCGCCCCAAACCGCCCAAAGATAAACCACCCAGGGATATTATTCTATGCCTCAAGGACTTTCTTGTAAAGGAGGAGATCCTCAGAGCATCCCGCAATACCCCTATTATCTATTTAGATGGTGTAAGAATTCAAATTTACCCGGACATATCCCCCGCCACCTTGGATAAACGCTGCAAGCTTAAAGAGATCACCACACCACTCCAAGAAGCAAGGATCTGCTGTAGATGGGGGTTCCCCTTCAAACTGCAAGTTATTCATAGTGGATCCACTTATACAGTGATCACAATACAGGAGGGGAAGGAGCTCCTGGTCAAGCTAGGCCATATGGCTAAGGAGGATCTCCCTAGGATGCCTTCCACCCCCTGCCCTTCAGCCACCTGGGCAACCCCTTCACCGCAGAGGGATCGCAGAAGACAGAGGCAGGAACTCAGGGGCCATATGATTTAATCAACCACAACTTTCCCCTCTCTTCAGATTCCTTGTCCGAAATTTAACACAGGACCTGGGACTCCAACAGATGGTCAAGGATTTCCATGGACATTCACTGGGACAACAAAAACTACCTGGCTCCCCTCTTTATTTGAGCCTCTCCCCCGCCCACTTTTCGATTACACCTCGATGCACCATACAACTATCTGACTGTTCCCCGCTGTGCTTTCGTACAGTAGCACCGGCTTGGTTGTCCCCCCGCTCTTGCTATGCACCACAGGTAAAGGGAACGAGGAGGAAAAGTGAGAAAGAAGGGGAAGGGAGACAGACTTTTTTTTTGTTTTGTTTTTTTGTTTTTCTCTCTCTCTCCCCGGACACATCTTTTGTGATTTTTGTTTTTGTCTTCTCCTATCTCCCAACAGGTCGCCAAGAGCGTTGGACACTACTGTCCTATTGTTCAGGAAGTTTTTACCCCTGACAAAGTGCTGATTATCCTACAGTCGGGATGGTCTTTCCCCTCCCGACCCCAATGGGTTACACATATATTACTTTATTTTACGGTTCATTTTTTTTGGTTACGGGACTTTTCTTTAAATGCACTATATATGCTAATTTTGATACTATTACCCTTACGGTCATTCCTTTTTACAGCTACATGATGGGTTGTGTACTCTTACATGTCAATCTGGTTGTCCCCAACCCCTTATGGTGGTGGACATTGGAGGCCTACTCCTTGGGACCCCCCCGGATCTTGTATGCCTATATGACCACCCAAATTCAAAATGGGTATTACATTAATTTCCCATAATGTTAGGGGGCTTAATACCTCCCAGAAGCGCAAAAAAGCTTTTCAAACATACAAACGCCTACGGGCGGACATTATACTTTTACAGGAGTCTCACTTCTCCAAAAATAATCACCCCACTTTCTTTGATAGATCTTATGGCGTGGGGTATTATACAACATTTGGGTCCAGGTCCCGAGGAGTGGCAATATTTGTTAAAAATGGTTTATTATTAGATGTCCAGAACGCTTACAAAGATCCAGCTAGCAGGTTTATTATCTTGCAGGGCTTTCTGCAGGGTAAGAAGGTCACGATTGCCAACGTGTACGCACCTAATGACTCCCAGGCTACCTTTTTTAAGGCCTTTTCCCAGATTTTAGACAAATACAGCTCCCCACACTTAATACTGGGATGAGACTTTAACCTGGTGGCACATTCATCCCTCGATAGAATCAGGGTTGGTAATGCCTCCAATGCCTTCCCCAAAACCATGAAAACTCTTGGAGGGCACACAACGTAGGGGCCCGAGAGTACACGTATTATTCCCACCTCCATGACAGCTATTCCAGATCGGATTACCTGTTTGGCTCCCCTATACTCCTTGCAAACTCTACCACTGCTGCTATACATTCTTGCCCTTGGTCGGACCACCAGATGGTCTCCCTGGACATATCCCACATAGGCCTTAAACCCTCCGTTGCTGGCTGGAGACTGAATGAATCTCTCCTCTCAGATCCAATCCTGGTGTCCCAGATTTCTAAATGTATGGAAGAATACTTTACCACTAATGATACCAACAATATCTCTCCTACTATACTATGGGCGGCCCATAAGGTGGTGATAAGGGGACATTTGATCCAATTAGCCACAGAAAGAAAAAACAGAGATACATATTACCAGTCTCACCACGGAACTGGACAGGTTATACCATCTACACACACAGAATCACTCCCCAGATCTACTACAGCAAATTAACAATCACAGACTAGATCTCGACAAAATCCTCTCCGAACAGACAGAGAAAGCCTTGAGATGGTCTAGAGCCAAATTCCTTTTACACAGCAACTCGGCCTCAGCCATGTTTGCGAGAAAGCTCAATCAATCCCTCCAACCCCCTCACACATACAAATTGAGAAACCCTAACGGTAACCTAGTTTCTCACCCATTTGAGACACTTCAAATGTTCTATAAATTTTATACAGAACTACTCTCCCCTCCTTCCTCGCCCCCTGACCCGGCCCTCAAAACATGGATAGATGATCTACCTCTCCCCGCCCTTTCTCAAGAACAACTCCAGGAGTTGAATGCACCCTACTCGGACCTTGAAATAATTAAGGTTATCAAATCTTTAAAACCCTCCAAAACCCCAGGTCCTGATGGATACTCAGCCCCATATTTCAAAAAATTCCAGGGCACATAACTCCCATACCTAAGATCCCTCTTTAACCATGTCCTCGAAGGCAATGTATTCCCAGATGACATGCTTTTAGCGAATATGTCCCTGATCCCAAAACCCAACAAAGACCACTCCCTTTCCCAAAACTACAGACCAATTTCGGTCATTAACACCGACTTGAAAATTTTTGGTCGCATATTAGCCGACAGACTCTCGAATATCATCACTTCCTTAATCGCCCCTGACCAAACTGGCTTTATCCCGACCAGACAAATCACTGACAATATTAGACTTGCATCCAACATCATCCAAGACGCTGACCTATATTCTCGCAGAGTACTACTCTTAAGCCTTGACATTCACAAGGCATTCAACAGCGTTCTATGGCCATACCTTGAACAGACCCTGGAAAAATGTGGCTTTTCAGGGGCCTTCACCCACGGTTTCCGGGCTCTTTACCATCATACGCGCACTCAGATTAGACTCTCGGGTTGCAATTCCAAATGCTTCACATTAGGCAGGGGAACAAGACAAGGGTGCTCCTTGTCGCCACTTTTATTTGCCCTTGCCATCGAACCGCTAGCCCGTTCAATCTGCTTAGACCCCAACATCAAGGGTTATACGAAAGGTGATCAAGAATTCAAACTTAGTTTATACGCAGATGATGTCCTCTTGTTCTTGCCGGACCCTATAGTTTCAATTCACAACCTTATCTCCACCTTATGTGTTTTTCAGGATATATCAGGCCTAGGGGTTAACCTCTCCAAATGTTCTGCCCTTTCGGTAAACTTCCCCCAAAATATTACTTCCTTGATCCTTTCTAATTTCGACATTCCTGCAGATGGACAGACGCTATCATACTTAGGAATCAAGTTGGCCCCTACACTTCATAAATTATACCTCGCTAACTACATTTCGGATCCAAATTCATAACGAATGTAGTAATAACTCCCTTAGGAGCTGCTGATTTAATTCGGGCTGTTGCCGTCACCCCTTACCTGTATTTTCACCACATCAGTAACCTAGAGTCCATGTTGAGCTTTGTATCCACAACGTATGAACCAGTCACTTTAGTATTTTTCCAATGCTTTAATGAAGAACTTGGAAGGAAGTAGCAGTAAAGAGGTAGAAGGAGAGTTGCAGGAAAGTTCAAATACCTTTTTCAGATCACTGAGGAAGGGACAAATATACCTCTAGTCCCTTTGCCCACCCGGATAGGTCTATCTCACTGACCTAACAGCCGGAATGGAGCACGAACAAGAAGTCTCTGCCACAGACTTTAAATGAACAAATTTGTTGTATGATCCTCTGCCACAGGACGTAGTAGTTTTAGATGAACAGCAACACAGTACCAGAACCTTTAAGCCGACCCGGCAGTACTTGTGTGGTAGATTAGATTAAGATGCGTCCTCCAATCGAGTCACCGGGCCCCTCTTGAGACCAGCCTTCCACGTGGTCCCTTCCAAGACGGGTCCTCCCCTGGGTCTTCTCAATTGCTTGGCTTCTTCCTGCAGGACAGACAGCACAGGACCACCTTTAAAGCGAGCATCCCCAGAACGACCTCTAGGCCTACTCGTAGTAACGCAGCCCTTCAGGCCAGGAGGGCCAGCAGGCGAAAAAGAACCCACAAAAATGGCGTCTGCACCTTAACTACCCTGTCCCAGAATGCATAGCAATGGACAACCTCTGCCGAGCTACCTTTGAGAAAGAAGAGCACTCAATATACTTCAGCTTGTTGCTTTTAAACACCGGCCTGTAGTGACAACGACGCCTACAGGCGACGGGTGGAACCGCATGCAACACAGCCAATGCTGGAACAGAGGTTAATTTAGCCATAGATTAAATCTGACTTATATACAGAACAGACGACCCACTAAATTTACAGATAAGCGCTTGACCAAAAATTTGTCAGCGCTACACGAACATTTGTAATTGTTACGAAAAGTTAACGAACCTAAAATTTAAAACCCCAGGAAGTCAGCACAGCACAGGGATGGTGGGAACCCCTCATAATGGACACAGCGGGTGTACAGACCCGGGGACTCAGCACAGGGATGGTGAGAACCCCTCATAATGGGCACAGCGGGTGTACAGACCCAGGAACTCAGCACAGGGATGGCGAGAACCCCTCATAATGGGCACAGCGGGAGTACAGACCCGGGAACTCAGCACAGGGATGGTGGGAACCCCTCATAATGGGCACAGCGGGTGTACAGACCCGAAAACTCAGCACAGGGATGGTGGGAACCCCTTATAATGGGCACAGGGGGTGTACAGACCCGGGAACTCAGCACAGGGATGGTGGGAACCCCTCATAATGGGCACAGCGGGAGTACAGACCCGGGAACTCAGCACAGGGATGGTGGGAACCCCTCATAATGGGCACAGCGGGTGTACAGACCCGGGAACCCCTCATAATGGGCACAGCGGGTGTACAGACCCGGGAACTCAGCACAGGGATGGTGGGAACCCCTCATAATGGGCACAGCGGGTGTACAGACCCGGGAACTCAGCACAGGGATGGCGAGAACCCCTCATAATGGGCACAGCGGGTGTACAGACCCGGGAACTCAGCACAGGGATGGCGAGAACCCCTCATAATGGGCACAGCGGGTGTACAGACCCGGGAACTCAGCACAGGGATGGCGAGAACCCCTCATAATGGGCACAGCGGGTGTACAGACCCGGGAACTCAGCACAGGGATGGCGGGAACCCCTCATAATGGGCACAGCGGGTGTACAGACCCGGGAACTCAGCACAGGGATGGTGGGAACCTCTCATAATGGGCACAGCGGGTGTACAGACCCGGGAACTCAGCACAAGGATGGCGAGAACCCCTCATAATGATAAATTCATATGTTGTACGGACACGAATTACGAAATACAATTTTTTTAAATACGGAACAAAACAAAACAACGGCTCCCATGTCTACCCCCCCACATCCCTGTACCCCAATACCATAGTCTGTAACCACAGATAGAGGACATTTCTCCTCCCACTGACCACTATGGCTGAACATTGTTTTCCTCCTGCTGACCACAGACCCAAATCATTTGTCCCCCCTGACTAGCAGTATAAGGGGCACTATGACTATAATATTGTGCTGACCTCTCTACTCTATATATTGTGTTGTACATTACAATAGTGCTGACCGTTCTACTCTATATATTGTGTTGTACATTACAATAGTGCTGACCTCTCTACTCTATATATTGTGTTGTACATTACAATAGTGCTGACCGCTCTACTCTATATATTGTGTTGTACATTACAATAGTGCTGACCTCTCTACTCTATATATTGTGTTGTACATTACAATAGTGCTGACCGTTCTACTCTATATATTGTGTTGTACATTACAATAGTGCTGACCTCTCTACTCTATATATTGTGTTGTACATTACAATAGTGCTGACCGCTCTACTCTATATATTGTGTTGTACATTACAATAGTGCTGACCCCTCTACTCTATATATTGTGTTGTACATGACATAAACCAGCTACAGTAGTCTGGAATGACAGGGGTGACCCCGGAGGTGACACAATTCTGGTCATTTCTGGGGTCATTCATGGCAGAGGATATCGGGGGATGGGATGTTCTCCAAGCTCCTCCTACATAACAATCTATAGTGGTTTATCGATGTTCCACCAACTTTGACCTCCCAGTGGAAACACAGCAGGGAACATCAGGGGGCACCAGCAGGGGGGAGGGGCGGCACATTCTCTGTATTGTGATTGGCCGGTTCTCCAGCTGCCCCGATCACTTCTACATGACGGCCAATCACTGGCTGAGAATAATACAAAGCTCATTCCTCTATTAACCTCTTGAATACCAGAAGGATAAAGAATGTACATTGGTAGACAAGGGGTCAGTGAAGGAGGCGGAGCTCTGCTGACTTCCATCATCCAATCATGTCTAAGTAACATTCCATGTTTTTTATTTCTGTGCACGTGATTGGATATTCATTACAAAGTGACATTTCACCACATTCACTAATCTCTGGGGGGAAATTACTTTGAACAGCCTATTTCCCCTTAGTAAATCCCCCTCCACCAGAAGGACCAGATTTGTTATCTAAAGATCAGATTTTTCACCGAACTTCTCAGTCACTGGCTTTGATGGATTGGCTGCTGAAACCCAATTTCTGAGAGACAGAGGCATTGAAAATTTGGTTATCACAACCATGCTTAAAGCGGACCTCCACCCTCCCCCCTCCACTGACACATTTGGCACTTTTTTAAGAGAGGGGGGCGGGGTACCTGGTTTTGACGGGTACCCACTCACTTTCGGCTCAGATCACTGCAGTCTGAGCTGGAAGTTCATCCCCCTCTCTTCCCCCCGCAGTCTTCTGGGACACATTACAGGTCCCAGGAGACTACAGGACCATTCACAAGGCGCAGAGCAGCTCCCTCATGCGCAGTAGAAAACTGACTGTGAAGACGAAAGGCATCACTTCCTGTTACCTTACTTGAGATGCCGGTGCCTTCACCCAAAGACCATTGAAAATTGGTTCAGGTGAGGACATCACTGGATCCCTGGACAGGTAAGTGTCCTTATATTACCAGCTATAGCTGCTGACTCTTAATCTTCTTAGGAGTCTGGAGCTCTTCTATAAAAGCTCCTAAATCTATTTCCTCCCATGACAATCCTAGCTTAAACTCTTGATATGTTTTAAGTTGTAGCAAAAAATGTTGTTTTATTTTTCTCTTTTTTACATCCTGCTTTGCGAGGCTTCGCCTCGGATTTATTTGTACCTTATGTTTCCTTACACCTTAATTCTTTGTACTGCTTGCTACAAATGTTTTGTCTAAATTTTTATTAATAATAAAAATCTATTGAAAGAAATCTATTTCCTGCAAGATTTATCACCGCATGAAGAAGGTTTAATTTTGTTGGTTTTAGACTTTGGGAGTTTTCCCAAAAGCCTTTTCAGTTGACCGTATTTATTTTTCTCTTTGCTTATTCTGGGTAGAAAAATATTTAACCCTTAGCACTATCAGGGGTCACATGTCTGCCGTTTTTCAACATTCTCCAGCTACTAATTCACTCATTTGTACTTTCATTCGATGTACCTCACATGTTCCTCAGATATTCACTGATTCAGATCGATCCGAAACATTTAAAATGAAAAGATTTATGAATTGCTCTACAAGCAAAGTGATTTACATGTTGGAATGTCCATGTAAAAAATTCTATATAGGGAAAACAAAGCAACAATTGAAAATCCGTATCTGTGAACATCTGAGGGACATCAATGGACCTCCTAGAAAAGATGAGAAAGAGAAAGAGAATCTCTTAGCACAACATATTAGGAAAATTCATGCGGGGAAAAAAACAGATGGCCTGAAAGTGAAGGGGATCTTTTCCCTAAATGTATCCCCTAGGAGAGGAGACTTCAATAAGGTTTTACTATGTACATAGAAATACTGGATCTATAATCTCACTACTTTAATACCAAAAGGCCTGAAAACCGGTAAGTACAGTAAGCCCAAGAAACACCGGCGAGCAGTGGGAGGAGCGACCTCTTTGGCTGCTTCTAAAGGCGATCCAGTGGCTAATCAGCTGCTCTGATCACTTTTATGAGAAACAGAATTGCTGGCTTCAGCCATAAGCAGTGGAAACCACTTAAAAACCGCAACGTGTATATTCATATTGTGTTTGGCAAGTGGATTATGCATTTATTGAGACATTTATTGATGAGCGTTACAGCCACGTCAGGTGACAATGCATTCCTGCATGATGTCTGAATAAAGATGAAGTCAGCCGACAGGTCACACAATTTCCATATCATCACTTCCTTACCAATCAAAATGAAGATTTCACAACTCCAATCCTTCTGACATGGGAAGAGATTTGGGTCACACGTTCACCCAGACAGAAAGAGATCATATCCTATTCTTTGCTCACAAATCACCCCTTTCCAGCACTGTCCAGGGGTCCGGATATAAATGTTTGACCAGATGGTATACAGTCCTCACTTTCGCATAAAATTTTCCCCAGTTAAATTTTTACCTGTTAGAGGTGCAATCATGCCAGGGGAACTTTTTTGTTTGACAATCCCTTACCTATTACAAATTCAAAACACTAACAACATCTTACAAAGCCCTCCACAATTCTGCCCCCAGCTACATCACCAACCTTGTCCCAAAATACCAACCAAACCGTTCTCTTCATTCCTCACAAGACCCCCTACTCTCTAGCTCCCACATCACCTCCTCCTATGGTCACCTCCAGGACTTCTTCAGAGCCTCTCCCATCCTCTGGAACTCTCTACCTCAATCTGTCTGACTATCTTCTACTCTGTCTTTAAGGGTTTTCAGGGATCACCTATCTTTAACATCTTCAACTTCTTCACCTCCCACAAACTATAGGATATATATCTGAAGATCGATCAATCCTGATGTACTGACGGGCGATCTCATTTCTTGAGGCCCAAAAATGCCAGGACTGTAAAATATCTACCAAATGACCCCTTTTTGGAAAGTAGACATTCCAAGGTATTTAGTAAATATAATAAGGCAGGGATTGGCGGTGTGTGTGTGTGTGTGAGACACCTGGTCTGACTGATCCAATGGAAATGGGGGAAAAAGCAAAGAACCTAGTGCTGATAAGGGATGGTAGTACCCCTCTGGATTTTATAGGCAGACCAGGTAATGTAATAAAGTATTTTATTGTACATATAGAAGATGGCAAAAAGGAGATGTAAACATTTATATAAAACAATTTGTAGAAAAATGTACTTTGATAAACATATATATGAAACTCAGCTGTCCTATAGACAGTGTTGGGCTAGCAAGAGCACATACTGGAAATGACGCCTGACATGTTTTGGACCTTGTAGTCCTTCTTTGGAGGCTTATGTCATTTTTTATAAAGACTCATAGGTAGTCTAAGATCTAAATACGATGATACATTAGTATAGCAAAAAGTAAATATAATAATTAGATCTATGATAATTTCAACAAGACAGGAGAATGCTTTATAGTCCAAAGGACATGCACCTCTGATCATGCTTAATATCAGTGTAACAGCTCAAGAGTAGGGATGAGCCAAACACCCCCCTGTTCGGTTCGCACCAGAACCTGCGAACGGACCGAAAATTTGCGCAAACTTTAGAACCCCATTAAAGTCTATGGGACTAGAACGTTCAAAATCAATAGTGATAATTTTAAAGGCTAATATGCAAGTTATTGTCCTAAAAAGGGTTTGGGGACCCGGGTCCTGCCCCAGGGGACATTTATCAATGCAAAAAAAGTTTTAAAAACTGATGTTTTTTCAGGAGCAGTGAATTTAATGATGCTTAAAGTGAAAAAATAAATGTCACGGAACGTCCCACAGTCCGCTTGAGTGTTTCCGTCAGTATACCACTTCCTCCCAGTCTGGATACAGATATTGGATATTCCAAATGCTCCCAAGCACAAAACAAGGCAACACTTGCTTAGATGCTAACATTTTATTTGAGATCTCACACAAATATATACAGCAGGATGACTAAAACCTAACCTAATTAACAAGAGCTAATTATCTAATCCTTTATCTAGCCTAGGTGACTAAGAGACATGACCTTTTAGAACAGACTTGTGCTCACCGAGCTTCACACAGTAGTATTCTCACAATAGCAGGAGCTAATTACAATTAACAATACAAACAGTGATCTCCCCCCCTCCTCAGCCTAGTCAACAGCAAACTATAGTAGGAGTAGACTGTTCATCTCCTAGCCAGTCCTGGAGGCCAATGTGATCAGCTCACACAATTAACATGTTGCGTTCAGAATCAACCAAACCAATAATAGTCTCTACATACATCCTGGGAGATATTGGGGATAAATATTACTGTCCCATTTTAAGCAATCCAAGACATACCCTCCAAGTCACCATTTCCCATATGGCATACACAGGGTCCCCAGAGTCTGTGTGTCCTGGGGGATCAGGACCCGAATCCAAAGTAATACCACCTCAAGGGTCCCCAGGCATTCAACTCACAAAGAGCACCATTCCCCCAAATGCCAGGGCCCATAATCGGTGGGCAAGAGGCTTGCCTTCAGTCCCCTCCAATAGCCTCCGTCCTGGGTGAGTCTGTCACATTTCTCCCCCATCAAAGGTTGACTAACAAGGTCCCAGACCTCCACCTGGTCTGGACATGTGTTAGTCAGGCATAGTGAACTCACATAGTCTTCCCGCGTGATTTCCTTTCTTGGCTGCAAGGAATAGTTGACCTCAGTAGGTGTGGGGCAGTCATTTACTCTCTGTCTGGCTGCCAACACTTCAGCTGGGTGGTATTTAACATTCCTGGGCTCGGTCTGCTGCTGGGCAGAGGGGCCGATCACCCCAGTTTCCTGAAACTGTAGAGAAACACTAGGTGCTAGGCAGAGGCCAGCGGTGCTCTGCTCTGTTGCCAGCGATTGGGAGTAGCAGCTCCACTACATCAGCTTGTCATCGGAGAGAGGGGCCAACTGCCCCAGCTCCCTGGATCTTCACAGTTGTTGCCGGTGCTGGGCAGAGGTTGCTAGCACTCTGCCCTATTGCCAGCACTTCTGCTGGGGACTTCACACCCTCCCCTCCGGCTAACCATTGGGGCAGGAGGCTGGCTTCCTCCACTCCCAAACTGTGTAGCTGCCATTGGGAAGGGAACCGGCTGCTTACTTTTCCATTCCCTCATCTGGCTGCTGGAATGACATGTCTGTGGTACTATCCCCCAGGTGCACAGATCTTTGCTGGGGAGGAAAGACCACTTCCTCTACCCTGGCCAAATGTTGGAGAGGGACGAAGAACACTTCTCCCTTCTCCCCCTGTACAGTATTTCCTGCTGGGAAGTGATTGCCACCTTCTCACCCTGAGCCTCCGAAACTGCCACAGGTGTGGGGCAGAGGTCTTGGACCCTCTGTCTGGTGACCAGCACTTCAGCTGGGGAAGTTCCTTGTAACTCCACAGATACAGCTGTTGGTGCTGGGCAGAGCACAGTGAAGTTTGGCCCTAATACCAGCTCTTCTGCTGGAGGCTCATCAGGTTGTTCTTCCTCAGCAGAAAACTCTATTAAATCCCCTATCTCTATAACTGGTGTCTGGGGATAGAGATTCACCATTAGGGATGAGCTTCGAGTTCGAGTCGAACTCATGTTTGACTCAAACATCGACTGTTCGCCAGTTCGCTGAACAGCGAACAATTTGGGGTGTTCACGGCAAATTCGAAAGCCGCGGAACACCCTTTAAAAGTCTATGGGAGAAATTAAAAGTGCTCATTTTAAAGGCTTATTTGCATGGTATTGTCCTAAAAAGTGTTTGGGGACCGGGTCCTGCCCCAGGGGACATCTATCAATTCAAAAAGTTTTAAAAAAGGCCATTTTTTCGGGAGCAGTGATTTTAATAATGCTTAAAGTCAAACAATAAAAGTGTAATATTCCTTTAAATTTCATACCTGGGGGGTGTTTATAGTATGCCTGTAAAGGGGCGCATGTTTCCCGTGTTTAGAACAATCTGACAGCAAAATGACATTTCAAAGGAAAAAAAGTCATTTAAAACTACTCGCGGCTATTAATGAATTGCCGGTCCAGAGTCTCCCGACAATACACATAAAAGTTAATTGATAAAAACGGCATGGGAATTCCCCACAGGGGAACCCCGAACCAAAATTTAAAAAAAATGACGTGGGGGGTCCCCCTAAATTCAATACCAGGCCCTTCAGGTCTGCTGTGGATTTTAAGGGGAACCCCGCACCAAAAAAAAAAATTGGCGTGGGGTTCCCCCACAAATCCATATCAGACCCTTATCCGAGCACGCAACCTGGCAGGCCGCAGGAAAAGAGGGGGGATGAGAGAGCGCCCCCCCTCCTGAACCGTACCAGGCCACATGCCCTCAACATTGGGAGGGTGCTTTGGGGTAGCCTCCCAAAGCACCTTGTCCCCATGTTGATGAGGACAAGGGCCTCATCCCCACAACCCTGGCCGGTGGTTGTGGGGGTCTGCGGGCGGGGGGCTTATCGGAATCTGGAAGCCCCCTTTGACAAGGGGACCCCCAGATCCTGGCCCTCCCCCCTGTGTGAAATGATAAGGGGGTACAAAAGTACCCCTACCATTTCACAAAAAAACTGTGAAAAATGTTAAAAATGACAAGAGACAGTTTTTGACAATTCCTTTATTTCTTCTATCTTCTTTCTTCTAACTTCTTTCTTCCTTCTTGCTTCGGTTTCTTCCTCCATCTGCTTCCTCTTCTGGTTCTTCTGGTTGTTATGGTTCTTCTGGTGTTCTCGTCCAGCATCTTCCTCCGCGGCGCCTCCTTGTCTTCATCTTCTTTTCTTCATCTTCTTCTCGGGCCGCTACGCATCCACGATTGGATGGAAGGCTCCCGCTGTGTGACGCTTCTCCTCTTCTGATGGTTCTTATATAATGGAGGGTGGGGCCACCCGGTGACCCCGCCCCCCTCTGACGCACGGGGACTTCCCTGTGGCATTCCCTGTGACGTCAGAGGGGGTCAGCTGTTACGTTACGGGTAACCCCGCCCCCCTCTGACATCACAGGGAATGCCACAGGGAAGTCCCCGTGCATCAGACGGGGCGGGGACACCGGGTGGTCCCACCCTCCGTTATAAGTTTTAAATGAGTTTTTTTTTCCTTTGAAATGTCATTTTGCTGTCAGACTGTTCTAAGCATGGGAAACATGCGCCCCTTTACAGGCATACTATAGACACCCCCCAGGTACGAAATTTAAAGGAATATTACACTTTTATTGTTTGATTTTAAGCATTATTAAAATCACTGCTCCCGAAAAAACGGCCATTTTTAAAACTTTTTTTTTGCATTGATCCCTGTCCCCTGTATGAACATCAAAGGCACAGCAATAATGGGACAGTTGTCCCAGGCATAAAGATACCAAATGCAAGTGAAAGGATAGAGATGGTGCTGAAATAAACTGCAAAAAAAGCAGAGAAAGGGTTTTTTGATTGTATGTATAGGTGCTACTCACTATAGTATTCAGTAAGAGGCATGGTGGGTATTACAAAGTTGTAATTTTTTTTGTTATAATATTTTGGATCTTTTTCATCCTGTCCCCAGTACAGTAGAGTACAGCATCCTCGTATAACTGGTGTGGAGGTGAGCAGGGACACCGACTGGTGACAATTAGGGATGGGCCGAACACCCCCCTGTTCGGTTCACACCAGAACATGCGAACAGGCAAAAAATTTGTTCGAACACGCGAACACCGTTAAAGTCTATGGGACACGAACATGAATAATCAAAAGTGCTAATTTTAAAGGCTTATATGCAAGTTATTGTCATAAAAAGTGTTTGGGGACCCGGGTCCTGCCCCAGGGGACATGGATCAATGCAAAAACAGTTTTAAAAACGCCCTTTTTTTCGGGAGCAGTGATTTTAATAATGCTTAAAGTCAAACAATAAAAGTGTAATATCCCTTTAAATTTCGTACCTGGGGGTGTCTATAGTATGCCTGTAAAGGGGCGCATGTTTCCTGTGTTTAGAACAGTCTGACAGCAAAATGACATTTCAAAGGAAAAAAAGTCATTTAAAACTACTCGCGGCTATTAATGAATTGTCGGTCCGACAATACACATGAAATTACATTTATAAAAACGGGCATGGGATTCCCGCACAGGGGAACCCCAAACCAAAATTAAAAAAAAAATGCGTGGGAGTCCCCCCAAATTCCATATCAGGCCCTTCTTCTCACGCTCCGCCCAAAAAAGAAAAAAAAAAAGCCGCACATCGCCTACGATCTGCCTCCATGGGAGGCACCTGCCGTAATGACCGGCTGCTCTCAGATGACAGCTCTTTTATAACTAAGGGCGGGGCCACACGACATTGCTGGGTGACCCCGCCCCCATCTGATGCACAGGGACATCCCTAGGACTTCCCCGTAGCATCAGAGGGGGGTGGGGCCACCCGGTTACATAACTGAGTGATCCCGCCCCCTCTGATGCTACAGAAAGGCCAAAGGGATGTCCCCGTGTGTTAGAGGAGGGCGGGGTAACCCGGCAATGTCATTGTGTGGCCCTGCCTTCAGTTATAAAAGAACTGTCACCTGAGAGGCCCGTCATTATGGCGGGTGCCTCCCATGGAGGCAGATCCTAGGCGGCTTGTGGCTTTTTATCTTTTTTTTCAGTGCGTCGGAGCAAGAGAAGAAGATGAATGTACTTCGTGGGACAGTTTAATTTTTTTTTTTTTTAACAAAGGACTTGTCCCAAGGCGTGTATTGTCTTTTTTTTACCATTGTCACACATTTTTTGTGAGGGCCTAGTATGAAATATGGGGGGACCCCCACGCATTTTTTTTTTAAATTTTGGCCCGGGGTTCCCCTGTGGGGGAATCCCATGCCGTTTTTATCAATGAACTTTTATGTGTATTGTCGGACCGACAATTCATTAATAGCTGCGAGTAGTTTTAAATTACTTTTTTTCCTTTGAAATGTCATTTTGCTGTCAGACTGTTCTAAACACGGGAAACATGCGCCCCTTTACAGGCATACTATAGACACCCCCCAGGTATGAAATTTTAAGGAATATTTCACTTTTATTGCTTCACTTTAAGCATTATTAAAAATCACTGCTCCTGAAAAAACAGAAAATTTTTAAAACTTTTTTTGCATTGATACATGTGCCCTGGGGCAGGACCCGGGTCCCCAAACATTTTTTATGACAATAACTTGCATATTAGCCTTTAAAATTACCACTTTTGATTTCTCCCATAGACTTTTAAAGGGTGTTCCGCAGCTTTCGAAATTTGCCGCGAACACCCCAAATTATTCGCTATTCTGCGAACAGGCAAACACCTGATGTTCGAGTCACACTTACGTGCGACTCGAACATCGGGACCATCCCTAGTAACAATATGTAAAAAAAAAGCCAAAAAGTATTTTTAATAATTTTTTTAACTTTTTTTTTTTTACACACTGTGATTGTTTATAGCAGTGAATTTCATTGTATAAGCAAGCATTTTTACTGAACTAAATAGATTCATTCAGTGTATATTGTTGTGATTAGCTGTGATTGGCCCTGTCTGTACCATGTGATCACTGTGACCAACCACACAATAACTGTCATGAATAAAAGCCAATCATTGTTCACAATTGTCATGTTATCTACTGTGATTGGTCACAGCGATCACATGGTACCGGCAGTGGGCCACTACACTGATCAGTCATCCACTGGACATAGCGGGTGACAGACTGCACCAGAGATTGGTCCTGCAGGGCCGCACAAGATCTGTTCTCCCAGAACAATATGGCTCCTTTTTGGCCGTCATATTACAATAGGCTGACCGGGAAGCAGTTAATAATGAATGTTAAAAAAGTAAGTAACTTTATTGAACCCTTTTTTAAAGAATTCTGACTTTTATTTTTTTCTGTACAGGTGGACTGAGGAACCAAGTTTTTGGTCATGCTGGTCTTCATCAATAAAACAAAGTCACATGGGAAACGATCCATATGGGTGTTATAAGTGACTGAAAGTTTTTATTGCAGTTCACTGGAGGGTTCACAAAGGACTCAAGACATATCCATGTTCTAAATATCATAAATGTATTGGATCCTCTTCAACATTGATCCAGCCTCAGAGGACAACAGGAGAAAAGTCATTTCAGTGTTCTGGAAGTGACAATGGCTTTATAGTAAAGTCCAACCCATGTATACATAAGAGGAGCCATTTCAGAAGATATTTCTTGTTTGGAACGCAACAAAGGTTTTACAATAGAGGCAAAACGTATCACACACCAGAAGGCTCACAATGAAGAGAAACAATTTCAGTGTTCATAATGTGATAAAACTTTTACAAAAAAGTCAAATCTTATCGCGCACCAGAGGGTTCACACTGGAGAGAAACCATATCAGTGTTCTGAATGTGGCAAAGCTTTTACAACCAATAAAGAACTTATCACACACCAGAGGGTCCACACTGGGGAGAAACCATATCAGTGTCCTGAATGTGGCAAAGCTTTTACAACAAAGTCAAATCTTATCACACACCAGAGGGTTCACACCAGAGAGAAGCCATACCAATGTTCTGAATGTGGCAAAGCTTTTACAACCAAGAAAGACCTTATAAGACACCAGAGGGTCCACACTGGGGAGAAACCATTTCAGTGTTCTGAATGTGGCAAAGCTTTTACAACAAAGTCAAATCTTATCACACATCAGAGGGTTCACACCAGAGAGAAGCCATATCAATGTTCTGAATGTAGCAAAGCTTTTACAACCAAGAAAGACCTTATCACACACCAAAGAGTTCACACTGGAGAGAAGCCATATCAGTGTTCTGAATGTGGCAAAGCTTGTACAACCAAGAAAAACCTTATCACACACCAAAGAGTTGACACTGAAGAGAAGCCATACTAGTGTTCTGAATGTGGCAAAGCTTTTACACAGAAGTCAGGTGTTATCAAACACCAGAGGGTTCACATTGGAGAGAAGTCATATCAGTGTTTTGAATGTGGCACAGCTTTTAGGCAGAAAGCAAATCTTATCACACACCAGAGGGTTCACACTGGAGAGAAGTCATATCAGTGCTCTGAATGTGGCAAAGCTTTTATAACCAAGGGAGAGCTTATCGTACACCAGAGGGTTCACACTGGAGAGAAGCCATATCAATGTTCTGAATGTGACGAAGCTTTTACAATAAAGTCAGATGTTATCAGACACCAGAGGGTTCACACTGGAGAGAAGCCATTTTAATGCTCT
This sequence comes from Aquarana catesbeiana, assembly GCF_042186555.1. NCBI lineage: Eukaryota > Metazoa > Chordata > Amphibia > Anura > Ranidae > Aquarana > Aquarana catesbeiana. The sequence continues at coordinate 8,242,738 of NC_133325.1, forward strand.
GAATGTGACAAAGATTTTACAGTTAATAGCGGGGTAATCTGTCAACAGATGATTCACAAGCTTCAGCAGAGAAGCTTGTAGAGAAGAAACTCTGGAAGAAGGGGGATATTAAAAGAGTTGCGGGTGTCCCATTAGTTTCATAGCCCCAATGTTATCCCATAAGCAAGGGAAGAAGTAAAAAGATAAAATGCTACTTTAGAAAAACAAAATCTGGGAACAAACTGGAATGTAATGATCGGATGCACTGAATTTTTTTCCTCATGATTCATATATTTTTCTTTTTTTATGGAGCTTTGACGGAACATGTAATGCATTTTCATCATTCACTAACTGGGCAGTGTTACCAAGTGTTTTATTCATTGCCAGATCCTAAACTAATACATGATCATCACTGTTGCAGTACCAGAGACTAGGATGGGGTCAAGTGGCATCTTGCAAAGTCTCTGAAGCCTCATTAAGAGAGTCCATTCCAGGTTATTCTGACTGTTGATACACCATAAGTCAGGCGTCAGGGCTCCAGCTAAGCACACCTTCTCCAAACCTCCCCTCCCATGATAAATACCTCCTTTCCATATTTTATCTCCTCTCACGGATGACATCTTTGCAGGCAGGTCTGTGACTGGGACACCAGCCAGGGAGAGGCCTCGGGTTGGTGAGAAAGTAACTTCCTAAGCTGCCGCAGGCCTTCCCACACTGGGTTGCTGCTGTTTATGGGATGTATTTAACAGTACCACTTAAGTTCAGCTAGCTACTTGTATTCCATCTGGTTCTGCTGAAAGTCTCAGGGATCTCATCAGGTGTAGAATGGATGTCCTTGTTATCTTTTTTCTCTGTTTAGCTATTACTCCTCTCCATAGACTATTCACACAGCACACCTACAAGTGATCGGGGCTGAGTGTGTGGTCATATTCCTACCACTTCTGGGGACTGAAATTCCTCCAGCTGGGGTTCACTTTAACCTTTTCTCTGCACAACCCCTTTTCGCGTTTTTTGCACACGTTTAAAAAATAATTTTAGCCTTAAAATGATGTAAATACACCAAACATTATATATTTTCTGAAAGCAGATACCCTAAAGAATAAAATAGTGGTAGTTTCAATTTTTTATGGCACACGATATTACCTCAATGGTCTAGGAAACACAAAATTTCAGTAAAAAATACACTAAAGTGGATTTTAGGGCAACAAAACGCAATAAATTACCCACATTTTTAGTAAAATATAAAAAACGAGGGTATGCCGAGTAAATAGATAACCAACTTGCCAAACCTTAAAGCCTCAATTTTAATTTTTTTTATTTTGGAGGGGGATTTTATGTGCTCGTGTGTAACTTAATTTTTTAGCAAAAAAAACAAATAGTTTTCTTTAACTTTTTATTTCATCACATAGGGGACAAAAAGTCCTGTATGTGATATTTTTTAGGTTACAGGTTCTCTTTAATGAGACTTGCAGGGTCTAAAAGACCCCCAATGTCTCCTCTGGGCTCCACTGAATGTTTTGTGATGCAGATCACACTGCAAAACACACACCGAGAGGCTGACCTGGAAGTGACGTCATAGACCTTGCTTTCTGGGTCACAGCAAGAAGGGGAGGAGAGTGGACGTGTGTCCGTTGTTCCCCCCCAGCCCCCGCACTCGCCATGTTGGTCCTGGGAATGCAAAGGAAGGGATCTGGACAGCCGCACTCCAATAAAATCACCTTTATTTAATAAAAAAGAGCCCATACAGCAATTGGAGGTAGAGGAATCAGATATAGATAATAATGTTGGTTCTGGGCCTGCAGATGGGTAAGCGGAGCCCGGAAAATATGGCGGGGAAGCGCCATTTCTGGGGGGGTGTGACCAATCGGGCGGCAGTTTTCACCTGACCTGTCAGTTTCACACACAATCCCAGTGTCTGCAGCAACAGGATTGTGTGTTAGCCCCCCTGCTGTCAGGTCTGTACGATGTGCGGACCTGGCAGTGAAATGGGTCATGACTCTGAATGGACAGATCTCTTTTTGGTGTAAAGTTTTCAAAGAACATTTCTTATCCCTGGAAATGTTATGATGTTGGCACTAAAGTGTAACAAGTTTTTTGTTTGGTTGGATTGTTTTGTGGGAATGCTTTGTGTGTTGTGAGTTCTTCTTTTGTTGTAAATTGGAAAATGAAATAAAACATTTTTGATTGAATAAAAAGTGTAACTTATGGTCTGATCAATAATTACATAAATGGTGCAATCTGTCATTAGCATAGAAGTTTTTGTTTTTCTGAGTCTCCTCTTGTAACATTTTTATTTCCTGTTGATCCTCCCAGTAGATCTGTTTTCTTCTACTTTCATAGAAGGCCAAGCTATTTGGCAAAAATGGCAGTTGGATGGGATGGGAAACACCACATAACACTGCCGGGGGTGCTTACAACTGTCAGTTTTCATTCATTTGGTGGTTTAAACCTTAAAAAAACCTGTTGCTGTAACTGCTTTAGAAGCGTTATCTGAAGATGGACTTTACTTGTTGTGTGTCTTACTTATAATCTATCTAAGACTTCCCTGTACAGGGTGATAACACTGCTGTGTAATGTTACTGCAGAATGATGAGGGTTGTCATCCTGTTACAGAAGGTGGGAAAATAACAGATCTATAGACAGGATAACAGGTGATAAAACAATATTTTTCTCTGATTCACTGCCTCTGAATCCCTTGAGCTCCACCAAGGTTTGCGGTGGTATCCCCTCAAGCATCACCCACGCTTCCCTGCTGGGTCCCTAGATTGGCACTTCAGATACTTCTCAAGCTTCATCCCTGCTAACCGGCGAGGTCCCTGGCTTGACTCACAAGGCTGCTCTGCAAGCATCTCCTCTGTGAGTTGGGTCCCTGACTTGATCACCGCCTGAAGTTTTCTGATTCTCCACCTGCCCATTCCTGATTCTCCATGTGCCCATTCGGTGAGAATATGGTTCCAGGACTTGCCTCAGTTACTCACTGTGGTCCCTGGTAATGGTGGTTGGTCACTTTGTGGTGACAGCTCCCCATCTACCTCCGACCACGACAGGTTCTCCGGCTGGCAGAACCATCACTTTTGGTTGGATTGCAAGCCGCAATCCCAACCCTGCTCTGCCTTCTTACTTCTGGATGGGCCCTCACATAGCCTGGCAGCCAGATGCACCCGGGATAGGCCCAATCTCCAGCCTAGCAGCCTGGGGCATATGACACACGTCCACCCAGACAGCTGTCCAGGTGGCACAGAACACAGAACTATATATTCAGGTTCTCCCAGCAGGCCAAGGGATTCAAGAAAACCTCTGCCCATTGGCTGAGAAACCCAATATACTTATAACCTGACCTTGGGTTGCCCTTCTCATATCTAGTACCACCAAGCACCCGGCCACCTAGTGGTAGAAGAGAAACGTGCAACAAGGCCAAACTTAGGGAGAAATCAATAGATCTCTATCAAATCAACCAAGATAACTACTCCTGGCAAGTAAATTTGTGAGGAGCTCCCTGACTAAACCTTAGGGTGCTAAATATATGTACCCAGATGGTTAATCACAAGGAGGAGCAGCCAGTCACAGATCATTGATATGTCTATAGCAGGGGCAGGAGTCCTGTACCAGGAATGGGATAACCTCCTGACTTACCTGTGTGGTCTGGTCTGACATGGAAGAGATCCCATGCTGGTGGCCGTATGTTTAAGATGGAGACTGAGAAGCAGTTCAACCTTCTGGAACCAGCTCTAAAATGTCTGAAAACAGGAAAAAAGACAGGATGTAAGATTTGATACACGCTCAGACTGGTATTTCTTTTAATTGTTTCATACGGAGAATCACTAAAATAACGGAACTGATTAATACAGAGGGTGCAGTATGAAGAGCAGACACTAGATGGTGCTGGTCATAATAGCTGAAAAGTATAAAGCAACACAAAAAAAAAGATAAAAAAAACAAAAAAAGGCAAAAGAAGAAAAGAAGTGTAAAAGACCATATTAAAAGGACAAAGCAAATTCCTAGTTGGGAATCCATGCTGTGCATTCTTACCTGTTATGGAACAACCAAAACAGAAAAATAATGGTGAAAGAATAATAAAATGAAAATATATATTTTTTAATATAATTATTTAACCGCTTCAATAGCCGCCCATATTATTATGACTTCCCGGCGTGTGCCGGCGGCTGCAATGTCTGCCGGGCACCCACGATTGCCCGTTAACCGAGCAGGACCGTGGATCTGTGTGTGTAAACACACAGATCCACATCCTGTCAGGTGAGAGGAGACCGATCTGTGTTCCCAGTACAGAGGAACACTGATCGGTCTCCTCCACTTGTGAGTCCCCTCCCCCTACAGTTAGAATCATTCCTTAGGAAACCTGTTTAACCCCTCGATCACCACCTAGTGGTTAACCCCTTCCCTGCCTGTCACATTTACACAGTAATCAGGGCAATTTTATAGCACTGATCGCTGTATAAATGTGAATGGTCCCAAAAATGTGTCAAAAGTGTCCGATGTGTCCACCATAATGTCGCAGTCTCAAAAAAAATCGCAGATTGCCGCTATTACTTGTAAAAAAAAAAAAAAAAAAAAATTAAACATGCCATAAATCTATCCCGTATTTTGTAGACACTATAACTTTTGCGCAAACCAATCAATATACGCTTATTTCAAATTTTTTTTACCAAAAATATGTAGAAGAATACGTATCGGCCGAAACTGAGGAAAAAATTTTTTTTTTTTTTTAATTGGGTTATTTATTATAGCAAAAAGTAAAAAATATTGTGTTTTTTTCAAAATTGTCTTCTTTTGTTTATAGCGCAAAAAAAAAAAAAAGGCAGAGGTGATCAAATACCACAAAAAGAAATCTCTATTTGTGGGGAAAATAGGACATCAATTTTGTTGGGTACAACGTTGCACGACCGCGCAATTTTCATTCAAAGTGCAACAGCGCTGAAAACTAAAAATTGGTCTGGGAAGGAAGGTGGTGAAAATGCCCGGTATTGAAGTGGTTAATTACAAAATAAATAAGAAAAATAATTGGAATGTGAGCTGAGGCAGCCAGGGGAAATGGCAAAAATTGGCATTAATAAGCACTGTATGTGACTAGTACATTGCCACTAGGGAAGTGAGACTACATAACACATACAGTAACTGAGATGACTTAGATCATTGGCTGAGACTGTCTCCTTTCCATAGATCTGATTTGATGCTTACTTCCACATACCTATAGACCCACACTTTCAACATTTTTTGAGATTCGTGGTAGGTCAACTCAGCCATTATTAATTCATCTGCCTGCCGTTCAGGCTAAGAATTTTGACCGGGGTCATTTCCAAGGTACTTTTCACCTTAATCACCCAATGGAGGAAACACAGATTTCTATACACCATTACCTCATTGAAGTATTTAAATCAAAATGTGGAATAATGAGGCTTGTTTACCCATGTATAAAAATTCCGTAACCTGAAACTATAGTTGCCCTCCAGCCCCCATACACTAGTAACCCAAAAATTGTCCCAAACAGAGGGGGACCAAAAGAAAAGCGGGGCTCATAAGAGAGGCAATCTAAATGAGTATGTTGAATACGAATGAATTATTATTGGTACAAAATTGAAATGTCTTTCAATTTTGTACCAATAATAATTCATTCGTATTCAACATACTCATTTAGATTGCCTCTCTTATGAGCCCCGCTTTTCTTTTGGTCCCCCTCTGTTTGGGACAATTTTTGGATTATCATTGAAGTATTTCCAGCTACTGTACTGTGTACCCTGCACAGTCTCACCTACTGTATAGCAACCTGCAGCCAAATGCTTGTGTAGGCTCATTGAAATATTTCCAGCTACTGTACTGTGTACCCTGCACAGTCTGACCTACAGTATAACAACCTGCATCCAGGTGCTTGTGTAGGCTCATTGAAATATTTCCAGCTACTGTACTGTGTACCTGTCAGGGTAACATTGGCGCCGGACCTGAGCGTTGGCATGCGCCTATACGCCGGCGCGCTCCGTTACGCACATTTCAGCAAGTTCCTGTTGTTCCCGGGCGTCAGCGCGGCGCTAGGGCGCGCGCGCGCGTGTGCACATGCGCGCGTACGGGCGTGCGCGCGATCGAGATAGTGCCGGTTTGGCGCCAAAGTGCACATAAAAGTTCCCCTGTGCCTCTGGCACATTGCTGCTTTGTCTCAGCTTCGTGATTCTTGTTAACCTGAACCTGATTGTTTGTTACCCATCTGACCCGGCTTGTCTGACCATCCGCCCCGCTCCAATCCGACCCGGCCTGCCTGACTACTCTTCTTCTACCTGCCTGATACCGTTGCCGATCTCTGCCTGCCTACCGACTCTGCCTCTGCCTGCTGTTTTGCCTGTCTCATATCCCTGCTGACCCGGACCGTCTGACCCTGCTTGTGCCTGCTGTTGTCCTTGCTGTTGCACCTTCAGCTTCAGCTCCAGTGATCTCTGCATCTCCAAGTGTTCCAGCCTGCTGTCTCCAGTCTCCACCTGATCTGCAGTCCAGCCATCCCTGTGGGATCTCTCATCACTTCAGCATCAGAGACTCTGCTCTACAGGCACTCCTACCCCACTGTGCTCAGGAGACCACTGTTCCCACTCCAGTGGCTCCTGAACCAGCGTTGTATGAGAGGTCTTCTCCTACAAGTCAGGCTCTACTACCAGGTACCTAACAGTACGAAGCAGCCATGTCTGAGCCTGCAGGAGATACCTCTCCAATGAAGGAGATATGCACACACCTGGCGGCCCTCACCCAAGCAGTGCAAGCCCTTCAGGATAATTATAACAGACAGAATCTTGCAGGGTCTAACCCTTCGGCCTCCTCTTCAGCTGCTGCCCCATCACAGACTGTTCCAGGGCCTTCAGTTGTAATGCTTCCGCCTGAACCACGGGTCCCCATTCCTGAAAGGTTCTCCGGTGACCGGGCTAAATTTCGGGCCTTCCGCAATGCTTGCCAGCTCTTCTTTGCCTTACAGCCCAGAACCTTTTCACTGGAAGCCACTAAAGTTGGATTTGTAATTTCTCTCCTACAAGGGGAACCACAGACCTGGGCACATCATTTACTTGAAGGGGACTTTGCTTTAACTCAATCCTTATCTGCTTTTTTTGAAGCCATGGCACAATTATATGAGGATCCTCAACAGACTGCCACAGCCGAAACTGCTCTGTTCGCGCTCCAACAAGGCCGCAGACCTGCGGAGGACTATGTTACTGAATTCAGACATTGGAGCGCGGACACACAGTGGAATGACGCGGCTCTGCGTCACCAGTTCTGCATTGGACTGTCTGAAAGTTTAAAGGATGAACTTGCTCGAGTGGGTATTCCAAATACCTTGGAGGCCTTAATCACCCTAACCATTCAGATCGATCGTCGCCTCCGAGAACGCCGATCTGAACGATCAGTTCAACCAAACCGCCCGACCTGGATGACACCATGAGCTCCGATTCCTGCAGCACGCTACTTACCTGCACCCAGTTCAAATTCAGTCAATACCACACCAGATACCTCCGAACCAATGCAGTTAGATCTGATGCGACCTGCCCTGTCTTCTAAAGAACGTGCCCGACGTCGGCAATTAAATCTGTGTCTGTACTGTGGAGGAACCGGGCATTATGTCCATAATTGCCCAGTCAGAATAAGTAAGTGTCCATCTCCTATATTTACCAATCTCTCTGCTTTATCTACAAATTCTATCCATCTTGCCATTCCTCTCTCGTTACAGCTTCAAGAAAAGACACTCCAAGTCAACGCAATTATTGACTCCGGGGCATGCAGCTGCTTTATAGACTTAAACTTTGCCAATCTGCATAACATCCCGTTACGGACTAAAGCTCATGGACTTTCTGTTTTTCTAGCCGATGGCTCCCGTATCAGATCCGGACAAGTGACACAAGAGACCCTGCCATTATCCACTACAATTTATTCTCAACACAAGGAATTGCTGATCCTTGACGCCATCACCTCCCCTATGTTTTCCATTATCCTGGGCATTCCCTGGCTACAGGCCCACAACCCACACATCCATTGGGCTCCAAGAGAAGTAAAATTTCTGTCATCTTACTGTCAGGAACACTGTTTGGCGAAAGATTTGGATTCCCAAGCTACCCTGCTTTGCCTGGACTCCGACCAGAAAAATTGTCAGGTCATTCCCAAACATTATCATGACTACATTGATGTCTTTAGCAAAAAGGGGGCAGATGCTCTTCCACCTCATCGTCCCTACGAATGCCCCATCGAATTGCTGCCAGGATCCGAAACTCCCTTCGGACGCATCTTTCCCCTATCTGAGAAAGAACAAGAAGTGTTGAAAACATACATAGATGAAAACCTGGCCAAAGGATTCATTCACCATTCTACTTCTCCAGCAGGTGCGGGAATATTCTTTGTTGCTAAATAAGACAAATCTCTCTGCCCATGTATTGACTACCGAGAACTGAATAAAATCATGGTCAAAAATCGGTATCCCCTACCTTTGATACCCGAACTGTTCCAGAAATTAAGGACTGCCGTCATTTTTACTAAGCTTGATCTAAGAGGGGCCTATAATCTGATCCGCATTCGGGCTGGGCATGAGTGGAAAACAGCTTTTCGGACCCGATTCGGGCATTATGAATATTTAGTCATGCCCTTTGGACTCTGCAATGCCCCTGCGACCTTTCAACACCTAATTAATGATGTGCTTAGAGACTTCCTAGATCTGTTTGTGATTGCATATCTAGACGATATTTTGATCTTTTCAGAATCCCTGGATCTCCATCGAAAACATGTTTGCCAAGTGTTGGGTCGACTCCGCTTACACAGACTTTATGCAAAGGCAGAGAAATGCGAGTTTGAACAACAAAGCATTCAATTCTTGGGCTTGATAATCTCCTCAACTGGCATTAGGATGGACCCACAGAAGGTTTCCGCTGTTCTGGACTGGCCGGTACCCCTGGACAAGAAGGGGGTTCAACGATTCATCGGGTTTGCAAACTTTTACAGGAAGTTTATCAAGGGTTTTTCTGCAATAATCGCACCAATCACACAACTGACCAAACAGAATACTCGTTTTTCCTGGAATCACCTAGCCCAAGAGGCTTTTGAGAACCTCAAGAGACTATTCACCTCAGCACCTATCCTCAGTCACCCTGAACCATCTTTGCCATTCATTTTAGAAGTGGACGCTTCAGAGATAGCGGTCGGTGCGATACTCTCGCAACGAAAGGGCAGTAAAGACGCTATGCATCCTGTGGGGTTCTTCTCCCGAAAACTCTCCCCTGCGGAGAGGAACTATGATGTTGGTGATCGGGAGCTTCTTGCCATCAAGACTGCATTAGAGGAGTGGAGGTACCTGTTGGAGGGGGCTGTGCATCCAGTGCTAATCTATACTGATCACAAAAATTTAGAATATTTACGATCTGCTAAAAGACTAAAACCTCGACAAGCCCGCTGGGCGCTGTTTTTCTCACGTTTTTCCTTCCACATTACTTATCGGCCAGGTTCAAGAAATATCAAACCAGACGCATTATCACGAATGCATGACAACCCAAAGGACTTATCTGTTTCGGACACCATTTTACCTGCAAACAATTTTCTGCTCATACAAACTGATCTTCTCTCTCAGATTAAGGAAGCATCCTCTGAATCAACCAGACCCACAGGGATTACCTTAAGCAACAAGGACGGACTGTTCTGGAGAGGGAGTCAAATTTTTGTTCCTGAGGAGGTTCGGGTCAAGGTCTTGGCACTCCTTCACGATCACCCACTGGCAGGTCACTTTGGGGTTCGTAAAACCCTGGAATTGGTACAGCGTACCTTCTGGTGGCCCAATTTAAAGGAATTTTGCGAGAAGTATGTCAGCTCCTGCCCTATCTGTACCCAGAATAAAACTTCCAGGAGTTGAGCTTGGGGCCTGTTGAAACCTTTACCGGTACCCGATAGGCCCTGGAAAATGATATCCATGGACTTTATTGTAGAGCTTCCATGTTCTGAGGGGTGTTCTGCTATCTTTGTGGTAGTAGACCTTTTCACCAAGATGGCCCATTTTCTTCCAGGAACTCCGTCAGCTATTGAAATGGCTCACATCTTCATTAAGGAGATCATTAGACTTCACGGAATCCCTGTAAACATAACCTCTGATAGAGGGGTACAATTTACATCACGTTTCTGGAGAGCCCTGTGTGAGTCTTTAAAAATCAAACTGGCCTTGTCTTTGGCCTATCACCCTCAGACCAATGGTCAGACGGAGAGGACCAATCAGACTCTTGAACAGTATATCAGATGTTTTACTTCCTTCTCACAGGACGATTGAGTATCCTTGCTGCCTTTGGTAGAATTTGCCTACAACAATGCCAAACATTCAGCCACCGGTCAATCCCCCTTTTTCGCTAATTATGGTTTCCATCTAACCTTTTTACCCGATTTCCTTCCAGAGTCCTCAGTCCCGGCAGTACAGAGTACGGTAGACTTCATCAATCATAACAACCAGATGTTGCAGGAAGCAGTATCCAAGGCTCAGGTGGACAGCAAGAGGATCTTTGACCGGAAGAGAAGAGGGGAATTGAAGCTTCAGCTTGGCGATCAGGTATGGCTTTCTACAAGTAATATCAAGCTAGCATGTCCTTCTAAGAAGTTGGCACCTAGGTTTATGGGACCTTTTCCGGTTAAAAGAAAGATCAATGAAGTTTCGTATGAACTGACTTTGCCTGACTCTCTTAACCACTTGCCGACCGCCTAACACATATATACTGCGGCAGAATGGCACGGGCAGGCAGAATCACGTACCCGTACGTGATCTGCCTCCCGCGGGTGGGGGGTCCGATCGGACCCCCGCCCCGGTGCCATAGGCGGTCGGCTCTCGTTCGCGGGCGATGAGAGGTGAGGGGGAGGCCATCCATTGTTGGCCACCCCCTCCCGATCGCTCCCGGCGAATGAAAACGCTTCCTTTCCCTCTGTAATGTAAACAGAGGGAAAGGAAGTGATGTCATCCCTCCTCGAGCCGGTCTTTTCGTCCCGGCGCAGAGGAGAGAAGACATCCAAGTAAGTGCACCAACACTACACTTACAGTAGAACACGCAGGCACACTTTTCACCCCCCAGTCATCCCCCGATCACCCCCCGATCACCCCCCTGTACCCCCTGTCACTGTGACACCAATAGCAGTTTTTTTTTTTTGCATTGGTGTCAGTTTGTGTCAGTTACAGGTGTTAGGGCAGTTAGGTTAGCCCCCTTTAGGTCTAGGGTACCCCCCTTTAGGTCCAGGGTACCCCCCTAACCCCCCCCTAATAAAAGTTAACCCCTTGATTACCCCCCGTCGCCAGTGTCGCTAAGCAATCGTTTTTCTGATCGCTGTATTAGTGACACAGGTGACGCTAGTTAGGGAGGTAAGTATATAGGTTCGCTGTCAGTGTTTTATAGCGACAGGGACCCCCATATACTACCCGCTAAAGGTTTTAACCCCTTGATTGCCCCCTAGTTAACCCTTTCACCAGCGATCACCGTATAAGTGTTACGGGTGACGCTGGTTAGCTTTGTTTTTTGTAGTTTATTATAGTTTATTACAGTTTATTATAGTTTATTATAGTTTTAGGGCACCCGCCGTTTATTACCTTATAAAGGTTTAACCCCCTAATTGCCCGGCGGTGATATAAGTTAAGTTTTTAGGATCTGATAAGGTCTGCGTCGCCCCAGGCAGCGTCAGGTTAGCGCCAGTACCGCTAAAACCCACGCACGCAGCATACACCTCCCTTAGTGCTATAGTATCTGAACGGATCGATATCTGATCCGATCAGATCTATACTCCCCAGCAGTTTAGGGTTCCCATAAACACAGTGTTAGTGGGATCAGCCCAGATACCTGCTAGCACCTGCGTTTTGCCCCTCAGCCCAGCCCAGCCCAGCCCACCCAAGTGCAGTATCGATCGATAACTGACACTTACAAAACACTAAGCACACATAACTGCAGCGTTCGCAGAGTCAGGCCTGATCCCTGCGATCGCTAACAGTTTTTTGGTAGCGTTTTGAATCAGTCGCTGACAGTCAGGAGCTTTTTTGCCTGTGAGTCTCACTAGTGTACCCCTAAATTTAGAGCCCAAAATGGCAAATCGAAGGTACACTAGTGAAGAGGCCTACAGGATTCTGAGCATGACAGATAGTGAAGAGGAAGTCACTCATCTGTCAAGTTCAGGCTCAGAATACGATCCTGTAGAGGACAGCGGCTCCATGACAGATAGCTCTGACGATGGAGTTGTGGTCCCTGCTAGGGTCAGGCGTACCAGACCCCGAACTTCTTCTGTCCTTGAAGTGCAAGAACCACAGGGCTCTCGTATGGAGCAGAGAAGTACTAGTGCCGCTACTCCTTCTGGTGAACTGGCAAGCACCAGCGGCCTAGTACACCCTGGTCGTACATCCAGCACTGCAGTATCACGTGGTGATGTGGCGAGTCCCATAAGTGCAGTTAAAGCTGGCGAGGTGGCAAGCACAAGTAGTGTCCCGCTGCCACCAAGAAGACGAACACAGGCCCGTCGTGCCCATAGTGCCCTCTCTGCTGCATTCGCCAATCCGAATTGGGAACCCACCACTTCTGCAGCACCCGTACTTCCCCCTTTCACTGGCCAACCCGGAATTCAGGTGGAAACAGTTGACTTCACGCCACTGGATTTTTATTCACTGTTTTTCACCGAAGATCTCTATAGATCTATTGTGGACCAAAGCAATTTGTACGCTGGTCAACACATCGCCACTATTCCCCAGTCCTCCCTTGCCAGAGATTGGAGACCAATTACGGTCTCCGAATTTAAGATCTTTCTGGGCCTTTCCCTCCTCATGGGCATAACCAAAAAGAGTGAGTTGCGGTCATATTGGTCCACTGACCCAATTTACCATATGCCCGTGTTCTCTGCCTCCATGACCAGGGCACGATACGAGCAGATTTTGCGGTTCATGCACTTCAACGACAATGAGCTCTGTCGTCCTCATGGAGACCCTGGATACGATCGGCTCTACAAAATTCGGCCCCTCGTAAACCACTTCAACCAGTGTTTTGCAGACTTGTTTACCCCCCATCAAGTTGTTTGCGTTGATGAGTCCCTGATTAAATTTTTTGGCCACTTGTCATTCAAACAGTACCTTCCCAGCAAGCGTGCCAGATACGGGGTCAAGATGTATAAGCTCTGTGACAGGGCCACAGGATATACATGTAGATTTATGGTTTACGAGGGAAGAGATAGTCACGTAGAGCCGATAAACTGCCCTGACTACATAGGAAGCGCTGGCAAGATAGTGTGGGACTTGGTGTCACCCTTATTCGGAAAGGGGTACCACTTGTACGTGGACAATTATTACACGAGTGTGCCACTTTTTAGTCACTTGTTTGATCATCAGATTGGAGCATGTGGCACCATGCGATCTAATCGCCGGGGCTTTCCCCAGCGGCTTGTAGATTCCCGTCTTAGGCTGGGGGAGAGAGCCTGCTTGCAGTGTAATAATTTGCTCGCTATGAAGTGGAGGGACAATAAGAATGTTTTCATTCTTGCCTCCCTTCATGCAGACACGACGACCCAAATTACTACGGCGACTGGTGTTGTGGAGAAACCCCTCTGTGTCCACGAATACAAACTTAATATGGGAGGGGTGGACCTCAACGACCAGTTGTTGGCGCCGTACCTAGTTGCCCGTAAGGCCAGACGCTGGTACAAAAAAGTGTCTGTTTATTTATTTCAATTGGCTTTGCTGAACGCTCATGTGCTATACAGAGCTTCAGGACGGACTGGATCCTTCCTTAAATTCCAGGAAGAGATCGTCAGAGCCCTTCTGTTTCCAGATGGTGCTCCACCTCACCTTCCCAATCCAAATGCAGTAAGCCGGTTGCATGGGAGGCATTTTCCTTATGTCCTCCAGAGTACCCCTACCCAACGAGCCCCCCAAAAAAGATGTTGTGTCTGCAGCAAGTGCGGATTTAGGCGTGACACCCGGTATTGTTGTCCCTCCTGTCCTGACAATCCTGGTCTATGCATTGGTGAATGTTTTGAACGCTACCATACACTAGTGGAGTATTAGCGTAGGGTTCAGCACTGCACAGACTAGGCACACTTTCACAGGGTCTCCCAAGATGCCATCGCATTTTGAGAGACCCAAACCTGGTACAGTTACAGTTAAAAGTTAAAGTTACTAAAAAAGTGTTAAAAAAATACAAAAAAATAAAAAAATAAAAATACAAAAAAAATATAAAATAAAAAAAACAAAAATAGTTGTTGTTTTATTGTTCTCTCTCTCTATTCTCTCTCTATTGTTCTGCTCTTTTTTATTGTATTCTATACTGCAATGTTTTATTGTTATGTTTTTATCATGTTTGCTTTATAGGTATGCAATTTTTTTATACTTTGTTTTTTTATTGTTAACCACTTTTTTGTTTTCAGGTATGCCATTCAGCTGCAGAGCGGATTTATTTATCTTGACAGCAACAACGTTTGCTCCCACGATATATAAAGCCGTGACTCCAGCGCTGTCGGAGGTGATTTCACCACCACAGTTACATACTTCAGCATATATGCCGAAGCGTGGGGGCAGCAGTGGGTGGAGGAGCAATTTGCTCCTGCCTTTTGCGGGAGGACCCCCAATGCTTCGGCATATATAAATGGTGCATGTATGCCCATCATTAGAAGTGGGTGGATTCTAATGGTGGGCATACCCACCGATCAATATCTTTTTTTCGTTCAGCCCACAGGCTGCATGAAAAAAAGTTTACAATACAAGGACCAGCAACGTACTGGTATGTTGCTGGACTTTGAGTGGTTATACCAGAATGATGCCTGCAGGTTTAGGTATCATCTTGGTATCATTCTTTTCAGCCAGCGGTCGGCTTTCATGTAAAAGCAATCCTAGTGGCTAATTAGCCTCTAGACTGCTTTTACAAGCAGTGGGAGGGATTCCCCCCCCCACCGTCTTCCATGTTTTTCTCTGGCTCTCCTGTCCCAACAGGGAACCTGAGAATACAGCCGGTGATTCGGCCAGCTGACCATAGAGCTGATCAGAGACCAGAATGGCTCCAATCATCTCTATGGCCTAAGAAACCGGAAGCTACGAGCATTTCATGACTTAGATTTCGCCGGATGTAAACAGCGCCATTGGGAAATTGGGAAAGCATTTTATCACACCGATCTTGGTGTGGTCAGATGCTTTGAGGGCAGAGGAGAGATCTAGGGTCTAATAGACCCCAATTTTTTCAAAAAAGAGTACCTGTCACTACCTATTGCTATCATAGGGGATATTTACATTCCCTGAGATAACAATAAAAATGATAAAGAAAAAATAAAAATGAAAGGAACAGTTTAAAAATAAGATAAAAAAATCAAAAAAATAATAAAGAAAAAAAGGCGAACGCAAGCGTCGGTCTGGCGTCAAATGTAAACAGCAATTGCCCCATGCATGTGAGGTATAACTGCGAAGGTCAGATCGAGGGCAGTAATTTTAGCAGTAGACCTCCTCTGTAAATCTAAAGTGGTAACCTGTAAAGGCTTTTAAAGGCTTTTAAAAATGTATTTAGTTTGTCGCCACTGCACGTTTGTGCGCAATTTTAAAGCATGTCATGTTTGATATCCATGTACTCGGCCTAAGATCATCTTTTTTATTTCATCAAACATTTGGGCAATATAGTGTGTTTTAGAGCATTAAAATTTTAAAAAGTGTGTTTTTTCCCCCAAAAATGCGTTTGAAAAATCGCTGCGCAAATACTGTGTGAAAAAAAAAATGAAACACCCACCATTTTAATCTGTAGGGCATTTGCTTTAAAAAAATATATAATGTTTGGGGGTTCAAAGTACTTTTCTTGCAAAAAAAAATAATTTTTTCATGTAAACAAAAAGTGTCAGAAAGGGCTTTGTCTTCAAGTGGTTAGAAGAGTGGGTGATGTGTGACATAAGCTTCTAAATGTTGTGCATAAAATGCCAGGACAGTTCAAAACCCCCCAAATTACCCCATTTTGGAAAGTAGACACCCCAAGCTATTTGCTGAGAGGCATGTCGAGTCCATGGAATATTTTATATTGTGACACAAGTTGCGGGAAAAAGACAATTTTTTTTTTTTTTTGCACAAAGTTGTCACTAAATGATATATTGCTCAAACATGCCATGGGAATATGTGAAATTTCACCCCAAAATGCATTCTGTTACTTCTCCTGAGTACGGGGATACCACATGTGTGACACTTTTTGGGAGCCTAGCCGCGTACGGGACCCTGAAAACCAAGCACCGCCTTCAGGCTTTCTAAGGGCGTAAATTTTTGATTTCACTCTTCACTGCCTATCACAGTTTCGGAGGCCATGGAATGCCCAGATGGCACAACCCCCCCCAAATGACCCCATTTTGGAAAATAGACATCCAAAGCTATTTGCTGAGAGGTATAGTGAGTATTTTGCAGACCTCACTTTTTGTCACAAACTTTTGAAAATTGAAAAAAGAAAAAAAAAAAATGTTTTTCTTGTCTTTCTTCATTTTCAAAAACAAATGAGAGCTGCAAAATACTCACCATGCCTCTCATCAAATAGCTTGGGGTGTCTACTTTCCAAAATGGGGTCATTTTGGGGGGTTTTGTGCTATCTTGGCATTTTATGGCCTTCAAAACTGTGATGGGTAGTGAGGAGTGAAATCAAAAATTAACGCTCTTAGAAATCCTGAAGGCAGCGATTGGATTTTGGGGCCCCGTATGAAGCTAGGCTCCCAAAAAGTGCCACTCATGTGGTATCCCCGTACTCAGGAGAAGCAGCAGAATGTATTTTGGGGTGTAATTCCACATATGCCCATGGCATGTTTGAGCAATATATCATTTAGTGACAACTTTGTGCAAAAAAAAAAAAAAATTGTCACTTTCCCGCAACTTGTGTCAAAATATACAATATTCCATGGACTCAACATGCCTCTCAGCAAATAGCTTGGGGTGTCTACTTTCCAAAATGGGGTCATTTGGGGGGGGTTTGTGCCATCTGGGCATTTTATGGCCTTCCAAAATGTGATAGGTAGTGAGGAGTGAAATCACAACTTTACGCCCTTAGAAATCCTGAAGGCGGTGCTGGGTTTTCGGGGCCCCGTACTCGGCTAGGCTCCCAAAAAGTCCCACACATGTGGTATCCCCGTACTCAGGAGAATCAGCAGAATGTATTTTGGGGTGCAATTCCACATATGCCCATGGCATGTTTGAGCAATATATCATTTAGTGACAACTTTGTGCAAAAAAAAAAAAAAAATTGTCACTTTCCCGCAACTTGTGTCAAAAAATAAAATATTCCATGGACTCAACATGCCTCTCAGCAAATAGCTTGGGGTGTCTACTTTCCAAAATGGGGTCATTTGGGGGGGGTTTGTGCCATCTTGGCATTTTATGGCCTTCAAAACTGTGATAGGTAGTGAGGAGTGAAATCAAAAATTTATGCCCTTAGAAATCCTGAAGGCGGTGCTTGGTTTTCAGGGCCCCGTACGCGGCTAGGCTCCCAAAAAGTCTCACACATGTGGTATCCCCGTACTCAGGAGAAGCAGCAGAATGTATTTTGGGGTGTAATTCCACATATGCCCATGGCATGTTTGAGCAATATATCATTTAGTGACAACTTTGTGCAAAAAAAAAAAAAAATTGTCACTTTCCCGCAACTTGTGTCAAAAAATAAAATATTCCATGGACTCAACATGCCTCTCAGCAAATAGCTTGGGGTGTCTACTTTCCAAAATGGGGTCATTTGGGGGGGTTTTGTGCCATCTTGGCATTTTATGGCCTTCAAAACTGTGATAGGTAGTAAGGAGTGAAATCAAAAATTTATGCCCTTAGAAATCCTGAAGGCGGTGCTTGGTTTTCGGGGCCCCGTACGCGGCTAGGCTCCCAAAAAGTCCCACACATGTGGTATCCCCGTACTCAGGAGAAGCAGCTAAATGTATTTTGGGGTGCAATTCCACATATGCGCATGGCCTGTGTGAGCAATATATCATTTAGTGAAAACTTTTTGTAATTTTTTTTTTTTTTTTGTCATTATTCAATCACTTGGGACAAAAAAAAAATATTCAATGGGCTCAACATGCCTCTCAGCAATTTCCTTGGGGTGTCTACTTTCCAAAATGGGGTCATTTGGGGGGGGTTTGTACTGCCCTGCCATTTTAGCACCTCATGAAATGACATAGGCAGTCATAAACTAAAAGCTGTGTAAATTCCAGAAAATGTACCCTAGTTTGTAGACGCTATAACTTTTGCGCAAACCAATAAATATACGCTTATTGACATTTTTTTTACCAAACACATGTGGCCGAATACATTTTGGCCTAAATGTATGACTAAAATTGAGTTTATTGGATTTTTTTTATAACAAAAAGTAGAAAATATCATTTTTTTTCAAAATTTTCGGTCTTTTTCTGTTTATAGCTCAAAAAATAAAAACGGCAGAGGTGATCAAATACCATCAAAAGAAAGCTCTATTTGTGGGAAGAAAAGGACGCAAATTTCGTTTGGGTACAGTATTGCATGACCGCGCAATTAGCAGTTAAAGCGACGCAGTGCCGAATTGTAAAAAGTGCTCTGGTCAGGAAGGGGGTAAAACCTTCCGGGGCTGAAGTGGTTAAGATACACCCCGTGTTTCATGTGTCTTTGCTCAAACCTGCTGTACCTGATCCCTTTCCCGGTAGAGGAACTAGACCTCCTGAACCTATTGTGATTGATGGTAACGAGGAATTTGAGGTTGAGGCTATCCTTGATTGCAGGAAAAGACAAGGGCAGATCCAGTTTCTAATCAAGTGGAAGGGCTACGGCCCAGAAAGTAATTCATGGGAACCTGATAGTAATGTGCATGCTAGGCGTTTAGTTCGAGCCTATTTTTCTAACCATCCTGAAAAGAAAAGGCTTTTGGGCACCCAGAGGTTGCCCCTTGAAGGGGGCAATGTCAGGGTACCATTGGCGCCGGACCTGGGCGTTGGCATGCGCCTATACGCCGGCGCGCTCCGTTACGCACATTTCAGCAAGTTCCTGCTGTTCCCGGGCGTCAGCGCGGCGCTAGGGCGTGCACGGGCACGTGGCGCTTGGGCGCGCGCGTGTACAGACGTGCACGCGTTCGCGATATCGCCGGTTTGGCACCAAAGTGCACATAAAAGTTCCCCTGTGCCTCTGGCACATTGCTGCTTCATCTCAGCTTCGTGATTCTTGTTAACCTGAACCTGATTGTTTGTTACCCATCTGACCCGGCTTGTCTGACCATCCGCCCCGCTCCAATCCGACCCGACCTGCCTGACTACTCTTCTTTTGCCTGCCTGATACCGTTGCTGATCTCTGCCTGCCTACCGACTCTGCCTCTGCCTGCTGTTTTGCCTGTCTCATATCCCTGCTGACCCGGACCGTCTGACCCTGCTTGTGCCTGCTGTTGTCCTTGCTGTTGCACCTTCAGCTTCAGCTCCAGTGATTTCTGCATCTCCAAGTGTTCCAGCCTGCTGTCTCCAGTCTCCACCTGATCTGCAGTCCAGCCATCCCTGTGGGATCTCTCATCACTTCAGCATCAGAGAATCTGCTCTACAGGCACTCCTACCCCACTGTGCTCAGGAGACCACTGTTCCCACTCCAGTGGCTCCTGAACCAACGTTGTATGAGAGGTCTTCTCCTACAAGTCAGGCTCTACTACCAGGTACCTAACAGTACCCTGCACAGTCTGACCTACAGTATAGCAACATGCAGCCAAGTGCTTGTGTAGGCTCAATGAAATATTTCCAGCTACTGTACTGTGTACCCTGCACAGTCTGGCCTACAGTATAACAACCTGCAGCCAGGTGCCTGTGTAGGCTCATTGAAATTTTTCCAGCTACTGTAATGAGTAAACTGCACAGTCTCACCTACAGTATAGCAACCTGCAGCCAGGTGCTTGTGTAGGCTCATTGAAGTATTTCCAGCTACTGTACTGTGTACCCCGCACAGGCTCACCTACAGTATAGCAACCTGCAGCCAGGTGCTTGTGTAGGCTCTTTGAAGTATTTCCAGCTACTGTACTGTGTACCCGCACAGTCTGACCTACAGTATAGCTACCTGCAGCCAGGTGCTTGTGTAGGCTCGTTGAAGTACTTCCAGCTACTGTACTGTGTACCCTGCACAGTCTCACCTACAGTATAGCAACCTGCAGCCCAGTGCTTGTGTAGGCTCGTTGAAGTACTTCCAGCTACTGTACTGTGTACCCTGCACAGCCCCAACTACAGTATAGCAACCTGCAGCCAGGTGCTTGTGTAGGCTCATTGAAGTATTTCCAGCTACTGTACTGTGTACCCCGCACAGTCTGACCTACAGTATAGCAACCTGCAGCCAGGTGCTTGTATAGGCTCATTGAAGTATTTCCAGTTACTGTACTGTGTACCCTGCACAGTCTGACCTACAGTATAGCAACCTGCAGCCAGGTGCTTGTGTAGACTCAATGAAGTATTTCCAGCTACTGTACTGGGTACCCTGTACAATCTGACCTACAGTATAGCAATCTGCAGCCAGGTGCTTGTGTAGGCTCACTGAAGTATTTCCAGCTACTTTACTGTGTACCCTGCACAGTCTGACCTACAGTATAGCAACCTGGAGCTAGGTGCTTGTGCAGGCTCATTGAAGTATTTCCAGCTACTGTACTGTGTATTCTGCACAGTCTCAAATACAGTATAGCAACCTGCAGCCAGGTGCTTGTGTAGGCTAATTGAAGTATTTCCAGCTACTGTACTGTGTACCCTGCACAGTCCCACCTACAGTATAGCAACCTGCAGCCAGGTGCTTGTGTATGCTCATTAAAGTATTTCCAGCTACTGTTCTGGTTAACCTGCACAGTCTCACCTACCGTATAGCAACCTGCAGCCAAGTGCGTGTGTAGGCTCAATGAAGTATTTCCAGTTACTGTACTGTGTAGCCTGCACAGTCTGACCTACAGTATAACAACCTGCAGCCAGGTGCTTGTGTAGGCTCATTGAAGTATTTCCAGCTACTGTACTGTGTACCCTGCACAGTCTCACCTACAGTATATCAACCTGCAGCCAGGTGCTTGTGTAGGCTCATTGAAGTATTTCCAGCTACTGTACTGTGTACCCTGCACAGTCTGACCTACAGTATAGCTACCTGCAGCCAGGTGCTTGTGTAGGCTCGTTGAAGTACTTCCAGCTACTGTACTGTGTACCCCGCACAGTCTGACCTACAGTATAGCAACCTGCAGCCAGGTGCTTGAGTAGGCACATTGAAGTATTTCCAGCTACTGTACTGTTTATTCTGCACAGTCTCACCTACAGTATAGCAACCTGCAGCCAGGTGCTTGTGCAGGCTCATTGAAGTATTTTCAGCTACTGTACTGTGTATTCTGCACAGTCTCACCTACAGTATAACAACCTGCAGCCAGGTGCTTGTGTAGGCTCATTGAAATATTTCCAGCTACTGTACTGTGTACCCCACACAGTCTCACCTACAGTATAGCAACCTGCATCCAGGTGCTTGTGTAGGCTCATTGAAATATTTCCAGGTACTGTACTGTGTACCCTGCACAGTCTCACCTACAGTGTAGTAACCTGCAGCCAGGTGCTTGTGTAGGCTCATTGAAGTATTTCCAGCTACTGTACTGTGTACCCTGCACAGTCTCACCTACAGTATAGCAACCTGCAGCCAAGTGCTTGTGTAGGCTCATTGAAATATTTCCAGATACTGTACTGTGTACCCTGCACAGCCTCACCTACAGTATAGCAACCTGCAGCCATGTGCTTGTGTAGGCTCATTGAAGTATTTCCAGTTACTGTACTGTGTACCCTGCACAGTCTGACCTACAGTATAGCAACCTGCAGCCAGGTGCTTGTGTAGGCTCAATGAAGTATTTCCAGCTACTGTACTGGGTACCCTGTACAGTCTGACCTACAGTATAGCAACCTGCAGCCAGGTGCTTGTGTAGGCTCATTGAAGTATTTCCAGCTACTTTACTGTGTACCCTGCACAGTCTGACCTACAGTATAGCAACCTGCAGCCAGGTGCTTGTGCAGGCTCATTGAAATATTTCCAGCTACTGTACTGTGTATTCTGTATAGTCTGACCTACAGTATAGCAACCTGCAGCCAGGTGCTTGTGTAGGCTCATTGAAGTATTTCCAGTTACTGTACTGTGTACCCTGCAAAGTCTGACCTACAGTATAGCAACCTGCAGCCAGGTGCTTGTGCAGGCTCATTGAAGTATTTCCAGCTACTTTACTGTGTACCCTGCACAGTCTGACCTACAGTATAGCAACCTGCAGCCAGGTGCTTGTGCAGGCTCATTGAAATATTTCCAGCTACTGTACTGTGTATTCTGTATAGTCTCACCTACAGTATAGCAACCTGCAGCCAGGTGCTTGTGTAGGCTCAATGAAATATTTCCAGCTACTGTACTGTGTAGCCTGCACAGTCTGACCTACAGTATAACAACCTGCAGCCAGGTGCTTGTGTAGGCTCATTGAAGTATTTCCAGCTACTGTACTGTGTATTCTGCACAGTCTCACCTACAGTATAGCAACCTGCAGCCAGGTGCTTGTGTAGGCTCATTGAAGTATTTCCAGCTACTGTACTGTGTACCCTGCACAGTCTCACCTACAGTGTAGCAACCTGCAGCCAGGTGCTTGTGTAGGCTCATTAAAGTATTTCCAGCTACTGTACTGTTTAACCTGCACAGTCTCAACTTCTGTATAGCAACCTGCAGCCAAATGCATGTGTAGGCTTAATGAAATATTTCCAGCTACTGTACTGTGTAGCCTGCACAGTCTGACCTACAGTATAACAACCTGCAGCCAGGTGCTTGTGTAGGCTCATTGAAGTATTTCCAGCTACTGTACTGTGTACCCCACACAGTCTGACCTACAGTATAGCAACCTGCAGCCAGGTGCTTGTGTAGGCTCATTGAAGTATTTCCAGCTACTGTACTGTGTACCCTGCACAGTCTGACCTACAGTATAGCAACCTGCAGCCAGGTGCTTGTGCAGGCTCATTGAAGTATTTCCAGCAACTGTACTGTTTATTCTGCACAGTCTCACCTACAGTATAGCCACCTGGAGCCAGGTGCTTGTGTAGGCTCATTGAAGTATTTCCAGCTACTGTACTGTGTAGCCTGCAAAGTCTCACCTACAGTATAGCAACCTGCAGCCAGGTGCTTGTGTAGGCTCATTGAAGTATTTCCAGCTACTGTACTGTGTACCCTGCAAAGTCTCACCTACAGTATAGCTACCTGCAGCCAGGTGCTTGTGTAGGCTCATTGAAGTGTTTCCAGTTACTGTACTGTGTATCCCGGACAGTCTCACCTACAGTGTGGCAACCTGCAGCCAGGTGCTTGTGTAGGTTCATTGAAGTATTTCCAGCTACTGTACTGTGTACCCTGCACAGTCTCACCTACAGTATAGCAACCTGCAGCCAGGTGCTTGTGTAGGCTCATTGCAGTATTTCCAGCTACTGTACTGTGTACCCTGCACAGTCTCACCTACATTATAGCTACCTGCAGCCAGGTGCTTGTGTAGGCTCATTGAAGTATTTCCAGCTACTGTACTGTGTACCCTGCAAAGTCTCACTTACAGTATAGCTACCTGCAACCAGGTGCTTGTGTAGGCTCATTGAAGTATTTCCAGTTACTGTACTGTGTACCCTGCACAGCTTCAACTACAGTATAGCAACCTGCAGCCAGGTGCTTGTGTAGGCTCATTGAAATATTTCCAGCTACTCTACTGTGTACCCTGCACAGTCTGACCTACAGTATAACAACCTGCAGCCAGTTGCTTGTGTAGGCTCATTGAAGTATTTCCAGCTACTGTACTGTGTACCCTGCACAGTCTCACCTACAGTATAGCAACCTGCAGCCAAGTGCTTGTGTAGGCTCGTTGAAGTATTTCCAGATACTGTACTGTGTACCCTGCACAGTCTGACCTACAGTATAGCAACCTGCAGCCAGGTGCTTGTGTAGGTTCATTGAAGTATTTCCAGTTACTGTACTGTGTACCCCGCACAGTCTCACCTACCGTTTAGCAACCTGCAGCCAAGTGCTTGTGTAGGCTCATTGAAATATTTTAATGCTACTGTACTGTGTACCCTGCACAGTCTCACCTACAGTATAACAACCTGCATCCAGGTGCTTGTGTAGGCTCATTGAAATATTTCCAGTTACTGTACTGTGTACCCTGCACAGTCTCACCTACAGTGTAGTAACCTGCAGCCAGGTGCTTGTGTAAGGCTCATTGAAGTATTTCCAGCTACTGTACTGTGTACCCTGCACAGTCTGACCTACCGTATAGCAACCTGCAGCCAGGTGCTTGTGTGGGCTCAATGAATTATTTCCAGCTACTGTACTGGGTACCCTGTACAGTCTGACCTACAGTATAGCAACCTGCAGCCAGGTGCTTGTGTAGGCTCATTGAAGTATTTCCAGCTACTTTACTGTGTACCCTGCACAGTCTGACCTACTGTATAGCAACCTGCAGCCAGGTGCTTGTGTAGGCTCAATGAAGTATTTCCAGCTACTGTACTGGGTACCCTGTACAGTCTTACCTACAGTATAGCAACCTGCAGGCAGGTTCTTGTGCAGGCTCATTGAAGTATTTCCAGCTACTGTACTGTGTATTCTGCACAATCTCACCTACAGTATAGCAACCTGCAGCCAGGTGCTTGTGTAGGCTCATTGAAATATTTCCAGCTACTGTACTGTGTACCCTTCACAGTCTTACCTACAGTATAGCTACCTGCAGCCAGGTGCTTGTGTAGGCTCGTTGAAGTATTTCCAGCTACTTTACTGTTTATTCTGCACAGTCACAAATACAGTATAGCAACCTGCAGCCAGGTGCTTGTGTAGGCTCTTTGAAGTGTTTTCAGCTACTGTACTGTGTACCCTGCAAAGTCTCACCTACAGTATTTCTATCTGCAGCCAGATGCTTGTGTAGGCTCATTGAAGTATTTCCAGTTACTGTACTGTGTATCCCACACGGTCTCACCTACAGTGCATTAACCTGCAGCCAGGTTCTTGTGTAGGCTAATTGAAGTATGTCTAGTTACTGTACTGTGTACCCTGCACAGTCTGACCTACAGTATAGCAACCTGCAGCCAGGTGCTTATGTAGGCTCAATGAAGTATTTCCAGCTACTGTACTGGGTACCCTGTACAGTCTGACCTACAGTATAGCAACCTGCAGCCAGGTGCTTGTGCAGGCTCATTGAAGTATTTCCAGCTACTGTACTGTGTATTCTGCACAGTCTCACTTACAGTATAGCAACCGGCAGCCAGGTGCTTGTGTAGGCTCATTGAAGTATTTCCAGCTACTGTACTGTGTACCCTGCACAGTCTAACCTACAGTATAGCAACCTGCAGCCAGGTGCTTGTGTAGGCTCATTGAAGTATTTCCAGCTACTTTACTGTGTACCCTGCATAGTCTGACCTACAGTATAACAACCTGCAGCCAGGTGCTTGTGCAGGCTCATTGAAGTATTTCCAGCTACTGTACTGCGTACCCTGCACAGTCTCACCTACAGTATAGCAACCTGCAGCCAGGTGCTTGTGTAGGCTCATTGAAATATTTCCAGCTACTCTACTGTGTACCCTGCACAGTCTGACCTACAGTATAACAACCTGCAGCCAGTTGCTTGTGTAGGCTCATTGAAGTATTTCCAGCTACTGTACTGTGTACCCTGCACAGTCTCACCTACAGTATAGCAACCTGCAGCCAAGTGCTTGTGTAGGCTCGTTGAAGTATTTCCAGATACTGTACTGTGTACCCTGCACAGTCTGACCTACAGTATAGCAACCTGCAGCCAGGTGCTTGTGTAGGTTCATTGAAGTATTTCCAGTTACTGTACTGTGTACCCCGCACAGTCTCACCTACCGTTTAGCAACCTGCAGCCAAGTGCTTGTGTAGGCTCATTGAAATATTTTAATGCTACTGTACTGTGTACCCTGCACAGTCTCACCTACAGTATAACAACCTGCATCCAGGTGCTTGTGTAGGCTCATTGAAATATTTCCAGTTACTGTACTGTGTACCCTGCACAGTCTCACCTACAGTGTAGTAACCTGCAGCCAGGTGCTTGTGTAAGGCTCATTGAAGTATTTCCAGCTACTGTACTGTGTACCCTGCACAGTCTGACCTACCGTATAGCAACCTGCAGCCAGGTGCTTGTGTGGGCTCAATGAATTATTTCCAGCTACTGTACTGGGTACCCTGTACAGTCTGACCTACAGTATAGCAACCTGCAGCCAGGTGCTTGTGTAGGCTCATTGAAGTATTTCCAGCTACTTTACTGTGTACCCTGCACAGTCTGACCTACTGTATAGCAACCTGCAGCCAGGTGCTTGTGTAGGCTCAATGAAGTATTTCCAGCTACTGTACTGGGTACCCTGTACAGTCTTACCTACAGTATAGCAACCTGCAGGCAGGTTCTTGTGCAGGCTCATTGAAGTATTTCCAGCTACTGTACTGTGTATTCTGCACAATCTCACCTACAGTATAGCAACCTGCAGCCAGGTGCTTGTGTAGGCTCATTGAAATATTTCCAGCTACTGTACTGTGTACCCTTCACAGTCTTACCTACAGTATAGCTACCTGCAGCCAGGTGCTTGTGTAGGCTCGTTGAAGTATTTCCAGCTACTTTACTGTTTATTCTGCACAGTCACAAATACAGTATAGCAACCTGCAGCCAGGTGCTTGTGTAGGCTCTTTGAAGTATTTTCAGCTACTGTACTGTGTACCCTGCAAAGTCTCACCTACAGTATTTCTATCTGCAGCCAGATGCTTGTGTAGGCTCATTGAAGTATTTCCAGTTACTGTACTGTGTATCCCACACGGTCTCACCTACAGTGCATTAACCTGCAGCCAGGTTCTTGTGTAGGCTAATTGAAGTATTTCTAGTTACTGTACTGTGTACCCTGCACAGTCTGACCTACAGTATAGCAACCTGCAGCCAGGTGCTTATGTAGGCTCAATGAAGTATTTCCAGCTACTGTACTGGGTAACCTGTACAGTCTGACCTACAGTATAGCAACCTGCAGCCAGGTGCTTGTGCAGGCTCATTGAAGTATTTCCAGCTACTGTACTGTGTATTCTGCACAGTCTCACTTACAGTATAGCAACCGGCAGCCAGGTGCTTGTGTAGGCTCATTGAAGTATTTCCAGCTACTGTACTGTGTACCCTGCACAGTCTAACCTACAGTATAGCAACCTGCAGCCAGGTGCTTGTGTAGGCTCATTGAAGTATTTCCAGCTACTTTACTGTGTACCCTGCATAGTCTGACCTACAGTATAACAACCTGCAGCCAGGTGCTTGTGCAGGCTCATTGAAGTATTTCCAGCTACTGTACTGCGTACCCTGCACAGTCTCACCTACAGTATAGCAACCTGCAGCCAGGTGCTTGTGTAGGCTCATTGAAGTATTTCCAGCTACTGTACTGTGTACCCTGCACAGTCTCACCTACAGTATAGCTACCTGAAGGCAAGTGCAAGTGTTATCATACTAATAATACTATAATACTACAGGCAGGCAGTTGATTTTGCTAGCTGCAGTATCAGTATATATATATATATATGCCAGTTTAGTGCAGCTACATCTCACTGCAGGCCAAAAGTATGTCTGGAAGGCCAACAAGGAGAGGCAGACAGTCAAAAGCCAATAAAAGAGGGCAAGCAGGCTCTGTGTCTAGAGTCAACAGTGCTAGTTCTGGACATGGTGCATCCTCATCAGCACGTGGCCGTAGGACAAGCTTGGCCTTTTTTTCGGCAGCTGGATGTGTTGAGCGGCAACATGCCGAAGACTTGGTCGAGTGGATGACCAAGCCGTCCTCATCCTCTCTCACCCATGCTCAGGGTACTTTGTCTGGCAAAGCAGCGGCCTCTTCCCTCGGCTCAATGTCATCAGTGACTCCTTCCCTAGCCCCACCATGTCCTCCTGAGGAGTCCCTCGAACTGTTTGACCACAGTGTTGGGTACATGCTCCAGGAGGATGCCCAGTGTTTGGAAGGCTCCGATGATGATACTGAGCTAGATGAAGGCAGTAACGTGAGTATGGATCTTCAAAAAAATGGAGGACACCCCATCCCCCTCCTCTATGGTGATGCAGTCAGGGACAGACAAGAAGTTGAAGGAGAAACTTCCGGAGAGATTGGGTAATATGGGGGACCATGGAGGGAAGTACAGGGGGGACACTGGGATGGGGAGGGGAGAATGGAACCATGGGGGGAGGGGCAGTACAGGAAATACGTAAAACACAATCAGATGATGGAGAACTTTTCATACAGAACATCTTGAGAGAGAAACATCACACTCCATCCTGTCATATCACCCCTCCCCCATCCTATCACATCACTCCTCCCCCCATCCTATCACATCACTCCTCCCCCCATCCTATCACATCACCCCTCCCCCAGTACTGCAATTGTTCTATCCTATAATATTAGAAAAGATAGAGTGTCTGCACTCTGTTAGATCATCTACCTTCCCCCCCCCACACACACGGATCATTATAATGACCCTCATTTTCTCCTATGAGGGGTCGGGGAGACATAAAGATGCCCAAAGCTTTCATGAGAAGTATTGTTCTCCCCTTGTGAGAGCAATAAATTGAAATGAAAAATAAATAAAGTGTAAAAAAATAAAAGAAATCTAGAAGTAAAGGGGCACACACGGGTCAGGCACACGTATGTAGATGGAGATCGCACCGCACATGTGAGATATTACTGCAATCATCAGACTGATAATAATTCCCGGCCCGTCATTCATCATTATCTCTAATCTCATATCCTGGGAAGGATTATAAAGCTTCAAAATACAACAAAACTTCCCAGATCACTTCCCAGCCAGCCTGCAATACAATGATAGAGTTAGGGGTGCAGATAATAGTGGGGGGAGGGGTGACGTGTCCGCTGCAACTTACACATATATTAGAAAATGTGTACAATGTATAACCCCCCCTCCCCCCCGGCCTCAATGTGATCTGTTAGACAACCCGATCACTGATCAGTGTGTGGGGGCAAATCATCCAATCCACAACTCGGTGACATGATTATTGATGACATTCCTGATCCCCATAGAGGAGGAGACAGAGAGAGATTTCTACTTCATCATCACTCCTTCTGGATCCACATCTTCCATAAACACATACATGTACACACACATACATACATACACACATATATACACATACACACACATACATGCACATACAGAAAGCCTTTTCATAAACGGCAGTGCTTTACCTTCCCTCTTCCTGCCGGGTACTGCACTGTAGGGGGAGACAACGAGCACAGCACACACTGCTTTCACTTT
Organism: Aquarana catesbeiana; assembly: GCF_042186555.1. NCBI lineage: Eukaryota > Metazoa > Chordata > Amphibia > Anura > Ranidae > Aquarana > Aquarana catesbeiana. Next base: position 8,271,956 of record NC_133325.1, read on the forward strand.
AGATCGGTGTGAAGAGCTCCCCGCACAGTGCTGATTACAGTTCGGCTGACGATCAGGGAGCTCGGTCTCAGCCGCCCCGCTCCTATCGAGATATACAGGGGACCCTCAAGGGCCCCCTGCAGCATGGGGCCCGGGCACCATGGCAACCTCAGTGACCCCTATAATTCCACCACTGCCACAATAATGATCATCACTGTAAATTCTCTGGGTAAGTAAAAAGGTCTACACTTCACCAGCAGAAATTCCAAATCTGGCCAACAATAAGTGTCCTCAAGTTTACTATCAGAGCACCACTCATTTAAAACATAAATACAAAGGCCGCCTCCTTTGTTCTTCCCTGAATTGCTGTTTCTAACCTGGTGATAGAAAGTGCGGCCAGATATGTGCGTAATAGTGTCCTCTACAAGAGGATGAAGCCACCTTTCAGTTATTATCAACAGACGGCACTCTTTAACCAAACAGCATGTAGCGATCTGCAACTCATCCATTTTAGGCCCCATTCACACCTGAGCCCCCATTCACACCTGAGCGTAGTTCTTTCAGGCAGAAGGTCAATGTAAAAAAAAAAAGTAGAAAAGCCTGTAATCTGCCTAAAAAAAAAAAGTTCCAGAACTTGTTTGAGCTTCAGGCGTTTTGGAGCTTTTAGCTTCAGATTCTATTGTGTCACCCCAGAGAATGGAGGGAGGGGTCCTCTTTTGTGAACCCTCTCCCCCACACTGTGTTTGTAGTCAGTGTGGCCCCGGGGCATTTGTGAGGGAGGGGCCCCCTGTGAGGAAGCTGGCTCACAATGTGATTGAAGTCTTCCCAGATCCATAGTGCAGACACAGAACGTCCCTCACACCTCTCAGCCAGGACAAGAAGCCTTCATCTTCTATCAGGGACACGGAGGAGAACTTTTCCCTGATTGTGGACACTCAGAGTGACCATCCGAGAGGACACCAACCATAGAAGACTCATCAGAGGAGCTCCACATCAACCTCCAGACCAGGACACCATCAGCCAGGTATTTATCTCTAAATGACCACCACTCCCATCCCCCTACTGCCTTCCTTTCCAGCTCCTTGTTTCCTCAGTGTCTCCCAGTTCACCCCGCATCTTCCCCATCCTTCCCCTGTCCCTCACATTATCCTGTCCACCCCCTGTGACCCCTCCCACCTCACTGTTACCCTTTTACACTTCTGGCCCCCCACTGTTGCCATAAAACTATTTAGCCCCAGTGCCTCCTGTCTCTCTATTTAGAACCTCTGACTCCCCCTTGTTCCTGCCCCATTTTTTCTACTAATCACTAATGCCAAACATTTACCCCCCCCCCCCCCCAATTTATTTAATCAACTGATAACAGCAGGCATCCCCCTTCCCCCACACTGACCACTGATAATAGGCACTTTTCCCTTGACATCCCCATCTACTCCCCCCCCCCAACTGCCCCCCTGTCCCCTCACTGCCCCCATGTTGTGTGTCTGGTGTGGGGTGTACATGGATAGTGGGAACAGGGATTAACACAAGGATTCTAGTTTGTAGGGGAGCCTGGGGAACCCTCATAGTGCACCAGATTGTATGTAAGATTTCTATCTGCCTGTGTGTGTGGTCAGCCAGCTAGATATGGGTGGAGTCTCCCTCTAGTGGTGGTCAGAGGTATTGCAGGCTGTGCCAAGTCTATCACAATAATCTCCCTCTCCTTCCCTCCTCCACCATACAAGGTCCTCTCCTGGTTTTCTAGTTCCCGTGGTCTTCCATCCTTGTCATGTGTGTGGCAGTGGTGGGATAATAGAGTGTGTGTGCTGTTATACAGCTGTTACCCCTGTCTGGGCTGGGAACTTGGGGTTCTCCTGACAATCTGCCAGCGTGCTGGGTGATTTCTGTGGATATACAACAGAAGGTGATCCCCTGTGTGTTGTCTGACCCCCCACATCCCTGTACCCCGATATCATAGTCTGTAACATCAGATAGAGGACATTTCTCCTCCCACTGACCACTATGGCTGAACATTGTTTTCATCCTGCTGACCACAGACCCAAATCATTTGTCCCCCCTGACCAGCAGTATAAGGGGCACTATGACTATAATATTGTGCTGACCCCTCTACTCTATATATTGTGTTGTACATTACAATAGTGCTGACCGCTCTACTCTATATATTGTGTTGTACATTACAATAGTGCTGACCTCTCTACTCTATATATTGTGTTGTACATTACAATAGTGCTGACCTCTCTACTCTATATATTGTGTTGTACATTACAATAGTGCTGACCTCTCTACTCTATATATTGTGTTGTACATTACAATAGTGCTGACCTCTCTACTCTATATATTGTGTTGTACATGACATAGACCAGCTACAGTAGTCGGGACAGCAGTGACCCCGGAGGTGACACAATTCTTGTCATTTCTGGGGTCATTCATGGCAGAGGATATTGGGGGATGGGATGTTCTCCAAGCTCCTCCTACAAAACAATCTATAGTGGTTTATCAATGTTCCGCCATCTTGGACCTCCCAGAGGAAACACAACAGGGAACAGCAGGGGGCACCAGCAGGGGGGAGGGGCGGCACATTCTCTGTATTGTGATTGTGATCACTTCTACATGACGGCCAATCACTGGCTGAGAATAATACAAAGCTCATTTCTCTATTAACCTCTTGAATACCAGAAGGATAAAGAATGTACATTGGTAGACAAGGGGTCAGTGAAGGAGGCGGAGCTCTGCTGACTTCCATCATCCAATCACGTGTGACTAACATTCCATGTTTTTATTTCTGTGCACGTGATTGGATATTCATTACAAAGTGACATTTCACCACATTCACTAATCTCTGGGGGGGAATTTCTTTGAACAGCCTATTTCCCTTTAGTAAATCCCCCCTCTGTCTGTACACTGAACTGTCCGGATTGCAGGTCTGGGGTCACTAATGATCCAGCACAGCTGACATACATGACATTCCTAATACCCCTCCCCCTCCTCTCCACCATACTTACTACAGACCGGAAGACGAGATCCTCCTTCTGCACCCTGACACAGGATGGGGGATGGGGGGACATGTTCTCATGTAAGGTGACTGGATGAGATTTGGGGGTCACACTTGTCTTTGCTGGTATATGGAAGATCACTTGTTTTTGGTAATGGAGGTGAACCCGGCAATGAAGCAGATCTACAGTACACCTCCCATTACTGTTCCCTCCATGGTCCCGAGGTCAGATCTCCAGATCGCTCTTCTCTGTCCCCCCCAACAGAGCGCCCCCTACTGGGACATTTTACATTTTATCTTGTATCTTTGTGGTCATTAGACCTCACCAGGCAGTTGTTGGTGACAATCTGTCCAAGAGTGGTCTTTATTGTCCCAGCACCTCACTGCATCCTTTCACCCCTCCCTTCTCACAAATCTATAAACACCGTGCACCCCAAAAACTGCACCCCCTCACATTGCTGACTTAAAGGATAAGTTCCCCTCCACACCTAAATCCCCCCCCCCATGTACCAATATACAATTCATGTACTTCTTTCTGTTTATCTTACACCCCCCTTACCTCAGGGTCCAGATGGCTGTACAATCACTTCTCCATTACTTCCTGGGCACACCGTGGGATGTGACACACCCTGCATCATCTACCCTCCCCCCTTCCACCCACCTCATCAGGTGCACATTTTTCCTATGCAATCACTCATCACCGTTCTCACTAAATACACAGCTATAGATTGTTCACTTGGCAGAGTGTGCAGGAGCTGAGCGATCAGATAACAGCCGATGTGGATAGAGCTGTAATATTGAAATCTGGAGAAGTGTGTCCTGGGTTCTGTAAAAATCACCATACACTATACAATCAGATTGCATAGTGTATGGCCAGCTTTATAGAAGTACATAGGAGGGAATGGATGGAGTCACTCAGCTGTCAAGCCGCATTCACATCTGGGCGTAGCGGGAACTCGTATTCTTGCATGAGGAGTTTTTTTGATGTTTTGGAGTGTTTTCATTCATCATACATTGGGTAGACCATTTGTTGGAATGTACTGCCCTATGCGCAACAATCGTCCCAAACAAGCTCTAGAATTTTTTTGTAGAGTGGAGTGTGGTGCGTTTTCACATCGCTTTCTCTGAATGGCTGAGCACCAATCGGATAGACTCTACTGTGTTCCGGGAATGAGAAGTCTCGGTTTGAACACGGAACACAGTGCTGTATACTATATGTAGCCTCAGCCATATACAGCTTATACCGCACATCCAGCGGCCTCACATGTTGGTGAGGGACATAGTGTGATTGGACCAGCTTGGCCCAAACTATGTAAACTGTATGAAAATCTGGAGCTCGGCTTTAATGGATAGAAAGCATTCCAGTCATTGTCATAGATTAGGACTGACCTTGTAGAGTGGGGTACACTGACCTCATTTATCTATCAGCCCGTGCTCTGTGACCCCCCACCAGATGGCTCAGATCTGTTATCTAAAGGTTCAGTTTTTCACCCAACTTCTCGGTCACTGGCTTTGATGGATTGGCTGCTGAAACCCAATTTCTGAAAGACAGAGGCATTGGAAATTATGTTATCCCAACCATACTTAAAGCGGACCTCCACCCAAAAGGGGAAAATACACTTGTATTCATCCTCCCCCCTCCACTGACACATTTGGCACTTTTTTTGAGATTGGGGGGCGGGTACCTGGTTTTGACGAGTACCCACTCACTTCTGGCTCAGATCACCGCAGTCTGAGCTGGAAGTTCATCCCCCCTCTCTTCCCCCGCAGTCTTCTGGGACACATCACAGGTTCCAGAAGACTACAGGACCATTCACAAGGTGCAGAGCGGCTCCCGCATGTTCAGTAGAAAACTGACTGTGAATGCTGAAATTCATCACTTCCTGTTACCTAGCAACTAATTCACTCATTTGTACTTTCACACAATGTACCTCACATGTTCCTCAGATATTCACTGATTCAGATCGATCCAAAACATTTAAAATTAAAAGATTTATTAATTGCTCTACAAGCAAAGTGATCTACATGTTGGAATGTCCATGTAAAAAATTCTATATAGGGAAAACAACACGACAATTAAAAATCCGTATCTGTGAACATCTGAGGGACATCAATGGACCTCTTAGAAAAGATGAGAAAGAAAAAGAGAATCTCTTAGCACAACATATTAGGAAAATTCATGTGGGAAAAAAAACAGATGGCCTGAAAGTGAAAGGAATCTTTTCCCTAAATGTATCCCATAGGAGAGGAGACTTCAATAAGGTTTTACTATGTAAAGAGAAATACTGGATCTATAATCTCACTACTTTAATACCAAAAAGCCTGAAAACCGGTAAGTACAGTAAGCCAGTAAGCCCGAGAAACCCTGGCGAGCAGCAGGAGGAGGGACGACCTCTTTGGCTGCTTCTAAAGGTGATCCAGTGGCTAATCAGCTGCTCGGATCACTTTTTGTGAGAAACAGAATTGCTGGCTTCAGCCATAACCCCTGCAAACCACTTTAAAACTGCATTGTATGTATATGTATATATATATATATATATATATATATATATATATATATTGTGTTTGGCAAGTGGAGACAATTATTAATGAGCGTTACAGCCAGGTCAGGTGACAATGCATTCTTGTATGATGTCTGAATAAAGATGAAGTCAGCCGACAGGTCACACAATTTCCATATCATCACTTCCTTCCCAATCAAAATGAAGATTTCATAACTCCAATCCTTCTGACATGGGAAGAGATTTGGGTCATACATTCACCCAGACAGAAAGAGATCATATCCTATTCTTTGCTCACAAATCCTCCTTTTCCAGCACTGTCCAGGAGTCCCGGATATAAACATTTGACCAAATGGTATACAGTCCTCACTTTTGCACAAAATTTTCCCCAGTTAAATTTTTACCTGTTAGAGGTGCAATCATGCCAGGGGAACTCTTTTGTTTGACAATCCCTTACCTATTACAAATTCAAAATACTAACAACATCTTACAAAGCCCTCCACAACTCTTCCCCCAGCTACATCACCAACCTTGTCCCAAAATACCAACCAAACCGTTCTCTTCATTCCTCACATGACCTCCTACTCTCTAACTACCACGTCACCTCCAGGACTTCTTCAGAGCCTCTCCCATCCTCTGGAACTCTCTACCTCAATCTGTTTGACTATCTTCTACTCTGTCTTTAGGTAATCCCTGAAAACCCTTATCTTTAACAACTTCACCTTCTTCACCTCTCATAAACTATGGGATAAATATCTGAAGATCGATCAATCCTGATGTACTGAGGGGCAATCTCATTTCTTGAAGCCCGAAAATACCAGGACAGTAAAAATATCCCCCAAATGACCCTTTTTTGGAAAGTAGACATTCCAAGGTATTTAGTAAAAGGCATGGTGGGTATTAAGTTGTAATTTTTTTGTTACAATATTTTGGATGTTTTTATTTTTTACATCCTGTCCCCAGTACAGTATAGCGTCCTCAAATAACTGGTGTGGAGGTGACACCGACTGGTGACAATATGTAAAAAAAAAATTTTAAAAAAGTATTTTTAATACTTTTTTTAAACTTTTTTTTTACATACATACTTTGACCAAAGCAATATAGTGTTACCACTACTAGTGTTATAGGTGGCACAGTGGTGTAGTGGGTAGCACTCTTGCCGAGCAGTAAAAAAGGGTCACTGGTTCGAATCCCAACCACGACACAACCTGGCTGAAGTTTGCATGTTCTCCCTGTGCCTGCGTGGGTTTCCTCCGGGTACTCCAGTTTCCTCCCACACTCCAAAGACATGCTGGTAGGTTAATTGGCTTCTGTCCAAAATTGGCCTAGTATATGAATGTGAGTTGGGGACCTTGGATTGTGGGCTCCTTGAGGGTAGGGACCTATGTGAGTTTGCGATGTGTGGAGCACTGTGTAAATTGACGGCGGTATATGGATACCTTAAATAATAATATAATAGATGAGCATCTTAATGAGACACAATGTACAGGGATAAGGACAATTGTAGATACGCACCCATACTTACTCGGGTTGAACTGGATGGACTGGTGTCTTTATTCAACCTACTAACTGTGTAACTGTGTACCATACTAACACTGTACTGTCTGTACCATGTGATCACTGTGACCAACCACACAATAACTGTAATGAATAAAAGCCATTCATTGTTCACAATTGTCATGTTATCTACTGTGATTGGTCACAGCAATCACATGGTACCGGCAGTGGGCCGCTACACTGATCAGTCATCCACTGGACATAGCGGGTGACAGACTGCGCCAGAGATTGGTCCTGCAGGGCCGCACAAGATCTGTTCTCCCAGAACAATATGGCTCCTTTCTGGCCGTCATATTACAATAGGCTGAGCGGGAAGCAGTTGATAATAAAGAATTCTGACTTTTATTTTTTTCTGTACAGGTGGACTGAGGAACCAAGTTTTTGGTCATGCTGGTCTTCAGCAATAAAACAAAGTCACATGGGAAACGATCCATATGGGTGTTATAAGTGACTGAAAGTTTTTATTGCAGTTCACTGGAGGATTCACAAAGGACTCAAGACATATCCATGTTCTAAATGTCATAAATGTATTGGATCTTCTTCAACATTGATCCAGCCTCAGAGGACAACAGGAGAAAAGTAATTTCAGTGTTCTGGAAGTGACAATGGCTTTATAGTAAAGTCCAACCCATGTATACATAAGAGGAGTAATTTCAGAAGATTTTTCTTGATTGGAATGCGACAAAGGTTTTACAATGGAGGCAAATTGTATCACACACCAGAAGGCTCACAATGAAGAGAAACCATTTCAGTGTTCTGAATGTGACAAAACTTTTAAAACCAAGGCAGAGCTTACCATACACCAGAGAGTTCACACTGGAGAGAAACCATATCAGTGTTCTGAATGTGGCAAAGCTTTTACACAGAAATCACATCTTATCACACACCAGAGCGTTCACACTGGAGAGAAGTCATATCAGTGTTCTGAATGTGGCAAAGCATTTACACGGAAGTCAGATGTTATCAAACACCAGAGGGTTCACACTGGAGAGAAACCGTATCAGTGTTCTGAATGTGGCAAAGCTTTTAAAACCAAAGCAGAGCTTACCATACACCAGAGAGTTCACACTGGAGAGAAACCATATCAGTGTTCTGAATGTGGCAAAGCTTTTACACAGAAATCACATCTTATCACACACCAGAGCATTCACACTGGAGAGAAGTCATATCAGTGTTCTGAATGTGGCAAAGCATTTACACGGAAGTCACATCTTATCACACACCAGAGCGTTCACACTGGAGAGAAGTCATATCAGTGTTCTGAATGTGGCAAAGCATTTACAGGGAAGTCAGATGTTATCAAACACCAGAGGGTTCACACTGGAGAGAAACCGTATCAGTGTTCTGAATGTGGCAAAGCTTTTAAAACCAAAGCAGAGCTTACCATACACCAGAGAGTTCACACTGGAGAGAAACCATATCAGTGTTCTGAATGTGGCAAAGCTTTTACACAGAAATCAAATCTTATCACACACGAGAGAGTTCACACTGGAGAGAAGCCATTTTAATGCTCTGAATGTGACAAAGATTTTACAGTTAATACCGGGCTAATCTGTCACCAGAGGATTCACAAGCTTCAGCAGAGAAGTTTGTAGAGTGGAAACTCTGGAAGAAGGGGGATATTAAAAGAGTTGCTGATGTCCCATTAGTTTAATAGCCCCAATGTTATCCCATAAGCTAGGGAAGAAGTGAAAAGATAAAATGCTACTTTAGAAAAACTAAATCTGGGAGCAAACTGGAATGTAATGATCGGATGCACTGACTTTTTTTCCTCATGATTCATATATTTTTCTTTTTTTATGGAGCTTTGACGAAACATGTAATGCATTTTCATCATTCACTAACTGGGCAGTGTTACCAAGTGTTTTCTTCATTGCCATATCCTGAGCTAATACATGATCAACACTGCCGCTGTACCAGAGACTAGGATGGGGTCAAGTGGCATCTTGGAAAAGCCTCTGAAGCCTCATTAACAGAGTCCATTCCAGGTTCTTCTGACTGTTGATACACCATAAGTCAGGCGTCAGGGCTCCAGCTAAGCACACCTTCTCCAAACCTCCCCTCCCATGATAAATGCCTCCTTTCCATATTTTATCTCCTCTCACGGATGACATCTTTGCAGGCAGGTCTGTGACTGGGACACCAGCCAGGGAGAGGTCTTGGTTTGGTAAGAAAGTAATTTCCTAAGCTGCCGCAGGCCTTCCCACACTGGGTTGCTGCTGTTTATGGGATGCATTTAACAGTTCCACTTAAATTCAGCTGGCTACTTATATTCCATCTGGTTCTGAAGAAAGTCTCAGGGATCTCATCAGGTGTAGAATGGATGTCCTTGTTATCTTCTTTCTCTGTTTAGCTATTACTCCTCTCCATAGACTATTCACACAGCACACCTACAAGAGATCGAGGCTGAGTGTGTGGTCATATTCCTACCACTTCTGGGGACTGAAATTCCTCCAGCTGGGGTTCACTTTAACCTTTTCTTTGCACAACCCCTTTTTACGTTTTTTGCACACGTTTAAAAAAAAATTTAGCCTTGAAGAAGATGTAAATACCCCAAACATTATATATTTTCTGAAAGCAGATACCCTAAAGAATAAAATAGTGGTAGTTTCAATTTTTTATGTCACACGATTTTACCTCAATGGTCTAGGAAACATAGCATGTCAGTAAAAAATACACTATAGTGAATTTTAGGGCAACAAAATGCAATAAATTACCCACATTTTTAGTAAAATATAAAAGACGAGGTTACGCTGAGTAAATAGATACCCAACTTGCCAAACTTTAAATTATGTGCGCCGTGAAATGGCAACAAACTTCAGTAATCTATATTTTCTATAGGCAACACTTTAAACTAATACCTATAGGGTTTGTTTTTTTTTTTGTGTTACAGAGGAGGTCTGGTTCTAGAATTATTGCTCTCACTCCGGCGTGCGCGGTTATATGTAACGTGTATCGCAATCAACGTTTTCAATCGTAGGCACCCCTGAGGCATTTGTTTACATTTGTATGTGCATATATGTGGAGGTGGGGGCCTCAATTTTTTTTTTGGGGGGGGGATTTTATGTGCTTGGATGTAACTTAATTTTTTGCAAAAAAAAAATAGTTTTCCTTTAAATTTTTCTTTCATCACATAGGGGATAAAAAGTCCTGTATGTGATATTTTTTAGGTGCCATGTTCTCTTTAATGAGACTTGCAGGGTCTAAAAGACCCCCAATGTCTCCTCTGGGCTCCACTGAATGTTTTGTGATGCAGATCACACTGCAAAACACACACCGAGAGGCTGACCTGGAAGTGATGTCATAGACCTGGCTTTCTGGGTCACAGCAAGAAGGGGAGGAGAGTGGACGTGTGTCCGTTGTTCTCCCCCCAGCCCCCGCACTCGCCATGTTTGTCCTGGAAATGCAAAGGAAGGGATCTGGACAGCCGCACTCCAATATAATCACCTTTATTTAATAAAAAGACAGTCCATACAGCAATTATAGGTAGAGGAATCGGATATAGATAATAACGTTGGTCCTGGGCCTGCAGCCCAGAAAATATGGCGGGGAAGTGCCAGTTCTGTGGTGTGTGTGACCAATTGGGTGGCAGTTTTCACCTGACCTGTCAGTTTCACACACAATCCCAGTGGCTGCAGCAACAGGATTGTGTGTTAGCCCCCCTGCTGTCAGGTCTGTATGATGTGCGGACCTGGCAGTGAAATGGGTCATGACTCTGAATGGACAGATCTCTTTTTGGTGTAAAGTTTGCAAAGAACATTTCTTATCCCTGGAAATGTTATGATGTTGGCACTAAAGTGTAACAATTTTGTTTTGTTTGGTTGGGTTGTTTTGTGGGAATGCTTTGTTTGTTGTGAGTTCTTCTTTTGTTGTAAATTGGAAAATTAAATAAAAATGTTTTAATTGAAAAAAAAGTGTAACTATGGTCTGATCAATAATTACATAAATGGTGCAATCTGTCATTAGCATAGAAGATTTTTATTTTTCAGAGTCTCCTATTGTAACATTTTTATTATTGTTTTCTTCTAATACTTCCTATAGAAGGCCAAGCTATTTGGCAAAAATGGCAGTTGGATGGGGTTTGGAAACACCACATAACACTGCCGGGGGTGCTTACAACTGTCAGTTTTCATTCATATGGTGGTTTAAACCTTAAAAAAACCTGTTGCTGTAACTGCTTTAAAAGCGTTATCTGAAGTTGGACTTTACTTGTTGTGTGTCTTACTTATAATCTATCTAAGACTTCCCTGTACAGGGTGATAACACTGCTGTGTAATGTTACTGCAGAATGATGAGGGTTGTCATCCTGTTACAGAAGGTGGGAAAATAACAGATCTACAGACAGGATAACAGGTGATAAAACGATGTTGCGGAGGGAACTCTGGGAATTCTAATAACAGATTACATTACATATTAAGTTAGAAGACTTCCTGCTGTTGGTCTTATGTTTGAATTGTCTTCTGTTGCTCAATGTAATTGCAGAATGTTTAATCCCCATTGGTCCAATAGATTCCTAGTCCTTCCAGATAACATTTCCTTCTTGTGTGGAAGGAGCCCCCTAAAATGTCTTCCCTTCAACCCCACCCATAGCTGTACTTTAGGTGATGTTGTCCCCCCATATCTGTAAGGGAAAGCCTCAATTTCTCCCAATACTCCCCTGGCCTTCCAGTGAGAAGAAACATTTTCTCTGGAGTGGATATGTTTTATGCAGTGAGCCCTTCATAGACGGGATGAGGAATCTAAGTCATCTAAGATAAGTAAGATGAACCCGTGTACTGGAGTCATGGATCAGATAACCAATGAGATCATTGATGTTATAGGAGAACCAACAGCAGAAGTGTCTCCATCACCTAAGGTGGTGTCACAGAACTGCATGGCTGCTGACTATCTCTCGGAAGATCAAGGTGGATTCTACAAACTGGTGTCCCATAGAGAGTGTTGTACATTTATCTTATATCATGAGTAGGGATGAGCCCGATGTTCGTGTCGAACGTAAATTAAACTCGAACATCGGGCGTTTGCCTTTTCACTGAACAGCAAACATTATGCGATGTTTGCAGCAAATTCAAAAGCTGCAGAAAGCTGGTAAAGTCTATGGGACACTAAAATGAGCACTTTTGATTTTACAAGTTAAAGGCTTATATGCAAGTTATTGTCATAAAAAGTGTTTGGGGACCCGGGTCCTGCCCCAGGGGACATATATCAATGAATGAATGAGTGACTTGTATAGCGCTACCTATACAAACTAAATCGCCTCAGGGAGCTTTTTGCCACGGGTGTCCATCTGCGGTATAGTGCAGTCCTTTGCCCCATGGGGTCCCGACGCGCGTACAAACACATACAACATACACATATCTGGCCAATTTTTTTGGACAGGATCTGATTAACCCTACCAGCATGTCTTTGGAGTGTGGGAGGAAACTGGAGTACCCGGAGGAAACCCAACACAGACACAGGGAGAACATGCAAACTCCAAGCAGATGGTGTCGTGGTCAGGTTTTTTTTGAACCAGCGACCCTATTGGTGCTAGGTGAAAGTGCTAACCACTACACCACTGTGCTGCAAAAAAAAGATTTTAAAACGGCCGTTTTTTCGGGAGCAGTGATTTTAATAATGCTTAAAGTGAAACAATATAAATGAGATACTCCTTTAAATATCGTGCCTTGGGGGGCCCCCTTAGTCTCCCTGTAAAGTAGCTCATCTTTCCCATGTTTAGAACAGTATCACAGCAAAATTAAATTTCAAAAGGATAAAAAGTAATTTAAAACTGATCGCGGCTGTAATGACTTGTCTGATCCCAGCAATATAGATAAAAATCATTGAAATAAAAATGGCATGGGTCCCCCCCACTCCATTACCACGCCCTTTTAGGTCTAGTATGAACATTAACCGGAACCACGGACCAAAAAAAATGCGTGGGGGTCCCCCCAAAATCCATACCAGGCCCTTCAGGTCTGGTATGGATTTTAAGGGGAATCCTGCACCAAAATTTAATTAAAATGGCGTGGGGTCCCCCCAAAATCCATACCAGACCCTTATCTGAGAACGCAACCTGGCAGGCCGTAAGAAAATGGGGGAGGGACGAGAGCGCCCCCCCTCCTGAACTATACCAGGCCACATGCCCTCAACATGGGGAGGGTGCTCCATTCATAAACTGAAGCATCATAAACACTGTCCATTCGGCAAAGGTTCACTCTCCATCCTGAAGGATCTGGGGAGGAGGGGGGGGACTGGAGAGCGCACAGAGGGGGAGCGGACCGGAGGAGGAGACGGGGGACCGGAGAAGCACACAAAAGGGGGGACCGGAGAAGGATACAGGGGACACTCAGGAACAATCGGTGTCCCGGCGGGGGAAGTTATAATCACAGATCTCCCTGTGTGCTTCTCCTTATGACATGGACATTCACTGTATTGTTCATTTAAGCACAAGAGACAACATTTTGTTCTCACTGTTGAAATGTGTTCTGTAACCTTCACCTAACACACAGACACATCTTCTACTAGAAGCTCTCTCTGTCTGTCTCTACTCCCCCCTCCCCCTCCCGTCTCATGGTTTTACTCTTGCAATTGTTCTATTCCTTAGCTTTTAATAACATATTTCTATTTGTTATTTTTTTAATAACATCTCACACCACCCCTTTCTTATCTATGTATAAAATAACATGTAATAATACATTTTGGCACGGAACGGACATTTTACACACAGTGATTGCGTCCTGTGAATCTCTTCCTCCAGCTGCAGTTTTATCTTCTATTTTTAGAGTCCCAATCAGAAATAATTCCAGAACAATATTGATATCCAAGTCATTTTCTAATGATTTTATGTTTGTAAAAAAGAATCTTTATCTTTTATAATAAAGACATTAAGTATTATTTTTGTCCATATGTCCCTTACTGGCAGGGCTTTTTTTCTCAGAGAATAGGTTCAGGAACTCTCCTTTTCAAGTCACCCCTTGTCTTCGCCCCCTTTCCACCTCTGAGCACCGTCCCTTGGTTCCTTCCTCTACCCACCTTCCTGTACGGCCCTTTTTAGAGAATACAGAACCAAGTATCATTTTGTGGTGATAAGTAATTTGTATAGATTTTATTAATGAGCATTAAGATATACTCCGTTCTTTCAACAATAGATCCTCCCTTTCAACTATAGACCCCCCGCAACAAAATGACCCTCCAGTAACAAAAGATCCACCCTAGTAACAACAGATCCACCCCAGCAACAATAGACCCCTGTCAGCAACAACAGATCTCCCAGCAGCCAGCATCAATAGACCCTCCAGCAGCCAGAAACAATAAACCCCTCCCTCATCAATAGGTCCCTCCCAGCAACAATTGCCCCCCCCCAGCAACGATAGATCCCCCAGCAGCCAGCATCAATAGACCCTCCAGCAGCTGAAAACAATAGACCCTTCCCTCAACAGTAGATTCCTCCCATCAAGAATAGATCTCCCAGCCTCCAGCACACCCCAGCACCCTTTGCCATTACAAACATTCAGTGCAGGAGGTTCCGGAACTGCGTTCCTCCACGTTCCGCTGAAAAAAAGCCCTGCTTACTGGTACTGTGAAAAGCCATCATATCAGTTCTATCTCTTAAAATCTCACAAGAGTTATTGATTGGCATTATCACTCTCAGAATAAAGACTGGACGATTGAAAATGCTTCCCCTCCCACTTACATTTCTACTGTGCATACAGAAATCTTTGTATCCATCTTCACTAAAGCCCCACCCCTTTACTGGTACCACCTTGCAAGTATTTCACACAATTTCACTCAACTACAAGTCGGCCTGAATTCCTGGCCCTTCTCACTCCGATAGCAAACAATCTGGAATTTATTCCGGGTATGCAAAAAAAATGTGATTCCCCCCACTGAAAACAGTTCTCCACATTTGGTGTCTCATTGTCTACAATCAGGGCTGATAAAATCCAGAGAAGAAAAGCAAAATATGTGTTAGTCCTGGTTCACACCGGAGCGTTTTGACATGCGATTTGCATGTCAAATCGGCGGGATTTGCTGTCAATGGCACCATCCTAATCGGTGTGATGCCGCATCTGCGGCGCCGCACCAATTTTCAAAAAGTTGTTTCCGTACTACTTTTTTGAGATTTCGGGCTGCAATTTACATTGACATCTGTGCAGAAACCTCCACAGATGTCTCTGTAATCACGACTGAAATCAGGACTGAAATGCGGGAGTGAAATCGTTCAGCTGAACCCGCACGGCTTCATTCTCGCAGCTCAGTGTGAACCGGGGCTAATGGTCAGTTTCTCCTCCAATGGACATACCTACAATTGCACAATTATCTTAATAATCATAAATCACTGTATATACTTGAGTATAGGCGACCCGAATATAAGCCGAGGCACCTAATTTTACCACAAAAAAATGGGAAAACGTATTGACTCGAGTATAAGCCTAGGGTGGGAAAATGCAGCAGCTACTGGGTAAACATCTGCAGCCTCACTGTGCCCATCTGCAGCCTCACTGTGCCCATTTGCAGCCGTACCTTTGATTACTAAAACAGCGGGTGTCTCCCGCTATGTTATGCAGTCTGTGTGGCCGTCCATTGTAACAAAGCCCCACCTCCTCCTCATCTGTGATAGAGAGAACACTGATACAGTTTCCCAGCATTGTATCAGTGTTCCTCTATCACGGACGAGGAGGAGGCGGGGCTTTGTTACAATGGACGGCCGCACAGACTGCATAACATAGCGGGAGACACCCGCTGTTTTAGTAATCAAAGGTACGGCTGCTGTACGGCTCACTCCAGTATAAGCCGAGGGAGGGTTTTCAGCCTAAAAAATGGGCTGAAAAACTCGACTTATACTCGAGTATATATACGGTAAACCTCTTTTCTCTAAGGCTCCCACACAAATTGAAACTTTATGTATTAACACCACTAAAATGAAAAAAAAAATGACTTTAACGTACATGTGACTTCAAGCCTCTTTAAGCACACAAACTATTCACTTTAAACTGCTTGTAAACCCTTTACAGACCACTTTTTACTACAGGTATGTCTATAATAAGGTTTATCTGTATCTACCCTGGATATCTCCTAAACCTACACAATTCAGGAGATATCCCCAGTATCAGCATGTGCTGACGTTATCGGCAACACGATCACTGAAGAAGCGGCTCGTTCGTGCTGTTGCTTCAGCTGACACGCTGTTACCATGCATGGGAGTGACGTCATTGTGGCTCCGACCAATCACCACGCCGGAACCCGCGATACCCAGAAACATATCCGGGAGACATGTCGCCGGGCAGACCAGTGTGCCGGGAACGCTGCGGGGGCTTCGATCTAAGATGAGTATTTTGCCTTGCAGGTTTTTATTTATTTTTTTGTTATTTTTTTTTAGTGGATTTACAACCACTTTAACCACCTCAATACCGGGCACTTACACCCCCTTCCTGCCCAGGCCATTTTTCAGCTTTCAGCGCTGTCAGACTTTGAATGACAATTGCGCGGTCATGCTACACTGTAACCATGTGAGATTTTTATAATTTTCTTCACACAAATAGAGTTTTCTTTTGGTGGTATTTAATCACTGCTGGGTTTTTTATCTTTTCCTAAAAAAAGCAAACAATTTAAAAAAAAAAAAAAAGAAGTTTTTCTTAGTTTCTGTCAGTAAATTTTGTAAATAAGGAGGCGGCACTGATGGGTACAGGTGAGGCGGCATTCATGGGCACTGATTAGGTGGCACTGATATGTGGCACTAATGAGCACTGATAGGCGGCACTGATAGGCACATATAGGCACAGATAGGCGGCACTGGTGGGCACTGATAGCAGGCATGGATAGGTGGCACTGATGGCCACTTTAGGGGGGCGGCACTAATGGGCATTCATGGCCAGAACTGATAGCCAGCACTGACTGGGATCACTAATAGGCACTGATTGCTGGCAATGGTGGGCACTCTTTGCTGGCACTGGTGGGCACTCTTAACTGGCACTGTTGGGGACTCATTGCTGGCACTGGTGGGCACTTTTTGGCACTCATTGCTGGCACTGGTGGGGACTTTATTGTAATCAGGGCACTGATGATCAGTGCCCTGATTACATATCTAGATGTCCTCTGTGAGGAGATGCCGCTGATCGGCTCTCCTCTCCTCCCACTCTGTCAGTGTGAGGCGAGGAGAGCCAATTACCGGCATCTTTTTGTTTACATATGACCGACTGTGATTGGACACAGCCGATCACATGGTTAAAGAGCCACGGCCACGGCTCTTTACAGAGATTGGGGTTGCGCTGTGTTCTAGCAACATGGTGCGGCCACGGACGCCACACTGCACACCCCCGTGGGCGTGTGAGGGTGGCCATTCTGGGAAGTCATCATATGACGGCCACCCAGAACGTGAGAAGCACTGCCCGGCTGTCATTTGACGGGCGGCAAGTGGTTAACAGCCTGCGGAAAAAAGCCTTGGGAAAGGATATTTCTGATATCCAATGGGAGAAGGTTTGTCTACCATCACATAAGAGCTCCATCAGCACAAGACTACAAGAAACTCCTTATTACCTATTATGCCGCGTACACACGAGCAGACTTTACGGCAGACTTTGTCCGGCATACTTTTCGACGGACTTTCCAAATGAACGGACTTGCCTACACACAATCAAGCAAAGTGCGACGGATTCGTACGTGATGACGTACGACCGGACTAAAACAAGGAAGTTTATAGCCCGTAGCCAATAGCTGCCCTAGCGTCGGTTTTTGTCCGTCGGACTAGCATACAGACGAGCGGACTTTTCGACTGGACTCGAGTCCATCGGACAGATTTGAAACATGTTTCATTTCTAGGTCCGTCAAACTTTTGAGAAAACAAAGTCCGCTGGAGCCCACACACGATCGAATTGTCTGGAGGACTCCGGTTCGCCGGACCAAGTATGCCGTAAAGTCTGGTGGTGTGTACGCGGCATTACTGACACATATGTACAGTTATTACTGACGCATTGGGCATTCGTAAATAATTATTTGATTCCCTGCAGATTGTGCAAGTTTACCCACTTACAAAGAAATGAATGGTCTATAATTTCTATCATAGATGTATTTTAAATGATAGAGACAGAATATCAACCAAAAACCCAGAAAAAAAACACACATGATTCAAATGTTATAAATGGAGTTGCAGTTCATTGAGTAAAATAATTATTTGATCCCCAAGCAAAACATGACTTAGTAGTTGGTGGAGAAAACCTTGTTGGCAATCACAGAGGTCAGACGTTTCTTGTAGTTGGTTACATGGTCACATCTCAGGAGGGATTTTGGTCCACTCTACAGATCTTCTCCTTAATCCTTCAGGTTTCTTGTCTGTCTCTTGGAAACTCGAAGTTTCAGCTCCCTCTAGAAATTTTCTACAGGGTCATAGTGAGCATTTTTCATTCTTCAAACATGGCGAGTCCAGTTAATGCCAAAGAGCTCAATTTTGAAGCAAATTAAAAAAAAAAAAAATTGTGTGCCCCCCCCCCCAAATCCATACCAGACCCTTATCCGAGCATGCAGTCCGGCAGGTCAGGAAAGGGAGGGGACGAGCGAGCGCCCCCCCCCCTCCTGAACCATACCAGGCTGCATACCCTCAACATAGGTGGGTGCCATCGTCTTCCCTGATGCCTTCTTCCTTCCTTTTACACACTAAAAAAATTAAAAAGCCACTTTTCTTTTGTTGCCATCTTGCACCATTGTGTTGTCATATGCTTTTTAATTTTTTTTAGCAGGTAACCGGCAGCGAGGAAGATGATGGCGGCGGGGGAGGAGGCATCAGGGAAGACAGCTGTGGGGGAGAAGGCACTGGGAGAGATAGCAGGAGCTTCACTATTCACCTTTCCTTGGAGGGGAAAACAAAGGCAGACATCAGCCTAGTCTGAACCAAGTGAAACATGAACTCTTGGCCCAGTCTAAACTAATGGAAACACCAGCTTCTTTCCCAGTTTGAACCAAGGATAATATCAGCTTATATCCCAGGATGAACCAAGAAAAATACCAGCTCCTGGCCCAGTCTAAACCAAGGGAAACATCAGTTTTGGGCCCAGTCAGAACCAAGGGAAACACCAGCTCTGGGCCCAGTCTGAACCAAGGGAAACGCCAGCTCTGGGCCCAGTCTGAACCAAGGGAAACACCATATCTGGGCCCAGTCTGAACCAAGGGAATCACCAGCTCTGGGCCCAGTCTGAAACAAGGGAAACACCAGATCTGGGCCCAGTCTGAACCAAGGGAAACACCAGCTCTGGGCCCAGTCTGAAACAAGGGAAACACCAGATCTGGGCCCAGTCTGAACCAAGGGAAACACCAGTTCTGGGCCCAGTCTGAACCAAGGGAAACACCAGCTCTGGGCCCAGTCTGAACCAAGGGAAACACCAGCTCTGGGCCCAGTCTGAACCAAGGGAAACACCAGTTTCTGGCCCAGTCTTAACCAAGAAAACCCACCAGCTCCTGGCTCAGTCAGAACCAAGAGAAATACCAGCTCCTGACCCAGTCTGATCCAAGGGAAACACAAGCTTCTAGATCAGTCCAATTCAAAGGAAACAGCAACTCCTGGCTCACCCTGATCCAAGGGTAACATCAGTCTCTGTCCCAGTCTGAACCTAGAGAAACACCAGCTCCTGGTCCAGTCAGAACCAAGGGAAACACCAGCTCTGGGCCCAGTCTGAACCAAGGGAAACGCCAGCTCTGGGCCCAGTCTGAACCAAGGGAAACACCATATCTGGGCCCAGTCTGAACCAAGGGAATCACCTGCTCTGGGCCCAGTCTGAAACAAGGGAAACACCAGATCTGGGCCCAGTCTGAACCAAGGGAAACACCAGCTCTGGACCCAGTCTGAAACAAGGGAAACACCAGATCTGGGCCCAGTCTGAACCAAGGGAAACACCAGATCTGGGCCCAGTCTGAACCAAGGGAAACACCAGCTCTGGGCCCAGTCTGAACCAAGGGAAACACCAGCTCTGGGCCCAGTCTGAACCAAGAGAAACACCAGTTTCTGGCCCAGTCTTAACCAAGAAAACCCACCAGCTCCTGGCTCAGTCAGAACCAAGAGAAATACCAGCTCCTGACCCAGTCTGATCCAAGGGAAACACAAGCTTCTAGATCAGTCCGATTCAAAGGAAACAGCAACTCCTGGCTCACCCTGATCCAAGGGTAACATCAGTCTCTGTCCCAGTCTGAACCTGGAGAAACACCAGCTCCTGGTCCAGTCTGAACCAAGGGAAACACTAGCTTCTGGCCCAGTCTGAACCAAGGGGAATATCAGTCTCTATCCCAGTATGAGGAAAACAGGGAGAGGGGGTAAGGGCAAATTTACCACTAATACACGTTCTTGTACATGAAATGTCCAGTGATAGATCATTCATCTGTTGGGGTGTTGTTGCTGTAATCATATAGCATATATAGAAAAGGGGGATTAGCCTGTTAAGAGCAGGCTAAAAAAGGGGGTTACTATTAGCAACAAATTATTGATCAGACTAGAATAGATCAAACTTTGAAAATTGGATTGTCTCGAGTCACGGCAGTGTCAGTGGCTATGACCGTATGTGATAACCTGTATGAAGCAGACTTAACACCAATATACATAAACTGCCGCAGTGAAGGGTGCTGAAAAAATGACTTTTCCCCCCATCTGACACTATTTGAGTGACAACGAATGAACCATACACAGAAGCTGCTGCTATGCTGCAGACATCACTGAATTCCAGCAGGGTGGTAAGGTATTGTTAAATATGTTAAACATTTGTTAATACCACCAGAAGGTTTACTTTGCTCGTCAATATGAAGGCCTCATGCTGTGCTCTTTACGTCATTGAGTGATATTTGTAATAAGACTAATACTTTGGTTTGCTAAAACCTAATATAGCAAACCAGTCGCCAATGCGACCAATGATACGTGTAGTGTTTTTGGAGTGCACTGAAAAAGGATTGGAACTTTGAAACTATCTGAATGGCTTGAAGCTTTCTATAGACAAGTGCAGGCTAGACGGAATTTTCCTGTGGCTTTGCTTTTTCCATTCATCATTTTTTCCAGCGCTATATAACCTAAGGATGAATACATTGTGATTGCCGGCATTACTAGTAATTTTCATTTGAACCAATAGCATATTGCCTATCTCCACACTTTCCCTCCCCACTCCACATTTGAATTAGCCCATACTTAAACCACTTATTGATTGACTGAAATATAAATAATCATGTGGTAACAATGGGCTAAAGCAATACGTCTGGACCTGTCCAGTGTTCAATGTATTGTTTTACGTTTGTCCTGTCTGTCCAATTTGTCTGTAGTAATCAATTCAATGTCTGATTGTAGTCCATCGTTTTTTAAAGCACTGCACCTTCACAGTATGATTTTTTTGATACAATAATTAAATCGTTATAGAAATACAATTTTCAAAGTTTGATCTATTCTATTTTGATCAATAATTTGTTGCTAATAGTAACCCCCTTTTTTAGCCTGCACTTAACAGGCTAATCCCCCTTTTTCTATCCCAGTATGGACCATGGGAAACACCAGCTCCCGGCCCTGTCTGAACCAAGGGTAAAATCAGCTCCTGTCCCAGTCTGAACCAAGGGAAACATCAAATCCTGGCCCAGTCTGAACCAAGGGAAACACCAGCTCCTGGTCCAGCCTCAACCAAGGGAAACACCAGCTCCATGCTCATTCTGAACCAAGAAAAACACTAGTTCCTGGCCCAGTCTGAAATCAAGGGAAACACCAGCTCCCGGGCCTGTATAAACCGAGGGTAATATCAGCCTCTATCCCAATATGAACCAAAGGAAAATAAAAGCTCCTGGCCCAGTCTGAATCAAAGGGAAACACTAGCTCCTGGCCCAGTCTAAATCAAGGGAAACACCATCTCCCGTGCCTGTATAAACCAAGGGTAATATCAACATCTATCCCAGTATGAACCAAAGGAAAATAAAAGCTCTTGGCCCAGTCTGAATCAAAGGGAAACACCAGCTCCCGGCTCAGCCTGAACAAGGGAAATCACCAACTCCTGGCCCAGTCTGAGCCCAGGGTAAAATCACTCTTAGCCCCAGTATGAACCAAGGGAAACACCAGCTTCTGGTTCAGTCTCAACCAAGGGAAACACTAGCTCCTAGCCCAGTCTTAACCAAGGCAAACACCAATTCCTAGCTCAGTCTGAACCAAGAGAGGAACCAGCTCCTGGCCCAGTCTGAACCAAGAGTAATATCAGCATCTGTCCCAGTCTGAACCAAGGGAAACACCAGTTCCTGGTCCAATCTGAAAAAGGAAAAACACCAGCTCCTGGCCCAGTCTGAACCAAGAGAAACACTAGCTCTTGATCCAGTCTTAACCATTGGAAACACCAGCTCCTGGCCCAGTCTGAACAAGGAGACACACAAGCATCTGTCCCAGTCTGAATCAAGGGAAACACCAGCTCCTGGCCCAGTCTGAACCAAGGGAAACATCAGCTCCTTGCTCATTTTGAAACAAGGGTAATATCAGCCTCTGTCCCAGTCTGAATTAGAGGAGTGTTGAGGGTATGACAATGGGTAGCATTCTGTGGCAGCTGGTGTTTTTTTTTGGGGGGGGAAGCAAACAACCCATTCTCCGGTCGATCAGTTGGTTGGTCTGTCATCCAGCCCCACACTTACCCCATCTAGGTCTCGGGCGGCAGCAGGCGGCAGCTTCCATTGCATCTCCTTTTCCTCTGCATCATGTCTCCTGCCGTGTGTCTCCTCCAACCTCCTCCGAAGTGTCCAATACGATTGTCTGTTCTTTCAGCCAATCGAGTAATGGGTCTCAGGACCCGCTTCCTAAATGGCCGGGAGGAGAATCGGTGTGACAATAGTGAATATTCATTCACTATTGTCACACAAGTGGGTCTGCTCAGGGTGCAGTGCTCTGCGCCCCAAGCCCGCCCTTTTTAAAAGCCTATTAGAGCCTTGGCTCTAATAATGTGCTTCAAAAAAACAAACAAACATTGGAATCCATGCGTCTGGCTCCCCATGAAGATTATGTATGGGCCGCTGCTGGTAGTATGTACAGGAAAGGAGTATGGAGGGTGTGACAGCAGGGTTGATAGTATTTGCAAGAGAGGAATGTGGAGCAATAAACCCTCCACTGTGGAGCCAAAACAATGGACCCAGGAAGGAGTATTCTGATGACATTTCTGTTTTTATACTCCACCATAAACCTAAATTCATGGAGTTTCAGGAACCAATGGGTTCTCCTGGTATTTCTGCCCTTATTCTGTCTCAGTTACATCAGAGTAACATGATTGGAGAGCAGCCTAAATGTCCTTCCTAGGAGTCACACTGAGATCCATTAAGACCGGGTTCACATATGTGCGGCCGGGGCCGGGTTCGTGCGTAGGCTCCAGTCCATGTCTGTTCACCAGTTTAGGTGCGATTCAGGTCCAAATTTCTTCCTGAATTAGCACCTGAACCAGTCCCAAACACAAACAGGACCCTTTTTCAATCTGCTCCGCGGCCTCCCCCGACCTGTGTGAACCGGCTCTATTGAGAGCCAGTCACACTCGCCTGTCGTGCGAATTGGATGTGGGGAAACATGCATCAAATTTGCATATATGTAAACCCAGTCTTAAAGTCCAGCAATAAAGAGGACACCAATACCGAGAAGTCGATTCTGAAGTCCCCAGATCAGCAAAAAAGTTCCATCAATGTTTACAGAGCGTGGTGACCTTCTTTATCAGGTTGACAGACGGAGACAAAGTGTAACAATACAATTCACATACATATATATGTAGCAAGTTTTCCGGCCTTCTCCAGTCTAATGAGGACTTCCAAGGCCAAAGATAGCTGACATTCTTCAATATGTAGTGGGTTGTGTGGCATAATGGGTGCAAAGATGGTGAAAGTCATTGGGCACCAGACACTTCTTGGATGTAAAAGAGGTTTTATTTCTTTTGACAGTCCTTTTTGTATTTTTGGGGGAAAGAGGGTTAGGGCCAGGACACCGTTAAGTAGTTATTTATTCAATTGGCAGACTTTGAGATTTCAATAGGAAGACAGCCGTGCAGGTAAAA
Organism: Aquarana catesbeiana; assembly: GCF_042186555.1. Classification (NCBI taxonomy): domain Eukaryota; kingdom Metazoa; phylum Chordata; class Amphibia; order Anura; family Ranidae; genus Aquarana; species Aquarana catesbeiana. The sequence goes on from NC_133325.1 coordinate 8,295,976, forward strand.
ACCCCAGCAAGGCGTCACATCTGCACATGCAAGAATGCTGTCTCCTATGGCAACAGTCTTCAACAGTTCCTAACTCAATCGTAACAGTCCTTTCAGCTTCTCTACAACTGCCTCTTGTAGTTCTTCAACACTGAGCTCCTGGTCTCTCACTGGACTCTCTGATTCACTGACTCTGAATCCCTTGAGCTCCACCAAGGTTTGCGGTTGCATCCCCTCAAGCGTCCCCCACGCTTCCCTGCTGGGTCCCTAGATTGGCACTCCAGATAGTTCTCAAGCTTCATCCCTGCTAACCGGCGAGGTCCCTGGCTTGACTCACAAGGCTGCTCTGCAAGCATCTCCTCCGTGGGTTGGGTCCCTGACTTGATCACCGCCTGAAGTTTCCTGATTCTCCACCGTGCCCATTCGGTGAGAATATGGTTCCAGGACTTGCCTCAGTTACTCACTGTGGTCCCTGGTAAAGGTGGTTGGTCACTTTGTGGTGACAGCTCCCCATCTACCTCCGACCATGACAGGTTCTCAGGCCGGCAGAACCATCACTTTTGGTTGGATTGCAAGCCGCAATCCCAACCCTGCGCTGCCCTCTTACTTCTGGATGGGCCCTCACACATCCTGGCAGCCAGATGCCCACGGGATAGGCCCAATCTCCAGCCTAGCAGCCCGGGGCATATGACACACGTCCACCCAGACAGCTGTCCAGGTGGCACAGAACTATATATTCAGGTTCTCCCAGCAGGCCAAGGGATTCAAGAAAAACTCTGCCCATTGGCTGAGATACCCAATATACTTATAACCTGACCTTGGGTTGCCCTTCTCGTAGCTAGTACCACCAAGCACCCGGCCACCTAGTGGTAGAAGAGAAACGTGCAACAAGGCCAAACTTATAGAGAAATCAATAGATCTCTATCAAATCAACCAAGATAACTACTCCTGGCAAGTAAATTTGTGAGGAGCTCCCTGACTAAACCCCAGGGTGCTATATATACTGTATATGTGCTCAGATGGTTCATCACAAGGAGGAGCAGCCAGTCACAGATCACTGATATGTCTATAGCAGGGACAGGAGTCCTGTACCAGGAATAGGATAACCTCCTGACTTACCTGTGTGGTCTGGTCTGACATGGAAGAGATCCCATGCTGGTGGCCGTATGTTCAAGATAGAGACTGAGAAGCAGTTCAACCTTCTGGAACCAGCTCTAAAATGGCTGAAAACAGGAAAAAAGACAGGATGTAAGATTTGATACACGCTCAGACTGGTATTTCCTGTAATTGTCTCATACGGAGAATCAGTGGCGGAATTACCAACAGTCGCAGTTGCGACGGGGCCCGGCATTCCGCCACTGTTGGGGGGGCCCAGTTGGGTTGCTCTTTACACACAGCTCTGAGCGGAGATCGTGTGTCATAGAACAATAGCACAGAGACACCGGCGGCATTAACGTTCTACTTGCCCGTCTGTCCTCTCTGGCAGAGGATGAGAGAGGACACACAGCTGATCTCCCGGCTCACCCTTCTCCCCCCTCCTGTGTGCTCCGCGGGAAATGTGAGCTCCTTAGCTTCACACTTGACTGCCTGCGGAGCACACAGGAGAGGGGAGGGGGGAGAAGAGGGAGCCATGAGATCAGCTGTGTGTCCTCTCTCATCCCCTGCCAGAGAGGACGGACGGGCAAGTAGAACGTTAATGCCGCCGGTGTCTCTGTGCTATTGTTCTATGACACACGATCTCCGTTCAGAGCTGTGCTGTCCTGAGAAAGCAGATGGCACCGATGGAAATTAATAGCAGGCACTGATGAGCACTAATAGAAGGCACTGATGAGCACTGATGAGCACTAGGGATGAGCTTCGTGTTCGAGTCGAACCCATGTTCGACTCGAACATCGGCTGTTCGATCGTTCGCCGAATTGCGAACGTTATGGGCCGTTCGCGCTAAATTCGTGTGGCGCGTCACGGCCCATAATTCACTGCGGCATCGCAGTGCATTGCTGGCTGATGATTGGCCAAGCATGCACTATGACCCGCATGCTTGGCCAATCACAGCGCTGTCAGTAGAGAGAGCTGTAATTGGCCAAAGCCAGGGTGGCTTTGGCCAATTACGGCTCAGGGCATTTAGTACACACCCCACACTATATAAGGCCGCCTGCACGGCGGCCCTGTGTAGTGTGTGTTCCGGTGTGCTGAGAGATAGAGAGAGAGAGAGACAGTGTCATTTGATTTGAGTTAGATAGATTAGGCAGAACAGTCAGTCAGTTAGCTGCACTTACAGTGTATTGTGTATATATATGCATCCCAGGTGTTGCATATATATATATACACTGTATTCAGTTTAGCTAGATCCGTTCCTGTTATCTTCTATCTAGACTATTTACATTTAATGCAGTGCGTCCTGCTCACAGTGTTCAGCTAGATCCGTTCCTGTTATCTTCTAGACTATTTACATTTAGTGCAGTGCGTCCTGCTCACAGTGTTCAGCTAGATCCGTTCCTGCTATTTACATTTAGTGCAGTGCGTCCTGCTCACAGTGTTCAGCTAGATCCGTTCCTGTTAAATTCCTACTGACCGGCAGGCTTGTCTGGTTACAGTATATAAAGCTACCTGAAGAAAATTACAGGTGTTCTATTTGATCCTATTAGTACCACGGTCAGGCAGCTAGACTATTTACATTTAGTACAGTGCGTCCTGCTCACAGTGTTCAGCTAGATCCGTTCCTGTTATCTTCCTACTGACAGGCAGGCTTGTCTGGTTACAGTATATAAAGCTACCTGAAGAAAATTACAGGTGTTCTATTTGATCCTATTAGTACCACGGTCAGGCAGCTAGACTATTTACATTTAGTACAGTGCGTCCTGCTCACAGTGTACAGCTAGATCCGTTCCTGTTATCTTCCTACTGACAGGCAGGCTTGTCTGGTTACAGTATATAAAGCTACCTGAAGAAAATTACAGGTGTTCTATTTGATCCTATTAGTACCACGGTCAGGCAGCTAGACTATTTACATTTAGTACAGTGCGTCCTGCTCACAGTGTACAGCTAGATCCGTTCCTGTTATCTTCCTACTGACAGGCAGGCTTGTCTGGTTACAGTATATAAAGCTACCTGAAGAAAATTACAGGTGTTCTATTTGATCCTATTAGTACCACGGTCAGGCAGCTAGACTATTTACATTTAGTACAGTGCGTCCTGCTCACAGTGTTCAGCTAGATCCGTTCCTGTTATCTTCCTACTGACAGGCAGGCTTGTCTGGTTACAGTATATAAAGCTACTTGAAGAAAATTACAGGTGTTCTATCCCAGCTTAGTGCAGCTACAGGCCATTAGTATGTCTGGAAGGCCAAGAAGGAGAGGCAGACAGTCACAAGCCAATAAGAGAGGGCAAGCAGGCTCTGTGTCTAGTGCTGGTCGTGGAGACGGTGCATCCTCATCAGCACGTGGCCATGGGACACGCTTGGCCTTTTTTTCGGCAGCTGGCCATGTTGAGCCGCAACATGCGGAAGACTTGGTCGAGTGGATGACCAAGCCGTCCTCATCCTCCTCATCCTCTCTCACCCATGCCCAGGGTGCTTTGTCTGGCAAAGCAGCGGCCTCTTCCCTCAGCTCAATGTCATCAGTGACTCCTTCCCTAGCTCCACCATGTCCTCATGAGGATTCCCTCGAACTGTTTGACCACAGTGTTGGGTACATGCTCCAGGAGGATGCCCAGCGTTTGGAAGGCTCTGATGACGATACTGAGCTCGATGAAGGCAGTAACATGAGCGCGGACAGAGGGGGTGCCCAAGAAGGACAGCAATCTGGCAGTCATGCTCCCCCTGCTGCAGCATACTGCCAGGTTTGCTCCAGTGATGAGGAGGGAGGGGATGATGAGGTCACTGACTCAACGTGGGTGCCTGATAGGAGAGAGGAGGAGGAGGAGGAGGAGGAGGAGGAGGAGGAGGAGGAGGCGGCAGCACATCACCAACGAGGCAGGATGCCCTCCAGGGGCCAGCCTAAGGGCAACACATTGACTGCATCACACCCCAAAGCTCCACATGTGCAGGGCGCTGCAGTCTCTGCGCGTTATTCAAAAAGTTCTTTGGTGTGGGCCTTTTTTGAGACGAGTGCATCAGATCGCACCGCTGCTATTTGCAACATATGTCTCAAGCGTATCTCGCGTGGCCAAAATATCTCCCGCTTGGGTACCACATGCTTGACCAGACATATGTTGACCTGCCATGCAGTTCGTTGGCAAGCGTATCTAAAAGACCCACACCAAAGAACAAAGAGGATCTCTCCTTGCTCCTCATCAGCTGAGATTTCCAACCCCACTAGACCTTCAGTCCTCTCTGAGACCTGCAGTGAGAGGAATGAAGGTGTAGAATTAGGTGTGTCACAGCCAAGTACTTGTGGGCAATCTGCTTTTGGTACACCGACGTCAGATTGTACCAGGCAAATTTCCCTGCCCCAGCTGCTGCACCGCCGAAAGAAGTTTGCTCCCAGCCATCCACATGCCCAGCGGTTGAATGCTAGCTTGGCAAAATTGCTAGCACTTCAACTGCTGCCTTTTCAGTTGGTAGACTCTGCCCCCTTCCGTGAGTTTGTGGAATGTGCGGTTCCTCAGTGGCAGGTACCCAAACGCCACTTTTTCTCACGGAAGGCGATTCCGGCTCTCTACCGGCATGTGGAAGGCAATGTCCATGCCTCGCTGGACAGGGCGGTCAGCGGTAAGGTGCATATTACCGCTGACTCATGGTCCAGCAGGCATGGACAGGGACGTTACCTAAGTTTCACGGCGCATTGGGTGACTCTGCTGGCAGCTGGGAAGGATGCAGGACAAGGTGCAGTAGTGTTGGAGGTTGTTCTGCCACCACGCCTCCAAAATGCTGATTGTGACACACCTCTCTCCTCCACCCCCTCCTCTTCTTCTTCCTCCATGGCCTCTTCCTCGGAACCAGCGGTGCTCCGTAGGCGTTCAAGGGGCTACGCAAGTACGCAGGCCAAAAGATGCCATGCGGTGCTTGAGCTGGTGTGCTTGGGGGACAGGAGCCACACTGGGGCAGAGGTTCTGTCAGCTCTGCAGGGGCAGGTTCAGAGGTGGTTGACGCCACGCCAACTTAAGGCAGGAATGGTGGTTTGCGACAATGGCACCAACCTCCTCTCTGCCCTCCGACAGGGACAAATGACCCATGTGCCCTGTTTGGCTCACGTCCTTAACTTGGTGGTGCAGCGGTTCTTGGGCAGGTACCCGGGCTTACAGGATGTCCTGAGGCAGGCCAGGAAAGTCTGTGTGCATTTCCGCCGGTCATATAATGCCAGTGCTCGGCTGACGGACCTCCAAAAGGAGTTTAACCTGCCCAAGAACCGCCTAATCTGTGACATGCCCACCAGGTGGAACTCAACGTTGGCCATGCTGCAGCGGCTGCACACGCAGCAGAGGGCCATCAATGAGTACCTGTGCGACTATGGCACCAGGACAGGGTCAGGGGAGCTTGGTTTTTTTTCCCCACGCCAGTGGGCCATGATCAGGGATGCATGCACTGTCCTGTCACCATTCGAGGAGGCCACGAGGATGGTGAGCAGTGACAGTGCATGCATCAGTGACACTGTCCCCCTTGTCCACCTGTTGGAGCACACGCTGCGTGGAATAATGGACAGGGCACTTGAGGCAGAACAGAGGCAGGAAGAGGAGGACTTCCTTAGCTCTCAAGGCCCCCTTTATCCAGACAGTGTTCCTGCGTGCCCGCCGATCACACAGGAAGAGGACGAGGAGGAAGAGGAGGAGGAGGAAGATTGTGTCAGTATGGAGGTGGAGCCTGGCACTCAGCATCAGCAGCAGTCTTTAAGGGATCAGTCCCAAGAAACACATGGACTTGTACGTGGCTGGGAGGAGGTGGCTGCGGACCATGTCGTTCTTAGTGACCCAGAGGACTCCGGACCGAATGCCTCAGCAAACCTACGCTGCATGGCCTCCCTGATCCTGCAAAGCCTGCGTAAGGATCCTCGTATTCGTGGTATCAAGGAGAAGGACCAATACTGGCTGGCAACCCTCCTTGATCCACGTTACAAGGGTAAGGTTGCGGACCTTATCTTGCCATCGCAGAGGGAGCAGAGGATGAAACATCTTCGGGAGGCCTTGCAGAAAGGTCTGTGCAACGCGTTCCCAGAGACTGGGAGGTTACAAACTCCTGTTTCTGGACAACGTGTTGCTGAGGCTTCGGTCAGTCAAAGAAGGAGCGGTGGAGAAGGTGGCCGTCTGACCGATGCGTTCAGACAATTTTTTGGTCCGCAGCCCCAAGGTATGATCGGTTCCAGCAACCATCGCCAGCGTCTGTTTTACATGGTGCAGGAATACCTAGGGGCAAGATCAGACTTGGACACCTTTCCCACCGAAAATCCTCTGGGTTACTGGGTCTTGAGGATGGATCACTGGCCAGAGCTTGCACAGTATGCAATTGAGCTACTGGCCTGTCCTGCATCCAGCGTTCTTTCGGAACGCACATTCAGTGCTGCTGGAGGCGTGGTAACCGATCACAGGGTGCGTCTGTCCACCGACTCGGTCGATCGGCTGACCTTCATAAAAATGAATGAGTCTTGGATCACCACCAGCTACCAAGCACCTGATGCTGATGTAACCGAATAATTTTTTTTGAAATCTCAGATCCCTTCAAAGACTGCCTATGCTGATGCTGAGTGACTATCCCTGAGTAATTATCCTCTTCCTCCTCAATCATCACGCTGATAGCTTGTAAGAACATTTTTGGTTCTGGGCGCCACCACCAGTGCCTAAGGCACAATTTTTCAGCCCCTGTTTAACAGGGGCGTGTAATTACAATTTTTGATGTAATACTTTGCAGCAGGGCTCGTTCCTGCATTCCAACTAGAGTGTCTGTGAGGGGTTGCAGTGTTGTGGCACCAGCACCAGTGCCTAGGGCCCAATTTTTCTGCCCCTGTCTAACAGGGGCGTGTAATTACAATTTTTGATGCAATACTTTGCAGCAGGGCTCGTTCCTGCGTTCCAACTAGAGTGTCTGTGAGGGGTTGCAGTGTTGTGGCACCAGCACCAGTGCCTAAGGCCCAATTTTTCTGCCCCTGTCTAACAGGGGCGTGTAATTACAATTTTTGATGCAATACTTTGCAGCAGGGCTCGTTCCTGCGTTCCAACTAGAGTGTCTGTGAGGGGTTGCAGTGTTGTGGCACCAGCACCAGTGCCTAAGGCCCAATTTTTCTGCCCCTGTCTAACAGGGGCGTGTAATTACAATTTTTGAAGCAATAATTTGCAGCAGGGCTCGTTCCTGCGTTCCAACTAGAGTGTCTGTGAGGGGTTGCAGTGTTGTGGCACCAGCACCAGTGCCTAAGGCCTAATTTTTCAGCTCCTGTTCAACAGGGGCATGTAATTACAATTCTTGATCTAATATTTCACAGCAGGGCCCTGTGAGGGCTTACAGTGTTGTGGCCACAGCAACACCTAAGGCCCAAATTTCTGCTGAGTATATAGGGCAGGACCCTACTTTCAAACATCTAACTTACAAACGACTCCTACTTGCAAACGGAAGGAGACAACAGGAAGTGAGATGAAATCTACCCCTAGGAAGGGAAATTCTCTCCTGTAAGAGTTAATATGGGAAAACAATTTCTCCTTTCCACTGATGCTTTCCAATCCTTGTTCCACAAAAAAACCCAAATTTTCAAAAAACATTTTTCATTGGGACAAAAAAGTGAGGTGAAATCTTCTGAAGAGGAGGAAAGACAGCAAAACAAATGTCACAGGGGTGATAACCCTTCCCTATGTTTTCCAAAAAGCTTAGAAAAGATTTTTTGGCTGGAGCTAAACACGTTAAAAATGTTCAAAATTACAAACAGATTCTACTTAACAACAAACCTACAGTCCCTGTCTTGTTTGCACCGCCTGTATACTGCTGTTCAGAGTATATAGGGCCTGGTGGCCCCACACCTTTCCTTATTTTAATTTGGGTGCGGGGTTCCCCTTAATATCCATACAAGACCCAAAGGGCCTGGTAATGGACTGGGGGGTACCCATGCCGTTTGTCTCACTGATTTTCATCCATATTGCCATGACCCGACATGACATTAAACCCGCAAGCAGTTTTAAATGAGATTTTTTCCTTTAAAAATGACATTTGGTGCAGGGACTGTTCTAAACATGGGAAACACGCGTCACTTTACAGGCATACTATAGACACCCCCCAGGTACGATATTTAAAGGAATATTTCACTTTTTTTTTTTTACTTTAAGCATCATTAAAATCACTGCTCCCGAAAAAACGGCCGTTTTTAAAAGTTTTTTTTGCATTGATACATGTCCCCTGGGGTAGGACCCGGGTCCCCAAACCCTTTTTAGGACAATACCATGCAAATTAGCCTTTAAAATGAGCACTTTTGATTTCGAACGTTCGAGTCCCATAGACGTCAATGGGGTTCTAACGTTCGTGCGAACTTTCGGTCCGTTCGCGGGTTCTGGTGCGAACCGAACCGGGGGGTGTTCGGCTCATCCCTAATGAGCACTGATAGAAGGCACTGATGAGCACTAATAGCAGGCACTGATGAGCACTGATAGAAGGCACTGATGGGCACTGATATAAGGCACTGATGGGCACTGATATAAGGCACTGATGAGCACTGATAGAAGGCACTGATGGGCACTGATGAGCACTGATAGAGGGCACTGATGAGCACTGATAGAAGGCACTGATGAGCACTGATAGAAGGCACTGATGAGCACTGATAGACAGCACTGATGAGCACTGATAGACGGCACTGATGAGCACTGATAAAAGGCACTGATGAGCACTGATAAAAGGCACTGATGAGCACTGATAGAAGGCACTGATGGGCACTGATGAGCACTGATAGAAGGCACTGATGAGCACTGATAGAAGGCACTGATGGGCACTGATAAAAGGCACTGATGGGCACTGATAGAAGGCACTGATGAGCACTGATAGAAGGCACTGATGGTCACTGATGAGCACTGATAGAAGGCACTGATGAGCACTGATAGAAGGCACTGATGGGCACTGATAAAAGGCACTGATGGGCACTGATAGAAGGCACTGATGAGCACTGATAGAAGGCACTGATGGTCACTGATGAGCACTGATAGAAGGCACTGATGAGCACTGATAGAAGGCACTGATGGGCACTGATAAAAGGCACTGATGGGCACTGATAGAAGGCACTGATGAGCACTGATAGAAGGCACTGATGGTCACTGATGAGCACTGATAGAAGGCACTGATGAGCACTGATAGAAGGCACTGATGGGCACTGATAAAAGGCACTGATGGGCACTGATAGGAGGCATTTATGGGCACTGATAGGAGGATTACTGATATTCTTGTCAGTTAACGGCAGTCCTTTCCTAACACAGACACAGCATGTGAGGAAAGGGCTGTGGATAACAGGCAAGTCTGTTTACATGTGATCAGCTGATATCACATGGTAAAGGGCCGATGTGATTGCGCTGGATGTGTGTCCCAGGGGTCATGCAGGAAGCACAGTTTTGGGAGGATGTCCATGGACACCCTCCCAAAATTGGAAGCCCGGCGCTCGGATGGAAGGGGGGTCCATCATGGTTTCTTGCACCGGGGCCCTGAAGGTTCTAGTTACGCCTCTGCAGAGAATCACTAAAATAACGGAACTGATTAATACAGAGGGTGCAGTATGGAGAGCAGACACTAGATGGTGCTGGTCCAAATAGCTGAAAAGTAAAAAGCATCACGAAAAAAAAGATAAAATACAAAAAAAGGCAAAAGAAGAAAAGAAAAACAAAGCACATTCCTAGTTGGGAATCCATGCTGTCCATTCTTACCTGTTGGGGAACAACCAAAACAGAAAAATAATGGTGAAAGAATAATAAAATGAAAATATATATTTTTTAATATAATTATTTAACCACTTCAATACCCTCCCATAGTAATATGACGCCCGCAGATGGGATCTCCCATCCTGGGTGGGCGTCATATGACGTCCTGGGCTTCCTGGCCGTCTAGGGGGCGTGCACGCGCCGCGTTGCTCGGGACCCGGTGCGTGTGCCCGGCAGCCGCGATGTCCGCTGGGCACCCACGATTGCCCGTTAACCTAGCAGAACCGTGGATCTGTGTGTGTAAACACACAGATCCACGTCCTGTCAGGTGAGAGGAGACCGATCTGTGTTCCCAGTACAGAGGAACACTGATCGGTCTCCTCCATTTGTGAGTCCCCTCCCCCTACAGTTAGAATCACTCCCTAGGAAACCTATTTAACCCCTCCATCACCCCCTAGTGGTTAACCCCTTCCCTGCCTGTCACATTTACACAGTAATCAGTGCAATTTTATAGCACTGATCGCTGTATGAATGTGAATGATCCCAAAAATGTGTCAAAAGTGTCCGATGTGTCCACCATAATGTCACAGTCACAAAAAAATGTGCCGCCATTACTTGTAAAAAAAATAAAATAAATATAATAATTTTAAAAATGCCATAAATCTCTTCCGTATTTTGTAGACGCTATAACTTTTGCGCAAACCAATAAATATACGTTTATTGTGATTTTTTACCAAAAATATGTAGAAGAATACGTATCGGCCTAAACTGAGGAATTTTTTTTTTAAATTGGGATATTTATTATAGCAAAAAGTAAAAAATATTGTGTTTTTTTCAAAATTGTCGCTCTTTTTTTGTTTATAGCGCAAAAAATAAAAACCGCAGAGGCGATCAAATACCACAAAAAGAAAGCTCTATTTGTGGGGAAAATAAGACATCAATTTTGTTTGGGTACAACGTCGCATGACTGCGCAATTGTCATTCAAAGTGCAACAGCGCTGAAAACTAAAAATTGGTCTGGGAAGGAAGGTGGTGAAAATTCCCGGTATTGAAGTGGTTAATTACAAAATAAATAAGAAAAATGATTGGAATGTGAGCTGAGGCAGCCAGGGGAAATGGCAAAAATTGGCATTAATAAGCACTGTATGTGACCAGTACATTGCCACTAGGGAAGTGAGACTACATAACACAGACAGTAACTGAGATGACTTACAGTAGATCATTGGCTGAGACTGGCTCCTTTCCATAGATCTGATTTGATGCCTACTTCCACATACCTATAGCCCCACACTTTTGAAATTCTTTGAGATTCGTAGTAGGTCAACTCAACCATTATTAATTCATCTGCCTGCCGTTCAGGCTAAGAATTTTGACCGGGGTCATTTCCAATGTACTGTTCACCTTAATCACCCAGTGGAGGAAACATGGATTTCTATACACCATTACCTGGATGATATCCTGTTGTTGGACCAGGACAGAAATCAGCATGTGAATAATCACAAGTTAGTGGTGGTGACTCTGCAAAAGTTTGGAGGACTCATAACCCAGGAGAAGAGTCAGTTGGAGCCGGTCCAGACACTAATTTACCAGGAGGCAAAGCTGGATATGCGGGAGAACATGGTATCCCTGCCATCAGCAAAAATTCCCTCCATCCCGGCTTATGTAGAGGAAGTAGGTTTGGCCAATCACCTTCCAGCCAGAAGTTGCCTGCAGCTGCTGGGAACCATGACTTTGATGATAAAGATGGCCGAGTAGGCCAATTTGTACTCTAGCTCATTTCAGAAGGAATTACTATATCAGTGGGACTCCCAGAAGCTATCTTCAAAGATTCTGACAACCCCAGGGATTGAGACAGGGTCTTCTGTGGTGGTTGGAGACCAGACATCTCATACAATGTCACTCTCTTCACTGGCAACCTGGTTAGTAGTGACCATGGAAACCAGTAAGACAGACTAGGGTGCCACCTTCAAAGGTCATTGGGCTCAGTACCTCTTATCTTGCCCTTTCTGACCAAGGTGATGCATGAAAATATTAAGATACTGGCAGTTGTCCTGGACCAGCACAAGCACCCCTGGTATCCATGCCTGCTGCATCTGAGCATACAGCCACCTCTGCCCTTACCCATACCCATACTTATCTTCTGTCACAGGGTCCAGTTCTCCATCCAGGATCCAGAGAAGCTCTGGTTAGCGACCTGGATTTTTCGGTGCGAAGGTTCACAGATTTAGGTTCCTCTTTGAGAGTTGTAAATACTCTCATGAGAGCACAGAAGAGCATCACGAACAAAGTGGTCTACAACAAGGTCTGGCTAAAATTCCAAGAATACGCTACTTCATAGAAGTTTTCTTCAGGGAAGTCTTGAGTCTGTCATGCCCTCAGTTTTCTTCAAAGAGGTCTCAACATTGAGACATGGAGACATTTTATTCATCCTCACCTGTTTGCTGATTTTATCTACATGGAAGGTCTTGATATGGGCCTGTGCATAAGAATGCTCAAAGGGCACATCTCCACTATCTCAGCCTTTACCGTGACTCAGTGGGCCTCTGATAGACTGATTCTTCAATTCATTAAGTCCATAGTAAAACAAAAGCCTCCCAGAACCCCCATGTACAGTATCCTACATTGGACCTCACAGTAGTACTCAAGTACCTGTTTGTTTCTAAATTCCCAGGGGAGGTATTGCTATGGGACTTGACGTTAAAGATGGCTTTCCTGGTAGTGATAGCCTCAGCCAGGGGGGTTTCTGAGGTGATGACTCTAGGGTGTAAAGAACCCTGTACGTCCTATCTGGCGAACAGTTGTTCTGCTCCCAATGCTGGGCTTTCCCAAAGTGGTCTCAAGATTACAATCCAAGTCAAGAAATCATGCTGCCTACTTTTCTTCTGGAAGCTGGATGAGAAGTTAGTGCTTTGGATGTAGGGGGGATTCTGACAACTAAAATTGATGCTATCTCGGACTTCAGGTCATCGGATATTCCATCTGTGATTCCCAGAGGGGGCTAGAGCTTTGAGTAGAGCGATTTCTTCTTGGCTTGTGAAAGTGATCTCCTTGGTGTATAAGTATAGGGGGTTGGCCCTTCCAGAGGCAATAACAACGCACTCCACAAGAAGTGTTTCAATGACCTGGGTATCTACATGTAGAGTCTTGCCAGAGACAATTTTCAAGGCGGTGAGGTGGTCATCCATACACACTTTTCTCATTATCGCATAGATCTGTCATTGTGTGCAACTGGTACATTTGGCAAAACTATTATCTCTTCAGCCAGAGGCCACAATTAAACTTATTTGTTTTCTGAATCATCCCACTCTGGTTATCTAGCTAATTCCCAGTGGTAGGCTAACATGTAGCCATAAGGAAAAAAATGTAATATCAAATACTTACTGCAATTTTCTTTTCCAGACAAGCTCCATGTCACCACAAACTCCCACCCAGGTGCAGAAATCTAGCTACGTAACACCGCCCTGGGGGAGGAAGTCAAATTTATGAGTTAGGTCCTGAAAGGTAGGGGTATGGGCTGGGCATACTCAGTGATAGGTTTACATGGAGCTCCTCCTGAAAGGAAAATTTCAGTAAGTTTTAGATATTCCATTTTTGTTTTTCAGGTATTAATAATGCCGAAGCATCGTATCCCAACACAAATATTTTTGCACAGGAGAGGCTTGATCCTGCTCAAAAATTGTATATTTTCTTGCAGCTGTCACAAATCTGTGGAGAAATTGGGCCTTGGGTGTTGGTGATGCCCAAACACTGTAACCCAAAACAGTTCTTCCTCCAGAACGCAGGATGGACCCTTGTAAAAAAAATTACAGCCTTTGCAACAGTTCCATAGCTGCAGAAAAATGTGTGATGTCACAATTCATTTGCTGTTGCAAATAACAGCACCTTTGACCCAATTTTGAGGTAATAGTAGCAGGCCTACAGCAGTGCCAGGTAGACCGAAGAGCTATGAGTAAGGCTTTGTAAGCCAAAACACATTAGCTTTCTGCTGCATACTGGACCATTTGACCCTGCGGATTTAGTAAGGACTCCAGCTTTGACTTTTTCGAGTACCAAGTGGATGGGGCTGATAGGACCCCAGCTGGGAGAGACGTGATGAGTAGGGATGAGCTTTGTGTTCGAGTCGAATCCATGTTCGAGTCGAACATCGCCTGTTGGACCGTTCGCCGAATTACAAACCACATGGGCTTTGGCCAATTATGGCTCAGGGGGTTTAGTTCATGCCCCACAGTATATAAGGCCACCTGCACAGCGGCCCTGTGTAGTGTTTTCCGGCGTTCAGATAGAGAGATAAAGAGAGAGAGAGACAGACAGTGTCATTTGAATTAAGTTAGATAGAGTAGGCAGGTCGAGCCAGTTAGCTGCAGTTACAGTGTATTGTGTATATATATATATATATATGCATCCCAGGTGTTGTATATATATATATATATATATATATATATATATATATATATATATATATATATATATATATATATATATATATATATATATACTGTATTCAGTTTAGCTAGATCCTGTTCTTCTCTTCCTAATATACTGACAGGCAGGTAGGTGTTTTTACAGTATTTTCAGCTACTGTACTGTGTACCCTGCACAGTCTCACCTACAGTATAGCAACCTGCAGCCAGGTGTTTGTGTAGGCTCATTGAAGTATTTCCAGCTACTGTACTGTGTACCCTGCACAGTCTGACCTACAGTATAGCAACCTACAGCCAGGTGCTTGTGTAGGCTCATTGAAGTATTTCCAGCTACTGTACTGTGTACCCCGCTCAGTCTGACCTACAGTATAGCAACCTGCAGCCAGGTGTTTGTGTAGGCTCAATGAAGTATTTCCAGCTACTGTACTGGGTACCCTGCACAGTCTGACCTACAGTATAGCAACCTGCAGCCAGGTGCTTATGTAGGCTCATTGAAGTATTTCCAGCTACTTTACTGTTTTCCCTGCACAGTCTGACCTACAGTATAGCAACCTGCAGTCAAGTGCTTGTATAGGCTCATTTAAATATTTCCAGCTACTGTACTGTGTACCCTGCACAGTCTGACCTACAGTATAGCAACCTGCAGCCAAGTGCTTGTGTAGGATCATTGAAATATTTCCAGCTACTGTACTGTGTACCCTGCGCATTCTGACCTACAGTATAACAACCTGTAGCCAGGTGCTTGTGTAGGCTCATTGAAGTATTTCCAGCTACTGTACTGTGTACCCCGCACAGTATGACCTAGAGTATAGCAACCTGTATCCAAGTGCTTGTGTAGGTTTATTGTAGTATTTCCAGTTACTGTACTGTGTACCCTGCACAGCCTGACCTACAGTATAGCAACCTGCAGCCAGGTGTTTGTGTAGGCTCAATGAAGTATTTCCAGCTACTGTACTGGGTACCCTGCACAGTCTGACCTACAGTATAGCAACCTGCAGCCAGGTGCTTATGTAGGCTCATTGAAGTATTTCCAGCTACTGTACTGTGTAACCCACACAGTATGACCTACAGTATAGCAACCTGCAGCCAGGTGCTTGTGTACGCTCATTGTAGTATTTCCAGTTACTGTACTGTGTACCCTGCACAGCCTGAACTACAGTATAGCTACCTGCAGCCAGGTGCTTGTGTAGGCTAATTGAAGTATTTCCAGCTACTGTACTGTGTACCCTGCACAGTCTGACCTACAGTATAGCTACCTGCAGCCAGGTGCTTGTGTAGGCTCATTGTAGTATTTCCAGTTACTATATTGTGTACCCTGTACAGCCTGACCTACAGTATAGCAACCTGCAGCCAGGTGCTTGTGTAGGCTCAATGAAGTATTTCCAGCTACTGTACTGTGTACCCTACACAGTGTGACCTACAGTATAGCAACATGCAGCCAGATGCTTGTGTAGGCTCATTGAAGTATTTCCAGGTAATGTATTGTGTACCCTGCACAGTCTGAACTACAGTATAGCAACCTACAGCCAGGTGCTTGTGTGAGCTCATTTAAGTATTTCCAGCCACTGTACTGTGTACCTTGCACAGTCTCAACTACAGTATAGCAACCTGATGCCAGGTGCATGTGTAGGCTCATTGAAGTATTTCCAGTTACTGTACTGTGTACCCCGCACAGTCTGACCTACAGTATAGCTACCTGCAGCCAGGTGCTTGTGTAGGCTCTTTGAAGTATTTCCAGTTACTGTACTGTGTACCCTGCACAGTCTCACCTACAGTATAGCAACCTGCAGCCAGGTGCTTGTGTAGGCTCATTGAAGTATTTCCAGCTACTGTACTGTGTACCTGTACAGTCTGACCTACAGTATAGCAACCTGCAGCCAAGTGCTTGTGTAGGCTCATTGAAATATTTCCAGCTACTGTACTGTGTACCCTGCACAGTCTCACCTACAGTATAGCAACCTGCAGCCAGGTGCTTATGTAGGCTCATTGAAGTATTTCCAGCTACTGTACTGTGTACCCTGCACAGTCTCACCTACAGTATAGCTACCTGCAGCCAGGTGCTTGTGTAGGCTCATTGAAGTATTTCCAGCTACTGTACTGTGTACCCTGCGCATTCTGACCTACAGTATAACAACCTGTAGCCAGGTGCTTGTGTAGGTTTATTGAAGTATTTCCAGCTACTGTACTGTGTACCCCGCACAGTATGACCTACAGTATAGCAACCTGCAGCCAGGTGCTTGTGTAGGCTCGTTGAAGTATTTCCAGCTACTGTACTGTGTACCCCGCTCAGTCTGACCTACAGTATGGCAACCTGCAGCCAGGTGCTTGTGTAGGCTCATTGAAGTATTTCCAGTTACTGTACTGTGTACCCCGCACAGTCTCACCTACAGTGTAGCAACCTGCAGCCAGGTGCTTGTGTAGGCTCATTGTAGTATTTCCAGTTACTATATTGTGTACCCTGTACAGCCTGACCTACAGTATAGCAACCTGCAGCCAGGTGCTTGTGTAGGCTCAATGAAGTATTTCCAGCTACTGTACTGTGTACCCTACACAATGTGACCTACAGTATAGCAACATGCAGCCAGATGCTTGTGTAGGCTCATTGAAGTATTTCCAGGTAATGTATTGTGTACCCTGCACAGTCTGAACTACAGTATAGCAACCTACAGCCAGGTGCTTGTGTGAGCTCATTTAAGTATTTCCAGCCACTGTACTGTGTACCTTGCACAGTCTCAACTACAGTATAGCAACCTGCAGCCAGGTGCATGTGTAGGCTCATTGAAGTATTTCCAGTTACTGTACTGTGTACCCCGCACAGTCTGACCTACAGTATAGCTACCTGCAGCCAAGTGCTTGTGTAGGCTCATTGAAATATTTCCAGCTACTGTACTGTGTACCCTGCACAGTCTCACCTACAGTATAGCAACCTGCAGCCAGGTGCTTGTGTAGGCTCATTGAAGTATTTCCAGCTACTGTACTGTGTACCCTGCACAGTCTCACCTACAGTATAGCTACCTGCAGCCAGGTGCTTGTGTAGGCTCTTTGAAGTATTTCCAGCTAATGTACTGTGTACCCTACACAGTCTCACCTACAATATAGCTACCTGAAGACAAGTGCAGGTGTTAACGTACTAATAATACTACAGGCAGGCAGTTGATTTTGCTAGCTGCAGTATCAGTATATATATATATATATATATATATATATATATATATATATGCCAGCTTAGTGCAGCTACATCTCACTGAAGGCCAAAAGTATGTCTGGAAGGCCAACAAGGAGAGGCAGACAGTCAAAAGCCAATAAAAGAGGGCAAGCATGCTCTGTGTCTAGAGTCAACAGTGCTGGTCCTGGACATGGTGCATCCTCATCAGCACGTGGCCGTGGGACACGCTTGGCCTTTTTTTCAGCAGCTGGCCGTGTTGAGCCGCAACATGCGGAAGACTTGGTCGAGTGGATGACCAAGCCGTCCTCATCCTCCTCATCCTCTCTCACCCATGCTCAGGGTACTTTGTCTGGCAAAGCAGCTGCCAACACGGCCTCTTCCCTCGGCTCAATGGCATCAGTGACTCCTTCCCTAGCCCCACCATGTCCTCCTGAGGAGTCCCTCGAACTGTTTGACCACAGTGTTGGGTACATGCTCCAGGAGGATGCCCAACGTTTGGAAGGCTCTGATGATGATACTAAGCTAGATGAAAGCAGTAACATGAGCACGGACAGAGGGGGTGCCCAAGAAGGACAGCAATCTGGCAGTCATGCTCCCCCTGCTGCAGCATACTGCCAGGTTTGCTCCAGTGATGAGGCGGGAGGGGATGATGAGGTCACTGACTCAATGTGGCTCCCTGATAGGAGAGAGGAGGAGGAGGCACATCACCAATGAGGCAGGATGCCCTCCAGGGGCCAGCCTAAGGGCAGCACACTGACTGCATCACACCGCAAAGCTTTGCATGTTCAGGGCACTGCTGTCTCTACACGTTATTCCAAAAGTTCTTTGGTGTGGGCCTTTTTTGAGACGAGTGCATCAGATCGCACCGCTACTATTTGCCACATATGTCTCAAGCGTATCTCGCGTGGCCAAAACATCTCCCGCTTGGGCACCACATGCTTGACCAGACATATGTTGACCTGACATGCAGTTTGTTGGCAAGCGTACCTAAAAGATCCACACCAAAGAACTAAGAGGACCTCTCCTTGCTCCTCATCAGCTGAGATCTCAAACCCCACTATACCTTCAGTCCTCTCTGAGACCTGCACTGAGAGAAAAGAAGGTATAGAATTAGGTGTGTCACAGCAAAGCACTTTAGGGCAACCTGCTATCGGTACATCGATGTCAGATTGTACCAGGCAAATTTCCCTGCCCCAGCTGCTGCACCACCTAAAGAAGTTTGCTCCCAGCCATCCACATGCCCAGCGGTTGAATGCTAGCTTGGCAAAATTTCTAGCACTTCTGCTACCTTTTCAGTTGGTAGACTCTGCCCCCTTCCGTGAGTTTGTGGAATGTTCGTTTCCTCAGTGGCAAATTCCCAAACGCCACTTTTTCTCATGGAAAGCGATTCCGGCTCTCTACCAGCATGTGGAAGGCAATGTCCATGCCTCGCTGGACAGGGAAGTCAGCGGTAAGGTGCATTTTACTGCTGACTCATGGTCTAGCAGGCATGGACAGGGACGTTACCTCAGTTTCACCGCGCATATGGTGACTCTGCGGGCAGCTGAGAAGGATGCAGGACAAGGTGCAGTAGTGTTGGAGATTGTTCCACCACCACGCCTCCAAAATGCCACTACTAATTATTGTGACACACCTCTGTACTCCACCCCCTCCTCTTCTTCTTCCTCCATGGCCTCTTCCTGTGCTTTGTTCTCGGAACCAGCGCTGATCCGTAGGCATTCAAGGGGCTACGCAAGTACGCAGGCCAAAAGATGCCATGCGGTGTTTGAGCTGATGTGCTTGGGGGACAGGAGCCACACTGGGGCAGAGATTATGTCAGCTCTGCAGGGGCAGGTTCAGAGGTGGTTGAGAACACACTAACTTAAGGCAGGAATGGTGGTTTGCGACAATGGCACCAACCCCCCCTCTGCCCTCTGACAGGGACAACTGACCCATGTACCCTGTTTGGCTCACGTCCTTAACTTGGTGGTGCAGCGGTTCTTGGGCAGGTACCCGGGCTTACAGGATGTCCTGAGGCAGGCCAGGAAAGTCTGTGTGCATTTCTGCTGGTCATATAATGCCAGTGCTCGGCTGGCGGACCTCCAAAAGAAATTTAACCTGCCGAAGAACCGCCTAATCTGTGACATGCCCACCAGGTGGAACTCAACGTTGGCCATGCTGCAGTGGCTGCACACGCAGCAGAGGGCTATCAATGAGTACCTGTGCGACTATGGCACCAGGACAGGGTCAGGGGAGCTTGGTATTTTTTCCCCACGCCAGTGGGCCATGATCATGGATGCATGCACTGTCCTGTCACCATTTGAGGAGGCCACGAGGATGGTGAGCAGTGACAGTGCATGCATCGGTGACACTGTCCCCCTTGTCCACCTGTTGGAGCACACGCAGTTGGAGCACATGAAAATGGAGGACACCCCCTCCCCCTCTCTGAGCTACAAGAAAATGGAGGACACCCCCTCCCGTCTGTGATCTACAAGAAAATGGAGGACACTCCTCCCCCTCCTCTATGGTGATGCAGTCAGAGACAGACAAGAAGTTGAAGGAGAAACTTCCAGAGAGATTGGGTAATATGGGGGACCATGGAGGGGAGTACAGGGGGGACACTGGGATGGGGTGGGGAGAATGGAACCATGGGGGGGGGGAGTACAGGAAATACGTAAAACACAATCAGATGATGGAGAACTTTTCATACAGAACATCCCGAGAGAGAAACATTACACTCCATCTTATCATATCACCCCTCCCCCATCCTTTCACATCACCCCTCCCCCCATCCTATCACATCACCCCTCCCCCATCCTTTCACATCACCCCTCCCCCATCCTATCACATCACCCCTCCCCCATCTTATCACATCACCCCTCCCCCCATCCTATCACATCAAACTCCCCCCCATCCTATCACATCACCCCTCCCCCCATCCTATCACATCACCCCCCATCCCCTCCCCCTGGTACTGCAATTCTTCTATCCTATATTATTAGAAAAGATAGAGTGTCTGCACTCTGTTAGATCACCTACCTCTCCCCTCCCCCCCCCCACACACGGATCATTATAATGACCTTCATTTTCTCCTATGAGGGGTCGGGGAGACATAAAGATGCCCAAAGCTTTCATGAGAAGTATTGTTCTCCCCTTGTGAGAGCAATAAATTGAAACGAAAAATAAATAAAGTGTAAAAAAATAAAAGAAATCTAAAAGTAAAGGGGCACACACGGGTCGGGCACACGTATGTAGATGGAGATCGCACTGCACATGTGAGATATTACTGCAATCATCAGACTGATAATAATTCCCGGCCCGTCATTCATCATTATCTCTAATCTCATATCCTGGGAAGGATTATAAAGCTTCAAAATACAACAAAACTTCCCAGATCACTTCCCAGCCAGCCTGCAATACAATGATAGAGTTAGGGGTGCAGATAATAGTGGGGGGAGGGGTGACGTGTCCGCTGCAACTTACACATATATTAGTAAATGTGTACAATGTATATTTATATTTACCTCTTCCTGCCGGGTACTGCACTGTAGGGGGAGACAACGAGCACAGCACACACTGCTTTCACTTTAGATCAGTGTGAAGAGCTCCCCGCACAGTGCTGATTACAGTTCAGCTGACGATCGGGGAGCTCGGTCTCAGCCGCCCCGCTCCTATCGAGATATACAGGGGACTCTCAAGGACCCCCTGCAGCATGGGGCCCGGGCACCATGGCGACCTCAGCGACCCCTATAATTCCACCACTGCCGCAATAATGATCACCACTGTAAATTCTCTGGGTACATAAAAAGGTCTACACTTCACTAGCAGAAATTCCAAATCTGGCCAACAATAAGTGTCCTCAAGTTTACTATCAGAGCACCACTCATTTAAAACATAAATACAAAGGCCGCCTCCTTTGCTCTTCCCTGAATTGCTGTTTCTAACCTGGTGATAGAAAGTGCGGCCAGATATGTGCGTAATAGTGTCCTCTACAAGAGGATGAAGCCACCTTTCAGTTATTATCAACAGACGGCACTCTTTAACCAAACTGAATGTAGCGATCTGCAACTCATCCATTTTAGGTCCCATTCACACCTGAGCGTTGTGTTTTCAGGCAGAAAGTCGCGCGAGTTTGCCGCAATTTTGTACAGGTCAAAAGGTCACCAATGTAAAAAAAAAAGTAGAAAAACGCCTGTAATCTGCATAAAAAAAAAGTTCCAGAACTTGTTTGAGCTTCAGGCGTTTTGAAGCTTTTAGCTTCAGATTCTATTGTGTCATCCCAGAGAATGGAGGGAGGGGTCCTCTTTTGTGAACCCTCTTCCCCACACTGTGTTTTTAGTCAGTGTGGCCCCGGGGCATCTGTGAGGGAGGGGCCCCCTGTGAGGAAGCTGGCTCACAATGTGATTGGAGTCTTCCCAGATCCGTAGTGCAGACAAAGAACGTCCCTCACACCTCTCAGCCAGGACAAGAAGCCTCCATCTTCCATCAGGGACACGGAGAAAAACTTTATCCTGATTGTGGACACTTGTAAGCAGGAGGAAGAGAAGCCGAGATTAGGGAGAGATTTCCCCCTTCATGTCCAGTCACCCGACCATAGTAGACTCATCAGTGTGACCATCCGAGAAGACACCAACCATAGAAGACTCATCAGAGGAGCCAAGAGGGACCATCTGAGAGGACCTCAACCATAGAAGACTCATCAGAGGAGCCAAGAGGGACCATCTGAGAGGACCTCAACCATAGAAGACTCATCAGAGGAGCCAAGAGGGACCGTCCGAGAAGACCCCAACCATAGAAGACTCATCAGAGGATCTCTACATCAACCTCCAGACCAGGACAACATCAGCCAGGTATTCATCTCCCACTTACCACCACTCCCATCCCCCTACTGCCTTCCTTTCCAGCTCCTTGTTTCCTCAGTGCCTCCCAGTTCACCCCGCATCTTCCCCATCCTTCCCCTGTCCCTCACATTATCCTGTCCACCCTCTGTGCCCTGTATTGACCCCCCCACCTCACTGTCCCCTTTTTACACTTCTGGTCCCCCAGTACAGTACAGTGCCTCCTGTATCTCTATTTAGAACTTTAGACTCCCCCTTGTTCCTGCCCCATTTTTTCTACTAATCACTAATGCCCAACATTCCCCCCCCCCCAATTTAATCAACTGGTAACAGCAGGCATCCCCCTTCCCCCACACTGACCACTGATAATGGGCACTTTTCCCTCGACATCCTCATCTACTCCCCCCCCCCCAACTGCCCCCATGTTGTGTGTCTGGTGTGGGGTGTACATGGATAGTGGGAAGAGGGAGTAACACAAGATTTCTAGCTTGTAGGGGAGCCTGAGGAACCCCAGAAGTGTGTGCTGATTACTAGACTGATCCCCAACACTCATAGTGCACCAGATTGTATGTAAGATTTGTATCTGCCTGTGTGTGGTCAGCCGGCTAGATATGTGTGGAGTCTCCCTCTAGTGGTGGTCAGAGGTATTGCAGGCTGTGCCAAGTCTATCACAATAATCTCCCTTTCCTTCCCTCCTCCACCATACAAGGTCCTCTTCTGGTTTTCTAGTTCCCGTGGTCTTCCATTCTTGTTATGTGTGTGGCAGTGGTGGGATAATAGAGTGTGTGTGCTGTTATACAGCTGTTACCCCTGTCTGGGCTGGGAACTTGGGGTTCTCCTGACAATCTGCCAGTGTGCTGGGTGATTTCTGTTGATATACAACAGAAGGTGATCCCCCGTGTGTTGTCTGACCCCACCACATCCCTGTACCCCGATACCATAGTCTGTAACAACACATAGAGGACATTTCTCCTCCCACTGACCACTATGGCTGAACATTGTTTTCATCCTGCTGACCACAGACCCAAATCATTTGTCCCCCCTGACCAGCAGTATAAGGGGCACTATGACTATAATATTGTGCTGACCCCTCTACTCTATATATTGTGTTGTACATTACAATAGTGCTGACCCCTCTACTCTATATATTGTGTTGTACATTACAATAGTGCTGACCTCTCTACTCTATATATTGTGTTGTACATTACAATAGTGCTGACCGCTCTACTCTATATATTGTGTTGTACATTACAATAGTGCTGACCGCTCTACTCTATATATTGTGTTGTACATTACAATAGTGCTGACCCCTCTACTCTATATATTGTGTTGTACATTACAATAGTGCTGACCTCTCTACTCTATATATTGTTTGTACATGACATAGACCAGCTACAGTAGTCGGGAATGACAGCGGTGACCCCGGAGGTGACACAATTCTTGTCATTTCTGGGGTCATTCATGGCAGAGGATATTGGGGGATGGGGTGTTCTCCAAGCTCCTCCTACATAACAATCTATAGTGGTTTATCAATGTTCTGCCATCTTGGACCTCCCAGAGGAAACACGGCAGGGAACAGCAGAGGGCACCAGCAGGGGGGAGGGGCGGCACACTCTCTGTATTGTGATTGGCTGGTTCTCCAGCTGCCCTGATCACTTCTACATAACGGCCAATCACTGGCTGAGAATAATACACAGCTCATTTTTCTATTAACCTCTTGAATACCAGAAGGATAAAGAATGTACATTGGTAGACAAGGGGTCAGTGAAGGAGGCGGAGCTCTGCTGACTTCCATCATCCAATCACGTGTGAGTAACATTCCATGTTTTTATTTCTGTGCACGTGATTGGATATTCATTACAAAGTGACATTTCACCACATTCACTAATCTCTGGGAGGAAATTTCTTTGAACAGCCTATTTCCACTTACTAAGTCCCCCCCCTGCACCCTGACACAGGATGGGGGATGGGGGGACATGTTCTCATGTAAGGTGACTGGATGAGATTTGGGGGTCACACTTGTCTTTGCTGGTATATGGAAGATCACTTGTTAGTGGTAATGGAGGTGAACCCGGCAATGAAGCAGATCTACAGTACACCTCCCGTTACTGTTCCCTCCATGGTCCCGAGGTCAGATCTCCAGATCGATATTCTCTGTCCCCCCTGACAGAGCGCCCCCTTCTGGGACACTTTACATTTTATCTTGTAGCTTTGTGGTCATTAGACCTCACCAGGCAGTTGTTGGTGACAATCTGTCCAAGAGTGGTCTTTATTTTCCCAGCACCTCACTGCGTCCTTTCACCCCTCCCTTCTCATAAATCTTTAAACACTGTGCACCCCAAATACTGCACCCCCTCACATTGCTGACTTAAAGGATAAGTCCCCCCCTGAATCACAGCCCCCCCATGTACCAATATACAATTAATGTACTTCTTTCTATTTATCTTACACCCCCCTTACCTCAGTGTCCAGCTGGCTGTATAATCACTTCTCCATTACTTCCTGGACACACCTTGGGATGTGACACACCCTGCATTGTCTACCCTCCCCCCTTCCACCCACTTCATCAGCTGCACATTTTTCCTATGCAATCACTGATCACCGTTCTCACTAAATAAACAGCTATAGATCGTTCATTTGGCAGAGTGTGCAGGAGCTGAGCGATCAGATAACAGCCGATGTGGATAGAGCTGTAATATTGAAATCAGGAGAAGTGTGTCCTGGGTTCTGTAATGATCACCATACACTATACAATCTGATGATGGTACATCTAAAGCACATTGTACAATCAGATTGCATAGTGTATGGCCAGCTTTATATAAGTACATAGGAGGGAGTGGATGGAGTCACTCAGCTGTCAAGCCGTATTCACATTTCTGCATAGCGGGAACTCACATTACCACATGTGGGGTTTTTGGGGCGTTTTGGAGCATTTTTGCTAATCATGCATATAGCAGCTCGTTTGTTTGAAAATGTGCAACAATTGCCCCGAAAAAGCTCCAGAAATGCAGAGTGAGGTGAGTTTTTACATCACTATCTCTGAATGGCTGAGCACCAATCAGACTCTACTGTGTTCCAGGTATGAGACAGGAAGTCTTGGCTTGAACCCGGAACACAGTGCTGTATACTGTATGTAGACTCAGCCATATACAACTTATACCGCACATCCAGCGGCCTCACATGTTGGTGAGGGACATAGTGTGATTGGACCAGCTTGGCCCAAAATATGTAAAGTGTATGAAAATCTGGAGCTCGTCTTTAATGTATAGAAAGCATTCCAGTCATTGTCATAGATTAGGACTGACCTTGCAGAGTGGGGTACACTGACCTCATTTATCTGTCAGCCGGTGCTCTGTGACCTCCACCGGACGGCCCAGATCTGTTATCTAAAGGTTCAATTTTTTCATCCAGCTTCTCGGTCACTGGCTTTGATCGATTGGCTGCTGAAACCCAATTTCTGAGAGACAGAGGCATTGAAAATTTGGTTATCACAACCATGCTTAAAGCGGACCTCCAACCAAAAGGGGAAATTACACTTGTATGCATCCTCCCCCCTCCACTGACACATTTGGCACTTTTTTTGAGAGAGGGGGGAGCTGGTACCTGGTTTTGACAGGTACCCACTCATTTTCGGCTCAGATCATCACAGTCTGAGCTGGAAGTTCATCCCCCTCTCTCTTCCCCCGCAGTCTTCTGGGGCACATTACAGGTCCCAGAAGACTACAGGACCATTCACAAGATGCAGAGCGGCTCCAGCATGCTCAGTAGAAAACTGACTGTGAAGGCTGAAAGTCATCACTTCCTGTTACCTAGCTACTAATTCACTCATTTGTACTTTCATTCAATGTACCTCACATGTTCCTCAGATATTCACTGATTCAGATCGATCCAAAACATTTAAAATGAAAAGATTTATTAATTGCTCTACAAGCAAAGTGATGTACATGTTGGATTGTCCATGTAAAAAATTCTATATAGGGAAAACAAAGCGACAATTAAAAATCCGTATCTGTGAACATCTGAGGGACATGAATGGACCTCCTAGAAAAGATGAGAAAGAAAAAGAGAATCTCTTAGCACAACATATTAGGAAAATCCATGTGGGGGAAAAAAAACAGATGGCCTGAAAGTGAAAGGAATCTTTTCCCTAAATGTATCCCATAGGAGAGGAGACTTCAATAAGGTTTTACTATGTAAAGAGAAATACTGGATCTATAATCTCACTACTTGAATACCAAAAAGCCTGAAAACCGGTAAGTACAGTAAGCCCGAGAAACACCGGCGAGCAGTCGGAGGAGCGACCTCTTTGGCTGCTTCTAAAGGCGATCCAGTGGCTAATTAGCTGCTCGGATCACTTTTTGTGAGAAACAGAATTGCTGGCTTCAGCCATAACCCCTGCAAACCACTTTAAAAGTGCATTGTGTATATATACATATTGTGTTTGGCAAGTGGAGACAATTATTAATGAGCGTTACAGCCATGTCAGGTGACAATGCATTCTTGCATGATGTCTGAATAAAGATGAAGTCAGCCGACAGGTCACACAATTTCCATATCATCACTTCCTTACCAATCAAAATGAAGATTTCATAACTCCAATCCTTCTGACATGGGAAGAGATTTGGGTCACACGTTCACCCAGACAGAAAGAGATCATATTCTATTACTTGCTCACAAATCTCTCTTTCCCAGCACTATCCAGGAGTCCGGATATAAACATTTGACCAGATGGTATACAGTCCTCACTTTCGCACAAAATTTTTACCTGTTAGAGGTGCAATCATGCCAGGGGAACTCTTTTGTTTGACAATCCCTTACCTATTACAAATTCAAAATACTAACAACATCTTACAAAGCCCTCCACAACTCTTCCCCCAGCTACATCACCAACCTTGTCCCAAAATACCAACCAAACCGTTCTCTTCATTCCACACATGACCTCCTACTCTCTAGCTCCCACGTCACCTCCAGGACTTCTTCAGAGCCTCTCCCATCCTCTGGAACTCTTTACCTCAATCTGTCTGACTATCTTCTACTCTGTCTTTAGGTAATCCCTGAAAACCCTTATCTTTAACATCTTCACCTTCTTCACCTCCCATAAACTATGGGATAAATATCTGAAGATCGATCAATCCTGATGTACTGAGGGGCAATCTCAATTCTTGAGGCCCGAAAATACCAGGACAGTAAAAATATCCCCAAAATGACCCCTTTTTGGAAAGTAGATATTTAGTAAGGTATTTAGTAAGAGGCATGGTGGGTATTATAAAGTAATAATATTTTTTGGTACAATATTTTTGATTTTTTTATTGTTTACATCCTGTCCCCAGTACAGTACAGCGTCCTTATATAACTGGTGTGGAGGTGAGCAGGGACACCGACTGGTGACAATATGTAAAAAAAAAAAAAAAAAGCCAAAAAGTATATACTCGAGTATAAGTCAAGCTTTTCAGCACTTTTTTTGTGCTGAAAGTGCCCCCCTCGACTTGTACTCCAGTCAAGCACTTTTCTGCAGCAAAAAATTTCATTTTCCGAACCGACTTTGGGGCCCCGTATCTCAGGGCCACTTTGTGCTAGGAACCCCAAATTTGCAAACCCAGTGGATCTGGTACCATAAAATTTCCAAAGCTGGGGTTCCTAGAACCAAGTGGCCCCAAGATACGAGGCCCCAAACCCGGTTCATAAAATGTCATTCTCTGCTGCAGAAAAGTGCTTGACATTTTCTGAACCGATTTTTGGGGCCCTGTATCTCGGGGACACTTAGTGCTAGAAACCCCAGCTATTTTATGGTGCTCGTTCCACTGAGTTTGCACACCAAATTTGGGGTTCCTAGCACTAAGTGGCCCTGAGATACGGGGCCCCAAAGTTGGTCAACTGTGTCCATCTGCAGCAATGTCATTTCTGGACCATTTGGGTTCAGAGACCCCAAATTTTGGCTGCAGCTAGGGGGCATCCAGGAACCCTTAACTAATGAGTTTGAAGTTCGGGGGACCTGTGGCTGCAAATGGGCACAGTGAGGCATGCAAATGGGCACAGTGAGGCTGCAAATGGGCATTGTTGTTTTTCACTTACAGTAGCTGTGCATTTCTCACCCTCGTCTTATACTCGGGTCACTAAGTTTTTCCCATTTTTTGTGGTAAATTAGGGGCCTCGACTTATATTTGGAACGACTTATACTCGAGTATATACGGTAGATATTCTAAGGTATTTAGTAAGAGGCATGGTGGGTATTAAGTTGTAATTTTTTTGTTACAATATTTTGGATGTTTTTATTGTTTACATCCTGTCCCCAGTACAGTATAGCGTCCTCATATAACTGGTGTGGAGGTGAGCAGGGACACTGACTGTTGACAATATGTAAAAAAAAATGTAAAAAAAAAAAAAAGTATTTTTAATAATTTAATTTTTTAAACATTTTTTTTTACATATACTGTGACCAAAGCAATATAGTGTTACCACTACTGGTGTTATAGGTGGCACAGTGGTGTAGTGGGTATCACTCTCACAAGCAGTAAAAAAATGTCACTGGTTCGAATCCCAACCACAACACTACTTGCCTGGAGTTTGCATGTTCTCCCTGTGTCTGCGTGGGTTTCCTCCGGGTACTCCGGTTTCCTCCCACACTCCAAAGACATGCTGGTAGGTTAATAGGCTTCTGTCCAAAATTGGCCCTAGTATATGAATGTGAGTTGGCGACCTTGGATTGTGGCTCCTTGAGGGTAGGGACCGATGTGAGTGTGCGATGTGTGGAGCACTGTGTAAATTGACGGCGGTATATGGATACCTTAAATAATAATATAATAGATGAGCATCTTAATGAGACACAATGTACAGGGATAGGGACAATTGTAGACACGCACCCATACTTACTCAGGTTGAACTGGATGGACTGGTGTCTTTATTCAACCTACTAACTGTGTAACTGTGTACCATACTAACACTGTACTACTCTGGGGAGGTAATCATGATTTCTTTTTTTTTTACACACTATGATTGTTTATAGCAGTGAATTTCATTGCTATAAGCAAGCATTTTTACTGAATTAAATAGATTCATTCAGTGTATATTGTTGTGATTGGCCCTGTCTGTACCATGTGATCACTGTGACCAACCACACAATAACTGTCATGAATAAAAGCCAATCATTGTTCACAATTGTCATGTTATCTACTGTGATTGGTCACAGCGATCACATGGTACCGGCAGTGGGCCGCTACACTGATCAGTCATCCACTGGACATAGCGGGTGACAGACTGCTCCAGAGATTGGTCCTGCAGGGCCGCACAAGATCTGTTCTCCCAGAACAATATGGCTCCTTTCTGGCCGTCATATTACAATAGGCTGAGCGGGAAGCAGTTAATAATAAATGTTAAAAAATGAAGTAACTTTAATGAAACCTTTTTTAAAGAATTCTGACTTTTATTTTTTTCTGTACAGGTGGACTGAGGATCCAAGTTTTTGGTCATGCTGGTCTTCATCAATAAAACAAAGTCACATGGGAATCGATCCATGTGGGTGTTATAAGTGACTGAAAGTTTTTATTGCGGTTCACTGGAGGATTCACAAAGGACTCAAGACATATCCATGTTCTAAATATCATAAATGTATTGGATCCTCTTCAACATTGATCCAGCCTCAGAGGACAACAGGAGAAAAGTCATTTCAGTGTTCTGCAAGTGACAATGGCTTTATAGTAAAGTCCAACCCATGTATATATAAGAGGAGTCATTTCAGAAGATTTTTCTTGTTTGGAACACAACAAAGGTTTTACAATGGAGGCAAAACGTATCACACACCAGAAGGTTCACAATGATGAGAAACCATTTCAGTGTTCTGAATGTGACAAAACTTTTACAAAAAAGTCAAAACTTATCATACACCAGAGGGTTCACACTGGAGAGAAACCATATCAGTGTTCTGAATGTGGCAAAGCTTTTACACAGAAGTCAGATGTTATCAGACACCAGAGGGTTCACACTGGAGAGAAGTCATATCAGTGTTCTGAATGTGGCAAAGCTTTTACACAGAAATCAAATCTTATGGCACACCAGAGAGTTCACACTGGAGAGAAGTCATATCAGTGTTCTGAATGTGACAAAACTTTTACAAAAAAGTCAAAACTTATCATACACCAGAGGGTTCACACTGGAGAGAAACCATATCAGTGTTCTGAATGTGGCAAAGCTTTTACACAGAAGTCAGATGTTATCAGACACCAGTGGGTTCACACTGGAGAGAAGTCATATCAGTGTTCTGAATGTGGCAAAGCTTTTACAACCAAGGCAGAGCTTACCATACACCAGAGGGTTCACACTGGAGAGAAGTCATATCAGTGTTCTGAATGTGGCAAAGTGTTTACACATAAATCAAATCTTATCAAACACCAGAGAGTTCACACTGGAGAGAAGCCATATCAGTGTTCTGAATGTGGCAAAGCTTTTACACAGAATTCAAATCTTATCAGACACCAGAGGATTCACACTGGAGAGAAGCCATTTTAATGCTCTGAATGTGACAAAGATTTTACAGTTAATTCTGGGCTAATCTGTCACCAGAGGATTCACAAGCTTCAGCAGAGAAGCTTGTAGAGTGGAAACTCTGGAAGAAGGGGGATATTAAAAGAAGTTGCGGGTGTCCCTTTAGTTTCATAGCCCCAATGTTATCCCATAAGCTAGGGAAGAAGTGAAAAGATAAAATGCTACTTTAGAAAAACTAAATCTGGGAGCAAACTGGAATGTAATGATCGGATTCACTGACTTTTTTTCCTCATGATTTATATATTTTTCTTTTTTTATGGTGCTTTGACGGAACATGTAATGCATTTTCATCATTCACTAACTGGGCAGTGTTACCAAGTGTTTTATTCATTGCCAGATCCTGAGCTAATACATTATCAACACTGCCGCACTACCAGAGACTAGGATGGGGTCAAGTGGAATCTTGCAAAGCCTCTGAAGCCTCATTAAGAGAGTCCATTCCAGGTTCTTCTGACTGTTGATACACCATAAGCCAGGCGTCAGAGCTCCAGCTAAGCACACCTTCTCCAAACCTCCCCTCCCATGATAAATGCCTCCTTTCCATATTTTATCTCCTCTCACTGATGACATCTTTGCAGGCAGGTCTGTGACTGGGACACCAGCCAAGGAGAGGTCTCGGTTTGGTGAGAAAGTAATTTCCTAAGGTGCCGCAGGCCTTCCCACACTGGGTTGCTGCTGTTTATGGGATGCATTTAACAGTACCACTTAAGTTCAGCTGGCTACTTATATTCCATCTGGTTCTGATGAAAGTCTCAGGGATCTCATCAGGTGTAGAATGGATGTCCTTGTTATCTTCTTTCTCTGTTTAGCTATTACTTGTCTCCATAGACTATTTACACAGCACACCTACAAGAGATCGGGGCTGAGTGTGTGGTCATATTCCTACCACTTCTGGGGACTGAAATTCCTCCAGCTGGGGTTCACTTTAACGTTTTCGCTGCCAGAGACATTTTTACATTTTGTTGTGAATTCATGAAGAAATATATTTTATATTTCTGGCAGAAACATGAGAGATGCTTAGGCCTCACCAAGTAGATGAACTGTGATGTTAAATATTTGAACTGTTGCCCTTTTGGGGACTTTTAGGATAAAATGGACATTCTCATGTTTGACCAAGCCTTTCTCTACTTCTTTAAATATTGAAGACTTTTACAAGCATGTATTGTAAAGGAAGCTGTTGGAACAAAAACTGCTCTTGTCACAAAACAAGGAGATATTTACATGGTATTGTGAATAAACAAAAGCTGCCACAGGACACAAGGTTATATAGACTTTTCTCACATAGAGATGACCTAACTTATTGTATTCG
Source organism: Aquarana catesbeiana (assembly GCF_042186555.1). Lineage (NCBI taxonomy): Eukaryota > Metazoa > Chordata > Amphibia > Anura > Ranidae > Aquarana > Aquarana catesbeiana. The sequence goes on from NC_133325.1 coordinate 8,328,013, forward strand.
AGGGAAGAACTGTTTAAGTAGCTAACACCTTGGCTAACAGAACTCATTGTATGAACTTTTAGGATGGTTTAGACAAACAAGTCATTTCTGAACACCCAGTGAGAATGTTCAAGGTCCCTCTCAACACGTTAGAGAAAGTTGAATATTGTGTCAGTCAAAAATAATTTAAGGTATCAATAAGGTTATTATAAGTCATTTTAAACTATCTCTGACATTGTAGGTCACAGAGACATTATAATGTTGGCGTCTGCGGACCCAAAAACTTTGCTATGAAGAAAATGTATATGAAAGTGTGATTTTATAAGTAGAAGTGTTTTAAGTAACGAATTAGTATTAGGAAAAACATATAATCATGATTATAATCATATAAGATTGTAGCCTACACTTAAGATAAACAAATGTTCAGTGGAGATACCAGAAGTTATACAGGTATCCATATAGATAATCATTTTTATGTAGTATTGATGAAATATATAACAATGTGTGTATTCCCTAGATAGACCAGTTTTTACAGATATACATTTATAGAGATATAGGTATATAACCAAGTTATGTAATGGTGATTAATCAAACTTATACCGAGTGTATTTTACATTAGACCGAGTACTAGAATATTTAAAGGTATATACTTATCCTTACCATTAGACACCTTATGAAAATAGAACGTATTAATTTAAAAGGATGGACTCAAAACACGTGTGAGACACCTGGTGGTTGAAGGTGGTATTATTTGAACTCACTAAATTTCCAGAGGAAGTTAATCATTACGTCTCCTAACCCAATGGGAAGTGAGCCACCTCCTTTTGGGCGGAGCCATTATAATTTTTATGGTCTTATTATCTGAAATGGTATTTAGAGGGAAGGAAGATGAGAGAAAAGGGACAAGGGAAGGAGGAGAGAGCTCAGGGGGAGAGCTCAGGGATCCACCCTGAAGGGGGGACACTGGGAGACACACAGACTCCCAGACTGACACTCATGCACCATGCATGAATACATATCTTTACATTCATGAAGATTCCTCAACACCTAATACTTAGAACTCGGAGGTCACCAGAAGTAAATCCTCTTTAGGAGTATCCATTTTGAAACTACGGCAGCCATCTTAACTCTGGTAACCAGCCAATAGGAACTGTAGCCATCCTGGAATGGGTAATTATGTCATGTTGATTTTATCTTGTATGTTCTCTCAAATATTGATATGTTCTCTCAAATATTGATGTATTGAATATTATTCAACTGATAATCATTCTCCCGAATCAATAACCGCCTGGTAGATTTTTCTCTAAAGATTCAAATTTTTCATTATATTTATCTTTTTGCATAGTTGCCACATTTATTGACAAAACAAACGTCTAATTTATTTTCACAATTTTAACCACTTACTTACCTGCAGTATAGTAATGGTTGCTCGTGTGAAATACAGATGTTCTGTTTAAGTGTCAAGTTCACAAGGTTATTGATTCTACCGAGAAGTTATCATGGTGGTATTATGTCAAAGGGACGGTACGCCCATTTTTGCAAGTGTTTTTATTGATTTTCAAGACGTTCATGTAACGCAATCGGTATCTTAATTTCATGTGATTATTTGAGTTTGTTTACCAATAAAATTTCTATTTTGTGTGACCACACGTCTCCGTGAATAAGTTTCACAAGCATAGACTGTGTCATATTGATTGATTTTGTATCTTAAAAATATCTTATCGTATCGTTAAAAATTACTCAAGGATAATTATTGTGCGGGAAACCTGTCCTTAAAAAGGCACAACTTATTCTGACTGAATATTCACTACATAATGGAGGCACTGAGCTGAGATAACGTCGATGTTTTGTACAAGATCAATCATAGTTATGGTGGTGACATACATAATATTTTGCATGAAATTATTAATTATTAATTTTTAAAATTTTTTTTTTTTTTTTTTTTTTATGCCAAAATGTCTGGTCAAAGTGAATTTTATGTTGATGGGGACTATCAAGAGTCAGCCCTTAGTGGTAGTATGAGCACTGAGGAAGAATTGATACAGGTACAGGAAATGTTGGAAATAATTTATAAAATGGAAACGGCGGATCAAGCCGGAAAAAGTTTGTCTAATGAGTCTGATCTAAAAGTATTTGTTAAAGGCCTTAGAAACCACGCCAATAATTTAAAAAAGGGCTTGTGGTCTGTAGGATGGCAAATCTGTGGACTCACAGACAGATTCCCTGGGGTAAAGGGAATAAAAAGGCGTGATCGCCTTCTTGTGGGATTATGCCTTATCCTGATGTATCTTCATAATGAGTTCAAATATCAAAGTACCCAACAGAAAGATGATATCTTAGATTTTCTAGATAAATTTGAACAAGCAAAAAAGGACGCTAAAACAATTATGGACGGACTTCACCAAATAAGTAAAAAGTGGGAACAATTAATAGAGGAGAGGGAGAGTTTTCTGCAGGAAAACAAGTCTCCTGACGAAAATTGCTGAGTAATAGGCAGTGGAAATTTAGGAAGTTGCCGAGTAATAGACAGTGGAAATTCAGGAAGTTGGCAGGAATCCCTAATTAAGCAATTAGAAAAATTAATAGAACAAATGAAGTTTATGCCCCAGGGTAATACTCAGATACGCATCCCTGAAAGGGAGGAGTTTGACAGTACTTCAGAATCTGACTCTGAATCTGATTCTGACTCTGATTCTGAATATGAAGGTTGGGAGTCAGACGATGAGGAGGAATCAGAAAAAGAATCAATATCTTACCCCAAGCCATCTGTAGAGCAAAGGGGGGTAAAAAGTGAAGTACCACATGAAAGGGGATCTAACCAGTTTTCTTTGGGATCAGAGAAAAAGACAGACACCCCTAACCAAGACCCCGCAGAAATAATCAAATTTGTAAATGATGCTGTCCCAGTCTTTAGTGACGAGTCTGACAGTACTTCAGAATCTGACTCTGAATCTGATTCTGAATATGAAAGTTGGGAGTCAGACAATGAGGAGGAATCAGAAAAAGAACCAATATCCTACCCCAAGCCATCTGTAGAGCAAAGGGGGGTAAAAATTGAACCACCACATGAAAGGGGGTCTAATCAATTTTCTTTGGGATCAGAGAAAAAGCCAGGCACCCCTAAACAAGACACCTCAGAAATAATAAAATTTGTAAATTATGCTGTCCCAGTCTTTAAGGAAGAGGGATCAATGTGCGTTACTGACCACATCGAGACCTATGAAAATACCCTATCAGTTTTAGGCCTAGATGATGACCAGTCTAGGATTAATTTCTTGCCGTGGGTATTTGAAACCAAACACTGTAGATTCTGCAAATCTTTAAAAGGTCTGTATGGTGCTTCATGGCAAGAAATTAAACACCGCTGTCATCTAAAATTTGGCCCATACAAAAATGTTACCGCGGCTATACCCAACCTCAGATGTACCAGTAATCAAAGCCCCAACGAAAATCTGGCTGTGCTCAAAAGTGCTTCCCACGTAGCAGAAAAGGAGCCAGATCACAACCACCCTGAGTTTAAATCCACATTTTTCAAGGCCCTACCTAACTACATAAAAGTGAGTTTAGCAAAAGATTACAAAGGGGGGTGTTCACCGGAGTCGTTGGTAAAAGAGAGTAACAATTTGTATTCTTTCCAACAGACTGATGAAAACAAAGGGGGGCCTGAGCCCTCAAATAAATTTGTGAATGAAATTCATGTATCTCCTAAATCAGTACATGTTGAAACCCAGAAAAAGATATACGCTGACATAGTCAGAGGAGACGTGCCAAAGAGTTTCCCCAGCAGGAGACCAGATACCTCACCAAATAGAAGGGGGGAGCAAAGACCACCTCAGGAGTATCACCCATGGGATCCTGGCCCAAACTTTGAAAGAAACTATAGGGTGTATCTCCCACGGGTCAGATTTAAGCCTAAGGGTAGACACCCTCACAAGTGTGATTGGCCCCGGGGTCCTACACAGGTAAATAGGGAGCAATCACAGGGTAGAACACCCCAAAATCCCCGGAAAAATAGGGAGCAACTAAGGCCCAGACAACTATCCCAGAATGAAGACAGTGGTTCTGATGGGGATATGTCTGATCAAACTGAGCCAGTAGCCCCTGGAAAGTACAGAAACCAGGTCTCACGACCCAATCCTGATCAACCTGTAAGCAATGCAAAATCCAAAATCGTTCAAATTATGAATATGTTACACAGTTTTATTGCTGTACGGAACGTGAATAGCATTTCTTCAAGGGGCAAATCCTGTGGCCAACCAAGGGCCACAGAGCCTTTGAAGCGCCTATGTTAAAATAAATCAGAGGAATGCACTGAATAAAGGTATAGGAGACAGAAGTTCTAACACCATGTTTTTCCCCAGGTCACAGTAATGAGGATCCTGAAATCCCTACCGGGGGATGGTGGTTGTTAGATATTAATTATTCTCCTATTTTTCAGTGGTCACTTCATTCCTCTGACATACACAGGTCGCTCCAAACAGCCTAATTTCAAGAAGTCGCCTAAGACGGTAATTCCAGAGGAAGACCGAATCCTAAAGACATTAATATCAGGAGGCCTAAATGGTTTGATATTTTGGTAAAAGATGAGGAGTCACCCGCATAAGGTAGTTTGATCGCCTCAAAAGATTTGTATTGACACCCCAAAGGGGGGAGATTTTATTTGTTTTATTCCTCACAAGTAGAAAGTTGACTATAATGTCAAATATCTTAGTACTGACAATAAGTGTCACATGTCAAACTTAAATGTCTTAATTGTTATTATTCCAGAACCGCTACAAGTAAGCTAAAAAAAAAAAAAAAAAATGGTTCTGAAGAATGTCAATCAGTCATTCAGGTTTGGTATCCACAGCTCTAAAGAAATGTCCTCATGTTAATAAGCCCTGGAGCTTGGTCTCCCATAGCAAATGTTTCAAACATTGTCCTGCTATCCAGAGCGTTTAGTTAAAGGACTGATGACACAATGGAAAAAAAAAAAGGGGGCTCTGAGGAAGCCCAGGATACCAGCTTAACATTGAGATCTCAAACACAGATCATGTAAAAAAAAAAAAGGAGACTATGTATGTCTTTTCTAACGGAATCCATTTTCCCTTACAGGACTAAGATGTCCATGAGCCGGTCAACAGAACCGAGAGCCCAACGTGTGTGAAACATCCAGCGAAGGAACCGTATGGGGGATTCCGGAACACCACTGATGGCCAGTCTACACGGACAAACCTCCCAGGACGGCCAAGACCCAAAGGTGCCCGAAGTGATCCAATTCCCGCCAACCAACGGATGACGGCCCTGAGATGCACACATCAATCACCAACCCATTTTGTGTCTTCCCTTCAAAGAATTACACCCACATGAAGGTGTCTACACCCTTTAAACATAGATCCACAATACGGATCCATCTCCACAGCTAGATTTACAAGACCCGAATGAAGCCATATTTCTTCAACATTTTGCATTGGTGAAGTCTTTCAAACGACTCCCGGCATTTGAACACTTCACAAGTGAACTGTTGGAACAAAAAAACTGCTTTCGTCACAAAAACAAGGAGATATTTACATGGTATTGTGAATAAACAAAAGCTGCCACAGGACCCAAGGTTATGCAGATAATTATCGCCTAGAGATAGCCTCACTTGGCTAACCTATTGTGTGCAAGTAGTGGACTGTTTAAGTAGCTAACACCTTGGCTAACAAAACTCATTGTATGAACTTTTAGGATGGTTTAGACAAACAAGTCAGTTCTAAACACCCAGTGAGAATGTTCACGGTCCCTCTCAACACGTTAGAGAGAGTTGAATATTGTGCCAGTCAAAAATAATTTAAGGTATCAATAAGGTTATTATAAGTCATTTTAAACTATCTCTGACATTGTAGGTCACAGAGACATTATAATGTTGGCGTCTGCGGACCCAAAAACTTTGCTATGAAGAAAATGTATATGAAAGTGTGATTTTATAAGTAGAAGTGTTTTAAGAAACTAATTAGTATTAGGAAAAACATATAATCATGATTATAATCATATAAGATTGTAGCCTACACTTAAGATAAACAAATGTTCAGTGGAGATACCAGAAGTTATACAGGTATCCATATAGATAATCATTTTATGTGGTATTGATGAAATATATAACAATGTGTGTATTCCCTAGATAGACCAGTTTTTACAGATATACATTTATAGAGATATAGGTATATAACCAAGTTATGTAAGGATGATTAATCAAACTTATACTGAGTGTATTTTTCATTAGACCGAGTACCAGAATATTTAAAGGTATATACTTATCCTTACCATTATACACCTTATGAAAATAGAACGCATTAATTTAAAAGGATGGAGTCAAAACACATGTGAGACACCTGGTGGTTGAAGGTGGTATTATTTGAACTCACTAAATTTCCAGAGGAAGTTAATCATTACGTCTCCTAACCCAATGGGAAGTGAGCCACCTCCTTTTGGGCAGAGCCAAATTTTTATGGTCTTATTATCTGAAATGGTATTTAGAGGGAAGGAAGATGAGGGAAAAGGGACAAGGGAAGGAGGAGAGAGCTCAGGGGGAGAGCTCAGGGATCCACCCTGAGGGGGGACACTGGGAGACACACAGACTCCCAGACTGACACTCATGCACCATGCATGAATACATATCTTTACATTCATGAAGATTCCTCAACACCTAATACTTAGAACTCGGAGGTCACCAGAAGTAAATCCTCTTTAGGAGTATTAATTTTGAAACTACGGCAGCCATTTTAACTCTGGTAATCAGCCCTTAGGAACTGCAGCCATCCTGGAATGGGTAATTATATCATGTTGATTTTATCTTTCATGTTCTCTCAAATATTGATATGTTCTCACAAATATTGATGAATTGAATATTATACAGTTGATAATCATTCTCCTGAATCAATAACCGCCTTGTAGATTTTTCTTTAAAGATTCAAATTTTTCATTATATTTTTCTTTTTGCATAGTTGCCACATTTATTGACAAAACAAATGTCTAATTTATTTTCACAATTTTAACCACTTACTTACCTGCAGTATAGTAACGGTTGCACGTGTGAAATACAGATGTTCTGTTTAAGTGTCAAGTTCACAAGGTTATTGATTCTACCGAGAAGTTATCATGGTGGTATTAGGTCAAAGGGACGGTACGCCCATTTTTGCAAGTGTTTTTATTGATTTTCAAGACGTTCATGTAACGCAATCGGTATCTTAATTTCATGTGATTATTTGTGTTTGTTTACCAATAAAATTTCTATTTCGTATGACCACACGTCTCCGTGAATAAGTTTCACAAGCATAGACTGTGTCATATTGATTGATTTTGTATCTTAAAAATATCTTCGTTAAAAATTACTCAAGGATAATTATTGTGCGGGAAACCTGTCCATAAAAAGGCACAACTTATTCTGACTGAATATTCACGACAAAAGTGTTTGGGGACCCGGGTCCTGCCCCAGGGGACATGGATCAATGCAAAAAAAAGTTTTAAAAAGGGCCGTTTTTTCAGGAGCAGTGATTTTAATAATGCTTTAATGGTTGCGTGCTCGGATAAGGGTCTGGTATGGATTTTTGGGGGGACCCCACGCCGTTTTTTTTTTTTTTTTTGGCGCGGGGTTCCTGAAGGGTCTGGTATGGAATTTAGGGGGAACCCCAAGTCATTTTTTTTTTTTAATTTTAGCCGGGGTTCTCCTTAATATCCATACCAGACCTGAAGGGCCTGGTATGGAATTTAGGGGGACTCCCATGTCATTTTTTTTTTTTAATTTTGGTTCGGGGTTTCCCTGTGTAGAATTCCCATGCCATTTTTATCAATGAACTTCTATGTGTACTGTCGGCAATACAATAGCCGCGGGTAGTTTTAAATGTAATTTTTCCTTCGAAATGTCAGACTGTTCAAAACTCGGGAAAAATGCGCCCCTTTACAGGCATACTATAGACACCCCCCAGGTACGAAATTTAAAGGGATATTACACTTTTATTGTTTGACTTTAAGCATTATTAAAATCACTGTTCCTGAAAAACCGTCCGTTTTTAAAACTTTTTTTTGCATTGATCCATGTCCCCTGGGGCAGGACCCGGGTCCCCAAACACTTTTTATGACAATAACTTGCATATAAGCCTTTAGAATTAGCAATTTTAATTTCTCCCATAGACTTTTAAAGGGTGTTCTGCGGCATTCGAATTTGCCGCGAACACCCCAAATTGTTCGCTGTTCGGCGAACTTGCGAACAGCCAATGTTCGAGTCGATCATGAGTTCAACTCGAACTCGAAGCTCAACCCTGTACAGTCTCACCTACAGTATAGCTACCTGAAGACAAGTGCAGGTGTTATCATACTAATAATACTACAGGCAGGCAGTTGATTTTGCTAGCCGCAGTATCAGTATATATATATATATATATATATATATATATATATATATATATATATATATGTATATATATATGCCAGCTTAGTGCAGCTACATCTCACTGCAGGCCAAAAGTATGTCTGGAAGGCCAACAAGGAGAGGAAGAAAGTCACAAGCCATTAAAAGAGGGCAAGCAGGCTCTGTGTCTAGAGGCATCAGTGCATCCTCATCAGCACGTGGCCGTGGGACACGCTTGGCCTTTTATTCTGCAGCTGGCCGTGTTGAGCCGCAACATGCGGAAGACTTGGTAGAGTGGATGACCAAGTCGTCCTCATCCTCCTCATCCTCTCTCACCCATGCTCAGGGTACTTTGTCTGGCAAAGCAGCTGCCAACACGGCATCTTCCCTCGGCTCAATGGCATCAGTGACTCCTTCCCTAGCCCCACCATGTCCTCCTGAGGAGTCCCTCGAACTGTTTGACCACAGTGTTGGGTACATGCTCCAGGAGGATGCCCAGCGTTTGGAAGGCTCTGATGATGATACTGAGCTAGATGAAAGCAGTAACATGAGCACGGACAGAGGGGGTGCCAAAGAAGGACAGCAATCTGGCAGTCATGCTCCCCCTGCTGCAGCATACTGCCCGGTTTGCTCCAGTGATGAGGAGGGAGGGGATGATGAGGTCACTGACTCAACGTGGGTGCCTGATAGGGGAGAGGAGGAGGAGGCACATCACCAATGAGGCAGGATGCCCTCCAGGGGCCAGCCTAAGCACACTGACTGCATCACACCGCAAAGCTCCGCATGTTCAGGGCGCTGCTGTCTCTACACGTTATTCCAAAAGTTCTTTGGTATGGGCCTTTTTTGAGACGAGTGCATCAGATCGCACCGCTACTATTTGCCACATATGTCTCAAGCGTATCTCGCGTAGCCAAAACATCTCCCGCTTGGGCACCACATTTTTGACCAGACATATGTTGACCTGCTATGCAGTTTTTTGGCAAGCGTACCTAAAAGACCCACACCAAAGAACTAAGAGGAACTCTCCTTACTCCTCATCAGCTGGGATCTCCAACCCCACTATACCTTCAGTCCTCTCTGAGACCTGCACTGAGAGGAATGAAGGTATAGAATTAGGTGTGTCACAGCCAAGCACTTTAGGGCAACCTGCTATCGGTACACCAATGTCAGATTGTACCAGGCAAATTTCCCTGCCTCAGCTGCTGCACCGCAGAAAGAAGTTCGCTCCCAGACATCCACATGCCCAGCGATTGAATGCTAGCTTGGCAAAATTGCTAGCACTTCTGCTACCTTTTCAGTTGGTAGACTCTGCCCCCTTCCGTGAATTTGTGGAATGTTCGTTTTCTCAGTGGCAGGTTCCCAAACGCCACTTTTTCTCATGGAAGGCGATTCTGGCTCTCTACCGGCATGTGGAAGGCAATGTCCATGCCTCGCTGGACAGGGCGGTCAGCGGTAAGGTGCATTTTACTGCTGACTCATGGTCCAGTAGGCATGGACAGGGACGTTACCTAAGTTTCACCGCGCATTGGGTGACTCTGCTGGCAGCTGGGAAGGATGCAGGACAAGGTGCAGTAGTGTTAGAGATTGTTCCACCACCACGCCTATAAAAATGCCACTACTAATTATTGTGACACACCTCTGTACTCCACCCCCTCCTCTTCTTCTTCCTCCATGGCCTCTTCCTGTGCTTTGTCCTCGGAACCAGCGGTGCTCCGTAGTCATTCAAGGGGCTACGCAAGTACGCAGGCCAAAAGATGCCATGCGGTGCTTGAGCTGATGTGCTTTGGGGGACAGGAGCCACACTGGGGCAGAGATTATGTCAGCTCTGCAGGGGCAGGTTCAGAGGTGGTTGACGCCATGCCAACTTAAGGCAGGAATGGTGGTTTGTGACAATGGCACCAATCCCCCCTCTGCCCTCCGACAGGGACAACTGACCCATGTGCCCTGTTTGGCTCACGTCCTTAAATTGGTGGTGCAGCGGTTCTTGGGCAGGTACCCGGGCTTACAGGATGTCCTGAGGCAGGCCAGGAAAGTCTGTGTGCATTTCCGCCGGTCATATAATGCCAGTGCTCGGCTGGCGGACCTCCAAAAGAAATGTAACCTGCCCAAGAACTGTCTAATCTGTGACATGCCCACCAGGTGGAACTCAACGTTGGCCATGCTGCAGTGGCTACACACGCAGCAGAGGGCCATCAATGAGTACCTGTGCGACTATGGCACCAGGAAAGGGTCAGGGGAGCTTGGTATTTTTTCCCCACGCCAGTGGGCCATGATCAGGGATGCATGCACTGTCCTGTCACCATTTGAGGAGGCCACGAGGATGGTAAGCAGTGACAGTGCATGCATCAGTGACACTGTCCCCCTTGTCCACCTGTTGGATCACACGCAGTTGGAGCACATGAAAATGGAGGACACCCCCTCCCCCTCTCTGAGCTACAAGAAAATGGAAGACACCCCCTCCTGTCTGTGATCTACAAGAAAATTGAGGACACCCCCTCCCGTCTGTGATCTACAAGAAAAGGGAGGACACTCCTCCCCCTCTCTGATCTACAAGAAAATGGAGGACACCCCCTCCCCCTCCTCTATGGTGATGCAGTCAGAAACAGACAAGAAGTTGAAGGAGAAACTTTCTGGAGAGATTGGGTAATATGGGGGGCCATGGAGCGGAGTACAGGGGGGACACTGGGATGGGGAGGGGAGAATGGAACCATGGGGGGAGGGGAGTACAGGAAATACGTAAAACACATTCAGATGATGGAGAACTTTTCATACAGAACATCTCGAGAGAGAAACATTACACTCCATCCTATCATATCACCCCTCCCCCATCCTATCATATCATCCCTCCTTCATCCTATCATATCACCCCTCCCCCATCCTATCACATCACCCCTCCCCCCATCCTATCACATCACCCCCCCATCCCCTCCCCCTGGTACTGCAATTCTTCTATCCTATATTATTAGAAAAGATAGAGTGGCTGCACTCTGTTAGATCACCTACCTCTCCCCTCCCCCCCCACACACGGATCATTATAATGACCTTCATTTTCTCCTATGAGGGGTCGGGGAGACATAAAGATACCCAAAGCTTTCATGAGAAGTATTGTTCTCCCCTTGTGAGAGCAATAAATTGAAACAAAAAATAAATAAAGTGTAAAAAAAGAAAAGAAATCTAAAAGTAAAGGGGCACACACGGGTCGGGCACACGTATGTAGATGGAGATCGCACCGCACATGTGAGATATTACTGCAATCATCAGACTGATAATAATTCCCGGCCCGTCATTCATCATTATCTCTAATCTCATATCCTGGGAAGGATTATAAAGCTTCAAAATACAACAAAACTTCCCAGATCACTTCCCAGCCAGCCTGCAATACAATGAGAGAGTTAGGGGTGCAGATAATAGTGGGGGGAGGGGCGACGTGTCCACTGCAACTTACACATATATTAGTAAATGTGTACAATGTATAACCCTCTCCCCTCCCCCCCGGCCTCAATGTGATCTGTTAGACAACCCGATCACTGATCAGTGTGTGGGGGCAAATCATCCAATCCACAAACTCGGTGACATGATCATTGATGACATTCCTGATCCCCATAGAGGAGGAGACAGAGAGAGATTTCTACTTCATCATCACTCCTTCTGGATCCACACCTTCCATAAACACATACATGCATACATACATACACACATACATACATACACATACAGAAAGCCTTTTCAAAAACGGCAGTGCTTTACCTTCCCTCTTCCTGCCAGGTACTGCACTGTAGGGGGAGACAACGAGCACAGCACACACTGCTTTCACTTTAGATCAGTGTGATGAGCTCCCCGCACAGTGCCGATTACAGTTCGGCCGACAATCTGGGAGCTCAGTCTCAGCCGCCCTGCTCCTATCGAGATATACAGGGGACCCTCAAGGGCTCCCTGCAGGATGGGGCCCGGGCACCATGGCGACCTCAGCGACCCCTATAATTCCACCACTGCAGCAATAATGATCACCACTGTAAATTCTCTGGGTAAATAAAAAGGTCTACACTTCACCAGCAGAAATTCCAAATCTGGGCAACAATAAGTGTCCTCAAGTTTACTATCAGAGCACCACTCATTTAAAACATAAATACAAAGGCCGCCTCCTTTGCTCTTCCCTGAATTGCTGTTTCTAACCTGGCGATAGAAAATGCGGCCAGATATGTGCGTAATAGTGTCCTCTACAAGAGGATGAAGCCACCTTTCAGTTATTATTAACAGACGGCACTCTTTAACCAAACTGCATGTAGCGATCTGCAACTCATCCATTTTAGGCCCCATTCACACCTGAGCGTAGTGTTTTCAGGCAGAAAGTCGCGTGAGTTTGCCGCAATTTTGTACAGGTCAAAAGGTCACCAATGTAAAAAAAAAGTAGAAAAAAGCCTGTAATTTGACTAAAAAAAAAAGTTCCAGAGCTTGTTTGAGCTTCAGGCGTATTGAAGCTTTTAGCTTCAGATTCTATTGTGTCATCCCAGAGAATGGAGGGAGGGGTCCTCTTTTGTGAACCCCCTCCCCCACACTGTGTTTGTAGTCAGTGTGGCCCCGGGGGATCTGTGAGGGAGGGGCCCCCTGTGAGGAAGCTGGCTCACAATGTGATTGGAGTCTTCCCAGATCAGTAGTGCAGACAAAGAACATCCCTCACACCTTTCAGCCAGGACAAGAAGCCTCCATCTTCTATCAGGGACACGGAGGAGAACTTTATCCTGATTGTGGACACTTGTAAGCAGGAGGCAGAGAAGCCGAGATTAGGGAGAGATTTCCCCCTTCATGTCCAGTCACCCGACCATAGTAGACTCATCAGTGTGACCATCCGAGAGGACCCCAACCATAGAAGACTCATCAGAGGAGCCAAGAGGGACCATCTGAGAGGACCTCAACCATAGAAGACTCATCAGAGGAGCCAAGAGGGACCGTCCGAGAAGACCCCAACCATAGAAGACTCATCAGAGGAGCCAAGAGGGACCATCTGAGAGGACCTCAACCATAGAAGACTCATCAGAGGAGCCAAGAGGGACCGTCCGAGAAGACCCCAACCATAGAAGACTCATCAGAGGAACTCTACATCAACCTCCAGACCAGGACAACATCAGCAAGGTATTTATCTCCCACTGACCACCACTCCCATCCCCCTACTGCCTTCCTTTCCAGCTCCTTGTTTCCTCAGTGCCTCCCAGTTCACTCCGCATCTTCCCCATCCTTCCCCTGTCCCTCACATCCTGTGCCCCGTATTGACCCCCCCACCTCACTGTCCCCTTTTTACACTTCTGGTCCCCCACTGTTGCCAAAAAACTACTTAGCACCAGAGCCTCCTGTATCTCTATTTAGAACTTTAGACTCCCCCTTGTTCCTGCCCCATTTTTTCTACTAATCACTAATGCCCAACATCCCCCCCCAATTTAATCAACTGGTAACAGTAGGCATCCCCCTTCCCCCACAGTGACCAAAGATAATGGGCACTTTTCCCTCAACATCCCCATCTACCTCCCTCCCCCCACAACTGCCCCCATGTTGTGTGTCTGGTGTGGGGTGTACATGGATAGTGGGAAGAGGGAGTAACACAAGATTTCTAGCTTGTAGGGGAGCCTGAGGAACCCCAGAAGTGTGTGCTGATTACTAGACTGATCCCCAACCCTCATAGTGCACCAGATTGTATGTAAGATTTCTATCTGCCTGTGTGTGGTCAGCCAGCTAGATATGGGTGGAGTCTCCCTCTAGTGGTGGTCAGAGGTATTGCAGGCTGTGCCAAGTCTATCACAATAATCTCCCTCTCCTTCCCTCCTCCACCATACAAGGTCCTCTCCTGGTTTTCTAGTTCCCGTGGTCTTCCATCCTTGTCATGTGTGTGGCAGTGGTGGGATAATAGAGTGTGTGTGCTGTTATACAGCTGTTACCCCTGTCTGGGCTGGGAACTTGGGGTTCTCCTGACAGTCTGCCAGCGTGCTGTGTGATTTCTGTGGATATACAACAGAAGGTGACACCCCGTGTGTTGTATGATCCCCCCACATCCCTGTACCCCGATATCATAGTCTGTAACAACACATAGAGGACGTTTCTCCTCCCACTGACCACTATGGCTGAACATTGTTTTCATCCTGCTGACCACAGACCCAAATCATTTGTCCCCCCTGACCAGCAGTATAAGGGGCACTATGACTATAATATTGTGCTGACCTCTCTACTCTATATATTGTGTTGTACATTACAATAGTGCTGACCCCTCTACTCTATATATTGTGTTGTACATTACAATAGTGCTGACCTCTCTACTCTATATATTGTGTTGTACATTACAATAGTGCTGACCTCTCTACTCTATATATTGTGTTGTACATTACAATAGTGCTGACCTCTCTACTCTATATATTGTGTTGTAAATTACAATAGTGCTGACCCCTCTACTCTATATATTGTGTTGTACATGACATAGACCAGCTACAGTAGTCGGGAATGACAGCGGTGACCCGGAGGTGACATAATTCTTGTCATTTCTGGGGTCATTCATGGCAGAGCATATCAGGGGATGGGATGTTCTCCAAGCTCCTCCTACATAACAATCTATAGTGGTTTATCGATGTTCCGTCATCTTGGACCTCCCAGAGGAAACACGGCAGGGAACATCAGGGGGCACCAGCAGGGGGGAGGGGCGGCACATTCTCTGTATTGTGATTGGCCGGTTCTCCAGCTGCCCCGATCACTTCTACATGACGGCCAATCACTGGCTGAGAATAATACAAAGCTCATTTCTCTATTAACCTCTTGAATACCAGAAGGATAAAGAATGTACATTGGTAGACAAGGGGTCAGTGAAGGAGGCGGAGCTCTGCTGACTTCCATCATCCAATCACATGTGAGTAACATTCCATGATTTTATTTCTGTGCACGTGATTGGATAATCATTACAAAGTGACATTTTACCACATTCACTAATCTCTGGGGGGGAAATTTCTTTGAACAGCCTATTTCCACTTAGTAAATCCCCCTTCTGCACCCTGACACAGCATGGGGGATGGGGGGACATGTTCTCATGTAAGGTGACTGGATGAGATTTGGGGGTCACACTTGTCTTTGCTGGTATATGGAAGATCACTTGTTGGTGGTAATGGAGGTGAACCCGGCAATGAAGCAGATCTACAGTACACCTCCCATTACTGTTCCCTCCATGGTCCCGAGGTCAGATCTCCAGATCGATATTCTCTGTCCCCCCCCCGACAGAGCGCCCCCTTCTGGGACACTTTACATTTTATCTTGTAGCTTTGTGGTCATTAGACCTCACCAGGCAGTTGTTGGTGACAATCTGTCCAAGAGTGGTCTTTATTTTCCCAGCACCTCACTGCGTCCTTTCACCCCTCCCTTCTCACAAATCTTTAAACACTGTGCACCCCAAATACTGCACCCCCTCACATTGCTGACTTAAAGGATAAGTCCCCCCTGAATCACAGCCCCCCATGTACCAATATACAATCAATGTACTTCTTTCTATTTATCTTACACCCCCCTTACCTCAGTGTCCAGCTGGCTGTATAATCACTTCTCCATTACTTCCTGGACACACCTTGGGATGTGGCACACCCTGCATCATCTACCCTCCCCCCTTCCACCCACCTCATCGGGTGCACATTTTTCCATTGCAATCACTGATCACAGTTCTCACTAAATAAACAGCTATAGATCATTCATTTGGCAGAGTGTGCAGGAGCTGAGCGATCAGATAACAGCCGATGTGGATAGAGCTGTAATATTGAAATCAGGAGAAGTGTGTCCTGGGTTCTGTAATGATCACCATACACTATACAATCTGATGGTACATCTAAAGCACATTGTACAATCAGATTGCATAGTGTATGGCCAGCTTTATATAAGTACATAGGAGGGAGTGGATGGAGTCACTCAGCTGTCAAGTCGCATTCACATCTCTGCGTATCGGGAACTCATATTATCACATGTGGGGTTTTTGGGGCGTTTTGGAGCATTTTTGCTAATCATACATAGAGCAGCCAGTTTGAAAAAGTGCAACAATTGCCCCGAAAAAGCTCCAGAAATGCAGAGTGTGGTGAGTTTTTACATCACTATCTCTGAATGGCTGAGCACCAATCAGACTCTACTGTGTTCCAGGTATGAGACAGGAAGTCTCGGCTTGAACCCGGAACACAGTGCTGTATACTGTATGTAGACTCAGCCATATACAGCTTATACCGCACATCCAGCGGCCTCACATGTTGGTGAGGGACATAGTGTGATTGGACCAGCTTGGCCCAAACTATGTAAAGTGTATGAAAAGCTGGAGCTCGGCTTTAATGTATAGAAAGCATTCAAGTCATTGTTATAGATTAGGACTGACCTTGTAGAGTGGGGTACACTGACCTCATTTATCTATCAGCCGGTGCTCTGTGACCTCCACCGGACGGCCCAGATCTGTTATCTAAAGTTCTGATTTTTTCACCCAACTTCTCTGTCACTGGCTTTGATGGATTGGCTGCCCAATTTCTGAGAGACAGAGGCATTGAAAATTTGGTTATCACAACCATGCTTAAAGCGGACCTCCAACCAAAAGGGGAAATTACACTTGTATTCATCCTCCCCCCTCCACTGACACATTTGGCACTTTTTTTGAGAGAGGGGGGAGCTGGTACCTGGTTTTGACAGGTACCCACTCACTTTCGGCTCAGATCACCGCAGTCTGAGCTGGAAGTTCATCCCCCTCTCTCTTCCCCCGCAGTCTTCTGGGACACATCACAGGTCCCAGAAGACTACAGGACCATTCACAAGGTGCAGAGCGGCTCCCGCATGCTCAGTAGAAAACTCACTGTGAAGGCCGAAAGGCATCACTTCCTGTTACCTAGCTACTAATTCACTCATTTGTACTTTCATTCAATGTACCTCACATGTTCCTCAGATATTCACTGATTCAGATCGATCCAAAACATTTAAAATGAAAAGATTTATGAATTGCTCTACAAGCAAAGTGATCTACATGTTGGAATGTCCATGTAAAAAAGTCTATATAGGGAAAACAAAGCGACAATTAAAAATTCGTATCTGTGAACATCTGAGGGACATCAATGGACCTCCTAGAAAAGATGAGAAAGAAAAAGAGAATCTCTTAGCACAACATATTAGGAAAATTCATGTGGGGAAAAAAAACAGATGGCCTGAAAGTGAAGGGGATCTTTTCCCTAAATGTATCCCTTAGGAGAGGAGACTTCAATAAGGTTTTACTATGTAAAGAGAAATACTGGATCTATAATCTCACTACTTTAATACCAAAAAGTCTGAAAACCAGTAAGTACAGTAAGCCCGTGAAACCCTAGCGAGCAGTGGGAGGAGCGACCTCTTTGGCTGCTTCTAAAGGCGATCCAGTGGCTAATTAGCTGCTCGGATCACTTTTTGTGAGAAACAGAATTGCTGGCTTCATCCACAACCCCTGCAAACCACTTCAAAAGTGCATTGTGTATATATACATATTGTGTTTGGCAAGTGGAGATGATTATTAATGAGCGTTACAGCCAGGTCAGGTGACAATGCATTCTTGCATGATGTCTGAATAAAGATGAAATCAGCTGACAGGTCACACAATTTCCATATCATCACTTCCTTACCAATCAAAATGAAGATTTCATAACTCCAATCCATCTGACATGGGAAGAGATTTGGGTCACACGTTCACCCAGACAGAAAGAGATCATATCCTATTCTTTGCTCACAAATCCCCCTTTACCAGGACTGTCCAGGAGTCCGGATATAAATGTTTGACCAGATGGTATACAGTCCTCACTTTCACACAAAATTTTCCCCAGTTAAATTTTTACCTGTTAGAGGTGCAATCATGCCAGGGGAACTCTTTTGTTTGACAATCCCTTACCTATTACAAATTCAAAATACTAACAACATCTTACAAAGCCCTCCACAACTCTTCCCCCAGCTACATCACCAACCTTGTCCCAAAATACCCACCAAACCGTTCTCTTCATTCCTCACATGACCTCCTACTTTCTAGCTCCCACATCACCTCCAGGACTTCTTCAGGGCCTCTCCCATCCTTTGGGACTCTCTACCTCAATCTGTCTGACTATCTTCTAATCTGTCTTTAGGTAATCCCTGAAAACCCTTATCTTTAATGCCTACACCTTCTTCACCTCCCATAAACTATGGAATAAATATCTGAAGATCGATCAATCCTGATGTACTGATGGTCAATCTCAATTCTTGAGGCCCGACAATACCAGGACAGTAAAAATATCCCCCAAATGACCCCTTTTTGGAAAGTAGACATTCCAAGGTATTTAGTAAGAGGCATGGTGGGTATTATGAAGTTATAATTTTTTTGTTACAATATTTTGGATTTTTTTATTGTTTACATCCTGTCCCCAGTACAGTACAGCGTCCTCATATAACTGGTGTGGAGGTGAGCAGGGACACCGACTGGTGACAATATGTAAAAAAAAAAAAAAAAAAGCCAAAAAGTATTTTTAATAATTTTTTTAAACATTTTTCTTTACATACATACTGTGACCAAAGCAATATAGTGTTACCACTACTAGTGTTATAGGTGGCACAGTGGTGTAGTGGGTAGCATTCTCGCCGAGCAGTAAAAAAGGGTCACTGGTCTAAATCCCAATCACGACACTACCTGCCTGGAGTTTGAATGTTCTCCCTGTGTCTGCGTGGGTTTCCTCCGGGTACTCCGGTTTCCTCCCACACTCCAAAGACATGCTGGTAGGTTAATTGGCTTCTGTCCAAAATTGGCCCTAGTATATGAATGTGAGTTTGGGACCTTGGATTGTGGGCTCCTTGAGGGTAGGGACCGATGTGAGTGTGCGATGTGTGGAGCACTGTGTAAATTGATGGCGGTATATGGGTACCTTAAATAATAATATAATAGATGAGCATCTTAATGAGACACAATGTACAGGGATAGGGACAATTGTAGACACGCACCCATACTTACTCAGGTTAAACTGGATGGACTGGTGTCTTTATTCAACCTACTAACTGTGTAACTGTGTACCATACTAACACTGTACTACTCTGGGGAGGTAATCATGATTTCTTTTTTTTTTACACACTATGATTGTTTATAGCAGTGAATTTCATTGCTATAAGCAAGCCTTTTACTGAATTAAATAGATTCATTCAGTGTATATTGTTGTGATTGGCCCTGTCTGTACCATGTGATCACTGTGACCAACCACACAATAACTGTCATGAATAAAAGCCAATCATTGTTCACAATTGTCATGTTATCTACTGTGATTGGTCACAGCGATCACATGGTACCGGTAGTGGGCCGCTACACTGATCAGTCATCCACTGGACATAGCGGGTGACAAACTGCGCCAGAGATTGGTCCTGCAGAACCGCACAAGATCTGTTCTCCCAGAACAATATGGCTCCTTTCTGGCCGTCATATTACAATAGGCTGAGCGGGAAGCAGTTAATAATAAATGTTAAAAAATGAAGTAACTTTAATGAAACCTTTTTTAAAGAATTCTGACTTTTATTTTTTTCTGTACAGGTGGACTGAGGAACCAAGTTTTTGGTCATGCTGGTCTTTATCAATAAAACAAAGTCACATGGGAATCGATCCATATGGGTGTTATAAGTGATTGAAACTTTTTATTGCAGATCACTGGAGGATTCACAAAGGACTCAAGACATATCCATGTTCTAAATATCATAAATGTATTGGATCCTATTCAACATTGATCCAGCCTCAGAGGACAACAGGAGAGAAGTCATTTCAGTGTTCTGGAAGTGACAATGGCTTTATAGTAAAGTCCAACCCATGTATACATAAGAGGAGCCATTTCAGAAGATTTTTCTTGTTTGGAACGCGACCAAAGTTTTACAATGGAGGCAAAACGTATCACACACCAGAAGGTTCACAATGATGAGAAACCATTTCAGTGTTCTGAATGTGACAAAACTTTTACAAAAAAGTCAAAACTTATCAGACACCAGAGGGTTCACACTGGAGAGAAACCATATCAGTGTTCTGAATGTGACAAAGCTTTTACAACCAAGGCAGAGCTTACCATACACCATAGAGTTCACACTGGAGAAAAGCCGTATCAGTGTTCTGAATGTGGCAAAGCTTTTACACAGAAGTCACATGTTATCAGACACCAGAGAGTTCACACTGGAGAGAAACCATATCAGTGTTCTGAATGTGGCAAAGCTTTTACACAGAAGACAGAGGTTATCAAACACCGGAGGGTTCACACTGGAGAGAAACCGTATCAGTGTTCTGAATGTGGCAAAGCTTTTACACAGAATTCAAATCTTATCAGACACCAGAGGATTCACACTGGAAAGAAGCCATTTTAATGATCTGAATGTGACAAAGATTTTAGAGTTAATTCTGGGCTAATTTGTCACCAGAGGATTCACAAGCGTCAGCAGTGAAGCTTGTAGAGAGGAAACTCTGGAAGAAGGGGGATATTAAAAGAAGTTGCGGGTGTCCCATTAGTTTCATAGCCCCAATGTTATCCCATAAGCAAGGGAAGAAGTGAAAAGATAAAATGCTACTTTAGAAAAACAAAATCTGGGAGCAAACTGGAATGTAATGATCGGATGCACTGACTTTTTCTCCTCATGATTCATATATTTTTCTTTTTTTATGGAGCTTTGATGGAACATGTAATGTATTTTCATCATTCACTAACTGGGCAGTGTTACCAAGTGTTTTCTTCATTGCCAGATCCTGAGCTAATACATGCAGTACCAGAGACTAGGATGGGGTCAAGTGGCATCTTGCAAAGTCTCTGAAGCCTCATTAAGAGAGTCCATTCCAGGTTCTTCTGACTGTTGATACACCATAAGCCAGGTGTCAGGGCTCCAGCTAAGCACACCTTCTCCAAACCTCCCCTCCCATGATAAATGCCTCCTTTCCATATATTATCTCCTCTCACGGATGAAATCTTTGCTGGCAGGTCTGTGACTGGGACACCAGCCAGGGAGCCGTCTCTGTTTGGTGAGAAAGCAATCTCCTAAGCTGCCGCAGGCCTTCCCACACTGGGTTGCTGCTGTTTATGGGATGCATTTAACAGTTCCACTTAAGTTCAGCTGGCTACTTATATTCCATCTGGTTCTGATGAAAGTCTCAGGGATCTCATCAGGTGTAGAATGGATGTTCTTGTTATCTTCTTTCTCTGTTTAGCTATTTCTCCTCTCCATAGACTATTCACACAGCACATCTACAAGAGATCGGGGCTGAGTGTGTGGTCATATTCCTACCACTTCTGGGGACTGAAATTCCTCCAGCTGGGGTTCACTTTAACCTTTTCACTAAAGAGCCCTTTTTGCGTTTTTTGCACATGTTTAAAAAATAATTTTAGCCTTGAAGAAGATGTAAATACCCCAAATATTATATATTTTCTGAAAGTAGATACCCTAAAGAATACAATAGTGGTAGTTTCAATTTTTTATGTCACACAATATTACCTCAATGGTCTAGGAAACACAAAATTTCAGTAGAAAAAACACTAAAGTGAATTTTAGGGCAACAAAACGTAATAAATTACCCACATTTTTAGTAAAATATAAAAGATGAGGTTACGCCGAGTAAATAGATGCACAACTTGCCAAACCTTAAATTATGTGCGCCGTGAAATGGCGACAAACTTTAGTAATCTATATTTTCTATAGGCAACACTTAAAAAAAAAAACCCTATAGGTATTAGTTTAGTGTTACAGAGGAGGTCTGGTTCTAGAATTATTGCTCTCACTCCGGCGTGCGCGGTTATATGTAACGTGTATCGCAATCAACGTTTTCACTCGTAGGCACCCCCGAGGCATTTGTTTACATTTGTATGTGCATATATGTGGAGGAGGGGGGCCCCAAGTATTTTTTTTTGGGGGGGGGATTTTATGTGCTTGGGTGTAACTTAATTTTTTGCAAAAAATTTTTTTTTTTCTTTAACTTTTTCTTTCATCACATAGGGAACAAATAGTCCTGCATGTGATATTTTTTAGGTGCCAGGTTCTCTTTAATGAGACTTGCAGGGTCTAAAAGACCCCCAATGTCTCCTCTGGGCTCCACTGAATGTTTTGTGATGCAGATCACACTGCAAAACACACACCGAGAGGCAGACCTGGAAGTGACGTCATAGACCTTGCATTCTGGGTCACAGCAAGAAGGGGCGGAGAGTGGACGTGTGTCCGTTGCCCCCCCCCCAGCCCCCGCACTCGCCATGTTGGTCCAGGAATGCAAAGGAAGGGATCTGGACAGCTGCACTCCAATATAATCACCTTTATTTAATAAAAAGACAGTCCATACAGCAAATGGAGGTAGAGGAATCGGATATAGATAATAACGTTGGTCCTGGGCCTGCAGATGGGTAAGTGGAGCACAGAAAATATGGCGGGGAAGCGCCAGTTCTGGGGGGTGTGTGACCAATCGGGTGGCAGTTTTCACCTGACCTGTCAGTTTCACACACAATCCCAGTGGCTGCAGCAACAGGATTGTGTGTTAGCCCCCCTGTTGTCAGGTCTGTATGATGTGCGGACCTGGCAGTGAAATGGGTCATGACTCTGAATGGACAGATCTCTTTTTGGTGTAAAGTTTACAAAGAACATTTCTTATCCCTGGAAATGTTATGATGTTGGCACTAAAGTGTAACAAGTTTGTTTTGTTTGGTTGGGTTGTTTTGTGGGAATGCTTTGTGTGTTGTGAGTTCTTCTTTTGTTGTAAATTGGAAAATGAAATAAACAATTTTTGATTTAAAAAAAAAGTGTAACTATGGTCTGATCAATAATTACATAAATGGTGCAATCTGTAATTAGCATAGAAGATTTTGTTTTTCCGAGTCTCCCCTTGTAACATTTTTATTACCTGATGATCCTCCCAGTAGATCTGTTTTCTTCTACTTTCTTTCTTTAGAAGGCCAAGCTATTTGGCAAAATGGCAGTTGGATGGGGTTTGGAAAACACCAGATAACACTGCCGGGGGTGCTTACAACTGTCAGTTTTCATTCATATGGTGGTTTAAACCTTAAGAATAAACCTGTTGTTGTAACTGCTTTAGAAGCGTTATGGACTTTACTTGTTTTGTGTCTTACTTATAATCTAATAGGGCGTACACACGGTCGGACTTTGTTCGGACATTCCGACAACAAAATCCTAGGTTTTTTCCGACGGATGTTGGCTCAAACTTGTCTTGCATACACACGGTCACAAAACGTTGTCAGAAAATCCGATCATTCTGAACGCGGTGATGTAAAACACGTACGTCGGGACTATAAACGGGGCAGTGGCCAATAGCTTTCATCTCTTTATTTATTGTGAGCATGCGTGGCACTTTGTCCGTCGGATTTGTGTACACACGATCGGAATTTCCGACAACGGATTTTGTTGTCGGAAAATTTTATCTCCTGCTCTCCAACTTTGTATGTCGGAAAATCCGATGGAAAATGTCCGATGGAGCGCACACACGTTCGGAATTTCCGACAACACGCTCCGATCGGACATTTTCCATCGGAAAATCTGACCGTGTGTACGGGGCATAAGACTTCCCTGTACAGGGTGATAACACTGCTGTGTAATGTTACTGCAGAATGATGAGGGTTGTCATCCTGTTACAGAAGGTGGGAAAATAACAGATCTACAGACAGGATAAGGGAAAGCCTCAATTTCTCCCAATACTCCCCTGGCCTTCCAGTGAGAAGAAACATTTTCTCTGGAGTGGATATGTTTTATGCAGTGAGCCCTTCATAGACGGGATGGGGAATCTAAGTCATCTAAGATAAGTAAGATGAACCCGTGTACTGGAGTCATGGATCAGATAACCAATGAGACCATTGATGTTATAGGAGAGCTGACAGCAGAAGTGTCTCCATCACCTAAGGTGGTGTCACAGAACTGCATGGCTGCTGACTATCTCTCGGAAGCTCAAGGTGGAGTCTACAAACTGGTGTCCCATAGAGAGTGTTGTCCATTTATTTTATATCATGAGTAGGGATGAGCCCGATGTTCGAATCAAACGTAAGTTAAACTCGAACATTGGGCGTTCGCCTGTTCACCGAACAGCGAACATTATGCGGTGTTTGCAGCAAATTCAAAAGCCGCAGAACGCTGTTAAAGTCTATGAGACACTAAAATGAGCACTTTTGATTTTTCATATTAAAGGTTTATATGCAAGTTATTGTCATAAAAAGTGTTTGGGGACCCGGGTCCTGCCCCAGGGGACATGTATCAATGCAAAAAAAAGTTTTTAAAATGGCCGTTTTTTCGGGAGCAGTGATTTTAATAATGCTTAAAGTGAAACAATAAAAATGAAATATTCCTTTAAATATCATGCCTGGGGGGGCCCCTTAGTCTGCCTGTATAGTAGCGCATCTTTCCAGTGTTTAGAACAATACCACAGCAAAATTACATTTCTAAAGGATAAAAAGTAATTTAAAACTAATTGAGGCTGTAATGACTTGTCTGATCCCGGCAATATAGATAAAAATCATTGAAAAAAATGGCATGGGTCCTCCCCTCCCCCCCAGTCCATTACCAGGCCCTTTTAGGTCTAGTATGAATATTAAGCGGAACCACAAACCAACAAAAAAAATGCGTGGGGGTCCCCCAAAAATCCATACCAGGCCCTTCAGGTCTGGTATGGATTTTAAGGGGAACCCTGTGCCAAAATTCTATTAAAATGGCGTAGGGGTCCCCCCAAAATCCATACCAAACCCTTATCTGACAACCCATCCTGGCAGGCCGCAAGAAAAGGGGGAGGGACAAGAGCGCCCCCCCTGAACTGTACCAGGCCATATGCCCTCAACATGGGAAGGGTGCTCCATTCATGAACTGAAGCATCATAAACACTGTCCATTCGGAAAAGGTCTTCTCTCCATCCTGAAAGATCTGGGGGGGGGAGGGGGGACCGGAGAGCGCATGGAGGGGGAGCAGATCGGAGGAGGACGGGGGGACCAGAGGAGCACACAGAAGGGGGAATGGAGGAGCAGATGGAGGAACACAGAGGGGACCGGAGAAGGATACAGGGGACACTCAGGAACAATTGGTCTACCGGCGGGGGAAGTTATAATCACAGATCTCCCTGTGTGCTTCTCCTTATGACATGGACATTCACTGTATTGTTCATTTAAGCACAAGAGACTCCATTTTGTTCTCACTGTTGAAATGTGTTCTGTAACCTTCACCTAACACACCGACACATCTTCTACTAGAAGCTCTCTCTGTCTCTACTCCCCCCTCCCCCTCCCCTCTCATGGTTTTATTCTTGCAATTGTTCTATTTGGTAGCTTTAATAACATGAAAAAATTGAAAAAATGGAAGTGTATCATAACACGGAGTGGCACCGTGGATACACACTAAATAAACCTGTGCCGCGTCCTAACAAAATCATATTCAAGAACCAAAAAGGAGGGGCTTTTGGACTTTTTAGGCACAACTACAAAAAACTAATTATATAAAATATTATTTTATTCACTTAGAAAAATACATTTGCTATGTATTTTTCTAAGTGAATAAAATAATATTTTATATAATTAGTTTTTTGTAGTTGTGCCTAAAAAGTCCAAAAGCCCCTCCTTTTTGGTTCTTGAATAGCTTTAATAACATATTTCTATTTGTTAGTTTTTAATAACATCTCACACCACCCCTTTCTTATCTATGTATAAAATAACATGTAATAATACATTTTGGCACGGAACGGACATTTTACACACAGTGATTGCGTCCTGTGAATCTCTTCCAGCTGCAGTTTTATCTTCTGTTTTTAGAGTCCCAATCAGAAATAATTCCAGAACAATATTGATATCCAAGTCATTTTCTAATGATTTTATGTTTGTAAAAAAGAATCTTTATCTTTTATAATAAAGACATTAAGTATTATTTTGTCCATATGTCCCTTACTGGTACCGTTAAAGTCCATCATATCAGTTCTATCTCCTAAACTCTCACAAGAGTTATTGATTGGCATTGTCACTCTCAGAATAAAGACTGGACGATTGAAAATGCTTCCCCTCCCACTTACATTTCTACTGTGCATACAGAAATCTTTGTATCCATCTTCACTAAAGCCCCACCCCTTTACTGGTACCACCTTACAAGTATTTCACACAATTTCACTCAACTACAAGTCGGCCTGAATTCCTGGCCCCCCTCACTCCGATAGCAAACAATCTGGAATTTATTCCGGTTATGCAAAAAAAAACGTGATTCCTCCCACTGAAAGCAGTTCTCCACATTTGGTGCCTCATTGTCTACAATCAGGGCTGATAAAATCCAGAGAAGAATAGCAAAATATGTGTTAGCCCTGATTCACACCAGAGCGTTTTGACATGCGTTTTGCATGTCAAATCGACGGGAATTGCTGTCAATGGCACCGTCCTAATCGGTGCAACGCCACATCTGCGGCACCACACCGATTTTCAAAAAGGTTTTTCTGTACTACTTTTTGAGATTTCGGGCTGCAATTTACATTGACATCTATGCAGAAACCTCCACAGATGTCTCTGTAATCGTGGCCGAAATCGGGAATGACATGCGGGAGTGAAATCGTTCAGCTGAACCCGCACGGCTTCATTCCCGCAGCTCAGTGTGATCCGGGGCTAATGGTCAGTTTCTCCCCCAATGGACATACCTACAATTGCACAATTATCTTAATAATCATAAAGTACCGTATATACTCGAGTATAGGCCAACCCGAATATAAGCCGAGGCACCTAATTTTACCACAAAAAAATGGGAAAACGTATTGACTCGAGTATAAGCCTAGGGTGGGAAAATGCAGCAGCTACTGGGTAAACATCTGCAGCCTCACTGTGCCCATCTGCAGCCTCATTGTGCCCATCTGCAGCCTCACTGTGCCCATTTGCAGCCTCATTGTGCCCATTTGCAGCCTCACTGTGCCCATTTGCAGCCTCACTGTGCCCATTTGCAGCCTCATTGTGCCCATCTGCAGCCTCATTGTGCCCATTTGCAGCCTCACTGTGCCCATTTGCAGCCTCATTGTGCCCATTTGCAGCCTCATTGTGCCCATTTGCAGCCATACCTTTGATTACTAAAACAGCGGGTGTTTCCCGCTGTGTTATGCAGTCTGTTGGGCGGCCGTCCATTGTAACAAAGCCCCGCCTCCTCCTCGTCCATGATAAACGGAACACTGATACAGTCCCGTCATTTCCCCGTGCGTCAGAGGAGGCGGGGCCACCCGGTGACCCCGCCCCTCGTAATTTAAGAACCGTCAGAAGAGGAGAAGCATCACACAGCGGGAGCCTCCCTTAATGCCAGCATGGATGCGGAGCGGCCCAAAAAGAAGATGAAGACAAGAAGATGAAGAGAAGAAGATGAAGAGAAGAGCGGGAGCCTCCCTCCATGCCATGGATGCGGAGCGGCCCGAGGAGAAGAAGGGAAGAAGACGCAACAGAGGAGATGCTGGACGAGAACACCGGAGGAAGAACCAGAAGATCCAGAAGAACCAGAAGAAAAAGAAGATAAAGGAAGATAGAAGAGAGAAGAAAGCATTTAAATAAAGGAATTGTCAAAAACTGTCTCTTGTCATTTTTAACATTTTTGACAGTTTTTTAGTGAAATGGTAGGGGTACTTTTGTACCCCCTTACCATTTCACACAGGGGGGAGGGCCGGGATCTGGGGGTCCCCTTGTTAAAGGGGGCTTCCAGATTCCGATAAGCCCCCCGCCCGCAGACGCCTACAACCACCGGCCAAGGGTTGTGGGGATGAAGCCCTTGTCCTCATCAACATGGGGATAAGGTGTTTTGGGGGGCTACCCCAAAGCACCCTCCCAATGTTGAGGGCATGTGGCCTGGTACCGTTCAGGGGGGGCGCTCTCTCATCCCCCCCTCTTTTCCTGCAGCCTGCCAGGTTGCGTGCTCGGATAAGGGTATGTATGGATTTTTGGTGG
The DNA here is from genome assembly GCF_042186555.1 of Aquarana catesbeiana. Taxonomy (NCBI): domain Eukaryota; kingdom Metazoa; phylum Chordata; class Amphibia; order Anura; family Ranidae; genus Aquarana; species Aquarana catesbeiana. The sequence continues at coordinate 8,356,264 of NC_133325.1, forward strand.
GACCCCACGCCTTTTTTTTTTTTAATTTTGGCGCGGGGTTCCCCCCACATCATTTTTTTTTTTTTTTGGTTCGGGGTTCCCCTGTGGGGAATTCCCATGCCGTTTTTATCAATGAACTTCTATGTGTATTGTCGGACCGACAATTCATTAATAGCTGCGGGTAGTTTTAAATGACTTTTTTTCCTTTGAAATGTCATTTTGCTGTCAGACTGTTCTAAACACAGGAAACATGCGCCCCTTTACAGGCATACTATAAACGCCCCCCAAGTACGAAATTTAAAGGGATATTACACTTTTATTGTTTGACTTTAAGCATTATTAAAATCACTGCTCCTGAAAAAACGGCCGTTTTTAAAACTTTTTTTTGCATTGATACATGTCCCCTGGGGCAGGACCCAGGTCCCCAAACACTTTTTATGACAATAACTTGCATATTAGCCTTTAAAATAAGCACTTTTGATTATTCATGTTCGTGTCCCATAGACTTAAAAGGTATTCGCGGGTTCAAACAAATTTTTTGCCTGTTCGCATGTTCTGGTGCGAACCAAACAGGGGAGTGTTCGGCTCATCCCTATTCAACACGTTGCTTTTCCAACACTGGCCCATGGTGACAATGACACCCACCGGCACAGTGTGGAACCACATGCAACTCAGCCAAGCTGCACCAGAGGCAAATCTAACTTCCTCTAACAAGTGACCCACTAGATTTACCTATCAGCGGTAGATAAAAAATCTACCAGCGCTACATAATTAAAATATAAATAATCATGTGGTAACAATGGGCTAAAGCAATACGTCTGGACCTGTCCAGTGTTAAATGTATTGTTTTACGTTTGTCCTGTCTGTCCAATTTGTCTGTAGTAATCAATTCCATGTCTGATTGTAGTCAATCAGTTTTTAAAGCACTGCACCTTCACAGTATGATCTTTTTGATACAATAACTAAATCGTTATAAAAATACAATTTTCAAAGTTTGATCTATTCTATTTTGATCAATAGTTTGTTGCTAATAGTAACCCCCTTTTTTATCCTGATCTTAACAGGCTAATCCCCCATTTTCTATCTCAGTATGGACCATGGGAAACATCAACTCCTGGCTCAGCCTGAGCCAAGCGTAAAGTCAGCCTCTGTCCCAGCATGAACCAAGGGAAACACCAGCTCATGCTCCAGTCTCAACCAAGGGACACAACAGCTCATGGCCCATTCTGAAATCAAGGGAAACACCAGCTCCCGGGCCTGTATGAACCAAGGGTAATATCAGCTTCTATCCCAGTATGAACCAAAGGAAAATACAAGCTCCTGGCCCAGTCTGAATCAAAGGGAAACACCAGCTCCTGGCCCATTCTAAATCAAGGGAAACACCAGCTCCTGGCTCAGCCTGAACAAGGGAAATCACCAACTCCTGGCCCAGTCTGAGGCCAGGGTAAAATCACTATTAGCCCCAGTATGAACCAAGGGAAACACCAGCTTCTGGTTCAGTCTCAACCAAGGGAAACACTAGCTCCTAGCCCAGTCTTAACCAAGGCAAACACCAATTCCTAGCTCAGTCTGAACCAAGAGAAGAACCAGCTCCTGGCCCAGTCTGAACCAAGAGTAATATCAGCATCTGTCCCAGTCTGAACCAAGGGAAACACCAGTTCCCGGTCCAGTCTGAACAAGGAAAAACACCAGCTCCTGGCCCAGTCTGAACCAAGTGAAACACTAGCTCTTGGTCCAGTCTTAACCATTGGAAACACCAGCTCCTGGCCCAGTCTGAACAAGGAGACACACAAGCATCTGTCCCAGTCTGAATCAAGGGAATCACTAGCTCCTGGGCCAGTCTGTACCAAGAGAAACATCAACTACTGGCCCAGTCTAAACCAAGGGAAACATCAGTTCCTTGTTCATTTTGAACCAAGGGTAATATCAGCCTCTGTCCCAGTCTGAAGGAGAGGAGTGTGGAGGGTATGACAATGGGTAGCATTCTGTGGCGGCTGGTGTTTTTTTTTTTTGGGGGGGGGCAGCAAACAACCCCCTACATGGTCGGTCTGTCATCCAGCCCCACACTTACCCCATCTAGGTCTCGGGCGGGCAGCAGGCAGCGGCTTCCATTGCATCCCCTTTTCCTCTGCATCACGTCTCCTGCCGCGCGTCTCCTCCAACCTCCTCCGAAGTGTCCAATAGGATTTCAGCCAATCGAGTAATGGGTCTCAGGACCCGCTTCCTAAAAGGCCAGGGAGGAGAATCGGTGTGACAATAGTGAATATTCATTCACTATTGTCACACAAGTGGGTCTGCTCAGGGCGCAGCGCTCTGCACCCCAAGCCCGCCCTTTTTAAAAGCCTAATAGAGCCTCGGCTCTAATCATGTGCTTCAAAAAAACAAACAAACATTGGAATCCATGTGTCTGTCTCCCCACATGAAGATTATGTATGGGCCGCTGCTGGTAGCATGTACAGGAAAGGAGTATGAAGGGTATGACAGCAGGGTTGATAGTATTTGCAAGAGAGGAATGTGGAGCAATAAACCCTCAAGGAGCCATAAATAAACCCTCACTGAACCAGTCCCAAACACAAACAGGACCCTCTTTCAATCCGCTCCGCGGCCGCCCCGACCTGTGTGAACTGGCTCTATTGAGAGCCGGTCACACTCGCCTGTCGTGCAAATTGGATGTGGGGAAACCTGCATCTGCATATATTTAAACCCAGCCTTAAAATCCAGCAATAAAGAGGACACCAATACCGAGAAGTCGATTATAAAGTCCCAGATCATCAAAAAAGTTCCATCAAAGTTTACAGAGCGTGATGACCTTCTTTATCAGGGTGACAGATGGAGACAAAGTGTAACAATACAATTCACATACATATATATGTAGCAAGTTCTCTGGCCTTCTCCAGTCTAATGAGGACCTCCAAGGCCAAAGATAGCTGACATCCTTCAATATGCAGTGGGTTGTGGGGCATAGTGGGTGCAAAGATGGTGAAAGTCATTGGGAGCCAGACACTTCTTGGATGTAAAAGAGATTTTATTTCTTTTGACAGTCCTTTTTGTATTTTTGGGGGAAAGAGGGTTAGGGCCAGGACACCCTTAAGTAGTTATTGATTCAATTGGCAGACTTTGAGATTTCAATAGGAAGTCAGCCATGCAGGGGAAAGCCCCAGCAAGGCATCACATCTACACATGCAAGAATGCTGTCTCCTATGGCAACAGTCTTCAACAGTTCCTAACTCAATCGTAACAGTCCTTTCAGTTTCACTACAACTGCCTCTTGTAGTTCTTCAACACTGAGCTCCTGGTCTCTCACTGGACTCTCTGATTCACTGACTCTGAATCCCTTGAGCTCAACCAAGGTTTGCGGTGGTATCCCCTCAAGCGTCACCCACGCTTCCCTGCTGGGTCCCTAGCTTGGCACTCCAGATACTTCTCAAACTTCATCCCTGCTAACCGGCGAGGTCCCTGGCTTGACAAACAAGGCTGCTCTGCAAGCATCTCCTCCGTGAGTTGGGTCCCTGACTTGATCACCGCCTGAAGTTTCCTGATTCTCCACCGTGCCCGTTCGGTGAGAATATGGTTCCAGGACTTGCCTCAGTTACTCACTGTGGTCCCTGGTAAAGGTGGTTGGTCCCTTTGTGGTGACAGCTCCCCATTAGGGATGAGCTTCGTGTTCGAGTCGAACCCATGTTCGACTCGAACATCGGCTGTTCGGTCGTTCGCCGAATTGCGAACGATATGGGCGTGTTATTCAAAAAGTTCTTTGGTGTGGGCCTCTTTTGAGACGAGTGCATCAGATCGCACCGCTGCTATTTGCAACATATGTCTCAAGCGTATCTCACGTGGCCAAAACATCTCTCGCTTGGGTACCACATGCTTGACCAGACATATGTTGACCTGCCATGCAGTTCGTTGGCAAGCGCATCTAAAAGACCCACACCAAAGAACAAAGAGGACCTCTCCTTGCTCCTCATCAGCTGAGATTTCCAACCCCACTAGACCTTCAGTCCTCTCTGAGACCTGCACTGAGAGGAATGAAGGTGTAGAATTAGGTGTGTCACAGCCAAGTACTTGTGGGCAATCTGCTTTTGGTACACTGACGTCAGATTGTACCAGGCAAATTTCCCTGCCCCAGCTGCTGCACCGCCGAAAGAAGTTTGCTCCCAGCCATCCACATGCCCAGCGGTTGAATGCTAGCTTGGCAAAATTGCTAGCACTTCAACTGCTGCCTTTTCAGTTGGTAGACTCTGCCCCCTTCCGTGAGTTTGTGGAATGTGCGGTTCCTCAGTGGCAGGTACCCAAACGCCACTTTTTCTCACGGAAGGCGATTCCGGCTCTCTACCGGCATGTGGAAGGCAATGTCCATGCCTCGCTGGACAGGGCGGTCAGCGGTAAGGTGCATATTACCGCTGACTCATGGTCCAGCAGGCATGGACAGGGACGTTACCTAAGTTTCACGGCGCATTGGGTGACTCTGCTGGCAGCTGGGAAGGATGCAGGACAAGGTGCAGTAGTGTTGGAGGTTGTTCCGCCACCACGCCTCCAAAATGCTAATGATTGTGACACACCTCTCTCCTCCACCCCCTCCTCTTCTTCTTCCTCCATGGCATCTTCCTCGGAACCAGCGGTGCTCCGTAGTTGTTCAAGGGGCTACGCAAGTACGCAGGCCAAAAGATGCCATGCGGTGCTTGAGCTGGTGTGCTTGGGGGACAGGAGCCACACTGGGGCAGAGGTTCTGTCAGTTCTGCAGGGGCAGGTTCAAAGTTGGTTGACGCCACGCCAACTTAAGAAAGGAATGGTGGTTTGCGACAATGGCACCAACCTCCTCTCTGCCCTCCGACAGGGACAAATGACCCATGTGCCCTGTTTGGCTCACGTCCTTAACTTGGTGGTGCAGCGGTTCTTGGGCAGGTACCCGGGCTTACAGGATGTCCTGAGGCAGGCCAAGAAAGTCTGTGTGCATTTCCGCCGGTCATATAATGCCAGTGCTCGGCTGACGGACCTCCAAAAGGAGTTTAACCTGCCCAAGAACCGCCTAATCTGTGACATGCCCACCAGGTGGAACTCAATGTTGGCCATGCTGCAGCGGCTGTACATGCAGTAGAGGGCCATCAATGAGTACCTGTGCGACTATGGCACCAGGACAGGGTCAGGGGAGCTTGTTTTTTTTTCCCAACGCCAGTGGGCCATGATCAGGGATGCATGCACTGTCCTGTCACCATTTGAGGAGGCCACGAGGATGGTGAGCAGTGACAGTGCATGCATCAGTGACACTGTCCCCCTTGTCCACCTGTTGGAGCACACGCTGCGTGGAATAATGGACAGGGCACTTGAGGCAGAACAGGGGCAGGAAGAGGAGGACTTCCTTAGCTCTCAAGGCCCCCTTTATCCAGACAGTGTTCCTGCGTGCCCGCCGATCACACAGGAAGAGGAGGAGGAGGAGGAGGAGGAGGAAGATTGTGTCAGTATGGAGGTGGAGCCTGGCACTCAGCATCAGCAGCAGTCTTTAAGGGATCAGTCCCAAGAAACACATGGACTTGTACGTGGCTGGGAGGAGGTGGCTGCGGACCATGTCGTCCTTAGTGACCCAGAGGACTCCGGACCGAATGCCTCAGCAAACCTACGCTGCATGGCCTCCCTGATCCTGCAAAGCCTGCGTAAGGATCCTCGTATTCGTGGTATCAAGGAGAAGGACCAATACTGGCTGGCAACCCTCCTTGATCCACGTTACAAGGGTAAGGTTGCGGACCTTATCTTGCCATCGCAGAGGGAGCAGAGGATGAAACATCTTCGGGAGGCCTTGCAGAAAGGTCTGTGCAACGCGTTCCCAGAGACTGGGAGGTTACAAACTCCTGTTTCTGGACAACGTGTTGCTGAGGCTTCGGTCAGTCAAAGAAGGAGCGGTGGAGAAGGTGGCCGTCTGACCGATGCATTCAGACAATTTTTTGGTCCGCAGCCCCAAGGTATGATCGGTTCCAGCAACCATCGCCAGCGTCTGTTTTACATGGTGCAGGAATACCTAGGGGCATGATCAGACTTGGACACCTTTCCCACCGAAAATCCTCTGGGTTACTGGGTCTTGAGGATGGATCACTGGCCAGAGCTTGCACAGTATGCAATTGAGCTACTGGCCTGTCCTGCATCCAGCGTTCTTTCGGAACGCACATTCAGTGCTGATGGAGGCGTGGTAACCGATCACAGGGTGCGTCTGTCCACCGACTCGGTCGATCGACTGACCTTCATAAAAATGAATCAGTCTTGGATCACCACCAGCTACCAAGCACCTGATGCTGATGTAACCGAATATTTTTTTTTGAAATCTCAGATCCCTTCAAAGACTGCCTATGCTGATGCTGAGTGACTATCCCTGAGTAATTATCCTCTTCCTCCTCAATCATCACGCTGATAGCTTGTAAGAACATTTTTGGTTCTGGGCGCCACAACCAGTGCCTAAGGCACAATTTTTCTGCTCCTGTCTAACAGGGGCGTGTAATTACAATTTTTGATGCAATACTTTGCAGCAGGGCTCGTTCCTGCATTCCAACTAGAGTGTCTGTGAGGGGTTGCAGTGTTGTGGCACCAGCACCAGTGCCCAAGGCCCAATTTTTCTGCTCCTGTCTAACAGGGGCATGTAATTACAATTTTTGATGCAATACTTTGCAGCAGGGCTCGTTCCTGCGTTCCAACTAGAGTGTCTGTGAGGGGTTGCAGTGTTGTGGCACCATCACCAGTGCCTAAGGCCCAATTTTTCTGCCCCTGTCTAACAGGGGCGTGTAATTACAATTTTTGATGCAATACTTTGCAGCAGGGCTCGTTCCTGCGTTCCAACTAGAGTGTCTGTGAGGGGTTGCAGTGTTGTGGCACCAGCACCAGTGCCTAAGGCCCAATTTTTCTGCCCCTGTCTAACAGGGGCGTGTAATTACAATTTTTGATGCAATACTTTGCAGCAGGGCTCGTTCCTGCGTTCCAACTAGAGTGTCTGTGAGGGGTTGCAGTGTTGTGGCACCAGCACCAGTGCCTAAGGCCTAATTTTTCAGCTCCTGTTCAACAGGGGCATGTAATTACAATTCTTGATCTAATATTTCACAGCAGGGCCCTGTGAGGGCTTACAGTGTTGTGGCCACAGCAACACCTAAGGCCCAAATTTCTGCTGAGTATATAGAGCAGGACCCTACTTTCAAACATCTAACTTACAAACGACTCCTACTTGCAAACGGAAGGAGTCAACAGGAAGTGAGATGAAATCTACCCCTAGGAAGGGAAATTCTCTCCTGTAAGAGTTAATATGGGAAAAAAAATTCTCCTTTCCACTGATGCTTTCCAATCCTTGTTCCACAAAAAAACCCAAATTTTCAAAAAACATTTTTCATTGGGACAAAAAGTGAGGTGAAATCTTCTGAAGAGGAGGAAAGACAGCAAAACAAATGTCACAGGGGTGATAACCCTTCCCTATGTTTTCCAAAAAGCTTAAAAAAGATTTTTTGGCTGGAGCTAAACACGTTAAAAATGTTCAAAATTACAAAGAGATTCTACTTAACAACAAACCTACAGTCCCTGTCTTGTTTGCACCGCCTGTATACTGCTGTTCAGAGTATATAGGGCCTGGTGGCCCCACACCTTTCCTTATTTTAATTTGGGTGCGGGGTTCCCCTTAATATCCATACAAGACCCAAAGGGCCTGGTAATGGACTGGGGGGTACCCATGCCGTTTGTCTCACTGATTTTCATCCATATTGCCAGGACCCGACATGACATTAAACCCGCAAGCAGTTTTAAATGAGATTTTTTCCTTTAAAAATGAAATTTGGTGCAGGGACTGTTCTAAACACGGGAAACACGCGTCACTTTACAGGCATACTATAGACACCCCCCAGGTACGATATTTAAAGGAATATTTCACTTTTTTTTTTTACTTTAAGCATCATTAAAATCACTGCTCCCGAAAAAACGGCCGTTTTTAAAAGTTTTTTTTGCATTGATACATGTCCCCTGGGGTAGGACCCGGGTCTCCAAACCCTTTTTGGGACAATACCATGCAAATTAGCCTTTAAAATGAGCACTTTTGATTTCGAACGTTCGAGTCCCATAGACGTCAATGGGGTTCTAACGTTCGTGCGAACTTTCGGTCCGTTCGCAGGTTCTGGTGCGAACCGAACCGGGGGGTGTTCGGCTCATCCCTACTCCCCATCTACCTCCGACCATGACAGGTTCTCCGGCCGGCAGAACCATCACTTTTGGTTGGATTGCAAGCCGCAATCCCAACCCTGCTCTGCCCTCTTACTTCTGGATGGGCCCTTACAAAGCCTGGCAGCCAGATGCCCCCGGGATAGGCCCAATCTCCAGCCTAGCAGTCCGGGGCATATGACACACGTCCACCCAGACAGCTGTCCAGGTGGCACAGAACACAGAACTATATATGCAGGTTCTCCCAGCAGGCCAAGGGATTCAAGAAAACCTCTGCCCATTGGCTGAGATACCCAATATACTTATAACCTGACCTTGGGTTGCCCTTCTCGTATCTAGTACCACCAAGCACCCGGCCACCTAGTGGTAGAAGAGAAACGTGCAACAAGGCCAAACTTAGGGAGAAATCAATAGATCTCTATCAAATCAACCAAGATAACTACTCCTGGCAAGTAAATTTGTGAGCAGCTCCCTGACTAAACCTTAGGGTGCTACATATATGTACCCAGATGGTTAATCACAAGGAGGAGCAGCCAGTCACAAATCACTGATATGTCTATAGCAGGGACAGGAGCCCTGTACCAGGAATAGGATAACCTCCTGACTTACCTGTGTGGTCTGGTCTGACATGGAAGAGATCCCATGCTGGTGGCCGTATGTTCAAGATGGAGACTGAGAAGCAGTTCAACCTTCTGGAACCAGCTCTAAAATGGCTGAAAACAGGAAAAAAGACAGGATGTAAGATTTGATACACGCTCAGACTGGTATTTCCTGTAATTGTCTCATACGGAGAATCAGTGGCGGAATTACCAACAAAAAAAGCAGAAATATTGCCTGGATCAACCTATTAGTTAAATTAATTTAGTAAATGGCCACTGTTGCGGGTAAGTGTAAAACAATCATGCAGGCATAGGCCTGCATGCAGTTCAAGTTGCCCTAAAATTCATATAAGGAAAAACTGGGAGAAAGAGTTCTCCAAAGAGGGTCAACAAGGAACACTAATGTAAACACAAACCAGCTTTATTAATTACCAAAAATAGAAAACCAAATTGAAATACAAAATGTGAAAAAGAGCAATATGGACAGACCACAAACCAATTAAAAATTGGACAACGTTGTCACAGGGGATAATTAAAAAAAAGAGGGAGAAGAGGGAGCCATGAGATCAGCTGTGTGTCCTCTCTCATCCCCTGCCAGAGAGGACGGACGGGCAAGTAGAACGTTAATGCCGCCGGTGTCTCTGTACTATTGTTCTATGACACACGATCTCCGTTCAGAGCCGTGCTGTCCTGAGAAAGCAGATGGCACTGATGGAAATTAATAGCAGGCACTGATGAGCACTGATGAGCACTGATGAGCACTGATAGAAGGCACTGATGAGCACTGATAGAAGGCACTGATGAGCACTGATGAGCACTGATAGACGGCACTGATGAGCACTAATAGAAGGCACTGATAGAAGTCACTGATGGAAATTAATAGCAGGCACTGATGAGCACTGATAGACGGCACTGATGAGCACTAATAGAAGGCACTGATGAGCACTGATGAGCACTGATAGAAGGCACTGATGAGCACTGATAGAGGGCAGTGATGGGCACTGATGAGCACTAATAGCAGGCACTGATGAGCACTGATAGAAGGCACTGATGGGCACTGATGAACACTGATAGAGGGCACTGATGGGCACTGATGAGCTCTTATAGAAGGCACTGATGAGCACTGATAGATGGCACTGATGAGCACTGATAGACAGCACTGATGAGCACTGATAGACTGCACTGATGAGCACTGATAGAAGGCACTGATGAGCACTGATAGAAGGCACTGATGAGCACTGATAGAAGGCACTGATGGGCACTGATAGAAGGCACTGATGAGCACTGATAGAAGGCACTGATGAGCACTGATAGAAGGCACTGATTGGCACTGATGAGCACTGATAGAAGGCACTGATGAGCACTGATAGAAGGCACTGATGAGCAATGATAGAAGGCACTGATGAGCACTGATAGAAGGCACTGATGAGCACTGATAGAAGGCACTGATGGGCACTGATGAGCACTAATAGCAGGCACTGATGAGCACTGATAGAAGGCACCGATGGGCACTGATGAGCACTGATAGAGGGCACTGATGGGCACTGATGAGCTCTTATAGAAGGCACTGATGAGCACTGATAGATGGCACTGATGAGCACTGATAGACAGCACTGATGAGCACTGATAGACGGCACTGATGAGCACTGATAGAAGGCACTGATGAGCACTGATAGACAGCACTGATGAGCACTGATAGGCGGCACTGATGAGCACTGATAAAAGGCACTGATGAGCACTGATAGAAGGCACTGATGAGCACTGATAGACGGCACCGATGAGCACTGATAAAAGGCACTGATGAGCACTGATAGAAGGCACTGATGAGCACTGATAGAAGGCACTGATGAGCACTGATAGAAGGCACTGATAGGCACTGATGAGCACTGATAGAAGGCACTGATGAGCACTGATAGAAGGCACTGATGAGCACTGATAGAAGGCAATGATGGGCACTGATGAGCACTGATAGAAGGCACTGATGGGCACTGATAGAAGGCACTGATGGACACTGATGAGCAATGATAGAAGGCACTGATGAGCACTGATAGAAGGCACTGATGGGCACTGATGAGCACTGATGAGCACTGATAGAAGGCACTGATGAGCACTGATAGACGGCATTGATGAGCACTGATAAAAGGCACTGATGAGCACTGATAGAAGGCACTGATGAGCACTGATAGAAGGCACTGATGGGCACTGATGAGCACTGATAGAAGGCACTGATGAGCACTGATAGAAGGCACTGATGAGCACTGATAGAAGGCACTGATGGGCACTGATGAGCACTGATAGAAGGCACTGATGAGCACTGATAGAAGGCACGGAAGAGCACTGATAGATGGCACTGATGAGCACTGATAGAGGGCACTGATGGATACTGATGAGCACTGATAGAAGACACTGATGAGCACTGATAGAAGGCACTGATGAGCACTGATATAAGGCACGGATGAGCACTGATAGAAGGCACTGATGGGCACTGATAAAAGGCACTAATGGGCACTGATAGGAGGCATTTATGGGCACTGATAGGAGGATTACTGATATTCTTGTCAGTTAACGGCAGTCCTTTCCTAACACAGACACAGTGTGTGAGGAAAGGGCTGTGGATAACCGGCAAGTCTGTTGACATGTGATCAGCTGACATCACATGGTAAAGGGCCGATCTGATTGCGCTGGATGCGTGTCCCAGGGGTCATGCAGGAAGCACAGTTTTGGGAGGATGTCCATGGACACCCTCCCAAAATTGGAAGCCCGGGGCTCGGATGGAAGGGGGGCCCATTATGGTTTCTTGCACCGGGGCCCTGAAGGTTCTAGTTACGCCTCTGCAGAGAATCACTAAAATAATGGAACTGATTAATACAGAGGGTGCAGTATGGAGAGCAGACACTAGATGGTGCTGGTCCAAATAGCTGAAAAGCATAAAGCATCACGAAAAAAAAGATAAAATACAAAAAAAGGCAAAAGAAGAAAAGAAAAACAAAGCACATTTCTAGTTGGGAATCCATGCTGTCCATTCTTACCTGTTGGTGAACAACTAAAACAGAAAAATAATGGTGAAAGAATAATAAAAAGAAAATATATATATTTTTTAATATAATTATTTAACCACTTCAATACCCACCCATAGTAATATGACGCCCGCAGATGGGATCTCCCATCCTGGGTGGGTGTCATATGACGTCCTGGGCTTCCTGGCCGTCCAGGCGGGACGCGCCCGCCGCGTTGCGCGGGACCTGGTGCATTTGCCCGGCAGCCGCGATGTCCACTGGGCACCCACGATTGCCCGTTAACCAAGCAGAACCATGGATCTGTGTGTGTAAACACACAGATCCACATCCTGTCAGGTGAGAGGAGACCGATCTGTGTTCCCAGTACAGAGGAACACCGATCGGCCTCGTCCCCTTGTGAGTCCCCTCCCCCTACAGTTACCATCACCCCCTAGTGGTTAACCCCTTCCCTGCCTGTCACATTTACACAGTAATCAGTGCAATTTTATAGTACTGATCGCTGTATAAATGTGAATGATCCCAAAAATGTGTCAAAAGTGTCCGATGTATCCACCATAATGTCACAGTCACAAAACAATTTGCCGCCATTACTTGTAAAAATAAATAAATAAATTAAATAATTTTAAAAATGCCATAAATCTATCCCGTATTTTGTAGACGCTATAACTTTTGCGCAAACCAATAAATATACGTTTATTGCGATTTTTTACCAAAAATATGTAGAAGAATACGTATCGGCCTAAACTGAGGAATTTTTTTTTTTTTTAAACTGGGATATTTATTATAGAAAAAAGTAAAAAATATTGTGTTTCAAAATTGTCACTCTTCTTTTGTTTATAGCGCAAAAAATAAAAACCGCAGAGGTGATCAAATACCACAAAAAGAAAGCTCTATTTGTGGGGAAAATAAGACATCAATTTTGTTTGGGTACAACGTCGCATGACCGCGCAATTGTCATTCAAAGTGCAACAGCGCTGAAAACTATAAATTGGTCTGGGAAGGAAGGTGGTGAAAATTCCCGGTATTGAAGTGGTTAATTACAAAATAAATAAGAAAAATGATTGGAATGTGAGCTGAGGCAGCCAGGGGAAATGGCAAAAATTGGCATTAATAAGCACTGTATGTGACCAGTACATTGCCACTAGGGAAGTGAGACTACATAACACATACAGTAACTGAGATGACTTACAGTAGATCATTGGCTGAGACTGGCTCCTTTCCATAGATCTGATTTGATGCTTACTTCCACATACCTATAGCCCCACACTTTTGAAATTCTTTGAGATTCGTGGTAGGTCAACTCAACCATTATTAATTCATCTGCCTGCCGTTCAGGCTAAGAATTTTGACCGGGGTCATTTCCATATACTGTTCACCTTAATCACCCAGTTGGGGAAACATGGATTTCTATACACCATTACCTGGATGATATCCTGTTGTTGGACCAGGACAGGAATCAGCTTGTGAATAATCACGAGTTAGTGGTGGTGACTCTGCAAAAGTTTGGAGGACTCATAACCTAGGAGAAGAGTCAGTTGGAGCCGGTCCAGACACTAATTTACCAGGAGGCAAAGCTGGATTTGCGGGAGAACATGGTGTCTCTGCCATCAGCAAAAATTCCCTCCATCCTGGCTTATGTAGAGGAAGTAGGTTTGGCCAATCACCTTCCAGCCAGAAGTTGCCTGCAGCTGCTGGGAACCATGACTTTGATGATAAAGATGGTCGAGTAGGCCAATTTGTACTCTAGCTCATTTCAGAAGGAATTACTATATCAGTGGGACTCCCAGAAGCTATCTTCAAAGATTCTGACAACCCCAGGGATTGAGACAGGGTCTTCTGTGGTGGTTGGAGACCAGACATCTCATACAATGTCACTCTCTTCACTAGCAACCTGGTTAGTAATGACCATGGAAACCAGTAAGACAGACTAGGGTGCCACCTTCAAAGGTCATTGGGCTCAGTACCTCTTATCTTGCCCTTTCTGACCAAGGTGATGCATGAAAATTTTAAGATACTGGCAGTTGTCCTGGACCAGCACAAGCACCCCTGGTATCCATGCCTGCTGCATCTGAGCATACAGCCACCTCTGCCCTTACCCATACCCATACTTATCTTCTGTCACAGCGTCCAGTTCTCCATCCAGGATCCAGAGAAGCTCCGGTTAGTGACCTGGATTTTTAGGTGCGAAGGTTCACAGATTTAGGTTCCTCTTTGAGAGTGGTAAATACTCTCATGAGAGCACAGAAGAGCATCACTAACAAAGTGGTCTACAACAAGGTCTGGCTAAAATTCCAAGAATACGCTACTTCATAGAAGTTTTCTTCAGGGAAGTCTTGAGTCTGTCATGCCCTCAGTTTTCTTCAAAGAGGTCTCAACATTGAGACATGGAGACATTTTATTCATCCTCACCTGGTTGCTGATTTTATCTACATGGAAGGTCTTGATATGGGCCTGTGCATAAGAATGCTCAAAGGGCACATCTCCACTATCTCAGCCTTTACCGTGACTCAGTGGGCCTCTGATAGACTGATTCTTCAATTCATTAAGTCCGTAGTAAAACAAAAGCCTCCCAGAACCATCATGTGCAGTATCCTACATTGGACCTCACAGTAGTACTCAAGTACCTGTTTGTTTCTAAATTCCCAGGGGAGGTATTGCTATGGGACTTGACGTTAAAGATGGCTTTCCTGGTAGTGATAGCCTCAGCCAGGGGGGTTTCTGAGGTGATGACTCTAGGGTGTAAAGAACCCTGTACGTCCTATCTGGCGGACAGTTGTTCTGCTCCCAATGCTGGGCTTTCCCAAAGTGGTCTCCAGATTACAATCCAAGTCAAGAAATCATGCTGCCTACTTTTCTTCTGGAAGCTGGATGAGAAGTTAGTGCTTTGGATGTAGGGGGGATTCTGACAACTAAAATTGATGCTACCTCGGACTTCAGGTCATCGGATATTCCATCTGTGATTCCCAGAGGGGGCTAGAGCTTTGAGTAGAGCAATTTCTTCTTGGCTTGTGAAAGTGATCTCCTTGGTGTATAAGTATAGGGGGTTGGCCCTTCCAGAGGCAATAACAACGCACTCCACAAGAAGTGTTTCAATGACCTGGGTATCTACATGTAGAGTCTTGCCAGAGACAATTTTCAAGGCGGTGAGGTGGTCATCCATACACACTTTTCTTATTATCGCATAGATCTGTCATTGTGTGCAACTGGTACATTTGGCAAAACTATTATCTCTTCAGCCAGAGGCCACAATTAAACTTATTTGTTTTCTGAATCATCCCACTCTGGTTATCTAGCTAATTCCCAGTGGTAGGCTGACATGTAGCCATAAGAAAAAAATTAAATATCAAATACTTACTGCAATTTTCTTTTCCAGACAAGCTCCATGTCACCACAAACTCCCACCCAGGTGCAGAAATCTAGCTACGTAACACCGGCCTGGGGGAGGAAGTCAAATTTATGAGTTAGGTGCTGAAAGGTAGGGGTATGGGCTGGGCATACTCAGTGATAGGTTTACATGGAGCTCCTCCGGAAAGGAAAATTTCAGTAAGTTTTAGATATTCCATTTTTGTTTTTCAGGTATTAATAATGCAGAAGCATCATATCCCAACACAAATATTTTTGCACAGGAGAGGCTTGATCCTGCTCAAAAATTGTATATTTTCTTGCAGCTGTCACACATCTGTGGAGAAATTGGGCCTTGGGTGTTGGTAATGCCGAAACACTGTAACCCAAAACAGTTCTTCCTCCAGAGCGCAGGATGGACCCTTGTAAAAAAAATTGCAGCCTTTGCAACAGTTCCATAGCTGCAGAAAAATGTGTGATGTCACATTTAATTTGCTGTTGCAAATAACAGCACCTTTGACCCAATTTTGAGGTAATAGTAGCAGGCCTACAGCAGTGCCAGGTAGACCGGAGAGCTATGAGTAAGGCTTTGTAAGCCAAAACACATTAGCTTTCTGCTGCATACTGGACCATTTGACTCTGCGGATTTAGAAAGGACTCCAGCTTTGACTTTTTCGAGTACCAAGTGGATGGGGCTGATAGGACCCCAGCTGGGAGAGACGTGATGAGTAGGGATGAGCTTTGTGTTCGAGTCGAACCCATGTTCGACTCGAATATCGCCTGTTCGACCGTTCGCCGAATTACGAACGATATGGGCTTTGGCCAATTATGGCTCAGGGGCTTTAGTACATGCCCCGCACTATATAAGGCCGCCTGCACAGCGGCCCTGTGTAGTGTGTTATGGCATTCAGATAGAGAGATAAAGAGAGAGAGAGAGAGAGACAGACAGTGTCATTTGATTTAAGTTAGATAGAGTAGGCAGGTCAAGCCAGTTAGCTGCATTTACAGTGTATTGTGTATATATATGCATCCCAGGTGTTGTATATATATATATATATATATATATATATATATATATATATATATATATATACACTGTATTCAGTTTAGCTAGAACCTGTTCTTCTCTTCCTAATATACTGACAGGCAGGCAGGTGTTTTTACAGTATTTTCAGCTACTGTACTGTGTACCCCGCACAGTCTCACCTACAGTATAGCTACCTGCAGCCAAGTGCTTGTATAGGCTCATTGAAATATTTCCAGCTACTGTACTGTGTACCCTGCACAGTCTGACCTACAGTATAGCAACCTGCAGCCAAGTGCTTGTGTAGGCTCATTGAAATATTTCCAGCTACTGTACTGTGTACCCTGCACAGTCTGACCTACAGTATAACAACCTGCAGTCAGGTGCTTGTGTAGGCTCATTGAAGTATTTCCAGCTACTGTACTGTGTACCCTGCAAGTCTCACCTACAGTATAGCAACCTGCAGCCAGGTGCTTGTGTAGGCTCATTGAAGTATTTCCAGCTACTGTACTGTGTACCCCGCACAGTATGACCTACAGTATAACAACCTGCAGCCAGGTGCTTGTGTAGGCTCATTGAAGTATTTCCAGCTACTGTACTGTGTACCCTGCACAGTCTCACCTACCATATAGCAACCTGCAGCCAAGTGCTTGTATAGGCTCATTGAAATATTTCCAGCTACTGTACTGTGTACCCTGCACAGTCTGACCTACAGTATAGCAACCTGCAGCCAAGTGCTTGTGTAGGCTCATTGAAATATTTCCAGCTACTGTACTGTGTACCCTGCACAGTCTGACCTACAGTATAACAACCTGCAGCCAGGTGCTTGTGTAGGCTCATTGAAGTATTTCCAGCTACTGTACTGTGTACCCTGCACAGTCTCACCTACAGTATAGCAACCTCCAGCCAGGTGCTTGTGTAGGCTCATTGAAGTATTTCCAGCTACTGTACTGTGTACCCCGCACAGTATGACCTACAGTATAGCAACCTGCAGCCAGGTGCTTGTGTAGGCTCATTGTAGTATTTCCAGTTACTGTACTGTGTACCCTGCACAGCCTCACCTACAGTATAGCAACCTGCAGCCAAGTGCTTGTGTAGGCTCAATTAAGTATTTCCAGCTACTGTACTGGGTACCCTGCACAGTCTGACCTACAGTATAGCAACCTGCAGCCAGGTGCTTGTGTAGGCTCATTGAAGTATTTCCAGCTACTTTACTGTGTACCCTGCACAGTCTGACCTACAGTATAGCAACCTGCAGCCAGGTGCTTGTGTAGGCTCATTGAAGTATTTCCAGCTACTGTACTGTGTACCCTGCTCAGTCTCACCTACAGTATAGCAACCTGCAGCCAGGTGCTTGTGTAGGCTCTTTGAAGTATTTCCAGTTACTGTACTGTGTACCCTGCACAGTCTGACCTACAGTAGCGCAACATGCAGCCAGATGCTTGTGTAGGCTCATTGAAGTATTTCCAGTTACTGTATTGTGTACCCTGCACAGTCTGACCTACAGTATAGCAACCTGCAGCCAGGTGCTTGTGTAGGCTCATTGAAGTATTTCCAGTTACTGTATTGTGTACCCTGCACAGTCTGACCTACAGTATAGCAACCTGCAGCCAGGTGCTTGTGTAGGCTCATTTAAGTATTTACAGCTACTGTACTGTGTACCTTGCACAGTCTCACCTACAGTATAGCAACCTGCAGCCAGGTGCTTGTGTAGGCTCACAAGTGTATATATATATATATATATATATATATATGCCAGCTTAGTGCAGCTACATCTCACTAAAGGCCAAAAGTATGTCTGGAAGGCCAACAAGGAGAGGCAGACAGTCACAAGCCAATAAAAGAGGGCAAGCAGGCTCTGTGTCTAGAGGCAACAGTGCTGGTCGTGGAGACGGTGCATCCTCATCAGCACATGGCCGTGGGACATGCTTGGCCTTTTTTTCGGCAGCTGGCTGTGTTGAGCCGCAACATGCGGAAGACTTGGTCGAGTGGATGACCAAGCCGTCCTCATCCTCCTCATCCTCTCTCACCCATGCCCAGGGTACTTTGTCTGGCAAAGCAGCTGCCAACACGGCCTCTTCCCTCGGCTCAATGGCATCAGTGACTCCTTCCCTAGCCCGACCATGTCCTCCTGAGGAGTCCCTCTAACTGTTTGACCACAGTGTTAGGTACATGGTCTAGGAGGATGCCCAGCATTTGGAAGGCTCTGATGATGATACTGAGCTAGATGAAGGCAGTAACATGAGCACGGACAGAGGGGGTGCCCAAGAAGGACAGCAATCTGGCAGTCATGCTCCCCCTGCTGCAACATACTGCCAGGTTTGCTCCAGTGATGAGGAGGGAGGGGATGAAGAGGTCACTGACTCAACGTGGCTGCCTGATAGGAGAGAGGAGGAGGAGGCACATCACCAACGAGGCAGGATGCCCTCCAGGGGCCAGCCTAAGGGCATCACACTGACTGCATCACACCGCAAAGCTCTGCATGTTCAGGGCGCTGCTGTCTCTACACGTTATTCCAAAAGTTCTTTGGTGTGGGTCTTTTTTGAGACGAGTGCATCAGATCGCACCGCTACTATTTGCCACGTATGTCTCAAGCGTATCTCGCTTGGCCAAAACATCTCCCGCTTGGGCACCACATGCTTGACCAGACATATGTTGACCTGCCATGCAGTTCATTGGCAAGCGTATCTAAAAGATCCACACCAAAGAACTAAGAGGACCTCTCCTTGCTCCTCATCAGCTGAGATCTCCAACCCCACTATACCTTCAGTCCTCTCTGAGACCTGCACTGAGAGGAATGAAGGTATAGAATTAGGTGTGTCACAGCCAAGCACTTTAGGGCAACCTGCTATCGGTACATCAATGTCAGATTGTACCAGGCATATTTCCCTGCCCCAGCTGCTGCACCGCAGAAAGAAGTTCGCTCCCAGCCATCCACATGCCCAGCTGTTGAATGCTAGCTTGGCAAAATTGCTAGCACTTCTGCTACCTTTTCAGTTGGTAGACTCTGCCCCCTTCCGTGAGTTTGTGGAATGTTCATTTCCTCAGTGGCAGATTCCCAAACGCCACTTTTTCTCATGGAAGGCGATTCCGGCTCTCTACCGGCATGTGGAAGGCAATGTCCATGCCTCGCTGGACAGGGCGGTCAGCGGTAAGGTGCATATTACCGCTGACTCATGGTCCAGCAGGCATGGACAGGGACGTTACCTAAGTTTCACCGCGCATTGGCTGACTCTGCGGGCAGCTGGGAAGAATGCAGGACAAGGTGCAGTAGTGTTGGAGATTGTTCCACCACCACGCCTATAAAAATGCCACTACTAATTATTGTGACACACCTCTGTACTCCACCCCCTCCTCTTCTTCTTCCTCCATGGCCTCTTCCTGTGCTTTGTCCTCGGAACCAGCGCTGATCCGTAGGCTTTCAAGGGGCTACACAAGTACGCAGGCCAAAAGATGCCATGAGGTGCCTGAGCTGGTGTGCTTGGGGGACAGGAGCCACACTGGGGCAGAGGTTCTGTCAGCTCTGCAGGGGCAGGTTCAGAGGTGGTTGAGGACACGCCAACTTAAGGCAGGAATGGTGGTTTGCTACAATGGCACCAACCCCCCCCTCTGCCCTCTGACAGGGACAACTGACCCATGTACCCTGTTTGGCTCACGTCCTTAACTTGGTGGTGCAGCGGTTCTTGGGCAGGTACCCGGGCTTACAGGATGTCCTGAGGCAGGCCAGGAAAGTCTGTGTGCATTTCCGACGGTCATATAATGCCAGTGCTCGGCTGGCACACCTCAAAAAGAAATTTAACCTGACCAAGAACTGCCTAATCTGTGACATGCCCACCAGGTGGAACTCAAGGTTGGCCATTCTGCAGTGGCTGCACATGCAGCAGAGGGCCATCAATGAGTACCTGTGCGACTATGGCACCAGGAAAGGGTCAGGGGAGCTTGGTATTTTTTCCCCACGCCAGTGGGCCATGATCAGGGATGCATGCACTGTCCTGTCACCAATTGAGGAAGCCACGAGGATGGTGAGCAGTGACAGTGCATGCATCAGTGACACTGTCCCCCTTGTCCACCTGTTGGATCACACGCAGTTGGAGCACATGAAAATGGAGGACACCCCCTCCCCCTCTGTGATCTACAAGAAAATGGAGGACACCCCTCCCCCTCTCTGAGCTACAAGAAAATGGAGGACACCCCCTCCCCCTCTCTGAGCTACAAGAAAATGGAGGACACCCCCTCCCGTCTGTGATCTACAAGAAAATGGAGGACACCCCTCCCGTCTGTGATCTACAAGAAAAGGGAGGACACTCCTCCCCCTCCTTCTATGGTGATGCAGTCAGAGACAGACAAGAAGTTGAAGGAGAAACTTCCGGAGAGATTGGGTAATATGGGGGACCATGGAGGGGAGTACAGGGGGGACACTGGGATAGGGAGGGGAGAATGTAACCATGGGGGGGGCAGTACAGGAAATACGTAAAACACAATCAGACGATGGAGAACTTTTCATACAGAACATCTCGAGAGAGAAACATTACACTCCATCCTATCATATCACCCCTCCCCCATCCTATCATATCACCCCTCCTTCATCCTATCATATCACCCCTCCCCCATCCTATCACATCACCCCTCCCCCCATCCTATCACATCACCCCTCCCTCCATCCTATCACATCACCCCTCCCCCCATCCTATCACATCACCCCTCCCCCCATCCTATCACATCACCCCTCCCCCATCCTATCACATCACCCCTCCCCCCATCCTATCACATCACCCCTCCCCCCCCATCCTATCACATCACCCCTCCCCCCCATCCTATCACATCACCCCTCCCCCCATCCTATCACATCACCCCTCCCCCCATCCTATCACATCACCCCTCCCCCCATCCTATCACATCACCCCTCCCTCCATCCTATCACATCACCCCTCCCCCATCCTATCACATCACCCCTCCCCCCATCCTATCACATCACCCCTCCCCCCCATCCTATCACATCACCCCTCCCCCCCATCCTATCACATCACCCCTCCCCCCATCCTATCACATCACCCCTCCCCCATCCTATCACATCACCCCTCCCCCCATCCTATCACATCACCCCTCCCCCCCATCCTATCACATCACCCCCCCATCCTATCACATCACCCCTCCCCCATCCCCTCCCCCTGGTACTGCAATTCTTCTATTCTATATTATTAGAAAAGATAGAGTGTCTGCACTCTGTTCGATCACCTACCTCTCCCCTCCCCCCCACACACGGATCATTATAATAACCTTCATTTTCTCCTATGAGGGGTCGGGGAGACATAAAGATGCCCAAAGCTTTCATGAGAAGTATTGTTCTCCCCTTGTGAGAGCAATAAATTGAAACAAAAAATAAATAAAGTGTAAAAAAATAAAAGAAATCTAAAAGTAAAGGGGCACACACGGGTCGGGCACACGTATGTAGATGGAGATCGCACCGCACATGTGAGATATTACTGCAATCATCAGACTGATAATAATTCCCGGCCCGTCATTCATCATTATCTCTAATCTCATATCCTGGGAAGGATTATAAAGCTTCAAAATTCAACAAAACGTCCCAGATCACTTCCCAGCCAGCCTGCAATACAATGATAGAGTTAGGGGTGCAGATAATAGTGGGGGGAGGGGTGACGTGTCCGCTGCAACTTACACATATATTAGTAAATGTGTACAATGTATATTTATATTTACCTCTTCCTGCACTGTAGGGGGAGACAACGAGCACAGCACACACTGCTTTCACTTTAGATCGGTGTGAAGAGCTCCCCGCACAGTGCAGATTACAGTTCGGCTGATGATCGGGGAGCTCGGTCTCAGCCGCCCCGCTCCTATCAAGATATACAGGGGACCCTCAAGGGCCCCCTGCAGCATGGGGCCTGGGCACCATGGCAAACCCCTATAATTCCACCACTGCCGCAATAATGATCATCACTGTAAATTCTCTGGGTAAATAAAAAGATCTACACTTCACCAGCAGAAATTCCAAATCTGGCCAACAATAAGTGTCCTCAAGTTTACTATCAGAGCACCACTCATTTAAAACATAAATACAAAGGCCGCCTCCTTTGCTCTCCCCTGATTTGCTGTTTCTAACCTGGCGATAGAAAGTGCGGCCAGATATGTGTGTAATAGTGTCCTCTACAAGAGGATGAAGCCACCTTTCAGTTATTATCAACAGACGGCACTCTTTAACCAAACTGCATGTAGCGATCTGCAACTCATCCATTTTAGGCCCCATTCACACCTGAGCGTAGTGTTTTCAGGCAGAAAGTCGCGCGTGTTTGCCGCAATTTTATACATGTCAAAAGGTCACCAATGTAAAAAAAAAAGTAGAAAAACGCCTGTAATCTGCATTAAAAAAAATTTCCAGAGCTTGTTTGAGCTTCAGGCGTTTTGGAGCTTTTAGCTTCAGATTCTATTGTGTCATCCCAGAGAATGGAGGGAGGTGTCCTCTTTTGTGAACCCTCTCCCCCACACTGTGTTTTTAGTCAGTGTGGCCCCCGGGGCATCTGTGAGGGAGGGGCCCCCTGTGAGGAAGCTGGCTCACAATGTGATTGAAGTCTTCCCAGATCCGTAGTGCAGACAAAGAACGTCCCTCACACCTCTCAGCCAGGACAAGAAGCCTCCATCTTCCATCAGGGACACGGAGGAGAACTTTCTCTATATTGTGGACACTTGTAAACAGGAGGAAGAGAAGCCGAGATTTGGGAGAGATTTCCCCCTTCATGTCCAGTCACCCGACCATAGTAGACTCATCAGTGTGACCATCCGAGAGGACCCCAACCATAGAAGACTCATCAGAGGAGCCAAGAGGGACCATCTGAGAGGACCTCAACCATAGAAGACTCATCAGAGGAGCCAAGAGGGACCGTCCGAGAAGACCCCAACCATAGAAGACTCATCACAGGAACTCTACATCAACCTCCAGACCAGGACAACATCAGCCAGGTATTTATCTCCCACTGACCACCACTCCCATCCCCCTACTGCCTTCCTTTCCAGCTCCTTGTTTCCTTAGTGTCTCCCAGTTCACCCCGCATCTTCCCCATCCTTCCCCTGTCCCTCACATTATCCTGTCCACCCCCTGTGCCCCGTATTGACCCCCCCAGCTCACTGTGCCCTTTTTACACTTCTGGTCCCCCACTGTTGCCATAAAACTACTTAGCACCAGTGCCTCCTGTACCTCTATTTAGAACTTTAGACTCCCCCTTGTTCCTGCCCCATTTTTTCTACTAATCACTAATGCCCAACATCCCCCCCCCCAAATTAATCAACTGATAACAGCAGGCATCCCCCTTCCCCCACACTGACCACTGATAATGGGCACTTTTACCTCGACATCCCCATCTACCCCCCCCCCCCCAACTGCCCCCATGTTGTGTGTCTGGTGTGGGGTGTACATGGATAGTGGGAAGAGGGAGTAACACAAGATTTCTAGCTTGTAGGGGAGCCTGAGGAACCCCAAAAGTGTGTGCTGATTACTAGACTGATCCCCAACCCTCATAGTGCACCAGATTGTATGTAAGATTTGTATCTGCCTGTGTGTGGTCAGCCAGCTAGATATGGGTGGAGTCTCCCTCTAGTGGTGGTCAGAGGTATTGCAGGCTGTGCCAAGTCTATCACAATAATCTCCCTCTCCTTCCCTCCTCCACCATACAAGGTCCTCTCCTGGTTTTCTAGTTCCCGTGGTCTTCCATCCTTGTCATGTGTGTTGCAGTGGTGGGATAATAGAGTGTGTGTGCTGTTATACAGCTGTTACCCCTGTCTGGGCTGGGAACTTGGGGTTCTCCTGACAATCTGCCAGTGTGCTGGGTGATTTCTGTGGATATACAACAGAAGGTGATCCCCCGTGTGTTGTCTGACCCCCCACATCCCTGTACACCGATATCATAGTCTGTAACAACACATAGAGGACATTTCTCCTCCCACTGACCACTATGGCTGAACATTGTTTTCATCCTGCTGACCACAGACCCAAATCATTTGTCCCCCCTGACCAGCAGTATAAGGGGCACTATGACTATAATATTGTGCTGACCCCTCTACTCTATATATTGTGTTGTACATTACAATAGTGCTGACCCCTCTACTTTATATATTGTGTTGTACATTACAATAGTGCTGACCTCTCTACTCTATATATTGTGTTGTACATTACAATAGTGCTGACCTCTCTACTCTATATATTGTGTTGTACATTACAATAGTGCTGACCTCTCTACTCTATATATTGTGTTGTACATTACAATAGTGCTGACCGCTCTACTCTATATATTGTGTTGTACATTACAATAGTGCTGACCTCTCTACTCTATATATTGTGTTGTACATTACAATAGTGCTGACCTCACTACTCTATATATTGTGTTGTACATTACAATAGTGCTGACCTCTCTACTCTATATATTGTGTTGTACATTACAATAGTGCTGACCCCTCTACTCTATATATTGTGTTGTACATTACAATAGTGCTGACCGCTCTACTCTATATATTGTGTTGTACATTACAATAGTGCTGACCTCTCTACTCTATATATTGTTTGTACATGACATAGACCAGCTACAGTAGTCTGGAGTGACAGCGGTGACCCCGGAGGTGACACAATTCTTGTAATTTCTGGGGTCATTCATGGCAGAGGATATTGGGGGATGGGATGTTTTCCAAGCGCCTCCTACATAACAATCTATAGTGGTTTATCGATGTTCCGTCATCTTGGACCTCCCAGAGGAAACATGGCAGGGAACATCAGGGGGCGCCAGCAGGGGGGAGGGGCGGCACATTCCCTGTATTGTGATTGGCCGGTTCTCCAGCTGCCCCGATCACTTCTACATGATGACCAATCACTGGCTGAGAATAATACAAAGCTCATTTCTCTATTAGCCTCTTGAATACCAGAAGGATAAAGAATGTACATTGGTAGACAAGGGGTCAGTGAAGGAGGCGGAGCTCTGCTGACTTCCATCATCCAATCACGTGTGAGTAACATTCCATGTTTTTATTTCTGTGCACGTGATTGGATATTCATTACAAAGTGACATTTCACCACATTCACTAATCTCTGGGGGGAAATTTCTTTGAACAGCCTATTTCCACTTAGTAAATCCCCCTTCTGCACCCCCTGCACCCTGACACAGGATGGGGAATGGGGGGACATGTTCTCATGTAAGGTGACTGGATGAGATTTGGGGGTCACACTTGTCTTTGCTGGTATATGGAAGATCACTTGTTGGTGGTAATGGAGGTGAACCCGGCAATGAAGCAGATCTACAGTGCACCTCCCATTACTGTTCCCTCCATGGTGCCGATGTCAGATCTCCAGATCGATATTCTCTGCCCCCCCCCGACAGAGCGCCCCCTTCTGGGACATTTTACATTTTATCTTGTAGCTTTGTGGTCATTAGACCTCACCAGGCAGTTGTTGGTGACAATCTGTCCAAGAGCGGTCTTTATTTTCCCAGCACCTCACTGCGTCCTTTCACCCCTCCCTTCTCACAAATCTTTAAACACTGTGCACCCCAAATACTGCACCCCCTCACATTGCTGACTTAAAGGATAAGTCCCCCCCTGAATCACAGCCCCCCCATGTACCAATATACAATCAATGTACTTCTTTCTATTTATCTTACACCCCCCTTACCTCAGTGTCCAGCTGGCTGTATAATCACTTCTCCATTACTTCCTGGACACACCTTGGGATGTGACACACCCTGTATCGTCTACCCTCCCCCCTTCCACCCACCTCATCAGCTGCACATTTTTCCTATGCAATCACTAATCACTGTTCTCACTAAGTAAACAGCTATAGATCATTCATTTGGCAGAGTGTGCAGGAGCTGAGCGATCAGATAACAGCCGATGTGGATAGAGCTGTAATATTGAAATCAGGAGAAGTGTGTCCTGGGTTCTGTAATGATCACCATACACTATACAATCTGATGGTACATCTAAAGCACATTGTACAATCAGATTGCATAGTGTATGGCCAGCTTTATATAAGTACATAGGAGGGAGTGGATGGAGTCACTCAGCTGTCAAGCCGTATTCACATTTCTGCATAGCAGGAACTCACATTACCACATGTGGGGTTTTTGGGGCGTTTTGGAGCATTTTTGCTAATCATGCATAGAGCAGCCCGTTTGTTTGAAAATGTGCAACAATTGCCCCAAAAAGCTCCAGAAATGCAGAGTGTGGTGAGTTTTTACATCACTATCTCTGAATGGCTGAGCACCAATCAGACTCTACTGTGTTCCAGGTATGAGACAGGAAGTCTTGGCTTGAACCCGGAACACAGTGCTGTATACTGTATGTAGACTCAGCCATATACAGCTTATACTGCACATCCAGCAGCCTCACATGTTGGTGAGGGACATAGTGCGATTGGACCAGCTTGGCCCAAACTATGTAAAGTGTATGAAAAGCTGGAGCTCGGCTTTAATGGTTAGAAAGCATTCCAGTCATTGTCATAGATTAGGGCTGACCTTGCAGAGTGGGGTACACTGACCTCATTTATCTATCAGCCGGTGCTCTGTGACCTCCACCGGACGGCCCAGATCTGTTATCTAAAGCTTTGATTTTTTCACCCAACTTCTCGGTCACTAGCTTTGATGGATTGGCTGCCAAATTTCTGAGAGACAGAGGCATTGAAAATTTGGTTATCACAACCATGCTTAAAGCGGACCTCCACCCAAAAGGGGAAATTACACTTGTATGCATCCTCCCCCCTCCACTGACACATTTGGCACTTTTTTTGAGAGAGGGGGCGGGGTACCTGGTTTTGACGGGTACCCACTCACTTTCGGCTCAGATCATCACAGTCTGAGCTGGAAGTTCATCCCCTCTCTCTTCCCCCGCAGTCTTCTGGGACACATTACAGGTCCCAGAAGACTACAGGACCATTCACAAGGTGCAGAGCGGCTCCCGCATGCTCAGTAGAAAATTAACTGTGAAGGCCGAAAGGCATCACTTCCTGTTACCTAGCTACTAATACACTCATTTGTACTTTCATTCAATGTACCTCACATGTTCCTCAGATGTTCACTGATTCAGATCGATCCAAAACATTTAAAATGAAAAGATTTATGAATTGCTCTACAAGCAAAGTGATTTACATGTTGGATTGTCCATGTAAAAAATTCTATATAGGGAAAACAAAGCGACAATTAAAAATCCGTATCTGTGAACATCTGAAGGACATCAATGGACCTCCCAGAAAAGATGAGAAAGAAAAAGAGAATCTCTTAGCACAACATATTAGGAAAATTCATGTGGGGAAAAAAAACAGATGGCCTGAAAGTGAAGGGGATCTTTTCCCTAAATGTATCCCATAGGAGAGGAGACTTCAATAAGGTTTTACTATGTAAAGAGAAATACTGGATCTATAATCTCACTACTTTAATACCAAAAAGCCTAAAAACCGGTAAGTACAGTAAGACCGAGAAACCCTGGCGAGCAGCGGGAGGGGGGACGACCTCTTTGGCTGCTTCTAAAGGCGATCCAGTGGCTAATCAGCTGCTCAGATCACTTTTTGTGAGAAACAGAATTGCTGGCTTCAGCCATAACCCCTGCAAACCACTTCAAAACCGCAACGTGTATATATACATATTGTGTTTGGCAAGTGGAGACAATTATTAATGAGCGTTACAGCCAGGTCAGGTGACAATGCATTCTTGCATGATGTCTGAATAAAGATGAAATCAGCTGACAGGTCACACATTTTCCATATCATCACTTCCTTACCAATCAAAATGAAGATTTCATAACTCCAATCCTTCTGACATGGGAAGAGATTTGGGTTACAAAATTTTCCCCAGTTAAATTTTTACCTGTTAGAGGTGCAATCATGCCAGGGGAACTCTTTTGTTTGACAATCCCTTACCTACCACAAAATCAAAATACTAACAACATCTTACAAAGCCCTCCACAACTCTTCCCCCAGCTACATCACCAACCTTGTCCCAAAATACCAACCAGACCGTTCTCTTCATTCCTCATATGACCTCCTACTCTCTAGCTCCCACATCACCTCCAGGACTTCTTCAGAGCCTCTCCCATCCTCTGGAACTCTCTACCTCAATCTGTCTGACTATCTTCTACTCTGTCTTTAGGTAATCCCTGAAAACCCTTATCTTTAACAACTTCACCTTCTTCACTTCCCATAAACTATGGGATAAATATCTGAAGATCGATTAATCCTGATGTACTGAGGGGCAATCTCAATTCCTGAGGCCCGAAAATACCAGGACAGTAAAAATATCCCCCAAATGACCCTTTTTTGGACATTCCAAGGTATTTAGTAAGAGGCATGGTGGGTATTATAATTATAATTATAGTTATAATTTTTTTGTTACAATATTTTGGATTTTTTTATTGTACATCCTGTCCCCAGTACAGTACAGCATCCTCATATAACTGGTGTGGAGGTGAGCAGGGACACTGACTGGTGACAATATGTAAAAAATATGTAAAAAAAAAAAGCCAAAAAGTATTTTTAATAATTTTTTTTAAACATTTTTTTTTTACATACAGACTGTGACCAAAGCAATATAGTGTTACCACTACTGGTGTTATAGGCATGACAGTGGTGTAGTGGGTAGCACTCTCGCCGAGCAGTAAAAAATGGTCACTGGTTTGAATCCCAACCACGACACTACCTGCCTGGAGTTTGCATGTTCTCCCTGTACCTGCGTGGGTTTCCTCTGGGTACTCCGGTTTCCTCCCACACTCCATAGACATGCTGGTAGGTTAATTGGCTTCTGTGCAAAATTGGCCCTAGTATATGAATGTGAGTTGGGGACCTTGGATTGTGGGCTCCTTGAGGGTAGGGACCGATGTGAGTGTGCGATGTGTGGAGCACTGTGTAAATTGACGGCGGTATATGGGTACCTTAAATAATAATATAATAGATGAGCATCTTAATGAGACACAATATACAGGGATAGGGACAATTGTAGACATGCACTCATATTTACTTGGGTTGAACTGGATGGACTGGTGTCTTTATTCAACCTACTAACTGTGTAACTGTGTACTATACTAACACCGTACTACTCTGGGGAGGTAATCATGATTTCTTTATTTTTACACACTATGATTGTTTATAGCAGTGAATTTCATTGCTATAAGCAAGCATTTTTACTGAATGAAATAGATTCATTCAGTGTATATTGTTGTGATTGGCCCTGTCTGTACCATGTGATCACTGTGACCAACCACACAATAACTGTCATGAATAAAAGCCATTCATTGTTCACAATTGTCATGTTATCTACTGTGATTGGTCACAGCGATCACATGGTACCGGCAGTGGGCCGCTACACTGATCAGTCATCCACTGGACATAGCGGGTGACAGACTGCTCCAGAGATTGGTCCTGCAGAACCGCACAAGATCTGTTCTCCCAGAACAATATGGCTCCTTTCTGGCCGTCATATTACAATAGGCTGAGCGGGAAGAAGTTAATAATAAATGTTAAAAAATGAAGTAATTTTAATGAAACCTTTTTTAAAGAATTCTGACTTTTATTTTTCTCTGTACAGGTGGACTGAGGAACCAAGTTTTTGGTCATGCTGGTCTTCATCAATAAAACAAAGTCACATGGGAAACGATCCATATGGGTGTTATAAGTGACTGAAAGTTTTTATTGCAGTTCACTGGAGGATTCACAAAGGACTCAAGACATATCCATGTTCTAAATATCATAAATGTATTGGATCCTCTTCAGCATTGATCCAGCCTCAGAGGACAACAGGAGAAAAGTCATTTCAGTGTTCTGCAAGTGACAATGGCTTTATAGTAAAGTACAAGTCACATATACATAAGAGGAGTCATTTCAGAAGATATTTCTTGTTTGGAACGTGACAAAGGTTTTACAATGGAGGCAAAATGTATCACACACCAGAAGGTTCACAATGATAAGAAACCATTTCAGTGTTCTGAATGTGATAAAACTTTTACAACAAAGTCAAAACTTATCATACACCAGAGGGTTCACACTGGAGAGAAACCATATCAGTGTTCTGAATGTGGCAAAGCTTTTACACAGAAATCACATCTTATCATACACCAGAGTGTTCACACTGGAGAGAAGTCATATCAGTGTTCTGAATGTGGCAAAGCTTTTACACAGAAGTCAGATGTTATCAAACACCAGAGGGTTCACACTGGAGAGAAACCATATCAGTGTCCTGAATGTGGCAAAGCTTTTACAACCAAGGCAGAGCTTACCATACACCATGTAGTTCACACTGGACATAAGCCGTATCAGTGTTATGAATGTGGCAAAGCTTTTAAACAGAAATCAAATCTTATCAGACACCAGAGGGTTCACACTGGAGAGAAACCATATCAGTGTTCTGAATGTGGCAAAGCTTTTACAACCAAGGCAGAGCTTACCATACACCATAGAGTTCACACTGGAGAAAAGCTGCATCAGTGTTCTGAATGTGACAAAACTTTTACAACAAAGTCAAAACTTATCATACACCAGAGGGTTCACACTGGAGAGAAACCATATCAGTGTTCTGAATGTGGCAAAGCTTTTACACAGAAATCACATCTTATCAAACACCAGAGAGTTCACACTGGAGAGAAGTCATATCAGTGTTCTGAATGTGGCAAAGCTTTTACACATAAATCAAATCTTATCAGACACCAGAGAGTTCACACTGGAGAGAAGCCATTTTAATGATCTGAATGTGACAAAGATTTTACAGTTAATTCTGGGATAATCTGTCACCAGAGGATTCACAAGCTTCAACAAAGAAGTTTGTAGAGTGGAAACTCTGGAAGAAGGGGGATATTAAAAGAAGTTGTGGGTGTCCCATTAGTTTCATAGCCCCAATGTTATCCCATAAGCTAGGGAAGAAGTGAAAAGATAAAATGCTACTTCAGAAAAACAAAATCTGGGAGTAAACTGGAATGTAATGATCGGATGCACTGACTTTTTTTCCTCATGATTCATATATTTTTCTTTTTTTATGGAGCTTTGACGAAACATGTAATGCATTTTCATCATTCACTAACTGGGCAGTGTTACCAAGTGTTTTCTTCATTGCCAGATCCTGAGCTAATACATGATCATCACTGCCGCACTACCAGAGACTAGGATGGGGTCAAGTGGCATCTTTTAATGAGGGTTCAGAGGCTTTACAAGAGTCCATTCCAGGTTCTTCTGACTGTTAATACACCATAAGCCAAGTGTTAGAGCTCCAGCTCAGCACACCTTCTCCAAACCTCCCCTCCCATGATAAATGCCTCCTTTCCATATTTTATCTCCTCTAACGGATGACATCTTTGCAGGCAGGTCTGTGACTGGGACACCAGCCAGGGAGAGGGCTCGGGTTGGTGAGAATGTGATCTCCTAAGCTGCCGCAGGCCTTCCCACACTGGGATGCTGCTGTTTATGGGATGCATTTAACAGTTCCACTTAAGTTCAGCTGGCTACTTGTATTCCATCTGGTTCTGATGAAAGTCTCAGGGATCTCATCAGGTGTAGAATGGATGTTCTTGTTATCTTCTTTCTCTGTTTAGCTATTACTCCTCTCCATAGACTATTCACACAGAACACCTACAAGAGATCGGGGCTGAGTGTGTGGTCATATTCCTACCACTTCTGGGGACTGAAATTCCTCCAGCTGGGGTTCACTTTAACCTTTTCGCTGCCAGAGCCCTTTTTGTGTTTTTTGCACACATGTTTAAAAAAAACATTTAGCCTTGAAGAAGATGTAAATACCCCAAATATTATATATTTTCTGAAAGCAGATACCCTAAAGAATAAAATAGTGGTAGTTTCAATTTTTTATGTCACACGACATTACCTCAATGGTCTAGGAAACATAGCATTTCAGTAAAAAATACACTAAAGTGGATTTTAGGGCAACAAAACGCAATAAATTACCCACATTTTTAGTAAAATATAAAAGACGAGGTTACGCCGAGTAAATAGATACCCAACTTGCCAAACCTTAAATTATGTGTGCCGTGAAATGGCGACAAACTTCAGTAACCTATATTTTCTATAGGCAACACTTAAAAAAAAACCCCTATAGGTATTAGTTTAGTGTTACAGAGGAGGTCTGGTTCTAGAATGATTGCTCTCACTCCGGCGTGCGCGGTTATATGTAACGTGTATCACAATCAACGTTTTCACTCGTAGGCACCCCTGAGGCATTTGTTTACATTTGTATGTGGATATATGTGGAGGAGGGGGCCTCAAGTTTTTTGTTTTTGGGGGGAGGGGGGTATTTTTATGTGCTTGGGTGTAACTTCTTAATTTTTTGCAAAAAAAAAATAGTTTTCTTTAACTTTTTTTCTTTCATCACATAGGGGAGAAAAAGTCCTGTATGTGATATTTTTAGGTTACAGGTTCTCTTTAATAAGACTTGCAGGGTCTAAAAGACCCCCAATGTCTCCTCTGAATGTTTTGTGATGCAGATCACACTGCAAAAAAAAAAACACCGAGAGGCTGACCTGGAAGTGACGTCATAGACCTTGCTTTCTGGGCCACAGCAAGAAGGGGAGGAGAGTGGACGTGTGTCCGTTGTTCTCCCCCCCAGCCCCCGCACTCGCCATGTTGGTCCTGGGAATGCAAAGGAAGAGATCTGGACAGCCGCACTCCAATATAATCACCTTTATTTAATAAAAAGACAGTCCATACAGCAATTGGAGGTAGAATATAAATATGGCGGGGAAGCAGCAGTTCTGTGGTGTGTGTGACCAATCGGGCGTCAGTTTTTAGCTGACCTGTCACTTTCACACACAATCCCAGTGGCTGCAGCAACAGGATTGTGTGTTAGCCCCCCTGCTGTCAGGTCTGTACGATGTGCGGACCTGGCAGTGAAATGGGTCATGACTCTGAATGGACAGATCTCTTTTTGGTGTAAAGTTTGCAAAGAACATTTCTTATCCCTGGAAATGTTATGATGTTGGCACTAAAGTGTAACAATTTTGTTTTGTTTGGTTGGGTTGTTTTGTGGGAATGCTTTGTGTGTTGTGAGTTCTTCTTTTGTTGTAAATTGGAAAATGAAATAAACAATTTTTAATTGAAAAAAAAGTGTAACTATGGTCTGATCAATAATTACATAAATGGTGCAATCTGTCATTAGCATAGAAGAATTTGTTTTTCTGAGTCTCCTCTTGTAACATTTTTATTACCTGTTGATCCTCCCAGTAGATCTGTTTTCTTCTACTTTCTTTCTATAGAAGGCCAAGCTATTTGGCAAAATGGCAGTTGGATGGGGTTGGGAAACACCATATAACACTGCCGGTGGTGCTTACAACTGTCAGTTTTCATTCATATGGTGGTTCAAACCTTAAAAAAACCTGTTGCTGTAACTGCTTTAGAAGTGTTATCTGAAGTTGGACTTTACTTGTTGTGTGTCTTACTTATAATCTATCTAAGACTTCCCTGTACAGGGGGATAACACTGCTGTGTAATGTTACTGCAGAATGATGAGGGTTGTCATCCTGTTACAGATGGTGGAAAATAACAGATCTACAGACAGGATAAGGGAAAGCCTCAATTTCTCCCAATACTCCCCCGGCCTTCCAGTGAGAAGAAACATTTTCTCTGGAGTGGATATGTTTTATGCAGTGAGCCCTTCATAGACGGGATGGGGAATCTAAGTCATCTAAGATAAGTAAGATGAACCCGTGTACTGGAGTCATGGATCAGATAACCAATGAGACCATTGATGTTATAGCAGAACTGACAGCAGAAGTGTCTCCATCACCTAAGGTGGTGTCACAGAACTGCATGGCTGCTGACTATCTCTCGGAAGCTCAAGGTGGAGTCTACAAACTGGTGTCACATAGAGAGTGTTGTACATTTATTTCATATCATGAGTAGGGATGAGCCCGATGTTCGAGTCAAGCGTAAGTTAAACTCGAACATCGGGCGTTCGCCTGTTCATCGAACAGCGAACATTATGCGGTGTTTGTGGCAAATTCAAAAGACGCAGAACGCTGTTAAAGTCTATGGGACACTAAAATGAGCACTTTTGATTTTTCATATTAAATGTTTATATGCAAGTTATTGTCATAAAAAGTGTTTGGGGACCCGGGTCCTGCCCCAGGGGACATGGATCAATGCAAAAAAAAAAGTTTTTAAAATGGCCGTTTTTTCGGGAGCAGTGATTTTTATAATGCTTAAAGTGAAACAATAAAAATGAAATATTCCTTTAAATATCATGCCTGGGGGGGCCCCTTAGTCTGCCTGTATAGTAGCGCATCTTTCCCGTGTTTAGAACAATACCACAGCAAAATGACATTTCTAAAGGATAAAAAGTAATTTAAAACTGATTGCGGCTGTAATGACTTGTCTGATCCCGGCAATATAGATAAAAATCATTGAAAAAAATGGCATGGGTTCTCCCCTCCCCCCCAGTCCATTACCAGGCCCTTTTAGGTCTAGTATGAATATTAAGCGGAACCACAAACCAAAAAAAAAATGCTTGGGGGTCCCCCCAAAATCCATACCAGGCCCTTCAGGTCTGGTATGGATTTTAAGGGGAACCCTGTGCCAAAATGAAATTAAAATGGCGTAGGGGTCCCCCCAAAATCCATACTAGACCCTTATCTGAGAACCCATCCTGGCAGGCCGCAAGAAAAGGGGGGAGGGACAAGAGCGCCCTCCCTCCTGAACTGTACCAGGTCACATGCCCTCAACATGGGGAGGGTGCTCCATTCATAAACTGAAGCATCATAAACACTGTCCATTCAGAAAAGGTTCGCTCTCCATCCTGAAAGATCTGGGGGGAGGGGGGGACCGGAGAACGCATGGAGGGGGAGCGGATCAGGGGAGGACGGGGGGACCAGAGGAGCGCACAGAAGGGGGGACCGGAGGAGCAGACGGAGGAACACAGAGGGGAGCCAGAGAAGGATACAGGGGGCACTCAGGAACAATCGGTGTGCCGGCGGGGGAAGTTATAATCACAGATCTCCCTGTGTGCTTCTCCTTATGACATGGACATTCACTGTATTGTTCATTTAAGCACAAGAGACTCCATTTTGTTCTCACTGTTGAAACGTGTTCTGTAACCTTCACCTAACACACAGACACATCTTCTACTAGAAGCTCTCTCTGTCTCTACTCCCCCTCCCCCTCCCCTCTCATGGTTTTATTCTTGCAATTGTTCTATTTGGTAGCTTTAATAACATGAAAAAATTGAAAAAATGGAAGTGTATCATAACACGGAGTGGCACCGTGGATACACACAAAATAACCCTGTGCCGTGTCCTAACAAAATCATATTCAAGAACCAAAAAGGAGGGGCTTTTGGACTTTTTAGGCACAACTACAAAAAACTAATTATATAAAATATTATTTTATTCACTTAGAAAAATACATTTGCTATGTATTTTTCTAAGTGAATAAAATAATATTTTATATAATTAGTTTTTTGTAGTTGTGCCTAAAAAGTCCAAAAGCCCCTCCTTTTTGGTTCTTGAATAGCTTTAATAACATATTTCTATTTGTTAGTTTTTAATAACATCTCACACCACCCCTTTCTTATCTATGTATAAAATAACATGTAATAATACATTTTGGCACGGAACGGACATTTTACACACAGTGATTGCGTCCTGTGAATCTCTTCCTGCAGCTGCAGTTTTATCTTCTGTTTTTAGAGTCCCAATCAGAAATAATTCCAGAACAATATTGATATCCAAGTCATTTTCTAATGATTTTATGTTTGTAAAAAAGAATCTTTATCTTTTATAATAAAGACATTAAGTATTATTTGGTCCATATGTCCCTTACTGGTACCGTTAAAGTCCATCATATCAGTTCTATCTCCTAAAATCTCACAAGAGTTATTGATTGGCATTGTCACTCTCACAATAAAGACTGGACGATTGAAAATGCTTCCCCTCCCACTTACATTTCTACTGTGCATACAGAAATCTTTGTATCCATCTTCACTAAAGCCCCACCCCTTTACTGGTACCACCTTACAAGTATTTCACACAATTTCACTCAACTACAAGTCAGCCTGAATTCCTGGCCCCCCTCACTCCGATAGCAAACAATCTGGAATTTATTCCGGGTATGCAAAAAAAATGTGATTCCCCCCACTGAGAACAGTTCTCCACATTTGGTGTCTCATTGTCTACAATCAGGGCTGATAAAATCCAGAGAAGAATAGCAAAATATGTGTTAGCCCTGGTTCACACCGGAGCGTTTTGACATGCGATTTGCATCTCAAATCGGCGGGAATTGCTGTCAATGGCACCGTCCTAATCGGTGTGATGCCACATCTGCGGCGCCACACCGATTTTCAAAAAGTTGTTTCTGTACTACTTTTTGAGATTTCATGCTGCAATTTACATTGACATCTATGCAGAAACCTCCACAGATGTCTTTGTAATCGCGGCCGAAATCGGGACTGACATGCGGGAGTGAAATCGTTCAGCTGAACCCGCACAGCTTCATTCTCACAGCTCAGTGTGAACCGGGGCTAATGGTCAGTTTCTCCCCCAATGGACATACCTACAATTGCACAATTATCTTAATAATCATAAAGTACCGTATATACTCGAGTATAGGCCGACCCGAATATAAGCCGAGGCACCTAATTTTACCACAAAAAAATGGGAAAACGTATTGACTTGAGTATAAGCCTAGGGTGGGAAAATGTAGCAGCTACTGGGTAAACATCTGCAGTCTCACTGTGCCCATTTGCAGCCTCATTGTGCCCATTTGCAGCCTCATTGTGCCCATTTGCAGCCGTACCTTTGTTTACTAAAACAGCGGGTGTCTCCCGCTGTGTTATGCAGTCTGTTCGACGGCCGTCCATTGTAACAAAGCCCCGCCTCCTCCTCGTCCATGATAAATGGAACACTGATACAGTCCCGTCATGTCCCCGTGCGTCAGAGGAGGGCGGGGTCACCGGGTGGCCCCTACACCCCGTTATTTAAGAACCGTCAGAAGAGGAGAAGCGTCACACAGCGGGAGCCTCCCTTAATGCCAGCATGGATGCGGAGCGGCCCGAAAAGAAGATGAAGACAAGAAGATGAAGAGGAGAAGATGAAGAGAAGAGCGGGAGCCTCCCTCCATGCCATGGATACGGAGCAGCCCGAGGAGAAGAAGGGAAGAAGATGCCGCAGAGGAGATGCTGGACAAGGAAGAACCAGAAGATCCAGAAGAACCAGAAGAAAAAGAAGATGAAGGAAGATAGAAGAAAGAAGAAGCATTTAAATAAAGGAATTGTCAAAAACTGTCTCTTGTCATTTTTAACATTTTTGACAGTTTTTTAGTGAAATGGTAGGGGTACTTTTGTACCCCCTTACCATTTCACACAGGGGGGAGGGCCGGGATCTGGGGGTCCCCTTGTTAAAGGGGGCTTCCAGATTCCGATAAGCCTCCCGCCCGCAGACCCCCAC
The DNA here is from genome assembly GCF_042186555.1 of Aquarana catesbeiana. Lineage (NCBI taxonomy): Eukaryota > Metazoa > Chordata > Amphibia > Anura > Ranidae > Aquarana > Aquarana catesbeiana. The sequence continues at coordinate 8,393,814 of NC_133325.1, forward strand.
AACCACCGGCCAGGGTTGTGGGGATGAGGCCCTTGCCCTCATCAACATGGGGACAAGGTGTTTTGGGGGGCTACCCCAAAGCACCCTCTCAATGTTGAGGGCATGTGACCTGGTATGGTTCAGGGGGGGCGCTCTCTTGTCCCCCCTCTTTTCCTGCGGCCTGCCAGGTTGCGTGCTCGGATAAGGGTCTGGTATGGATTTTTGGGGGGACCCCACGCCGTTTTTTTTTATTTTGGCGTGGGGTTCCCTTAATATCCATACCAGACCTGAAGGGCTTGGTATGGAATATAGGGGGACCACCCACGTCATTTTTTTTATTTTGGTTCGGGGTTCCCCTGTGGGGAATTCCCATGCCGTTTTTATCATTGAACTTCTATGTGTATTGTCGGACCGGCAATTCATTAATAGCCGCAAGTAGTTTTAAATGACTTTTTTTCCTTTGAATGTCATTTTGCTGTCAGACTGTTCTAAACACGGGAAACATGCGCCCCTTTACAGGCATACTATAAACACCCCCCAGGTACGAAATTTAAAGGGATATTACACTTTTATTGTTTCACTTTAAGCATTATTAAAATCACTGCTCCCGAAAAAACTTCAGTTTTTAAAACTTTTTTTTGCATTGATCCATGTCCCCTGGGGCAGGACCCGGGTCCCCAAACACTTTTTATGACAATAACTTGCATATAAGCCTTTAAAATTAGCACTTTTGATTATTCATGTTCGTGTCCCATAGACTTAAAAGGTATTCGCGTGTTCAAACAAATTTTTTGCCTGTTCGCATGTTCTGGTGCGAACCGAACAGGGGGGTGTTCGGCTCATCCCTATTCAACACATTGTTTTTCCAACACTGGCCCATAGTGACAACGACACCCACCGGCACAGTGTGGAACCACATGCAACTCAGCCAAGCTGCACCAGAGGCAAATCTAACTTCCTCTAACAAGTGACCCACTAGATTTACCTATCAGCGGTAGATAAAAAATCTACCAGCGCTACATAATTAAAATATAAATAATCATGTGGTAACAATGGGCTAAAGCAATACGTCCGGACCAGTCCAGTGTTCAATGTATTGTTTTACGTTTGTCCTGTCTGTCCAATTTGTCTGTAGTAATCAATTCAATGTCTGATTGTAGTCCATCAGTTTTTAAAGCAATGCACCTTCACAGTATGATCTTTTTGATACAATAACTAAATCGTTATAAAAATAAAATTTTTAAAGTTTGATCTATTCTATTTTGATCAATAGTTTGTTGCTAATAGTAACCCCCTTTTTTATCCTGATCTTAACAGGCTAATCCCCCATTTTCTATCTCAGTATGGACAATGGGAAACATCAACTCCTGGCTCATCCTTAGCCAAGTGTAAAGTCAGCCTCTGTCCCAGAATGAACCAAGGGAAACACCAGCTCATGCTCCAGTCTCAACCAAGGGAAACACCAGCTCCTTGCTCATTCTGAACCAAGAAAAACAGTAGTTCCTGGCCCAGTCTGAAATCAAGGGACACAACAGATCATGGCCCATTCTGAAATAAAGGGAAACACGAGCTCCCGGGCCTGTATGAACCAAGGGTAATATCAGCTTCTATCCCAGTATGAACCAAAGGAAAATAAAAGCTCCTGGCCCAGTCTGAATCAAAGGGAAACACCAGCTCCTGGCCCAGTCTAAATCAAGGGAAACACCAGCTCCTGGCTCAGCCTGAACAAGGGAAATCACCAACTCCTGGCCCAGTCTGAGGCCAGGGTAAAATCACTATTAGCCCCAGTATGAACTGGGAAACACCAGCTTCTGGTTCAGTCTCAACCAAGGGAAACACTAGCTCCTAGCCCAGTCTTAACCAAGGCAAACACCAATTCCTAGCTCAGTCTGAACCAAGAGAAGAACCAGCTCCTGGCCCAGTCTGAACCAAAAGTAATATCAGCATCTGCCCCAGTCTGAACCAAGGGAAACACCAGTTCCCGGTCCAGTCTGAACAAGGAAAAACACCAGCTCCTGGCCCAGTCTGAACCAAGTGAAACACCAGCTCCTGGCCCAGTCTAAATCAAGGGAAACACCAGCTCCTGGCTCAGCCTGAACAAGGGAAATCACCAACTCCTGGCCCAGTCTGAGGCCAGGGTAAAATCACTATTAGCCCCAGTATGAACCAAGGGAAACACCAGCTTCTGGTTCAGTCTCAACCAAGGGAAACACTAGCTCCTAGCCCAGTCTTAACCAAGGCAAACACCAATTCCTAGCTCAGTCTGAACCAAGAGAAGAACCAGCTCCTGGCCCAGTCTGAACCAAAATTAATATCAGCATCTGCCCCAGTCTGAACCAAGGGAAACACCAGTTCCCGGTCCAGTCTGAACAAGGAAAAACACCAGCTCCTGGCCCAGTCTGAACCAAGTGAAACACTAGCTCTTGGTCCAGTCTTAACCATTGGAAACACCAGCTCCTGGCCCAGTCTGAACAAGGAGACACATAAGCATCTGTCCCAGTCTGAATCAAGGGAAACACTAGCTCCTGGGCCAGTCTGTACCAAGAGAAACATCAACTACTGGCCCAGTCTAAACCAAGGGAAACATCAGTTCCTTGTTCATTTTGAACCAAGGGTAATATCAGCCTCTGTCCCAGTCTGAAGGAGAGGAGTGTGGAGGGTATGACAATGGGTAGCATTCTGTGGCGGCTGGTGTTTTTTTTTGGGGGGGGCAGCAAACAACCCCCTATACGGTCGGTCTGTCATCCAGCCCCACACTTACCCCATCTAGGTCTCGGGCGGGCAGCAGGCGGCGGCTTCCATTGCATCCCCTTTTCCTCTGCATCACGTCTCCTGCCGCGTGTCTCCTCCAACCTCCTCCGAAGTGTCCAATAGGATTTCAGCCAATCGAGTAATGGGTCTCAGGACCCGCTTCCTAAAAGGCCAGGCAGGAGAATCGGTGTGACAATAGTGAATATTCATTCGCTATTGTCACACAAGTGGGTCTGCTCAGGGTGCAGCGCTCTGCGCCCCAAGCCCGCCCTTTTTAAAAGCCTATTAGAGCCTCGGCTCTAATCATGTGCTTCAAAAAAACAAACAAACATTGGAATCCATGCGTCTGGCTCCCCACATGAAGATTATGTATGGGCTGCTGCTGGTAGCATGTACAGGAAAGGAGTATGGAGGGTATGACAGCAGGGTTGATAGTATTTGCAAGAGAGGAATGTGGAGCAATAAACCCTCCAGGAGCCAAAACAATGGACCCAGGAAGGAGTATTCTGATGACATTTCTGTTTCTATACTCCACCATAAACCTAAATTCTTGGAGTGCCAGGAACCAATGGGTTCTCCTGGTATTTCTGCTCTTATTCTGTCTCAGTCACATCAGAGTAACATGATTGGAGAGCAGCCTAAATGTCTTTCCTAGAAGTCACTCTGAGACCCATTAAGACTGAGTTCACATATGTGCGGCCGGGGCCGGGTTCGTGCGTAGGGTCCAGTCCATGTCTGTTCACCAGTTTAGATGCAATTCAGGAACAAATTTCTTCCTGAATTAGCACCTAAATCAGTCCCGAACACAAACAGGACCCTCTTTCAATCCGCTCCGCGGCCGCCCTGACCTGTGTGAACTGGCTCTATTGAGAGCTGGTCACACTCGCCTGTCGTGCGAATTGGATGTGAAGAAACCTGCATCAAATTCGCATATATGTAAACCCAGCCTTAAAATCCAGCAACAAAGAGGACATCAATACCGAGAAGTCGATTATAAAGTCCCAGATCATCAAAAAAGTTCCATCAATGTTTACAGAGCGTGGTGACCTTCTTTATCAGGGTGACAGATGGAGACAAAGTGTAACAATACAATTCACATACATATATATGTAGCAAGTTCTCTGGCCTTCTCCAGTCTAATGAGGACCTCCAAGGCCAAAGATAGCTGACATCCTTCAATATGCAGTGGGTTGTGGGGCATAGTGGGTGCAAGGATGGAGAAAGTCATTGGGAGCCAGACACTTCTTGGATGTAAAAGAGATTTTATTTCTTTTGACAGTCCTTTTTGTATTTTTGGGGGAAAGAGGGTTAGGGCCAGGACACCCTTAAGTAGTTATTGATTCAATTGGCAGACTTCGAGATTTCAATAGGAAGTCAGCCATGCAGGGGAAAGCCCCAGCAAGGCATCACATCTGCACATGCAAGAATGCTGTCTCCTATGGCAACAGTCTTCAACAGTTCCTAACTCAATCGTAACAGTCCTCTCAGTTTCACTACAACTGCCTCTTGAAGTTCTTCAACACTGAGCTCCTGGTCTCTCACTGGACTCTCTGATTCACTGACTCTGAATCCCTTGAGCTCAACCAAGGTTTGCGGTGGTATCCCCTCAAGCGTCACCCACGCTTCCCTGCTGGGTCATTAATTGACACTCCAGGTAATTCTCAAGCTTCATCCCTGCTAACCGGCGAGGTCCCTGGCTTGACACACAAGGCTGATCTGCAAGCATCTCCTCCGTGAGTTGGGTTCCTGACTTGATCACCGCCTGAAGTTTCCTGATTCTCCACCGTGCCCATTCGGTGAGAATATGGTTCCAGGACTTGCCTCAGTTACTCACTGTGGTCCCTGGTAAAGGTGGTTGGTCCCTTTGTGGTGACAGCTCCCCATCTACCTCCGACCATGACAGGTTCTCCGGCCGGCAGAACCATCACTTTTGGTTGGATTGCAAGCCGCAATCCCAACCCTGCTCTGCCCTCTTACTTCTGGATGGGCCCTCACACAGCCTGGCAGCCAGATGCCCCCGGGATAGGCCCAATCTCCAGCCTAGTAGCCCGGGGCATATGACACACGTCCACCCAGACAGCTGTCCAGGTGGCACAGAACAAAGAACTATATATGCAGGTTCTCCCAGCAGGCCAAGGGATTCAAGAAAACCTCTGCCCATTGACTGAGAAACCCAGTATACTTATAACCTGACCTTGGGTTGCCCTTCTCGTATCTAGTACCACCAAGCACCCGGCCACCTAGTGGTAGAAGAGAAACGTGCAACAAGGCCAAACTTAGGGAGAAATCAATGGATCTCTATCAAATCAACCAAGATAACTACTCCTGGCAAGTAAATTTGTGAGCAGCTCCCTGACTAAACCTAAGGGTGCTACATATATATGTACCCAGATGGTTAATCACAAGGAGGAGCAGCCAGTCACAGATCATTGATATGTCTATAGCAGGGACAGGAGTCCTGTACCAGGAATAGGATAACCTCCTGACTTACCTGTGTGATCTGGTCTGACATGGAAGAGATCCCATGCTGGTGGCCGTATGTTCAAGATGGAGACTGAGAAGCAGTTCAACCTTCTGGAATCAGCTCTAAATGGCTGAAAACAGGAAAAAAGGCAGGATGTAAGATTTGATACACGCTCAGACTGGTATTTCCTGTAATTGTCTCATACAGAGAATCAGTGGTGGAATTACTAACAAAAAAAGCAGAAATATTGCCTGGATCAACCTATTAGTTAAATTAATTTAGTAAATGGCCACTGTTGTGGGTAAGTGTAAAACAATCATGCAGGCATAGGCCTGCATGCAGTTCAAGTTGCCCTAAAATTCATATAAGGAAAAACTGGGAGAAAGAGTTCTCCAAAGAGGGTCAACAAGGAACACTAATGTAAACACAAACCAGCTTTATTAATTACCAAAAATAGAAAACCAAATTGAAATACAAAATGTGAAAAAGAGCAATATGGACAGACCACAAACCAATTAAAAATTGGACAACGTTGTCACAGGGGATAATTAAAAAAAAGAGGGAGAAGAGGGAGCCATGAGATCAGCTGTGTGTCCTCTCTCATCCCCTGCCAGAGAGGACGGACGGGCAAGTAGAACGTTAATGCCGCCGGTGTCTCTGTACTATTGTTCTATGACACACGATCTCCGCTCAGAGCCGTGCTGTCCTGAGAAAGCAGATGGCAACGATGGAAATCAATAGCAGGCACTGATGAGCACTGATAGAAGGCACTGATGAGCACTGATAGACGGCACTGATGAGCACTAATAGAAGGCACTGATGGGCACTGATGAGCACTGATAGAGGGCACTGATGAGCACTGATAGAAGGCACTGATGAGCACTGATGAGCACTGATGAGCACTGATAGAAGGCACTGATGAGCACTGATAGAAGGCACTGATGAGCACTGATAGAAGGCACTGATGAGCACTGATAGAAGGCACTGATGAGCACTGATAGACGGCACCGATGAGCACTGATAAAAGGCACTGATGAGCACTGATAGAAGGCACTGATGAGCACTGATAAAAGGCACTGATGAGCACTGATAGAAGGCACTGATGAGCACTGATAAAAGGCACTGATGAGCACTGATAGAAGGCACTGATGAGCACTGATAGAAGGCACTGATGGGCACTGATGAGCACTGATAGAAGGCACTGATGAGCACTGATAGAAGGCACTGATGGGCACTGATGAGCACTGATAGAAGGCACTGATGAGCACTGATAGAAGGCACTGATGAGCACTGATAGAGGGCAGTGATGGGCACTGATGAGCACTGATAGAGGGCACTGATGGGCACTGATGAGCTCTTATAGAAGGCACTGATGAGCACTGATAGATGGCACTGATGAGCACTGATAGACAGCACTGATGAGCACTGATAGACGGCACTGATGAGCACTGATAGAAGGCACTGATGAGCACTGATAGACAGCACTTATGAGCACTGATAGACGGCACTGATGAGCACAGATAAAAGGCACTGATGAGCACTGATAGAAGGCACTGATGAGCACTGATAAAAGGCACTGATGAGCACTGATAGACGGCACCGATGATCACTGATAAAAGGCACTGATGAGCACTGATAGAAGGCACTGATGAGCACTGATAGAAGGCACTGATGAGCACTGATAGAAGGCACTGATGAGCACTGATAGAAGGCACTGATGGGCACTGATGAGCACTGATAGAAGGCACTGATGAGCACTGATAGAAGGCACTGATGAGAACTGATAGAAGGCACTGATGGGCACTGATAGAAGGCACTGATGAGCACTGATAGAAGGCACTGATGGGCACTGATGAGCAATGATAGAAGGCACTGATGAGCACTGATAGACGGCACTGATGAGCACTGATAGAAGGCACTGATGGGCACTGATGAGCACTGATAGAAGGCACTGATGAGCACTGATAGAAGGCACTGATGGGCACTGATGAGCACTGATGAGCACTGATAGACGGCACTGATGAGCACTGATAGAAGGCACTGATGAGCACTGATAGAAGGCACTGATAGAAGGCACTGATGAGCACTGATAGAAGGCACTGATGAGCACTGATGGGCACTGATGAGCACTGATAGAAGGCGCTGATGAGCACTAATAGAAGGCACTGATGAGCACTGATAGAAGGCACTGATGAGCACTGATAGAAGGCACTGATGGGCACTGATGAGCACTGATAGAAGGCACTGATGAGCACTGATAGAAGGCACGGATGAGCACTGATAGAAGGCACTGATGGGCACTGATAAAAGGCACTGATGGGCACTGATAGAAGGCACTGATGGGCACTGATAAAAGGCACTGATGGGCACTGATAGGAGGCATTTATGGGTACTGATAGGAGGATTATTGATATTCTTGTCAGTTAACGGCAATCCTTTCCTAATACAGACACAGCGTGTGAGGAAAGGGCTGTGGATAACCGGCAAGTCTGTTGACATGTGATCAGCTGACATCCCATGGTAAAGGGCCGATGTGATTGCGCTGGATGTGTGTCCCAGGGGTCATGCAGGAAGCACAGTTTTGGGAGGATGTCCATGGACACCCTCCCAAAATTGGAAGCCCGGCGCTCGGATGGAAGAGGGGCCCATCATGGTTTCTTGCACCGGGGCCCTGAAGGTTCTAGTTACGCCTCTGCAGAGAATCACTAAAATCATGGAACTGATTAATACAGAGGGTGCAGTATGGAGAGCAGACACTAGATGGTGCTGGTCCAAATAGCTGAAAAGTAAAAAGCATCACGAAAAAAAAGATAAAATACAAAAAAAGGCAAAAGAAGAAAAGAAAAACAAAGCACATTCCTAGTTGGGAATCCATGCTGTCCATTCTTACCTGTTGGGGAACAACCAAAACAGAAAAATAATGGTGAAAGAATAATAAAATGAAAATATATATTTTTTAATATAATTATTTAACCACTTCAATACCCACCCATAGTAATATGACGCCCGCAGATGGGATCTCCCATCCTGGGTGGGCGTCATATGACGTCCTGGGCTTCCTGGCCGTCTAGGGGGCGTGCACGCGCCGCGTTGCTCGGGACCCGGTGCGTGTGCCCGGCGGCCGCGATGTCCGCTGGGCACACACGATTGCCCGTTAACCTAGCAGAACCGTGGATCTGTGTGTGTAAACACACAGATCCACGTCCTGTCAGGTGAGAGGAGACCGATCTGTGTTCCCGGTACAGCGGAACACTGATCGATCTCGTCCCCTTGTGAGTCCCCTCCCCCTACAGTTAGAATCACTCCCTAGGAAACCTATTTAACCCTTCCATCACCCCCTAGTGGTTAACCCCTTCCCTGCCTGTCACATTTACACAGTAATCAGTGCAATTTTATAGCACTGATCGCTGTATAAATGTGAATGGTCCCAAAAATGTGTCAAAAGTGTCCGATGTGTCCACCATAATGTCACAGTCACAAAACAATTTGCCGCCATTACTTGTAAAAAAAAATAAATAAATAAAATAATTTTAAAAATGCCATAAATCTATCCCGTATTTTGTAGACGCTATAACTTTTGCGCAAACCAATAAATATACGTTTATTGCGATTTTTTACCAAAAATATGTAGAAGAATACGTATCGGCCTAAACTGAGGAATTTTTTTTTTTTTTAAACTGTGATATTTATTATAGAAAAAAGTAAAAAATATTGTGTTTTTTTCAAAATTGTCGCTCTTCTTTTGTTTATAGCGCAAAAAATAAAAACCGCAGAGGTGATCAAATACCACAAAAAGAAAGTTCTATTTGTGGGGAAAATAAGACATCAATTTTGTTTGGGTACAACGTCGCATGACTGCGCAATTGTCATTCAAAGTGCAACAGCGCTGAAAACTAAAAATTGGTCTGGGAAGGAAGGTGGTGAAAATTCCCGGTATTAAAGTGGTTAATTACAAAATAAATAAGAAAAATGATTGGAATGTGAGCTGAGGCAGCCAGGGGAAATGGCAAAAATTGGCATTAATAAGCACTGTATGTGACCAGTACATTGCCACTAGGGAAGTGAGACTACATAACACATACAGTAACTGAGATGACTTACAGTAGATCATTGGCTGAGACTGGCTCCTTTCCATAGATCTGATTTGATGCTTACTTCCACATACCTATAGCCCCACACTTTTGAAATTCTTTGAGGTTCGTATTAGGTCAACTCAACCATTATTAATTCATCTGCCTGCCGTTCAGGCTAAGAATTTTGACCGGGGTCATTTCCAATGTACTGTTCACCTTAATCACCCAGTGGGGGAAACATGGATTTCTATACACCATTACCTGGATGATATCCTGTTGTTGGACCAGGACAGGAATCAGCTTGTGAATCATCACAAGTTAGTGGTGGTGACTCTGCAAAAGTTTGGAGGACTCATAACCTAGGAGAAGAGTCAGTTGGAGCCGGTCCAGACACTAATTTACCAGGAGGCAAAGCTGGATTTGCGGGAGAACATGGTATCTCTGCCATCAGCAAAAATTCCCTCCATCCCGGCTTATGTAGAGGAAGTAGGTTTGGCCAATCACCTTCCAGCCAGAAGTTGCCTGCAGCTGCTGGGAACCATGACTTTGATGATAAACATGGTCGAGTAGGCCAATTTGTACTCTAGCTCATTTCAGAAGGAATTACTATATCAGTGGGACTCCCAGAAGCTATCTTCAAAGATCCTGACAACCCCAGGGATTGAGACAGGGTCTTCTGTGGTGGTTGGAGACCAGACATCTCATACAATGTCACTCTCTTCACTGGCAACCTGGTTAGTAATGACCATGGAAACCAGTAAGGACAGACTAGGGTGCCACCTTCAAAGGTCATTGGGCTCAGTACCTCTTATCTTGCCCTTTCTGACCAAGGTGATGCATGAAAATATTAAGATACTGGCAGTTGTCCTGGACCAGCACAAGCACCCCTGGTATCCATGCCTGCTGCATCTGAGCATACAGCCACCTCTGCCCTTACCCATACCCATACTTATCTTCTGTCACAGGGTCCAGTTCTCCATCCAGGATCCAGAGAAGCTCTGGTTAGCGACCTGGATTTTTAGGTGCGAAGGTTCACAGATTTAGGTTCCTCTTTGAGAGTTGTAAATACTCTCATGAGAGCACAGAAGAGCATCACGAACAAAGTGGTCTACAACAAGGTCTGGCTAAAATTCCAAGAATACGCTACTTCATAGAAGTTTTCTTCAGGGAAGTCTTGAGTCTGTCATGCCCTCAGTTTTCTTCAAAGAGGTCTCAACATTGAGACATGGAGACATTTTATTCATCCTCACCTGGTTGCTGATTTTATCTACATGGAAGGTCTTGATATGGGCCTGTGCATAAGAATGCTCAAAGGGCACATCTCCACTATCTCAGCCTTTACCGTGACTCAGTGGGCCTCTGATAGACTGATTCTTCAATTCATTAAGTCCATAGTAAAACAAAAGCCTCCCAGAACCCCCATGTACAGTATCCTACATTGGACCTCACAGTAGTACTCAAGTACCTGTTTGTTTCTAAATTCCCAGGGGAGGTATTGCTATGGGACTTGACGTTAAAGATGGCTTTCCTGGTAGTGATAGCCTCAGCCAGGGGGGTTTCTGAGGTGATGACTCTAGGGTGTAAAGAACCCTGTACGTCCTATCTGGCGGACAGTTGTTCTGCTCCCAATGCTGGGCTTTCCCAAAGTGGTCTCAAGATTACAATCCAAGTCAAGAAATCATGCTGCCTACTTTTCTTCTGGAAGCTGGATGAGAAGTTAGTGCTTTGGATGTAGGGGGGATTCTGACAACTAAAATTGATGCTACCTCGGACTTCAGGTCATCGGATATTCCATCTGTGATTCCCAGAGGGGGCTAGAGCTTTGAGTAGAGCAATTTCTTCTTGGCTTGTGAAAGTGATCTCCTTGGTGTATAAGTATAGGGGGTTGGCCCTTCCAGAGGCAATAACAATGCACTCCACAAGAAGTGTTTCAATGACCTGGGTATCTACATGTAGAGTCTTGCCAGAGACAATTTTCAAGGCGGTGAGGTGGTCATCCATACACGCTTTTCTCATTATCGCATAGATCTGTCATTGTGTTCAGCTGGTAAATTTGGCAAAACTATTATCTCTTCAGCCAGAGGCCACAATTAAACTTATTTGTTTTCTGAATCATCCCACTCTGGTTATCTAGCTAATTCCCAGTGGTAGGCTGACATGTAGCCATAAGAAAAAAATGTAATATCAAATACTTACTGCAATTTTCTTTTCCAGACAAGCTCCATGTCACCACAAACTCCCACCCAGGTGCAGAAATCTAGCTACGTAACACCGGCCTGGGGGAGGAAGTCAAATTTATGAGTTAGGTGCTGAAAGGTAGGGGTATGGGCTGGGCATACTCAGTGATAGGTTTATATGGAGCTCGTCCAGAAAGGAAAATTTCAGTAAGTTTTAGATATTCCATTTTTGTTTTTCAGGTATCAATAATGCCGAAGCATCGTATCCCAACACAAATATTTTTGCACAGGAGAGGCTTGGTCATGCTCAAAAATTGTATATTTTCTTGCAGCTGTCACACATCTGTGGAGAAATTGGGCCTTGGGTGTTGGTAATGCCCAAACACTGTAACCCAAAACAGTTCTTCCTCCAGAGCGCAGGATGGACCCTTGTAAAAAAAATTGCAGCCTTTGCAACAGTTCCATAGCTGCAGAAAAATGTGTGATGTCACATTTAATTTGCTGTTGCAAATAACAGCACCTTTGACCCAATTTTAAGGTAATAGTAGCAGGCCTACAGCAGTGCCAGGTAGACTGGAGAGCTATGAGTAAGGCTTTGTAAGCCAAAACACATTAGCTTTCTGCTGCATACTGGACCATTTGACTCTGCGGATTTAGAAAGGACTCCAGCTTTGACTTTTTCGAGTACCAAGTGGATGGGGCTGATAGGACCCCAGCTGGGAGAGACGTGATGAGTAGGGATGAGCTTTGTGTTCGAGTCGAACCCATGTTCGACTCGAATATCGCCTGTTCGACTGTTCGCCGAATTACGAACGATATGGGCTTTGGCCAATTATGGCTCAGGGGCTTTAGTACATGCCCCGCACTATATAAGGCCGCCTGCACAGCGGCCCTGTGTAGTGTGTTCTGGCATTCAGATAGAGAGATAAAGAGAGAGAGAGAGACAGACAGTGTCATTTGATTTAAGTTAGATAGAGTAGGCAGGTCGAGCCAGTTAGCTGCATTTACAGTGTATTGTGTATATATATGCATCCCAGGTGTTGTATATATATATATATATATATATATATATATATATATATATATATATATATATATATATATATATATATATATATATATATATATATACACACACTGTATTCAGTTTAGCTAGAACCTGTTCTTCTCTTCCTAAAATACTGACAGGCAGGCAGGTGTTTTTACAGTATTTTCAGCTACTGTACTGTGTACCCTGCACAGTCTCACCTACAGTATAGCAACCTGCAGCCAGGTGTTTGTGTAGGCTCATTGAAGTTTTTCCAGTTACTGTACTGTGTACCCCGCAGAGTCTGACCTACAGTAAAGCAACCTGCAGCCAGGTGCTTGTGTAGGCTCATTGAAGTATTTCCAGTTATTGTACTGTGTACCCCGCACAGTCTCACCTACAGTGTAGCAACCTGCAGCCAAGTGCTTGTATAGGCTCATTGAAATATTTCCAGCTACTGTACTGTGTACCCTGCACAGTCTGACCTACAGTATAGCAACCTGCAGCCAAGTGCTTGTGTAGGCTCATTGAAATATTTCCAGCTACTGTACTGTGTACCCTGCACAGTCTGGCCTACAGTATAACAACCTGCAGCCAGGTGCTTGTGTAGGCTCATTGAAGTATTTCCAGCTACTGTACTGTGTACCCTGCAAGTCTCACCTACAGTATAGCAACCTGCAGCCAGGTGCTTGTGTAGGCTCATTGAAGTATTTCCAGTTATTGTACTGTGTACCCCGCACAGTCTCACCTACAGTGTAGCAACCTGCAGCCAAGTGCTTGTATAGGCTCATTAAAATATTTCCAGCTACTGTACTGTGTACCCTGCACAGTCTGACCTACAGTATAGCAACCTGCAGCCAAGTGCTTGTGTAGGCTCATTGAAATATTTCCAGCTACTGTACTGTGTACCCTGCACAGTCTGACCTACAGTATAACAACCTGCAGCCAGGTGCTTGTGTAGGCTCATTGAAGTATTTCCAGCTACTGTACTGTGTACCCTGCAAGTCTCACCTACAGTATAGCAACCTGCAGCCAGGTGCTTGTGTAGGCTCATTGAAGTATTTCCAGCTACTGTACTGTGTACCCCGCACAGTATGACCTACAGTATAACAACCTGCAGCCAGGTGCTTGTGTAGGCTCATTGAAGTATTTCCAGCTACTGTACTGTGTACCCTGCACAGTCTCACCTACCGTATAACAACCTGCAGCCAAGTACTTGTATAGGCTCATTGAAATATTTCCAGCTACTGTACTGTGTACCCTGCACAGTCTGACCTACAGTATAGCAACCTGCAGCCAAGTGCTTGTGTAGGCTCATTGAAATATTTCCAGCTACTGTACTGTGTACCCTGCACAGTCTGACCTACAGTATAACAACCTGCAGCCAGGTGCTTGTGTAGGCTCATTGAAGTATTTCCAGCTACTGTACTGTGTACCCTGCACAGTCTCACCTACAGTATAGCAACCTGCAGCCAGGTGTTTGTGTAGGCTCATTGAAGTATTTCCAGCTACTGTACTGTGTACCCCGCACAGTATGACCTACAGTATAGCAACCTGCAGCCAGGTGCTTGTGTAGGCTCATTGTAGTATTTCCAGTTACTGTACTGTGTACCCTGCACAGCCTCACCTACAGTATAGCAACCTGCAGCCAGGTGCTTGTGTAGGCTCAATTAAGTATTTCCAGCTACTGTACTGGGTACCCTGCACAGTCTCACCTACAGTATAGCAACCTGCAGCCAGGTGCTTGTGTAGGCTCATTGAAGTATTTCCAGCTACTTTACTGTGTACCCTGCACAGTCTGACCTACAGTATAGCAACCTGCAGCCAGGTGCTTGTGTAGGCTCATTAAAGTATTTCCAGCTACTGTACTGTGTACCCTGCACAGTCTCAACTACAGTATAGCTACCTGCAGCCAGGTGCTTGTGTAGGCTCATTGAAGTATTTCCAGTTACTGTACTGTGTACCCTGCACAGTCTGACCTACAGTATAGCAACCTGCAGCCAGGTGCTTGTGTAGGCTTAATGAAGTATTTCCAGCTACTGTACTGTTTACCCTGCACAGTCTGACCTACAGTAGCGCAACATGCAGCCAGATGCTTGTGTAGGCTCATTGAAGTATTTCCAGTTACTGTATTGTGTACCCTGCACAGTCTGACCTACAGTATAGCAACCTGCAGCCAGGTGCTTGTGTAGGCTCACAAGTGTATATATATATATATATATATATATATATATATATATATATATATATATATGCCAGCTTAGTGCAGCTACATCTCACTGAAGGCCAAAAGTATGTCTGGAAGGCCAACAAGGAGAGGCAGACAGTCACAAGCCAATAAAAGAGGGCAAGCAGGCTCTGTGTCTAGAGGCAACAGTGCTGGTCGTGGACATGGTGCATCCTCATCAGTACATGGCTGTGGGACATGCTTGGCCTTTTTTTCGGCAGCTGGCTGTGTTGAGCCGCAACATGCGGAAGACTTGGTCGAGTGGATGACCAAGCCGTCCTCATCCTCCTCATCCTCTCTCACCCATGCCCAGGGTACTTTGTCTGGCAAAGCAGCTGCCAACACGGCCTCTTCCCTCGGCTCAATGGCATCAGTGACTCCTTCCCTAGCCCCACCATGTCCTCCTGAGGAGTCCCTCTAACTGTTTGACCACAGTGTTGGGTACATGCTCTAGGAGGATGCCCAGCGTTTGGAAGGCTCTGACGATGATACTGAGCTAGATGAAGGCAGTAACATGAGCACGGACAGAGGGGGTGCCCAAGAAGGACAGCAATTTGGCAGTCATGCTCCCCCTGCTGCAACATACTGCCAGGTTTGCTCCAGTGATGAGGAGGGAGGGGATGATGAGGTCACTGACTCAACGTGCTGCCTGATAGGAGAGAGGAGGAGGAGGTACATCACCAACGAGGCAGGATGCCCTCCAGGGGCCAGCCTAAGGGCAGCACACTGACTGCATCACACCGCAAAGCTCTGCATGTTCAGGGCGCTGCTGTCTCTACACGTTATTCCAAAAGTTCTTTGGTGTGGGTCTTTTTTGAGACGAGTGCATCAGATCGCACCGCTACTATTTGCCACATATGTCTCAAGCGTATCTCGCGTGGCCAAAACATCTCCCGCTTGGGCACCACATGCTTGACCAGACATGTTGACCTGCCATGCAGTTCGTTGGCAAGCGTACCTAAAAGATCCACACCAAAGAACAAAGAGGACCTCTCCTTGCTCCTCATCAGCTGAGATCTCCAACCCCACTATACCTTCAGTCCTCTCTGAGACCTGCACTGAGAGGAATGAAGGTATAGAATTAGGTGTGTCACAGCCAAGCACTTTAGGGCAACCTGCTATCGGTACATCGATGTCAGATTGTACCAGGCAAATTTCCCTGCCCCAGCTGCTGCACCGCAGAAAGAAGTTCGCTCCCAGCCATCCTCATGCCCAGCTGTTGAATGGAAGGCGATTCCGGCTCTCTACCAGCCTGTGGAAGGCAATGTCCATGCCTCGTTGGACAGGGCGGTCAGCGGTAAGGTGCATATTACCGCTGACTCATGGTCCAGCAGGCATGGACAGGGACGTTACCTAAGTTTCACCGTGCATTGGCTGACTCAGGACAAGGTGCAGTAGTGTTGGAGATTGTTCCACCACCACGCCTCCAAAATGCCACTACTAATTATTGTGACACACCTCTGGACTCCACCCCCTCCTCTTCTTCTTCCTCCATGGCCTCTTCCTGTGCTTTGTCCTCGGAACCAGCGCTGATCCGTAGGCTTTCAAGGGGCTACGCAAGTACGCAGGCCAAAAGATGCCATGAGGTGCTTGAGCTGGTGTGCTTGGGGGACAGGAGCCACACTGGGGCAGAGGTTCTGTCAGCTCTGCAGGGCCGGGTTCAGAGGTGGTTGAGAACACGCCAACTTAAGGCAGGAATGGTGGTTTGCGACAATGGCACCAACCCCCCCTCTGCCCTCCGACAGGGACAACTGACCCATGTGCCCTGTTTGGCTCACGTCCTTAACTTGGTGGTGCAGCGGTTCTTGGGCAGGTACCCGGGCTTACAGGATGTCCTGAGGCAGGCCAGGAAAGTCTGTGTGCATTTCTGCCGGTCATATAATGCCAGTGCTCGGCTGGCACACCTCCAAAAGAAATGTAACCTGCCCAAAAACTGTCTAATCTGTGACATGCCCACCAGGTGGAACTCAATGTTGGCCATGCTGCAGGGGCTGCACATGCAGCAGAGGGCCATCAATGAGTACCTGTGTGACTATGGCACCAGGACAGGGTCAGGGGAGCTTGTTTTTTTTCCCCATGCCAGTGGGCCATGATCAGGGATGCATGTACTGTCCTGTCACCATTTGAGGAGGCCACGAGGATGGTGAGCAGTGACAGTGCATGCATCAGTGACACTGTCCCCCTTGTCCACCTGTTGGATCACACGCAGTTGGAGCACATGAAAATGGAGGACACCCCCTCCCCCTCTCTGAGCTACAAGAAAATGGAGGACACCCCCTCCCCCTCTCTGAGCTACAAGAAAATGGAAGACACCCCCTCCTGTCTGTGATCTACAAGAAAATGGAGGACACCCCCTCCCGTCTGTGATCTACAAGAAAAGGGAGGACACTCCTCCCCCTCTCTGATCTACAAGAAAATGGAGGACACCCCCTCCCCCTCTCTGATCTACAAGAAAATTGAAGACACCCCCTCCCCCTCCTCTATGGTGATGCAGTCAGAGACAGACAAGAAGTTGAAGGAGAAACTTTCTGGAGAGATCGGGTAATATGGGGGGCCATGAAGCGGAGTACAGGGGGGACACTGGGATGGGGAGGGGAGAATGGAACCATGGGGGGGGGGGCAGTACAGGAAATACGTAAAACACATTCAGATGATGGAGAACTTTTCATACAGAACATCTCGAGAGAGAAACATTACACTCCATCCTATCATATCACCCCTCCCCCATCCTATCATATCACCCCTCCTTCATCCTATCATATCAAACCTCCCCCATCCTATCACATCACCCCTCCCCCCATCCTATCACATCACCCCCCCATCCCCTCCCCCTGGTACTGCAATTCTTCTATCCTATATTATTAGAAAAGATAGAGTGGCTGCACTCTGTTAGATCACCTACCTCTCCCCCCCCCCACACACACACGGATCATTATAATGACCTTCATTTTCTCCTATGAGGGTCGGGGAGACATAAAGATACCCAAAGCTTTCATGAGAAGTATTGTTCTCCCCTTGTGAGAGCAATAAATTGAAACAAAAAATAAATAAAGTGTAAAAAAATAAAAGAAATATAAAAGTAAAGGGGCACACACGGGTCGGGCACACGTATGTAGATGGAGATCGCACCGCACATGTGAGATATTACTGCAATCATCAGACTGATAATAATTCCCGGCCCGTCATTCATCATTATCTCTAATCTCATATCCTGGGAAGGATTATAAAGCTTCAAAATACAACAAAACTTCCCACATCACTTCCCAGCCAGCCTGCAATACAATGATAGAGTTAGGGGTGCAGATAATAGTGGGGGGAGGGGTGACGTGTCCGCTGCAACTTACACATATATTAGTAAATGTGTACAATGTATATTTATATTTACCTCTTCCTGCCGGGTACTGCACTGTAGGGGGAGACAACGAGCACAGCTCACACTGCTTTCACTTTAGATCGGTGTGACGAGCTCCCCGCACAGTGCCAAATACAGTTCGGCCGACGATCGGGGAGCTCGGTCTCAGCCGCCCTGCTCCTATCAAGATATACAAGGGACCCTCAAGGGCCCCCTGCAGCATGGGGCCTGGGCACCATGGCAAACCACTATAATTCCACCACTGCCACAATAATGATCACCACTGTAAATTCTCTGGGTAAATAAAAAGGTCTACACTTCACCAGCAGAAATTCCAAATCTGACCAACAATAAGTGTCCTCAAGTTTACTATCAGAGCACCACTCATTTAAAACATAAATACAAAGGCCGCCTCCTTTGCTCTCTCCTGAATTGCTGTTTCTAACCTGGCGATAGAAAGTGCGACCAGATATGTGCGTAATAGTGTCCTCTACAAGAGGATGAAGCCACCTTTCAGTTATTATCAACAGACGGCACTCTTTAACCAAACTGCATGTAGTGATCTGCAACTCATCCATTTTAGGCCCCATTCACACCTGAGCGTAGTGTTTTCAGGCAGAAAGTCGCGCGAGTTTGCCGCAATTTTGTACAGGTCAAAAGGTCACCAATGTAAAAAAAAAGTAGAAAAAAGCCTGTAATTTGACTAAAAAAAAAGTTCCAGAGCTTGTTTGAGCTTCAGGCGTATTGAAGCTTTTAGCTTCTGATTCTATTGTGTCATCCCAGAGAATGGAGGGAGGGGTCCTCTTTTGTGAACCCTCTCCCCCACACTGTGTTTGTAGTCAGTGTGGCCCCGGGGCATCTGTGAGGGAGGGGCCCCCTGTGAGGAAGCTGGCTCACAATGTGATTGGAGTCTTCCCAGATCTGTAGTGCAGACAAAGAACGTCCCTCACACCTCTCAGCCAGGACAAGAAGCCTCCATCTTCTATCAGGGACACGGAGGAGAACTTTATCCTGATTGTTGACACTTGTAAGCAGGAGGAAGAGAAGCCGAGATTAGGGAGAGATTTCCCCCTTCATGTCCAGTCACCCGACCATAGTAGACTCATCAGTGTGACCATCCGAGAGGACCCCAACCATAGAAGACTCATCAGAGGAGCCAAGAGGGACCATCTGAGAGGACCTCAACCATAGAAGACTCATCAGAGGAGCCAAGAGGGACCATCCGAGAAGACCCCAACCATAGAAGACTCATCAGAGGAGCTCCACATCAACCTCCAGACCAAGACACCATCAGCCAGGTATTCATCTCCCACTGACCACCACTCCCATCCCCCTACTGCCTTCCTTTCCAGCTCCTTGTTTCCTCAGTGCCTCCCAGTTCACCCCACATCTTCCCCATCCTTCCCCTGTCCCTCACATCCTGTGCCCTGTATTGACCCCCCCACCTCACTGTCCCCTTTTTACACTTCTGGTCCCCCACTGTTGCCAAAAAACTACTTAGCACCAGAGCCTCCTGTATCTCTATTTAGAACCTCTGACTTCCCCTTGTTCCTGCCCCATTTTTTCTACTAATCACTAATGCCCAACACCCCCCCCCCCCCAATTTAATCAACTGGTAACAGCAGGCATCCCCCTTCCCTCACACTGACCACTGATAATGGGCACTTTTCCCTCGACATCCCCATCTACTCCCCTCCCCCCCTCACTGCCCCCATGTTGTGTGTCTGGTGTGAGGTGTACATGGATAGTGGGAAGAGGGAGTAACACAAGATTTCTAGCTTGTAGGGGAGCCTGAGGAACCCCAGAAGTGTGTGCTGATTACTAGACTGATCCCCAACCCTCATAGTGCACCAGATTGTATGTAAGATTTCTATCTGCCTGTGTGTGGTCAGCCAGCTAGATATGGGTGGAGTCTCCCTCTAGTGGTGGTCAGAGGTATTGCAGGCTGTGCCAAGTCTATCACAATAATTGCCCTCTCCTTCCCTCCTCCACCATACAAGGTCCTGTCCTGGTTTTCTAGTTCCCGTGGTCTTCCATCCTTGTCATGTGTGTGGCAGTGGTGGGATAATAGAGTGTGTGTGCTGTTATACAGCTGTTACCCCTGTCTGGGCTGGGAACATGGGGTTCTCCTGACAATCTGCCAGTGTGCTGGGTGATTTCTGTGGATATACAACAGAAGGTGATCCCCCCGTGTGTTGTCTGACCCCCCACATCCCTGTACCCCGATATCATAGTCTGTAACAACACATAGAAGACATTTCTCCTCCCACTGACCACTATGGCTGAACATTGTTTTCATCCTGCTGACCACAGACCCAAATCATTTGTCCCCCCTGACCAGCAGTATAAGGGGCACTATGACTATAATATTGTGCTGACCTCTCTACTCTATATATTGTGTTGTACATTACAATAGTGCTGACCTCTCTACTCTATATATTGTGTTGTACATTACAATAGTGCTGACCTCTCTACTCTATATATTGTGTTGTACATTACAATAGTGCTGACCTCTCTACTCTATATATTGTGTTGTACATTACAATAGTGCTGACCTCTCTACTCTATATATTGTGTTGTACATGACATAGACCAGCTACAGTAGTCGGGAATGACAGCGGTGACCCCGGAGGTGACACAATTCTTGTCATTTCTGGGGTCATTCATGGCAGAGGATATCGGGGATGGGATGTTCTCCAAGCTCCTCCTACATAACACTCTATAGTGGTTTATCGATGTTCCGCCATCTTGAACCTCCCAGAGGAAACACAACAGGGAACATCAGGGGTCACCAACAGGGGGGGAGGGGCGGCACATTCCCTGTATTGTGATTGGCTGGTTCTCCAGCTTCCCCGATCACTTCTACATGACGGCCAATCACTGGCTGAGAATAATACAAAGCTCATTTCTCTATTAACCTCTTGAATACCAGAAGGATAAAGAATGTACATTGGTAGACAAGGGGTCAGTGAAGGAGGCGGAGCTCTGCTGACTTCCATCATCCAATCACGTGTAAGTAACATTCCATGTTTTTATTTCTGTGCACGTGATTGGATATTCATTACAAAGTGACATTTTACCACATTCACTAATCTCTGGGGGGAAATTTCTTTGAACAGCCTATTTCCCTTTAGTAAATCCTCCCCCTCTGTTTGTACACTGAACTGTCCGGATTGCAGGTCTGGGGTCACTAATGATCCAGCACAGATGATATACATGACATTCCTAATACCCCTCCCCCTCCTCTCCACCATACTTACTACAGACCGGCAGACTAGATCCTCCCTCTGCACCCTGACACAGGATGGGGGATGGGGGGACACGTTCTCATGTAAGGTGACTGGATGAGATTTGGGGATCACACTTGTCTTTGCTGGTATATGGAAGATCACTTGTTGGTAATGGAGGTGACCCCATCAATGAAGCAGATCTACAGTACACCTCCCATTACTGTTCCCTCCATGGTCCCGAGGTCAGATCTCCAGATCGCTCTTCTCTGTCCCCCCCCACCCCCTTCTGGGACATTTTACATTTGATCTTGTAGCTTTTTGTCATTAGACCTCACCAGGCAGTTGTTGGTGATAATTTGTCCAAGAGTGGTCTTTATTGTCCCAGCACCTCATTGCGTCCTTTCACCCCTCCCCCCTCACAAATCTATAAACACTGTGCACCCCAAATACTGCCCCCCCTTACATTTCTGACCTGAAGGATAAGTTCCCCTCCCCACCTAAATCCCAGCCCCCCCCCCTATGTACCATTATACAATTAATGTACTTCTTTCTATTTATCTTACACCCCCCTTACCTCAGTGTCCAGCTGGCTGTACAATCACTTCTCCATTACTTCCTGGACACACCTTGGGATGTGACACACCCTGTATCATCTACCCTCCCCCCTTCCACTCACCTCATCAGGTGCACCTTTTTCCTATGCAATCACTGATCACCATTCTCACTAAATACACAGCTATAGATCATTCATTTGGCAGAGTTTGCAGGAGCTGAGCGATCAGATAACAGCCGATGTGGATAGAGCTGTAATATTGAAATCTAGAGAAGTGTGTCCTGGGTTCTGTAAAGCTTACCATATACTATACAATCAGATTGTATAGTGTATGGCCAGCTTTATAGAAGTACATAGGAGGGAATGGATGGAGTCACTCAACTGTCAAGCCGCATTTACATCTCTGCGTAGCGGGAAATTGTATTCCTGCATGAGGAGTTTTTTTGATATTTTGGAGCGTTTTCATTCATCATACATTGGGTAGACCATTCGTTGGACTGCCCTATGCGCAACAATCGTCCCAGAGAAGCTCTAGAATTTTTTTGTAGAGTGGAGTGTGGTGCGTTTTCACATCACTTTCTCTGAATGGCTGAGCACCAATCAGACTCTACTGTGTTCCAGGTATGAGATAGGAAGTCTCGGCTTGAACCCGGAACACAGTGCTGTATACTGTATGTAGACTCAGCCATATGCAACTTATACCACACATCCAGCGGCCTCACATGTTGGTGAGGGACATAGTGTGATTGGACCAGCTTGGCCCAAACTATGTAAAGTGTATGAAAATCTGGAGCTCGGCTTTAATGGATAGAAAGCATTCCAGTCATTGTCATAGATTAGGACTGACCTTGTAGAGTGGGGTACACTGACCTCATTTATCTATCAGCCGGTGCTCTGTGACCTCCACCGGACGGCCCAGATCTGTTATCTAAAGGTTCAATTTTTCATGCAACTTCTCGGTCACTGGCTTTGATGGATTGGCTGCTAAAACCCTATTTCTGAGAGACAGAGGCATTGAAAATTTGGTTATCCCAACCATGTTTAAAGCGGACCTCCAACTAAAAGGGGAAATTACACTTGTATGCATCCTCCCCCCTCCACTGACACATTTGGCACTTTTTTTGAGAGAGGGGGGAGCTGGTACCTTGTTTTGACGGGTACCCACTCACTTCTGGCTCAGATCACTGCAGTCTGAGTTGGAAGTTCATCCCCCCTCTCTTCCCCCCGCAGTCTTCTGGGACACATTACATGTCCCAGAAGACTACAGGACCATTCACAAGGTGCAGAGCGGCTCCAGCATGCGCAGTAGAAAACTGACTGTGAAAGCCGAAAGTCATCACTTCCTGTTACCTAGCTACTAATTCACTCATTTGTACTTTCATTCGATGTACCTCACATGTTCCTCAGATATTCACTGATTCAGATCGATCCAAAACATTTAAAATGAAAAGATTTATTAATTGCTCTACAAGCAAAGTGATCGACATGTTGGAAGGTCCATGTAAAAAATTCTATATAGGGGAAAACAAAGCGACAATTAAAGATCTGTATCTGTGAACATCTGAGGGACATCAATGGACCTCCTAGAAAAGATGAGAAAGAAAAAGAGGATCTCTTAGCACAACATATTAGGAAAATCCATGTGGGAAAAAAAAACAGATGGCCTGAAAGTGAAGGGGATCTTTTCCCTAAATGTATCCCCTAGAAGAAGAGACTTCAATAAGGTTTTACTATGTAAAGAGAAATACTGGATCTATAATCTCACTACTTTAATACCAAGAGGCCTGAAAACCGGTAAGTACAGTAAGCCAGAGAAACCCCGGCGAGCAGTGAGAGGAGCGACCTCTTTGGCTGCTTCTAAAGGTGATCCAGTGGCTAATCAGCTGCTCGGATCGCTTTTTGTGAGAAACAGAATTGCTGGCTTCAGCCATAACCCCTGCAAACCACTTCAAAAGCGCATTGTGTATATATACATATTGTGTTTGGCAAGTGGAGACAATTATTAATGAGCGTTACAGCCAGGTCAGGTGACAATGCATTCTTGCATGATGTCTGAATAAAGATGAAGTCAGCCGACAGGTCACACAATTTCCATATCATCAATTCCTTACCAATCAAAATGAAGATTTCATAACTCCAATCCTTCTGACATGGGAAGAGATTTGGGTCACACGTTCACCCAGACAGAAAGAGATCATATCCTATTCTTTGCTCACGAATCCTCCTTTTCCAGCACTGTCCAGGAGTCTGGATATAAACATTTGACCAGTTGGTATACAGTCCCCACTTTCGTACAAAATTTTCCCCAGTTAAATTTTTACCTTATAGAGGTGCAATCATGCCAGGGGAACTCTTTTGTTTGACAATCCCTTACCTATTACAAATTCAAAATACTAACAACATCTTACAAAGCCCTCCACAACTCTTCCCCCAGCTACATCACCAACCTTTGTCCCAAAATACCAACCAACCATTCTCTTCATTCCTCACATGACCTCCTACTCTCTAGTTCCCATGTCACCTCCAGGACTTCTTCAGAGCCTCTCCCCTCCTCTGGAACTCTCTATCTCAATCTGTCTGACTATCTTCTACTCTGTCTTTAGGTAATCCCTGAAAACCCTTATCTTTAACATCTTCACCTTCTTCACCTCTCATAAACTATGGGATAAATATCTGAAGATCGATCAATCCTGATGTACTGACGGGCATTTCTTGAGGCCCGAAAATACCAGGACAGTAAAAATATCCCCAAATGACCCTTTTTTGGAAAGTAGACATTCCAAGGTATTTAGTAATAGGCATGGTGGGTATTATGAAGTTATAATTTTTTTGTTACAATATTTTGGATTTTTTTATTGTTTACATCCTGTCCCCAGTACAGTACAGCATCCTCATATAACTGGTGAGGAGGTGAGCAGGGACACTGACTGGTGACAATATGTAAAATAAAAAGCCAAAAAGTATTTTTAATAATTTTTTTAAACATTTTATTTTACATACATACTGTGACCAAAGCAATATAGTGTTACCACTACTAGTGTTATAGGCGGCACAGTGGTGTAGTGGGTAGCACTCTCGCCGAGCAGTAAAAAAGGGTCACTGGTTCGAATCCCAACCACAACACTACCTGCCTGGAGTTTGCATGTTCTCCCTGTGCCTGCGTGGGTTTCCTCCGGGTGCTCCAGTTTCCTCCCACACTCCAAAGACATGCTGGTAGGTTAATTGGCTTCTGTCCAAAATTGGCCCTAGTATATGAATGTGAGTTGGGGACCTTGGATTGTGGGCTCCTTGAGGGTAGGGACCGATGTGAGTGTGCGATGTGTGGAGCACTGTGTAAATTGACGGCGGTATATGGGTACCTTAAATAATAATATAATAGATGAGCATCTTAATGAGACACAATGTACAGGGATAAGGACAATTGTAGAAACGCACCAATATTTACTCAGGTTGAACTGGATGGACTGGTGTCTTTATTCAACCTTAATAACTGTGTAACTGTGTACTATACTAACACTGTACTACTCTGGGGAGGTAATCATAATTTCTTTTTTTTTTTTTTTTACACACTATGATTGTTTATAGCAGTGAATTTCATTGCTATAAGTAAGCATTTTCACTGAATTAAATAGATTAATTCAGTGTATATTGTTGTGATTGGCCCTGTCTGTACCATGTGATCACTGTGACCAACCACACAATAACTGTCATGAATAAAAGCCATTCATTGTTCACAATTGTCATGTTATCTACTGTGATTGGTTACATAGTTACATAGTAGATGAGGTTGAAAAAAGACACAAGTCCATCAAGTCCAACCTATGTGTGTGATTATATGTCAGTATTACATTGTATATCCCTGTATGTTGTGGTCATTCAGGTGATTATCTAATAGTTTCTTGAAACTAACAATGCTCCCCGCTGAGACCACCGCCTGTGGAAGGGAATTCCACATCCTTGCCGCTCTTACAGTAAAGAACCCTCTACGTAGTTTAAGGTTAAAGCTCTTTTCTTCTAATTGTAATGAGTGGCCACGAGTCTTATTAAACTCTCTTCTGCGAAAAAGTTTTATCCCTATTGTGGGGTCACCAGTCCGGTATTTATATATTGTGGGGTCACCAGTCCGGTATTTGTATATTGTGGGGTCACCAGTCCAGTATTTGTAAATTGAAATCATATCCCCTCTCAAGCGTCTCTTCTCCAGAGAGAATAAGTTCAGTGCTCGCAACCTTTCCTCATAACTAAGATCCTCCAGACCCTTTATTAGCTTTGTTGCCCTTCTTTGTACTCGCTCCATTTCCAGTACATCCTTCCTGAGGACTGGTGCCCAGAACTGGACAGCATACTCCAGGTGCGGCCGGACCAGAGTCTTGTAGAGCGGGAGAATTATCGTTTTATCTCTGCAGTTGATCCCCTTTTAATGCCAATATTCTGTTTGCTTTATTAGCAGCAGCTTGGCATTGCATGCCATTGCTGAGCCTATCATCTACTAGGACCCCCAGGTCCTTTTCCATCCTAGATTCCCCCAGAGGTTCTCCCCCCAGTGTATAGATTGCATTCAGATTTTTGCCACCCAAATGCATTATTTTACATTTTTCTACATTGAACCTCATTTGCCATGTAGTCGCCCACCCCATTAATTTGTTCAGGTCTTTTTGCAAGATTTCCACATCCTGCGGAGAAGTTATTGCCCTGCTTAGCTTAGTATCGTCTGCAAATACAGAGATTGAACTGTTTATCCCATCCTCCAGGTCGTTTATGAACAAATTAAATAGGATTGGTCCCAGCACAGAACCCTGGGGGACCCCACTACCCACCCCTGACCATTCTGAGTACTCCCCATTTATCACCACCCTCTGAACTCACCCTTGTAGCCAGTTTTCAATCCATGTACTCAGCCTATGGTCCATGCCAACGCACCTTATTTTGTACAGTAAACGTTTATGGGGAACTGTGTCAAATGCTTTTGCAAAATCCAGATACACCACGTCTACGGGCCTTCCTTTATCTAGATGGCAACTCACCTCCTCATAGAAGGTTAATAGATTGGTTTGGCAAGAACGATTCTTCATGAATCCATGCTGATTACTGCTAATGATATCATTCTTATTACTAAAATCTTGTATATAGTCCCTTATCATCCCCTCCAAGAGTTTACATACTATTGATGTTAGGCTAACTGGTCTGTAATTCCCAGGGATGTATTTTGGGCCCTTTTTAAATATTGGTGCTACATTGGCTTTTCTCCAATCAGCTGGTACCATTCCAGTCAATAGACTGTCAGTAGAAATTAGGAACAACGGTCTGGCAATCACCTGACTGAGTTCCCTAAGTACCCTCGGATGCAAGCCATCTGGTCCCGGTGATTTATTAATGTTAATTTTCTCAAGTCTAATTTTAATGCCGTCCTCTGTTAACCATGGAGGTGCTTCCTGTGTTGTGTCCTGAGGATAAACACTGCAGTTTTGGTTACTGAAGCCCCCCGATTCACTCGTGAAGACTGAGGAGAAGAATAAATTCAATACCTTCACCATCTCCCCATCCTTTGTAACCAGATGTCCTTCCTCATTCTTTATGGGGCCAATATGGTCTGTCCTCCCTTTTTTACTGTTTACATACTTAAAGAATTTCTTGGAATTTTTTTTGCTCTCCTCCGCTATGTGTCTTTCATGTTCCATCTTAGCCATCCTAATTGCACCCTTACATTTCTTATTGCATTCTTTATAAAGTCTGAATGCTGAGGATGATCCCTCAACCTAGTATTTTTTGAAGGCCTTCTCCTTTGCTTTTATATGCATTTTTACATTGGAGTTAAGCCACCCAGGATTTTTGTTCGCTCTTTTAAATTTATTACCCAATGGGATACATTGGCTAATGCCCTTATTTAATATGCTCTTAAAGCAAACCCATCTCTCCTCCGTATTCTTTGTTCCTAATATTTTATCCCAATTTATGCCTTTTAGCAAGGTTTGTAGTTTAGGGAAGTTGGCTCTTTTGAAATTCAGTGTCTTTGTATTCCCTTCATGTTTCCTATTTGTGTGATTTATACTGAAAATTGACCTGTGATCGCTGTTACCTAAATTGCCCCGTATTTCCACATCTGTGATTAGGTCTGTATTGTTGGTAATCAGTAGATCCAGTAATGTTTTATTTCTAGTTGGTGCGTCTACCATCTGACCCATAAAATTGTCCTGCAAGACATTAAGGAACTGGCGAGCCTTAAATGAATGCGCGGTTCCCTCTGCCCAGTCTATGTCTGGATAATTAAAATCCCCCATTATGATAACACTTCCCATCCTTGCTGCTACTCCAATTTGTGATAGATCCGTCTCCACTTCCTCCCTCAGGTTAGGGGGCCTATAGCATACTCCCAGTATTATTTTCCCCTTAGCTTCATCCCTTTGGAGCTCTACCCATAAGGATTCCACCTCCTCACTAGCTCCCTCAGTGATGTCATCTCTCACATTTACTTGTACATTATTCTTGATATATAGGCATACCCCTCCCCCTTTTTTACCCTCTCTATCCTTGCGGTATAGGGTATACCCTTGAATGTTTGCCAGCCAATCATGAGAGCTATTGAACCAGGTCTCTGAAATTCCCACAAAATCCAAATCCTCCTTGTACAACAGTATCTCTAGTTCACCCATCTTGTCCGCCATGCTCCTGGCATTGGTGAATTTGCCACATAGTTTAGACCGGTCGCATATTGTCCTCGTATTGGGTTTTTCGAGATTGCAACTAGGACTTGCTACTATTCTCACCTTGTGTTTTTGTGCTTTGGTTAACCCAGTGTTTCTCAACTCCAGTCCTCAAGGCGCACCAACAGGTCATGTTTTCAGGATTTCCCTCAGATGAAACGGCTGTGGTAATTACTAAGGCAATGAAACTGATCAAATCACCTGTGCAAAATAGTGGAAATCCTGAAAACATGACCTGTTGGTGCGCCTTGAGGACTGGAGTTGAGAAACACTGGGTTAACCTATCACTAATGCCCCCAATACTACCCTCTGGAATATCATCCGCGCTGGCTATCACTGTCTCTGGACCCCCCCCCCATCGCCTAGTTTAAAAACCCCTCTAACTTTTTGGCCATCTTCATTCCCAGCAGATCTGCACCCTCCTCATTTAGGTGCAGTCCGTCCCTTCTATAGAACCGGTTACCGACTGAGAAGTCGGCCCAGTCCTCCAGGAACCCAAACCCCTCCTTACTACACCAGCTCTTCAGCCACTTGTTTACTTCCCTAATCTCCGTCTGCCTTTCTGGTGTGGCTCGATGTACTGGTAGTATTCCTGAGAACACTACCTTGGAGGTCCTTTTCCTCAATTTAGCACCTAAGTCCCTAAAATCGTTCTTTAGGACACTCCATCTGCCTCTGACTTTGTGATTGGTGCCAACGTGCACCATGGCAGCCGGGTCTTCCCCAGCCCCTCCCAGTAATCTGTCCACAAGATCCGTGGTCACAGCGATCACATGGTACCGGCAGTGGGTCGCTACACTGATCAGTCATCCACTGGACATAGCGGGTGACAGACTGCGCCAGAGATTGGTCCTGCAGGGCCGCACAAGATCTGTTCTCCCAGAACAATATGGCTCCAGTTTGGCCGTCATATTACAATAGGCTGAGCGGGAAGAAGTTAATAATAAATGTTAAAAAATGAAGTAACTTTATTGAACCTTTTTTTAAAGAATTCTGACTTTTATTTTTTTCTGTACAGGTGGACTGAGGAACCAAGTTTTTGGTCATGCTGGTCTTCAACAATAAAACAAAGTCACATGGGAAACGATCCATATGGGTGTTATAAGTGACTGAAAGTTTTTATTGCAGTTCACTGGAGGATTCACAAAGAACTCAAGACATATCCATGTTCTAAATATCATAAATGTATTGGATCCTCTTCAACATTGATCCAGCCTCTGAGGACAACAGGAGAAAAGTCATTTCAGTGTTCTGCAAGTGACAATGTCTTTATAGTAAAGTCCAACCCATGTATACATAAGAGAAGTCATTTCAGAAGATTTTTCTTGTTTGGAACGTGACAAAGGTTTTACAATGGAGGCAAAACGTATCACACACCAGAAGGTTCACAATGAAGAGAAACAATTTCAGTGTTCTGAATGTGATAAAACTTTTACAACAAAGTCAAAACTAATCAGACACCAGAGGGTTCACACTGGAGAGAAACCATATCAGTGTTCTGAATGTGGCAAAGCTTTTACACAGAAGTCAGATGTTATCAAACACCAGAGAGTTCACACTGGAGAGAAGTCATGTCAGTGTTCTGAATGTGGCAAAGCTTTTACAACCAAGGCACATCTTACCAAACACCAGAGAGTTCACACTGGAGAGAAGCCGTATCAGTGTTCTGAATGTGGCAAAGCTTTTACACAGGAATCAAATCTTATCACACACCAGAGAGTTCACACTGGAGAGAAGCCATATCAGTGTTCTGAATGTGGCAAAGCTTTTACACAGAAGTCAGATGTTATCAAACACCAGAGGGTTCACACTGGAGAGAAGTCATATCAGTGTTCTGAATGTGGCAAAGCTTTTACAACTAAGGCAGAGCTTACCAAACACCAGAGAGTTCACACTGGAGAGAAGCCATATCAGTGTTCTGAATGTGGCAAAGCTTTTACACAGAAATCAAATCTTATCAGACACCAGAGAGTTCACACTGGAGAGAAGCCATATCAGTGTTCTGAACATGGCAAAGCTTTTACACAGAAGTCAGATGTTATCAAACACCAGAGGCTTCACACTGGAAAGAAGCCATTTTAATGCTCTGAATGTGACAAAGATTTTACAGTTAATACCGGGCTAATCTGTCACCAGAGGATTCACAAGGTTAAGCAGAGAAGCTTGTAGAGTAGAAACTCTGGAAGAAGGGGGATATTAAAAGAGTTGCGGGTGTCCCATTAGTTTCATAGCCCCAATGTTATCCCATAAGCAAGGGAAGAAGTAAAAATATAAAATGGTACTTTAGAAAAACTAAATCTGGGAGCAAACTGTAATGTGATGATCGGATGCACTGACTTTTTCTCCTCATGATTCATATATTTTTCTTTTTTTATGGTGCTTTGACGGAACATGTAATGCATTTTCATCATTCACTAACTGGGCAGTGTTACCAAGTGTTTTCTTCATTGCCAGATCCTGAGCTAATACATGATCGACACTGCCGCAGTACCAGAGACTAGGATGGGGTCAAGTGGCATCTTGTAAAGCCTCTGAAGCCTCATTAAGAGAGTCCATTCCAGGTTCTTCTGACTGTTGATACACCATAAGCTAGGTGTCAGGGCTCCAGCTAAGCACACCTTCTCCAAACCTCCCCTCCCATGATAAATGCCTCCTTTCCATATTTTATCTACTCTCACGGATGACATCTTTACAGGCAGGTCTGTGACTGGGACACCAGCCAGGGATACGTCTCGGTTTGGTAAAAAAGCAATCACTTAAGCTGCCACAGGCCTTCCCACACTGGGTTGCTGCTGTTTATGGGATGCATTTAACAGTACCACTTAAGTTCAGCTGGCTACTTGTATTCCATCTGGTTCTGATGAAAGTCTCAGGGATCTCATCAGGTGTAGAATGGATGTCCTTGTTATCTTCTTTCTCTGTTTAGCTATTACTCCTCTCCATAGACTATTCACACAGCACACCTACAAGAGATCGGGGCTGAGTGTGTGGTCATATTCCTACCACTTCTGGAGACTGAAATTCCTCCAGCTGGGGTTCACTTTAACCTTTTCGCTACCAGAGCCCTTTTTGCTTTTTTGTGCACACATGTTTAAAAAAAAAGTTTAGCCTTGAAGAAGATGTAAATACCCCAAATATTATATATTTTCTGAAAGCAGATACCCTAAAGAATAAAATAGTGGTAGTTTCAATTTTTTATGTCACACAATATTACCTCAATATCAAAAAAAACACTGAAGTGAATTTTAGGGCAACAAAATGCAATTAATTACCCACATTTTTAGTAAAATATAAAAAAGACGAGGTTACGCCGAGTAAATAGATAACCAACTTGCCAAACCTTAAATTATGTGCTCCGTAAAATGCAGTAATCTATATTTTCTATAGGCAACACTTAAAAAAACTATGGGTATTAGTTTAGTGTTACAGAGGAGGTCTGGTTCTAGAATTATTGCTCTCACTCTGGCGTGCGCGGTTATATGTAACGTGTATCGCAATCAATGTTTTCACTTGTAGGCACCCCTGAGGCATTTGTTTACATTTGTATGTGCTGTGGTAGAAAGATGGCTGTATGCTATGGACACAGCCATATCTCTTATGCTAATAAGCACCCATATCTGTCTTAATGATATATTGCACCTTTTGATCGTATTTCTCCACTCTGGTTCCCCCATTTCCCAGTAAACAGACATTACCACATTCTTATGTTCCCAGCTCGGTCAGCATCTCTGCCCCTCTTTGCAGTCCGCCTTGCTTTTATTTCCAACATCATAAAAGCTATGAAAAACAGGAAGTGATGGCTACAACAGCCAATTACTTCTTACATGGGAAGTGACATCACAGGATATGACCATATAAGGATTTAACAACACAGCATGTAGACAACACAGGACATTACCAAATAAGGTCATGACCATATAAGGATGTAACACAGGATATGACAATACAGAAACCCTTCCAACAGGGCTAAATACAGAACCAATCACAGACATGTATACATTCAAATAGAAATACAGTAGTGACGTGTGCAGACGGTGGTGTGCAAAACCATGTGGCAAGCACATGGCTTTGAACACAACCGTGTGCACACTCCCACTGTTACCAGTGATGCGAGCCATATTATACTATGGCCCAGTGGGCCATAATTTTGTATGGTTATACTATGGTTTCCAAAGTATGCAGACTTGCTTACTTAGGAGTTGAAATGCGGTCGCCATGGAGTGGCCAGTTCCTTGGTGAGGCATAAGCAGACATCCTTAAAAGAGCAAACAGATCCACCATGTCCACGGGAAGGTTTCCGCAGCCAATGGTCTTCCACCAACGTCTGTATGTGCGAATACCCTCACATGAGCATATTATAGCAAAACTGACACTGGGGGGGCAACTGACAACATACATTAATAAAAATTTTTACAACAGTGCATATATGTGGAGGTGGGGGCCTCAAGTTTTTTTTTTTTGGGGGGGGGGTTTTATGTGCTTGGGTGTAAGTTGATTTTTTGCAAGAAATAAATAAGTACATTTCTTTAACTTTTCCTTTCATCACATAGGGGACAAAAAGTCCTGTATGTGATATTTTTTAGGTTACAGGTTCTCTGTAATAAGACTTGCAGGGTCTAAAAGACCCCCAATGTCTCCTCTGGGCTCCACTGAATGTTTTGTGATGCAGATCACACTGCAAAACACACACCGAGAGGCTGACCTGGAAGTGATGTCATAGACCTGGCTTTCTGGGTCACAGCAAGAAGGGGAGGAGAGTGGACATGTGTCCGTTGTTCTCTCCCCAGCCCCCGCACTCGCCATGTTGGTCCTGGGAATGCAAAGGAAGGGATCTGGACAGCCGCACTCCAATATAATCACCTTTATTTAATAAAAAGACAGTCCATACAGCAATTGGAGGTAAAGGAATCAGATGTAGATAATAATGTTGGTCCTAGGCCTGCAGATGGGTAAGCGGAGTTGGGAAAATATGGCGGGGAAGTGCCAGTTCTGGGGGGTGTGTGACCAATCGGGCGGCAGTTTTCACCTGACCTGTCAGTTTCACACACAATCCCAGTGGCTGCAGCAACAGGATTGTGTGTTAGCCCCCCTGTTGTCAGGTCTGTATGATGTGCGGACCTGGCAGTGAAATGGGTCATGACTCTGAATGGACAGATCTCTTTTTGGTGTAAAGTTTGCAAAGAACATTTCTTATCCCTGGAAATGTTATGATGTTGGCACTAAAGTGTAACAAGTTTTTTGTTTTGTTTGGTTGGGTTGTTTTGTGGGAATGCTTTGTGTGTTGTGAGTTCTTCTTTTGTTGTAAATTGGAAAATGAAATAAAACATTTTTGATTGAAAAAAAAAGTGTAACTATGGTCTGATCAATAATGACATAAATGGTGCAATCTGTCATTAGCATGGAAGAGTTTGTTTTTCCGAGTCTCCCCTTGTAACATTTTTATTTTCTGTTGATCCTCCCAGTAGATTTGTTTTCTTCTACTTCCTGTAGAAGGTCAAGCTATTTGGCAAAAATGGCAGTTGGATGGGGTTTGGAAACACCATATAACATGGCCGGGGGTGCTTACAACTGTCAGTTTTCATTCATTTGGTGATTTAAACCTTAAAAAAACCTGTTGCTGTAACTGCTTTAGAAGCGTTATCTGAAGTTGGACTTTACTTGTTGTGTGTCTTACTTATAATCTATCTAAGACTTCCCTGTACAGGGTGATAACACTGCTGTGTAATGTTACTGCAGAATGATGAGGGTTGTCATCCTGTTACAGAAGGTGGAAAATAACAGATCTACAGACAGGATAACAGGTGATAAAACGATGTTGCGGAGGGAACTCTGGGAATTCTAATGACAGATTACATTACACATTAAGTTAGAAGACTTCCTGCTGTTGGTCTTATGTTTGAATTGTTTTCTGATATTTACTGTCCTGCTGTAAAAGGTGTAAATGATTGCCCACATGTTTCCTGTAGTAGCGGGGACTACAAACTCATATTAGGAATATTAGGATGAGTTCCTACCCAAGGGGGTCACCTTTTTTGGATTTGGGAGAAACATTTCACATGGTTTCTTAAATTCCATTAATGACACTGACAAGGGGAGTCTCAGTTACTTCACTAACAATAGGAGAGCCAATCACAGGCCAGTAACATTTCATTTTTTCTCAATGTAATTGCAGAATGTTTAATCCCCATTGGTCCAATGGATTCCTAGTCCTTCCAGATAACATTTCCTTCTTGTGTGGAAGGAGCACCCTAAAATGTCTTCCCTTCAATCCCACCCATAGCTGTACTTTAGGTGATGTTGCCCCTCCCATATCTGTAAGGGAAAGCCTCAATTTCTCCCAATACTCCCCCGGCCTTCCAGTGAGAAGAAACATTTTCTCTGGAGTGGATCTGTTTTATGTAGTGAGCCCTTCATAGACGGGATGGGGAATCTAAGTCATATAAGATAAGTAAGATGAACCCGTGTACTGGAGTCATGGATCAGATAACCAATGAGACCATTGATGTTATAGCAGAGCTGACAGCAGAAGTGTCTCCATCACCTAAGGTGGTGTCACAGAACTGCATGGCTGCTGACTATCTCTCGGAAGCTTAAGGTGGAGTCTACAAACTGGAGTCACATGGAGAGTGTTGTACATTTATTTCATATCATGAGTAGGGATGAGCCCGATGTTACAGTCGAACGTAACTTAAACTCGAACATCGGGCGCTCGCCTGTTCATCGAACATTATGCGGTGTACGCGGCAAATTCAAAAGCCACGGAACGCTCTCAAACTTTATGGGACACTAAAATGAGCGCTTTTGATTTTTCATGTTAAAGGCTTATATGCAACTTATTGTCATAAAAAGTGTTTGGGGACACGGGTCCTGCCCCAGGGGACATGTATCTTTACAAAAAAAAGTTTTTAAAACTGATGTTTTTTTGGGATCAGTGATTTTAATAATGCTTAAAGTGAAACAATAAAAATGAGATATTCCTTTAAATATCGTGCCTGGGGGTCCCCTTAGTCTGCTGTAAAGTAGTGCATCTTCCCCCTGTTTAGAACAATACCACAACAAAATTAAATTTCTAAAGGATAAAAAGCAATTTAAAACTGATTGCGGCTGTAATGACTTGTCTGATCCCAGCAATATGGATAAAAATCATTGAAAAAAATGTATGGGTCCCCCCCAGTCCGTTACCGGGCCCTTTTAGGTCTAGTATCAATATTAAGTGGAACCACGAACCAAAAAAAATGCGTGGGGGTCCCCCCAAAATCCACACCAGGCCCTTCAGGTCTGATATGGAAATTAAGGGGAACCCTGTGCCAAAATCAAATTAACATGGTGTAGGGGTACCCCCCCAAAATCCATACCAGACCCTTATTTGAGCACGCAACCTGGCAGGCCGCAAGAAAAGGGGGGAGGGATGAGAGCACCCCCCCTCCTGAACTGTACCATGCCACAGGCCCTCAACATGGGGAGGGTGCTCTATTCATAAACTGAAGCATCATAAACAATGTCTGAGTATATATACGGTAAACCTCTTTTCTCTAAGGCTCTGACACAAATTGAAACTTTATGTATTAACGCCACTAAAAGGAAAAAAAAATGTCTTTAACATACACGTGGCTTCAAGCCTCTCTAAGCATGCAAACTATTCACTTTAAAGTGTTTGTAAACCCTTTACAGACCACTTTTTACTACAGGTATGTCTATAATAAGGTTTACCTGTAGCTACCCTGGATATCTCCTAAACCTGCACGGTTCAAGGAATATCCCCAGTATCAGCATGTGCCAATGTCATCGGCACACGAGCTCTGAAGAGACGGCTTGTTCGAGCAATTGCTTCAGCTGACGCGCCGTTACCATGCGCGAGAGTGACGTCATCGTGGGCCCGACCAATCACAATACCGGAGCCTGCGATACACGGATATAACTCCGGGAGACATGTTGCCGGGCAGAGCAGTGGGCCGGGAATGCTGCGGGGGCTTCGATCTAAGGTGAGTATTTCATAATGAGCTAGTATGCTATGCATACTAGCTCATTATGCCTTTGGCTTTGTAGGTTTTTTT
Organism: Aquarana catesbeiana; assembly: GCF_042186555.1. NCBI lineage: Eukaryota > Metazoa > Chordata > Amphibia > Anura > Ranidae > Aquarana > Aquarana catesbeiana. The sequence goes on from NC_133325.1 coordinate 8,430,402, forward strand.
TATTTATTTATTTATTTTTTTACAGTAGTGGGTTTACACCCACTTTACCCACCTCAATACAGGGCACTCAATACCCCCTTCCTTCCCAGGCCATTTTTCAGCTTTCAGAGCTCTCAGACTTTGAATGACAATTGCGCGGTCATGCTACACTGTAACCATGTGAAATTTGTATCATTTTCTTCACACAAATAGAGTTTTCTTTTGGTGGTATTTAATACCTGCTGGGTTTTTTAACTTTTCCTAAGGAGGCACAATAAGTCACCGATAAGGAGGCACGAATATGTCACACTTATGGGCACTAATAGGTGGCACTGATATGTGGCACTGATGAGCACTGACAGGCGGCACTGATGGGTGGCACTGGTGGGCACTGATGGATGGCACTGATGGGCACAGATAGGCGGCACTGATGGGCGGCACTGATGGGCATTGATGGGTGGCATTGATGGGCAGCAGTGATGGACAGCTCTGATAGCCAGCACTGACTAGCATCACTAATAGGCACTGATTGCTGGCACTGGTGGGCACGCTTTGCTGGCACTGGTGTGCACTTATTGGCACTCACTGCTGGCACTGGTGGGGGCTTTAATGTAATCAGGGCACTGATCATCATACATACCTACATGTCCTCTGTGAGGAGATGCCGCTGATCGGCTCTCCTCTCCTCACACTCTGTCAGTGTGAGGCGAGGAGTGCCAATTACTGGCATCTCCGTGTTTACATGTGACTGGCTGTGATTGGACACAGCCCATCACATGGTTAAAGAGCCACGGCCACAGCTCTTTACAGATATTGGGTGTCGCTCCGTGTCCTAGCAACACAGCATGGCCACGGTCGCCGCATTGCACGCCCTCACGGGTGCACGAGGGCGGCCATTCTGGGAAGCCGTCATATGACGTCCACTCAGAACGTGAGCCGCACTGCCCGGCCATCATTTGACAGCCGGCGGACGACAAGTGGTTAAAAGCATGCGGAAAAAAGCCTTGGGAAAGGATATTTCTCATATCCAATGAGAGAAAGTTTGTCTACCATCACATAAGAGTAGGGATGAGCCGAACACCCCCCTGGTTCGGTTCACAGCAGAACATGCAAACAGGCAAAAAATTTGTTTGAACACGCGAACACCGTTAAACTCTATGAGACACGACCATGAATCTCACTAACGGCTAATCCAGCTGACCTATACTCTGCAAATTATCCTCCCATGCTAACCCAATTATCAACCTTACTGAGAAAATGGTCTTCCTTACCGTTAGCATGGATGGGTAGAATCACAGTAGTAAAAATGTCCATATTGCCTAAAATCCTATACCTGTTCCGTGTACTTCCTATAAACGTTCCGGCTTATTTTTTCCGAATACTACAATGCAAATCAGCCCAATTTATTTGGGGCAAACTTAAACCACGATTACCACAAAATACACTACATATGGCCCGAACCTGTGGAGGTTTGGGTGTTCCAAATTTCTCAAAATACTATTATTCTTCTCAATTAGCACAATTTATTAAATACCATGCCACTAAAGAAATCCCTCTTTGGGTAACTATAGAATCGGTGGAATGTGATCCACTTTCTATATCAAATCTGTTATGGCTTTCACCACCCCAACGACGTTCAATAACAAATCTAGTCACAAAACATAGCCTCTCAATATGGGATAGACTTAAATTCCGTTTTGGTCTCCAATCTCCACTAAACCCTCTCCTCTCCTTTCTAAACAACCCCTCCTTCTACCCAGCTTGGACTTTACCTTCCTCCTTTAAAGCTCGGATAAATGTGGGTCTTACACGAGTTCATCACTTCTACGACTCTGATAAACTTATTTCATTTCCTACAATAAGCAAGACACACAACATACCCAGTAATGAAACATTTAGATTCTTACAAATTAAAAACTTTTTATCCCAAAACATCCCCACAAACTTGACAACTCCAGAATATACTTAATTTGAACGATCATGTATGTCAGATCCACCCAGACGAGGACTTATCTCTGACATATATGCTCAACTACTTTCACAAACAAATTCCTCTCCCCCGTCTTATACTACCAAATGGGAAGCTGATTTAAACCTTCCTCCAGACTCACTGGATTGGTCACAAATCTGGCAATCTACAAAATCAGCCACACCCAACATAGTTGCCCTAGAAACAAATTCTAAAGTTCTTACCAGGTGGTATTTAGTGCCAGCACGTATATCAAAATACCTTCCCCAATACCCCCCCTCACTGTTTTCGCGGATGCAGCGACATTGGTACACATCTGCATATTTGGTGGACTTGTCCAATAGTCCAAACATATTGGTCAAAAATATTTCAAATTCTCTCTACAATGTTTGAAACCACATTACAACCGGATCCATTAGTAGCCCTCCTAAATAATAAGCCACGAAACATAACTCAACGTCAATTTAAACTTTTACTATATGTCACAACAGCTGCAAAACAATCGATAGCAAAAGCCTGGAAAACCAATAAGCTTTGTGACATATCTGTAAAACAACGTGTAACTCAAGCTATGATCCATGCTAAAATGGAGGCAATCATACTTGATAAACTGGACAAATTTGAATCTCTTTGGCTTCCATGGATAACACACATACTACCACCGGATTTGAACTATTCACTTCTTTTACCCTAATGAGATCTACCACCTTCACGGTCTATATTATTACATGTTCCCATAAATATTTAACACTCGCTTCTCTCTGGAGACCCCAAATTCCCTCCATAACCATTTCAGATCCCACCACATATTCCCACTTATAAAATTTTATTTTTAGTGATGTATAATAATAAAATATGTTTTTATCTATTTCTATTAAATTATTATTTGGTTAGGCAAACTATGTCTTTTTCGGATGCAAACTATCTATACCTTTGATGGGGATGCTTTGGGGGGACACCCATGCACCCGGGATATGCTGGGCCAAATAGCCGGACCTTGGCCCTGGTTGTTTGGGTGTCTCTCTAGGTCATCTCATTAATACCCAATTTATCTAATTTAGTTGCATTTTATGTCTCACTATTGTGACATATTGTATTTTTTTTTATATATATATTTATCTACTTACTTATTTATTTATTTTTCCAATTACAAAAGCTCTATTAATTATTATAACCATATAATTTAGATATGTACACTGGATAATAGATTTTCTTACTGATTTCTAAAAGATAACTTAAGTATTATTATTCTAAGTTATTATTGAGAAGTTCCTTTTCCTCATATTTTGTAACCTTACATAAATTTAAAACCAGTACTGTAAAATTGAATTGTTGTATTCTCAATAAATTATTTGAAAAGAGACACGACCATGAAAAATCAAAAGTACTCATTTTAAAGGCTTATATGCAAGTTATTGTCATAAAAAGTGTTTGGGGACCCGGGTCCTGCCCCAGGGTACATGGATCAATGCAAAAAAAAGTTTTAAAAACGGCAGTTTTTTCGGGAGCAGTGATTTTAATAATGCTTAAAGTGAAACAATATAAGTGAAATACTCCTTTAAATTTCGTACCTGGGGGGTGTCTATAGTATGCCTGTAAAGGGGCGCATGTTTCCCGTGTTTAGAACAGTCCAACAGCAAAATGACATTTCTAAAGGAAACAAAGTAATTTAAAACTGTAATGAATTGCCAGTCCGACAATACAGATAAAAGTCATTGAAAAAAAGGGGCATGGGATTCGCCCACAGGGGAACCCCGAACCAAAATTTTTTTTAAATGCGTGGGGGTCCCCCCAAATTCCATGCCAGGCTTTTCTGGTCTGGTATGGATATTAAGGGGAACCCCACGCCAAAATGAAAAAAATAATGGCATGGGGTCCCCCCAAAAATCTATACCAGACCCTTATCGTAGCACGCAACATTTCAGGCCGCAGGAAAAGAGGGGGGATGAGACAGAGCCCCCCTACTGAACCATACCAGACCACATGCCCTCAACATGGAGACAGTGCTTTGGGGCAGCGACCCCCCAAAGCACCTTGTCCCCATGTTGATGGGGAGAAAGGCCCCATCCCCACAATCCTTGCCCGGTGGTTGTGGGGGTCTGCGGGCAGGGGCCTTATCGGAATCTGGAAGCCCCCTTTAACAAGGGGACCCCCAGATCCCAGCCTCCCCCTGTGTGAAATGGTAACGGGGTACAAATGTACCCCTACCATTTCACAAAAAAGGTGTGAAAATGGTAAAAAAACACAAGACATGGCTTGGGACAATTCCTTTATTAAAAAATAAAAAAATAAAAGTGTCCTATGAAGTCCATTCATCTTTTTCTTCTCTCGCTCCGACGGACCGAAAAAGAAAAAAAAAGCCGCACGCCGCCACCAATCTGCCTCTATAGGATGCACCCACCTTAATGATCACCTCTCAGGTGACAGCGCTTCTATAACTGAGGGCGGGGCCACACAATGACATCGCCGGGTGACCCCGCCCCCCTCTGATGTACAGGGACATCCCTATGGCTTTCCCGTAGCGTCAGAGGGGGGTGCAGCCCCCGGTTACGTAACTGAGTGACCCCGCCCCCCTCTGACGCTATAGGAAAGCCACAGGGATATCCCTGTGCAGCAGAGGGGGCGGGGTCACCCGGTGATGACATAGTGCGGCTTTTTTTTTTTTTTCGGTCCGTCTGAAGCGCAAGAAGAAGAAGAACAAGACTCCGTGGGACAATTTTATTTTTTTTATTGTTTTAATAAAGGACTTGTCCCAAGGCATGTAGTGTCTTTTTTTTTTACCATTTTCACACATTTTTTGTGAAATGGTAGGAGTACATTTGTACCCCGTTACCATTTCACACAGGGGGGCAGGATCTGGGAGTCCCCTTGTTAAAGGGGGCTTCCAGATTCCGATAAGCCCTCCGTCCACAGACCCCCACAACCACCGGGCAAGGGTTGTGGGGATGAGGCCCTTCTCCCCATCAACAAGGGGACAAGGTGCTTTGGGGGCTACCCCAAAGCACCCTCCCAATGTTGAGGGCATGTGGCCTGGTACAGATCAGGAGGGGGGCACTCTCTCGGCCCCCCCTCGTTTCCTGCGGCCTGCCAGGTTGTGTGCTCAGATAAGGCTCTGGAGGGTCTGGAATGGATTTTGAGGGGGACCCCCACGCCATTTTTCCTTAAGAAATGTCATTTTGCTGTCAGACTGTTCTAAACACGGGAAACATGCGCCCCTTTACAGGCATACTATAGACACCCCCCAGGTACGAAATTTAAAAGAATATTACACTTTTATTGTTTCACTTTAAGCATTATTAAAATCAGGGCTCCTGAAAAAATGGACATACATGTCCCCTGGGGCAGGACCCAGGTCCCCAAACACTTTTTAAGACAATACCATGCATACAAGCCTTTAAAATTAGCACTTTTGACTTTTTATGTTCATGTCCCATAGACTTTAATGGTGTTTGCGTGTTCAAACAATTTTTTTGCCTGTTTGCATGTTCTGGTGTGAACCGAATGTGGGGGTTTTTGGCCAATCCCTAATCCCTACATAAGAGCTCCATCGGCACAAGACTACAAGAAACTCCTTATTACCTATTACTGACTCATAGGTACAGTTATTACTGATGCATTGGGCATTGATAAACAATTATTTGATCCCCTGCAGATTGTGCAGGTTTGTCCACCTACAAAGAAATGAAGGCTCTATCATTTTTATTATAGGTGTAGATCAAATGATAGAGACAGAATATCAACCAAAACTCCAGAAAAAAACACATGATACAAATGTTATAAATGGAGTTGCAGTTCATTGAGTAAAGTATGTATTTGATTCCCAAGCAAAACATGACTTAGTAGTTGGTGGAGAAAACCTTGTTGGCAATCACAGAGGTCAGACGTTTCTTGTAGTTGGTTACATGGTCACATCTCAGGAGGGATTTTTGTCCACTCTTCTTTACAGATCTTTTCCCTAATCCTTAAGGTTTCTTGGCTGTCTCTTGGCAACTCGAAGTTTCAGCTCCCTCTAGAAATTTTCTATAGGGTCATAGTGAACATTTTTCTTTCTTCAAACATGGCGAGTTGAGTTAATGCCAAAGAGCTCAATTTTGGAGCAAATTATTTTTTTTAAAATGGTGTGGGCCTCCCCAAAATTCATACCAGACGCTTATCCGAGCATGCAGCCCAGCAGGTCAGGAAAGGGAGGGGATGAGTGAGCGCCCCCCCTCCTGAACCATACCAGGCTGCATGCCCTCAACATGGGGGGGTTGACACCACTGTGTTCCCTGATGCCTTCTTCCTCGCGGCTGGTTACCGGCTAAAAAAAATTAAAAGCCGCTGTTCTTCTGATGCCATCTTCCTCCATTGTGTTGTCATACGCTTTTTTATTATTTTTTTTAGTGGGTAACCGGCAGACAGGAAGAAGACGGTGGTGGGAGAGAAGGCAACGAGGAAGACATTGGTGGGGGAGAAGGCACCGGGAGAGACAGCAGGAGTTTCACTATTCACCTTTCCCTTGAGGGGAAACATCAGCTCCTGGCCTAGTCTGAATCAAGCGAAACATGAACTCTTGGCCCAGTTTGAACCAAGGGAAAAACCAGCTCCTGGTCCAGTCTGAACCAAGGGAAACACCAGCTCCTGGCCCAGTTTTAATCAAGAGAAACACCATCTCCTATCCCAGTATGAACCAAGGATAATATCAGCTTATATCCCAAGATGAACCAAGAAAAATAACAGCGCCTGGCCCAGTCTTAACCAAGGGAAACATCAGTATTGGTCCTAGTCAGAACCAAGTAAAACACCAGCTCTGGGCCCAGTCTGAACCAAGGGAAGCATCAGCTCTGGGCCTAGTCTGAACCAAGGGAAACCCCAGCTCCTGAACCAGTCTGATCAAAGGTAAACAAAAGCTTCTGGACCAGTCTGATTCAAAGGAAACAGCAACTTCTGGCTCAGCCTGAGCCAAGGGTAACATCAGTCTCTGTCCCAGTCTGAACCAAGAGAAACACCAGCTCCTGGCCCAGTCTGAACCAAGGGAAATATCAGTCTCTATCCCAGTATGGACCATGGGAAACACCAGCTCCCGGCCCTGTCTGAACCAAGGGTAATATCAGCTCCTGGCCCAGTCTAAATCAAGGTAAACATCAAATCCTAGCCCAGTCTGTACCAAGGGAAACACCAGCTCCTGGCTCAGCCTGAGCCAAGTGTAAAGTCAGCCTCTGTCCCAGTATGAACCAATGGAAACACCAGCTCATGGTCCAGTCTCAACCAAGGGAAACACTAGCTCCTGGTCCAGCCTCAACTGAGGGAAACACCAGCTCCTTGCTCATTCTGAACCAAGAAAAATACTATTTCCTGGCCCAGTCTGAAATCAAGGGAAACACCAGCTCATGGCCCAGTCTGAATTAAAGGGAAACACCAGCTCCTGTATGAACCAAGGGTAATATCATCCTCTATCCCAGTATGAACCAAAGGAAAATAACAGCTCCTGGCCCAGTCAGAATCAAGGGAAACACCAGCTCCTGGCCTAGTCTGAATCAAGGGAAACACCAGCTCCTGGCCCTATCTGAATCAAGGGAAACATCAAATGCTAGCCCAGTCTGAACTAAGGGAAACACCAGCTCCTGGCTCAGCCTGAACAAGGGAAATCACCAACTCCTGGCCCAGTCTGAGGCCAGGGTCAAATCACTCTTAGCCCCAGTATGAACCAAGGGAAACACCAGCTTCTGGTTCAGTCTCAACCAAGGGAAACACAAGCTCCTAGCCCAGTCTTAACCAAATGAAACACCAATTCCTAGCTCAGTCGGAACCAAGAGAAACACCGGCTCCTGGCCCAGTCTGAACCAAGAGTAATATCAGCCTCTGTCCCAGTCTGAACCAAGGAAAACACCAGTTCCTGGTCCAGTGTGAACAAGGAAAAACACCAGCTCCTGGTCCAATCTGAACCAAGAGAAACACTAGCTCTTGGTCCAGTCTTAACCATTGGAAACACCAGCTCCTGGCCCAGTCTGAACAAGGAGACACACAAGCATCTGTCCCAGTCTGAATCAAGAGAAACACCAGCTCCTGGCCCAGTCTGTACCAAGGGAAACATCAACTCCTGGCCCAGTCTGAACCAATGGAAACATCAGCTCCTTGCTCATTTTGAACCAAGGGTAATATCAGCCTTTGTCCCAGTCTGAAGGAGAGGAGTGTGTGGCGGCTGGTGTTTTTTTTTGGGGGTGCAGCAAACAACCCCCTCCCCGGTCGGTCGGTTGGTCGATCTGTCATCCAGCCCCACACTTACCCCATCTAGGTCTCGGGCGGGCAGCAGGCGGCGGTTTCCATTGCATCTCCTTTTCCTCTCCATCATGTCTCCTTCAGTGTGTCTCCTCCAACCTCCTACAAAGTGTCCAATAGTATTGTCTGTCCTTTCAGCCAATCGAGTGATGGGTCTCAGGACCCGCTTCCTAAATGGCCGGGAGGAGAATCGGTGTGACAATAGTGAATATTCAGGGTTGATAGTATTTGCAAGAGAGGAATGTGGAGCAATAAACCCTCCAGGAGACAAAACAATGGACCCAGAAAGGAGTATTCTGATGACATTTCTGTTTCTATACTATTCTATATTGAGAGCCGGTCACACTCGCCTGTCGTGCGAATTGGATATGGGGAAACCTGCATCAAATTCGCATATATGTAAACCCAGCCTTAAAATCCAGCAATAAAGAGGACACCAATATCGAGAAGTCGATTATGAAGTTCCAGATCAGCAAAAAAGTTCCATCAATGTTTACAGAGCGTGGTGACCTTCTTTATCAGGGTGACAGACAGAGACAAAGTGTGACAATATAATCCACATACATATATATGTAGCAAGTTCTCAGGCCTTGTCCAGTCTAATGAGGACCTCCAAGGCCAAAGATAGCTGACATCCTTCAATATGTAGTGGGTTGTGTGGCATAGTGGGTGCAAAGATGGTTAAAGTCATTGGGCGCCAGACACTTCTTGGATGTAAAAGAGATTTTATTTCTTTTGACAGTCCTTTTTGTATTTTGGGGGGAAAGAGGGTTAGGGCCAGGACACCCTTAAGTAGTTATTTATTCAATTGGCAGACTCCGAGACTTTATTGAAGACAGCCATGCAGGGAAAAGCCCCAGGAAGGCGTTACATCTGCACATGCAAGAATGTTGTCTCCTATGGCAACAGTCTTCAACAGTTCCTAACTCAACTGTAACAGTCCTGTCAGCTTCTCTACAACTGCCTCTTGTAGTTCTTCAACACTGAGCTCCTTTTCCCTCACTGGACTCTCTGATTCACTGACTGACTGACTCACACGGACTGAAACCCAGACACATACATCAAAATTTGGACTGTTTGGCTGGATCACAAAGATAAGTGGCAACCCTACATGGTGCTCCAACCTCCTTGGGTCGCTCTAATATCCATAGGTTACTCAGTTTATTGGGGCACTCTATACTTTATGGGTCACTCTAATATTCATGGGGTACTCTGCCTATGGGACATTCTAACCTTCATGGGGTGTGTCTATGGAGTGCTCTAACATCTATGGGATAATCTGTCTATTGGGTTACTGTAGCATCCATGGAGTGCTCCAAAGGTTATGGGGCGCTCTACCCTCCGTGGGTTGCATTGTCTATGGGATGCTCTAATGTCTATGGGTCACTCTAGCATCCCTGGGGTGCTCTAATATCTATGGGGAGCTCGAAACTCCATGGGTTACTCTAATGTCCATGGAACATTCAAACCTTTGCTTTGTCTATGGGGTGCTCTGACATCTATTGGTCACTCTAGCATACATGGGGTGCTCTAATGTTTATGGGGTGCTGGACCATCTATGGGGCGCTCCAACCTCCGTGGGGATGCTCTAATGCCTATGTGCAGCCCTAAGTCCGTATTTAGCTGGATAACTGGATAAATGGTTCTATATTTAGGATGTATCCGGTCTATAAACCAGAGGCTCTGGATGGACAGTTGGATAAATGGTTCTATATTTAGGATGTATCTGTTCTATAAACCAGAGGCTCTGGATGGACAGTTGGATAAATGGTTCTATATTTAGGATGTATCCAGTCTATAAACCAGAGGCTCTGGATGGACAGTTGGATAAATGGTTCTATATTTAGGATGTAGTTACTGGAGACAGTCTGGTGTGTTACATTGTGTAGGAGGAATGGGAATGGGATGGTGTCGGGGGGGCACTACAATCCATTTCTTGTATTACTGTAAATATCGGGGTGATAAACAGTTCTACAAATACAGAGAGACGTCATAAATCACATCGCCATCGTTTTATTGTCCCATAATAGATCATGTGTGGGCGGAGCTACATGTTCATGGGAAATAAATCAGGAATAGGAGAGTTCCAGCAGTGAAAGGGTAAATCTGAGTTAGGAGGGGAAGTGGGTGGATACATTGGGTGGGGCTGATGACACAGGACTCCCCCTCCCCCATGGATACATTGTATATAAAGGAGGAAGATCTTCATCAATGGACACATTTCTCCTAAACAATAAGAAGTCATTGTGTCATTACAGGAAGATTGAATCCCTGAGCTACAAGAAAATGGAGGACATCCCCTCCCCCTCTCTGATCTACAAGAAAATGGAGGACACCCCTCCCCCTCTCTGATCTACAAGAAAATGGAGGACACCCCTCCCCCCTCTGATCTACAAGAAAATGGAGGACACCCCTCCCCCTCTCTGAGCTACATGAAAATGGAGGACACCCCTCCCCCTCTCTGAGCTACAAGAAAATAGAGGACACCCTCTCCCCCTCTCTCTGAGCTACAAGAAAATGGAGGACACCTCTCACACTCTCTGAGCTACAAGAAAATGGAGGACACCCCTCCCCCTCTCTGATCTACAAGAAAATGGAGGGCACCCGCCTCCCCCCACATGATGCTGCAGTCAGAGACAGACAAGAAGTTGAAGGAGAAACTTCTGGAGAGATCAGGTAATATGGGGGACCATGGAGGGGAGTACAGGGGGGACACTGGGATGGGGGAGGGGAGAATGGAACTATGGGGGGGCAATATGTGGTCACTATGGGAGAGGGACAGTACAGGAAATACTGAAAACACAATCAGATGATGGAGAACTTTTCATATAGAACGTCCCGAGAGAAAAACATCACACTCCATCCTATCACCCCTCCCCCATCATATCATATCATATCACCCCCCCGGTACTGCAATTGTCCTATCTCCCCCCGTCCTCAGTACAAGGGCCCCCCCGTCCTCAGTACAAGGGCCCCCCCCGTCCTCAGTACAAGGGCCCCCCCCATCCTCAGTACAAGGGCCCCCCCTTCCTTAGTACAAGGGCCCCCCCATCCTCAGTACAAGGGCCCCCCCCGTCCTCAGTACAAGGGCCCCCCCCGTCCTCAGTACAAGGGCCCCCCCGTCCTCAGTACAAGGGCCCCCCCGTCCTCAGTACAAGGGCCCCCCCCGTCCTCAGTACAAGGGCCCCCCCGTCCTCAAGACAAGGGCCCCCCCCGTCTCAGTACAAGGGCCCCCCCCGTCCTCAGTACAAGGGCCCCCCCCGTCCTCAGTACAAGGGCCCCCCCGTCCTCAGTACAAGGGCCCCCCCGTCCTCAGTACAAGGGCCCCCCCCCGTCCTCAGTACAAGGGCCCCCCCCGTCCTCAGTACAAGGGCCCCCCCCGTCCTCAGTACAAGGGCCCCCCCGTCCTCAGTACAAGGGCCCCCCCGTCCTCAGTACAAGGGCCCCCCCGTCCTCAGTACAAGGACCCCCCCCTCCTCAGTACAAGGGCCCCCCCCGTCCTCAGTACAAGGGCCCCCCCCGTCCTCAGTACAAGGGCCCCCCCGTCCTCAGTACAAGGGGGCCCCCCGTCCACAGTACAAGGGGCCCCCCCGTCCACAGTACAAGGGGCCCCCCCGTCCTCAGTACAAGGGGCCCCCCCGTCCTCAGTACAAGGGGCCCCCCGTCCTCAGTACAAGGGCCCCCCCGTCTTCAGTACAAGGGGCCCCCCCGTCCTCAGTACAAGGGCCCCCCCGTCTTCAGTACAAGGGCCCCCCTGTCCTCAGTACAAGGGGCCCCCCCCGTCCTCAGTACAAGGGGCCCCCCCCGTCCTCAGTACAAGGGGCCCCCCCCGTCCTCAGTACAAGGGGCCCCCCCGTCCTCAGTACAAGGGGCCCCCCCGTCCTCAGTACAAGGGGCCCCCCCCGTCCTCAGTACAAGGGGCCCCCCCGTCCTCAGTACAAGGGGCCCCCCCGTCCTCAGTACAAGGGGCCCCCCCGTCCTCAGTACAAGGGGCCCCCCCGTCCTCAGTACAAGGGGCCCCCCCGTCCTCAGTACAAGGGGCCCCCCCGTCCTCAGTACAAGGGGCCCCCCCGTCCTCAGTACAAGGGGCCCCCCCGTCCTCAGTACAAGGGCCCCCCTGTCCTCAGTACAATGCAGCCGGGTGGTTGTAATTTTCAGGAAGATGGAGGTTTAATGCCGACATACCAATGAACCGTAAAACATTGTTTGTGCGGAGACAGATGTGCGGAGATGGATGTGCACCCCCCCCCCGTCCTCAGTACAATCCCCCCATCCTCAGTACAATCCTCCCGTCCTCAGTACAACCCCCCCGTCCTCAGTACAATCCCCCTTTCCTCAGTACAACCCCCCCTGTCCTCAGTACAACCCCCCCGTCCTCAGTACAACCCCCCCTGTCCTCAGTACAACCCCCCTGTCCTCAGTACAACCCCCCCGTCCTCAGTACAACCCCCCGTCCTCAGTACAACCCCCCCGTCCTCAGTACAACCCCCCCGTCCTCAGTACAACCCCCCCTGTCCTCAGTACAACCCCCCTGTCCTCAGTACAACCCCCCCGTCCTCAGTACAACCCCCCGTCCTCAGTACAACCCCCCCGTCCTCAGTACAACCCCCCCGTCCTCAGTACAACCCCCCCCCGTCCTCAGTACAACCCCCCCTGTCCTCAGTACAAGGGCCCCCCCGTCCTCAGTACAAGGGCCCCCCCCGTCCTCAGTACAAGGGCCCCCCCGTCCTCAGTACAAGGGCCCCCCCGTCCTCAGTACAAGGGCCCCCCCCTCCTCAGTACAAGGGCCCCCCCCGTCCTCAGTACAAGGGCCCCCCCGTCCTCAGTACAAGGGCCCCCCCCGTCCTCAGTACAAGGGCCCCCCCCATCCTCAGTACAAGGGGCCCCCCGTCCTCAGTACAAGGGGCCCCCCCGTCCTCAGTACAAGGGGCCCCCCCGTCCTCAGTACAAGGGGCCCCCCCTCCTCAGTACAAGGGCCCCCCCGTCTTCAGTACAAGGGCCCCCCCCCGTCCTCAGTACAAGGGGCCCCCCCGTCCTCAGTACAAGGGGCCCCCCCGTCCTCAGTACAAGGGGCCCCCCCGTCCTCAGTACAAGGGGCCCCCCCGTCCTCAGTACAAGGGGCCCCCCCGTCCTCAGTACAAGGGGCCCCCCCGTCCTCAGTACAAGGGGCCCCCCCATCCTCAGTACAAGGGGCCCCCCCATCCTCAGTACAAGGGCCCCCCTGTCCTCAGTACAATGCAGCCGGGTGGTTGTAATTTTCAGGAAGATGGAGGTTTAATGCCGACATACCAATGAACCGTAAAACATTGTTTGTGTGGAGATGGATGTGAGGCGACGGGCGTGCGGAGACGGGTGTGAGGAGATCGATGTGCGGAGATCAGTGTCTCAATCTTGGTCCTGTTAGTTGGTATGAAAATGGGATAAAAAAGACAATGAGATTGTGATTAGAGACATGGATTCTTCTTCCATCATCACCGAACATCTACATTGGGAAATATTAGACAATCACTTTTACTAACAAATCCAGTTTACAAAGTTTTATCTTAAGGACAGAAAGTACAAAACCTCCCAAAAATCTCTTCTTGTATTTCTGCAAATCCCAACAGAATAGATCAGTATGTGCTGCAGACACTGGAGCTCCACTCTACACACAAATCATGTGACCTCCACTTCCTGTAATATTCTCTATTTGTTACATTAAAGTTCATTTAAAAATAAAAAAGGTGGCATTGTGGAGGTCGCATGTTTCCTGTGACAGTGGAGCTCCAGCTGTAGAGATTCACAATAAAGTTCAGTAAAAAAAAGAAAGAAGTGGAGTGGAGGACACATGCTTCCTGTCATCGGTGGAGCTCCACTCTGCAGCCACACCCCTCTCATCAGTCCCATGTCACTTCCTGTCCATGGAAAACGTTTCCTGTTTTCAGCCATTTTAGATCCTGTTCCAGCAAACTGAACATCTTCTTAGTCTCCATCCTGAACACACGGCCACCGTAGGGACAGCACAGGATCTCTTCCATGTCACACCATGCAGGTAAGTCAGGTGGATGTCCTATTCATAGTACAGGGCTCCTGTCCCTGCTATAGACATATCAATCATCTGTGACCGGCTCTTCCCGCTTGTGATGAATGATATACGTATCTGTGTGTGTACACTCCTCTCCTGTACATACCGCCCACTGTCATAACCTCCACACTCCTCTCCTGTACATACTGCCCACTGTCATACCCCCCACACTCCTCTCCTGTACATACCGCCCACTGTCATATCCTCCACACTCCTCTCCTGTACATACTGCCCACTGTCATACCCTCCACACTCCTCTCCTGTACATACCGCCCACTGTCATATCCTCCACACTCCTCTCCTGTACATACTGCCCACTGTCATACCCCCCACACTCCTCTCCTGTACATACTGCCCACTGTCATACCCTCCACACTCCTCTCCTGTACATACTGCCCACTGTCATACCCTCCACACTCCTCTCCTGTACATACCGCCCACTGTCATACCCTCCACACTCCTCTCCTGTACATACCGCCCACTGTCATACCCTCCACACTCCTCTCCTGTACATACCGCCCACTGTCATATCCTCCACACTCCTCTCCTGTACATACCGCTCACTGTCATATCCTCCACACTCCTCTCCTGTACATACCGCCCACTGTCATATCCTCCACACTCCTCTCCTGTACATACCGCCCACTGTCATATCCTCCACACTCCTCTCCTGTACATACCACCCACTGTCATATCCTCCACACTCCTCTCCTGTACATACTGCCCACTGTCATACCCTCCACACTCCTCTCCTGTACATACCGCCCACTGTCATATCCTCCACACTCCTCTCCTGTACATACCACCCACTGTCATATCCTCCACACTCCTCTCCTGTACATACCGCCCACTGTCATACCCTCCACACTCCTCTCCTGTACATACCACCCACTGTCATATCCTCCACACTCCTCTCCTGTACATACTGCCCACTGTCATACCCTCCACACTCCTCTCCTGTACATACCGCCCACTGTCATATCCTGTACATACCGCCCACTGTCATAACCTCCACACTCAAGGAGAGGCAGACGCTCACAGGCCACTAAAAGAGGGCAAGCAGGCTCTGTGTCTACAGTCAACAGTGCTGGTTGTGAACACGGTGCATCCTCAGCACGTGGCCGTGGGGCACGCTTGTCCTTTTTTCCTGCTGCTGGCCGTGTTATTAAGCCAGAACATACAGAAGAGTTGGTGGAGTGGATAACACAGCCATCGTCGTCATCGGGTACATGCTGCTGGAGGATGCGCAGCGGTTAGAAGGCTCTGACATTGGTTCCCAGGTTGAGAAAGGGAGTAATGTGAGCCTAGAGAGAGGGGGTGCCCAAGAAGGACAAGAAACTTGTAGTCATGTTGCTGCAGAATACTGCCAAGTTTGCTCCAGTGATGAGGAGGGAGAGGATGATGAGGTCACTGACTCTACCTGGGTGCCTGATAGGAGAGAGGAGGAGGTGGCACAACTCCAATGAGGCAGTATGTCCTCTAGGGGGCAGCTTAAGGGTAGCCACCCTACTGTATCACACCGCAGAGCTCCGCAAGTGCAGGGCACTGCTGACTCCCCACTGATTTTGAAAAGTTCCTTGATGTGGGTCTTTTTGGATACGTGTGCAGCAGATTGCATGATTGCTGTTTGCAACCTATGTCTGAAGCGGATCAAGCTTGGCCAGAATAGCAGCCGCTTGGGCACCACATGCTTGACCAGACATATGACGACCTGCCATGCTGTCCGTTGGCAACAGCACTTGACCCACATCAAAGAAAGAGGCAGACTTCTCCTTGCTCCTCATCTGGGATCTCCAACCCCACTAAACCTCCTCCAGTCCTCTCAAAAACCTGCACAGAGAGGAATGAAGGTATATAGCAATAGGTGTCCCAAGTACTTGCAGCCAATCTGCTATCCGTACACCTCCATCTGATTTTAGCAGGCAAATGTCCCTTCCCCCTGTTGCTAAACCATAAAAAGGAATTTGGTCCCAGCCATTCACATGCTCAGCATTTGAATGCTATCTTGCCCAAATTGCTAGCACTGCAACTGCTGCATTTTCAGCTGGTAGACTCTGCCCCCTTTCGTGAATTTGTGGAATGTGCTGTACCTCAGTGGCAGCTTCCAAAATGCCATTTCTTTTGACGGAAGGCCATTCCAGCTCTCTACTGGCATGTTGAAGGTAATGTTTTGGCCTCGTTGGACAGGGCAGTAAGGTACATATTACCATTGACTCGTGGTCTAGCAGGCATGGGCAGGGATGTTACTTTTCCTTCACGGCTCACTGGGTAACTCTGCTGGCAGCTGGGAAAGATGCAGGACAGAGTTCAGTATTGTTGGAGCTTGTTCCGCAACCACGTCGTCCAAAATGCTAGTGGTGATTCTACCACAGCTCTCTCCTCCACCCCTCCATTTCTTCTTCCTCTATGGCCTCTTCTGCAGATTTGTCCTCTGAACCAGCAGTGCTCCATAAGTGTTCAAGGGCCTACGCAAGCACTCAGGCAAAAAGATGTCATGCGGTGCTTGAGTTGGTCTGCTTAGGGGACAGGAGCCACACTGGGGCAGAGATTCTGTCAGCTCTGCAGGGGCAGGCTCAGAGGTGGTTGACGCCACGCCAGCTTCAGCCAGGAATGGTTGTATGTGACAATGTCACCAACCTTCTTTCCGCCCTCCGACAGGGACACTTGACCCATGTCCCATGTTTGGTGCACGTCCTGAATTTGGTGGTGCAGCGGTTCTTGAGTAGGTACCCAGGCTTACAGGATCTCATGAGGTAGGCCAGAAAAGTCTGGTCATTTTCACCGGTCATACAATGCCAGTGCTCGGCTGGCTGACATTCAAAGGGAATGCAACCTTCCCACCAACCGCCTCATTTGTGACATGCCCACCAGGTGGAACTCAATGTTGGCAATGCTGCACACGCAGCAGAGGGCCATCAATGAGTACCTGTGCGTGTATGACACCAGGACAGGGTCAGGGGAGCTTGGCTTCTTTTCGCCACGCCAGTGGCTATTGATCAAGGATGCATGCACTGTCCTATCACCATCTGAGGAGGCCACAAGGATGGTGAGCAGCGACAATGCATGCATCAGTGACACTGTCCCTCTAGTCTTCCTGTTGGAGCACACGCTTCATGGAATAATGGACAGGGCACTTGAGGCAGAACAGCGGGAGGAAGAGGAGGACTTCATTACCTCTCAAGGCCCCTTTTTATCCAGATGGCATTCCTGCAGGCCCACCAAACACACAGGAAGAGGAGGAGGAGGAGGATTGTGTCAGCATGGATGTTGAGGATAACACTCAGCAGCAGTCTTCAAGGGATGCTTTTCAGTCCCCAGAAATCCAAGGAGTTGTACGTGGCTGGGAGGAGGTAGTTACAGATCATGTGACCCAGAGGACTCAGAATCAAATGCCTCTACAATCTTGTGCTGCATGGCCCTCCTGATTCTGCAAAGCCTGCAAAAGGACCCTAGGATTTGTGGTATCAAGGAGAGGGATCATTACTGGCTGGCAACCCTTCTTGATCTATGTTTACAAGGATAAGGTTGTAGAACTCATCCTGCCTTCACAGAGGGTGCAGAGGATGAAACCTCTTCAGGAGGCCTTGAAGAAAGTTTTGTGCAATGCATTTCCAGACCCTGGGAGTTTACAATTTCCTGGTGCTGGGCAACGTGGTGCAGAGGCTTCGTTTAGTCAGAGGAAGAGCGGTGGAGAAGGTGGCCGGCTGACCGATGCCTTTTAAACAACTTTTTAGTCCTCAGCGCCAAAGTCTGATTGGTTCAAGCAACCATCGCCAGCATTACATGGTGCAGGAATATCTATAGGCAAGAGCAGACTTGGAGACCTTTACAACAGAGCATCCACTGGGTCTTGAGGATGGCGCGCTGGCCAGAATTTGCTCAATATGCAATTTAGCTACTGGCCTGTCCTGCATCCAGCGTGCTTTCTGAACGCACATTCAGTGCTGCTGGGGGGTTTGTAATGGATCATAGAGTGTTCCTGTCCGCAGACTGCGTTGATAGGCTGACATTCATAAAAATGAATCAGTCTTGGATCAGCAGCTATCAAGCACCTGATGCTGATGTAACTGATTGAATTTTCTATGGAGGTAGGATCCCTTGAAGACTGCCTATGCTGACTATCCTATTCCTCCTCAATCTTGATAATGCTAGCTTCCAATAATATTTTTGGTTTAGGGCACCACTACCCAAGGCCCAATTTTTCTGCCCCTGTTTAACAGGGGCATGTAATTCCAAATCTTGATATATTTCACAGCAAGGCCCATTCCTGCACTAAGAGTAACTGTGAGGGCTTACAGTGTTCTGGTACCACCAACACCTAAGGGCCAATTTTCTACAGGGTCTATAGGGCAGGCCAAATAGAGTGTGTGTGAATGTAACATGTACAATAACCCCCGTTAGACTTACCGGTAACAGTATTTCCAGGAATCTTCCAGGACAGCTACTTGAGAGATGATTGGCTCCACCTTCCACAGGAAACACAAACCAGATACAATTTAAAAGGCCCCTCCCTTTCCCCTGACCCTCAGTTGTATATAGATCAAGTAAACCTCCACCAAAAGTAAACTTGGAAGAGGAATAACAGAGACTCATAAATACACCACCACCAGGTTAAAATAAAGGGACCAGTGATTTCAACCAGATTGCCCGTCTAGAGCAATTGATCAAGGCTGACGTTTTGGCCACTGATCTAACCGAGTCTGCCGCCGCATCTGCCAAGAAGGTCACTGATTTGGCAATCAGGGGGAGAGATTCTTTGATCTCTTCTACAGGCATGTCGGTGGAGAGCAGGTCATCTAGCCTCTGGACCCAAACATCTAGATTTCTATCTAAGCAGGTGGATGCCAGTGCTGGCCCCAGAGAGAAGGCTAAAGCCTCCCAGGCCTTACGGAGCAAAGCGTCAGCTTTCCTATCCTTCTGGTCCTTAACCCCAGAGTCTTCAAATGAAAGATCAGATTTCTTAGACACTTGAGACATAGGGGCATCCAGTCTGGGACACTTGAGAAACATCTCTTCAATGTCAGACTGAAAGGGAAATCTCCTCTAATGCCCTCTGGACTTGAACAACCTTTTTCTCAGGCTCTTTCCATTCTGACAGCGCCATATCTTAAAGTGACTGTTGTACCGGAAAACACTTTTAGGCTTACGCCCCTGAAGACCCCTATACATTCTATCCTGAACCGATTGAGATTTTTGTGGTGGCTAAATCTGTTCAGAAGTAAAAACTGCTTTCAACAGTTCTTCAATATCTTCGACTGGAAATAGGTATCCAGCCGTATTAACAGTTTCCTCCATCTCTGACACGGATTCCTCGTCAGATGAGGAATCTGAGTTCTCCTCCTCCTCTGGATCAGAGACCGCACGGGAACGAACAGTCTCTGACACCAAAGGGGGTGGAGATCTTGAAGAGACCGAAGGAACCCAGAGTACTGTCACTGCTACAGATGTGGAAGGGCCCAACCCAGCTAACCTATCATTAAAGGCTTGAAAGGAGGAAACTACCTCCTTCATGGAAACCCACCAATTCCTTCTAAAACATTTACCCCTGGATATACAATCTCTCATTACAGCGGAGAAGTACTAAACTTAGGGGTAACACAGGACCCGATTGCAGCCGCTGGATCAGATAGAGCGGGTGCACCGTCCACAGGGGTGTCCTTAACCTCCATGATGAGAAGGACCAGATAGGAGAGCGTTGTAATGAGCTTGGACACTGTCCGTTTGCTGTACAGCCAGCAAAACATCCCCAGCAGCATGTGTGCCTGAGCCAGTTCTTTCCAAACATTATGAGACACAGCATCCGGAAGTGTGTGACATCACTTCCGGTTCCAGCGGCGAGGCAGGAAGTGCACTAGTCGTCCATCTTGGTACACCCAAAATGGTGAAAAGAACACAAGGAAGCGCTCTCTGGGTGTACCAAGGTGGATCAGGACGCTGGGGGGTGGAAGTTGTAGAAGATTCCCTAATGCAAGTAACCACCAGAAAAACAGGAGGAACCCTTCTCAGACTGCTGATACAGCAGAAAAGATTGCAGACATGGCCACAACCAGTCTAAGTAATCTGAACAAGGGGCGTCCGCTAACCACAGTCACCAGACCAAACGAAAGAAACAAACATGACGGTGGGTACTCCAGGAGGTCAGGAAACGCAAAACAACTAAGGGTCACAGGGGAAAGGGAGGGGCCTTTTAAATTGTGTCTTATGGATGGGCGGTCAGTGTGCGCTCTTCTTCCCAGTGTCTTGGCATGCCCAGAGAGAGGGCTTTGCTTGCTAGCTGTGGCACGCTTGCCACAGGTTCGCCATCGCTGCCCTAACAAGTCAGGACAGTACAAATACCCCACCAAATGACCCCTTTTTGGAAAGTAGACATTCCAAGGTATTTAGTAAGAGGCAAGTTGTAATTTTTTCCCACAATTCTTTGCAAAATTAAGATTATTTTCTCCTATCACCTTCCAGGACAGCCTCTGAGACATGAGGCTCTTCCCTCTGGGACAGGAAACACATTCACCCAAATTGTTTAAAGGCGGTCCTCCAGGCCTTCCCCTTCAGTTTTTTGTGTTTCCTGCCGGACGGGAAGGAAGCATGTTAGGAACCTGGGGAGCTCCATGCTCAGGGTTGTCCTGTGTGAGCAATGAGTTAATTGAACTGGTGCCAATAGTGAAACAAAAAAGAAAAGAAGGGTCGCTGCACCTGAAATTAGTGAAGACTAATGAAGAATACAATCACTAAAAATGCAAAAAGTGATTTAGTGTAGTATGGTTTGTTTATTGTTAAAAAAAAATGTCACTTACAATATTTCCAGCAGGGAAGTGCATGAGTATATCGGAAACACCTAGTGTGGTGGAAGTCCATTCAGACAGCGCTATCTGACCAGCGGTGGATGCAATGCATTGGGCAACCCCCCCAACAGAAGTGATGTGGAGTGCGTGTCAGACCTAGCTTCTATGCATTTTGCGTTCCAGCACGCGTCATCGGGAAGTGGTTCCTGATGCATAGCATACACCGCTGGTCAGATAACGCTGTCTGAACGGTCTTCCACCGCACTAGGTGTTTCCGATATCTACTCATGCACTCCCCTGCTGAAAATATTGTAAGTGACATTATTTTAACAATAAACAAACAACGCTACTCTATATCTGCCTCCCCTGGCTCTTTTTGGCAGAGCTTGATTTTCAGTTGTGGGAGATTGGAGCGGAGGACAGATAACTAAGATTTGATCTGACTGTTCCCGGGCTCATTCAACCAAGTTCACCACACACGTGAACGATTGATTGGAAAAAGATCGTTGAATGGTTTCCAGGATTCGAGGAGGTACTTCATGTCTTATGGTCACTTGCTGACCAGGGCCATCTGGTGAGCGCATTTTGTTGTCACTTTGGGTGAAAAGTCACAAATTATCTGGAACACGGATTTTGTTTCTCACATGGTGTTGGAGTGGAATCATCTAGAAAGAATTTTGGAGCTGTTTTGAACTTTTCATGATATATTTGTTTGAGCAATCATAAATATATTAATTTTTTTCTGAAATATTTGTGGACATGTATAATGTGAAGCCATTCACTAATATACGTTTATACATGGTTTTGAATGTGTATAAATACACTATTTTGTATAAATCACTTTTTGCATTTTTGGTGATTGTATTGGGAGCGCCCTTTATCACAGCATTCCTTGTCCTGTGTGAGCACATGAAGTACCTTCTCTGCCTCAGCGCCCCTCTGTCTAGCCAAGGAAGAATGGGCTGATGGTCCTGCTACTGCTGCCATAAGACTCGGAGAGAGTCAGGACCCCTGACAATGTGGCGGGACCCCACCCCCATTACGCTGGTTACCTATTCCTCCACTGCCATCAGTGACCTTGGTACGATAGATGCGTGGCGTGCAGTGTGGCTGTAGGGTGCATATCTGCCGGATCAGACGGCGCCTGTTTACCCGGTAGTTC
This sequence comes from Aquarana catesbeiana, assembly GCF_042186555.1. NCBI lineage: Eukaryota > Metazoa > Chordata > Amphibia > Anura > Ranidae > Aquarana > Aquarana catesbeiana. Next base: position 8,452,613 of record NC_133325.1, read on the forward strand.
CGGGTATGACAAAGAGGAAGCTCATGTGTCGGAGGCGGGGCTTCTGCGCTCCAACGAGCAGAAGTGATGTGACTGACTACTTCCAGCAGAGCTACATCATCGGGGGGTGCAGGACACAAGGTTCTAGGCTCCTGAGTGTGGTGAGCGGACATGAAAGGCATCCAGAGCCAGTGACAGACCCAGCAGAGGCTGTGGCACCAAGGAGACATGGAGGGCACTGCAGCATCTCAGATGGTTGACTCCGGTTCTTCTGGCACCGGCATCTCTCAGGTAAGAGTGGTAAGAAGTGACCATGTCTTACTCTGGCGGGGGGGGTGGGGTCCTTGTGACTAAATGTCCTTCCCTGGGTGGGGAACCACAGGTGAAGGGCTGGGCACGTTCTCAGTTTGATCCCAATCACAGTGGTGATGAAGGTTTGGGGCAGGTACTCATGGGCATTTCTGTTTTTTTTCTTTTAGGCTTTTAGGGTAAAGCCCAGGAAAAGGCCCAGGTGCAGCCCCCTAGGAGAAGATGTGCCATTTGTGGGTCAAAGCTAGGTTCCAATTGGGGGGGAAAAAACTCTTTGCCCTGAATGTGTCAGCAGTTTGGTTAAGGACAAGTCTCTGACAACATGTCATAAGATCCTTACATCCGTTAAAGATGAGATTGCATCCACGTTCCAATCTTTTAAAGGGATGATGGATAGGATGCAGGGTCCCTCTATGCCCCTATCCAGAGCAGCAAGTATGCCTGTCCTATCAGAACCTAGTCAGGAGGATAGGGAAAGGGAACCCAGGTCACTTGCCTCCTCTCAAGCGGACTCGGGGTCTGATTGAGAAGAAAATTCCTCCAGAGGGTCCAGGTACAGATTGACGCTGGACGATGTGGGGGACTTACTGAAGGTGATCTATGACACCTTGGAAATCAGAGAGGGGTCAGTACAGATTTCTAAGGATGACCTCATGTATTGAGGCCATGCACAGAAATCCACGGTATTCCCTGTGCACAACTCTCTAGTGGAATCGATCTTGCTGGAGTGGGAGCACCCTGAAAGAAGACCATTCTTTTCAGGCAGTCTTAAATGCAGATTTCCCTTTGAAAAGAGCATAGCCCATCCTTGGCACAAAATCCCAAAGTTGGATGCACCGCTGGCGAAGGTTTCCAAAAAGACTGATTTGGCCTTTGACAACCTGGGATCCCTTAAGGACCCCATGGATAAAAGGGGTGGTGTGCTGCTAAGAAGAGCTTGGGATACTTCTTCTATCGGGCTTAAACCAGCCCTTGCAGCTACTTGCGTTGCCAGAAATTTAGAATGCTGGTTAACGCAGGTACAATCCCACATTTCTGCAGGCAAGTCCAGACAACAACTGCTCAAATCTTTTCCCTTACTGCTTAAAGCAGTTGGCTTCCTAGCAGATGCCTTTGTGGAATCGGTGAAGCTGGCAGCCAGGTCAGCAGCACTGGTAAACGCTGCAAGAAGGGCCATATGGTTAAAAGCTTGGTCAGGTGATGCAGCGTCAAAGCTAAAGCTTTGTGGATTGCCTTTCTCAGGTGGTCACCTTTTTGGACTTGGGCTTCAGGAGGCACTGGAGTGTACCCAGGACAAGAAAAAAGCGTTCCCAGAAAAGAAATAAAAAAAAACAGTGGGTCATTTTTTTTTTTTTTTTTGAGGTTACAGGCAGCAGACGCAACAGGAGAGAGAGATATGTCCTAAAAAACACTGGACAGGTCAGAAGGGAGGTGAAAGAGGAGAAATCTTATTCAATCTTTAGACCGCCTCAAAGTCCCAGTTACTCCTGTGTCCCGATGGGAGGAAGAATGGGGGACTTCCTTCCACAATGGACCAACGCAACCTCAAGCCCGTTTATATTGGAAATAATAAACAGCTACAAGTTGGAATTCAATGCTATTCCCCCTCCCACTTTTTTGGTTACCCTGAGACCGGAAGAAAGCGTGGCTCTGAGTTTGCTGTTAGGGCAGCTGTTTGATCAACAAGTCATCAGCCAAGTACCACATGCAGAATGCTGCCAGAGGGTGTAGTCCCACATATTCATAGTAAGAAAACCATCAGGCAAGTTCAGGTTAATCCTCAATCTCCATCCTCTGAACAAAATTATCAGATACAAGCGTTTCAGGATGGAGTCTATCTTCAAGGTAACAAATCTCCTGTTTCCCAATTGTTATATGGCAACGATCGATCTCAGGGACGCATATTTGCATGTGCCGATACATCAGGATTTCCAGAAATTCCTCAGATAAGCAGTCAGGGTGAATTCAGAAGTTCTTCACTTCCAATTCAGGGCACTGCCATTCAACTAACATTCTCTCCGAGGATTTTCATGAAAGTCCTGGCAGAAGCCTTAGCCCCGCTGCGTGTCAGGGCCATTACAGTGATCCCCTATTTGGACGATCTTCTGTTTGTCACCCAATCTTATCAGCTGCTGGAAGAGAACTTACAGGAAGCACAGGATTTCCTGTGCTCCCTTGGTTGGCTGATCAATCTGATCCCAATCCAAGAAGTACAGTACCTGGGATACAAGATATCTTCAACCGAGAGGAAAGTCTATTGGTGGCACAGCTTCAGAGTGATCAGGAAGTCCATATCAGAGATGTCATAAGACTGATAGGCTTAATGACATGTTTTCCCAGCAGTCCACTGGGCAAGGTTCCACCAGCACCCATTGCAGGGTCTCCTACACTGTTGAGATGGCAGTCAGCAGAGTTTGTCCATTTCGGTCAAAGTCAAAAGAGCACTATGGTGGTGGTGAACCAGTTGCAATCTAGACAGGGGTCTGTTGTGGGCCAGACCAACAGCCCTTGTGACAACAGACGCTAGTTCTTTCAGCTAGGGGGTCCACCTGGAAAAGGATCTGGCTTGGAACTTTGTCTCAGGTGGAAGCCAGGCGGACCTCAAATCAGAGGGAGCTACTGGCAGTGCAGAGGCCTTTGGAAACCTTCCAGCAAAGGATAAGGGGGCAGCACCTACAAGTAAAGATGGACAATGCGGCAGTAGTCGCATACATAAACAAGCAGAAGGAACCAGGAGCCCTGCCTTGCAGTTGATAGCAGGCAAAATTTTTGGTTGGGCCAAATTAAACCTGGCAGTCCACATAAAAGGGATGTAGAACTCTCTGGCGGACTTTCTCAGTTGCCAGCGAGTAACACAATATGAGTGGTTGCTCAACCAGGAAGCGTTTGAGTAGATTGTGAGGACCTGGGGCCGGCCAGAGGTGGATCTTTTTGCTTCAGAAAGCAACAAAGGTCGCCCAGTTCTTTTCCTTGCATCCGCTGGAACTAACCAGGGAGATGAATGCCTTTGCAAATACATGGCACTTCAGCCTCTGCTATGCCTTTCCCCCAGTAAGACTAGTCGCGGTTCTACAGAATTTTTTTGAGCGAGAAAACGGATCTCATTCTGATTGCTCCATTTGGCAGAGGAGGGCCTGGTTCACCACCCTAAAGAGGCTGACCCTATATCCCCCTCCCAGTGAGGGAGGATCTGGTCACACAGGGTCCTATTCGGCACCCTCAGATAGAGACCCTCAGACTTACAGCATGGTATCTGAGGAACAGCTGTTATGGGTTCTCAGAGAGAGTCAACAAGACCCTTTTGAAAACCAGTAAACCAGTAACTAGGGCCATTTACACCAAAATCTTCAGAAGGTTCAACTCCTGGTTAGCAGAACAAGGGTTGGAAGAACCGGGAATTCCAGTGATTATGGACTTTTTCAGGCAGGAGTGGAATTGGGCCTCTCTATTAGCACCCTAAAGGTACAGGCCACCATGTGTTTCTTCAGATCTTCCTGCAGCCAGATCAATTTGTAAGGAACTTTTTTAAGGCCCTCCCAAAATCCAGACCGGGCCTGTCCCGCTTGGGATCTATCCTTGGTCCTCAGGGCGCTTACAGGGAGTCCCTTCAAAGCCCTGGAGAAATCCTGAAATTAAGTGGGTGGTTCTAAAGGCAGCTTTTTTGATTGCAATTGCTTCAGTTTATCTAGAAGTCAGCGGAGACTCCAGGAAGTCAGTCTTTATTTGTGAACTTTTCAGGAGCATGCAAGTGATGTAGAGCATCAAAATCCACTATTGCCAGATGGATAAAAAATTACAATTATAGAGGCATACAGGTTGGCAGGGAAGCAAACGCCCCTAGTTAAGGCACATTCGACCAGGGCAGTGTCAGCTTCGTGGGCAGAGAAAGCCGGTGCCACTCTGGAGGATACCTGCAGAGCAGCAACGTGGTCCAGCTACTCCATGTTCACAAAGCATTACTGCTTGGACCTGTTTTCTGAAAAGAAACAGGCATTTGGGCGAAAGGTCCTCCAGGCAGTGGTCCCGTCCTAGCAAAGTAAGTTTCTTGCTTCTCTTAGAGGCTGTCCTGGAAGAAGATAGGAGAAAACCGGAGTTAGTTACTGGTAACTCTATTTCTAGGAGTCTTCCAGGACAGCCTGGTTTCCTACCTGGTGTTTTATAGCTGGTGCAAAGGGTATATACTGATGTTATGCCAGTGGTGCAGTGGTTAGCACAGTGGTGCAGTGGTTAGCACTCTCGCCTAGCAGTAAAAAGGGTCGCTGGTTCGAATCCCAACCACGACACTACCTGCCTGGAGTTTGCATGTTCTCCCTGTGCCTGCGTGGGTTTCCTCCGGGTACTCCGGTTTCCTCCCACACTCCAAAGACATGCTGGTAGGTTAATTGGCTTCTGTCCAAAATTGGCCCTAGTATATGAATGGGGACCTTGGATTGAGGGTAGGGACTGATGTGAGTGTGCGATGTACAGGGTTAGGGACAAGGGTCAGGGTTGTAGACACACACTCACTCAGGTTGAACTGGATGGACTGGTGTCTTTATTCAACCTTACTAACTATGTAACTATGTAACTATGTTTTATGATTTTCAGAGCTTTGTTTACATAGGCATCTCCCCGTTCTTCCTTTTCCGTGTCACGATTGCGGGGCATGCTCATGCCCACTTGCCCGCTATAAAGGGTACATACAGGTATGCCTATTTGCGCAGCCATGCCATTGTGTCGACATAAATCGCTGTGCGCTGGACGGCAAGCGGTTAAACTTGATATCATTGAGGAGTCGCAGAGTGAAAGTTCGAGTCCGGTTGTGTTGGTACCAAAACCCAGTGGAACTCGGTGGTTTTTGTAATGATTTCAGAAAGCTCAATGAGGTATCAAAGTTTGATTCATATCTGATGCCCCAAGTAGATGAACTAATAGACAGGTTGAGACTAGCCTGGTATATTATAACCTTAACAAGGGGTACTGGCAAATACCTTTTACCAAGGAAGCCAGAAATAAGACGCCATTCTCCACTCCAGAGGATCACTTTCAATATAAAATAATAGCATTTCATTATGCATTCTGCCCTGGCTACTTTTCAGGGGGTGATGGATAAAATACTACACCCTCATTGGAAATACACCTCTGTTTATTTGGTGACATCATTTTCTTCAGTACTGATCGGAAGTCCCATCTTCAGGTTCAGGCTGTGTTGTACTCTTTAAAGCAGGAGGGGTTCTGGTCCTAGTAGGGACATAGTCCACTTATGTAATGTATAATTTGATTTATTCATCATATGTACCTCCCAGAGTCTGAGCCATGTACATGCAGTGTATTCAATATGTTTTATATGAGGTCTCTTTTTGCATTGTATTGTTTGTTTCTTCTCAATAAAAGTGTTTCTGTATTTAAAAAAAAAAAAAAGCAGGAGGCGTTCTCCGTTAATCCAGAAAAGTGTGCCATTGTATTGGAAGAGCCCAAGTATATGGGGTACATTAAGGGTAGGGTTTGGTGATGCCTCAGATGAACAAGTTAGATGCTAATCAGGCTTGGTCTTGCCCTGTCACAAACGGTCCGAGTGTTCCTAGGCATAGTTGGGTACTACCCTCCTATTGTCATCAACTTTGCCACTATTGCTGCACCACTGACTGACTTGACAAAGAGTAAGAAGTCATGATCAAGTGGAATGAAAAGGCTGAAGAGACTTTTTGGGCGCTTAAACAGCCTTATGGCGGTATCCAGTGCTGATTGCTCCTGACTCCTTCCAAAAGATTCCATTTGTCCCAAAAGGCCAATGGAGAGGGACACTCCATCATATTTAAATTGCCACTTGCTCAGATCTAGGTTGGCAGCACTGGGTACCCTGCATATTGCTCTGCATTCCATGGGCTCCTCCTGCAGGGACACCGAGCCTGGATATGACCCCGGGAGTAATACCACCAGCACAGCATGTTCTCATTTTCTCATGCCAGAGCAGAACTCAGACACTGGAATGGTAGCCCCCTGACTATTGAAAGCTGGTTCCCAGGTTTACTGATGGCTTTGTTATCTAGCACTAGCAGTGCTCCTCGGGATTTGGCAAGTCCCAAGTATTTTCTGCACCACAGTGTACCATTCCACCAACTCCACCAGTAGGTCCATCGACTAGGGTTCCCCATGGCTGACCCAATGCTGAAGTTTACTAGTCAGTGCCCTGAAGTTTTGTCAATTTCTCTGGCTGTAGCCACTTTGTGGCAAGTTGCATTTGCTTTTGGGACGTGGTGACTGGCTGGCCCGATACCTCCAACAATGTGATGGGTGTGCCCAGATAGCAACAGTCACTCCAAGGTGGGCCAAGATCTCTCCTGTTTAGCATTGCATAATCCTTGGTTTCAGTGGGTGGCAGGCCATAGTAGGCCTTCTTCAGCTCCACTGACAGAAATTCGGTGGTGAGACTGACCCACTGGTTCTGAGGCCACCCCTCTCTCTTGGCCATGCATTTGAACATTGTCAGGAATGCTTCCACATTAGCACAGGAAGTTAGCTTTTGCAGGAATTGGCTGGCCCTCCCCATCACTGGATTGCTAGGGCAACAGCAATCTTTAGATGCTCCACTGGGGTGACAAACTGGGTCTGCACAGACTCCCTCTGCACCTACAGGGTCTGCTGAATCAGTAGGGCCAAGGTCTGTCTGGCATTCCTAAAGCGTTTTTGTGGTGGTTGGATTCCACAGAGGCCTGAACCAGAGCTCTTATTGCCTCCTCCATCCCCCTGTTCGTGCTTTGCAGTGCCTGTGCCTCTCTGACCCAGGTCATACAAAGCAGGCACTTGGCCTTTAAATATCAGTCTTTCAATTTTTAAGGGCTTTCTCTGCAAGATGTGGGGGAGCCCAGGATCACCAGCCAGCCATGTGGTCAAAGCAAATAGTTTTTAATCCTTTAAAAACAGGCAAAATAAAGTAGTTTCCTTCAGCATAAAAAAAAATAAAAAAATAGTCCATACCCATTTGCCGACTGCAATATGTGTATATATACATTAAAGTTTGCAAGTGGTGTGCGTTGTTGTTGTTCTTTTGTTTTCTTTCAGGCGGCAACTGGCTTTCTCATGCACTCAGTCTGAGCAGCTAATTACACCTGAGAAACAATCCGACTGGTCGTGCGGCTGGCCATAGAGGTTCCCAGAGACTAGATCGTCTCTGATCGCCTCTATGATCTTGGAGTACCGGAGCATCATCATGACATCACTTCCAGCCTAGGGTGAAAGTGTTTGTTTTGTTTTTGATCTTTTGTAATAAAAAGTAGAGGAGAGATTTGGGGTCTTATTGACCACAGAACTATATAAAGAGGATTGGGATTCCCCTTTACCTGTACAATCAGGATGCTGACCTAGATAAGAATATGCTATGGATTTTGGGGGATCTCTATTACAATTAATACCAGACCCTTATCAAGGATAAGGGTCTAGTATGGATTTTGAGGGGAATCCCAGCTGGTTTGTATTTTTTTTTTTTCTAGTCATTTTCTCTACATCATACACATGCCTTTTCAATGTACTGTATCTAACAATGAAAGTTAGAAATAGAAAGCAACTTTATTCATAGAATTCTGACTTTTTTTTTTTTTTTTTAAACAGGTGGATTAATGAACCATGCTCTCGGTCATGTTGGTCTTCATAAATACTACAAAGTCACATGGAAACCATATGAGGGTCTTAAGTGACTGAAATACTTATTTTGCAGTTCACTGACACAGTTCACACAGAACACAAGATATATTGGTGTTGTAAATGTTTTGGATCCTCTTCAACATTGATCCAGTCTCAGAGGGCAACAGGAGAGATGTCATTTGAATGTTCTGGAAGTGACTATGGCTTTATAGTCCATACCATTCCTACGCAAGAGAAGTCATTTCAGAAGATATTTCATTTTTGGTTTGTGATAAAGGTTTTACTGTGAAGGGAAAGATTATCACATCAGGTTCACAATGGAGGAGAAGCCATTTCCATGTTCTGAATGTGACAAAGCTTTTACAACCAAGTCAAATCTTGTCAACCACCAGAGGATTCACACTGGAGAGAAGCCATATGAGTGTCCCGAATGTGACAGAGCTTTTTCACAGAAGAGTAGTCTTAACTTACACATGAGCATTCACACTGGAGCAAAGCTGTATCATTGTTCAAATTGTGGCAAAGATTTTAGAGTGAAGGCAAATTTTATCACACACCAGAGGATTCACACTGGAGAGAAGCCATTTCGGTGTTCTGAATGTGATAAAGCTTTTAAATCAAAGTCGCAGCTTAGCAGTCACCAGATGATTCACACTGGAGATAAGCCGTATCAGTGTTCTGAATGTGACAAAGCTTTTGTATCTAAGTTAAGGCTTAACACACACCAGTGGATTCACACTGGAGAGAAGCCATATCCATGTTCTGAATGTGGTAAAGCTTTTACAACTGAGAGTAAGCTTACCACACACCAGAGGATTCACACCGGAGAGAAGCTTTATCAGTGTTCTCAATGTGAAAAAGCTTTTACAAGGAAGGACCACTTTATCCTACATGAGAGGGTCCACACTAAGGAGAAGCCGTTTCAGTGTGTTGTGTGTAAAAAATATTTTTCAGATAAGTCACACCTTATCACACACCAGAGGATCCACACCGGAGAAAGGCCATATTCATGTTCAGAATGTGACAAAGCTTTTACAACAAAGCAAGACCTTATTAGACACCAGAGAATTCACACAGGAGAGAGGCCGTATCAGTGTTCAGAATGTGACAAAGCTTTTACTGCGAGTGAACACCTTATCATACACCAGAGGATTCACACTGGAGAGAGGCCGTATCAGTGTTCTGAATGTGATAAAGCTTTTAGACAGAAGTCAGATCTTAGCTCACACCAGTGGATTCACATTAAAAAGAGACCATATCGGTGTTCAGAATATATCAAAGATCTTACAACCCAGAGAGAGCTCATCATACACCCAAATGTCCACTCTGGAGACAATTTGACAATTGTTTTGGAGAATCATCAATGAAAGAAGTATGTTTTGTTTCCTTATGATTTTAATCATTCTCCCTTTTATGGAGCTTTGACAGAACATGTAATGCATTTTTATCATTCACTAACTGCGCTGTGTTCCCAAGTGTATTCTTCTTTGCCAGATCCTGAGCTGGTACCTTGACAACACTGTCTTAGTACCAGAGATTGGATGGTGGTTACGTGGCTACTGGCTAAGCCTCTGAAGCCTCAGTGGGAGAGTCCTTTTCAGGGTCTGCTGGCTCTTGCTATATCGGTCTATCTTGAGTGCTCTAGCTAAGCCCACCCTTCCCATTGCATGTTCCACCTCCCCTCCCATGATCCATGCCTCCTTTCCATGTCCCATCTCCTCTCATGGATGACAGCTTTGCAGGCCAGTCTGCATCTGGGACACCAGGTAAAGCAAACTGTCTGCTCGATGGAAAATCAAATTCTAAAACTGATTTAGGACTTCCAACATCAAGTTTCTGCTGTTTTATGGGATGTATTTAAAAGTACCACAGAAGACCAGCTAATCCCTTTCATTTCATCGAGTTCTTCCACAAGTTTAAGGGATTCCATCAGGTGAAGATTGGATGTCCTTTTATATTTTGTTTCTTTGTCCAGCTATTGCTCCTATCCATAAACTAATCACACAATATAACTACAAGGGATCTGAACTTACAAAGTCTTGAGTGTGTGTTCATATTCCTACAACTTCTTCTGGGGACTGACATTCCTCTGACTGAAGTTCTCTTTAATGACTCTCAGTGGACAAATCTCTTTTTTTTGGGTAAACTTTGTTTATTTTTAGTGCTTTTTCAATTCTACACATCATACCTTTTTTTTATTTCTTTTTAGCATAATTTCAGCTCCTGAGCTTAGTGCTGGATAGCGGCTGTCAAAGACCCAATGGGACCCACAGGAGCTGCTGAGATGGGTGCTGTTTAGAAAAAAAAAAAAACAAACATCTTTGAGTCCCCACTGCCAAAGTAGTTTTTTTTTATTGTTCAGACTCTCCCCTTGTGACCTTTTTGAAACCTGTTGAACCAGTAGATCTGTAGATTTTCTACTTCCTGTAGGAGGCTATGCTGTCTATTAAAGATGTCAGTTGAATGAGTTGGGACAAACCAAATAACAGTGCTGGGGGTGCTTACAACTGTCGGCTTTCATTCCTATGGTTTAACACCTGTTGCTGTAACTGCTTTAGAAGTGTTAGCTGGGCTTAATTTTTTCTCTTACGTAACCACTTGAAGATCTGCATGCCAAGCACACGCTGACCACAATATGTATATACAGTATGACACAGTTGACCACCTGCTCCTCCTCGGCAAATTACACTCCCTTGGCCTTCGTGATTCTGCATTATCCTGGTTCTCCTCCTACCTATCTCAGCGCACTTTCAGTGTCACAACTCCATCTCCTCCTCTCCCCTTCCTCTTTCTGTTGGGGTACCCCAAGGCTCCGTCCTTGGGCCTCTCCTATTCTCACTCTATACCTCTTCCCTGGGCCAGTTGATAACCTCCCATGGCTTCCAATACCACCTCTATGCCGATGACACCCAGATCTATCTCTCCACTCCTCAACTCACCCCCACTATCTCCTCACAGATCTATCTCTCCACTCCTCAACTCACCCCCACTATCTCCTCACAGATCTATCTCTCCACTCCTCAACTCACCCCCACTATCTCCTCACAGATCTATCTCTCCACTCCTCAACTCACCCCCACTATCTCCTCACAGATCTATCTCTCCACTCCCCAACTCACCCCCACTATCTCCTCACAGATCTATCTCTCCACTCCCCAACTCACCCCCACTATCTCCTCACAGATCTATCTCTCCACTCCTCAACTCACCTCCACTATCTCCTCACAGATCTATCTCTCCACTCCTCAACTCACCCCCACTATCTCCTCACAGATCTATCTCTCCACTCCTCAACTCACCCCCACTATCTCCTCACAGATCTATCTCTCCACTCCTCAACTCACCCCCTCGATCTCCTCACGGATCTCAAACTTACTAAATGACATATCGGTATGGATGTCACACCACTTCCTCAAACTTAATCTTTCTAAAACTGAGCTTGTTATATTTCCTCCTTCACGGTCCCCTCCTGTGACTTCACCATTAATATCAACAACACAACCATTGGTCCCTCCACACATGTCAGGGTCCTGGGTGTAATCCTTGACTCTGATCTCTCCTTCAGCCCCCATATCCAATCACTGGCTAAATCCTGCCGCCTTAACCTCCGCAACATCTCCAGAATTCGACCCTTCCTGACTAATGACACCACAAAGTAACGTATTCACTCCTTGATTATTTCCCGCCTCGACTACGGCAACTCTCTCCTTAATGGCCGACCCTTAAGCAGGCTCCTCCCCCTTCAGTCTATTATGAATGCTGCTGCTAGACTAATACACCTCACTAATCGATCCGTGACTGCTGCTCCTCTCTGCCAATCCCTTCACTGGCTTCCCCTCCCCCACCGTATAAAATTCAAAATGCTAACCATAACATACAAGGCCATTCACAACATCGCCCCCATCTACATCACCAACCTCATCTGCGGATATCGCCCAAATCGCCCCCTCCGCTCCTCCCAGGACCTCCTGCTCTCTATCTCCCTTGTTACCTCCTCCCATGCTCGCCTTCAGGACTTCTCCAGAGCCTCTCCCATCCTCTGGAATTCCCTGCCCCAGTATGTCCGATCAGCCCATAACCTGTCAACCTTTAGGAGATCCCTGAAAACTCATTTATTCAGGGAAGCCTATCCCACACCCACCTAACAACTGTCCCCGAGCCACCCCCATCAATCATTCCCCGCATCTATTACCTTTTGTACCACCTCCCCCTCCCTTTAGAATGTAAGCTCTACGAGCCGGGCCCCCCTGTCCCTTCTGTATTGAACTGTAATTGTGTTGTCCCCCCCTATACATTGTAAAGCGCTGCGTAAACTGTTGGTGCTATATAAATCGTGAATAATAATACAGTATATGGCCTGTCGGTAAGTGGTTATACTTAGATACGGATGCGGCTCTGTGATGAATGAAGCCGGAAGCGATGAGGATCAACTCCCCTTCCGGTGTCAGAGCTGTCATTTCTTGCATCTAAAGCCTAGTACACATTGGTTGACAGTTCCAGTCCGAGTCACTGTACTAACAATACAATGTTAGTACCGCGATCTCCCCTGCTGTGCTATTGTGTTTTTACCGTGGCAGCTAATCAAGCATTATCTGTGATTAGTTATTCAACTTTTCTTTATCTGTGTAGTCCGGAATGTATTCTGCTGCATTTTCTTTGGTCAAACTACAAATCTGTGTAACTATTTAGTCTGTGTGAATGTTCAAGTCCACAGACGATGGGATCTATATTTGAATTTTTAACAACCTTGATGTATTGTCTTTTTTTAGTGTTTAGTAAGAAGCTTTATGAGTTTATTTGAAATTTGTAAAAAAAAAAAAATTTGACACAATTTTTGTAAAAATTAAAGTAAATAAAATGTTATTTTTTTTAAAGTTCTTTCCCACACACAGCACAGACATCCAATTGCACCCCAAAACACATTCTTCTACTTCCCCTGAGTATGGGGATACCATATGTGTGAACAGAGATGGGTTCAACACCCCCTTGAACTCATAAAAAAAAAAAAAAAAAAAAAAAAAGTTCGGACCTGAACCCCATTGAAGTCTATGGGACCCGAATGTGAAAAATAAAAAGTCCCTATTTTGACGGCTTATGAGAAAGTAATTGGCCATAAAAGGGGTATGGGGGACATGTATCAATGTAAACTTTTTTTAACCACTTCAGCCCCGGAAGATTTTACCCCTCTTCCTGACCAGAGCACTTTTTACAATTCGGCACTGCGTCGCTTTAACTGACAATTGCGTGGCCGTGTGACGTTGTACCCAAACTAAATTTGCGTTCTTTTTTCCCCACAAATAGAGCTTTCTTTTGGTGGTATTTTGATCGCCTCCTGTGGTTTTTATTTTTTGCACTATAAACAAAAATAAGCGCAATAATTTTGAAAAAAACAATATTTTGCTATAATTATTATCCCCAAATTAAAAAAAAAAAATTCTTCATCAGTTTAGACCAATATATATATTCTTCTACATATTTTTGGTAAAAGTAAGCGTATATTGATTGGTTCGTGCAAAAGTTATAGCGTCCACAAACTATGGGAAAGATTTATGGCATTTTTATTATAATTTTTTTTTTTTTATACTAGTAATGTCAGTGATGTTTGATTCTTAGTGGTACTGCAACATTGCGACGGATAGATTGGACACTTTTGACACTTTTTTTGGGACAATTGACATTTATATAGCGATAAGTGCTATAAAAATGCACTGATTACTGTGTAAATATCACTGGCTGGGAAGGGGTTAACTGTGTTCCCTCAGCGTGTTCTAACTGTGTGGGGAAATCCCTGTGCTTGCGCTCATGCACGTGATCACGTGTGGCCGGCAGCGATCGTGCCCGCCGGCCACCGCTGAAAAGGGGAAGAATGTACCCATACCGGATTTCGCCCAGGGGAGCCGCAGTATATCTGCGTGAGCTGGTCGGGAACTGGTTAAAAAAGATAATTTTACAGGAGCAGTGATTTTAACCGCTTGCCGGCCGTATACAGTACACATACGGTGACAAGTCGGCTTCCCTGTGCAGAATCGCGTATCTGTATGCGGTTCTGTGCTTCCGGGTCTAAGGCGCGCACGCATGGCTCCGGCGACCCAATCCTGCTGTGATTGGACACAGCGGGAGCCAATCAATGGGTCCGGTGAACCCGCCGATCATTCCCAAAGGAGACAGAACGGTGGTCTGCAGATGTAAACAAGGCCGATCGCCGATTTGTTAGTAGGGGAGGTAGTGATTCTGTGTTTCTGCTAAGCAGAGACACGGATTTCTGCCTTCCCACAGTACAAGCACTCCCTAGGAATGTATATAACCCTTTGATCGTCCCACTGTGTATTGGCCTCAGGTCAGGCATCAGTGCACACTGACGGTGGGCGAACCGAGAGGGGTGGAGCCTGCCCACTTGGGACTGCCTTGCTGAGAACTGCCAAGGAAACATGAAGGAGGGAGGTGGAGAGGGGCGGCTGTACAGTACTCATTGAAATGCCTGCACTGTGAGCCTATGTGGGGTGGGGCACACTGGCTATACGGTAAGCAGCCTGCAAATTGTGTGGTGGCGCTCATTTACACCGGTCCTGTCCACACTTCCCTTCATTTTATTTCAACTAGCCTAAAGCGTGTAGGCAAATGGGAAATTTTGAGGACTGTTAGGTGAATGGTGTGCTGAATGCTTCCGATAGGTGACAGAGGGGGGTGGGCAGTAGCTCCTTTATGATCTGAGCAGTCCTTAATTTATGACCATCTGCAGGAGAGATGACCTTTTCAGTGATCAATCTCAAGGCCCATACACACGATCGGACTTTTTCACAACAAACATGCAAATTACCTGTTTTAAGGCAACATCCGACCGTGTGTACGCTCCATCGGACAAACTCTTTCAGTTTTCATCGGACAAATGTTGGCTGTGCAAACAGACAAACTATCTGGCAACAAAAGTCCTATGGTGCAAAATCCTATCGTGTGTACACAAGTCCATAGGAATTTAGTCCAAAGTACAAACACGCATGCTCAGAACCAATGCAAAAGATCAGACAACAATACAGAAGTTGACCAAAGGGTGGTGGTAAAGAGCTGAAAAACCATGTGATTTGGTGAAAGTTGGCTGAAAAAGTCCTGCCGTGTGTATGCATACCAAGTTCACGGCCAACGCCCTTTGGACAGAAATCCACGGAAAAGTTTGTTTGAAGTCCAATCGTGTGTGTATGAGGCTTAAGAAGAACTTCTAGTCTTCTCACAATCACAGAGACATTCTCTCCCTCTTTAGGCTTTGATCAGAATGACGGACATTTCTCCCTGAACGTGCCCTAAACACGAGGTAAACGTGGTGCAGCATTTATCCCAGTCCAGCTGTAGTGTAGACTTTGACAGACAGCGGGGGCTGGACGCTGTACCTGTGCCTACCAGGTGTATTATAACGCCAGCATTGCACACACAGGGGCTGGACCCCCCATGTACAAGGGACCTAAGACATACAATCAGCTTGTCACCCATTCCACCAGACTCCTAGAACGGGAAGATTACATTTTTGGGTGGATGTGTTGTAGAAGAGCCCAGACCACAGTATTGTGCGGTGAAAATAGAATCCAACTTTATTAATCATATATATGTGACACTTTAAAAACAGAAGAAAAGAGATAGATTGTTTACATTTCAAGAATATATTTATATCATCTATGCTAGGAAACTGATCATATGACACGCCCCTTATTAATACCAGCCCCGCCCACTTATGTAACCCTCTAAACATCCAAATCCCTGTAAATTCCCAGAAGACACTTTAATCTTTTATCCATAACAAGCTGATTGGGTACAAGATAACCCAGAGCCCCTCCTGCTAATTCCCACCCAACAAGTCCATGTCACCATCTACAAGGTTAGAGGACCTGAAGGAGAACAAGACCGGGACCACCAGGACCATCTCCTGACTGAAGCCATGCTCACATTTCTTTCTATTGCTGCTTCTATGGTCTCCTCAGATACAGATTTGGCAGATGTACATTAGTGTAACCCTTTAACTCCGGTCCTCTAACCTTTTACAAGGTTAGAGGACCTGAAGGAGAACAAGACCATGACCACCAGGACCATCTCCTGACTGAAGCCATGCTCACATTTCTTTCTAATGCTGCTTTTATGGTCTCCTCCAGGGATCTTCAAACTACGGCCCTGCAGCTGTTGTGGAAACGAGACATCCCAAGTGGCATTGTAAAAACTCTGACATTCACAGAGATGACCGGGCAGGATGGAAATTGTAGTTTCTGAACAACTGGAGCACAGAAAACAAACAGAAGAACCATCTGGTGGGACTTTAAAGGGCAATGACTCCAAAAAATGCATATGCAGAAAAATATAAGTAAAAAAACAAGTTTAATAATACAAAATCTAAAAGTATAGACACATTTGCTGGATCAATGGTTTACAAGTTTAAGATTGATGTAACATGTTCATAATGAGATAAAAAAAAAGAACCACTAATTTACATGACTCTTGTGCAAGTGAACAGAGTGATACTCAGCAAGTTTCGAGGTCATGCGTTATTCCTCTTCATCAGGAGCAAGTGGTATGAAAGTCTATGATATCTACAATTCATAAAGAAAAACAATAAGTAAAGAATATCTGCATACAAATAATTAGGCAAGAATTTGTCTACAGACAAGCAATCTATACATTGAAAACATTGTCTACTGACCATATAGAAGCAGGTATCTTGTTATGTCACGTTTAAGAATTTATTAAAAAGAACAAGCAGATATGGCTGTGCTAGCCCCACAAGGCTCAAAGAGAATGGAGACTGGCACGGCCACCCCAGCGATGGCCAAAGGGGGGGGGGGGGGGCAGAAAGAGGCGAGAGACCCGACCCAAGACTAGGCAGTCCGCACCAGAATGAAGATGACAAAGATCTGGCAATAAGCATATAAATAAATTAGTGGAAAATATATGTGCACATATGTATAACAAGCATATACATAATATAAAGAAAACCCCAAGACCACTCAAAAGAAAGGGGGGGGGAAGGAAAGGGGGAGAAAAGAAGTTAGAAAAGGGAAGGGAAAAGAGGTCCCACCAGAGGGTCTTCTGTTGTTTCTGTGTTCCATATAGGGATGTGGGCAATTTCTCCTATTCCCCACTCGAATTGAACTACTTCATAGTACATATATTAGGTGAGGTTGAAAAAAGACACAAGTCCATCAAGTCCAACCTATGTGTGTGATTATATGTCAGTATTACATTGTATATCCCTGTATGTTGCGGTCGTTCAGGTGATTATCTAATAGTTTTTTGGAACCATCTATGCCACCCACTAAGACCACCGCCTGTGGAAGGGAATTCCACATCCTTGCCGCTCTTACAGTAAAGAACCCTCTACGTAGTTTAAGGTTAAACCTCATTTCTTCTCATTTTAATGAGTGGCCACAAGTCTTGTTAAACTCTCTTACACAAAAAAGTTTTATCCCTATTGTGGGGTCACCAGTACAGTATTTGTATATTGTGGGGTCACCAGTCCGGTATTTATATATTGTGGGGTCACCAGTCCGGTATTTGTATATTGTGGGGTCACCAGTCCGGTATTTATATATTGTGGGGTCACCAGTCCGGTATTTGTATATTGTGGGGTCACCAGTCCGGTATTTATATATTGTGGGGTCACCAGTCCAGTATTTATATATTGTGGGGTCACCAGTCCAGTATTTGTATATTGTGGGGTCACCAGTCCGGTATTTATATATTGTGGGGTCACCAGTCCGGTATTTGTATATTGTGGGGTCACCAGTACGGTATTTGTAAATTGAAATCATATCCCCTCTCAAGCGTCTCTTCTCCAGAGAGAATAAGTTCAGTGCTCGCAACCTTTCCTCATAACTAAGATCCTCCAGACCCTTTATTAGCTTTGTTGCCCTTCTTTGTACTCGCTCCATTTCCAGTACCTCCTTCCTGAGGACTGGTGCCCAGAACTGGACCGCATACTCCAGGTGCGGCCGGACCAGAGTCTTGTAGAGCGGGAGAATTATCGTTTTATCTCTGGAGTTGATCCCGTTTTTAATGCCAATATTCTGTTTGCTTTATTAGCAGCAGCTTGGCATTGCATGTCATTGCTGAGCCTCTCATCTACTAGGACCCCCAGGTCCTTTTCCATCCTAGATCCCCCCAGAGGTTCTCCCCCCAGTCTATAGATTGCATTCAGATTTTGCCACCCAAATGCATTATTTTACATTTTTCTACGTTGAACCTCATTTGCCATGTAGTTGCCCCTCCCCCATTAATTTGTTCAGATCTTTTTGCAAGGTTATAGTTCAATATATACTGAACAACTGGAGGGCCAAAGTTTGAGGACCCCTGGTCTCCTCAGATACAGATTTGGCAGATGTACATGTAATGTCACCCTTTCACTCCGGCCAGTGGAAGGTTTACATCAGCAGCAGCTGATAAGCTAACTGTCGGCTTTCTGGTGGAAGGAATTCTGCTGAACTGAAGATACTCTACCCCCCCAAGCCATGTATATTGGGCTCAGCTGCCCCTCCTGCAAGCCTAAAGCCTCCTACACACGATCAGATTTCCGGACGACCATTTGTCCGTTTATTGTAGCATACTAGTTTCATGTGGAAAGTGAAGAGGTTACTCACCATACGAAAATTCTCGTAGGACAGAACACAACTTCAGAAGTGATGTAATGTGTTGAATTGTTTTGTATGTATTCTTTTGTTTCTGAGCATGTGTAGTCTCACTCTTACGATTTTTTTTTCTTATGAAAACCGTACTAATTACAGGTAACAAGCTGAGATTAGGAGCACTCTCTTAAAGGCAGTGCTCCTAATCTCAGCTTGTTACTTGTATAAAATACACCTGTCCACAGAAGAAATCAGATTCCAATCTCTCCACCATGCCCAAAACCAAAGAGCTGTCCAAGGATGTCAGGGACAAGATTATAGACCTACACAAGGCTGAAATGGACTACAAGACCATCACCAAGCAGCTTGGTGAGAGGGTGACTACAGTTGGTGCGATTATTAACAAATGGAAGAAACACAAAATGACGGTCAATCTCCCTCGGTCTGGGGCTCCATGCAAGGTCTCACCTCATGGAGTTTCAATGATCATGAGAACGGTGAGAAATCAGCCCAGAACTACACGGGAGAATCTTGTCAATGATCTCAGCTGGGACCATAGTCACCAAGAAAACAATTGGTAACACACTACGCCGTGAAGGACTGAAATCAGGCAGCACATGCAAGGTCCCCCTGCTCAAGAAAGCACATGTACAGGTTCATCTGAAGTTTGCTAATGAACATCTGAATGATTCAGAGGAGAACTGGGTGAAAGTGTTATGGTCAGATGAGATCAAACTCTTTGGCATCAACTCGCTGTGTTTGGAGAAGGAGGAATGCTGCCTGTGACCTCAAGAACACCATCCCCACCTTCAAACCTGGAGGTGGAAACATTATGCTTTGGGGGTGTTTTTCTACTAAAGGGAAAGGACAACTTCACTGCATCAAAGGGACGGTGGATGGGGCCATGTATCATCAAATCTTGGGTCAGACCCTCCTTCCCTCAGCCAGGGCATTGAAAATGGGTCGTGGATGGGTATTCCAGCATGACAACGACCCAAAACACACAGCCAAGGCACATGGCCAAGGCAATTGTGATGGGAGTCACTTTGGGCAGGGGGCCTTGTGGAACCCAGCTTACCTTGGAGAGCACTAGAAGCTCCTTGTCCAGCTCCCCTATCCCCTCCTATGTGTAAGTTACCCTATGTCTATTAGGGGCACAGGGTGACCGAGAACCCCAGTCTGACCTCAATATATGAAGATAAAGTCCACCGTTCATCAGAGACCATTGCTAGATGGTTTAAGGGGGGGTGGGGGTTGCTATGTGTGTGTTAGGTGTGGATGTATCCTATTGTTCTTTTGTGTCTATCTGCCTTAGGAGCAACCTATTATGGGATGTAAATGTCTATGTAGATTAGCTGTAAGAGGGGAGGGGGGAATTCCCCCAACAGCTCTCCCTGCTGATTGGACGGTCTACTGATGAGAAGTTTGAAAATCTCTGTGTGCCTGTGTTCAAATAAACAGTTCATGTTCCAGCTTTGTAACTGAGCTAGTCTTATCTGTTTTTATTTACAATATGTGGCTGTAATATCTGATATCTGATGTTCAGACTGGAGGAGGCTGTATACTGACGGAAGCACTCAAGCGGAGTGTGGGATGTTTTGTTACAGTGGTGGCAAGCAGTGGGATGCTTCCTGCAGTCTGGGACGTCCAAACCTCCACCGGGATCCAAGGTCGGGATAGCAGACTTTGGTCGCCCCAGAGAAGATACGTATCTGGCATCAGAGTTGCAAGGACTGCTGCAGAGCACCCTTTCAGCAATCCCCAGGTCTGTGTCTGCGGATCAGTACCTGGAGATCAGCAGATTCGGGTGCAGATCTGGATTGGAGCCCTCTAGGTCGCTGGTAGACACCAGGGCAACAAAGGAGTGTCTCAAGAAGAAGCACATTAAGGTCCTGGAGTGGCCTAGCCAGTCTCCAGACCTTAATCCCATAGAAAATAGGTGAAGGGAGCTGAAGGTTTGAGGTACAAAACGTCAGCCTCGAAACAATGACTTAGAGAGGATCAGCAGAGGAGTGGGACAAAATCCCTCCTGAGATGTGTGCAAACCTGGTGGCCAACTACAAGAAACGTCTGACCCCTGTGATTGCCAACAAGGGTTTCGCCACCAACTACTAAGTCATGTTTTGCGAAGGGGTCACATACTTATTTCACTCATTAAAATGCAAATCAATTTATAACTTTTTTAAATGCATTTTTCGGATGTTTTTGTTGTTATTCTGTCTCTCACTGTTAAATTAAACCGACCATTAAAATTATAGACTGATAATATTCTGTATCTCAATGAGCCAGTATTATTTGACAAGGTTTGATTGAATGATCTGTGTATTGTACATCCTTTTTCTATATCGTTCATTTCAAAACTCAATAAAAATTGTATGCTGATAAAAAAATGAATTATAGACTGATGATTTTTTTGTTAGTGGTTAAATGTACAAAATCAGCAGCCGATCAAATACTTGTTTCCCTCACTGTAACAAACATGTTATACTTACCCACTCGGTGTAATGGTTTTACACAGAGCAGCCTGGATCCTCCTCTTCTCGGGTGCCTCACTGGTGGCCATGGCTCCTCCCTCCTGCTGGGTGCCCCTAGGAAGAAGCTTGCTGTGGGAGCACCCAAGCAGGCATGCTCCTGACCCCCGGCTCTGTGTGTCCATTCGCATCATGGAGCCGTGGTTCGGCCCTGCCCCCTTCGTCCGCTGATTGGCTCACTGGCTGTGATTGATAACAGCGGGAGCCAATGGCCAATCATGCGTGTGAGCCCCCGGAGAGGCAAGGCTTTTGTGGACATTGCTGGATCAAGATGGGGCTCTGGTAAGAAATAGTGGGGTCTGGGGGGGCCCCTACACATAGATTTAAAAAAAAGAAAAGCTTGTGCCTTTACAACCACTTTAAGAAACCATGTAAAATGTTTCTCCCAAATCCAAAAAGGTGACCCCCTTGGGTAGGTACCCATCCTAATATGAGTTTGTAGTCCCCGCTACTACAGGAAACATGTGGGCAATCATTTACACCTTTTACAGCAGGACAGTAAATATCAGAAGACAATTCAAATATAAGACCTACAGCAGGAAGTCTTCTAACTTAGACCCCTTTCACCCTGGGGCGTTTTTCAGGCGCTTTAACATTAAAAAAAAGCGCCTGAAAGAAGCCACATCTGCAATCCCAATGTGAAAGCCCGAGTGCTTTCCTGAGGTGCTGCGCTGGCAGGGCATCAAAAAATGTCCTGAAAGCGGCTTATTTGCAGCACTTTAGGAGCGGTGAATGCACCGCTCCTAAAACTCCCCTTCCAATTGAAACCAATGGGAAGCGCCTTGGCAGTGGTGCTTTTAAACCTTTATTCAGTAAAGCGGGGGTTAAAAGCGCTGTGCTAGCACTTGAAAAATGCCGGTAAAGCACCGCTAGCTTTAGCGGGGTTTTGCCACCGTTTTTCGGGCGCTGGCAGTGTGAAAGGGCTCTCACATTGGGATTGCTTTACAGGTGCTTTTTTTAGGGCTAAAGCACCTGAAAAACACCCCAGTGTGAAAGGGGTCTAAATGTGTAATGTAATCTGTCATTAGAATTCCCAGAGTTCCCTCCGCAACATCGTTTTATCACCTGTTATCCTGTCTGTAGATCTGTTATTTTCCCACCTTCTGTAACAGGATGACAACCCTCATCATTCTGCAGTAACATTACACAGCAGTGTTATCACCCTGTACAGGGAAGTCTTAGATAGATTATAAGTAAGACACACAACAAGTAAAGTCCAACTTCAGATAACGCTTCTAAAGCAGTTACAGCAACAGGTTTTTTTTTTAAGGTTTACACCACCATATCAAAACTGACAGTTGTAAGCACCCCTGGAAATCTTATATGGTCTTTCCCAACCCATCCAACTGCCATTTTTGCCAAAGAACTTGGCTTTCTACAGGAAGTAGAAGAAAACAGATCTATTGGGAGGATCAACAATCAATGAAAATGTTACAATAGGAGACTAAAAAAAAAAAAAAAACACATGCAAACAGATTACATTATTAAATGTAATAATGTAATTATTGATTCTGCCCATAGTTACCTTAGCTTTTCCAGTGTTCTTTGCAAACTTTACCCCAAAGAGAGATCTGTTGATTCAGCGTTATTAAAGTGAACCCCCAAATAGAGGAATTTCAGTCCCCCAGAAGCGGTTGTAGGAATATGACCACACACTCAGCACTCGGTAAGTTCAGATCTCTTACAGTTCTGTGCTGTGTGAGTAGTCTATGGAGAGGAGTAATAGCTGGACAGAGAAAAAAAAAGATAAGAAGGACATCCATTCTACACCTGATGAGATCCCAGAGACTTTCAGCAGAACCAGATGAAATATAAGTAGCCAGCTGGGATTAAGTGGTACAGTTAAATGCATCCCATAAACAGCAGCAACTCAGTGTTGGAAGCCCTATGCCAGCTTGGGAAGTTGCCCTCTCTCTCCAGAGAGTTCTACCTGGCTGGTGTCCCAACCGCAGACCTGCCTGCAAAGCGGTCATCCATAAGAGGAGAGGAAATGTGAAAATGAGGCATTGATCATGGGGGGGTGGAACCTGTAATGGGAGGTGTAGACAAGGTGGGCTTAGCTGGAGCCCTCAAGCCTGCCTAATGATGTGTCAGCAGAACCTGGAATGGACTCTCCCACTGCAGGAAAGATGCCACTTAATCCCTTCCTAGTCTCTGGTATTGAGGCAGTGTTGGTCATGTATTAGCTCAGGATGTGACAATGAAGAAAACACATCTCAGTTGGTGAATAATTAAAATGTATTACAAACATACAACTCAATGCATCAATTCATTACATTCCAGATATATTTTTTTTTTAAAGTAGTATTTTATTTTATTCCCTTCTTCCCTAGCTTGTGGGATAACATTGGGGCTATGAAACTAAAAGAATACCCAAAACTCCTTTAAACCCCCCCTTCTTCCAGAGTTTGATCTCTGCAGATGAAGCTTGTGAATCCTCTGGTGACAGATTTGCCCGTCATTAACTGTAAAAGCTTTGTCACATTCCGAGCATTAATGGCTTCTCTCCAATGTGAATCATCCGATGTCTGACCATATTTGACTTCTGTGCAAAAGCTTTGTCACATTCAGAACATTGAAATGGCTTCTCTCCAGTATGAACCATCTGGTGTCTGATAAGCTCTATGTTGGTAGCGAAAGCTTTGTCACATTCAGAACAATGACTTGGCTTGTCTCCATTGTGAATCCTCTCATGTCTGATAAAATCTGACTTCATTGTATAAGCTTTTTCACACTTATAACACTGATATGGCTTCTCTCCAGTGTGAACCCTCTGGTGTGCGATAAGATTTGACTTCTGTGTAAAAGCTTTGTCACATTTAGAACACTGATATGGCCTCACCCCAGTGTGGATCCTCTGGTGTATGAGAAGATTTTTCTTAGATTTAAAAGCTTTGTCACATTCAGAACACTTATATGGCTCCTCTCCAGTGTGAACCCTCTGGTGTATGATAAGATATGACTTAATTTTAAAATTTTTATCACATTCAGGACACTGATATCGTTTCTTTGCAGCATGAACTCTCTTGTGTATTATACGCTCTTTCTTGGTTGTAAAAGCTTTGCCACATTCAGAACACCTATATGGCTTCTCTCCAGCATGAACCCATTGGTGTATGATAAGCCCTTTCTTAGTTGCAAAAGTTTTTCCACATTCAGAACAGTCATATGGCCTCACTTCAGCATGAATCCTCTGGTGTATGATTAGCTCTCTCTTAGTTATGAAAGCTTTGCCACATTCAAAGCACGGATATGGCTTCTCTCCAGTGTGAACTC
This sequence comes from Aquarana catesbeiana, assembly GCF_042186555.1. Lineage (NCBI taxonomy): Eukaryota > Metazoa > Chordata > Amphibia > Anura > Ranidae > Aquarana > Aquarana catesbeiana. The sequence goes on from NC_133325.1 coordinate 8,476,923, forward strand.
TCTGGTGTGTTATAAGATTTTCTTTCAGTGCAAAAGCTTTGTCACATTCAGAACACTGATATGGCTTCTCCTCAGTGTGAACCCTCTGGTGTGTGATAAGATTTGACTTTATGGTAAAAGCTTTGTCACATTCAGAACATTGGTAGTTCTTATAGCCTGTGTGAACCTTTTGGTGTCTGATGAGAGTTGGCTTTGTTGTAAAAGCTTTGTCGCATTCAGAACACTGAAATGGCTTCTCTCCAGAGTGAACCCTCTGGTGTGTGATAAGATTTTCCTTCATTGTAAAAGCTTTGCCACATTCAGAACACTGATATGGCTTCTCACCAGTATGAATCCTCTTCTGGTGTGTGATAAGATTTGTCTTTATTGTAAAAGCTTTTTCACATTCAGAACACGGATATGGCTTCTCTCCGGTGTGAACCTTCTGGTGTGTGAGAAGATTTCCCTTCTGTGTAAAAACTTTGCCACATTCAGAACATTGGTAGGGATTATGGCCGGTGTGAATCCTCAGGTGTTGGATAAGATTTGACTTTGATGTAAAAGTTTTGTCACATTCAGAACATTGATACGGCTTCGCTCCAGTGTGAACCTTCTGGTGTGTGATAGGTTTTGCCTCCATTGTAAAACCTTTATCACATTCCAAACAAGAACTAGCTTGAAATGACTCCTCTTATGTATTCATGGGTTGGACTTTACTGTGAAGCCATTGTCACTTCCAGAACACTGAAATGACTTCTTTCCTGTTGTCCTCTGAGGCTGGATCACATAAGACACCTATATGTCTTGCTTTCGTTGTGACTTAGTTGTGCTTTTGAAGACCAACGTGGCTGAAAACTTGGCTCTTCAATCCACCTATAGAGGAAGAAAAAAAAAAGTTAAAAGTCTGTATATAAAAAAAAAAAAAAACTGCCTTCTATTTTTAACCACTTGAAGACCCGGCATTTTCTTGCACTTTTTGTTTACATGTGAAAATATGTTATTTTTTCCTAGAAAATTTGTTAGAGCCCACAAACATTATATATATGATTTTAAAACAGAGGCCCTAAGGATTAAATTGGTGGGTTTTGCTATTTTTTTTTTATGTCACACAGTATTTGTGCAGCGATTTTTCAAACAGTTTTTTTGGGGAAAAAAAAAAAACACTAAAATTTTAATGTAAAAAACACAATACTTAACCCAATTTTTTTTTTCTATATATATAAAAGATGTTACACCCAGTAAATTGATATATGTGACAGTAAAAGGCAGTGACAGCTCCTCTTTGTGGAGAGATCTGGGGTCTATAATAAATGTAAACATCCCATGTGACAGTAATAGGAGGTGACGGGTCCTCTTTATGGAGAGATCTGAGGTCTATAATGAATGTAAACATCCCATGTGACAGTAATAGGAGGTGACAGGTCCTCTTTATGGAGAGATCTGGGGTCTATAATGAATGTAAACATCCCATGTAATAGGAGGTGATGGGTCCTCTTTATGAAGAGATCGGAGGTCTATAATGAATGTAAACATCCCATGTGACAGTAATAGAAGTTGGCAGGTCCTCTTTATGGAGAGATCTGGGGTCTATAATGAATGTAAACATTTATTACCATCATTCATTCATCAAACCAAAACTGCAGTGTTTATCCTCATGACACAACACAGGAAGCACCTCCATGGAGGACAGAATTTAAATTAGACTTGAGAAACTTAACATTAATAAATCACCGGGACCAGATGGCTTGCACCCGAGGGTACTTAGGGAACTCAGTCAAGTGATTGCCAGATTGTTGTTTCTAATTTTTACAGACAGTCTACTGACTGGAATGGTACCAGCTGATTGGAGAAAAGCCAAGCACCAATATTTAAAAAGGGCCCAAAATACATCCCTCTGAGTTACAGACCAGTTCGCCTAACATCAATAGTATGTAAACTCTTGGAGGGGATGATAAGGGACTATATACAAGATTTTAGTAATAAGAACTCTGTTGTCCTTGTCTGCTTGTGGCCCCGACCTTGGCTTGTCCCTTACTTTCCTTGTTGTTCCAGCCTGCTGCCTCCTTCCTCTTCTCCTGTAGTCTACCGTGAGTGTGAGCTGTGAGACCCTGGGGGCTGCGACCTGGAGCCAGACTGCAGCGCAATCCATCCTCACCACTAGAGGCTCTGGTGAACACCTGCTGGCTCTTAGACTCCGCGCCCTGGGGAGTCTATGCTCTAGCTCCCAGTGGGATTTGTGTCAGTGATCCAGTAGACCTGCTTCCTGAACCTCCCAGGGTTCAATCCGCAGCAGTCAGTGCTAGGGTCCACTACCTAGCGGTGCACTTCTGACTCCTACAGAGTGCATCTGTCACCTAGCCTCAAGGTGACCTGACACAGTGTTACTGATGCATGCATTGCCGCTGCTCACCATCCTTGTGGCCTCCTCAAATGGTGACAGGACAGTGCATGCATTCTTGATCAGTAGCTACTGGCATGGCGAAAAGAAGCCAAGCTCCCCTGACCCTGTCCTAGTGCCATACTACACAGGTACTCCATGATGGCCCTCTGCTGTGTGTGCAGCCGCTGCAGCATTGCCAACGTTGAGTTCCACCTGGTGGGAATGTCACAAATGAGAAGGTTGGTGGGCAGGTTGCATTCCTTTTGAATGTCAACCAGCCAAGCACTGGCATTGCATGACTGGTGGAAATGATCAGACTTTTCTGGCCTGCCTCAGGAGATCCTGTAAGCCTGGGCACCTGCTCAAGAACTACTGCACCACCAAATTCAGGACGTGTGCCAAACATGGATCAAGTGTCCTTGTCGGAGGGCGGAGAGAAGGTTGGTGCCATTGTCGCATACAACCATACCTGGCTGAAGCTGGCTTGGCGTCAACCACCTCTGAGCCTGCCCCTGCAGAGCTGACAGAATCTCTTCCCCAGAGTGGCTCCTGTCCCCTAAGCAGACCAACTCGAGCACCACATGGCATCTTTTTGCCTGACTGCTTGCGTAGCCCCTTGAACGCTTATGGAGCGCCACTGGTTCAGAGGACAAATCTGCAGAAGAGGCCATAGAGGAAGAAGATGAGGGGGTGGAGGAGAGAGCTGTAGCAGAATCACCACTAGCATTTTGGAAGCGTGGTGGGGGAACAAGCTCCAACAATACTGAACCCTGTCCTGCATCCTTCCCAGCTGCCAGCAGAGTTACACAGTGCACCATGAAGTAAAAGTAACGTCCCTGCCCATACTTGCTAGACCATGAGTCAGCAGTAATATGCACCTTACTGCTGACCCTGTCCAACAAGGCCAAAACATTGCCTTCCACATGCCAGTAGAGAGCCAGAATGGCCTTCCGTGAAAAGAAATATGCATTTTGGAACCTGCCACTGAGGTACAGCACATTCCACAAATTCACAAAAGGGGGCAGAGTCTACCAGCTGAAAAGGCAGCAGTTGCAGTGCTAGCAATTTGGCCAAGCTAGCATTCAGACGCTGAGCATGTTGAGGGCTGGGACCGAATTTCTTTTTATGGTTCAGCAACTGGGGCAGGGAAATTTGCCTGCTAAAATCAGATGGAGGTGTACTGATAGCAGATTGGCTGCAAGTACTTGGGACACCTATTTCTATACCTTCATTCCTCTCAGTGCAGGTTTTTGAGAGGACTGGAGGTATAGTGGAGTTGGAGATCCCAGATGAGGAGCAAGGAGAAGTCTGCCTTTTTCTTTGATGTGGGTCTTTCAAGTACTGCTGCCAATGGACTGCATGGCAGGTTATGGGAGGAGTGACTGTGGACAAGGAGCCGGTGGAATAAGACGCTTTAGCAGCTGCGTTGGAAGGCAAACTACTCTAAGCCTGGGTGACAGAGGATGAGGATGGCTTTGTTATTATCTCTAACCCTTCTGCATGTTCTGGCTCAAAAACACGGCCAGCAGCAGAAAAAGAAGGGCCAAGCGTGCCCCATGGCCACCTGTAGTAGAAACTGTACACACTGTATTAGATACTGTGTACACCGCCTGAAGTGTATTAGACACAGTACACCACGGAATGCACTGTAGATATAGGCTACACTGGATGCAGAGTACACACACACACATATATACATACACATACATAATCAAATACACTGCCACTAACTGAATAACCTGCCTGCTTAATGTAGCTCAAGCTATCTCTCCATGCCAACAACACTACACAGGGCTGCCGTGTAAGTTGCCTTACATAATGTGGGGCGTGGAATTAGTCCCCCTAAGGCACGATTGGCCAAATGCACCCTGCCTTTACCCAATTATGGCTCTCTTAGCAGATTGGCCAAAGCATGCAGGTCAGGTGCATGCTTTGGCCAATCGTCATACAGCAATGCACTGCATTATGGGACATTCCGCGGTGCTCAAATTTGCCACAAACGCCCCATAATGTTTGCTGTTCTGCGAACGGACGAACACCCGATGTTTGAGTCGAACTTATGTTCGACCCGAACATCAAGCTCATCCCTAGTCTTATCCAATGTCATCAGCTACAATGCCACCTATTGACAAAAGAGAAAAGTGCAGCAATTCCAAAATTAGGGGGAAATCAATCGATCTGCTAACAATTGGCCAAGGCAACTAAATTTGATAGCAGCCCTGCCTAAACTTCATATATAAATAATGTGTGTGTGTGTATGTATGTATGAAGGGTGCCATACCCACATGCTACAGATGTCGTGTGGTTTTTCAATTGAGGGAACTCCTGGTCGGACAGTCTCATCCTGTTGGTTGAGGTAAGAGCTCTTGCTATGGTTTGTTTTCTCTGCTATTTTCAGTCTGGATGATGTTGGTTATATACACAAGTGGTCACGGGTTTTTGCTCTTTTTACCTTTTCACAAATCCTTTTAACCACTCTCTGCCTGTGTGACCACGCATCTGTAGTAGGAGGTGGTAGGCTTTATGTCATCACTCCCCTTTGGCTCTTTGATGTATTTTGAGGATTTGGTCTGCGGTTTGAATTGGTGTAAGTTTCATTTAATTCTTGTATCATAATTGATTTTTTTATGTCAATTGTCAGCTGCATTGTTGTACGGATTTAAAGACAATGTGGATCCTGAGGAAGCCCTCATTGGGCAAAACACGTCAATCCATCATTTCTTAATTTCTACGTATTTAATTGTACATTTATCTGTGCAGCAGTTGACCATTGTTTTTATAATTATGAGGAAATTACATTTTTAATGGAATAATAAAGGTTTTTTTATGTATTTTTTGTTTTGCTTGCAATTTGGTCACATTAAAATCCCTATTCTCACAGTCCCTTGATCTTGAAGGGGATACATGGGACATAAAATGCTTCATATGTACATTATTGGAGATAGCACCATTTATTGTGATTGACAAGACCCCCCTCCCCCCACCATTTATTGGGCAGCTGACTGGTATACTCTGGATGCTTGGGGTCACTGAGTGAGGCAGGAAGCTCAGAGGCCGCTGGGTAACATAGAAATGCAAGGCTCTAAAGAAGGCATAAGTGTGCAGCGATCGATAGAGTGCACAGGAGTCACTGGAGACACACGAGTACAGGGGGAGAGGTTTCTCACTCATGCAGGTGAGGGTTCCAGGGTAATCGAGCAAAAGGAGAAAGCTCATTTGTAGCTTTCCCAGGTCTATTAAGTCCACATATGGGACCTGGAGTTTGGAGGCTCAGAAAGATTATGGGTGGGAAAGCCTCCAACCCTGACTACAGGAACTGTGGTCCTGAAAGAGTTAACCCACCAGGAGAGGGCTGAAAAGGAGCAGGAAGCCATCAGCAGGTGTTTGTGAGGTGGTAAGTGGAGCAGGACACCATCTTTTGACTACTGTGTACTGTCCGTAACTGAAAACACATCTAAGCTGTGGAGACCTTGTCTTTGGGTCCCCTGATGCATAGACTTTAATCCCTGAATGGGACAAGGATTATGCAGTCAGTGAGCCTTTGCTTTTGAGCCACAAGTGAATGGACTACTGTGTTTGTTTTTGTTCATGCTGAAGGAAGCTACTTTATTTTGCCCATTTATGAAGGAATGACCACGTGACTGGCTGGTGATCCTGGTCGCCCCCATATCTTGCCGAGAAAGCTGTTAACATTGAAAGACTGACATTTAAAAGGCCCAGGTGCATGTTTTGTATGTTCTGGATAAGAGAGAGACACAGGTGTTGATAAACACTGACAGATGCATGGAGGAGGTCTTGGGAGATCTTGGTCCACCTTAGAGTGACTGCTGCTGTCTGGGCACACTGAATATGTTGTTGGAGGAATCGGGCCAGCCAGTCACCACATTCCAAATGCAATTGCCACTTGCCACAAAGTGGTTGCAACCGGAGAAGTTAACAAAACGTTAGATTGTGAAATGGGTCATCATGGACCTTTACTTGAAGGAACTGACTACTGGGCTTCAGCATTGGGCCAGCCATTAGGAGCCCTAGGCAATGGACCTACTGGTGGACATGGTGGAACCATACACCATGGTCGAGGAACTACTTGGACCTGCCAAGTCCCAGAGGAACCCTGCTATTGTAGAGAACTAAGCCATCACCAAACCCAAGAACCAGAACTCATGAGTCAGGTAGCTACCACTCCAGTGTCCCAGAGTTCTGCTCCAGCACAAAAGAATGAACATGCTGTGCTGGCAGAATCACTCCCAGGGCCATATCCAGGGAGTGGAGTGCAGAGCAACACAAAGGGTCTGTGCTGCTCATCTGGATTTGAGGGGCTATTAAAATGTGACATCTGGGTGAATCAGCTTCATTCCCAGGCATTACGTTAGTATGGTAACCCTTGTCCATACCAGAGTAATTGGGAGAGTGAGCCCCTAATTAAGACCCTACGGGTAGTATGCATACATGGGGAAGCTAATGAATACCTGCTCATACCAGTGACTATCATTATTACCTGTGGCTTGGATACCTAGGAGGTTGGGGTTGTACCTAATCTGATACATGACATCATAATGGTACTGCCCATGCTTTGTGGAACTATATGAGGAGAAGAATGCCTGAACATGGTGACCGTTCTGTTCCCTTTGAAGACTGGACATTGCGTGCATCCAAAGAGGATGGGGGGGGGGGGGGGGGGGGTTCCTCTACTGCTACACATCCTGATCTGGAAGTATCAAGGAGAGCATTTGGTGATGCCCAAATGCAGAACCCTGCTTTAAAAAAAATTCCAGAGGGAAACCAACCCCAGTCTACATCGCATCCACAGACTGAACGCTATTCTTGTACTATACACCACTTGCCCATCTACTCCGGGTTCTACGCCTGCAAGCACCAGAACCACCCCACTTAACCACTTCTCGCTATCTATCCTAAGACACCTCAGTAAGACAGAAAGTCCATAACCCTGCATAATAATGCCTTTCAAAGTCACATCCTTCAACGTAAAGGGGCTTAACCTGAATAAAAGACACTCCCTATGGAACGATGCAACTAAGCTCCAATGCGATGTCTTATGTCTTCAAGAAATGCATTTTGCTCAAAACAATGCTCCATCCTTCTCCCACAAGTGATTTCCCCCATATATATTTTGCTAATGCAATGCAGAAGAAGAGAGGGGCTCTAATTGCCATAAAAGATACAGTCCATTTCAAACCACTTGATGTCACCTTGGATGACCAGGACAGATTTATCCTCTTGGTGTGTGACATTGACAACACCATAGTTAACATTTACGCTCCCAACTCGAGACAAATTTAATTTCTCCACAAGCCAAGGAAGAAGATCCAAAACAAGAGACAGGGTCATTTGTTACTATGTGGGGACTTCAATGTGGTTCCAGATGGCTCTTTGGACATATCGGGCCCCACTATGAAGCGCACCCGCCCTTCCACATTGAGCAACTTTCTTAGGACTAATGCCCTGTTCAATGTCTGGAGATGTCAACACTCCACAGAATGCGACTTTTCTGGCTTTTCTAAACCCCACTGTTCATATTCGAGGATAGACCTATTTTTGACAGACAAACTTCTACTCCAGGACATCACATCTTCTGATATCCACACCATCACGTGGTCAGACCAGGCCTCCAACTCGATCTGTGTGGAGGGGAAAAGTATTACAGGACACATGAGCATGTGGCGCAATGGTGTTTTCCTGATGTCTATTTCTACTAATACCAAATATATAAAACGACCAATTACAAGAATACTTTGAACACAATGCGTCCTCTGCTGCAGATCCCTTTCCCACATGGAATGCTAAAGCTTGGGGCTCAATCAAAGCGCCGGAGGATGCAGCAGCTCGACTGACTTCTGGTTACTATAGAAAGGCTCGAGGTGGATAATAAAAACAAGCAACCAATTATCCCAAGCTAGAAATTAATGATGTACCTTCCTCTCAGCCCAGCATGCCAGAAAGTTATGTAAACTTAGGTCAAACTTCTATAAAGGGAGTAAATTATTGGCATGCCAACTTAAAACAGAGAGAGGCCAAACATAGAATCACCTACCTTAAACACCTACCTTAAACACCCCATCCATGGGGGTAAGCTACAAAACCCCAAGAACAGCAAAAATATACGCTAAAGCCATTGCCAACAGGCAATCACTCCTCATGCCGAATTTAATTAAGGGGTGCTTCATTCATGGACGCCAAGCTCCTAATGTGACCAGCAAAAATTATTCACCTATTGCACATGCCGAAACTTCAAAAACTCCCACCATCTTTCTGGCGTTAGATGCTGAGAAAGCTTTTGACAGGATTCATTGGGGCTATCTGCCATACCTTGTCCAAATTTGGCTTCCAAGGCAATATACTAATCGGCAATCTTGGCCCTTTACGCTACGCCTTCCGCGCAGGTTCTATCAGATGGCATACTCTGATACCTTTAAAATTACCAAGGGCACCAGACTGGGATGCCCGCTGTCACCCATAATTTTTACACTCCTTATGGAACCCCGAGCGCAAAAAAATAGGAAATCACCCATCTGTTTCTGGTTTATCAATCTTGGACAAAGAATACAAAATCACACTCTATGCAGACGATATAATTCTTACCATTACAGATCCGGCTTCTTCCCCATCTTCACTATATGACGTTCCATTCAAATCTAATCTCATATCTTACTATAAGGTCAATGAATCTAAATCAAATATTCTAGGCGTTAACCTTGACGCAACAACCAAATCCCACTTACAGCATACATTCCCATTTCACTGGGTTACCTCATCTATGTCCTATTTAGGGATATCCCTAAGATCTCCCTCTGTCAAACTATATCAAGCCAATTATATCCCGATACTCACCTCCTGTAAACAAAAGATGGATAGATTGAGCAAATTCTACTTGACGCAGGCGGGTAGATCTGCAGCCTTTAAAATGTTACTGCTTCCCAAACTATTATACCTGTATCGCGCATTACCTATTCACGCCCCTCCTTCCTTCTTCCGGACTTTGAAACAAACCCTTAGGCTTGATTCACATCTATGCATGTTGCTTTTGAGCGTTTCTGCAGTGTGCGCCCCCCCCCTCCCCCGATCCATACCTGGCCCTTGGGTCTAGTATGGATTCGGATGGGACCCCCCACGCCAAAAAAAATAAATAAATAAAATAAATAAATTGCGTGGGGTCTCTCCAAAATCCATACCAGAGCCTTAAATGAGCACCCAACCTGGCAGGCCATGAAAGGGAGGGGACGAGCGAGCGCCCCCCCCTTAACTATACCAGGCCGCATGCCCTCAACATGGGGGAGGTGGGTGCTCTGCGCCCCTACCCCAAAGCATCTTGCTCCTATGTTGATGGGGAAATGGGCTTCTTCCTGACAACCCTTGCCCTGTGGTTGTCTGGGGCTGTGTACTCCTACCCATTCACCACAAAAAAGTAGTGTAGTGTGAAAAAAAATACAGTAGACAGTTTGGCAAGTCTTATTAAAAATATCTTCTTCCCCGCTTCTTTCTCCGGTCTTCATCTTCTCCCGCATCTTCCTCCTCCAGGCTTCTTCTTGCTCCTGTCTTTTGTCCTGTGTTCTCCCTCCGCCGCCGACCCTCCTCCGATGCTGCGTCCCGCTGATCTGTCCGTGCCAATGTCAAGCATGTCTTAGATAATGATGGGGGCGTAGCCATCGGGTGATGTCATCAGAAGGCCCCACCCCCTTGTGACATCATCGACAAGGGCATGATGAGGCCATGACATCACAAGGGTGCGGGGCCTCCGGGTGACGTCATCCGATGGCCACGCCCCAATCGTTATCTAAGACATGCTTGACATCGGTGTGGACAGATCAGCGGAACGCAGCATCAGAGGAGGGTCAGTGGCAGAGGAAGAACAACACCAAACAAAGAAGACAGGAGAAAGAATAAGAGTGGAAGAAGAAGCCGCCCTGAGGAGGAAGATGGGGGAGAAGATGAAGACCGGAGGAAGCAGGGAAGAAGATATTTTTAATAAAAGACTTGTCAAAAAAAAAACTGTGTATTTTTTCATACTACACTACTTTTTTGTGTTGAATGGGTAGGGGTGCAATGTACCCGATACTCATTCATATGGGGGGGGGGGGGGATCTGCCCCCCCCCCCTTGTTAAATTACATAGGTTCTTCAGATGCTGACATAGTTACAGAGATGGGTTGTTCAGGAGCTTTCTGGAAAACAGAAGCTAAATGATCCACCGGGGGGGGAGGGTGACAAGGACCAGCCCTTTCCAGATCTCACTCTTGGAACTCAACATCAATTTAGAAGCTAACAGCGATCAAGTAATCAAGGGTGGTGGGTATGGTTCTGCCAGCTAGTTCATGCTTAATATGATCTGTAGATCCTGCCAAAAAGGTTGCGCCAAGGGCCTCATCATTCCATGCTAGTTCCAAGGTGTGAAACTGAACTGCGTATTAAATAACAGTCATGCTGTATGGATGAAGTCAAAGGAGAGCTCCAGCAGCGGATGAGGCCCTGCCTGGCAAATTGAAGGTTTTGCGGAAAGCTTGCTAGAAGGCAAAAGAGACTCAAAACTCTAGAGAATCTTGGTGCTCCCACAGTGGCAAGGCCCAAGCCAGAGCATCTCTAGAAAGGAGTGATGTCATGTAAGCCACCTTGGAACAATCAGTAGCTCAAAATGAATTGAGCACTGATTGATGAAGTGTCAACAAGGTTTAGGATCACCAGAAAAGCGAGGGAGTGGAGGCATCTGAAGTTTCAAGGACTACCCTCCACTGGCACAGCAAGAGCAGCAGGAACCGGAAGAGGAGCTGGAACATAGGGTGAGGAAGCGGACATGACCTGCAGCTGATCCAAATGGAAGGAAGGTTCCTGCAGACACTGCATAATCCACTTTCGATGGGCCTGCTGGACATCAACTCCCTCCACCCTTATTGTTCCAGAAGAGGCTGCGGTGTCTGAGGAGCTCATGGCCTGAACAAACTGTCAAGCGTCTGTGGTAGTGAGCCCTTGTAGATCACAAACTCTGGGTTCCCCTAGGGTGTGGGGTCTGAGCCCCAGCTTGCTTCTTCACCAGATCCCCCAATGGTGGGAATGGATTTGCAGCAAGCTGGAACCGGGTCGAAGCCCCCAGGTACACCCAACTGACGATGCAGAGACCACTTACGCGTGCAGAGTACAAACAGCAGGAGACAACCAAAATTTCAAGAGACAAGCCAAGATCAAGACAGGCAGCAAACAAGCACAGACTGAACGGAGCTGGGGTTGGTACACAGATAGTCAGGCACAGGACACACAAGTAGCAAGTGAATAGGAGCTCAGAGAACTGTGAGGTTGCTCAGAAAATGTGAGCTAAACCGGGGAGGTCTTATATATGCAAGAAAACTAGGAAGGCGGCAGGGAGTAATGGAAGGGAAGTAAATAAAGTCCACAAAATAGTAGATGACGCCCATAGGAGAGCACAGCCAAACCACACATGTGAAGGAATAAGGGTGGAAAAAGAAATGCAACCAGGAGGTAAACAATTAGAATATATAATGGTGCTGTGCTGATGAATATCAGCTAGTGTGTGGTGGGTGACAAACTTCTAAAAAAGTGCAATACTAGAAAATATGCATCAATGGTAAATAAAAAAAAAAAAAAAAAAAAACGTGAAGGTATTCCTGCAGCATACTTAACATGTGCAAACATAATAAAAAAAAAAACTGAAAACTGAAAGAGAAGAGTATGGAGAAGGAAAGGAACTGCTCATGATCCAAAGCATATCACCTCATCAGTGAAGCATGGTGGTGGTAGTGTCATGGCGTGGGCATGTATGGCTGCCAATGGAACTGGTTCTCTTGTATTTATTGATGATGTGACTGCTGACAAAAGCAGCAGGATGAATTCTGAAGTGTTTCGGACAATATTATCTGCTCATATTCAGCAAAAGCTTCAGAACTCATTGGACGGCGCTTCACAGTGCAGATGGACAATGACCCAAAGCATACTGCTCAAGCAACCAAAGAGTTTAAGGGAAAGAAGTGGAATGTTATGCAATGGCCAAGTCAATCACCTGACCTGAATCCGATTGAGCATGCATTTCACTTGCTGAAGACAAAACTGAAGGGAAAATGCCCCAAGAACAAGCAGGAACTGAAGACAGTTGCAGTAAAGGCCTAGCAGAGCATCACCAGGGATGAAACCCAGCGTCTGGTGATGTCTATGCGTTCCAGACTTCAGGCTGTAATTGACTGCAAAGGATTTGCAACCAAGTATTAAAAAGTGAAAGTTTGATGGATGATTGTTAATCTGTCCCATTACTTTTGGTCCCTTAAAAAGTGTGTGAGGCACATATATAAACTGCTGTAATTCCTACACCGTTCACCTGATTTGGATGTAAATACCCTCAAATTAAAGCTGAAAGTCTGCAGTCAAAGCACATCTTGTTCGTTTCATTTCAAATCCATTGTGGTGGTTTATGGAGCCAAAAAGATTGACACAATTCTAATGTCCCAATATTTATGCACCTGACTGTATGTAGAAGGGTTCCAAATAGTGTGGCATCGTTTTTAAAAAAAATTATTGAGATAAAAACACAGCTGGCACAGTCACTTGTGCAAAGGAGGTAACAAATACTGCACAAGCCTAGGCCACCAGAATGGTTGAGAAATAGCCCAAATGAGCCGATTCTTCCCTGGGTGGCCAGCCGCCTTGGAAGAATGGTAAGCCTTGAGCAAAGCAGTGTGGAGATTCTCAGGAACAAAGCAGTGATAACCAGGTTTCTCGGGAGGAGAATGGATCTGAGCAGCAAGAATTCTGTCACCCAAAGGTGAAGTGAGACTAGTATGTACAGCAGCCAAAATACATTTGGGAGGTATCACAGGAACAGCAATCATCTCCATCTTGGAAGCGGAGGAAAACTGTTGTGACAATGCGTCAGCCCTTACATTCTTAGCACTGGGTAAGAATGACACTATGTAATTGAAGATTGACAGAAAAAGAGCCCATCGTGCCCTTCTGGGAGATAAGAGTTTGGCCTCAGACAAGAATGTGAGATTCTTTTGGTCAGTCAAAACAAGGACTGGCACAGTGGTACCTTCAAGGAGATACCTCCATTCTTTCAGAGCTAAAATGATAGCTAACAATTCTCTGTCCCCAATCTCATAATTGCACTCTGCAGGAGACAATTTCTTAGAAAAGTAGCCACAAGGATGCATAGCGCTCTCAGAGGTAGGACGTTGAGACAGAAAGGCACCCACTCCAGTCACAGGAGCATCAACCTCAAGAATGAAGGGTAACATAGGATCAGGATGTGCCAACACAGGACCTGAAACAAAGGCAGCCTTGAGAGACTCAAAGGCTATAATGGAATCTGAAAACCAATTCTGAGTGTTACCGTCCTTTCTGGTCATATCAGTCAGGGGTTTGACCAGAGAAGAGAAGTTCCGAATACATTTCCGATAATAAAGCCAAGAAAACATTGTAGCGGACGTAGACCTACGGGTCAAAGCCACTATAGAACTGCAGATAGTTTCTCTGGGTCCATCGAAAAACAGTCAGTATGACAGTCAGAAATGACATAACCCAGAAATGTAACTCACATTTCTCCAACTTATAATACAGGTCACTATCTCTAAGCCTCTGTAGTACATGGGAGACATCTGTGCGGTGGCTCTCTAGGGAATTAGAATATATGAAGAGTTTGTCGAGATAAACCACCACACATTGCTGCAACATATCACTGAGGACTTCCTGAAAAACTGCAGAAGCGTTGCAAAGACCAAACGGCATTATGGAGGTATTCGTAATGTCCTGTACTGGTATTAAAAACACAGTTTTCCATTCATTGCCCTCCTTGATCCTCATGAGATTGTTTGTCCCTCCAGATCGAGCTTTGTGAAAACCGTTGCTCCCTTGAGGCAATCAAATAATTCAATAATCAATGGAATCAGATACGCATTTTTAATCGTGAAGCTATTGAGACCCCTATAAATCGATAGAAGATCTGTTCACCACTCTTCTTTTTCACAAAGAAGACGCCAGCACCAGCAGGAGACGAGTCCAGCGAATCCTGCTGGTGATCCAAGCCCTCAACAGGAAACTCTGCAGGGGTCTAAAGTGAAGTCTTGCCTAGTGAATTGCAGGTATGGAAGAATTCAGGGTTCCCAAAGCAGACATGATTTTTCTGATGGGCAGGAGCTGACTGGACTGCAACAGAGACACTTTCACCAGCTTTTTTCCCCCTTTTCCTCTGGAAGAAAAAATCTTTGCTACACTGAGTTGATACAATACCCCAAGAATAGCACCTCCTGCAAGGGAATCAGGTTTGACTTCTGAAGGTTTAAGATCCAACCTATGGATTCTAGATGAGCATGAGCTCTGACAAGTTCTGCTGAAGCATCTCTCTGGTTTGAGCGAAAAAAAAGGAGATTGTCCAGAAAAGGAAACATGGAGATTCATTCTAGACGCAGAGGAGCCAATGCTTTGGCCTTCACCTTCATAAACACCCTAGGGGCCAATGACAAGCCAAATGGGAGCACCCTGAACTGCAAGTGTAGCAATTTCTTCCAATGCCAACCTCAGATATTTTTGGGACCTGGCGGCAATAGGTATGTGGAGATAGGCATCCTGTAAGTCTATTGATGCCATGTAGCACCCCTGGTTCAGGCGGTTTTTGACTGAGAAGATGGAATCCATTCAAAATCTTCTATACTCTTACCAAGCGATTTAGCACTTTGAGATTTAGAATGAGGTGGAACTTTCCTGAGGGTTTCTGTACGTGGAACACATGTGAGTAGAAACCCTGAAACACTGAAAGCGGAAAATTGGTTTGGTTAGGAAGGGCCCAGTGGGCAAGTGGTTAAATAGCCAGAAGGGGCTGGCTGTAGGGTGGACTGATGAGCAGGAAATAATCACCAGGTGAGCCACTGTGGAACGACGAGTCCTGGCAATTAACTGACAGCTGAGCAACCTGAGCACTGAGAAGGGAGGACTAAGAGTCCAACCCTGACAAAAGTTTATGACAGTGGGCAGTATGTACAGAAGAGGAGTGTGGGGGTATGACAGTATGTATAAGAGAGGAACATCATACTCTTTTGCTCCTCTATCTCTTCAACCCAGAGAAAGACGAAGCACAAGTGGAGTCAAAACAATGGACCCAGGGAGGAGTATGCACTAGAGAGGTCTCTGCTCCACCATAAGCCAACATTGTTATAGTTATAGGAGGGTTCTCCTCGTGTTTCTCCCCTTATTCTGTCTTAGCCACATCAGAGGAACATTGTGAGAGTTAGGCAGAAATGTCCTAGAAGGTAATACTGGAGCCATTCTGAGACCCATCTAATAAAAAAAGAAGACAAAACCAAAACTGAGAAGTAGATTCTGAGATAGATAGATAGATATAGAGAGATATATCTCTATCTATCTAAGGAAGAGCCGGTCACAGATGATGGATATGTCTTTAGCAGGGACAGGAGCCCTGTACTATGGAATAGGACACTTACCTGTGTGAGGTGACACGTAGAACATCCCGTGCTGTCCCTATGGTGGCCGTGTGTTCAGGACGGAGACTGAGAATCTGTTCAGACTGCTGGAATCAGATCTAAAATGGCGAAAAACAGGAAATGTGTTTCATAGAGAGGAAGTGACACAGGACAGGAAGTGACACAGGACAGGAAGTGACACAGGACAGGAAGTGACACAGGACAGATTAACCACAGAGGGTGCAGTATGGAGAGCAGACACTAGATGGTGCTGGTCCAAATAGCTGAAAAGTATAAAACAACATGAAAAAAAAAAAAAAAAAAAAAAGGTAAAATGCCGAAAAACAAAAAAAGCAAAAAAGACAAAAAAGCATGCAAAGACCACAGTAAAAAGCATTCCCGTGCCGTCTGTGCTTAAGTGTTGGGGAAAAAAAACACAACAGCAAAATAATGAAAGAAAAATAACAAACAATAATAAATAAGACAAAAGAGCCACAAACCGAGTTGTTGCTATTAGTGATGAGGTGAAGCTGCACCGGGTTTGAGTTGAGAGGAGTTTGTTGAGCTTTACAGAAGTTTGGATGCCAAAATTAAACCCTCCCCCCTCCTCTCCCCTCCCTAACTTTCTCCTGTTCCCCCCCCCCCCTCACATAGATCTTCATTGCTCCCACCCTCCATTCTCCAGTCTCAGATCTGACCATTCCCATCACTGACTGATCCTCTTTCCACCCCACATTACTTTTTATGTCAGCAGCTCAGTACATTCTCTGCACTCACTTAAGGTGGCCGTAGTAGGAATGAAATGATAAAAGGAATCTTCTATTCTAAAGACCACCTTAAATGAGTGCGGAGAATGTACTGAGCTGCTGAACAGGTAAAAGACATAAAAAGTAATGTGGGGTGTCAGTCAGTCAGTCAGTGATTGGACCATTAGAGAGGAATGCCCAGATCTGAGACCACACTTGTAAAGAAGACCTTAGGGGCTCATGCACACAGCTGGGAGGAGGGGGCAGTACAAGCAGGCAGTTGAACTGAAGTTTTACCCCCCCCACCCCCCCGACCACCCCACCTGAAAAAGGAGATGCAGCCACTCAGTGCTGTTCAACGGCAAAAATTAAATGACACGTCACCATGAAATGGGGTGCACCACATCTACCCTGCAGGGGCGGGCAATAAACATGGCTGGGGCATTGTGGGTCTGCATTTTCTGAGTTATAACAGGCAGTGAGTAAATGATCTATTGCCCCTTCGCTGCTTGTCACACCCCACAATAGCCACCCATCCAAATCACCCTTAAAGTCCCTTTAGCCCTCCTTTCTCCCTCCGAATTCCCCTAGAGCCCTTCAGTTTTGTCAGGGCTGGGCTCAGCCCTTCCTTCTCAGATCTGGCCGCTCAGCTGTCAGCTAATTGCCAGCTCCTATCTCTCCACAGTCACTCACCTGTTGATGATATCCTGCTCATCAGTCCTGCCTACTTAAGCCATCCAGCCCAGAGTATCTCTGCCTTCGCCTTGGTCAACATCACAGAGACTATCGCCTGCATTCTTGATAAAAGACTTGCTTGGCTGACATCCCTTCTGGCTCCAGATCCTGCTTGCTGTTTTACTACATTGATCCCAGACTTTCTGGCTTGTCTGACCATCCGTCCTGGTTCCTGAACTCTGGCTATGTTTTGACTACGTTTGTTCTATTTACTTTTATTATTAAGCAAGTGTGATTTAACTGTACTTCTGTCTCGGTCTGATTTCATGGTTTCTGACAAGTTTCATGCATTTTAACAGAGCCAAGTTCCCCTCCTTCATCCCACTGGCATCCAGAAGAGGCCAAACAGGTCCTGAGATGGAGACAAGTCATGCAGTATGATTATCATGATGATGATCTTTGAAGGACAGTGAAATGTATCCTTAGGCCCCCATCACACAAGGGGGACTCCATTCTGCTCAGCGGGGGGATCTGTTCACTGATCAGAAGGACAGGTCCATGTCCACTCAGGCTACAGATCAAACCAACTCTGCTCTAAGGGCAGTCGGGTGTAAATGGACTCCGCTGTCTGTTTACACCCAACTACCCTCCGATCCAACTAGACCCAGGAGGACACATCTCCTTCTGTCTTTTTTTTTTGCGGATCACATTGGAGGTGGGCAGATGAGCAGGATCAGAGGGTGGGGTTGAGGGCCCCATCAGGTATGCTGTACGGGGCCCCATGACTTCTAACAGCAGCCCTGAGGCCAGGGAATATTACTGCTGCTAGGGAAGAGAGTGGATGGGCTTAGTTCTGATGTGTTTAGCTGGTGCTGGACTTCAAATCTTCCAGAGATGTCACCCTGGGACTCGAAGCATGGTGCCATCAAATAAAAAGTGGCAGCAAGGGTAGTTCAGTGGGCTACCATTGGCATTACTGGGGAGTGGGAACCCTCATAATGGGCACAGCAGGTGTACAGACCCGGGAACTCAGCACAGGGATGGTGGGAACCCCTCATAATGGGCACAGCGGGTGTACAGACCCGGGAACTCGGCACAGGGATGGTGGGAACCCCTCATAATGGGCACAGTGTGTGTACAGACCCGGGAACTCAGCACAGGGATGGTGGGAACCCCTCATAATGGGCACAGCAGGTGTACAGACCCGGGAACTCAGCACAGGGATGGCGGGAACCCCTCATAATGGGCACAGTGTGTGTACAGACCCGGGAACTCAGCACAGGGATGGTGGGAACCCCTCATAATGGGCACAGCAGGTGTACAGACCTGGGAACTCAGCACAGGGATGGTGGGAACCCCTCATAATGGGCACAGCGGGTGTACAGAACCAAGAACTCAGCACAGGGATGGTGAGAACCCCTCATAATGGGCACAGCGGGTGTACAGACCCGGGAACTCAGCACAGGGATGGTGGGAACCCCTCATAATGGGCACACCAGGTGTACAGACCCGGGAACTCAGCACAGGGATGGTGAGAACCCCTCATAATGGGCACAGCGGGTGTACAGACCCGGGAACTCAGCACAGGGATGGTGGGAACCCCTCATAATGGGCACAGCGGGTGTACAGACCTAGGAACTCAGCACAGGGATGGTGGGAACACCTCATAATGGGCACAGCGGGTGTACAGACCCGGGAACTCAGCACAGGGATGGTGGGAACCCCTCATAATGGGCACAGCGGGTGTACAGACCTAGGAACTCAGCACAGGGATGGTGGGAACCCCTCATAATGGGCACAGCGGGTGTACAGACCTAGGAACTCAGCACAGGGATGGTGGGAACACCTCATAATGGGCACAGCGGGTGTACAGACCCGGGAACTCATCACAGGGATGGTGAGAACCCCTCATAATGGGCACAGCGGGTGTACAGACCTAGGAACTCAGCACAGGGATGGTGGGAACCCCTCATAATGGGCACAGCGGGTGTACAGACCTAGGAACTCAGCACAGGGATGGTGGGAACCCCTCATAATGGGCACAGCGGGTGTACAGACCTAGGAACTCAGCACAGGGATGGTGGGAACACCTCATAATGGGCACAGCGGGTGTACAGACCCGGGAACTCAGCACAGGGATGGTGGGAACCCCTCATAATGGGCACAGCGGGTGTACAGACCTGGGAACTCAGCACAGGGATGGTGGGAACCCCTCATAATGGGCACAGCGGGTGTACAGACCCGGGAACTCAGCACAGGGATGGTGAGAACCCCTCATAATGGGCACAGCGGGTGTACAGACCCGGGAACTCAGCACAGGGATGGTGGGAACCCCTCATAATGGGCACAGCAGGTGTACAGACCCAGGAACTCAGCACAGGGATGGTGAGAACCCCTCATAATGGGCACAGCGGGTGTACAGACCCGAGAACTCAGCACAGGGATGGTGGGAACTTTTTTTTGCATTGATACATATCCCCTGGGGCAGGACCCGGGTCCCCAAACCCTTTTTATGACAATAACTTGCATATAAGCTTTTAAAATGAGCACTTTTGATTTTTCATGTTCGTGTCCCATTAACTTTAACGATGTTCGTGTGTTCTGCCTAATATTTTGCATGTTCTGCCGCGAACTGAACCGGGGGGGTAGGGGGGGTAGGGGGTGTTCGGCTCATCCCTAGACCTGACTCCGTCCTACGCGTTAATACAATGTTCTGGTTGCAGCAGTCATGTGATTGGATGGATTGCTCATTTCTCTCTCGAGACGTCCTGTATGAAGTTCAGTATGAGTTTTTTCAGTCTCTCCTGTACTCCCCCTCCCCAAAAAATGACCCCACATTGTGCCCCCCTCCATGGTCCCCCATCTTACCCGATCTCTCCGGAGGTTTCTTGTTCAGCTTCTTGTCCGTCTCTGACTGCAGCACCATGTGAGAGGAGGGGGAGGGGTGTCCTCCATTTTCTTGTAGCCCAGAAAGGCGAAGTGATGTCCTCTATTTTATTGTAGCCCGGAGAGAAGGAGGGGATGTCCTCCATTTTATTGTAGCCCGGAGAGAAGGAGGGGGGGTGTCCTCCATTTTCTTGTAGCTCAGAGAGGAGGGGGGGAGGTGTCCTCCATTTTCTTGTAGCCCTGAGAGGAGGAGTGATGTCCTCCATTTTCTTGTAGCCCGAAGAGAAGACGTGATGTCCTCCATTTTCTTGTAGCCCAGAGAGAAGACGTGATGTCCTCCATTTTCTTGTAGCCCAGAGAGGAGGAGTGTCCTCCATTTTCTTGTAGCCCAAGGAGGAGGAGTGTCCTCCATTTTCTTGTAGATCAGAGAGGGGGAGGGGTGTTCATCCATTTTCTTGCAGCTCAGAGAGGGGGAGGAGTGTTCCTCCATTTTCTTGTAGTTCAAGTATTTAATATTCATGTCAAGTTTCTTCAGAAAGGAGACCAGAAACGTAGCTACACGAGGAAACTGAGACCAAATAAAACTTTTTTTATATCTTCATACAAAGTATATATACTCAAGTGAGGGTTAATAACAGTGAACTGACAACAATAAACATACAAAGCAAACAACAAAGAAAACCTCCAAAGACACAATAAGTAATGACCTCAACAAGTGACTAAATACAAAATACAATATAAGGGGAGAGGGAACAGGGACTGCAAGGCAGCAAGAAAGGGGGATCACAACTGGGTAGTCGAGCAGAAGAAAGGTAGAGGGAGATAGGAGCAAAGGTAGAGGGAGATAGGAGCAAAGGTAGAGGGGAGATAGGAGTAGGGTAGAGGGGAGATAGGAGTAAGGTAGAGGGAGATATGAGTAAGGTAGAGGGAGATAGAAGTAAGGTAGAGGGAGACAGAAGTAAGGTAGAGAGAGATATGAGCAAGGTAGAAGAGATAGGAGTAAGGCAGGGGGAGATAGAACCAGAAGAAGAAGAAGATGGAGGAAGAAACTGAAGGAAGATAGAAGATAGAAGAAAGAAGAAGCATTTAAATAAAGGAATTGTCAAAAACTCTCTCTTGTCATTTTTAACATTTTTGACAGTTTTTTTGTGAAATGGTAGGGGTACTTTTGTACCCCCTTACCATTTCACACTGGGGGGAGGGCCGGGATCTGGGGGTCCCCCTGCCCGCAGACCCCCACAACCACTGGGCAAGGGTTGTGGGGATGAGGCCTTTGTCCCCATCAACATGGGGACAAGGTGTTTTGGGGGGGCTACCCCAAAGCACCCTCCCAATGTTGAGGGCATGTGGCCTGGTACGGTTCAGGAGGGAGGGGGGGGCACTCTCTCTTCCCCCCCTCTTTTCTTGCAGCCTGCCAGGTTGCGTGCTCGGATAAGGATCTGGTATGGATTTTTGGGGGGACCCCACGCCGTTTTTTTTATTTTGGCCGGGGTTCCCCTTAATAACCATACCGGACCTGAAGGGCCTGGTATGGAATTTAGGGGGACCTCCCACGTCATTTCTTTTTTAAATTTTGGTTCGGGGTTCCCCTGTGGTGGAATCCCATGCCGTTTTTATCAATAAACTTTTATGTGTATTGTCGGACTGGCATTAATAGCAGCGAGTAGTTTAAATGACTTTCTTTCCTTTGAAATGTTATTTTGCTGTCAGACTTTTCTAAACACAGGAAACATGCGCCCCTTTACAGGCATACTATAGACACCCCCCAGCTATGAAATTTAAAGGGATATTACACTTTTATTGTTTCACTTTAAGCATTATTAAAATCACTGCTCCTGAAAAAACGTTAGTTTTTTAAACTTTTTTTTGCATTGATCCATGTCCCCTGGGGCAGGACCCGGGTCCCCAAACACTTTTTATGACAATAACTTGCATATAAGCCTTTAAAATGAGCACTTTTGATTATTCATGTTCGTGTCCCATAGACTTTAACAGTGTTCCAACAAATTTTTTGCCTGTTCGCAAGTTCTGGTGCGAACCGAATAGGGGGTGTTTGGCTCATCCCTAGCCTGATCCAATGTCAACAAAAATGTACCCCAACCAGCAGCTTTACAACGCTCCAAGGTCTCCCGGACAGCTAACACTGCTGAGAAAGTGCTTCTACCTTTTACCGAACAGTGCTGGTGGCGGGATAACAAACTGCCCGCCACTGGTAAAAATCGCCCAAAAAAATCTTTGCCAGTATCTTTCTATCAACATTAAGAAGACTAATGGAGCACCAATTCCCAATCATCGAAGGGTCTTTACCATTTGACTGAAGGATCACTGCAGATTGCCTCATGGAGGGAGAGAACCCTCATACAAACAGCCAATAAAAACCTCTGCAAGGCAGGGAGCCAGGATCATCCTAAAACATTTATAAAGTTCTTCTGTCAAACCATCTGGCCCTGGTGTTTTCTTGATGGCTAGTTTATCAATAGCCTGGATTACCTCATCTGCAGTGATTTCATCTGTCAAATTCATCAAAGGAACATTACTTTCCAGTCCTGGTGTAGAGTAAAAAAAAAACAACATCCTTGTCCGATCAAGGTTCCTTCCTCCCAGGAGATCGACATAGTATGACCTGACAACCTCCAGGATCCCTGACCTAGACTTTGTCAGAGAGCCCGTACTGTCCATCAGGCCATTAACCGTCTTAACTGCTACGCTCTGTTTACAGTTCTGGTAAGGGTCAGGCGAATGGTATTTCCCGTAATCCCTCTCCTGAACCAAAGAGGCGTGCCGGTCATATTGATGTCTCCTAAGGAGGAGCTTCACCTCAGAGATCGCCCCAGAATCTCCTCCATTCGAAACAAGGCGGTCAAGTTTCCTCTGCAAACGCTGGCAGGTGATATACTTATCTTGCTGCTTCTTTCTTCCTATGGCCTTGAAAAGCCCAACAGTCCACTGTTTAACAAGCTCCCACCATTCTGACTTGCTGTTGCAAAAGTCTAGGATTGTTACCTGTGCTTGAAAAAAATCTTCAAGGGATTGTCTTACTCTCTCATCTTCCAGAAGGGCTGAATTCAATCTCCAGATACCCCTCCCCCTAGGTGGCATGTCTGGGGCATTCAGAGTCACAGATAGAATACAGTGATCAGAAAACTCCACCGCCCGACACATAGGTGCCGAAAAAGTGGAGTCTCCCTTTAAAAAAAGAACCCCGTGCTGTCTGGGCAGCTCTTAATGTGCGTACCTACCATACCTGCTTCCCTAACTATCGCATTAAGAAAAAGGGTGTCATAGCCCAGCTTATCTCTGAAACCTCTCCTGTCTTTAGACCTAGTAATGGTGTTGAAATTACCTCCAAAGATAACCTGCTGGGCCGTAAAAAGAAAAGGCTTAATCTTTGTAAAGAGGCATTTCCTGTCCCACTACATCTGGGGACCATAGATGTTATTCAGGCGCAAGTCCTGCCCCTTCACAGAGACGTCTAAGACCATGCATCTCCCTATCTCTACCTCAATTACCCGCCGGCACGTTACCATACCAGAAAAAAGGACTGCAACTCCGCTGTAAGGCTCGGCCGCAAGAGACCAAAATGAGGGACCACGTCTCCACTCCTTCTTTGCCAGATGTATATCGGCCAGACTACTCAGATGGGTTTCTTGCAAAAACAAAATGTCAGCATCAAACTCGCTGAGCAAAAATAAGGCCATATGACAAGCACTTACTGATCTTAAGCTGGCAACATTAATGGTTGTCACTTTTAACGGAGTGGGAACTGCCATTAGGGTAGTTGAGTTTCTTAGCCTGACTATTCCCTCTTCCTGGAGAACCAGCGCGCTTAATTGCACCCTGGGACTCATCATCCATAGAGGATGCAGAACTCAGTGAGTCCCATTCATCGTCATCATCTGACAGGACCTCAAACTTATTTGCCAAAGGCAAAACCTTAGGACTTAAGGTAACTGTACCTCTTTTTTTTTTTATTTTGCCCCTTCTCGTTTTATCCTCCAACCACTCCATATCATCCTTATAGGGCGTACACACGGTCGGACTTCGTTCGGACATTCCGACAACAAAATCCTAGGATTTTTTCTGACGGATGTTGGCTCAAACTTGTTTTGTCTACACACGGTCGCACAAAGTTGTCGGAAAATCCGATCGTTCTAAACGCGGTGACGTAAAACACGTACGTCGGGACTATAAACGGGGCAGTGGCCAATAGCTTTCATCTCTTTATTTATTCTGAGCATGCGTGGCACTTTGTCCATCGGATTTGTGTACACACGATCAGAATTTCTGACAACGGATTTTGTTGTCGGAAAATTTTATCTCCTGCTCTCCAACTTTGTGTGTCGGAAAATCCGATGGAAAATGTCCGATGGAGCCCACACATGGTCGGAATTTCCGACAACACGCTCCGATCGGACATTTTCCATCGGAAAATCCGACCGTGTGTACGGGGCATTAGACAAACCGGAATCAACAGCTTCCCCACTCCTACCCTCCCCTTCACCCCCCCCACACTCCCTTCCCTTATCTACCACTAGGCCAGCCTCTTCACCATCCTCCCTACTCCTCTGCACCCCACAATCTTCAATAGAAACCTTGCAGCGACGAGGGAGGGGGACGTTTTTTTCAATGATTTTTATCTATATTGCCGGGATCCGACAATACATTACAGCCGCAAGCAGGTTTAAATTACATTTTTTTCCTTTAGAAATGTCATTTTGCTGTGGTACTGTTATAAACATGGGAAAGATGCGCTATTTTACAGGCATACTAAAGACACCCACCAGGCACGATATTTAAAGGAATATTTCATTTTTATTGTTTCACTTTAAGCATTATTTAAATCACTGCTCCTGAAAAAACGGCCTTTTTAAAACTTTTTTTGCATTGACCCGGCAGGACCCGGGTCCCCAAACACTTTTTATGACAGTAACTTGCATATAAGCCTTTAAAATGAGCACTTTTGATTTTTCACATTCGTGTCCCATAGACTTTAACGGTGTTTGCGTGTTCACATGAACTTTTTGCCTGTTTGCATGTTCTGCTGCAAACCGAACCGGGGGTGTTTGGGTCATCCCTGTTTCTAAGACAATATGTTCAAGCAATCATACATTGTATAGATATCTAGACATAAATGTATCAGATATTACCAAGCCCAGGGAACTAAACAATGTCTGGTCTCTCTCTCTGAAGCTATTCAATATGCCTGACCTCCAGGTGTCTGTTCCTGTCAGGTGTTCTCCAAAGTGCCTCACCTTCTAATATCGCCAAGGTGTCTGTTCTAGTCAGGTCTTCCCCAAAGTGCCTGAATTTCTATTATCCTCCAGGTGTCAGTTCCTATCAGGTCTCCCCCAAGAGTATCTTAACTTCAAGTGCCCCCCAGGTGTTTATTCCTGTGAAGTCTCCTCCTTTGTGCCCATCCCCAGGTGTCTGTCCCTGTCAGCTCTCTCCTAGTATGCCTGACCTTCAAGTGTCCCCCAATTGTATGTTCCTGTCAGGACTCCCCCAAAGTGCCTGACCTCAAAGTGTCCCACATGCGTCTGTTCCTGTCAGGTCTCCCTCAATGTGCCTGACCTTCTAGTATCTCCCAGGTGTCTGTTCTAGTCAAGTGTCCCCCAATGTGCCTAACCTTCAAGTATCTCCTAGAGTGCCTGAAGTACTAGTATTCCCCAGGAGCCTGTTCTTGTCAGGTCTCCCCAGAGTGCTGACTTTCTAGTAATCCCCAGGTGTCGGTTCCTGTCATGTCAACCCCAGAATGCCTGATTTTCTAGTATCATTCATGTGTCGGTTCCTGTCAGGTCTCTCCCAAGAGTATCTTAATTTCAAGTGTCCCCCAGGTTTTTGTTCCTGTGAAGTCTCCCCCTTTGTGCCCATCATCAGGTTTCTGTCCCTGTTAGCTCTCTCCTAGTATGCCTGACCTTCAAGTGTCCCCCAATTGTATGTTCCTGTCAGGTCTTCTCCAAAGTGCTTGATCTTCAAGTGTCCCCAGGTGTCTGTTCCTGTCAGTTTTCTCCCTTTTGTGCCTGACTTTCAAGTATTCTCTAAATGTCTGTTCCTGTAAAGTGTCCCCCATTTGTCTGCTCCTGTCAGGCCTTCCCTAATGTGTCTGACCGTAACTTGTCCCCCAGGTCTTTGTTCCTGTCAGGTCTCCCCCAGTGTGCCTGATCTTCAAGTGTCCCCTGGTGGTCTGTCCCTGTCAGGTTTTCCCCATTGTGCCTGATTTTTAAGTGTCCCCCTGGGATCTGTTCCTTTTAGGTCTCCCACAAAGTGCCTGACCTTCAAGTGTTCTCCAGATATCTGTTCCTGTGAAGTCTCTCCTACTGTGCCCATCCTTTAAGTGTCTCCCTGGTATCTGTTCCTGTTAGATCTCCCCCTGTGGGCCTGATCTTCAAGTGTCCCCCGGTTGTTTGTTCCTGCCAGGTCTTCCCCAGTGTACCTGGCCTTCAAGTGTCCCCCAGGTGTCTGTTCTTGCCAGTCCTCCCCCAAAGTGCTTTACCTTCACGTGTTCCTCAGATGTCTGATCCTGTCAAGGGTCCCCTCTTTGTCTCTTACTGTCAGGTCTCCCCCAGTGTGCCTGACCCTCAAGTGTTCCCCAAGTGTCACATTGCCAGGTCTCCCGTAGTGTGCCTGACTTTCAAGTGTTCCCCTAGTGTCACACTGCCAGGTCTCCCCCAGTGTGCCTCACCCTCAAGTGTTCTCCAAGTGTCACCCAGCCAGGTCTCTCCTAGTGTGCCTGACCTTCAAGTGTCCCCCAAATTGTTTGTTCCTGTCAGGTCTTCCTCAGTGTGCCTGACCTTTAATTGTCCCCTAGGTGCCTGTTCCTATCAGGTCTCCCCCAGTGTTCCTTACCTCCCACATTCCCCAAGGTATCTGTTCCTGTCAGGTCTTTCCCAGTGTGTCTGACCTTCAAGTGTCTCTTGGGTATCGGTTCCTGTCAGGTCTACCTTAGTGCACCTGATCTTCAAGTGTCAGTTCCTATCAGGTCTACCCTAATGTGCCAGATCTTGAAGTTTCCCCAGGTGTCTGTTCCTGCCAGATCTCCCCCAGAGTGTCTGACCTTGAAATGTCCGCCAGGTGTCTGTTCCTGCCAGATCAGTTCAGGTCAGTTTTCCTGATCTTCAAGTATGCACAAGTGTGATCTTCTCTCAGACTCCACCTATATGCAAGGTGATTGATGTGGCCAGTCCCTGGTTGGAGACCAAACTTGATTTAAGCCAGCCATGCCTGTAGTCTCAACCAGATTTTGCACTCTCCGGTTTTAGAAAATCAATCCCAATGTGTCTCTTAGGTCATCTCTCAGAGTTCTTGTGGTTTTCTGGAACACGGTTAGATAACTAAACTTTCTGAACAGGCTTTAGGCAGGGTGGTGGTGCAAGCATGCTGTCATGAACAGGTGTGACCAGAACTGCGTGGACTGCAACAGAGGGAACCAAATGCATGTAAAGTGAAATAATGTAGTTTATTAAGGTAAGTGAATATACTGTAGATATAAAACACCTCCAATACAACACAGTGCACAACAATCCAACAACCAGACAGAGACTCACAAATAACAGACTAAATAAGTATATACAATAGATGGGAAATACCGGAACTTCAGGCTGGACAGCAGGCAGGAAGTTGGCAGGGTTCAGTTGGTCTTTAGGTTCAGTAACATAAGAGACTATCCTGACCCCATTGGTAATCATGGAGGTAGACTGGAGCAGGTCAACCGGTGCGGGAGCAGGCTGGAGCAGATTGGCTGGTGTGGAGGCAGGTTGGGATAATGGCAGGATCGTATAGGTCGGAAAAAACCTCCTGTTTTTTCTTTGGTTTAGCCACTGAAGTTCTGTAGGTGACTGCAGGACTGTAGTTAAGGGGTGAAGCAGACTGAAGAGAAGGGCTGGAATACGGTCAGGAAGAGGGATCAGTGGCTAGGGGAAGTTTTTGTGGGGTTGTTGCAGGCAGCAGAGAAGAGGCAGGTGGATTAAAGGCAGGATAGGTGCAGCGAGTAGAAACAGGGTACTGATATTTGGTTGGAAGCAGAGTATATTGGGCTGAGACTGAGGTTGCCCTGGGTGATGGGGGGGGACTTTTGGGCAGGCAGGTAGCAGAAATGGATTGTTGTGAGTTGACTGAGGCTGAGTGCATTATATCAGACCATGCTTGGAGTAATGGTTGAACAAAATGCGGTTCACATGCTGCCTGTCTAATAAGGGACTGCACTGAGTTAACACATTCTTCTAGCACCTGTTGAGAACAAGCTGAATAGCGCTTAAAAAAAGTATGCAGAGTCATCCTCCAAAAGCCACACCAGAGACTCAACTTTATCAACACTGAAGGGGGGAGAAAAATCATCACGGCCCTTTGGAATACAGGGCAAGGCTAGCCCTTCACACATCTGAATTAGAGGCTGAACATCCCCAAACAGCATACAGCCCTGATCAACCAGGGAATGAGCTAATCGGATACACTCTAAAAGTTGATCCCTGGCCCACTCCTTCAATACCAGACGGCAATAGTTATTATCCTCTGTTACCAGTAAGCCAACTATTTCTGACCGCATTTTAACAATGGCTCCTTTGTGCAGCCACTTCTGGTCAGGGATGGCCTTGGTATTCTGTCATGAACGGGTGTGACCAGAACTGCGTGGACAGCAACAGAGAGAACCAAACGCTTGTAAAGTGAAATAATGTAGTTCATTAAGGCAGGGTTTCTCAACTCCAGTCCTCAAGGCGCCCCAACAGGTCATGTTTTCAGGATTTCCATTATTTCGCACAGGTGATTTGATCAGTTTCACTGCCTTAGTAATTACCACAGCTGTTTCATCTGAGGGAAATCCTGAAACCATGACCTGTTGGGGCGCCTTGAGGACTGGAGTTGAGAAACACTGCATTAAAGGGGTTGTAAAGGTAAGATTTTTTTTTTTTTTATGTAACAAACATGTTATACTTACCTTCACTGTGCAGCTCGTTCTGCACAGAGTGGCCCCGAACCTGGTCTTCTGGGGTCCCTCGGCGGCTGTTTCAGCTCCTCCCCGCAAGCATTAACCACCTTAATGCGAGCTCCCTCGCATGGTGGTGAGTGCTTGCGGGCGCGCTCCCCCGGCGCGCCGCGTCATTGGATGTGATTGACAGCAGCGCGAGCCAATGGCTGCGCTGCTTTCAATCCATCCACTGCAGCCAATCAGCGACCAGGCTGAGCTGCAATTAAGATGACGAGAACGAGCAGCGAAGATTCGAGGCGTCAGGTAAGTAAAACGGGGGGGCTGGGGGCGGCGGTATTGTCAAAAGTTTTTTCACCTTAATGCATAGAATGCATTAAGGTGAAAAAATTTTTACCTTTACAACCCCTTTAAGGTAAGTGAATATAGATATAACACACCTCCAATACACCACAGTGCACAACAATCCAACAACCAGACAGAGACCCACAAATAACAGACTAAATAAGTATATACCAGAATCGTAAACGTAGCCGGGCCAGGGTCTTGCACGGGAGATCAGCAGATGGGGGGAAGGCGCAAACAGAACAGGGAGAAGGTGGATGGGATCAGGCTGCAGGGCAAGGGTATAGGATAACAGGAGGGACAGGAAGGGGTTCTGGTTTGGGTTCGGGTGCAGGTTCAGGTTCAGGTCCAGAGGATCACAGGTCAGGGCTCAAGGACAATACCAAGGCAAGTGTGTGAGTGCTTGTCGGGTATAAGTACACATCTCCTGCAATTAGCCTCAGGTGATGCCTGATCGCAGGAGATAATATTGGCTCCACACTGCCAGGAGACACCCGCTGGTGGACACCAGTACTGCGGCCCAAAGGTCAGACAGTGCCACCAGCAAGTGAAACCTCTCCTGACAGTTCCAGACTGCCAGGAGACACCCGCTGGCGGACACCAGTACTGCAAGCCAAAGGTCTGACAGCGCCACCAGCAGGTAAAACCTTTCCTGACACTTGCGGGCAGCTGGAGAGATAGTTAGTATCTTCTTTATTATGTACTATCTTCTTTACGGGTAGGACCTATATTCAGAATTATACTTTAGCGACAAAATCACTTCACCAAGCAAATTAATTAGGCATGCAGTCCACGTAGAGATCTGGAGTAGTGTTGAGTGAATTGGCCTGGCTTCAGTTTGAAGGATGTTTCATGAACCCAGCACGAAATCTACAAAGCCTTCACATAGCTTCCAAACACCATTGAAGTCCAAGGGAGCTGAATCTTGTTTTTTTTTTTTGTCCTTTTTCAAAGCCAGTTTAAGAGCAGCTGCACCGCACAGCGTGATTGGTTGCTAGAACGCAGCCGGCTGCCTGTGTCTTAGCAACCAATGACACTGTGCAGCCTGACCTTCAGCCTCCTATCAACCACCAGGTGGCAAGTTGTCATTTAATGGTGGTAGTTATACCACCACTAAATGAATGACTTCCAGTTCCAGCAGCTGGAGGTTTGGCAGGTGGGCAAACTGCTCAAATCTGGCCATTTATTTCACCTGTTTGGAGAACTGCAAAAACCCTTGGTTTCTGTTTGATCTCATAGTTGACTTGAACCCAAACCCCTAATCAAGATAAACTCCAGGTCTTAGAAAAGAAAGGTACACTTATAATTTCACGTGTGATGGTAGTTATAGTTATTAACATCCTGACCTTGGTGCATGTGATATGTGAAATCGGAGGCCTCAAGCCCTAACGTACTGTCAGGACCCAACTGGCTTTACCAGATCACATCTCAGACCTCTATGGACAGTTCCTGGCTTTACAAGGCCCCTACAGTAAATATATAATTTATATAACAAGGCTATGGGAGTAATTGTAAAAAACAAAATGGATATTTTTCATCCGTATACTCTTGCACCTTGCTTTATCTCCTAAACACAGTGTCACACTTACCCCTAACGCAGGTGGTCAGACACCATAGCTGGTTTCGGTGTTCTTCACCTATAGTAGCCCCCTTTCCCATAAGGCAAGCAGGCCTATCGGTATTCAGTTGCCCCCAGGACTTATACACAATGCTATAATGCCTGGTCACCACGCCGGGGCAGGCGCAAACTGAGAAAAGCAAAGAGATACTTGCAGTTGGCAGACAGACAGAGTGGTTCAATGACATTTCAGATACAAGGCAGGCAAGGTTCAGAATAGTCAGGCTCAAATCCCTAGTCAAATGGCAGGCAGAGTTCA
Organism: Aquarana catesbeiana; assembly: GCF_042186555.1. Classification (NCBI taxonomy): domain Eukaryota; kingdom Metazoa; phylum Chordata; class Amphibia; order Anura; family Ranidae; genus Aquarana; species Aquarana catesbeiana. The sequence goes on from NC_133325.1 coordinate 8,508,160, forward strand.
GAGAGTAGTCGATATCCGATCATAGGTCGTCAACAAGGAAATCCAATCTAGCAGAGCAGGGCAGACAAACAGGGGGCTTGGAACACGTGTAACAAACGTAATATTACAAGCATGAGACTATAGGCATGGCTGGCTTAAATTAGGTTTGGTCTCCACCCAGAGACTGGCCACATCAATCACCTTGCAGGTGGACAGATAGACAAGGAGAATGCCACAGCCAAAACCAGGGTGCTGGGATAAGGAACAGGAGCCTCACACGCTCCTGAAACACAGTCTGTGAGTATGTATTAATAGCCTCATCACCGTGAATATATTTCTATATAGGTGACCACAATGACTCTTGGTGATTGCCTAACCATAGGTGAGAATCTTACTACTTGGATCATGCAAGCCTTGACCACCATTAGCTCATACGTTTCATCTTTAGTATAATGCAGTTTATATTTAAAACAGTGGCTTTGTTCACTATTACGCATGCGCTGAGGGAATTGGAGGCCTTAAAGTGATTGTAAAGGATCGTTTTTTATTTTTTTTAAATAACAAACAAAAAATAACAAACATATCATACTTACCTCATACTTTCCTCCTAGGAGAAGCGCTCTCCCGAGGGGGTTACCTTGAGGGCGTGCTCCCGAAGTCCAGCATTTGCGTCCACAGACACGAATGCCGCCCCCCCCGGCACCCGCGTCATTGGATTTGATTGACAGCAGCGGGAGCCAATGGCTGCGCTGCTATCAATCTATCCAATCAAGAGCCGGAACCCTGTCGAGAGAGGGACAGTGCGTCCCCACCGAGGAGATGAAGGGACTCAGGTAAGTAAAATGGGAGGGCTAGGGGGGCCGGTGACTGCCAGAAGTTTTATCACCTTAATGCATAGGATGCATTAAAGCAGCTATTCTCAACCAGGGTTCCGTGGAACCCTGGGGTTCCTCCAGAGGTTGCTAGGGGTTCCTTGAGCTGTGGCTGATTAATTTTTTTTAATTTGATGATGTCTACAGAGTTCAAGGTTCAGCACCACGTAGCAAAGCCAGCAGCATGACACCAAATATCTTTTTTGCTGTCTTTAAGGGTGGCAAACTGACCACTTTAAGGGGGACATTCTTCCTATTGACCACCAACGTAAGGAGCGTTGTTCCTATTGAGCCCTGATGATTTGGTTTTAGGAAGGTTTCCTCGAGACATGAAAATTATTTTTGGGGTTCCTCTAGGGTTAAAGGGTTGAGAAAGCCTGTATTAAAGTGAAAAAACACAAGGGTTTACAACCCCTTTAATACAGTAATGTCCAGCATGTGGCCCGCTAAGGTTCTCTCCACCTTCAGTTGGGAAAAGGAAACCTTTAACGTTTTGCAGGGAATATGACCAACAGCTAAATACAGATGTTGGTGGTGGGTAGAAGCATGCCCCAGGAAGTGATTTAATGGTGGTGGGTGGGCAGGATCATTTCCCATGTGTTAACCTGGAAAAAGTCATAATCATCTGTTGTATAAACTGTGGAGGACAGGCGGTTGGATGGGCAGGAAGCATTTTATTAGTGGGCACAGCCAAGGAATTGGTACTAAACGAGTGAATTTGAATAAATGTCTTATGCCGCGTACACACGAGCGGACTTTTCGACCGGACTGGTCCAACGGGCCGAGTCCGGCGGACAATTCGACCATGTGTGGGCTTCATTGGACCTGCAGCAGACTTTTTCAGTCGAAAATCTGACGGACTTTAGATTTGGAACATGCTTCAAATCTTTCCGACGGACTCGAGTCTGGTCGAAAAATCTGCTCGTCTGTATGCTAGTCCGACGGACAAAAACCGCCACTAGGGCAGCTATTGGCTACTGGCTATCAACTTCCTTATTTTAGTCCGGTCATCATGTACGAATCCGTCGGACTTTGGTGTGATCGTGTGTAGGCAAGTCCGCTCATTAGAAAGTCCGTCGAAAGTCCGTCGAAAAGACCATGGGACCCTTATTGTCGAAAAGTCCGACCGTGTGTACACGGCATTAGTTTTGAAATGTCCAATTAGCATTTGTTGGGTGAACTGGAAACCAGCAGGACAAACAAATAAACATCTTTACAGATTTAATCACTTCAGTGAGGGTTTTTATATCTAGATAAAGCTTTCCAGACTTGCTCCCGAATCAGTTTCGTCTTCACTCCATAAATAATTGGATTTAGCATGGGTGGGACTAGAAGGTACGTATTTGCTAGAATTATATGAACATAAGGTAGAATCCTTTGACCTCCATACCGGTGGGACAGGAAAGTGAAGAGGGCCAGACCATGAAAACTTAGAAAGACGCACATATGAGGTATGCAGGTGTTAAAGGTCTTCAGCCGGGCGTCTTTGGATGGAAGACTGAAGACGGCGTGGAAGATGGCGCAGTAGGATACCAGGATGAACAGCAGATCTACTCCCAAGATTGTGAATGCCACAGCCAACCCCAAAGCGCTGTTTATTCTGATGTCGGCAGCAGCAAGTTTCACAATCGCCATGTGCTCACAGTATGAATGGGGCACAATGTTGGTTTTAAAAGCAGGAAATCTCGAGACCAAAACTATGCAGGGGCCTACCAAGGCAACCGCTCTGAGCAGTAAGACGATGACCAGTCTGACGATGATTGTGTTGGTCATTATAGACCCATACCTGAGCGGTTGGCAGACTGCGATATAACGGTCAAACGACATACCAAGCAAGAGTCCCGACTCCAGGCTGGTGAAAGAATGGAGGAAGAACATCTGGAGGAGACATGACTCAAAACGTATGTATCTCTTCTGGAACCAGAAGACAGACAGCATTTGTGGGGAAATGCTTGTGGATAGAAGGGCATCATTGGAGGCCAACATAGAAAGGAAAATGAACATAGGCTTGTGGAGGCCAGAAGAAGCTGAGATGACAGTCAGGAGCATCATGTTTCCAAGCAATGCCAGGACATAACATAAGCAAACACCAGCACCTATCCAGTTATAAGCTCCTTCTAGTCCGGGAATGCCAATCAGGACGAAGGCGGTGGGATAGAATGTGACATTGGCTTTGATGTCTGGCATTCCTCTGTTGATCCTCTTCTACACCGAAGTTCACAGATCTCTATGGAGGATGAATATAGTGGAAGGGTTTTTTCACCTATTTGGATTGAAGCCTTCAAATTACTTGAAACTCGATCTTGTTCTTCCCTTCTCTGAGCTCTTCTGTTGCAGGAACCACATAATGTAAGGAGAACGTCCACATATTACCTTCCCATGTCCCTCACAACATATCTCCCGAAATTCTGAAAGGACAAAAAAGGACACAATTCAGTTAAATTCAAAGGACACACCCCCTGCCACGCCCACAGTTACAGGGTTTGTGGTTGTTTAATATGCAGATAATTAATGGTTACGCTCACATGTGCTTTTCCAACCACTACCTACCAATAATATGGAGGATGGGAGGTTTAGTAAAGTCTAACAATATTGAAATAGTAGAAAGAGGGACAGAGGGATTTTATTCCAAAAATGAGGGACAGTTTGATCCAACAGCTAATTGAGTTAAAGTCATCTGGCAGCCAGGCCAGGGACTAATTTCAAAAAACAGGGACACATTCGTGGACACCTTTTACCTTGCGATGGGCTCCTAAAATCAAGTAAGGTCCTCAGAAATCAAGAGCCTTTAATACAGTGCAGTGCAATGGTGGAGGGGTAATGGTGGAGGGATAATGGTGGAGGGATAATGGTAGAGGGATAATGGTGGAGGGATAATGGTGGAGGGATAATGGTAGAGGGATAATGGTGGAGGGATAATGGTGGAGGGATAATGGTGGAGGGATAATGGTGGAGGGATAATGATGGAGGGATAACAGTGGAAGGATAATGATGGAGGGATAATGGTGGGGGTATAATGGTGGAGGGATAATGGTGGAGGGATAAGTCTGGCTCAGTCTGAGGCTGTGGAGCTGGTATAAGTGGGAGTTAAAAACCAGAGTTAGGGTGAACAAGCCTTGCTTTTTGTTTGCTGGGCTTGCTGGGTAGCATTTTTGGGGCTTTTCCTTTTAGTTTTTCATTTGCCTTTTTCTGTCACTTTTTAAATAGCTTCTTTTTTTTTTTTTTCCTCTGGTTCCTTCAGTCTATCAATTAAGGGGGGTGGTTAATTGCTCACAGGTGCCTATTTAACTGGGTGTAGGACTCAGTCTGAGCGTGCTCAGTCTGAGGCTGTGGAACTTGGTGTAAGTGGAGCTGGTATAAGTGGGAGTTAAAAACCAGAGTTTAAAACAGGAGGTTATAACAGGGGTCATAGTACCTGTGTAGTGTGAGTATCTGAGTGTTGTCTGAGTAGTGTGTGTGCATCGTTAGTACTTGTGTATTGTGTACTGTATACTTGAGTATTGCGAGTGCACGTAGGTCTGCGACTGTTCTGCGATTGCTCGTAGGTCTGTGAGTACCTGTGTATTGTCTTGTTGTGTACCTGTGTATTGTCTTGTTGTGTACCTGTGTATTGTCTTAAGTATTAGTGCCAGGAAGCTAGCTGTTAGGTAATTTGGACAGGGTAAAATCCCCAAATCCTCACTAAATTTAATAGGTACGATGCCCGGCGGGTGTGGAGAGGCGACTCTTTGTACATCTTGCTGCATGTATGCGTTCCTTGATCATGCGATCGAGGGTGAATACTGCTGTGCAAATTGTAAGCACATTGTTTCCCTGGAAGCCCAGGTTCTGAATCTGGGGAAGCAACTGTCAGCACTGAGAAGTCCCTCCATACTAAAGGAGAGCCAGGAACGTACACGGCAGGTGCCGGCAGGGGCCAGCACAGAGGCGGGTGGAGACAAAGAGGTGCAGGCACTAGCAAAGAGTAGATGGGTGACAGTCAGGAGGGGTAGAGGGGGAAGTGCCAGGGAGGCCGATCCAGGACTGGAGCATCCCAATAAGTACGCTCCATTGAGTGACATTGGTGAAACCAGTCAGGGACCAGCACTGCTGGAGATGAGGGACTCTCCTAGCTTCTAGGGGGAAGAACTCCTCCAGTGAGAGTGGGGGGGCAGCAAAGGGAAAGGAAAGACAGATTCTGGTGGTAGGGGACTCAGTTCTTAGAAGGACAGAGAGGGCAATCTGTAACCAAGACCTGAAGCGCCGAACAGTATGTTGTCTACCGGGCACTCGGGTTCGGCACATCACGGATCTTGTGGACAGATTACTGGGAGGGGCTGGGGAAGACCCGGCTGTCATGGTGCACATTGGCACCAATGACAAAGTCAGAGGCAGATGGAGTGTCCTAAAGAACGATTTTAGGGACTTAGGAGCTAAATTGAGGAAAAGGACCTCCAAGGTAGTATTCTCAGGAATATTACCGGTACATCGAGCCACACCAGAAAGGCAGAGGGAGATTAGGGAAGTAAACAAGTGGCTGAAGAGCTGGTGTAGTAAGGAGGGGTTTGGGTTCCTGGAGGACTGGGCCGACTTCTCAGTCGGTAACCGGTACTATAGAAGGGACGGACTGCACCTAAATGAGGAGGGTGCAGATCTGCTGGGAATGAAGATGTCCAAAAAGTTAGAGGGGTTTTTAAACTAGGCGATGGGGGGGAGGGTCCAGAGACAGTGATAGCCAGCCAGAAGATATTCCAGAGGGTAGTATTGGGGGCATTAGTGGTAGGTTAACCAAAGCACAAAAACACAAGGTGAGTATAGTAGCAAGTCCTAGTTGCAATTTTGAAACACCCAATACGAGGACAATATGCGACCGGTCTAAACTATGTGGCATGTTCACCAATGCCAGGAGCATGGCAGACAAGATGGGTGAACTAGAGATACTGTTGTACAAGGAGGATTTGGATTTTGTGGGAATTTCAGAGACTTGGTTCAACAGCTCTCATGATTGGCTGGCAAACATTCAAGGGTATACCCTATACCGCAAGGATAGAGAGGGTAAAAAAGGGGGAGGGGTATGCCTATATATCAAGAATAATGTACATGCGAATGTGAGAGATGACATCACTGAGGGAGCTAGAGAGGAGGTGGAATCTTTATGGGTAGAGCTCCAAAGGGATGAAGCTAAGGGGAAAATAATACTGTGAGTATGCTATAGGCCCCCTAACCTGAGGGAGGAAGTGGAGGCGGATCTCCTATCACAAATTGGATTAGCAGCAAGGATGGGAAGTGTTATCATAATGGGGGATTTTAATTATCCAGACATAGACTGGGCGGAGGGAACCGCGCATTCATTTAAGGCTCGCCAGTTCCTTAATGTCTTGCAGGACAATTTTATGGTTCAGATGGTAGACGCACCAACTAGAAATAAAGCATTACTGGATCTACTGATTACCAACAATACAGACCTGATCACAGATGTGGAAATACGGGGCAATTTAGGTAACAGCGATCACAGGTCAATTAGTTTCAGTATAAATCACACAAATAGGAAACATAAAGGGAATACAAAGACACTGAATTTCAAAAGAGCCAACTTCCCTAAACTACAAACCTTGCTAAAAGGCATAAATTGGGATAAAATATTAGGAACAAAGAATACGGAGGAGAGATGGGTTTGCTTTAAGAGCATATTAAATAAGGGCATTAGCCAATGTATCCCATTGGGTAATAAATTTAAAGAGCGAACAAACATCCTGGATGGCTTAACTCCAATATAAAAATGCATATAAAAGCAAAGGAGAAGGCCTTCAAAAAATACGAGGTTGAGGGATCATCATCAGCATTCAGACTTTATAAAGAATGCAATAAGAAATGTAAGGGTGCAATTAGGACGGCTAAGATAGAACATGAAAGACACATAGCGGAGGAGAGCAAAAAAAATCCCAAGAAATTCTTTAAGTATGTAAACAGTAAAAAAGGGAGGACAGACCATATTGGCCCCATAAAGAATGAGGAAGGACATCTGGTTACAAAGGATGGGGAGATGGCAAAGGTATTGAATTTATTCTTCTCCTCAGTCTTCACAAGTGAATCGGGGGGCTTCAGTAACCAAAACTGCAGTGTTTATCCTCATGACACAACACAGGAAGCACCTCCATGGTTAACAGAGGACGGAATTAAAATTAGACTTGAGAAACTTAACATTAATAAATCACCGGGACCAGATGGCTTGCACCCGAGGGTACTTAGGGAACTCAGTCAGGTGATTGCCAGACCGTTGTTCCTAATTTTTACAGACAGTCTACTGACTGGAATGGTACCAGCTGATTGGAGAAAAGCCAATGTAGCACCAATATTTAAAAAGGGCCCAAAATACATCCCTGGGAATTACAGACCAGTTAGCCTAACATCAATAGTATGTAAACTCTTGGAGGGGATGATAAGGGACTATATACAAGATTTTAGTAATAAGAACGATATCATTAGCAGTAATCAGCATGGATTCATGAAGAATCGTTCTTGCCAAACCAATCTATTAACCTTCTATGAGGAGGTGAGTTGCCATCTAGATAAAGGAAGGCCCGTAGACTTGGTGTATCTGGATTTTGCAAAAGCATTTGACACAGTTCCCCATAAACGTTTACTGTACAAAATAAGGTGCGTTGGCATGGACCATAGGGTGAGTACATGGATTGAAAACTGGCTACAAGGGCGTGTTCAGAGGGTGGTGATAAATGGGGAGTACTCAGAATGGTCAGGGGTGGGTAGTGGGGTTCCCCAGGGTTCTGTGCTGGGACCAATCCTATTTAATTTGTTCATAAACGACCTGGAGGATGGGATAAACAGTTCAATCTCTGTATTTGCAGACGATACTAAGCTAAGCAGGGCAATAACTTCTCCGCAGGATGTGGAAACCTTGCAAAAAGACCTGAACAAATGAATGGGGGAGGGGCGACTACATGGCAAATGAGGTTCAATGTAGAAAAATGTAAAATAATGCATTTGGGTGGTAAAAATCTGAATGCAATCTATACACTGGGGGGAGAACCTCTGGGGGGATCTAGGATGGAAAAGGACCTGGGGGTCCTAGTAGATGATAGGCTCAGCAATGACATGCAATGCCAAGCTGCTGCTAACAAAGCAAACAGAATATTGGCATTAAAAAGGGGATCAACTCCAGAGATAAAACGATAATTCTCCCGCTCTACAAGACTCTGGTCCGGCCGCACCTGGAGTATGCTGTCCAGTTCTGGGCACCAGTCCTCAGGAAGGATGTACTGGAAATGGAGCGACTACAAAGAAGGGCAACAAAGCTAATAAAGGGTCTGGAGGATCTTAGTTATGAGGAAAGGTTGTGAGCTCTGAACTTATTCTCTCTGGAGAAGAGACGCTTGAGAGGGGATATGATTTCATTATATAAATACCGGACTGGTGACCCCACAATATACAAATACCGGACTGGTGACCCCACAATATATAAATACCGGACTGGTGACCCCACAATATACAAATACCGGACTGGTGACCCCACAATATACAAATACCGGACTGGTGACCCCACAATATATAAATACCGGACTGGTGACCCCACAATATACAAATACCGGACTGGTGACCCCACAATATATAAATACCGGACTGGTGACCCCACAATATATAAATACCGGACTGGTGACCCCACAATATATAAATACTGGACTGGTGACCCCACAATATATAAATACCGGACTGGTGACCCCACAATATATAATACCGGACTGGTGACCCCACAATATATAAATACCGGACTGGTGACCCCACAATATACAAATACCGGACTGGTGACCCCACAATATATAAATACCGGACTGGTGACCCCACAATATATAAATACCGGACTGGTGACCCCACAATATACAAATACTGTACTGGTGACCCCACAATATAGAAATACCGGACTGGTGACCCCACAATATACAAATACTGTACTGGTGACCCCACAATAGAAATAAAACTTTTTCGCAGAAGAGAGTTTAATAAGACTCGTGGCCATTCATTACAATTAGAAGAAAAGAGGTTTAACCTTAAACTACATAGAGGGTTCTTTACTGTAAGAGCGGCAAGGATGTGGAATTCCCTTCCACAGGCGGTGGTCTCAGCGGGGAGCATTGATAGCTTCAAGAAACTATTAGATAATCACCTGAATGACCACAACATACAGGGATATACAATGTAATACTGACACATAATCACACACATAGGTTGGACTTGATGGACTTGTGTCTTTTTTCAACCTCACCTACTATGTAACTATCTATATGTAACTATAATGGTGGAGGGATAATGATGAAGGGATAATGATGGAGGGATAAGGCTAGAGCGTTAAGGGTAGAGGGATAATAATATAGAGATAATGATGGAGAGATAACAGTGGAGGGATAAAGATGGGTGGATGAGGGTGGAGGTATAACGGTGGAGGGATACTGGGGAAGGGATAATAATGGAGGGATAATGGTGGAGAGATAATGGTAGAGGAATAATAATGGATAGATTACAGGGAAGGGATAATGATGGTGGGATAGGGGAGGTGGGATAATGGTGGATAGGTAATGTGGAGGGATAATGGTGGTGGGATAACAGAGGAGGGATAATAGTGGAGGGATATTGATGGATGGATAACTGTGAAAGGATAATGGTGGAAGGATAATGGTGGAGGGATAATGGTGGCGAGATAATGATGGAAGGCTAATGGTGAAGGGATAATGATAGAGGGATAATGGTGGAGGGATAATGGTGGCGAGATAATGATGGAAGGCTAATGGTGAAGGGATAATGATGGAGGGATAATGGTGGAGGGATAATGGTGGCGAGATAATGATGGAAGGCTAATGGTGAAGGGATAATGATGGAGGGATAATGGTCGAGGGATAACAGTTGAGGGATGACAATGGAGGAATAACAGCAGAGGGATAATAGTGGAGGAATAATGATGGAGGAATAATGGTGGAGGGATAATGATGGAAGGATAATGGTTGAGGGATAACAGTTGAGGGATGACAATGGAGGAATAACAGTAGAGGGATAATGGTGGGGGGATAATAGTGGAGGGATAATGGTGGAGGGATAATAGTGGAGGGATAATAGTGGAGGGATAATGATGGAGGGATAATAGTGGAGGGATAATAGTGGAGGGATAACAGTGTGAATAAGACTGTGTGATATAAATAAATAAATAAATAAATAAATAAATAAATAAAGAGAAGGTTTATTGTAGGGAGATCCGGTTATTTTTATTATGTAATAACATAATTTTTTTGTTGGGGGGGTCACTTTATATATATACAGTATCTGACAAAAGTAAGTACACCCCTCAGTCACATTTTTGTAAATCTTTTCTTCTCTCTTTTCATGTGACAACACTGAAGAAATGACACTTGTCTACAATGTAAAGTAGTGAGTGTACAGCTTGTATAACAGTGTAAATTTGCTGTCCCCTCAAAATAACTCAACACACAGCCATTAATGTCTAAACCGCTGGCAACAAAAGTCAGTACACCCCTAAGTGAAAATCTCCAAATTGGGCCCAAAGTGTCAATATTTTGTGTTTCCACCATTATTTTCCAGCACTGCCTTAACCCTCTTGGGCATGGAGGTCACCAGAGCTTCACAGGTTGTCACTGGAGTCCTCTTCCCCTCCTCCATGATGACATCACAGAGCTGGTGGATGTTAGAGACCTTGCGCTCCTCCACCTTCCGTTTGAGGATGTCCCACAGATGATCAATAGGGTTTAGGTCTGGAGACATGCTTGGCCAGTCCATCACCTCTACCCTCAGCTTCTTTAGCAAGGCAGTGGTGGTCTTGGAGGTGTGTTTGGGGTGGTTATCATGTTGGAATACTGCCCTGCGGTCCAGTCTCTGAAGGGAGGGGATCATGCTCTGCTTCAGTATGTCACAATACATGTTGGCATTCATGGTTCCCTCAATGATCTGTAGCCCCCCAGTGCCGGCAGCACTCATGCAGCCCCAGACCATGACACTCCCACCACCATGCTTGACTGTAGACAAGACACACTTGTCTTTGTCCTCCTCACCTGGTTGCCCCCACACACGCTTGTCACCATCTGAACCAAATACGTTTATCTTGGTCTCATCAGACCACAAGACATGGTTCCAGTAATCCATGTCCTTAGTCTGCTTGTCTTCAGAAAACTGTTTGTGGACTTTCTTGTACATCATCTTTAGAAGAGGCTTCCTTCTGGGATGACAGCCATGCAGACCAATTTGATGCAGCGTGCGGCGTATGGTCTGAGCACTGACAGGCTGACCCCCCACCCCTACAACCTCTGCAGCAATGCTGGCAGCACTCATACGTCTATTTCCCAAAGACAACCTCTGGATATGACGCTGAGCACGTGAACTCAACTTCTTTGGTGGTCCATGGCGAGGCCTGTTCTGAGTGGAACCTGTCCTGTTATACCGCTGTATGGTCTTGGCCACCGTGCTGCAGCTCAGTTTCAGAGTCTTGGCAATCTTCTTATAGCCTAGGCCATCTTTATGTAGAGCAACAATTCTTTTTCTCAGATCCTCAGAGAGTTCTTTGCCATGAGGTGCCATGTTGTACTTCCAGTGACCAGTATGAGAGAGTGAGAGCGATAACACCAAATTTAACACACCTGCTCCCCATTCACACCTGAGACCTTGTAACACTAACGAGTCACATGACACCGGGGGAGGGAAAATGGCTAATTGGGCCCAATTTGGAGATTTTCACTTAGGGGTGTACTGACTTTTGTTACCAGCGGTTTAGACATTAATGGCTGTGTGTTGAGTTATTTTGAGGGGACAGTAAATTTACACTGTTATACAAGCTGTACACTCACTACTTTACATTGTAGACAAGTGTCATTTCTTCAGTGTTGTCACATGAAAAGATAGAAGAAAAGATTTACACAAATGTGACTGAGGGGTGTACTTACTTTTGTGAGATGCTGTAAATATTTGCAGATTTGGTGTGATCTCCATGTATGATATTCCTGAATGTTTGGATACATTTCTATGTATTGAATGTGTTTATTATGGAAAAAGTGTTTTTTATATAATAATAATAAACACAAGAGAGGTTCTAACCCTTTTTATCATTCAATGAAATCTAGATATAAATCTTTTGTGGTTTGGTGGGAATAACGGAGGACAATCTGTAGAGATGAATACAGAAATGAGATGAAAGTGTCGATCGATGACAACAGAAAAGAACGTATAAAAATCTCGGAAACTGAAATTACAAAAAAAGAGAAACAACTATTTTCGGAAAGAGAATTCTGAATTTGGAAATATTTATCAAACAGGAAAATGGATTGGGTTCCCCTCAGACTGATGAGGAGGGATCTGTGGAGATGTTGGGGTGAAGGTAGTTTAGTGGTCGGATCTTCTGGCCACCACCATTAGATAGATGACCTCACACGCTCAGAAATGTTGGAAGTCATTCGATGGTATCTCCCCTACAGATCTGTTTCCCCTCCTGGTGTGAAGATCTATAAATGATGAGGATCTGCTCACAGGTGGGGATCTCATGTCTGTGGTCATTTCTTCCAATCAGAGCATTCATAAAACCGGCGTTGTATTACCGGATTTTATGTCCTGAGGTCCTTCAATACGTACAATAAAGACACTCCATGGAATTCTCTCTTTTATCCTTCCAATATAACGAATGATCAGATCTCATCTCTCCCGTCCAGTGTTCTCTCTTCATACAGAGCTGCAGTTGTCTTATATTAATACCGACTGAGAATTATCACCGGTCTTGTGTCCCGAGGACGGCCGCCGTCTACAAGACCCAACGGACCGCCACCTCCCCCGACATCATTATAATTGGATCGTCTGAGATTTGTGTGTTGTTAATAAACATCAGATATAGAAAGACCAACAAAACAGAAATTAAAAAAAATGATATTCACATTTTCATGAGTGACATCGGGAGGGTTTAGTAATGGTGTGTAGTAATGAATGAGTCCTACAAAAAGATTCATGGGGATGGTGGATGGGTAGAAGTGATTACACTAAATGTTACAACACCCGAGTGTGAAAGGGGAAGAATCTGTGTACCCCTGACCTGATCATCACACACATATGAGCTTGTTGGACATCCCAGTCCAAAACCATGGCCATTATTATGGAGGTCCCTCGACCGCCCTTCCATGGCCATTATTATGGAGGTCCCTCGACCTCCCTTGCATGGCCATTATTATGGAGGTCCCTCGACCGCCCTTCCATGGCCATTATTATGGAGGTCCACCGACCTCCCTTCCGTGGCCATTATTATGAAGGTCCCTCGACCTCCCTTCCATGGCCATTATTATGGAGGTCCACCGACCTCCCTTCCGTGGCCATTATTATGAAGGTCCCTCGACCGCCCTTCCATGGCCATTATTATGGAGGTCCACCGACCTCCCTTCCGTGGCCATTATTATGGAGGTCCACCGACCTCCCTTCCATGGCCATTATTATGGAGGTCCCTCGACCTCCCTTGCATGGCCATTATTATGGAGGTCCCTCGACCGCCCTTCCATGGCCATTATTATGGAGGTCCACCGACCTCCCTTCCGTGGCCATTATTATGAAGGTCCCTCGACCTCCCTTCCATGGCCATTATTATGGAGGTCCACTGACCTCCCTTCCGTGGCCATTATTATGGAGGTCCCCTGACCTCCCTTCCATGGCCATTATTATGGAGATCCCCCGACCTCTCTTCCATGGCCATTATTATGGAGGTCCACTGACCTCTCTTCCATGGCCATTATTATGGAGGTCCCCCGACCTCCCTTCCATGGCCATTATTATGGAGGTCCCCCGACCGCCCTTCCATGGCCATTATTATGGAGTATAGAAAGGAGAAGCCGCGCTAATAGAGTCCAATATATAAGCATTTGATTGCAGAAAAGATCATCATCTCTCTATAGGTAAAAAAAAAAATTTTGTGGAATAATAGACCAGGTTCTTCTAATATCACCACCACAGTGAGTTCATACAACGAAAAGTGTGCCACCACCTTTAGAAAAACTTGCTTACCAGATGGCAAGCAAAACCAGGCATGTAGCTATAGCCCAGCCCAGGCCTTTGCTTGCACAGAAGATCGAGAAGATGAAGACTGGATGGATGGCTGCATGGAAATCTCAAACACCGATGACACCACTCAAACCAGGACCTTTAGTTCAGCAACCCACTCAGCAGTGAACCCAAAAAGAGAACCACTATAGTGTAATATTGCCTAACTAGGTATTTATTTAGGTAAATAACAATTACATAGTTACATAGTAGGTGAGGTTGAAAAAAGACACAAGTCCATCAAGTCCAACCTATGTGTGTGATTATATGTCAGTATTACATTACATATCCCTGTATGTTACTGTCATTCAGGTGATTATCTAATAGTTTCTTGAAGCTATCAATGCTCCCCGCTGAGACCACCACCTGTGGAAGGGAATTCCACATCCTTGCCGCTCTTACAGTAAAGAACCCTCTACGTAGTTTAAGGTTAAACCTCTTTTCTTCTAATTGTAATGAGTGGCCACGAGTCTTATTAAACTCTCTTCTGCGAAAAAGTTTTATCCCTATTGTGGGGTCACCAGTCCGGTATTTATATATTGTGGGGTCACCAGTCCGGTATTTATATATTGTGGGGTCACCAGTCCGGTATTTGTATATTGTGGGGTCACCAGTACAGTATTTATATATTGTGGGGTCACCAGTCCGGTATTTATATATTGTGGGGTCACCAGTACAGTATTTGTATATTGTGGGGTCACCAGTCCGGTATTTGTATATTGTGGGGTCACCAGTACAGTATTTGTAAATTGAAATCATATCCCCTCTCAAGCGTCTCTTGTCCAGAGAGAATAAGTTCAGAGCTCACAACCTTTCCTCATAACTAAGATCCTCCAGACCCTTTATTAGCTTTGTTGCCCTTCTTTGTAGTCGCTCCATTTCCAGTACATCCTTCCTGAGGACTGGTGCCCAGAACTGGACAGCATACTCCAGGTGCGGCCGGACCAGAGTCTTGTAGAGCGGGAGAATTATCGTTTTATCTCTGCAGTTGATCCCCTTTTAATGCCAATATTCTGTTTGCTTTGTTAACAGCAGCTTGGCATTGCATGTCATTGCTGAGCCTATCATCTACTAGGACCCCCAGGTCCTTTTCCATCCTAGATCCCCCCAGAGGTTCTCCCCCCAGTCTATAGATTGCATTTATATTTTTGCCACCCAAATGCATTATTTTACATTTTTCTACATTGAACCTCATTTGCCATGTAGTCGCCCACGCCATTAATTTGTTCAGGTCTTTTTGCAAGGTTTCCACATCCTGCGGAGAAGTTATTGCCCTGCTTAGCTTAGTATTGTCTGCAAATACAGACATTGAACTGTTTATCCCATCCTCCAGGTCGTTTATAAACAAATTAAATAGGATTGGTCCCAGCACAGAACCCTGGGGGGACCCCACTACCCACCCCTGACCATTCTGAGTACTCCCTATTTATCACCACCCTCTGAACTCGCCCTTGTAGCCAGTTTTCAATCCATGTACTCACCCTATGGTCCATGCCAACGGACCTTATTTTGTACAGTAAACGTTTATGGGGAACTGTGTCAAATGCTTTTGCAAAATCCAGATACACCACGTCTACGGGCCTTCCTTTATCTAGATGGCAACTCACCTCCTCATAGAAGGTTAATAGATTGGTTTGGCAAGAACGATTCTTCATGAATCCATGCTGATTACTGCTAATGATATCGTTCGTATTACTAAAATCTTGTATATAGTCCCTTATCATCCCCTCCAAGAGTTTACATACTATTGATGTTAGGCTAACTGGTCTGTAATTCCCAGGGATGTTTTTTGGGCCCTTTTTAAATATTGGAGCTACATTGGCTTTTCTCCAATCAGCTGGTACCATTCCAGTCAGTAGACTGTCTGTAAAAATTAGGAACAACGGTCTGGCAATCACCTGACTGAGTTCCCTAAGTACCCTCGGATGCAAGCCATCTGGTCCCGGTGATTTATTAATGTGAAGTTTCTCAAGTCTAATTTTAATTCTGTCTGTTAACCATGGAGGTGCTTCCTGTGTTGTGTCATGAGGATAAACACTGCAGTTTTGGTTACTGAAGCCCCCCCGATTCCCTCGTGAAGACTGAGGAGAAGAATAAATTCAATACCTTTGCCATCTCCCCATCCTTTGTAACCAGATGTCCTTCCTCATTCTTTATGGGGCCAATATGGTCTGTCCTCCCTTTTTTACTGTTTACATACTTAAAGAATTTCTTGGGATTTTTTTTGCTCTCCTCCGCTATGTGTCTTTCATGTTCTATCTTAGCCATCCTAATCGCACCCTTACATTTCTTATTGCATTCTTTATAAAGTCTGAATGCTGTGGATGATCCCTCAACCTTGTATCTTTTGAAGGCCTTCTCCTTTGCATTTATATGCATTTTTACATTGGAGTTAAGCCACCCAGGATGTTTGTTCGCTCTTTTAATTTTTATTTATTACCCAATGGGATACATTGGCTAATGCCCTTATTTAATATGCTCTTAAAGCAAACCCATCTCTCCTCCGTATTCTTTGTTCCTAATATTTTATCCCAATTTATGCCTTTTAGCAAGGTTTGTAGTTTAGGGAAGTTGGCTCTTTTGAAATTCAGTGTTTTTGTGTTCCCTTCATGTTTTCTATTTGTGTGATTTATACTGAAACTAATTGACCTGTGATCGCTGTTCCCTAAATTGCCCCGTATTTCCACATCCGTGATCAGGTCTGTATTGTTGGTAATCAGTAGATCCAGTAATGTTTTATTTCTAGTTGGTGCGTCTACCATCTGACCTATAAAATTGTCCTGCAAGACACTAAGGAACTGGCGAGCCTTAGATGAATGCGCGGTTCCCTCCGCCCAGTCTATGTCTGGATAATTAAAATCCCCCATTATGATAACACTTCCCATCCTTGCTGCTAATCCAATTTGTGATAGGAGATCCGTCTCCACTTCCTCCCTCAGGTTAGGGGGCCTATAGCATACTCCCAGTATTATTTTCCCCTTAGCTTCATCCCTTTGGAGCTCTACCCATAAGGATTCCACCTCCTCTCTAGCTCCCTCAGTGATGTCATCTCTCACATTCACTTGTACATTATTCTTGATATATAGGCATACCCCTCCCCCTTTTTTACCCTCTCTATCCTTGCGGTATAGGGTATACCCTTGAATGTTTGCCAGCCAATCATGAGAGCTGTTGAACCAGGTCTCTGAAATTCCCACAAAATCCAAATCCTCCTCGTACAACAGTATCTCTAGTTCACCCATCTTGTCCGCCATGCTCCTGGCATTGGTGAACATGCCACATAGTTTGGACCGGTCGCATATTGTCCTCGTATTGGGTGTTTCGAGATTGCAACTAGGTCTTGCTACTATACTCACCTTGTGTTTTTGTGCTTTGGTTAACCTACCACTAATGCCCCCAATACTACCCTCTGGAATATCTTCCGCGCTGGCTATCACTGTCTCTGGACCCTCCCCCTCATCGCCTAGTTTAAAAACCCCTCTAACTTTTTGGCCATCTTCATTCCCAATATTGTAACAATATTACACGTATTACAAGTAAATCATTTAAAATTTGCGCATAAAAATGAAGCCGGCCAGCTACAAACAATCTCCCATCCTCCTAACGAGACAGCGTGGTAACGTCAGCACGTATCCTCCCCAGGCGCGTTTCGTCATATGTGACATTGTCAATGGGGAACCATTGTGGAGGTCCCTCACTCTTCCATGGCCAATATAATATAGTTGCCCCTTCTGTATCTATAAAATCCTCCACTCATCTGTGAAGATCTTTTACAAGATATTGGAGGGTGTCTGTGGGAATTTGTGCCCATTTATTAGGCCAGGTACTGATTTTTGGAAGAGAAGGCCCGGGCTTACAACTTTAATAACTGACTTTCAGCCAACAAGCTCACATCCAACATTTCCCGTCGGAAAATCCGTCCGTGTATACGCGGCATTACCCTTCCCTCATGCCTCCAGGCCATAAATAGGCTCTTCCTTGCAGAGCCTCGAGCACATGGGTAAGGAATTAGGCTTCAGGCCTAACCTGCAGCTATTCTTCACACATCCACACTAGACCAAGATCTGGGTAGGATCACTACCTCCCAAAATAAATATATACTCTCTCCCAGCATGCATAGTGGCCAGAGAAACTCATGCTGATTGGTTGGGAGAAGTATGCATATTCATAATCTAGCTTTACTGTCATACTAATGGCAAAGGTAACAGTGCCACCTACTGGGAGGGGCCACAGCTATGACAGACTTAGAGGTGAACCCAAATGACCAGAAAACTACAAATCAGCCAGGTTAATTACAACCTAGCACAGCTAAATTTATTGGTAACCTCTGTTTAAGACCAGGGAGCTATATTCAGCTGGGTTGAGGTCAGGACTCTGTGCAGAACACTTATGGTCCTCCAGACCAAGCTGATCAAACCATGTCTTTATGGAGCTAGCTCACAATCAACGTTCCAAATAATCCCAAAGGTGTTCAGTAGGGTTGAGGTCAGGGCTCTGTACAGGACACGTGAGTTCCTCCACACCAAACTGACTAAATTGACTGTACCTGGCTCATGAAAAATAATAAAGAAAAAAATGTTGTAAGGTCCCCCCCCCAGTCCATACTAAGACCCTTCCCTTTTAGGGCGAACCCCATGCCAACATTTTTTTAAAAAACAGTGTGGGGTCAGCCTCAAAATCCATACCAGACCCAACCCTGGGCTGTGGTTGTGGGGGCCTGCGGGCAGGGGGCTTATCACAAGGCCCCCCCCCAGATCCCACCCCCTATGTGAATGAGTATGGGGTACATAGTACCCCTACCTATTCAGAAAAAAGCGACAAAAAGTAAAAAATGCAGAGACAGTTTTTGACAATTCCTTTGTTAAAAAAAAAAAAAATAATGTCCCTCGATGTAGATCCATTATTAATCACACCGCCCACCGCAAAAAACCCGAAAAAAGAAAAAAAACCTCTCTCCCGTCACCCATAAATGCCAACCGCCTACTACTTGCCTCCTCTGCTATCTGACAGTTCTTATATAGGTAAGGGGGTGGGACCAGCTGGCGACATCACCTGGTGGCACCGCCCCCCTTGTGCCATCAGTGACCCAGCATGCACTAGTGCGTGACGTCACAAGGGAGGGGGCAGTGCCACCAGGTGACGTCACAAGGGAGGGGGCAGTGCCACCAGGTGACGTCGCCAGGTGGCCCCGTCCTTACCTATATAAGAACTGTCAGACGGCAGAGGAGCCATTAGGCGGCCAGCTTTCATGAACGGCGGGAACGTTATTACTTTTTGACTTTTTTTAATAATTGGGTAGGGGTACTGATAGGGGTATACTCATTCACATGGGGGGGGCAGGATCTGGGGGCCTCCTTGTTAAAGGGGGCTTCCAGATTCAGATAAGCCTCCTGCCCGCATAGCCCTACAACCACAGTCAAGGGTTGTGGGGAAGAGACCCTTGTCCCCATCAACGCTAGGACAAGGTGTCCTGGGGTGGGGGGGTTGGATCCTATCTGCCCCAAAGCCCCCCCCTCATGCTGAGGGTATGTGGCCTGGTACGGTTCAGGAAGGGGGAGGGGCGCTTTGGGGCAGAGAAGATCTGACTCCCCCACCCCAGAACACCTTGCCCTGTGTTGATGGGGACAAGGGTCTCTTCCCCACAACCCTTGGCTCTGGTTGTAGGGCTATGCGGGCAGGAGGCTTATCGAAATCTGCAAGCCCCCTTTAACAAGGAGGCCCCCAGATTCTGCCCCCCTATGTGAATGAGTATACCCCTATCAATACTCCTACCCATTCATCAAAGTGTTAAAAAGTAATAAAAACACAGACCTTCTCTGACCTGTAGCCTGGCAGGTCAGAAAAGGGGTGCCCCCACCCTCCTGGACCATACCAGGCCACATACCCTCAGCATGAGGAGGGGGGCCCTTTTCTGACCTACCAGGCTACATGCTCGGATAAGGGTCTGGTATGGTTTTTGGGGGGCCCAACATAGTTTTTTTACAGTTTTTTTTACCAGCAAATGTTTTATTTAGCTGTCAGCGGGGAAGCCCACTGACAGCTGATGACTCATCGGTTGTTAAGGACGCCAAGGGCGGCTTCCTGGGCCCCGCCCCTTAACAACCAGCTTTAACTGAGCCCTGATCGGGCAAAATGCACAGTGCGTTCGGTGGGGCACACCTGCTGAACACCCTGCAAAACTCTAGTCAAGGCTCTGTACATTACGTTAGAGTTCCTCCACACCAAACCATGACGTCTTTTGGACAGGGGGGGGGGGCTACAGCCATGCTGGAACAGAAAAGGACCTTCACCAAACTATTACCAGAATTGTCTACAATAGATTTGTATGCCGTAGCATTAACACAACCCTTTTATAGTAGGGATGAGTTGAAAAAACCTGGGTGCTGCTCGTAGAGGTTCACCAAAACAAATCCAAAGTTTAGATGCCAAATCTGATCCCCATTGAAGGGAATGGGAGCTGAATCTGTCAAATCATTTCTCTCCATTTTTAAGGCTGGTATCCAAGGTACTGGCAAAAAATAAAAGAAGTTCACGGGAGGGGCTGGGCAATGCCCAATTCAATTCTTTTTTTGTAGGAAGCAGTGAATGTAATAATGCTCAAAGTTAAAGTTTAATATTAAAAATACACTATTCCTTTTAAAAGAATGAAAATTCAAAAGACCGAAAACCTGAAATTCGAAAATCCGAAAATTTGAAAGAACGAAAATTCTAAATGCGAAAATACGGAAATTCAAAAGAATGAAAATCCGAAATTCGGAAACTTGAAAATCTGAAAATTCAAAAGAACGAAAAGCAATAATATTAATTTCTATTATAATTAAAATATTACGTTTATTAACCATTATTATAGTTTTTTTTATTATTATTTATTAATAGTAAATACTAATAATAATAATTTCTATTATAATTAAAATATTACGTTTATTAACCATTATTATAGTTTTTTTTATTATTATTTATTAATAGTAAATAATAATAAAAACTATAATAATGGTTATAAACAATTAAATTATAGGTATTGGAATTTCCTTTCAAATAGGGATGAGCTTCGAGTTCGGCTTTTCGCCAGTTCGTCAGTTCACTGAACAGCGAACAATTTGGGGTGTTCGCGGCAAATTCGAAAGCCGCAGAACACCCTTTAAAAGTCTATGGGAGAAATCAAAAGTGCTAATTTTAAAGGCTTATATGCAATTTATTGTCATAAAAAGTGTTTGGGGACCTGGGTCGCCGGGTGACCCCGCCCCCCTCTGACAACACGGGGAAAGCCATAGGGAAGTCCCATGAATTCCACGTGCGTCAGGCCCTGCCCTCTGTTATATCAGAGGTGTCAGAAGAAGCGAAGCGTCACACGGCTGAAGACTCCCTCTGAGGCGGATCGTGCGGACGGAGCGGAGAAGGAGCCGGAGGAAGATGCGGGACGAGAAGAGCGGAGGAAGAAGAAGATGGAGAAGAAGAAGATGGAGGAAGAAGAAGAACACCGAAAGAACACCAGAAGAAAGAAGATGGAAGAAGAACCCGAAAGAAGAAGAAATTAATAAAGGACTTGTCAAAAACCGTCTCTTGTGTTTTTTAACCTTTTTGACACTTTTTTTGTGAAATGGTAGGGGTACCTTTGTACCCCATTACCAATTCACACAGGGGGGCCTGGATATGGGGGTCCCCTTGTTAAAGGGGGCTTTCAGATTCCAATAAGCCCCCCGCCCGCAGACCCTCACAACCACCAGGCAAGGGTTGTGGGGATAAGACCCTTCTCCTCATCAACATGGGGACAAGGTGCTCTGGGGGCTACCTTAAAGCACCCTCCCAATGTTGAGGGCATGTGGCCTGGTACAGTTCAGCGGGGGGCGCTCTCTCATCCCCCCCCCTCTTTTCCTGTGGTCTGCCAGGTTGCGTGCTTCGATAAGGGTCTGGTATGGTTTTTGGGGGGACCCCACTCCATTTTTTTTTAATTTTGGCGCGGGGTTCCCCTTAATATCCATACCAGACCTGAAGAGCCTGGTATGGAATTTAGGGGGACCCCCACGCCATTTTTTTTTTTAATTTTGGTTCGGGGTTCCCCTGTGGGGAATTCCCATGACGTTTTTATCAATGAACTTTTATGTGTATTGTCGGACCGGCAATTCATTAATAGCCGCGAGTAGTTTTAAATGACTTTTTTTCCTTTGAAATGTCATTTTGCTGTCAGACTGATTAGCACTTTTGATTATTCATGTTCGTGTCCCATAGACTTTAACGATGTTCAAACAAATGTTTTGCCTGTTCGCATGTTCTGATGCGAACCGAACCGGGGGGTGTTCGGCTCATCTCTACTTTCAAATTTATCTGTTAGTGAACGTAATGAATACAAATTTATCTGAAGTTACTAATTATCCGGCATTTGTTATTCACTAGAAATTATCCAAATGTTTGTTTTTGTTCTTTTATATTTTCAGGTTTTTGTTCTTTGTGATTTTTGCATTTTCAGATATTCTAATTTTCGAATTTTCAAATTTCGGATTTTCGTTCTTTCCAATGATTGCAAATGATCGAAATAACAAATACTACATCTAAACGAATGGAATGTAACAAATACAAATTTATCTGAAGTTACAAATTATCCGGCATTTGTTATTCACTAGTAGGGATGAGCCGAACACCCCCCTGTTCGGTTCGCACCAGAACATGCGAACAGGAAAAAAGTTCGTTCGAACACGCGAACACCGTTAAAGTCTATGGGACACGAACATGAATAATCAAAAGCGCTAATTTTAAAGGCTTATATGCAAGGTATTGTCATAAAAAGTGTTTGGGGACCCGGGTCCTGCCCCAGGGGACATGGATCAATGCAAAAAAAAGTTTTAAAAACGGACGTTTTTTTCGGGAGCAGTGATTTTAATAATGCTTAAAGTCAAACAATAAAAGTGTAATATCCCTTTAAATTTCGTAGCTGGGGGGTGTCTATAGTATGCCTGTAAAGGGGCGCATGTTTCCTGTGTTTAGAACAGTCTGACAGCAAAATGACATTTTGAAGGAAAAAACCCATTTAAAACTACCCTCGGCTATTGCATTGCCGACAATACACATAGAAGTTCATTGATAAAAACGGCATGGGAATTCCCCAAAGGGGAACCCCGAACCAAAATTAAAAAAAAAAAATGACGTGGGAGTCCCCCTAAATTTCGTACCAGGCCCTTCAGGTTTGGTATGGATATTAAGGGGAACCCCGGCCAAAATTTAAAAAAAAAATGACGTGGGGTTCCCCCTAAATTCCATACCAGGCCCTTCAGATCTGGTATGGATTTTAAGGGGAACCCCGCGCCAAAATTTAAAAAAAAACGGCGTGGGGTCCCCCCAAAAATCAATAGCAGGCCCTTATCCGAGTACGCAACCTGGCAGGCCACAGGAAAAGAGGGGGGGACGAGAGTGCACCCACCCCCTCCTGAACCGTACCAGGCCACATGCCCTCAACATTGGGAGGGTGCTTTGGGGTAGCCCCCCAAAACACCTTGTCCCCATGTTGATGAGGACAACAGCCTCATCCCCACAACCCTGGCCGGTGGTTGTGGGGGTCTGCGGGCGGGGGGCTTATCGGAATCTGGAAGCCCCCTTTAACAAGGGGACCCCCAGATCCCGCCCCCCCCTGTGTGAAATGGTAAGGGGGTACTTACCCCTACCATTTCACTAAAAAACTGTCAAAAATGTTAAAAATGACAAGAGACAGTTTTTGACAATTCCTTTATTTAAATGCTTCTTCTTTCTTCTATCTTCTTTCTTCTATCTTCCTTCATCTTCTGGTTCTTCTGGTTCTTCCTGTTCGAGTCGAACATGAGTTCGACTCGAACTCGAAGCTCAGCCCTAGTCACAAGCTACTACCCCAGGAGACGGGGTATGCAGCCATAGAAATAGAATGTTTGGCGCTGGTGTGGGCCCTGAGAAAACTTTAGCCATGTCTCTATGGACGATCCTTCATGGTGCTCATGGACCACAACCCTTTGATCTGGTTAAATCGAGTATCCGGGGACAACGGACGCTTATTGAGATGGAGTCTTGCCATGCCTCTTACTAAATAACCCAGACTGTCTACTTTCCAAAAAAGGGGTGATTTGGCGGGGTATTTGTACTGGGGGATCAATTGGGGGGGTGTTTGTACTGTGGGAACATTTGAGGGGTGTTTGTACTGGGGGGACATTTGGGGGGGTTTGTATTGGGGGGACATTTGGGGGGGATTTGTACTGGGGGGACATTTGGGGTGTGTTTGTACTGGGGGGACATTTGGGGGGTGGTTGTACTGGGGGGGACATTTGGGGGTATTTGTACTGGGGGGGCATTTGGGGAGTGTTTGTACTCAGGGGACATTCGGACGTGGTATTTATACTGGGGGGACATTTGGGGGGTGTTTGTACTGGAAGGACATTTGGGGGGAGTTTGTACTGGGGGGACATTTGGGGGGTATTTGTACTGGGGGGACATTTGGGGGCTGTTTGTACTGGGGGGACATTGGGGGGTGTTTGTACTGGGGGGACATTTGGGGGATGTTTGTACTGGGGGGACATTGGGGGGTGTTTGTACTGGGGGGACATTGGGGGGTGTTTGTACTGGGGGGACATTTGGAGGGTATTTGTAGTGGGGGGACATTTGGGGGTGTTTGTACTGGGGGGGACATTTGGAGGGTATTTGTACTGGGGGGACATTTGGGGGGTGGTTGTACTGGGGGGGACATTTGGGGGTATTTGTACTGGGGGGGCATTTGGGGAGTGTTTGTACTCAGGGGACATTCGGACGTGGTATTTGTACTGGGGGGACATTTGGGGGGTGTTTGTACTGGGGGGACATTTGGAGGGTATTTGTACTGGGGGGACATTTGGAGGGTATTTGTACTGGGGGGACATTTGGAGGGTATTTGTACTGGGGGGACATTTGGGGGGTGGTTGTACTGGGGGGGACATTTGGGGGTATTTGTACTGGGGGGGCATTTGGGGAGTGTTTGTACTCAGGGGACATTCGGACGTGGTATTTGTACTGGGGGGACATTTGGGGGGTGTTTGTACTGGAAGGACATTTGGGGGGAGTTTGTACTGGGGGGACATTTGGGGGGTATTTGTACTGGGGGGACATTTGGGGGCTGTTTGTACTGGGGGGACATTTCTGGGATGTTTGTACTGGGGGGACATTTGGGGGGTGTTTGTACTGGGGGGACATTTGGGGGGTGTTTGTACTGGGGGGGACATTTGGGGGGTGTTTGTACTGGGGGGGACATTTGGGGGGATTTGTACTGGGGGGACATTTGGAGGGTATTTGTACTGGGGGGGACATTTGGAGGGTGTTTGTACTGGGGGGATTTTGGGGGGATTTGTACTGGGGGGACATTTGGAGGGTATTTGTACTGGGGGGGACATTTGGGGGGTGTTTGTACTAGGGGGACATTTGGAGGGTATTTGTACTGGGGAACATTTGGAGGGTGTTGTACTGGGGGGACATTTGGGGGGTGTTTGTACTGGGGAACATTTGGAGGGTGTTTGTACTGGGGGGGACATTTGGGGGGTATTTGTACTGGGGAACATTTGGAGGGTGTTTGTACTGGGGGGACATTTGGAGGGTGTTTGTACTGGGGGGACATTTGGGGGGTATTTGTACTGGGGAACATTTGGAGGGTGTTTGTACTGGGGGGACATTTGGAGGGTGTTTGTACTAGGGGGACATTTGGGGGTGTTTGTACTGGGATGACATTTGGGGGGTGTTTGTACTAGGGGGACATTTGGAGGGTATTTGTACTGGGGGGACATTTGGGGGGTGTTTGTACTGGGGGGATTTTGGGGGGATTTGTACTGGGGGGACATTTGGAGGGTATTTGTACTGGGGGGGACATTTGGGGGGTGTTTGTACTAGGGGGACATTTGGAGGGTATTTGTACTGGGGAACATTTGGAGGGTGTTTGTACTGGGGGGGACATTTGGGGGGTATTTGTACTGGGGGGGACATTTGGGGGGTATTTGTACTGGGGGAACATTTGGAGGGTGTTTGTACTGGGGGGACATTTGGAGGGTGTTTGTACTGGGGGGACATTTGGAGGGTGTTTGTACTGGGGGGACATTTGGAGGGTGTTTGTACTGGGGGGACATTTGGAGGGTATTTGTACTGGGGGAACATTTGGAGGGTGTTTGTACTGGGGGGACATTTGGAGGGTGTTTGTACTGGGGGGACATTTGGAGGGTATTTGTACTGGGATGACATTTGGGGGGTGTTTGTACTAGGGGGACATTTGGAGGGTATTTGTACTGGGGGGACATTTGGGGGGTGTTTGTACTGGGGGGATTTTGGGGGGATTTGTACTGGGGGGACATTTGGAGGGTATTTGTACTGGGGGGGACATTTGGGGGGTGTTTGTACTAGGGGGACATTTGGAGGGTATTTGTACTGGGGAACATTTGGAGGGTGTTTGTACTGGGGGGACATATGGGGGGTGTTTGTACTGGGGGGACATTTGGGGGGTATTTGTACTGGGGAACATTTGGAGGGTGTTTGTACTGGGGGGACATTTGGAGGGTGTTTGTACTGGGGGGACATTTGGGGGGTATTTGTACTGGGGAACATTTGGAGGGTGTTTGTACTGGGGGGACATTTGGAGGGTGTTTGTACTGGGGGGACATTTGGAGGGTGTTTGTACTGGGGGGACATTTGGAGGGTATTTGTACTGGGATGACATTTGGAGGGTGTTTGTACTGGGGGGACATTTGGAGGGTGTTTGTACTGGGGGGACATTTGGGGGGTATTTGTACTGGGGAACATTTGGAGGGTGTTTGTACTGGGGGGACATTTGGAGGGTGTTTGTACTGGGGGGACATTTGGAGGGTGTTTGTACTGGGGGGACATTTGGAGGGTATTTGTACTGGGATGACATTTGGAGGGTATTTGTAATGGGGGGACACATGGGGGGTGTTTGTACTGAGGAACATTTGGACGGTGTTTGTACTGGGGGGACATTTGGGGGGTATTTGTACTGGGGGGACATTTGGGGTGTTTGTACTGGGGAACATTTGGGGGTGTTTGTACTGGGGGGACATTGGGGGGTGTTTGTACTGGGGGGACATATGGGGGGGTATTCGGACCTCAAGAAGTGAGATCGGCCGTCAGTACATCAGGATTGGTGGATTATCAGATACATCCCATAGTTTGTGGTCTCTATAACTTTCCTACAGAATAAATTATATACACAGATTTGCGTTATTTTCACCAAAGAAATGGAGCAGAATACATTTTGGGATAAATTTATGAAGAAAGATTTTTTATTTGCAATTTTTATAAAAGAAACAAAGAAAAAACACGTTTTTTTTTAACATTTTCAGTGAAGATAATGACCACATAATAATTAGACTTCTACATCCCACCGGTCCCAGAAATAGAAGTGCACAGAGGAATGATCTCCAGGACAGGGAAAACAGGTCCTCCTCGGGGGCTGGCTGTGGCTCTGGATCTCCCCTATGACCACAATGTACAAATGTATAAATACATCATCCCCCGCAGCACGTGGAAGGATCAGTCTCACCTGGAACTCATGGCAGGCTCTGATGTTTGGGACGGATGGACTCGGTGAGATATCGGTAAGTCTCGCATTTCTCATCTATAGATGTTCTTGCAGATCATCTGCACTATGTGAGTATAGCGCCCCCCTCTGTCCTCCTCAGGTCTTAGTGTAGACGTATCTATCTGTACAGATATATGGACGAGTCCTGTAGAAGAGGTCTACATATTGGTCTGACGTCTATGTCTGCAACATTGGATCTTGAGTCTCCTTTCAGTCTGGGATAAAGTTATAAGTCCTGTGCTCAACTCTAACCCCCTGACCTCCAGGAGGTTTTCCCCCCTTCGTGACCAGGCCATTTTTTGCTATTCAGCACTGCGCTACTTTAACTAGTAATTGCGTGGTCATGCAACACTGTGCACAAAGGGCATTTATATCTTTTTGTTTACACAAATAGAGCTTTCCTGTGGTGGTATTTGATTACCACTGGGGGGTTTTTTTATTTTTTATTATATAAACAAAAAAAATACTAAAAATTAAAAAAAATAAATGTTTTTCTTCATTTCTGTTATAAAATGTTGCAGATAAATAATTGTTCATCATAAATTTCGGCCAAAATATATTCTGCCCCATTTCTTTGGTGACAAAAACCCAAATCAGTGAATATCATTTATTCTATAGGAGAGTTATAGAGACAAAAACTATGAGATATATATCTGATCAATCCTGATGTACTGACGGCCGATCTCATTTCTTGAAGCCCAAAAATGCCAGGACAGTACAAATACCCCCCCAAATCACCCCCCTCCATACAAATACCCCCCCAAATCACCCCCCTCCATACAAATACCCCCCCAAATCACCCCCCCCGTACAAATACCCCCCCAAATCACCCCCCCCTGTATAAATACCCTCCAAATCACCCCCCCCGTACAAATACCCTCCAAATCACCCCCCTCCATACAAATACCCCCCCAAATCACCCCCCTCCATACAAATACCCCCCCAAATCACCCCCCCGTACAAATACCCTCCAAATCACCCCCCGTATAAATACCCTCCAAATCACCCCCCCGTACAAATACCCTCCAAATCACCCCCTCCATACAAATACCCTCCAAATCACCCCCAGTACAAATACCCTCCAAATCACCCCCCTCCATACAAATACCCCCCCAAATCACCCCCCTCCATACAAATACCCCCCCAAATCACCCCCCCCCCGTACAAATACCCTCCAAATCACCCCCCGTATAAATACCCTCCAAATCACCCCCCCCCGTACAAATACCCTCCAAATCACCCCCCTCCATACAAATACCCCCCCAAATCACCCCCCTCCATACAAATACCCCCCCAAATCACCCCCCCCCCGTACAAATACCCTCCAAATCACCCCTCGTATAAATACCCTCCAAATCACCCCCCCGTACAAATACCCTCCAAATCACCCCCCTCCATACAAATACCCTCCAAATCACCCCCCCGTACAAATACCCTCCAAATCACCCCCTCTATACAAATACCCTCCAAATCACCCCCGTACAAATACCCTCCAAATCACCCCCAGTACAAATACCCTCCAAATCACCCCCCTCCATACAAATACCCTCCAAATCACCCCCCTCCATACAAATACCCCCCAAATTACCCCCTCCAAACAAATACCCTCCAAATCACCCCCCTCCATACAAATACCCTCCAAATCACCCCCCCCCCCGTACAAATACCCTCCAAATCACCCCCCTCCATACAAATACCCTCCAAATCATCCCCCTGTACAAATACCCTCCAAATCACTCCCCTCCATACAAATACCCTCCAAATCACCCCCCCCGTACAAATACCCCCCCAAATCACCCCCTCCATACAAATACCCTCCAAATCACCCCCCCCGTACAAATACCCCCCAAATTACCCCCTCCAAACAAATAACCTCCAAATCACCCCCCCGTACAAATACCCCCCAGAACAAATGCCCCCCAAATCACCCCCCCAGTACAATCACCCCCTAAATCACCCCCCAGTACAATCACCCCCCAAATCACCCCCTAGTACAAATACCCCCCCAAATCACCCCACAGTACAAATACCCCCCAAATCACCCCTTTTTGGAAAGAAGTCAGTCTAATGTATATACAGTATCTCACAGAAGTAAGTACACCCCTCAGTGACATTTGTGTAAATCTTTTCTTCTATCTTTTCATGTGACAACACTGAAGAAATGACACTTGTCTACAATGTAAAGTAGTGAGTGTACAGCTTGTATAACAGTGTAAATTTGCTGTCCCCTCAAAATAACTCAACACACAGCCATTAATGTCTAAACCGCTGGCAACAAAAGTCAGTACACCCCTAAGTGAAAATCTCCAAATTGGGCCCAAAGTGTCAATATTTTGTGTGGCCACCATTATTTTCCAGCACTGCCTTAACCCTCTTGGACATGGAGGTCACCAGAGCTTCACAGGTTGTCACTGGAGTCCTCTTCCCCTCCTCCATGATGACATCACAGAGCTGGTGGATGTTAGAGACCTTGCGCTCCTCCACCTTCCATTTGAGGATGTCCCACAGATGATCAATAGGGTTTAGGTTTGGAGACTAGAGATCAGCTTGGTGTTCGGGTCAAACATGAGTTCGACTCAAACATCGGTGTTCGCCCGTTCACCGAAAAGCGAACATTATGGGGTGTTCGCGGCAAATTTGAGCGCCGCCGGATGCCCCATAATGCACTGTGAGATCGCAGTGCATGCTTTGGCCAATCCCAGCGCCCTCTGCTAACAACCAGGAGGGAAAAATGCCCTTTTAGAGATAACGCAGGAAGTGTGCAGAGGACACAGGACCTCTTTGACCTTCTGATAGTTTTCTTTTTGCACTTTTAATATCAGGAACTGAAGAACTTTATTCAGGCGGGTCCTGTTCTTGTAATATAAATTCATATATGCTTTATCACCCCTGCACAGTTTTTTTTGTATATTCTAAAATGGCTTCAACACAGTGGAGGGGTGGCCTATATTTATGGGTGGAGATTAAGCATCTGATTTTCTTTGCCCACAAGCTCTTGATGTGTAAACCCGGTCCTTCCCAGCCCCTTCTGTACCCCCTGACAATTGTTCTCAGTCCCTTGACACAACACCTTAGGTGCCCCTTGATATGTGTTCTTAGCCCGTTGACATGATCCCCTCTGAAACGTGTCCTCAGTCCTTTGACACAATACCCTGTGTTGCCCCATGACACGTTCTTTGGAAACAGAATTTTATTAAAGCCCTCTTCACATGTGACCGTGGCCTGGATAAAACCCCTTAGGTACCATCCTAATAGTCCCCTATGTACCCTTCTGACATGTGTCCTCGATCCTTGGACATAGTCCCCTAGGTACCCCCTGACATGTGTACTCGATCCTTAGTCATAGCCCCCTAAGTACCCCCCTCACATGTGTCCTCAATCCATGGACATAGCCCCCTATGTACCCCTCTGCCACCAGTGTCCTTCATCCTTGGAATTAGCCCCCTAGATACCCCTCAGCATGTGTCCTCAATCCTTGGACATAGTCCCCTAGGTACCCCTCGACATGTATCCTCGATCCTGGGACATAGCCCCTTAGGTACCTCCTGACATGGACATAGCCCCCTAGGTACCCATCGACATGTGCCCTCGATCCTGGGAGATAGCCCCCCATGTACCCCCCCATCTAACGTGTCCTCGATCCTTGGACATAGCCCCCTAGGTACACCCCTGACATGTGTCCTCGATCTTTGGATCTAGACCCCTCTGTACCCCCCTAACATGTGTCCTCGATCCTTGGACATAGCTCCCTAGGTACCCCCTGACATGTGTCCTTGATCCTAGGACATAGCCCCTTGGGTACCCCTCAACATGTGTCCTTGATCCTGGTAAATAGCCCCCTATGTACCCCCTGACATGTGTCCTCGACTCGAAGATAGCATCCAAGGTACCCCCTGACATGTGTCCTCAATCCTTGGACATAATCCCTAGGTCAATGTTTCTCAACTCCTGTCCTCAGGACCCACTAACAGGCCAGGTTTTCAAGATAACTGAAATACATCACAGGTGATATCATTTGCTGCTCAGTAATTGCAGTATTCTAGTCTGCATCTCCCCAAGGTAATACTTAAAATCTGGCCTGTTAGTGGGTCCTGAGGACAGGATTTGAGAACCACTGCCCTAGCTTCATCTCTAGGACACATGATTTGTGAGTATCTAGAGCAGAGGTCACCTACCAGTGGTCCATGGACCACTCATGGTCCACGAGAAAATGTTAGGGGTCCCCAGGGGTTCTGCCACAAATCAACATTGTGGAGGATGTACACCACCCAATGTTTCCAGTGTTGTTCTCAGTGCAGCCTGAGAGTCAAAACTGTCAGCCTGCATTGATACCCGATGCCTCCCCTGTAGTCTTGGCTCCTGTGAACTCAGAGGGTGGTGCCGGGGGTAGTGCAGAGAGCGGGAGGTGAAGAAGAAGGGGACTTCCAATGGTGTCGCTGATCACAGACTGTAGGAGAGAGCACCGGGCCCGAGCACATGGCCGGATAAGGAGCTGAGGTCAAATGAAGAGTCTGTGTAAGGCAACAGTGTAATGCCAAATGTAGGGGGGAGAGCCAGAGCATTGTGTGTAACAGGCAGAACTGTGATCCAGGAGGAGGGGGGCAGAGAGCCGGAGCATTGTGTGTATAAGGCAGCAGTGTGATCCAGGAGGAGTGGGGCAGAGAGCCGGAGCATTGTGTGTATAAGGCAGCAGTGTGATCTAGAGGGGGGGACAGAGAGCTTGAGCACTGTGTGTATAAGGCAGCAGTGCGATCAGGGGGGGCAGAGAGCTGGATCATTGTGTGTATAAGGCTGCAGTGTGATCTGGAGGGGGGCAGAGAGCTGGAGCATTGTGTGTATAAGGCAGCAGTGAGATCTGGAGGGGGCAGAGAGCTGGAGCATTGTGTGTATAAGGCAGCAGTGTAAACCGGGGGGGGGGAGAGAGCCGGAGCATTGTGTGTATAAGGCAGCAGTGTAAACCGGGGGGGGGGGGAGAGCCGGAGCATTGTGTGTATAAGGCAGAAGTGTGATCCAGGAGGAGTGGTGCAGAGAGCCGGAGCATTGTGTGTATCAGGCAGAAGTGTGATCCAGGAGGAGTGGTGCAGAGAGCCGGAGCATTGTGTGTATAAGGCCAAAAGTGTGATCCAGGGGGAGGGGGGCGGAGACCCGGCACATTGTGTGTGTATAAGGCCAGAAGTGTGATGCAGGGGGAGGGGGGCAGAGAGCCGGAGCATTGTGTGTATAAGGCAGTAGTGTGATCCAGGAGGAGGGGGGGCAGAGAGCCAGAGCATTTTGTGTATAAGGCAGCAGTGTGATCCAGGAGGAGTGGGGCAGAGAGCTGGAGCATTGAGTGTATAAGGAAGCAGTGTGATCTGGGGGGGCAGAGAGCTGGAGCATTGTGTGTATAAGGCAGCAGTGTGATCCACGGGGAGGGGGGCAGAGAGCTGGAGCATTGTGTGTATAAGGCAGCAGTGTGATCCAGGAGGAGTGGGGCAGAGAGCCAGAGCATTGTGTGTATAAGGAAGCAGTGTGATGGGGGGGGCAGAGAGCCAGAGCACCGTGTGTATAAGGCCAGAAGTGTGATCCATGGGGAGGGGGGCAGAGAGCCAGAGCATTGTGTGTATAAGGCAGCAGTGTGATGGGGGGGGGGGCAGAGCCAGAGCACCGTGTGTATAAGGCCAGAAGTGTGATCCATGGGGAGGGGGGCAGAGAGCCGGAGCATTGTGTGTATAAGGCAGCAGTGTGATCCGGAGGGGGCAGAGAGATGGAGCATTGTGTGCATTAGGCAGCAGTGTGATCCAGTGGGGGGTTACAGAGAGACGGAGCATAGTGTGTGTATAATGTAGCAGTGTGATCGGGGGGGTATACCACCCTAATACCCCCATATTTTTTATACCACTGATTCCAACATTGGGGAATTATTTTCATCCCATGGATGTCAGGGTGGTCTTTCCTCCACTGATACGGGAGCGTTCTTCTATCCACTCACCACTAATGACATTTTCTCCCCCTACTTCCCAGTAGACTTACCGTTCCACTTACTCACCCCTGACTTTGGGGGACTCTGGGGTATTTTTTCAAATGCATCTTTAATGAGAGCCACTTTCCCTGAAAACATGCTAAATACTGAGGACGCCTTTCTAGGTCTGATGCAGATGAAAGAAGCAATAGGGGAAGGGCGGGGAGTGGAATTAGCTACAAGAAGCTTAAGCCAACTAAACCCAAAAACCAGATCTGTACCCCCAGCCTACTTACCTGAGTCCTGTATCAATGCAGTGCTGTGCCGGGCTTCAGTTCCATTGGTTTCTGCTGTTGTCAGTCAAATCATGTGAGGAGGGATCGGGGGCAGGGGCGAGCCATGCTGTGTGTGTCTATAGACACACACACTCCAATTTGGGATCGAGCCCGCATGTGTGCTATGGGAGCACACCAAGAAGAGGAAGAGCACCGGTGGGGGACCCTAGAAGATGAGGTTCGGGGGCTGCTCTGTGCAATACTATTGTAGGTATGTAAGTAAGTATATAGCAGGTATATAGTATACAGAGTAGGTAAGTATGTTTGTTATTTTAAAAAAAGAGCCATTACAATCACTTTAGGATAACATCTGAGTCAATATTTCATATTTTACCAATTTTATTTTCAGCAATGATTGGTGCCATGTCGGGGGAAAATGAGACCTTCTACCAGCCAAAGAACTTCATTTTAATAGGGATCCCAGGCTTGGAAGTAGCCCACTTCTGGATCTCCATTCTTATGGTTGTCATGTACGTCCTGACCATCCTAGGAAACTGTGCCATACTTGCCATCATTATGCCAAAAGAGACCTTCCACAAGCCCATGTACCTTTTCCTCTCTATGATGGCCATAATTGACCTTGTGGCATCCGCCACCACCACCCCCAAGATCCTTTGCATTTTCTGGTTCAACGATAAAGAGATCGACTTCAGTGCCTGCTTGCTCCAGCTCTTCTTAATCCACGCCTTCTCCATGATGGAGTCTACCGTTCTTTTGGCGATGGCTTTTGACCGTTATGTTGCCATCTGCCATCCCCTGAGGTACACCTCAATCTTGACTAACGCCATCATCGCCAAGATTGGGGTCTTAGCAATAATTCGAGGATCATTCTTGATGGCTCCGGCTCCTTTCCTGATACGGAGATTGTCTTACTGTCAGAACAATGTCATCTATCACACCTACTGTGAACATATGGCTGTAGTAAAGATTGCCTGCACTGATACCACCATCAACCAGGTGTACGGCCTCACAGTGGCACTTCTGGTAATTGCTGTGGATATTGTTTGTATAGCTGTGTCGTACTGTGCAATATTCAGGATGGTCTTCAGGCTGACTTCCAGGGAAGCCCGTCGCAAGGCCTTGGGTACATGTGGGCCTCATATCTGTGTCATCCTGATCTCCTACATCCCGGCTCTCTTCTCCTTCTTTGCTCACAGGTTTGGACACAACATCCCTCTCTATGTTCACATTACGCTCGCCAACCTCTACATTCTCATCCCACCCATGTGTAATCCCATGATCTACGGGGCCAGGACCAAGGAGATCCGGAGAAGGGTAGTTGTGATATTTCGGCAGCAAGGTTAAACTGAGGTTTACTCCTTTTTATTCATCAATGACCAGATTCAGCTGTGCAGGAACATTAAACAGACACCAGAAAATGCTAATATATGCAGTGCTACTTATGGTTTTACAATATTACCCAGAATCCTCCCAGCAAGCAATAGACTTACCAAGTGTAGCAAGGTCCCGGGGCCCCCAGAGGCCTAATGGTGAACTCAAGGGTCAGGGAGAGCTGACATCCTTCCTTGTAGAGTGGGTTACCAGGCATGGTGGGTGTGATGCAAGAAGAAATGATGGGCGCCAGTCACTTTTGAATGCAAACAAGAGATTTATTGTCTCTTAAAAGAACTGTGGGATAGAGGGTTAGGGCCAGGACACCCTTGAGTAGATGCAATGATAATTGGCAGATTCCGAGACTTCTATAGGTAGACGG
The DNA here is from genome assembly GCF_042186555.1 of Aquarana catesbeiana. Taxonomy (NCBI): domain Eukaryota; kingdom Metazoa; phylum Chordata; class Amphibia; order Anura; family Ranidae; genus Aquarana; species Aquarana catesbeiana. Next base: position 8,543,618 of record NC_133325.1, read on the forward strand.
CTATACAGTGGAAGGCCTCCAGCCAGATAACACTTCTGTATAGGTAGGACCAGCGCTGTATCTTGGCCTAGGCCACCAAGGCCCAGGCCTAGGGTGGCACTTTGCAGGGGGGCGAAAAGAGTCCCCACCACTTCCACTACTCTTTTTAGTGTAGCGCCAGTCGTATGTGGTGGACTGGCCTGGGGAGCAGACCCAGCGGCCACACTTTATACAACTAGTATGGCAGCCGCCAATACTAATAAGTGTGTGACACTGCAGCCTAATGCTCCACCTACCCTCCTCCTTGGGAGGAAGTTATGATATATTATAAATAAGTAAAATATTTAAATTAGGGGGAGTGAGGCCTAGGGCAGCACATAACCTAAATACACCACTGGGTAGGACCGCTGTCTACTATGGCAACTAATCTTGCAACAGTCACTAAAGGTAGTTGTACTTAACTCGTGGTAACACAGAACAATCCTTGACTTATCTCACAGAATCCCACTGTAAATCTTCACTCACTGAGCTCCCAGTCTCTCACTAGACTTCCATATCCCAGTCGTCACTGGATCCCCTGAGCTTTTCCACAGCTATTCCGCTGTATACTCCTCAATAGGGATGAGCTTCGAGTTCGAGTCAAACTCATGTTCTACTCGAACATTGGCTGTTCGCAAGTTCGCTGAACAGCGAACAATTTGGGGTGTTCGCGGCAAATTCGAATGCCGCGGAACACCCTTTAAAAGTCTATGGGAGAAATCAAAAGTGCTAATTTTAAAGGCTAATATGCAAGTTATTGTCATAAAAAGTGTTTGGGGACCCGGGTCCTGCCCCAGGGGACATGGATCAATGCAAAAAAAAGTTTTAAAAACGGCCGTTTTTTCAGGAGCAGTGATTTTAATAATGCTTAAAGTCAAACAATAAAAGTGTAATATCCCTTTAAATTTCGTACCTGGGGGGTGTCTATAGTATGCCTGTAAAGGGGCGCATGTTTCCTGTGTTTAGAACAGTCTGACAGCAAAATGACATTTTGAAGGAAAAAACTCATTTAAAACTACCGGCGGCTATTGCATTGCCGACAATACACATAGAAGTTCATTGATAAAAACGGCATGGGAATTCCCCAAAGGGGAACCCCGAACCAAAATTAAAAAAAAAAAATGATGTGGGAGTCCCCCTAAATTCCATACCAGGCCCTTCAGGTCTGGTATGGATATTAAGGGGAACCCCGGCCAAAATTTAAAAAAAAAAATGACGTGGGGTTCCCCCTAAATTCCATACTAAGGGGAACCCCGCGCCAAAAAAAAAAAAAAAAACGGCGTGGGGTCCCCCCAAAAATCCATACCAGACCCTTATCCAAGCACGCAACCTGGCAGGCCATAGGAAAAGAGGGGGGGACGAGAGTGCGGCCCCCCCCCTCCTGAACCGTACCAGGCCACATGCCCTCAACATTGGGAGGGTGCTTTGGGGTAGCCCCCCAAAACACCTTGTCCCCATGTTGATGAGGACAAGGGCCTCATCCCCACAACCCTGGCCGGTGGTTGTGGGGGTCTGCGGGCGGGGGGCTTATCGGAATCTGGAAGCCCCCTTTAACAAGGGGACCCCCAGATCCCGGCCCCCCCCCTGTGTGAAATGGTAAGGGGGTACAAAAGTACCCCTACCATTTCACTAAAAAACTGTCAAAAATGTTAAAAATGACAAGAGACAGTTTTTGACAATTCCTTTATTTAAATACTTCTTCTTTCTTCTATCTTCCTTCATCTTCTTCTTCTGGTTCTTCTGGCTCTTCTGGTTCTTCTGGCTCTTCTGGTTCTTCCTCCGGCGTTCTCGTCCAGCATCTCCTCCGTGGCGTCTTCTATCTTCTTCTCCTCGGGCCGCTCCGCACCCATGGCATGGGGGGAGGCTCCCGCTCTTCTCTTCTACTTCATCTTCTTCTCTTCTTCTTTTCTTCTCTTCTTCATTTTCTTCTCCGGGCCGCTCCTCACACATGCTAGCATGGCGGGAGGCTCCCGCTGTGTGACGGCGCTCCTCGTCTGACAGTTCTTAAATAACGGGGGCGGGGCCACCCGGTGACCCCGCCCCCCTCTGACGCACGGTGACTTGACGGGACTTCCCTGTGACGTCACGGGGAATGCCACAGGGAAGTCCCGTCATGTCCCGTGCGTCAGAGGGGGGCGGGGTCACCGGGTGGCCCCGCCCCCCGTTATTTAAGAACCGTCAGACGAGGAGCGCCGTCACACAGCGGGAGCCTCCCTTCATGCCAGCATGGATGCGGAGTGGCCCGGAGAAGAAAATGAAGAAGAGAAGAAGATGAAGAAGAAGATGAAGAGAAGAGTGGGAGCCTCCCCCCCATGCCATGGGTGCGGAGCGGCCCGAGGAGAAGAAGATAGAAGACGCCGCGGAGGAGATGCTGGACGAGAACGCCGGAGGAAGAACCAGAAGAACCAGAAGATGAAGGAAGATAGAAGAAAGAAGAAGTATTTAAATAAAGGAATTGTCAAAAACTGTCTCTTGTCATTTTTAACATTTTTGACAGTTTTTTAGTGAAATGGTAGGGGTACTTTTGTACCCTCTTACCATTTCACACAGGGGGGGGGGGGCCGGGATCTGGGGGTCCCCTTGTTAAAGGGGGCTTCCAGATTCCTATAAGCCCCCCGCCCGCAGACCCCCACAACCACCGGCCAGGGTTGTGGGGATGAGGCCCTTGTCCTCATCAACATGGGGACAAGGTGTTTTGGGGGGCTACCCCAAAGCACCCTCCCAATGTTGAGGGCATGTGGCCTGGTACGGTTCAGGAGGGGGGGGGGGGCCGCACTCTCGTCCCCCCCTCTTTTCCTGCGGCCTGCCAGGTTACGTGCTCGGATAAGGGTCTGGTATGGATTTTTGGGGGGACCCCACGCCGTTTTTTTTTTTTTTTTTGGTGCGGGGTTCCCCTTAAAATCCATACCAGACCTGAAGGGTCTGGTATGGAATTTAGGGGGAACCCCACGTCATTTTTTTTTTTAAATTTTGGCCGGGGTTCCCCTTAATATCCATACCAGACCTGAAGGGCCTGGTATGGAATTTAGGGGGACTCCCACGTCATTTTTTTTTTTTAATTTTGGTTCGGGGTTCCCCTTTGGGGAATTCCCATGCCGTTTTTATCAATGAACTTCTATGTGTATTGTCGGCAATGCAATAGCCGCCGGTAGTTTTAAATGAGTTTTTTCCTTCAAAATGTCATTTTGCTGTCAGATTGTTCTAAACACAGGAAACATGCGCCCCTTTACAGGCATACTATAGACACCCCCCAGGTACGAAATTTAAAGGGATATTACACTTTTATTGTTTCACTTTAAGCATTATTAAAATCACTGCTCCTGAAAAAACGGCCGTTTTTAAAACTTTTTTTTGCATTGATCCATGTCCCCTGGGGCAGGACCCAGGTCCCCAAACACTTTTTATGACAATAACTTGCATATTAGCCTTTTAAAATTAGCACTTTTGATTATTCATGTTCGTGTCCCATAGACTTTAACGGTGTTCGCGTGTTCGAACGAACTTTTTTCCTGTTCGCATGTTCTGGTGCGAACCGAACAGGGGGGTGTTCGGCTCATCCCTACTCCTCAAGCGTCACCTCCCGCTGTCCTGCCGGGTCCCTGGCTTGGCACTCGCTGATGCTTTCCCACTTTCCCTGGCTGGTGAGAAGACTGCTCAGGTACCTGCTTCAGATTACTCACAGTGGTCTCCAGTAACAAGGTGGATGGTCCCTTAGTGGCGACAGCTTCCCCTCTACCTCCAACCACAACTGGTCCCCCATCCGGCTGAACCTTCACAACTCGGTTGGACTCCAATCCTGCAGTCCCAACCCTATGCTGCTTCTTCTGCTCCTGGATAGGCCTCAGGCAGCCTAGCAGCCAGGTGTCCCCGGGATAGGCCTCAGGCTTCCGGCCTAGCAACCCGGGGGCTACATTACACACGTCCACCCAGACAGCCGTCCAGGTGGAACAGAACCCCGATCACCTGACTCCACCCAAATAAATAGGCTCTCTCAGCAGGCCAATGGACTAAAAGAAACCCCTTGCCAATTGGCTGAGACACCCCATCCATTCATGATCTGATCTTGCTAAGCCCTTGTCATTCTAATGTCACCAGCTGCAGTGCCACCTAGTAACAGAAGAGAAAAGGTGCAGATTCCAGAATTTAGGGAGGAATCAGTGGATCTTCTATCAATCATCCAGGACAAATACTACCTGGCTAACTAAATCTGCTAACAACCCTGTCTAAACCCCAAGGTGCTACACAAGAAAAAGCAAAAAATGTGTAATTAGTATTCTGCTGTGTTGTAATATCTTCATTTTTGGACAGAGATATTAAATGGTCCCGAGATGGCGGGGCATTGTGTTATTTTCCCATTATCCCGTGTATTGAGATCGATCATTTATATCTTCCAAGGTATTGTTAAAGTTACAAAAAGTAAGAAATGAAGACAATTTTATTTTCTTGCCAGAGTATTGTAAAGAAAACCCAAAAAGGGGATGTAATTGAGAGGTAAGAAACAACCGCAAAACTATTTTGTAAGAAGATATTATTTTATAATCCAATAAAAGATATGAAAAATAAACTAAGTTTTGTGTTTTTTTCTTTTTTTTGTAGCACCCTCCTAGGTAGTTGCTAGGATTAGTTAGGTTTAGTACTGGCTCACTGCATTCATTGGAGCTGGGGGTATTCTTGTTAGGTAAATTTAGCTTGCCTCACTGCAACCAGTGTGGCTGCAATTGATTAGTTAGGTCTGGTCGGTGTTCTCCTCTGCTGCCAGTCTGATAGCTCCCTCTGCTTTCTAGAGAGCTGGTAAAATTCTGTAGAGAACATAGATGTGGAGCTTCGCGGATGGCAGTATGAATATTTATACACACCTGGCCAATCCCAAGGAGCAGGGCCCTGAAGGCATGCTAGGAGCCGGTATATATATTCAGTGGGTCACTGAACTCTGGGTCTTTTCCTGTAGAGGATCAGACCAGCCTGGAAGGCTTATTGACCTCCAGGGCAGTACTTGTTGACCTCCAGGGCAGTACTTGTTGACCTCCAGGGCAGTACTTGTTGACCTCCAGGGCAGTACTTGTTGACCTCCAGGGCAGTACTTGTTGACCTCCAGGGCAGTACTGCCATGTGCTTGCTGTTCGGGGAGGCCTCAGTTGGGCAGCCTGAGGGCTTGGATACTGCAGCTACAGAGAATTGACCATCTGCTGAAGATCTAGTCTGGTACCACTGGAGAAAGGTGTAGCTTGCAGGTTGGAAGGAGGCAACAAACTGTCCCTTGACATCCTGTGAGTACAGAGAGTGCTAGAGTCTCAGCTGTGTGTTTGACCAAAGGGGACATCAGATGGTGTACCGAAGAGCTTAGTGTATCTAATTCCCTGTGAAGGGACTATGCCTTTATTACTCTAAAGCAGGGGTCTCCAAACTTTTTAAACAAAGGACCAGTGTACTGTCCCTCAGACTCTAGGGGTCAGATTGTGGCCTTCCGGAGTAGAAAAGGTCCTGATGTCTGTGGGAAAAAACAACGCCTCATCTTTGATGTCAGTGGGAGGAATTGTGCCCCATCTTTGGTGTCAATGGGAGGAATTGTGCCCCATCATTGGTGTCAATAGGAGGAATAGTGCCCCATCATTGGTGTCAATAGGAGGAATAGTGCCCCATCACTGGGGTCAGTGGGAGGAATTGTGCCCCATCATTGGTGTTAGTGGGAGGAATACTGCCATCATTGGTGTCAGTGGAAGGAATTGGGCCCCATCATTAATGTCAGTGGGAGGAATAGTGTCCCATCACTGGGGTCAGTGGGAAGATTTGTGCCCCATCACTGGAGTCAGAGGGAGGAATAGTGCCCCATCATTGGTGCCAGTGGGAGGAATAGTGCCCCATCACTGGGGTCAGTGGGAGGAATTGTGCCCCATCATTGGTGCCAGTGGGAGGAATAGTGCCCCATCACTGGGGTCAGTGGGAGGTATTGTGCCCCATCACTGGGGTCAGTGGGAGGAATTGTGCCCCATCATTGGTGCCAGTGGCAGGAATAGTTCCCCATGACTGGGGTCAGTGGGAGGAATTGTGCCCTATCATTGGTGTCATTGGGTCCCATTGCTGGTGTCATTAGGAGGAATTGTGCCCCTTCATTGGTGTCATTGTGTGCCATTGTTGGTGTCAGTGGGAGGAATTGTGCTCCATTGTCGGTGTCGGTGGAAGGAATAGTGTCCCATCATTGGTGTCAGTGGGAGGAATAGTGCCCCATCATTGGTGTTTGTGGGTGGAATAGTGCTCAACCATTGGAGTCATTGGGACCCATTGTTTGTGTCACTGGGAAAAATTGTGCCCCATTGTTGATGTCATTAAGAGGAGTTGTGCCCCTTCATTGGTGTCATTGGGGCACATTGTTGGTGTCAGTGGAAGGAATAGTGCCCCATCATTGGTGTCAGAGGGGGAAATTATGCCCCATTGTTGGTATCAGTGGATAATATAGTGCCCCAGGGGCCAGTTAAAAGCAAGCAAAGGGTCGCATCTGGGCCCTGGGCTGCAGTTTGGAGACCACTGCTCTAAAAAAAGGAGCTTGTGTGCTTTAACTGCTTCTACTACAGAAGAACTCGGTCTATCTAGTTCTTTGTGAAGGGATTCTGCTCTTGATGCTCTAAAGAAAGAAGCCATCTTCTAACTGCCTCTATTACAAGATAAGTCCGCAGTTTTCTATATGCAAGGAGGTCGGCTTCAGCTTCACAGAAAGGAGTTCTCTGTCCTCAGCAGGGGCGGATCCAGGGGGGGGGCAACAGGGCAATTGCCCCCCCCCCCCCCCCCCCGAAATAGTCGCACTGACATGTCTCACATGTCATTGTCACACTCACTTGCTGCCTCTGCCCGAGTCTCTCTCTCACATCAGCCGATCAGCGGCGCCGAGAGAGAGACTCGTCTAATGTAGTTACACTGACTGACCAGGATACTAGAAGGAGGGGTGGGTGGAGCCTCTTCCCTGCACTCGTTGCTAACGCCGGGGCCGCCCAGCGTCTAGCAACGAGTGACGTCAGAGAGTCATGTCGGCAGTGGCGTATCTGGGGCATGGCAGCCATGGGCGCCATGGGGGGGGCGGCAAAAAGCCACCCCCGCACGAAAAAACCTTCACCCGTCCTCCCGCAACCATGTAGCTCCCGGCGCCGCGGCCGGCCTGCAGGAGCACGGTGCTGGAACAGCAATTGCTTCTTGGCCTGGGGAGGCGAGTGACAGGCGCCTCCATTATAACAGTGTCCCTCTGCGCGGCATCATCTTCTCCACGGAGGAGCGGGGAATGTGACACGAGGTGAGGAGGAGAAGGAATGGTTGAGGGCACGACGGAAAACCCCCAGCAGCAGCACTAAGGATAGCAGCCAGGTACTACTTCTTGATGGTGATCGTATTCATGTGTGTGGGCCAACTGCCAACCAGAAGCAAGCAGCAAAATATAGTGCTCAGTGGATTAAATAGATATGCATAGCCATAGATGTCATAAATAAAGTGTAATAAAGTGATTTGTGCAACAAGCTCATTGAACAGTCCACATTCAGTGAGAGTTCATGTACTGCAAACTTTGCAGTGCATGAACTTTCACTGAATGCGGACTGTTCAATGAGCAGGGGCGGACTGACCCGTCGGGCACTGCCCAAGGGCCTGGGGCCATTAGAGGGGGCCCCATAAGATGCTCTGCAAGACTGCAACACACGCCGTTTCCCCGATAAATTGCCCACAAAGAAAACGGATTTTCTGGCAGTGCCCCTCCCGAAACTAGACTCTGGATCCGCCCCTGGTCCTCAGCCTGCACATAGTATCTGTTTTTGGAGAATCACACTCAATTTCCTCAACCCTATCCAAGTTCTCCAAAAATACAAACAACAAAAACACCCCTAGACTTTAGATCCATGTTCTGGGGTGGAACCTCTTTGTCGGGCCCTTCCTTCACATCAGCAGCCTTACACAGGCTTTCAACACATATTTTTTTTTTCCAGATGTTAAAGTAGCAATCCAATCAAATCCTAACTATACCTAGGTTTGCTTCCACTACCATTCTAAGAAGAATAAGAAAGAAGGCGTGCCCAATGTCAAAACATTGTAAGTTCTCACAACTGGACCCCTTTATCAGAAGTCATGATCGGGTTCATTTTGAACATGAAGGTTAGTGGTTGTTGACAATGTTGTATTCAGCATTATAGGTAAATATCCCTTTTTATGTACCATATGCTACTTATTCTGCATCAAGGAACCTTATAAGTTTTATACATTGTACTGTTCCTTTAATTTATTTTCAACAAAACATAAAAAAAAAAAAGAATGTAAGTTCGATGGTAAATTAAGAGGTGTTTATTGAAAATAGCGATGAGTATATCAACCCATTAAATGTGAATGCCCCGGGAACCTCAATTTACCATCGAACTTGCATTCTTTTGGGCAGCGGGCACGCCTTCTTTTCTATCCTTCCAAGTCTACATGTGGAAACAACCATAAGGCCATGCCAGAAAGACAGCAGACCAAGCCCTAAGAGGGTTCACCGCCAATATCCACCAATGGGCATGGCCTACTGGAGGGACATTTCCTTACTCATCTACACAATCACCCGCCCACAACCATTGACTGCTCCAGTCAGTCCAGCGCGGTCTTCAGCACAAACAGGATACTACCAGTCTAATGCCGCGTCTACTTCTTTCCCCTCAGCAGATTGTGTTTTGCGTGTAATAGACTTCAATGGACCCGCACCAAAAACACAAGTGTTGCGTTCTTGTTGTGTTTTTACACGCGTTTTGTGTTTTTTATTTATTTTTTTAAATAACAAACTGTTAATAGCTGGTTGTTAAGGAGTGGAGTCGGGAAGCCGGCTGCTGTGTCCTTAACAACCGATGAGTCATCAGCTGTCAGCGGGATTCCCAGCTGACAGCTGAATGTAAAATAAAAAATTGCCGGCAATAGAAAAATAGGGGGGAAAAAAAACAACACGGGTGAAAAACCTTCAGCCTTTACAATGACTTTAATGTCTCTGACATGTGTCAGTGTAGGAAGAAAAGAACATCTGCACACCACAGGGACGTTCCAACGATTTTATAAAAAAAAAATAGCAATAAACAGCCAAGAAAGACAGAGTGTCCAAACCCAGGAGGTGACGTGTGCGTTACACACTGACCTCAGTGCTTCTTCAAAACCATAACCAAAACCAGTGTCAGTGTAGGTTCTGTAGCTCCAGACAGGTGTCTACCTTTCTGTTTCTTCAGCCTCCTCCACAGGCCTGATCAGTCCTCTTTAGGTCTGCCATAGACCAAGTTAGGACACTTTGTACCCAGATGGGCAGCTAGGAGAACAAAACATCCTATCTTGTCCCTGGTTAACTCCTCCAGGCAAAGGGCCAGGAGGCAAAGACTTGATCTCTCACATCTACAACCTCTTCAGATGGCAGCTTTGGAGAGAAGGAACTTCCAATACTACATCCTTCTCAAATGAACCTTAGGAGGGAAAGGATCATTTTAGAAGGTTTCTCCAAATATTTATCCTCTTTACCTGCCCACATTATTGCCATAAAACCCCCAATGATTGGCCAAGGCAGGATACATTTTCATAACCCAATACATTGTATCTTCTCACCCAATCTGGAGGAGAACACTCAGCAGTAGCAGGCACAAGCAGTCAATGTTCTTGGGCTTAGGAGAAGCCATAACATTATGACCACCCTCCATGACATTGTGACTACTACCTAATATTGTGTAGGTCCCCCTTTTGTCGCCAAAACAGCCCTGATCAATCGAGACATGGACACCACTAGACAAAGCATCACATGGCCTCCGCAAGCTTTTCTATTTCCTACATCCTGGTGCCATCTCTTCCCCAGGTAAGTGACACACACCCACCCGGCCATCCACATGATGTAAGCAAACATGAATCATCAGACCAGGCCACCTTCTTCCATTGCTCTGTGCTCCAGTTCTGATGCTCACATGCCCATTGTAGGTGCTTTTGGCTGTGGACACGGGTCAGCATGGACACCCTTATCGATCTGTGGCTATGCAGCCCCATACAAAACAAACTGCGGTGCTCAGTGTGTTCTGACACCTTTCTGCCAAAACCAACATTCACCTTTTCAGCAATTTGAGCTCCAGTATCTCTTATATTTGATTGCACTACATGGGCCAGCCTTCCCTCCCTCCCTCCATCAATAATCCCCCCCCACCTCCATCAATGATTCTTCCCTCCCCACCTCCATCAATGAGCCTTACCTCCCACCTCAAACAAATGAGCCTTCCCTTTTCACCTCCATCCATGAGTCTTCCCTCCACCAACTCCATCAATGAGCCTTCCCCTCTCCACCTCCCTAACTTATCCTTCCAACCCCACCTCCATCAATGAGCCTTCCCTCCCCCACCTCCATCAATGAGCCTTCCCTCCCCTACCTCCATCAATGAGCCTTCCCTCCCCACCTCCATCAATGATCCTTTCCTCCCCAACACCATCAATGAGCCTTCCCTCCTCACCTCCCTAAATGATCATTCCAACCCCACCTCCATCAATGAGCCTTCCCTCCCCACCTCCATCAATGAGCCTCCCCACCTCCATCAATGAGCCTTCCCTCCCCACCTCCATCAATGAGCCTCCCCACCTCCATCAATGAGCCTTCCCTCCCCACCTCCATCAATGAGCCTTCCCTCCCCACCTCCATCAATGAGCCTTCCCTCCCCACCTCCATCAATGAGCCTCCCCTCCCCACCTACATCAATGAGCCTTCCCTCCCCACCTCCATCAATGAGCCTTTCAACCCCACATCCATTAATGAGCCTTCCCTCCTCCCCACCTCCATCAATGAGCCTTCCCTCCCCCACCTCCATCAATGAGTCTTACTTCCCCACCTCCATCAATGAGCCCCCCCACCTCTCGCTCAATGAGCCTCCCTCCCCATCTCCATCAATACACCTTCCCCCCACCTCTCTAAATGAGCCTTCCCTCCCCAACCTCCATCAATGAGCCTCCCCCCAACCTCCATCAATGAGCCTCCCCCCAAACTCCATCAATGAGCCTCCCCCCACCTCCCTCAATGAGCCTTTCAACCCCACTTCCATCAATTAACCTTCCCTCCCCACCTCCATCAATAAGCCTTCCCTCCCAATGTCCATCAATGAGCCTTGGCTGCCTATGATCCTGTCACCAGTTGGCCGGTTTTCCTTCCTTGGACCACTTTTGGTTGGTCCTGACCACTGCAGACCAGGAACATCCCACAAGAGCTGCGGTTTTGGAGTTGCTCTGACCCAGTTGTCCAGACATTACAATTTGGTCCTAGTCAAAGTCCTTCAAATCCTTACACTTGTCTATTTTTTTTGGGACAAGATGTTCACTTGCTGCCTAATATATCCCACCCGCTGTAAGATGTCATTATAGCCATTATTATGTTTCTGATCGGTGTACATACATATATAAAAAATGAAAATAAAGAAAAAACATATACAGTATAAAATATGTGTGTAGATGTTCTCAGCTTCATTGGAATAATCAGTCCAATGTCTACAGGTTCATATACTGTATATACATATTTTTTTAAATTACCATCCACGTAGAAGTACGGTTTATGAACCTGTAATAGACATTGCACTGATTATTCCCATGAAACTGAAGAACATCCACACACATATTTTATTGAGCCAGAAGAAATTAATCAAATACTAATAAATCTCTAATTATAATTATAATGACAGACAGTTTATTTTCTCAATTCTCGAGAGAGACGTTCCATTTTCTGAGTGGCTGCGGAGGGACCAATTATTCCTGAACTCTCCGAGACAGAGACTTGCTCCAAGTCACCTCCATGGTATAATCACCTGTGTTATATATAGGTGGACTGACCGGGGCTCTCCTGTCCAGCAGTCGGAGAACGTACAGATCGCTGAGTGTAAGTTGTGTCTCTGGATTCCTCATCTGGCTTTTATTTCCCCCAGATTTACCAAAACACCAAAATAACTGACCCTACTGATTGGATGTAATTGGAAGGGACTCTGCCACCTTCTTCATACAGGGAAGAGTAACAGGTTCTCTACAAAGGGCCCCCTCCGCCATACTTATCTCTGCTTGTGCTCCTCCATTGCTCCTTCCTCCATGACAGCTGGGGACACTAACATGTGCTTTCAGGTATGGTGGAGCATGTGACCTCCTCCCCTATGACAATGTTTAGGCCTTGCAGCCAATCGCTAGGCCCACTCACAGTCACATGACCAAGGAAGTGACATCACTACTCCCCCTGATCGCCGACACCGCTAATTCTTGTACTATGGCTGAGAAAAGAGCGGTGAGGGGGCACAGAAAAGGTAAGAATTTGGGGTTTGGGGGCTTTGCATGGATTGTGTCTCTGAGGGCCACGATGAGGAACCCTCTACGGGTTATGTGGTGGCCATGGTGGGTGAAAGGGGCGAGTTTACAGGGTAGTAGGTGAAGCACATACCCTCCAGTCTGTCCATACTGTTCATTGAAACTGCTGGGGGGAGGCCGAGGCTGGGTGGTGCTGTGGAGTAAAGAGAGGTCCATTCTGTAGTGGTGGGTAGTCCTCTCTGTTACTGTATAAGTTGGCAGCATCTCTATTGACAGCTCTGTCTGCATCCAATTACCGTCTTGGTCAGGCTGGCAATGGTGGTATCTGACTGTTCACAGCCCCCCCATGGTTTACTGACAGCTTTCAAGCACAGTCCAGGCAAGCAGGCAGGACCCTGATAGACCTTCCCAGCAGCGGGTCCCACCATCCCACCCTGGTAACCAGATTGATGGACAATATATTGTTGCGCTTATTAAATGAACATATATGATAGCTGCTAACACAATATTGATGGGTGCAATAACAAAGATGGGGGATAATGGTGTAGCGCTTAAAAAATGGTGATAAATAAACAAAAGATTCATATAAAATAAATCCAAGAATATAAGGATGATCTAACGTTTGCAGTATAGTCCATCTTAAGAATTCTATAAAATGAAGAAAGAAGACCGTCACCAACACCCGATATAACTGACTCTTAGTTACATAGTAGGTGAGGTTGAAAAAAGACACAAGTCCATCAAGTCCAACCTATGTGTGTGATTATGTGTCAGTATTACATTATATATCCCTGTATGTTGTGGTCATTCAGGTGATTATCTAATAGTTTCTTGAAGCTATCAATGCTCCCCGCTGAGACCACCGCCTGTGGAAGGGAATTCCACATCCTTGCCGCTCTTACAGTAAAGAACCCTCTACGTAGTTTAAGGTTAAACCTCTTTTCTTCTAATTTTAATGAGTGGCCACGAGTCTTGTTAAACTCTCTTCTGTGAAAAAGTTTTCTCCCTATTGTGGGGTCACCAGTCCGGTATTTATATATTGTGGGGTCACCAGTCCGGTATTTATATATTGTGGGGTCACCAGTCCAGTATTTATATATTGTGGGGTCACCAGTCCGGTATTTATATATTGTGGGGTCACCAGTCCGGTATTTATATATTGTGGGGTCACCAGTCCGGTATTTATATATTGTGGGGTCACCAGTCCAGTATTTGTATATTGTGGGGTCACCAGTCCGGTATTTGTATATTGTGGGGTCACCAGTCCGGTATTTATATATTGTGGGGTCACCAGTCCAGTATTTGTATATTGTGGGGTCACCAGTCCGGTATTTATATATTGTGGGGTCACCAGTCCGGTATTTATATATTGTGGGGTCACCAGTCCGGTATTTATATATTGTGGGGTCACCAGTCCGGTATTTGTATATTGTGGGGTCACCAGTCCGGTATTTATATATTGTGGGGTCACCAGTCCAGTATTTGTATATTGTGGGGTCACCAGTCCGGTATTTGTATATTGTGGGGTCACCAGTCCGGTATTTGTATATTGTGGGGTCACCAGTCCGGTATTTGTATATTGTGGGGTCACCAGTCCGGTATTTGTATATTGTGGGGTCACCAGTCCGGTATTTATATATTGTGGGGTCACCAGTCCGGTATTTATATATTGTGGGGTCACCAGTCTGGTATTTATATATTGTGGGGTCACCAGTCCGGTATTTGTATATTGTGGGGTCACCAGTCCAGTATTTGTATATTGTGGGGTCACCAGTCCGGTATTTATATATTGTGGGGTCAACAGTCCGGTATTTATATATTGTGGGGTCACCAGTCCGGTATTTGTATATTGTGGGGTCACCAGTCCGGTATTTATATATTGTGGGGTCACCAGTCCAGTATTTGTATATTGTGGGGTCACCAGTCCGGTATTTATATATTGTGGGGTCACCAGTCCAGTATTTATATATTGTGGGGTCACCAGTCTGGTATTTATATATTGTGGGGTCACCAGTCCGGTATTTATATATTGTGGGGTCAACAGTCCGGTATTTATATATTGTGGGGTCACCAGTCTGGTATTTGTATATTGTGGGGTCACCAGTCCGGTATTTATATATTGTGGGGTCACCAGTCCGGTATTTATATATTGTGGGGTCACCAGTCCAGTATTTATATAATGTGGGGTCACCAGTCTGGTATTTGTATATTGTGGGGTCACCAGTCCAGTATTTGTATATTGTGGGGTCACCAGTCCGGTATTTATATATTGTGGGGTCACCAGTCCAGTATTTATATATTGTGGGGTCACCAGTCTGGTATTTATATATTGTGGGGTCACCAGTCCGGTATTTATATATTGTGGGGTCAACAGTCCGGTATTTATATATTGTGGGGTCACCAGTCCGGTATTTGTATATTGTGGGGTCACCAGTCCGGTATTTATATATTGTGGGGTCACCAGTCCGGTATTTATATATTGTGGGGTCACCAGTCCGGTATTTATATATTGTGGGGTCACCAGTCCGGTATTTATATATTGTGGGGTCACCAGTCCGGTATTTATATATTGTGGGGTCACCAGTCCGGTATTTATATATTGTGGGGTCACCAGTCCGGTATTTATATAATGAAATCATATCCCCTCTCAAGCGTCTCTTCTCCAGAGAGAATAAGTTCAGAGCTCACAACCTTTCCTCATAACTAAGATCCTCCAGACCCTTTATTAGCTTTGTTGCCCTTCTTTGTACTCGCTCCATTTCCAGTACATCCTTCCTGAGGACTGGTGCCCAGAACTGGACAGCATACTCCAGGTGCGGCCGGACCAGAGTCTTGTAGAGCGGAAGAATTATCGTTTTATCTCTGGAGTTGATCCCCCTTTTAATGCCAATATTCTGTTTGCTTTATTAGCAGCAGCTTGGCATTGCATGTCATTGCTGAGCCTATCATCTACTAGGACCCCCAGGTCCTTTTCCATCCTAGATTCCCCCAGAGGTTCTCCCCCCAGTGTATAGATTGCATTCAGATTTTTGCCACCCAAATGCATTATTTTACATTTTTCTACATTGAACCTCATTTGCCATGTAGTTGCCCCTCCCCCATTCATTTGTTCAGGTCTTTTTGCAAGATTTCCACATCCTGCGGAGAAGTTATTGCCCTGCTTAGCTTAGTATCGTCTGCAAATACAGAGATTGAACTGTTTATCCCATCCTCCAGGTCGTTTATGAACAAATTAAATAGGATTGGTCCCAGCACAGAACCCTGGGGGACCCCACTACCCACCCCTGACCATTCTGAGTACTCCCCATTTATCACCACCCTCTGAACTCGCCCTTGTAGCCAGTTTTCAATCCATGTACTCACCCTATCTTCTATTTCTAGGTCCGTCTGATTTTTTCCCCAAAAAATGATCGGACTAGCCCACACACGATCGGATTGTCCGACGGACTAATCCCGTCGGACCTAGTCTGCTGGAAAGTCTGGTCGTGTGTACGCGGCATAAGGCTCGGGGTGGAATTTCAGAACCAAAAGCGGTAACCCCCGAGCCAGACTCGGGATCGCATCGCAGGATCCAGGAAGAGGTTACTTACCTTGTCCCCTGGATCTTGCGATGTCTCCCCGCTGTGTGAGCGGCTTGTCCTCTGCTCGAATAATGGAGCCAAGCTCCGTTCCCTGCGAGCGCTGCGACACACGGGGACGGAGAACGGCGTCAAATTCAAAAAGTGAAACACACACAATACATACAGTACACTGTAATCTTACAGATTGCATTACTGTATATAATTATTTCACATCCCTTTTGTCCCTAGTGGTCTGTCCCATGCTCTGCATGCAGTTTTATCTTATAAAAACTGTTCTTTCTGCCTGGAAACTGGAGATTGTCCATAGCAACCAAAACCCTCCCTTTACATCAAAAGGGGTTTTAGACCAGCTAGAAAACGATAACAAGTTAGAATCATTCTCAGAATTGAGCGATCGTGATTTGTGGGGAGATCCGTCACCAAACATTGAAAAGTAATGACAGCGACAATTCTGCAACTCAGCAAATTTCAGTGTTTTTGATTTGATTACATTATTGAGTAATTTTTATTATTATTATTTGTTATAATTATTTATAGTTATTTATTATATTATAATGTGACAGACCTAGCCGGGACAGAGGCTTTTGGAGGGATCTGAATGCAAGCCTCTTGCCGACCGATTATGGGCCCTGGCATTTGGGGGAACAGTGCTCGTTGTGAGTTGTATGCCTGGGGACCCTGGAGGTAATATTACTTTGGCTTCAAGTCTATGTCCCCCCAAAACACAAAACTCTGGGAACCCCGTATGTGCCATATTATAGATAGTGACTGCTTCACAATGTTGTGTGTATATATTGTGTGTTGTCTCATGCTGTTGTGTACTGGTTGCTGTGCTGGTTTGTGGTGGGGCTGTATTCCAATGTTCTATTGTGTCTGTCTGCCTTGGATCACAGGATGTGTATCTCTATGGAGGGAGGGGGGATTCCTCCAGCATCCCCCTGTTGATAAGACTGTGTAATGATGAGAAGTTTGAACACACCTGACCTGTGTGTCTATTGTCATTGGACGGTTTAATCCGCCCTCTTTTCCAAGGGTGGGGGGAAAGAGTCTCTCAATTTTATCTGTTGTGTCCATGTGTGAAAATAAATGAGTTGATTCCTGGTTGACCCTCAAGACAGAGCATCTTGTCTCGTATTTGGGGGGAGAATTATTGGGTTTCTTGTTCGACTGATCGGAGTGTTCAGTAGCTGCCTTTGTGTTTGGGTATGGAATGTCCTAAACGACTTTAACCCCCTTTCATACTCGGGATGTCATTACACTCATAAAAGTGGACAGGTTGGGGGCTGATCGGATTTACCAGGTCAGGGAGTTCCAGAGGATGGCAGAGGCTCTGGAGAAGTCCTAAAGGTGGACAGGTTAGGGGCTGATCAGATATACCAGGACAGGAAGTTCCAGAGAATGGGAGAGGCTCTGGAGAAGTTCTAAAGGTGGACAGGTTAGGGGCTGATCGGATATACCGGGGCAGGGAGTTCCAGAGAATGGGAGAGGCTCTGGAGAAGTCCTAAAGGTGGACAGGTTAGGGGCTGATCGGATATACCGGGGCAGGGAATTCCAGAGAATGGGAGAGGCTCTGGAGAAGTCCTGAAGGTGGACAGGTTAGGGGCTGATCAGATTTACCAGGTCAGGGAGTTCCAGAGGATGGCAGAGGCTCTGGAGAAGTCCTAAAGGTGGACAGGTTAGGGGCTGATCAGATATACCAGGACAGGGAGTTCCAGAGAATGGGAGAGGCTCTGGAGAAGTCCTAAAGGTGGACAGGTTAGGGGCTGATCGGATATACCGGGGCAGGGAGTTCCAGAGAATGGGAGAGGCTCTGGAGAAGTTCTGAAGGTGGACAGGTTAGGGGCTGATCAGATATACTAGGACAGGGAGTTCCAGAGAATGGGAGAGTCTCTGGAGAAGTCCTGAAGGTGGACAGGTTAGGGGCTGATCAGATATACTGAGTCAGGGAGTTCCAGAGGATGGGAGAGGCTCTGGAGAAGTCCTGAAGGTGGACAGGTTAGGGGCTGATCAGATATACTGGGGCAGGGGGTTCCAGAGGATGGGAGAGGCTCTGGAGAAGTCCTGAAGGTGGACAGGTTAGGGGCTGATCAGATATACTGGGGCAGGGGGTTCCAGAGGATGGGAGAGGCTCTGGAGAAGTCCTGAAGGCGACTATGGAGGAGGTAACAAGGGAGCTAGAGAGCAGGAGGTCCTGGGAGGAGCGGAGGGGACGATTTGGGCGATATCTGCAGATGAGGTTGGTGATGTAGATGGGGGCGATGTTGTGGATGGCCTTGTATGTTGTGGTTAATATTTTGAATTTTATATGGTGGGGGAGGGGAAGCCAGTGAAGAGATTGGCAGAGAGGGGCAGCAGTCACGGATCGATTAGTGAGGTGTATTAGTCGAGCAGCAGCATTCATAACAGACTGAAGGGAGAGGAGCCTGTGTAAGGGTAAGCCATCAAGGCGGGAAATATTATTATTACTATTAGTAGTAGTAGTGGTATTTTGTTATTTTTATTGCTGTTGTTGTTATTATTCTATTATTTTTTTTGTATTATTGTTATTATTATTAATAGTAGTAGTAGTGTTTTTAGTTATTATTAGTGTTGTTGTTATTATTATTTTTTTTTATTAGTAGTAGTATTTTGTTATCATTATTATTGTTGTTGTCATTATTATTTTTTGTACTAATTATTATTATTTTTATTATTATTATTATTACTAACTTTAATCCGCACCTCTGCTCCCTAGTAATGTGCTGGCCTCTCTTCTGATCCCCATCCTTGAGAATAATCCATGATAGGGATCAGTGACACATATTTGTACAGGTGACATTGTCGGCTTTTACAGACAAGCTGTAGCAATCTGAGGGCCCCATAAACGTTTTGCTATGGGGCCCTATGATTTGTAGTTACACACATGCATACAACTTCTACACCATCCCATTATTTTCATAGCGGCCCTCACATTTTCCACTCACCTACTCACATTTCGGAATTGAGGGCTGGAGAGCGGGGGCTGCCTGGGGGGCACCACCGGCAGGCGGAGTTGAACGGGAGCCATTCTCCTATCGATTGCCCCGGGGAAGAGAGCATGGAGGAAGAGGATTGCCGGATGACAGAGCGGGGATAGCCCGCTGTAACAGCTTACATTAGAATTGCCTCCGCTCATAGTCACACACAGCCCTGCCTCCTCCTGACCCGGCACCTGTGATAGACAGAACGCCGGTCCAATGAGGCTGCAATGCAGTGGTGGGCACAGGTGAGGCTGCAATGCAATGGTGGGCACAGGTGAGGTTGCAATGCAATGGTGGGCACAGGTGAGGTTGCAATGCAATGATGGACACAGGTGAGGCTTCAATGATGGGCACAGGTGAGGCTTCAATGATGGGCACAGGTGAGGCTACAATGATGGGCACAGGTGAGGCTACAATGGTGGACACAGGTGAGATTGGATGGTTCCATGTTCTTGTAGGTAGATGTATAGAAGATTACAGGTCACACACATTACAGCCAGGTCATCCGATCTCCTCCAGATCTTCCCACAGTGATGTCATTCAGTAGACTTGATGGTTCCATGTTCTTGTAGGTAGATGTATCAGAGATTGCAGATCACACACATTACAGCCTGGTTGTCTGATCTCCTCCGGATCTTTCCACAATGATGTGGTTCTGTAGAATCGATGGTTCCATGTCCTTGTAGGTAGATGTATAGAAGATTTCAGGTCACACATATTACAGTCTGGGCATTCGATCTCCTCCGGATCTTTCCACAATGATGCCATTCAGTAGATTGGATGGTTCCATGTTCTTGTAGGTAGATGTATCAGAGATTGCAGGTCACACACATTACAGCCTGGTTGTCTGATCTCCTCCGGATCTTCCCACAATGATGTCATTCAGTAGACTTGATGGTTCCATGTCCTTGTAGGTAGATGTATCAGAGATTGCAGGTCACACACATTACAGTCTGGATGTCCGATCTCCTCCGGGTCTTTCCACAATGATGTGGTTCTGTAGATTGGATGGTTCCATGTCCTTGTAGGTAGATGTATCAGAGATTGCAGGTCACACACATTACAGCCTGGATATCCGATCTCCTCCAGATCTTCCCACAATGATGTCATTCAGTAGACTTGATGGTTCCATGTCCTTGTAGGTAGATGTATCAGAGATTACAGGTCACACACATTACAGTCTGGATGTCCGATCTGCTCCGGATCTTCCCACAATGATGTGGTTCTGTAGATTGGATGGTTCCATGTCCTTGTAGGTAAATGTATTGGAGATTGCAGGTCACACACATTACAGTCTAGATGTCCGATCTGCTCCGGATCTTTCCACAATGATGTGGTTCTGTAGATTGGATGGTTCCATGTCCTTTTAGGTAAATGTATCGGAGATTACAGGTCACACACATTACAGTCTGGATGTCCGATCTCCTCCAGGTCTTTCCACAATGATGTGGTTCTGTAGATTGGATGGTTCCATGTCCTTGTAGGTAGATGTATCAGAGATTGCAGGTCACACATATTACAGTCTGGATGTCCGATCTGCTCCGGGTCTTTCCACAATGATGTGGTTCTGTAGATTGGATGGTTCCATGTCCTTGTAGGTAGATGTATCGGAGATTGCAGGTCACACACATGTTATTGTAGGAGAAGATTGCTGAGTGTGCGGCCAGGTGGACATTCCGGGGTTATGGTGAACAAATTCAGTTTTTTTTTATTATTAGACATTTAGAACTATATCATTCTAATCCAAATACCTGCATGGGACATATTTATAACACAGAGAATGTGACTTTTACTGGACATTCTCTGGTGGGAAACATATGGACCTGGAAGATTCACTTGTAGTGAAAGTTTGGTGAATTCTAGTAAACTGCTTTATAAATACTCCCCATGTGTGTTAGTGGTATTATTATGTCAATATGTGTCTTCCTGGATTTAATCCATAATAAAGCATGCTCACAGTGAAGTCTGTCTTATAATATCTCATATGATTTATTTATTGAATACAATACAAGATGATATCTTGGTTATGATGGCGTTTGGTCGGTTGCGTGAGATCTCTTCCTTGGAGATCTTGTACGGGTAAAACTAGATTAGGAATGGAGTGTAGGGGGGTTGGACCCCATGTTCGGTTTGTATTGATGTTTGTGTCCCCCCCACTGGGGAGATTTACCCTCTCTATACGTCCCGGTGTAAATGTATTCTTTGAGACAGAACAGGAAATCCAAAAATGTTTTATCTGTCACCAGAACAGGGAGAGAGGGGAAATCCTCCAATAGGGACATCGGTAATATTGATTATTCTTTTATTGATTATTCTTTTGGGGGATCAGGTCAAATGGGCACAGCTGATGACAGATCGGGCCGCAGTGCGGCGCGTTTCGGGAGGACGTCATATGAGGTCCACCAAAAATGACAAATGTTCTGCCCAGTCGTCATTTGACAACAGGCTGGGCGGGAAAGTGGTTAAAGGTATCTTAAAAGATGAGTGGTATCAATGGTTACTTATCTGAGGGGCAGAAAGTGCTCATCACTCAAAGAACCCCTAACAACCTCTGGAGGAACCCTAGGCTTTTCATGGAACCCCAGTTGAGAAAGGCTGCTCAAAGGAAAAGTAAGTTGAAGGTGATCACCCACATATGACCCTTGACAGTCTTCTTCAAATATTAAAAGACGAAATTAATAAAATTAGGTACATTTTTTTTTTTTTACTGTGACTTGAGGTTTTAACCACTTACGGACCACCCGCCGTCGTTATACGGCAGTACTTTGTAGAGGGATATCTTTGTTATGGCAGCTACCATAACCCCAGTATCCTCTTCTTTTGCGGGCAGTCCACTTTCATATAAAGTGGTCTCTGCGGCGGATTCGCCGCAAGATCACTTTTATTGGCAGCGGGAGAGGGCCCTCCCCCCGCCGCGATCTGGTGCCCTCCGCCGTTTACCGGAGACGTCGGTAGCAGTGGAGGTGATCAGGTCCTCTCCCTGGCTTGGTATGGAGATGAGTGAGGGGAAGATGGCCCCCACCCATCTCCATACCATTGCAGGGCAGAAGCGACATCAAAACGCCACTTCCGCCCACAGCTCTTAAAGGGACATTTTTATTTTTTTTTCTCAAATGACATTTAATTTTTTGTTTTATTTCATTTTAGTGTAGATATGAGATGTGAGATCTTTTTGACCCCAGATCTCATATTTAGGAGGACCTATCATGCTTTTTTTTCTATTACAAGGGATGTTTACATTCCTTGTAATAGGAATAAAAGTGACACATTTTTTTTTTTTTTTTTTTAAAGAAAAGTGTAAAAATAAAAAATAAATAAGAAAAAAAAATGTAAACGGCCCCGTCCCGCCGAGCTCGCATGCAGAAGCGAACGCAATCGTGAGTAGCACCCCCATATGAAAACCACACATGTGAGGTATCACCGCGATCGGTAAATCTATAACTCAAAACATGCAACCTGTAGAATTTTTTAGACGTCATCTATGGAGATTTTTAAGGGTAAAAGTTTGTCGCCATTCAATGAGCGGGCGCAATTTTGAAGCGTGACATGTTGGGTATAAATTTACTTGGCGTAACATTATCTTTCACAATATAAAAAAAAAATGGGTCAACTTTACTGTTGTCTTAATTTTTTAATTCAAAAAAGTATTTTTTTTTTTCCAAAAAAGTGTGCTTGTAAGATCGCTGCGCAAATACGGTGTGACAGAAAGTATTGCAACAACCGCCATTTTATTCTCTAGGGTGTTAGAAAAAAAATATATAATGTTTGGGGGTTCTAAGTCATTTTCTAGCAAAAAAAATGGTTTTGATTTGTAAACACCAAATCTCAGAAAGAGGCTCGGTCCTTAAGTGGTTAAAGAACGTATCCTCTGGATATATTCAGAAGATCAGTAATAAAGTCTATAAATTGCTGAACGTCTATGTTTTGTATCCCCATACATTTACCACCAACATCTTTTTGTCTTTACAGGTGATCACCATGTCTTTCCTGTAAATCCTGATCTCTAAAGTCATCATGCTATCAGAAAACCTTTCCATCTCCTACCCCAGTGTGTTTCTCTTGGAAGGCCTTCCAGGCTGCGAGTCGGCTCACGTATGGATCTCCATCCCCATCTTCGTCATGTACCTGATGGCTGTCTTCGGGAACAGTCTGCTGTTGAGCCTGATTATGAAAGAAAGACATCTGCACGGCCCTATGTACTATTTTCTTTCTATTTTGTTCATAGCTGACATGATTGTAAGCAGCTCCGTTGTCCCGAGAATGCTGGCCATCTTCTGGATCAACGTCAAGGAGATCACCTCCTTCTCCTGCCTTGTTCAGATGTTCTTCATCCATTATTTCATCTCTTTTGAATCTGGAATTCTCCTGGCCATGGCCTTCGACAGATATGTGGCAATCTGCAACCCTCTCCATTACACAACCACAATGACCAACGCTTTAATAATAAAGATAGTCACAGTTTTCCTTATCAGAGGGACCATTATAGTGACTCCATGTCCAGTGATGGCCAGTAGACTGCCGTACTGCCAGACCAACCACATTGCCCACTGCTATTGTGACCATATGGCAGTGGTGAAGTTGGCTTGTACTGATATTACTATCAATAGTGTCTTTGGGTTGACCGTTGTCCTGTTTGTCACCATATGCGATGTCACCTTCATTGCTGTGTCCTACTTCTTCATCCTGAGGTCAGTGTTGAAGCTCTCCTCTAGGGCTGCCAAAAAGAAAGCCTTTAGCACATGTACGTCCCATGTCTTCGTCTTCCTCACATCCTACACCCTGGGGGCCTTCTCCTGTGTGACCTACAGGATAGGTAACATTGTCCCATGTATACACATCGTAATGGGCATCTTTTACGTGCTCATCCCACCAGCCATAAACCCCATCATTTATGGTGTGAAGACCAAGGAGATCAGGACTGCAATTTACAAGGTCATCGCAACAACTGTGAAATGAATATCAACTACTAGTTCCATCACAGGCAGGACCTCATTTGCCAAAGCTGTATTTTCTTTAGTACGAGTTTGCTTCAAATACTAAACCAAGGTTACAATAAAAATGTGTATTTATTTATTCATTTATTGAATCTCCTGGATTTTATTGTGAATCTGGGATGACCATGTCTTCCTATTAAAACAGTTACTTTGAAACACAGTACTATTTTTTTTTTCATTTATTTTAATTGTAGCAAGATCCCAGACCCCCCTTTAGTCTAATATGAACCTCCAGAGCCAGGGACAGCTGACATCCTTCTGTGTAGAGTGGGTTACGAGGCATAGTGGGTGTAATGCAAGATAGATTGATGGGTGCCAGACACTTCTTGAATGCAAAGAGATTTATTGTCTTTTCAACAGAACTGTGGGAGAGAGGGTAAGGGCCAGGACACCCTTTAGTGGTTGCAATGTTAATTAGCAGACTCCAAGATTTCTATAGGTAGACAGCCATGCAGGGAAAGGCATCAGCAAGACACCACATCTGCATGAGTAGGACCGCTGTCTCCTATGGCAACAGTCTTGTAACAGTTTCTAACACAAGTTGTAACAAACTTCTTTACTTCCTCTACAATCACCTCTTGTAGATCTTCACCCCACTGAGCTCCCAGTCTCTCCCAGTCTCTCTCACTAGACTTGCCGTTCCACTGCCACTGGATCCCCTGAGCTCTTTCAATCTTCTCACACAGTATCTTCCTCAAGCGTCACCCCCGTTTCCCTGCCGGGTCCCTAGCTTGGCACTCACTCATACTCCTCAAGCATCACCTCCGCTTCCCTGCTGGGTCCCTAGCTTGGCACTCACAGATACTCCTCAAGAGTCACCCCTGCTTGCCTGCTCGGTCCCTGGCTTGGCACACAAGACTGCTCTGCAAGCATCACCTCCGCTGGCTGGGTCCCTGGCTTGGCACCCGCTGAAGTTTCCTGATTCTTCACTGTCCCCGGCTGGTGAGAATACTGCTCTGGTACTTGCTTCAGCTACTCACTGTGGTCCCTGGTAATAAGGCGGATGGTCCCTTACTGGCGACAGCTTCTCCTCTACCTCCGACCACGACAGGTTCTCTGGCCAGCAGAACCGTCACTTCTGGTTGGACTGCAAGGCGCAATCCCAACCCTGCACTTCTCTCTTGCATCTGGATAGGCCCTCACACAGCCTAGCAGCCCAGGACAGTACAACACATGTCCATCCAGACAGCTGTCCAGGTGGCACAGAACACTGACCCCCTGACTCCACCCAAATAAATAGGCTCCCCCAGCAGGCCAAGGGATTCAAGAAAACCCCTTCCCATTGGCTGAGACGCCCCATCTATTCCTAATCTGTCCTTGCAATGCCCTTGTCTTATCTAATGTCACCAGATACCCAGTCATCTAGTGACAGAAGAGAGAAGTGCAAGAATTACAGAATTAGGGCAAAATCAATTGATCTGACAATTGGCCAAAGCAATTATCACTTGGCAAATAAATTTAATAGTAGCCCTGCCTAAACATCAGGATGCTACATCCCCCCCCACCTAGGAAAACTACGTCTCGGAGTTTGCAGAAAATAATTTGAGGCCTCAAGCCTGAGAGCGAATGTCCTGGCAAAAACTGGAATGGGTGGGGAAACAAGGAAAATAATAATATTAACAACAATATACATGGCGTGCCACATTTAATAAACATGCATAACGTATACATGAGTAAGTGGTAATTCACAAAAGGGCAAATAAATAACAGGCATTATATACAATTTTGCCTGTGGCGTACCACCCAAACAATGGAGGGAAAATATAAACATTGGCCTTATATCCTAACTGTCTATCTAATATGTACATTAATAAAGGACATGAATAAGTTAGTTGTATTATCCATGTCAGGTCACCGTACCTCCTTGTCCAAGGAAGACGCAATGGTGCAGGAACACCTGAAAGAGAAAGAAAACAGCAATGCAAATGCATCCTATCCCTAAGATTATACAGTGCAATATGTACATAAATCAACTTTAAAAGGTTATTGATAGGGATGAGCCCGATGTTTGAGTCGAATGTAAGATCAACTCGAACATGGGGTTTCGCCCGGTCACCGAATTTAGAACATTATAGGGCATTGGTGGGAAATTTGAGCGCCCGAGGAACCCCTTATAATGCACTGTGAGATTGCAGTGCATTGACGGCTGCTAATTGGCCAAAGCATACACCTGACCTGCATGCCTTGGCCAATCACAGCGTGCTCTGCTGTGGGAGCCATGATTGGCCAAAGGCAGGGTGCCTTTGGCCAATTATGGCTCAGGGGGCTAAGTCCACGCCCCACACTATGTAAGGCTGCTTACATAGCAGCCGTACATAGTGTAATGAATGAGAGCAGCAAAATTAAATTTCTGAAGGAAAAAATGTCATTTAAAACTGATCGTGGCTGTAAAGTATTGCCGGACCCCGGCAATATAGATAAAATTCATTAAAAAAAAGGTGTGAGTACCCCCCCAGTCCATTACCAGGCCCTTCAGGTCTGGTATGGATACTAAGGGAAACCCCGCACCAAAATAATAAAAAAAATCCCCCCCTAAAATCCATACCAGGCCTTTCAGGTCTGGTATGGATTTTAAGGGAAACCCCTCATCAAAATAAAAAAAAATGGCGTGGGGGTCCCCCCCAAAATTCAGACGAGAAAGCGCCCCCCCTCCTGAACCTTATGAGGCCACATGCCCTCAACATGAGGACAAGGGCCTCTTCCCCACAACCCTTGCCCGGTGGTTGTGGGGGTCTGGAGGGTGGCTTATTGAAATCTGGAAGCCCCAGATCCTGCTCCCCCTATGTGAATGGGTAGGGGTACATTATACCCCTACCCATTCACCAAAAAAAGTGTCAAAAAGGTCAAAATGACAACTCCTTTATTAAAAAAAAAGTGTCTCGCAATGTCCATCCATCTTCAATCACAGCGCCGACGACCTGAGAAAAAAAAAACTGAAAAACACGTCATGGGAGGCGTCCCGCCGATTGCAGCCTTTTCACGATGAGAGCTGTTATATAGCTGAGGGCAGGGCCACCCGGTGACGTAAACGGTTGACCCTGCCCCCTCTGATGTCACGTGACGTCAGAAGGGGTGGGGTCACCCAGTTACATCGCCGGTTGGCCCCGCCCTTGGTTATATAAGAGCTATTATCGTGAAAAGGCTGCAGTCGGCAGGTTGTCTGCCATCGAGGCAGAGTTTTTCCGGGGTTTTTTTTTGGTCCGTATGCACTGTGATTGAAGATAGATGGACATTAGGGGACTTTTTTTTTATAAAGGAATTGTCCAAAAATTGTCTCTTGTCATTTTTACTTTTTTTACACTTTTTTTGGTAAATGTGTAGAGGTACAATGTACCCGATGCCCATTCACATGGGGGGTGGGATCTGGGTGCCCCCTTGTTAAAGGGGGCTTCCAGATTCCGATAAGCCCCCTGCCCACAGACCCCCACAACCAGCGGGCAAGGGTTGTGGGGATGAGGCCCTTTTCACCATTAACATGGGGACAAGGTGTTTTGGGGGAGACCCCAAAGCACTCTCCCCATGTTGAGGGCATGTGGCCTTGTACGGTTCAGAAACGGGGGCCTGCTCTCTCGTCCCCCCCTTTTTGTGCGGCCTGCCAGGTTGCATGCTTGGATAAAGGTCTAGTATGGAATTTGGGAGAGACCCCACACCATTTTTTTTTATTTTGGCACGGGGTTCCCCTTAAAATCCATACCAGACTTGAAGGGCCTGGTATGGATTTTGGGGGGACCCCCACGCCATTTTTTTTTTACATTTTGGCACGTTTTTTCAATGATTTTTATCTATATTGCCGGGATCAGACAATACATTACAGCCGCAAGCAATTTTAAATGACATTTGTTCCTTAAGAAATTTCATTTTGCTGTGGTACTGTTATAAACACAGGAAAGATGCGCCACTTTACAGGCAGACTAAGGAGACCCCCCAGGCACGATATTTAACCACTTCAATACAGGACACTTATACACCCCCCCCCAGACCAATTTTCAGTTTCAGCGCTCTCACATTTTCAATGCCAATTACTCAGTCATGCAACACTGTACCCAAACAAAATTTTTATCATTTTTTTCACTCAAATAGAGCTTTCTTTTGGTGGTATTTAATCACTTCTGGGTTTTTTATTTTTTGCGATATGAGTGAAAAAAGAGCGATTTTGAAAAAAAAAAACACTTTTTTTAGTTTCTATGATAACATTTTGCAAATAAGTAATTTTGTTCATAAATTTTGGCCAAAATTTATACTGCTACATGTCTTTGGTAAAAATAACCCAAATCGGTGTATATTATTTGGTCTGTATGAAAGTTATAGAGTCTACAAGCTATGGTGCCATTCACTGAAAACTGATCACACCTGATGCACTGACGGCCTATCTCATCTCTTGAGGCCCTGAAATGTCAGGAAAGTACAAATACCCTCCAAATTACCCCTTTTTGGAACATAAACATTCCAAGGTATTTAGTAAGAGGCATGGTGAGTTTTTTGAAGTTGTCGTTTTTTCCCACAACTCTTGGGAAAATTAAGAAATTATTATTTTTTTACACAAAATTGTCATAATAACAAGCTATTCCTCACACACAGCATATGCATACTTCAAATTACACCCCAAAATACATTCTGCTTCTCCTCCTACGTATGGCAATACCACATGTGTGAGACTTTTACACAGCCTGGCCTCATACAGAGGTCCAACATTGAAGTAGTACCTTCAGGCGTTCTAGGAGCATAAATTACACATATAATTGAATTCCTTTCTATCACACTTTTGAAGATCCTGGAGCACCAGGACAGTGGAAACACCCACAAAATGACCCCATTTTGGAAAGAAAACACCCCAAAGTATATTCTATGAGGCATGGGCTGCAGATAGATAATCAGGTAATCTGATGGGCTGCAGATAGGTACTTGGGTACTCTAATGGGCTGGAGACAGGTACTCGGGTAATCTGATGGGCTGCAGAAAGGTACTCGGGTACTCTGATGGGCTGGTGACAGGTACTTGGGTACTCAGATAGGCTGGTGACAAGTACTCGGGTACTCAGATGGGCTGGGGATGGGTACTTGGGTACACAGATGGGCTGGTGACAGGTACTTGGGTACTCAGATGGCTGGTGACAGGTACTCGGATGGGCTGGTGACAGGTACTCGAGTACTCAGATGGGTTGGTGACAAGTACTCGGATGGGCCGGTGACAGGTACTCGGGTACTCAGATGGGCTGGGGACAGGTACTCGGATGGGCTGGTGACAGGTACTCGGGTACTCAGATGGGCTGGTGACGGATACTCGAGTACTCAGATGGGTTGGTGACAAGTACTCGGATGGGCCGGTGACAGGTACTCGGGTACTCAGATGGGCTGGTGACAGGTACTCGGGTACTCAGATGGGCTGGTGACAGGTACACGGATGGGCCGGTGACAGGTACTCGGGTACTCAGATGGGTTGGTGGCAGGTACTTGGGTACTCAGATGGGCTGGTGACAGGTACTTTAATGGTCAGTCCTCTTTAAGTCTTTGCCAAAGGCCAAGTTAGGATACTTTATTCTCAGATGGGCAGCTAGGAGAACAAGATACACTTTTTTGTCCCTGGTTTCCTCCTCCAGGCAAAGGCTTGACCTCTCGCACCTACAACCTCCTTGGACAACAGCTTTGGAGGGAAGGAACCTCCACTACATCCTTCCCAATTGAAGCCTAGGAGGGAAAGGATCCTTCTAGAAGATTTCTCAAAATATTTATCCTCTTTCCCGGCCCACATTATTGGCATAAACCCCTCAATAATTGGCCAAGGCAGAGTACATTTTCATAACCCATTACATTGTATCTTCTCAGCCAACCTAATGGAGAACACTCAGCAGTATCAGGCATAAGCAGTCAATGTTCATGGGCTTAGGAGAAGCCATAACATTATGACCACCAACCATGACATTGTGACCACCTACCAAATATTGTGTAGATCCCCCAAAACAGCCCTCATCCATAGAGAAATGGACTCCACTAGACAAAGCATCTGTCAGAGCTGAGTTCTCCTGCTGGTGGCACTGTGGTTCTCTGGGCCGATGGCTGCAGTTCCAGTGTCCACCAGCAGCCACACCTGGCTCCAGCTGCCAGGTGGATATTTAAGGCTGCTCCTCCCTTCCCCCAGGGACTCACTATCCTGTCTGATCGCCTCCTTGCTACCAGATTGTGCCTGATACCGATCCTGAACCATCCTGTATCCTGATCCGTCCTGCACCCCTCTGCCTTGCTCCCTGCTCTTGCACCAAGTCGTGTTTTCTTCCTTTGCATCGCTGTTACCTTTGTCCCTTATATTGTAGATATTGTATATAGATAGTAGTTAGCACACACACACCCAACCATCCACATGATGTAAAAGAAAACATGACTCATCAGACCAGGCCATCTTCTTTCATTGCTCTGTGGTCCAGTTCTGATGCTCACGTGCCCATTGTGGGTCCTTTTGGCAGTGGTCACAGGTCAGCATGAACACCCTGACCAGTCTGTGACTATGCAGCCCCATACACATCAAACCGCGATGCTCTGTGTGTTCTGACACCATTTTTATCAGAACCAGCATTCACTATTTCAGCAATTTGAGCTCCAGTAGCTCTTTTATTGGATCTGACCACACTGGCCAGCTTTCTGTCCCCACCTCCATCAATGGTCCTTCCCTCCCCAACTCCATCAATGAGTCTTCCCTCCCCACCTCCATCAATGAACTTTCCCTCCCCACCTCCATCAATGAGCCTTCCATCCCTGCCTCCATCAATGAACCTTCCCTCCCCACCTCCATCAATGAGCCTTCCATCCCTGCCTCCATCAATGATCCTTCCCTCCCCACCTCCATCAATGAGCCTTCCCTCTCCCATCTCCATCAATGAGCCTTCCCTCTCCCATCTCCATCAATAAGCCTTCCCTTTCCACCTCTGTCAATGAGCCTTCCCTCCCCACCTCCATCAATGAGCCTCCCCTCCCCACCTCCATCAATGAGCCTTCCCTCCCCACCTCCCCCAATGAGTCTTCCTTAGCCCCACCTCCACCAATGACCCTTCCCTCCCAAACTCCATCAATGAGCCTTCCCTCCCCACCCCTATCAATGAACCTTCCCTACCCACCTCCATCAATGACCCTTGTATAACAGTGTAAATTTGTTATCCCCTCAAAATAACTCAACACACAGCCATTAATGTCTAAACCGCTGGCAACAAAAGTCAGTACACCCCTAAGTGAAAATATCCAAATTGGGCTCAATTAGCCATTTCCCCTCTCCGGTGCCATGTGACTTGTTAGTGTTACAAGGTCTCAGGTGTGAATGGGGAGCAGGTGTGTTAAATTTGGTGTTATCGCTCTCACTCTCTTATACTGGTCACTGGAAGTTCAACATGGCACCTCATGGCAAAGAACTCTCTGCGGATCTGAAAAAAAGAATTGTTGCTCTACATAAAGATGGCCTAGGCTATAAGAAGATTGCCAAGACCCTAAAACTGAGCTGCAGCACGGTGGCCAAGACCATACAGCGGTATAACAGGACAGGTTCCACTCAGAACAGGCCTCGTCATGGTCCACCAAAGAAGTTGAGGTCACGTGATCAGCGTCATATCCAGAGGTTGTCTTTGGGAAATAGACGTATGAGTGCTGCCAGCATTGCTGCAGAGGTTGTAGGGGTGGGGGGTCAGCCTGTCAGTGCTCAGACCATACGCCACACACTGTATCAAATTGGTCTGCATGGCTGTCGTCCCAGAAGGAAGCCTCTTCTAAAGATGATGCACAAGAAAGTCCACAAACAGTTTGCTGAAGACAAGCAGACTAAGGACATGGATTACTGGAACCATGTCCTGTGGTCTGATGAGACCAAGATAAACGTATTTGGTTCAGATGGTGACAAGCGTGTGTGGGGGCAACCAGGTGAGGAGGACAAAGACAAGTGTGTCTTGTCTACAGTCAAGCATGATGGTGGGAGTGTCATGGTCTGGGGCTGCATGAGTGCTGCCGGCACTGGGGGGCTACAGATCATTGAGGGAACCATGAATGCCAACATGTACTGTGACATACTGAAGCAGAGCATGATCCCCTTCCTTCAGAGACTGGACCGCAGGGCAGTATTCCAACATGATAACCACCCCAAACACACCTCCAAGACCACCACTGCCTTGCTAAAGAAGCTGAGGGTAAAGGTGATGGACTGGCCAAGCATGTCTCCAGACCTAAACCCTATTGATCATCTGTGGAGCATCCTCAAACGGAAGGTGGAGGAGCGCAAGGTCTCTAACATCCACCAGCTCCGTGATGTCGTCATGGGGGAGGGGAAGAGGACTCCAGTGACAACCTGTGAAGCTCTGGTGACCTTCATGTCCAAGAGGGTTAAGGCAGTGCTGGAAAATAATGGTGGCCACACAAAATATTGACACTTTGGGCCCAATTTGGAGATTTTCACTTAGGGGTGTACTGACTTTTGTTGCCAGTGGTTTAGACATTAATGGCTGTGTGTTGAGTTATTTTGAGGGGACAGCAAATTTACACTGTTATACAAGCTGTACACTCACTACTTTACATTGTAGACAAGTGTCATTTCTTCAGTGTTGTCACATGAAAAGGTAGAAGAAAAGATTTGCACAAATGTGACTGAGGGATGTACTCACTTTTGTGAGATACTATATATATATAATTTTTTTTTTTAATTACCAGCCCACGTAGAAGTACAGTTTATGGACCTATAATAGACATTGTACTGATTATTCCCATGAAGCTGAAGAACATCCACACACATATTTTATTGAGCCAGAAGAAATTAATCAAATACTAATAAATCTCTAATTATAATCACAGACAGTTTATTTTCTCAATTCTCGGGAGAGACGTTTCTTGGCTGCGGAGGGACCAATTATTCCTAAACTCTTCAGGAAAAAGACTCGTTCTCCTCTAAGTTACCTCCATGGTATAATCACCTGTATTATATATAGGTGGACTGACCGGGGCTCTCCTGTCCGGCAGTCGGAGAACGTGTAAGTTGTGTCTCTGGATTCCTCATCTGGCTTTTTTTCCCCCAGATTTACCAAAACACCAAAATAACTGACCCTACTGATCAGATGTAATTGGAAGGGACACTGCCACCTTCTTCATACAGGGAAGAGTAACAGGTTCTCTACAAAGGGCCCCCTCCGCCATACTCACTCTGCTTGTGCTCCTCCATTGCTCCTTCCTCCATGACAGCTGGGGACAATAACTGGTGCTTTCAGGTATGGTGGAGCATGTGACCTCCACCCCTATGACAATGTTTAAGCCTTGCATCCAATCGCTAGGCCCACTCACAGTCACATGACCAAGGAAGTGACATCACTACTCCCCCTGATCACCGACACCGCTGATTCTTGTACTATGGCTAAGAAAAGAGCGGTGAGGGGGCACAGAAACGTGTAAGAATTTGGGGTTAAGGGGCTTTGCATGGATTCTCTCACTGAGGGCCACCATGAGGAACGATGGGACCCTCTACAGGTCATGTGGTGGCCATAGTGGGTGAAAGGGGCGAGTTTACAGGGTAGGAGGTGAAGAAGATACCCTTCAGCCTGTCCATGCTGTTGCATGAAACTGCTGGGGGGAGGCCAAGGCTGGGTGGTGCTGCGGAGAGGTCCATTCTGTAGTGGTGGGTAGTCCTCTCTGTTGCCTTATAAGTTGGCAGCATCTCTATTGACAGCTCTGTCTGCATCCAATTACCGTCTTGGTCAGGCTGGCAATGGTGGTATCTGACTGTTCACAGCCCCCCCATGGTTTACTGACAGCTTTCAAGCACAGTCCAGGCAAGCAGGCAGAACCCTGATAGACCTTCCCAGCAGCGGGTCCCGCCATCCCACCCTGGTAACCAGATTGATGGACAGGCTTTTGTTCTCCTTCATAAACAAAGAGAAAATTTTCCAGCACACTTACCAGCTAGCCGACCAAAAAAACGAATTGACCGCGTCTAACAAGAGGGTTTAGTTGTACACATTTGCAAATATATGTGGAGGCCGCAGCGCCTCACCATGGCTCCTCTGTATACTGCGGTCCTTTATTTGAGAGTCTCCAAGTTGGAGCTCATATAGCAGTTGAGCATATATAGCCCCTCCATGTGGTTGGATAGATGGACTGCAAAGGCTAGTTATAAATTGTGGTGGTTGCCATCTTTTTTGTATAGCTCTATGCCCTCCCTCCCTATAGTCAGCTCCTGGCATATTGACCCCCCCCCCCAAGTTGACCTGTTTGTTCCTTCTATACCCAATGCCTTCTTCTGTGTTGTACAAACATGCAACACCACATGTGCAGATCCACTGAGCACCTCGGGTTCAGGATAGATGGAGGGGAGGTAAGTGTATACACCTACCTTACTGTAGTTCCTTTAGAGCCAATCCCCCCCCCACTCCTCCTGGGCTGTCCTTGTGTTTTTTCTGGTGTATTATTCTACCTGTATGTATAGAAATTTATTTTTTAATGACATCACATGAAAGTTTTCATCTAATCAGCTGAGTAACAATGTCAAGAGCAGCCCATGTGAGTATTATGGGGGGCCGGGGGTACGAGGGGAGCCCCGCTAGCGAGGATCTTAAGGAAAACTAAACCGTGAAACCTCCAGTATGGAAGAGATGAGGTCAGACCTCAGGATGGTCACAGATCCCCCTCTGAAGCATTTATTTACTATAGCTGTCTTATCAGTGTAGATTTACTGCCCTCTGAACTTCCTCTACAGACCGAAATTACCCCTCTATGTATAATCCATCCACAAATCCCCCAGGGTCTCTTCTAATAAATCCTCGTAAGATGGCCGGAATCAATATGGTGGTATTATTATTATTATTATTACTATTATTTTTATTATTATTAGTAGTAGTAGTAGTATTAGTATTATTACTATTATTTTATTGTTATTATTATTATTATTATTATTATTATTATTATTATTATTATTACTATTATTATTATTAGTATTATTATTATTATTATTATTATTACTATTATTATTTTTAGTATTATTAGTATTATTACTATTATTTTATTGTTATTATTATTATTATTATTATTATTATTGTTATTATTATTATTACTATCATTGTATTGTTATTATTATTATTGTTATTATTATTATTATTATTATTATTATTATTACTATTATTATTACTATTATTGTTGTTGTTGTTAGTAGTAGTATAGCCGTGGCCAAAACTTTTGAGAATGACACAAATATGAATTTTCACAAAGTCCGCTGCTTTAGTGTTTGTAGATGTTTGTGTCAGATGTTACTATGGGATACTGAAGTATAATTACAAGTGTCATGCCCCGAGCACACGACCGGACTTTCCGCCAACAAAACCGTGGAATTTTGTTTTTCGAAGGTTGTTGGCTCCAACTTGCCTTGCATACACACGGTCACACAAATGTTGGTCAACAATTACGAACGTGGTAACGCGGTGACGTACAAGACGTACGACGAGCCGATAACAATGAAGTTCAATAGTCATGTGATATCTCCATTAGGAGCGCTAGTTTCACAAGACCGAGCGCTTCCGGCTCGTACTTGATTCGGAGCATGCGTGGAATTTTGTGCGACTGACTTGTGTACACGTGATCGGAAAGTCCTACAACAAAGTTTTGTTGGCGGAAAATTTGAGAACCTGCTGGCCAACATTTGTTGGTCGGAAAGTCAGACAACGAATGTTCGATGGAGCATACACACGGTCGGACTTTCCACCAACAGGCTCACATCCAACATTTCCCGTCGGAAAATGCGATTGTGTGTGTACGCGGCATTGGAGGCTTTTATTGACCACGACATGAAGTTCATGCAAAGAGTCAATACTTGCAGTGGTGACCCTTCTTTTTTAAGACCTCTGCACTTCCTCCCGGCATGCTGTCACTCAATTTCTGGGCAACACCCTGACTGTTGCCCCTCCCCCCCGATTCTTGCATAACCAATGCTTGGAGTTTATCAGAATTTGTGGGTTTTTAAGGACATCCTCCCTATATATCCTGTACTAACCTGTGCCGACACTCGGCACTCTCTGTCCCACACTCTCACACGGAGCTCTGCAGACCGAAGTCAACACACAGACACAGAATAATGCATCACTCGTCTTTTATTTCCTGGTTCAGTATCCTAAATACAATTTATTGTCAAGGTGTGACCAAGTAATATTTACAACATTCCACCAATAGAAACCAATAGAAGAATGTCCACCCATTGCTGTCATCATTAAAGACCAACCCACTTCCATAGAATTGTTAATGTGTAATGAATTGTTGGGTCTCGGCAATATAGATAAAACTCATTGAAAAAAAGAACATGGGATCCCCCCCCCCAGACCAATACCAAGCCATTTGGGTCTGGTATGGATATTAAGGGGAGAACGAACCAAAATTGAAAAAAAAAATTGCGTGGGGGTCCCCCCAAAATCCATATCAGGCCCTTCAGATCTGGTATGGATATTAAAGGGAACCCTGCACCAAATGTTTTTTAAAAAATGGCGTAGGGGTCCCCCTAAAATCCATACCAGACCCTTTAGGATTTTAAGGGGAACCCTGCGCCAAAATTTTAAAAAATGGCATAGCGCCCCTCCCCCTAAAATACATTCCAGACCCTTCAGGTCTAGTATGGATTTTAAGGGGAACCCTGCGTCAAAATTAAAAAAAAAATGGAGTAGGGCCCCCAAAATTCATACCAGACCCTTATCCGAGCACGCAAACTGGCAGGCCACAGGAAAAGAGGGGGGGCGAGAGAGCTGAACCGTACCAGGCCACATGCCCTCAACATGGGGAGGGTGCTTTGGGGTAGCCCCCCAAAGCACCTTGTCTCCATGTTGATGGGGACAAGGGCCTCATCCCCACAACCCTTGCTCGGTGGTTGTGGGGGTCTGTGGGCGGGGGGGATTATCGGAATCTGGAAGCCTCCTTTAACAAGGGGACCTCCAGATACCGGCCCTCCCCCTTTGTGTGAAATGGTAACGAGGTACATTGTACCCCTACCAATTCACAAAAAAAAGTGTCAAAAATAGTAAAAATGACAGGAGACACTTTGGGACAAGGCCTTTATTGAAAAATAAAAAAAAAATAAAAATAGGCATACAAATGTCCAAGTTGTAGAAAATCCACATTATTTCAGTCCTCAAGTTAATTTCCTGCACTTTTAAACACCTTTGAGGATTCTGTACCTTCGCATATAGCCAGGAGAAATCTACCACCCCATAAGAGCTCCCCTCTTGGTAAGGACAGAACTTGACATCCATGGACAGGCTGGAACTGATGTTACAAAGAAACAAGAAGCCATCCTTCAAGTTAGGTCATTTGGGTCTTCCGGCTCTCACCTCAGATCTCTCTCTCTTGTCCAACTGGAACTTTCAGTCCTTGGGTTGGCATCATCCTCCTCCAGGCATTCCAGGGACTTTCACAGGAGTCTCCATTTCAACCTTCAGCATTACGAAGAGTAGAGAAGGGTCATACCGAAATGATGGCTTGGCATTCCTGACTGGAATCATTCCAGGACCTCCTGTGCCTTTAAAACAACAAGGATCTCCATGCAAGGATCTAGCAATTTCTTCAATTAGAACATCCGGATTGAGGCCTAAATAGTGGGGCGGATACTCTCCAGTCAACATGATTAACTACAGAATCAAACAACTAGATAAAGTCCTTTTCAAGTCTTTCCACCCCCCCCCCCCTTTTTTTTTTTTTTTAAACCTTTGAAAATTCAAACATAAGTCCATAAGTATGCAGAAATAAAAATGTTTCATAGCCGGTTTTCATTACTAGACATATATATATATATATTAAATTGCACATCTTTCTCAAACCCAATTTTGCAGCAGGATGCCACTAAACATTAACCACTTAAGGACCGAGCCTCTTCCTGAGATTTGTGGTTTACAAGTTAAAACTTTTTTTTTTTTGCTAGATAATTACTTAGAACCCCCAAACATTATACATTTTTTTTCTAACACCCTAGAGAATAAAATGGCGGTCGTTGTAATACTTTCTGTCACACCGTATTTGCGCAGCGGTCTTACAAGCGCACTTTTTTTTGGAAAATATACACTTTTTTGAATTAAAAAATAAGACAACAGTAAAGTCAGCCCAATTTTTATTGTGAAAGATAATGTTATGCCGAGTAAATTCATACCCAACATGTCACGCTTCAAAATTGCACTCGCTCGTGGAATGGCGACAAACTTGTCCCCCTAAAAATCTCCATAGGCGACGTTTAAAAAATTCTACAGGTTGCATGTTTTGAGTTACAGAGGAGGTCTGGGGCTAGAATTATTGCTCTCGCTCTAACGAAAGCGGCAATACCTCACATGTGTGGTTTGAACAACGTTTTCATATGCGGGCGCTAGTCACGTATGCGTTCGCTTCTGCACGCGAGCTTGGCGGGATGGGGCACGTTTAAAAAATGTATTTATCTTATTTATTTTACCTTTTATTTTACCTTTTATTTTTTATTTTTACACTGTTCTTTAAAAAAAATGCTGTCACTTTTATTCCTATTACAAGGAATGTAAACATCCCTTGTAATAGAAAAAAAGCATGACAGGGCCTCTTACATATGAGATCTGGGGGGTCAAAAAGACTTCACATCTCATATTTACACTAAAATGCAATAAGAAAAATAAATAAAAATGTTGTCATTTGAAAAAAAAAATTTAAAAAAATGTCCCTTTAAGAGCTATGGGCGGAAATGACGTTTTGACGTCACTTTCGCCCTGCAATGATATGGAGATGGGTGGGGGCCATCTTCCCCTCACTCGTCTCCATACCCAGCAAGGACAAGGATCCGATCACCTCTGCCGCTACCGACAGCTCTGGTAAGCAGCGGAGGGGGGTCCCCTCTCCCGCCGCCGATAAATGTGATCTTGCAGCGAATCCGCCGCAGAGACCACTATTATCGGAAACCGAACTGACCACCGAAGAAGAGGATACCTAGCTAGCTGCTGCCATAACAAAGATATCCCTCTTCAAAGTAAGGGCGTATATCGGCGTGCGGCGGTCCAGGAAGTGGTTTAAAGAGCCCAATCCTAGTTTGGATCCAGACGAGACCTGAAGCAAAAGCACCTTCAGTTCCTCTTATCCTCTGGACCCAATTGGTAGACATGTGCACTGCCAAAAAATATTTGTTCGTTTTCGTTTCATTCGTTTTTTTTTTTTTCGTTTTTCAGGTCATTCGTTATGATCACAATTAGTAAATTAGTACATTCGTAAATTCATAAATTCGTACATTCGTAAATTAGAAAATTCGTACGTTCGTAAATTCAAAAATTTGTAAATTCATAAATTCGTACATTCGTAAATTAGAAAATTCGTACATTCGTAAATTAGAAAATTTGTAAATTCATAAATTCGTACATTCGTAAATTAGAAAATTTGTAAATTCATAAATTCGTACATTCGTAAATTAGAAAATTCGTACATTCGTAAATTAGAAAATTTGTACATTCGTAAATTAGAAAATTTGTAAATTCATAAATTCGTACATTCGTAAATTAGAAAATTCGTACATTCGTAAATTAGAAAATTTGTAAATTCATAAATTCGTACATTCGTAAATTAGAAAATTCGTACATTCGTAAATTAGAAAATTCGTACATTCGTAAATTAGAAAATTTGTAAATTCATAAATTCGTACATTCGTTAATTAGAAAATTCGTACATTCGTAAATTAGAAAATTTGTAAATTCATAAATTCGTACATTCGTAAATTAGAAAATTCGTACATTCGTAAATTAGAAAATTCGTACATTCGTAAATTAGAAAATTTGTAAATTCATAAATTCGTACATTCGTGAATTAGAAAATTCGTACATTCGTAAATTAGAAAATTTGTATATTCGTAAATTCGTACATTCGTAAATTAGAAAATTCGGAAATTCGAAATTCGAAAATCCAAAAACCCGAAAATGAGAAAATCTGAAATAGTAACTAACTATTACATTTTAGGTATTGCAATTTCCTTTCAAATTTGTTTTTTAGTGAACGTAACGAATAAGAATTTATCCGAAAGTTACAAAGTATCCTAAATAACGAATGCCGCATCTAAACAAATGGAACGGAACAAATTAATAATAAATAATAATAAAAAGTTTTTACTATTATTATTGTTATTTATCATTATTAATTCATTACGTTCCATTCGTTTGGATACGGCATTCGTTATTTCGGATAATTTGTAACTTCGGATAAATTTGTATGTGTTACGTTCACTAACAGCCAAATTTGAAAGGAAATTACAATACCTATAATTTAATAGTTAGTAATAGTTAAGTTATGTTTAGTTAATTATTATTTCAGATTTACGAATTTCTGAATTTACAAATTTACGAATGTGCGAATGTACGAATTTATGAATGTACAAATTTACGAATGTTACGAATTTACAAATTTTTTAATTTTCGAATTTACGAATATTCAGAAAAATTCGTTAAACGGGTTTTCGTTAATTTGGATATTTCCGAATTAACGAATTTGTCGAAATTTGTTAAAAATCGAATTTGGAACGAAACGAATTGCACATGTCTACCAATTGGAACCAGAGGGCCCCAAAACAGAAGACTTTTTACGTAAGCACATATTCTGCCTCAGAACATTTTCTCATGCAACTTGCAACACATAATTGTCATAATCAAATAAAAACAGTAATGAATATTAGCAATATACCAACTGAGATTGAAGCAAAACCAAAAAGGCAGTCACTATAAACAAACATTACTACCAAAAACCTTGGCAACTTTTAAACATGCATGTACCATTTGAAAAACTTTTTTTTTTTTATGGTTGTTGCATTTATAATTTCACATTTTTTTTACCAAAAATCTCATTACCAAACTTCTAGTTCAGCTCCCAATCCTAATGGAATCTTTGTAAATGTATTGGGGATGTTGGGCTTAATATCCAACCTTTCTTCACAAGCCATAAAGGGATTTATTTTTCCTTATCAACATCTATTATTAGGGCAGGAGTAGAGAAAAAAAAAAAACACTTATGCCGCGTACACACGGTCGGATATTCCGACGGGAAATGTTGGATGTGAGTTTGTTGTCGGAAAGTCCGACCGTGTGTATGCTCCATCGAACATTTGCTGTCGGACTTTCCACCACACAAATGTTTGAGAGTAGGTTCTCAAATTTTCCGCCAATGAAAAGTCGGAAAGTCCGATTGCGTGTACACAAGTCCATCGCACAAAAGTTCCACGCATGCTCGGAATCAAGCAGAAGGAGCCGCACTGGCTATTGAACTTCCTTTTTCTTGGCTCGTCGTACGTGTTGTACGTCACCACGTTCGGAAATTGTTGGCCAACATTGGTGTGACCGTGTGTATGTAAGACAAGTTGGAGTCAACAACCTTCGAACAAAAATCCACGGTTTTGTTGGTGGAAAGTCCGATCGTGTGTACGGGGCATTACTGTTATACATTTAAGGCACGCAGAAAATGTAGTGTTATGAGACATACACACGGTCAGACTTTTCGACCGGACTTGTCCGACGGACGCCGATGGACCAAATCTGGCGGACAATCCGATCGTGTGTGGGCTTCACCGGACCTTCAGTGGACTTTTGCAGTCGCAAATCTGACGGACTTTAGATTTGGAACATGCTTCAAATCTTTACGTCGTAACTCCGCCGGACCCAGAAATCCGCTCGTCTGTATGTTAGTCCGACGGGCAAAAATCGACGCTAGGGCAGCTATTGGCTACTGGCTATCAACTTCCTTATTTTAGTCCGGTGTACGTCATCACGTACAAATCCGTCGGACTTTGGTGTGATCGTGTGTAGGCAAGTCCGTTCGTTAAAAAGTCAGTCGCAAGTCCGTCAAAAGTCTGTCGAAAGTCCGCCGGAACGTTTGTCGGACCAGTCCGGTCGAAAAGTACGACCGTGTGTACGCGGCATTATTGTTATACATTTAAGGCACGCAGAAAATGTAGTGTTAGTAGTTGCCTAACAACAATGGTTAAGATGGTAAACCTCGTGCACCCATTAAACATAACCCACATTAATTTGTCTATATGTGGCTTCCTGGATTTAATCCGTAATAAAGCATGCTCACAGTCCAATCTGTCGTAGAGTATCTAATTTGGTTTATTCATTGAATGCATTCAGGTATAGAGGTGATATCTTGGTTATGATGAGGTTTGGCCGGTTACGTGAGAGCTCTTCCTTGGAGATCTTGTACGGGTAAAACTAGTTTAGGATCGGAGTGTAGGGGGGTTGGACCCCATATTCGGTTCGTATTGCTGTTTGTGTCCCTCCACTGTGGATATTCACCCTCTCTGTATGTCCCGGTGTCGCTCTTTTCATTGAGACAGAAAGTGACAGGAAATCCAAAAATGTTTTAGCCGTCACCTGAACAGGAAGAGAGGGGAAATCCTCCAATGGTGATGTCGGTATTTTTGATTTTGCTTGATTATTCTTTTATTGATAATTCTTTTGGGTGATCAGGTCAAATTGATCCAGCCGATGGCAGATCGGGAAGCAATGTGGTGCGTTTTCTGGAGGAGGTCCACCAAAAATGACAAATTTCCCACCCATTTGACAATAGGCTGGTCGCATAATTAATATCAATGGTTACTTATCTGAGGGGTAGAAAGTGCTCACTGCTCAAAGAACCCTTAACAGCCTCTAGAGGAACCCTAGGCTTTTCATGGAACCCCAGTTGAGAAAGGCTGCTCTAAAGCCGCGTAAACACGGACGGACTTCTCGACAGAAAAAGTCGGATGGGAGCTTTCGTTCGGACATTCCGGCCGTATGTATGCCCCATCGGACTTTTTCTGTCGGCATTTCCGATGGACTCAGATATAGAACGTGCTCGAAATCTTTCCATCGGAAATGCCGACGGAGTTTAGTCCGTTGGGAAGTCCGGCCGTGTGTACGCGGCATAAGGGAAAGTAAATTGAAGGAGATCACCCACATATGACCCTTGAAAGTTTTCTTTAATATTAAAAGACGAGATTGATAAAGTTAGGTGATTTTTTTTTTGTGACTTGACATTTTAAAGAATGTAACCTCTCAATATTTTCAAAGACCAGTAATAAAGTCTTTAAATTGCTGAACGTCTATGTTTTGTATCTCCACACAATTACCACCAATGTCTTTTTATCTTTACAGGTGCTCACCATGTCTTTTTCTGTAAATCCTGATCTCTAAAGTCATCATGCCATCAGAAAACCTTTCCATTTCCTACCCCAGAGTGTTTCTCTTGGAAGGCCTTCCAGGCTGCGAGTCGGCTCACGTATGGATCTCCATCCCCATCTTCGTCATGTACCTCATGGCTGTCAGTGGGAACAGTCTGCTGTTGATCCTGATTATGACAGAAAGACATCTGCATGGCCCTATGTACTATTTTCTTTCTACTTTGTTCATAGCTGATATAATTGTATGCAGCTCCGTTGTCCTGAGAATGTTGGCTATCTTCTGGATGAACATCAAGGAGATCACCTCCTTCTCCTGCCTTGTTCAGATGTTCTTCATCCATTTTTTCAGCTCTTTTGAATCTGGAATTCTCCTGGCCATGGCCTTTGACAGATACGTGGCAATCTGCAACCCTCTCCATTA
Source organism: Aquarana catesbeiana (assembly GCF_042186555.1). Classification (NCBI taxonomy): domain Eukaryota; kingdom Metazoa; phylum Chordata; class Amphibia; order Anura; family Ranidae; genus Aquarana; species Aquarana catesbeiana. The sequence goes on from NC_133325.1 coordinate 8,587,041, forward strand.
CACGACCACGCTGACCAACGCTTTAATAATAAAGATAGTCACAGTTTTCTTTATCAGAGGAACCATTATAGTGACTCCATGTCCAGTGATGGCCAGTAGACTGCCGTACTGCCAGACCAACCGTATTGCCCACTGCTATTGTGACCATATGGCAGTGGTGACGTTGGCTTGTACTGATATTACTATCAATAGTATCTTTGGGTTGACCGTTGTCCTGTTTGTCATCATATGCGATGTCACCTTCATTGCTGTGTCCTACTTCTTTATCCTGAGGTCAGTGTTGAAGCTCTCCTCTAGGGCTGCCAAAAAGAAAGCCTTTAGCACATGTACGTCCCATGTCTTCGTCTTCCTCACGTCCTACACCCTGGGGGCCTTCTCCTGTGTGACCTACAGGATAGGTAGCATTGTCCCATGTGTTCACATCATAATGGCCATCTTTTACGTGCTCATCCCACCAGCCATAAACCCCATCATTTATGGTGTGAAGACCAAGGAGATCAGGACTGCCGTTTACAAGGTCATCACACAACTGTGAAATGAATATCAACTACTAGTTCCATCACAGACAGGACCTCATTTACCAAAGCTGTATTTTATTTAGTATGAGTTTGCTTCAAATACTAAACCAAGGTTACAATAAAAATGTGTATTTATTTATTTGTTTATTTATTTATGGGTACAATGTTGCATGACCACGCAATTGTCATTCAAAGTGTGACAGTGCTGAAAGCTGAAAATCGGCCTGGGCAGGAAGGGGGGTGAAAGTGCCCAGTATTGAACGGCTTAAAACAGCTCATTCAAAAAACAAGACTACATTTTTTTTTTAAGCATCATGTGTGGTGGACATTCATGAGCAAAACACTTCTTTTGTTTTGCATGGGGCAAGAAAGGGTCAAAATCTTTGCCAAACATTAGATAGTGTACTAACGAGTGGCTGTAGCTGCCTGGATAAAGGTTGGTGAAGGGCGCTCTCCAGAAAGGGAGGGTCACCTGCCTTATGTACAGCCAAATCTGTATTTAGGGTACAGTCTAGATACAACCAGCAGGATGGTTGGAGGGTGCTTTCCTGAAAGGAGGAGGTGATCTACCTTGGGTACAGCCAGAATAGGGGTGACTTCCAAAAACAGGGTGGTCACCAAGTCTGGGTACAACCAGCTGGGGACGGGGTGCTCTTATAGCGCCCAATTATCAGTCTTTTCCCTGCTGACTGGGACCACCAATTTGCTTGTGGATCTGCCAATCTTTTTTTACATTAAAGCATCTTCCTTGGTATATCGAATAGTTATGTGCAGCTCTAGAAAAAAAATAGAGAATACAATGCAAATATCCTCAAACAATACATAAAACCCAAATAATAAAGTCCACCTTATATCTTCCAAATCCTCCTTGAATCAACTAAAGTGAAACTATAAGTGACAAATAATCTAAAGGTGACATAAAAGTTTATTTATCTCCTGAAGCTTTTGAACTTCACGTAAATTCTTCTGTGAACAAGTGAACCCCTCTTCCGACACCACCACGCTCGTGTTGGCGATTTTGCTCACCTTGGCGTTGACAACAAAATTATAAGAGGCCAAAGAATGCACCATGAAATATTAGAAGGACATCACTCCACACTTCCTCCATCAGTGGTAACAGGGAATGTCTCTCCAAGTCTCATCCACATACGTCCACAAGGACTCCTGCATTTCGGTTGATCTGCCCCAGCATGGAAAATTGATGGGGGGCCTACTCCAGTACAGGGGGGACTTCTGGTTACAGAAGGACGCCAGAAAAAAAACCCTTGACCCCAAGCTGATCACCCTGCACTGGAGTAGGCCCCTCATCAATTTTCCACACTGAGTAAAGAATTTTTACCTTGAGTATCTGCTGATCTCTATCCAGTCAGTGACAGTTCTGCAGATCAAAATGTCTTGTTGATAAGAGAGGTCTGAGGAGAATGGCCAGACTGGTTGGGGCTGACAGAGAGGCTCTGGGACCGCAGATCTCAGAATGTCAAACACATGGAACCTTGAGAGGGATGACCTTCTCAACACATAGAACCTTTAGAAGGATGACCTTCTCAACACATGGAACCTTGAGAAAGATGATTTCAACACATGGAAAATTGAGAAGGATAACCTTTTGAGCACATGAAACGTTGGTTAGGATGACCTTCTCAACGCATGTAACCTTGAGAAGGATGACCTTCTCAACACATATAACCATGGAAAGGTTGACCTTCTCAACGCATGTAACCTTGAGAAGGATGAACTATTCAGCACATGGAACCTTGGCAAAGATGACCTTATCAACACATAGAACATTGAGAAGGATGACCTTCTCAACACATGAAACCTTGAGAAGGTTGACCTTGTCAACACATAGAACCTTGAGAAGGATGCCCTCCTCCATACATGGAACCTTGAGAGGGATGCATTTGTTTTCATCTTCAGTGGTAACGGGGTATATCTCTCCAACTCTCATCCACACGCATCCACAAGGACTCCTCCATTTCATTTAATATGCCACAGTGTGGAAAATTGATAGGGGGACCCATTCCAATACAGGGGGGGACTGCTGGTTACAGAGGGGAGCCAGAACAAACCCCCTGACCTCAAACTGACAGGCTGCAGCTGATCAGCCTGCACTGAAGTATGTTCCCTATCAATTTTCCACACTAAGGAATGAAGTAAAGATTTCATACTTTGAGTATGCAGTTAAGTTTTGGTCACCAGTCTTCAGGAAGGATGTCCTTAACCTTGAGAGGATAAAAAAAATAATAAGGGAGTGGAGGATCTAAGTTATGGGGGGGTAGAGGAGCTCAATTTTGGAGGACCACAGTTTTTGGGAAAGGTGGACCTCAGTTATTGGGACTGGAGGACCTCAGTTATTGGGACTGGAGGACCTCAGTTATGAGGGATGGAAGGACCTCAGTTATGAGAGCTGAAGGAGCTTGGTTATGGGGGCTGGAAGTCCAAAGATATGAGTAACAACTGCAAAAATTAAACTTCTCCCCAAAGAAAAGGGGCTTAAAAGGGATATGAGTGCAATCTACATTTCTATCAATGGTAACTGTAGTAGCGGGGAAAAGTATTTGAGGTTTTTGAAGAAAACACATTGCCGGAAAAGTGAAGTTGGACGAGAAGAGGTTCAATCTTAAACCGTGTAAGTGGTTCTTCACTGTTAAAGCAGTAAAGATGTTAAACTCCCTTCCACATACTTTCCACATCCCTTCCGCGCAGGTTGAACTGGATGGACCTGTGTCTTTGTTAACCTTAGTATGCATGGGTGGGATTTATTGCCCATAGCAGCATTTCATTACAAAATTCAAATACAACTAAAAAATAATAATGATAATAATAATAATAATATAATAACCAGAAAAATGGGCACATGATCTTCAAATGTACCAGAAATAAACATCCAAACAGCACTGTACAGTGTCTGTGGTCCAAATGTTCGGCCCCCCAGCCGCATGACACAGCCTTGAGAGAAATTACAGAAATTTCCCAAAAAATACACAATTATACATCAATCCCAGGTCCCAACAACCGGACCAAAAGCGGATGAGGAACCCCACACCTTAGATGGTGCCTCCACCACTTTTGAACCGATAAACTTGCTGCCATGACTACCTAAAAAGAGGGAAGCTCCTTGGATGTTGGCAGGCCTGTGAGTGCTCCTTGCCCTGATCCACCCTACTAACCACCTCAACAGAAGACCCCCTGAGAGGACTACATCCACAAATCAGGTAAGCTTTACCTCCTTATCTCATTGCCTTATTCTCTTAACATTTTGACTGCGCCAATCCCCTGTCCCCTGTCATGTGGCCCTTCGCCGATTGCTCCCAGACTTTTTAATCAGCTAATCATGTGGCAGCAGCACAATGTATAAATTCACACAGATGGGTGAGGAGCTTCAGTTACTGATAACATCAAACATCACAATGGAAAACGTGATTTCAGGTATTGTGACTGTGTCACGATTCTTGGTACCAGAAAGACTGGTTTGAGTATTTCTGTATCTGAGATTTTCACACACAACTTTCTCTAAAGTTTACTCAGAAAACTCTCCAGTCAGAGACAGTTCTGCAGATGGAAATGTCTTGTTGATGTGAGAGGTTAGGGGAAAATGTCCAGACTGGCTGGAGGTGACAGAGAGACTCTGGGACCTCTTCAGCACATGGAACCAGTGGCGGTGCGTCCATAACGGGTGCAGGAGCGCCGCCCCCTCTCTCCTGGCACCACTCTATCACCATAGATAGATTCATGCATTGCACAAATCTATCTATGGTCGCCGCTGACACCCCCTATTCAGGTGTCCGGCCCCTTTTCGGGCGCCGGGCACCTGAATTACAGCGGCGGGGGGTGGTTTTTTGAAAGCACCTGATTAGAGCCGTAGGCTCTAATAGGTGCTCAAAAAAAAAGTTGAACAGCGGGCGCAATGCTGTGCTTTCGCTGTTCACTCAGCTGTGTGTTAGCAAAGCAAAGGAATTTGCTTTGCTAACACTGAACCGCCTCTCAGCCAATCTGGTGCTCGGGTCTGTTACCTGTCACCTGATTGGCTGAAATGTTAGGCACTGTGATTGGATGCCTGATAGAGAGAACGGAAGAAGACAACGAGGAGTGTTCAGGACACCGCCGCTGACCCGCTGCGAGACTGGTAAGTGCCGGGCGATTCACACTGGCATCATTTGATGGGGCACAGTAGCGGCAATTGATGGGCACACTGGCAGTTATTGATGGGCACACTGGCAGTTATTGATGGGCACACTGGCAGCAATTGATGGGTACAGTAGCGGCAATTGATGGGCACAGTGGCTGCGTTTGATGTGCACAGTGGCTGCGTTTGATGGGCACAGTGGCTGCGTTTGATGGCACAGTGGCTGCGTTTGATGGCACAGTGGCTGCGTTTGATGTGCACAGTGGCTGCGTTTGATGGGCACAGTGGCTGCGTTTGATGGCACAGTGGCAGTGTTTGATGGCACAGTGGCTGCATTTGATGGGCACAGTGGATGCGTTTGATGGCACAGTGGCTGCGTTTGATGGCACAGTGGCAGTGTTTGATGGCACAGTGGCTGCATTTGATGGGCACAGTGGATGCATTTGATGGGCACAGTGGATGCGTTTGATGGCACAGTGGCGGCAATTGATGGGCACAGTAGCTGCGTTTGATGGCACAGTGGCTGCAATTGATGTTTTGATGGGCCCAATTTGATGGGCCCAGTGGCTGCATTTGATGAGCACAGTGGCTGCGTTTGATGGGCACAGTGGATGCATTTGATGGCACAGTGGTGGCAATTGATGGGCACAGTAACTGCGTTTGATGGCACAGTGGCTGCAATTGATGTTTTGATGGACACAATTTGATGGGTCCAGTGGCTGCATTTGATGGGCACAGTAGCTGCAATTGATTTTTTTTTTCAGTTTGTTTGTGCCCCCCCAAAAATTTTAAGCACCAGCCACCACTGCATGGAACCCTGATAAGAATGACATCTTCAGCTCATGGAACCTTGAGAAGGATGACCTTCTTAGCACATGGAACCTTGGTACGAATGACCTTCTTAGCACATGGAACCTTGGTACAAATGACCTTCTTAGCACATGGAACCTTGGTACGAATGACCTTCTTAGCACATGGAACCTTGGTACGAATGACCTTCTCAACACATGGAACCTTGGTACGAATGACCTTCTCAACACATGGAACCTTGGTACGAATGACCTTCTCAACACATGGAACCTTGGTACGAATGACCTTCTCAACACATGAAACCTTGGTACGAATGACCTTCTCAACACATGGAACCTTGGTACGAATGACCTTCTCAACACATGGAACCTTGGTACGAATGACCTTCTCAACACATGGAACCTTGGTACGAATGACCTTCTCAACACATGGAACCTTGGTACGAATGACCTTCTCAACACATGGAACCTTGGTACGAATGACCTTCTCAACACATGGAACCTTGGTACGAATGACCTTCTCAACACATGGAACCTTGGTACGAATGACCTTCTCAACACATGGAACCTTGGTACGAATGACCTTCTCAACACATGGAACCTTGGTACGAATGACCTTCTCAACACATGGAACCTTGAGCAGGGCAGACCATGACAGCAGAAGATTACTTTGGTCTCCTGTCAGCTATGAACAGAAAGCTGAGACTGCAGTGGGCGCAGGATCACCAAAACCAGACATACTGGAAAAATGTAGCCTAGAATGATGCATCCCCCCCTCCCATTTCTTCTGAAGAGCACAGATGGTAGACCAGTGCCTGGATCTGCAGCCAAAAGCATATGACATTTTATCAGCAGAGGACTGGTCGGATAGGGAAGACTTTGATGCAGTTGGATATATTGAACATGTGTTTCAGTTAGGGATACGCTGAATGTACCTGGGTCTGGTTTAAGATGGGCTTGCAAACTTTACCGAACCTCGGTTGCCAAATCCAAACCCCAGTTAATAGGAGTTGAATGTTAAAAAAATAGTAATGGCCATTTTCTAGGCTAATAGACAAGGAATTGTCAAACAAATGGCTTGTGGGACTGGACACTGCTCTGGGGGACATTTACCAAATTAAAAAAAAAAAAGTAAAAAAAAATCAATTTGGTGAGGATCATCAATTTTTAATAATACTATAAGTGGAACTTTAAAAATGCTAAATTCCCTTTAAATAATGTGAATGGGGGTCCTGACCCCGCCTGTGAAGTGGCATGTCTGTATACAACCTACTACAGCACCAAAGCTAAAGTGGCAAGGTATTCTAATTATCTATACCAGACCTTTATCCTAGATGAGGGTCTCATACAGACGTTAATGAGGGACTCTACAAAAAAAGGCATTAGGCCCCCCTAAAAATACTCTCCAAACAATAACCCTCAATGAGAGTTTGGTATGGATGTCAAAGGGGACCCTACACAAAAAAAAAAAAACAGTCTAAGGTTCCCTCCCAAATTGCATAACAAACCCTTATCTGAGCTCAGCCTGGAGGGCAGAAATGAAAGGGGTGAGTATGTGCCCTCCTCCTGAACCATACCAGCCTACATGCCCTCAACATGGGTGAGAGCACCTTGTTAGAAAGGACCCTCCTAGCAAAGCACCTTGTCCACATGTTGATGAGGACAAGGGCCTCATCCCCACAACCTTGGCCTGGTGATTCTACGGGTCTGCAAGTGGGAGGCATTTTGTAATCTGGAAATATCCTTAAAAAATAAGGGGGGCCCCCAAATTCCACCCTCCATGGGAATGAGTAAGGGTTACAGAACACCCTTACACTCACAAAAATATATAAACTACACCACAGTCTTGACTGATCCTTTAGGTTGAAAAAAAATTAAACCTCCCCCCACCCCAAAAAAAAGTTCCACAATGTAAATCCAACAATAAGCACATCATCCAGCGATGCAGATCAACGCAAAGGGGTGGGGTCTCCTGAGTTATGTCATCGAGGGCCTCACAAAAAGTGCCAAAGGGCTGCAGGGTAGGGGCACCGGCAGCATAGAATAAAGGCAAGGGGTTCAAAGGAAAGAGACACCCCTCTGGTAGCTAATGGTATCACTTGCTGCCGGCTTTTGGAAATCAGCGCCACCTGCAGGTGAAATCAGAGAATGGGGAATGTGATTTATATCCCAGCATGGGGGCGGCTTGAAAAATATTCACTGATTACAACCGATATCTCCGGATTTATTACCGATCACTCCGAAGGGTTGTATGAGATTGTGACATAGGAAAGTAATTCAATCCCCGATAATCCAAGAACAATAAATACAAATCACATTTTACAGTAAAAGACGGAATTCAACTCTATTCTGAGCACCACAAGCTGCAAAATGCTTTTTAACTCATTTCTAATATCTAAAGCAAACTCCCCCATCCATCCATCCATCCAGGTCTCCATGCTCTATTTGGTTGAGAAATCACTTTGAAAAACACCCCCCCCCTAGCAATTCTAGCCACGGCCATCTTAAGTAAGGGCAGATGATTCATGTAGCATTTACTTCCTGGAATCCATCTACCCTTAGTTCAGGTACTTAGCTGAGAAAATTCCTCCTCCCATGAAGACATGTGGGATGTATGACATAGATTTGGGCCAAGGTCAGAAACCAGGAAGCAGCTGAAGAAATGTAAAAAAAAAATGTAACCACCTCATGACCGTCCCATAGCCAAACGACGGCTACAGTGCGGACCTCTCGTCCCGTTACCATTTAGGACACAACTGTTCACAGATCATGGTAAAGGGCCAATCACAGCAGCCCTTTACCATGTGATCAGCTGTGTCCAATCATAGCTGATCACATGTAAACAGACTTTATTATTGGTTATTGACAATTGTGACAGGGCACATTTACACCTATAATCAGGGCACTGATCATCAGTGTTCTGATTATCAGTGCCCATCAGTGCTGTCTATCAGTGCCAATCAGCTCTGTCTCATCAGTGCAGCCTCATCAGTGCCAATCAGGGCAACCTCATCAGTGCCCATCAGTGTCCACCTCATCAGTGCAGCCTCATCAGTGCCAGTCAGTACTGCCTCATCAGTGCCTATCAGTGCCCATCAGTGTCCATCAATTCCACCTCATCAGTGCAGCCTCATCAGTGCCAATCAGTACTGCCTCATCAGTGCAGCCTCATCAGTGCCCATTAGTGCAGCTTATCAGTGTCCATTAGTGCCACCTCATCAGTGCAGCCTCATCAGTGCCAATGAGCGCTGCCTCATCAATGCCAATGAGCGCTGCCTCATCAGTGCCACCTTATCAGTGCAGCCTCATCAGTGCCCATCAGTGTTCATCAGTGTCCATCATAGCCACCTCATCAGTGCAGCCTCATCAGTGCCACCTCATCAGTGCCAATCAGTGCAACTTATCAGTGCCCATCAGTGCCACCTCATCAGTGCAGCCTCATCAGTGCCCATCAGTGTCCATCAATGCCACCTCATCAGTGCAGCCTCATCAGTGCCAATCAGTGCTGCCTCATCAGTGCAGTCTCATCAGTGCCCATTAGTGCAGCTTATCAGTGCCCATCAGTGCCACCTTCTCAGTGCAGCCCCATCAGTGCCAATCAGTGCTGCCTCATCAGTGCAGTCTCATTAGTGCCCATTAGTGCAGCTTATCAGTGCCCATCAGTGCCACCTTTTCAGTGCAGCCTCATCAGTGCCCATCAGTGCAGCCTCATCTGTGCCCATCAATGCCACCTCATCAGTGTCCATCAATGCCACCTCATCAGTGCCCATCAGTGAAGAAGAAATATTACTTATTTGCAAAATTTTATAACAGAAACTAAGAATATGTTTCTGTCTTTTTTCTTTTGTTTAGCAATTAAATAGAAAATCCAGCAAAAGAAAACTCTATCTGTCTCAAAAAAAGTCATATGTGTTCAGTGTTACATGACCGCACAATTGTCATTCAAAGTGTGAGAGCGCTCAAAGCTGGACTGGGCAGGAAGGGGGAAAGTGCCCGGTGTTCTGCCCGCCCACCATAAAATGATGGCGGGGTGGTGCGGCTCTTTTTCTGGGTAGACGTCATATGACAGTGACCAGAACGGCCATTCTCGCGTGCCCGTGGGGGCACGCAGCGCGGCGATAACGGCCTTGCAGTGTTGCTAGGACATGTGGCGACCCCGATCTCTGTAAAGAGCCGCAGCCGTGGCTCTTTAACCATGTGATCGGCGGTGTCCAATCAAAGCCGGTCACATGTATACACGGAGATGCCGGTAATCGGCGCTCCTCGCCTCACACTGACAGAGTGTGAGGAGAGGAGAGCCGATCAGCGGCATCTCCTCACAGAGGACATCTAGGCATGTAATCAGGGCACTGATCATCAGTGCCCTGATTACAATAAAGTGCCCACAGTGCCGGAAGTGAGTGCCTACAAGTGCCAGTAATCAGTACCCATTAGAGATGCCAGTCAGTGCGGGCTATCACTGCTGCCCACCAATACCTATCACTGCTGCCCACCAATACCTATCACTGCTGCCCATCAATGCCTATCACTGCTGCCCATCAATGCCCATCAGCGCCACCCATCAGTGCCCATTAGTGCTGCCTATCCGTGCCACCTATCTGTGCCCATAAGTGCCATAAATACCACCAAAAGAAAGCTCTATTTGTGTGAAGAAAATGATAACAATTTCACATGGTTACAGTGTAGCATGACCGCGCAATTGTCATTCAAAGTCTGACAGCGCTAAAAAGCTGAAAAATGGCCTGGGCGGGAAGGGGGGAAAGTGTCCGGTATTGGGGGGGTGGGAAGGGGGCAAATTGCCCAGTATTGGGGGGGCAGGAAGAGGGGAAGTGTCCAGTATTGGGGGGGGCAGGAAGGGGGGAAAGTGCTGGTATTGGGGGGCAGGAAGAGGGGAAAGTGCCGGTATTGGGGGGGCAGGAAGGGGGGAAAATGTGCCTGGTATTGGGGGGGCAGGAAGGGGGGAAAGTGCGCAGTATTAGGGGGGCAGGAAGGGGGGAAAAATGTGCCCGGTATTGGGGGGGCAGGAAGGGGGGAAAGTGCCTGGTATTGGGGGGGGCAGGAAGGAGGGAAAGTGCCAGTATTAGGGGGGCAGGAAGGGGGGAAATTGCCCGGTATTGGGGGGGGCAGGAAGGAGGGAAAGTGCCCGGTATTGGGGGGGGCAGGAAGGGGGAAAGTGCCCGGTATTGGAGGGCAGAAAGGGGGGAAAGTGCCTGGTATTGGGGGGGCAGGAAGGGGGGAAAATGTCCGGTATTGGGGGGGAGGAAGGACAGAAAGTGCCTGGTATTGTGGGGCAGGAAGGAGGGAAAGTGCCCGGTATTGGGGGGCAGAAAGGGGGGAAAGTGCCCGGTATTGGAGGGGTTTAAACAAGTAAATATAATCTCCCCTTCTATCTATTTACTAATGCTAGCAGCATAAGGATTACATATCGTTCAATTTGACTGAGAGAGTGAGGTTCTGCTTTATGGAGTAAAGCTCAGGAGGAAATGAAGAGCCTCAGCTGAGGGACCAATTATTAGTACCACACAGAGGAAGGTGACACAGGGTGATCCCTATCAGTTTTATAAATAGCAGAGCCTGGAGCCACTACATACACCATCCTCCATGACTGGGAATACCCGTCACTCCAGGATCTGTATGTGAGTTGTGTCTGTTCATGATTATACCATTGTCTGACCATTCATGTGACCATATATTCTATCTTCCTAAACATTTGAAGCATAATCTGTCAGATTTGTTATTTATTTATTTACTTTATTGCTATCACATCACTAGTGGGCAAAAAGCCCCATATGTGATATCATGGGTAGGTGACAGATACTCTTTATGAAGATACCGGGTGTCTATAAGACCCCCAACGTCGCCCCTGTTCTCCAATATAGGTATTCCACCACAGCTTCCACTGGAAAAGCTACATCTTTGGCTACATTAGATAAAGAATGACAGCTGTGATCCCAGGAGTGACGTAATACATTTCACTTCCAGGGTCAGTAGTAGCAGGAGGGATCAGGGAACATATAATATCGGGGGGGGGGATATACTTTGGTTGATATGGAAGGTGAGTATTCTTTGGTTGATATGGAAGGTCAGAATTCTTTGGTTGATATGGAAGGTCGGTATTCTTTGGTTGATATGGAAGGTCAGAATTCTTTGGTTGATATGGAAGGTCAGAATTCTTTGGTTGATATGGAAAGTCAGAATTCTTTGGTTGATATGGAAGGTCAGAATTCTTTGGTTGATATGGAAGGTCAGAATTCTTTGGTTGATATGGAAAGTCAGAATTCTTTGGTTGATATGGAAGGTCAGAATTCTTTGGTTGATATGGAAGGTCAGAATTCTTTGGTTGATATGGAAGGTCAGAATTCTTTGGTTGATATGGAAAGTCAGAATTCTTTGGTTGATATGGAAGGTCAGAATTCTTTGGTTGATATGGAAGGTCAGTATTCTTTGGTTGATATGGAAGGTCAGAATTCTTTGGTTGATATGGAAGGTCAGAATTCTTTGGTTGATATGTAAGGTCAGAATTCTTTGGTTGATATGGAAGGTCGGTATTCTTTGGTTGATATGGAAGGTCAGAATTCTTTGGTTGATATGGAAGGTCAGAATTCTTTGGTTGATATGGAAGGTCAGAATTCTTTGGTTGATATGGAAGGTCAGAATTCTTTGGTTGATATGGAAGGTCAGTATTCTTTGGTTTATATGAAAGGTCAGGATTCTTTGGTTGATATGGAAGGTCAGAATTCTTTAATTGATAATGAAGGTCAGTTGTCTTTAGTTGATTTGGAAGGTCAGTATTCTTTGGTTGATATGGAAGGTCAGAATTCTTTGGTTGATATGGAAGGTCAGTATTCTTTGGTTTATATGAAAGGTCAGGATTCTTTGGTTGATATGGAAGGTCAGAATTCTTTAATTGATAATGAAGGTCAGTTGTCTTTAGTTGATTTGGAAGGTCAGTATTCTTTGGTTGATATGGAAGGTCAGAATTCTTTGGTTGATATGGAAGGTCAGTATTCTTTGGTTGATATGGAAGGTCAGTATTCTTTGGTTAATATGGAAGGTCAGAATTCTTTGGTTGATATGGAAGGTCAGTATTCTTTGGTTAATATGGAAGGTCAGAATTCTTTGGTTGATATGGAAGGTCAGAATTCTTTGGTTGATATGGAAGGTGAGTATTCTTTGGTTGATATGGAAGGTCAGAATTCTTTGGTTGATATGGAAGGTCGGTATTCTTTGGTTGATATGGAAGGTCAGAATTCTTTGGTTGATATGGAAGGTCAGAATTCTTTGGTTGATATGGAAGGTCAGAATTCTTTGGTTGATATGGAAGGTCAGAATTCTTTGGTTGATATGGAAGGTCAGTATTCTTTGGTTTATATGAAAGGTCAGGATTCTTTGGTTGATATGGAAGGTCAGAATTCTTTAATTGATAATGAAGGTCAGTTGTCTTTAGTTGATTTGGAAGGTCAGTATTCTTTGGTTGATATGGAAGGTCAGAATTCTTTGGTTGATATGGAAGGTCGGTATTATTTAGTTGATATGGAAGGTCAGAATTCTTTAATTGATAATAAAGGTCAGTTGTCTTTAGTTGATTTGGAAGGTCAGAATTCTTTGGTTGATATGGAAGGTCAGTATTCTTTGGTTGATATGGAAGGTCAGTATTCTTTGGTTGATATGGAAGGTCAGTATTATTTACTTGATATGGAAGGTCAGAATTCTTTGGTTGATATGGAAGGTCAGAATTCTTTGGTTGATATGGAAGGTCAGTATTCTTTGGTTGATATGGAAGGTCAGAATTCTTTGGTTGATATGGAAGGTCAGTATTCTTTGGTTAATATGGAAGGTCAGAATTCTTTGGTTGATATGGAAGGTCAGAATTCTTTGGTTGATATGGAAGGTCGGTATTCTTTAGTTGATAATGAAGGTCAGTTGTCTTTAGTTGATAATGAAGGTCAGTTGTCTTTGGTTGATATGGAAGGTCAGTATTCTTTGGTTGATATGGAAGGTCAGAATTCTTTGGTTGATATGGAAAGTCAGAATTCTTTGGTTGATATGGAAGGTCAGAATTCTTTGGTTGATATGGAAGGTCAGTATTCTTTGGTTGATATGGAAGGTCAGAATTCTTTGGTTGATATGGAAGGTCAGTATTCTTTGGTTGATATGGAAGGTCAGAATTCTTTGGTTGATATGGAAGGTCGGTATTCTTTGGTTGATATGGAAGGTCAGTATTCTTTGGTTGATATGGAAGGTCAGTATTATTTAATTGATATGGAATTGTTGGGCACAGGTAGGCTGCATTGATGCAAAGAGGTAGCCTGCATTGTTGGGCACAGGTAGGCTGAATTGTTGGGCATAGGTAGGCTGCATTGATGGACACAGGTAGGCTGCATTGATGGACACAGATAGGCAACATTGTTGGGCATAGGTAGGCTGCATTGTTGGACACAGGTAGGCTGCATTGTTGGGCACAGTTAGGCTGTATTGTTGGGCACAGGTAAGCTGCATTGTTGGGCACAGGTATGCTGCATTGATGGACACAGGTATGCTGCATTGATGGACATAGTTAGCCTGCATTGTTGGACACAGGTAGGCTGCATTGTTGGACACAGGTAGGCTGTTTGATGGACAAAGGTAGGCTGCATTGTTTTACACAGGTAGGCTGCATTGTTGGGCACAGGTAGGCTGCATTGTTGGGCACAGGTAAGCTGCATTGTTGGGCACAGGTAGGCTGTATTGATGGACACAGGTAGGATGCATTGATGAACACAGGTAGGCTGTTTGATGGACAAAGGTAGGCTGCATTGTTGGCACAGGTAGGCTGCATTGATGGACATAGGTAGGCTGCATTGATGGACACAGGTAGGCTGCATTGATGAACACAGGTATGCTGCATTGATGGACACAGGTATGCTGCATTGATGGACATAGTTAGCCTCCATTGTTGGACACAGGTAGGCTACATTGTTGGACACAGGTAGGCTGCATTGTTGGACACAGGTAGGCTGTTTGATGGACAAAGGTAGGCTGCATTGTTTTACACAGGTAGGCTGCATTGTTGGGCACAGGTAGGCTGCATTGTTGGACACTTGTAGGCTGCATTGTTGGGCACAGGTAAGCTGCATTATTGGGCACAGGTAGGCTGTATTGATGGAGACAGGTAGGATGCATTGATGAACACAGGTAGGCTGCATTGTTGTACACAGATAGGCTGCATTGTTGGGCACAGGTAGGCTGCATTGATGGACACAGGTAGGCTGCATTGATGGACACAGATAGGCTGCATTGATGGACGCAGGTAGGCTGCATTGTTGGACACAGATAGGCTGCATTGTTGGGCACAGGTAGGCTGCATTGTTGGGCACAGGTAGGCTGCATTGATGGACACAGATAGGCTGCATGGATGGACACAGGTTAGGCTGCATTGTTGTACACAGGTAGGCTGCATTGATGGACACAGGTTAGGCTGCATTGATGGACACAGGTAGGCTGCATTTATTGACATAGGTAGGCTGCATTTTTGGGCACAGGTAGGCTGCATTGATGGACACAGATAGGCTGCATTGTTTGACACAGGTGAAGCAACATTGATAAACACAGGTGAGGCTGCACTTATGGGGACTGATAAAGTTGTTGGCAATGTTTATTTGTATAACTTAATTCTGCATAAAACATTTAAGTGTCATTTCATGAGATAATTTATGGGAGCGTGTTTAGGGGCGTAATTAGCGGCGGGGCAGGGTAGGGGTTGGGTGGGGTAACTGGTGGCGAGTAACCCTTGAGGCCTGGTTAGTAGCTCAGGACTTGAAATTTTGAGCCCTTCTCTTGTTAATATGGAGGGTCAATACTCTTTGGTTGATATAGAAGGTCATAATTCTTTGGTTGATATCAGCTATTGTAGGCATCAAAGATAAAGAGGTGATTTTTCCCTATATACTTGTGTACCACTTATATTTTATTTTCCATGTCAAGAATTTAGATAAAAAGCTTATTTTGCAAATGATAAAACATTTAGTACACCGGAACAAGAGAGATAAGAAAATGTTCTTCCTATAGTTCCTAGCAATGCTGTATTGCTCTGGGCACCAAAGGTTGTGTGCCGATGGTGATAGCAGTCCATTTCTTAGCAAATCCCATCTCACTCGAAATCATTTTCTGCCCTAGCAGTTCATAAATTCAGTCAGGGGATGAAGAATAAAGAATTTTAAATTCTAAAAGGTTATTATTTTATATCTCTATGAGCTTACTACTAATGATTTTATACATTTACAGGTAAGACTTTACCAAAAATCCTAATTTTAACCATGTTGCTTGCAAATCTCTCAATCTTCTACCCCAGTGTGTTTTTCCTGGAAGGTCTCCCGGGATTTGAGTCGGCTCATACATCTTTATCAATCCCTGTCTTCATTATGTATATCATGGCGATTCTTGGAAACGGTTTTATATTGATCATCATTGTATCCCAAAAGCCTCTACATAGCCCCATGTACTATTTCCTCTGTACTTTGTCTCTCACCGATGTGGTCCTCTCTAGCTCCATTGTCTTGAAAATGTTGGCCATCTTCTGGATGAATGACAAAGAGATCACCTTCTTGTCCTGCCTTGTTCAGATGTTCTTCATCCATTGTTTCACCTCTCTGGAATCTGGAGTTCTCATGGCCATGGCCTTGGACAGATATGTGGCTATCTGCAACCCTCTTCGTTACACAGCCACGCTGACCAATAGCTTGATATTAAAGATAACCATAGCTCTCATTATAAGAGGAACAGTGATCGTAACACCATGTCCACTTATGGCCAGTCTACTGCCATTCTGCCAGACACACCATATTTCTCACTCTTACTGTGACCACATGGCAGTGGTGAAGTTGGCTTGTGCTGACACTACTATCAATAGTGCCTATGGGTTGACTGTTGTCTTGTTGTGTATTGTGTTTGATGTCTCTGTCATTGCTATGTCCTACATCTTGATACTAAGGACAATGTTAAAGCTTTCCTCTCAAACTGACAAAAGCAAAGCCTTTGGTACATGCTCATCCCATATCTCCACCATCATTATGTTCTATACCCTGGGCCTTTTCTCTTTTCTCACTCACAGGGTGGGGCACATAGAACCGTATATCCACGTCATCTTATCGAGCCTCTATCTTCTGACCCCACCTGCACTGAATCCCATCATCTATGGTGTGAAGACCAAGGAGATCAGGACAGCAGCTTACAATCTCCTTTCACAGTCTGTAAAATAGAACTTCCCGGACACAGTGACATATTTATTAAAGGAGTATTTTAAACCTAGGTTGAGCTATTGGGAAATTTATTGATACTTATTGCCAAATATTGACCTATATATAGCTTGTTGTTTATAGATTTGAGTTGCTGATGCTGCACACATGATGTCCCCAATATAAAGGGTCACCATCATCTCTGTGCTGACTTCCCAGTGCTGAACACCTGCTGTGCCCATTAAAAGGGGCTACCATTGTCCCTGTGCTGAATTCTGGGGTCTACACATCTGTTGTGCCCATTACGTTAGGTTCCCACCATATATAGTAAGTGCTTCATTAGAGAGATTTCTCCTCACTTCTTGCCCAGCTGACAACATTTCACCAGACAGGAAGTCAGAGGAACTCTCATAGAAACATAGAAGAGTGATGGCAAAAGAAAGACCAAGTGGTCAATCGAGTCTGCCCCATTTGTTTTTTTAATTTATATAGGTTTTTTTGTTAAATATTTTGCCTGAGTATACATCTATGATCTATGTATGTCCCAATTATGTTTCAATCCACCTATTGTTGACTGATTACCTCTGCTGGAAGTCTATTTCAAGCATCAACTACCCTTTCAGTAAAATAATACTTTCTAAGATTAGTTTTGAACTTTCCTCCTGTTAGTTTGAGGTCATGTCCCCGTGTTCTTGATCTGGGCTTCATATTGAAGACCCTGCCTTCCTGAACCTCACTCACCCCCTTCATGTATTTAGAGGTTCCTGATATGTTTTATCCTTATAGACCTTTCACCATTGGTACAAGAGACAAGTGCTCAATACTGATGGGTATAAATGCAGTATTATAGTACCTGCATGTAACGTAACGGGTGACACTGCCCCCCTCTGACACCACGGGGAAAGCCATAGGGAAGTCCCAGTGAAGTCCCCGTGTGTCAGGGGGGGCGGAGTCACCGGCGGGAACCTCCAATGGATGCGTCACACAGCGGGAACCTCCCATGGATGCGGATCGTCCGAAGAACAAAGCGGGGAAGAAGAAGCCGGAGGAAGAAGCAGAGGATCGGAGGAAGAAGCGGGGGAAGAACAAGATGGAGGAAGAAAACTGAATGAAGACCAGAAGAAGATGGAAGAAGAAGCGGGGAAAGAAGAAGACATTAATAAATGAATTGTCAAAAAACGTCTCTTGTCTTTTTTAACATTTTTGACACTTTTTTGGTGAAATGGTAGGGGTACATTTGTACCCCATTACCATTTTACACAGGGGGGGGCGGGATCTGGGCATCCCCTTGTTAAAGGGGGCTTCCAGATTCCTATAATCCCCCCGCCCGCAGACCCCCACAACCAGCGGTCAAGGGTTGTGGGGATGAGGCCCTTGTCTTCATCAACATGGGGACATCCTCCCCATGTTGAGGGCATGTGGCCTGGTACGGTTCAGGAGGGGGGGCACTCTCTCATTCCTCCCTCTTTTCCTGCGGCCTGCCAGGTTGCGTGCTTGGATAAGGGTCTGGTATGGATTTTTAGGGGGACCCCCACGCCATTTTTTTAAAATTTTAGCGCAGGGTTCCCCTTAAAATCCATACCAGACCTGAAGGGTCTGGTATGGATTTTGAGGGGGACCCCCACGCCATTTTTTTAAATTTTGGCGCGGGGTTCCCCTTAATATCTGGAATTTTGGGGGACCCCCATGCCATTTTTTTATTTTGGCGCGGGGTTCCCCTTAATATCCATACCAGACCTGAAGGGCCTGATATGGAATTTGGGGGGACCCCCACGCATTTTTTTTTAAATTTTGGTTCGGGGTTCCCCTTAATATTCGTACCAGACCCAAAAGGCCTGGTAATGCACTGTGGGGGAACCCCAGGCCGTTTTTTTCAATGACTTTTATGAGTATTGCAGAGACCCGACAATTCATTATAGCTGCCGGCGCTACCACTAGTACTTTTAAATAACTTTTTTTTCCTTTAGAAATTTTGTTCTCGGACTGTTCTAAACACGGGAAACATGCGCCCCTTTACAGGCATACTATAGACACCCCCCAGGTATGAAATTTAAAGGAATATTTCACTTTTATTGTTTCACTTTAAGCATTATTAAAATCACTTCTCCCGAAAAAACTTCAGTTTTTAAAATGTTTTATTTTTTTTATTTTTGCATTGATACATGTCCCCTGGGGCAGGACCTGGGTCCCCAAACACTTTTTATCACAATAACTTGCATATTAACCCTTAAAATTAGCACTTTTGATTTTTCACGTTCGTGTCCCATAGACTTTAATGGTGTCATCAGCAAGAGGAAGGAGGTCCTGATTCCTCTATATAGATCTTTATATCGCTAGAGGGATCACCAGCAGGAGGAAGGAGGTCCTGATTCCTCTATATAGATCTTTATATCACTAGAGGGATCACCAGCAGAAGGAAGGAGGTCCTGATTCCTCTATATAGATCTTTATATCACTAGAGGGGTCATCAGCAGGAGGAAGGAGGTCCTGATTCCTCTATATAGATCTTTATATCACTAGAGGGGTCACCAGCAGGAGGAAGGAGGTCCTGATTCCTCTATATAGATCATTATATCACTAGAGGGATCACCAGCAGGAGGAAGGAGGTCCTGATTCCTCTATATAGATCTTTATATCACTAGAGGGATCACCAACAGGAGGAAGGAGGTCCTGATTCCTCTATATAGATCTTTATATCACTAGAGGGGTCACCAGCAGGAGGAAGGAGGTCCTGATTCCTCTATATAGATCTTTAAATTACTAGAGCAATCAGCAACAGGAGGAAGAAGGGCCGTCTGAATTTTCTGTACAGGCCAGCAAAAGAGGGGGTTTTATGAAGGCAAAAGACCAAAAACAGGGAATTTCTTTCAAAGACAACGAGATACATATCTTGGACAAAGAGAACAACTGGTTTGCAAGACGCATTTGCAGACGATACTAAGCTAAGCAGGGCAATAACTTCTCCGCAGGATGTGGAAACCTTGCAAAAAGACCTGAACAAATGAATGGGGTGGGCGACTACATGGCAAATGAGGTTCAATGTAGAAAAATGTAAAATAATGCATTTGGGTGGCAAAAATCTGAATGCAATCTATAGACTGGGGGGAGAACCTCTGGGGGAATCTAGGATGGAAAAGGACCTGGGGGTCCTAGTGGATGATAGGCTCAGCAATGACATGCAATGCCAAGCTGCTGCTAATAAAGCAAACAGAATATTGGCATTAAAAAGGGGATCAACTCCAGAGATAAAACGATAATTCTCCCGCTCTACAAGACTCTGGTCCGGCCGCACCTGGAGTATGCTGTCCAGTTCTTTTTTTTTTTTTTTTTTTTTTTTTTTTTCCCTATTTACAAATTCCTTTTCTTTTTTTTTTTTTTTTTTTTTTCCAAAAAAGATTTTATTAAAAGAAAAATAGTACAATATGACAGTATCACATTATCATCATACAGTTGTACAAAAGATGGGGAATATACATAGATTCTTACGATTGGGACAAAAGTAACCGTGAATTGACTAGTAACAGAGATTCTCTTGTTGATGATTTACGATATACTATGTCTGCGCGGGAGGGGTTTTATATTAAATCTGGTAACATATTGAAATGACTATCGAGAGGTTGAAGTTTAATATTGTGGCATAAGATGTTTCTTCTTCCTTTTCTCCTCCCCTTTTCCCTCCCCCTTCCTTCAAGTCGCTGTCATGTTTCTCAGAGGAGGATTCCCAATCATTGGGTGATGGCATAGGGAATTGTATGACAATTCAATCCACGTCTAAGGTAGAGGTGTTGGTTGGGAGCTCTGCTAGGAGATCCAAACCGTGTAAGGGGCCAAAAGGGGTTGTAGGTGGACAATGATAAATATATAAAAGAAGAAAAGAAAAGGGAGGAAAGGAAGAAAAAATAAAAAGAAGATGGGGGGGTGGGAGTAAAGGAGGAGAGAAGGGGGGGGAGGGAGGGGTGACTAAGAGACTTGAGGGGGGGGAAGGGAACAAAGGGGGGGGGGAGAAGGGGGAGGAGGGGGAGGATAAGGGGGCTAGAGGAGTGCCTGTCTCCCCGGTCTCTGCCACTTGTGGTATAGGTTCGGTTTGGTGTTGTTTTAAGGTGGAGCAGGTCAGGTTTGTTCGATCTCCACTCTTGGAAAGTGAAATTGGGCTAATTTTGACGTGTGGCCCCCCATACTCGTCCCTTGTTTAGGGGTGGGGGGTCCATGTCAGCCGGGGGAGAAGAATAGGTATAGGAGTGGTGAGGTTGAGAGGGCTGTGCAATACATATTGAGGGTGGTGGGTGGTGAGTTTGAATGGGTGGGTCCAGGTCAACAATTATGTCATCAGTGTTAGGTATCTGTCGGTTGACCGAAAGTGGGTCCAGCATGCCCACGTCTTAGAGAATCTATCTGGGGAGTCTCGTGAGATGGAAATAAGTTCTTCCATTTCTGCTATTTTATCAACTTGTGTGAGCCATTCTTGGATGGTCGGAGAATGAGGTGTACCCCAGTGTCTAGGTATGCACATTTTCGCTGCATTTAGAAGGGGTAAGATCAATGTTTTACGGTAGTACGACGTGGATAAATCTGAGTGATGAAACAGGCATTGTGTTGGCGTGTGGTCTAAGTTATAGGTTGAAATTGATTCCGTGAGTTCTCGGACTTGCGTCCAGAATGATTGAATAGCTGGGCATGCCCACAGGATGTGTAACAGTGTGCCTGGTTCATCCCCACATCTCCAGCATTTGTTGGGGAATGAGGGGTTAATTTTATTCAAGATAGCTGGGGTTCGGTACCATCGTGTCAGGGTCTTATAGTTATTTTCCTGAATGGATACGTTCAGGGAGCCTTTATGGGCAATCGTGAATATGTGTTCCCATTGGTCTTCTTCTAGTTCTGTTTGTAATTCTCTTTCCCAGGATTTGCAGGCTTTCCCTTCTTTGGAGGAGGTTTCAGTAAATAGTATAGCGTATATACTGGAGATTAAATGTTGTTGGGGATTGGATTGAGAGCATAAGTGCTCAAAAGGAGTAAGTGTTCTGGATATAGAAGAGTCGCGGTTGGCTTCCTTTAAAAAATGTCGAATTTGAAAGTAAGTCCAGAGCGGTAAAGGGTCCCTGGTGGTGGCGGGTGTCAGTGTGAGGCGATCTAGAAAAGATCCGTCTCGGAAGAACTGGTGTGCCAGCATGTCGGGGGATTGCCATTGATTCGCTAGGAATTGTATGGACATGCCCGGAGGGAAGGCAGGGTTCTGTCTTATAGGAGTCAAAGGGCCCGGGGAGGATGAAATGTGTAGCTTACGGCATGTTTCCCTGAAACAATCTAGGGTCGGTCCAATGAGAGGGTGTTCTTTGAGAATGGAGGGGATATGTGTCGATGCCAGCCAGGGTGCGGATTTTAGTGGAAAGGGGGACAGTGATCCCTCCAGTCTGACCCAGTCTTTGAGTTGGGTGTGTAATGACCAGTCCACAATACGGGTAAGGTGGCAGGCCCAGTAATATTTTTTCAGATCTGGAAGCCCAATGCCCCCCTTTGTCTTGGGTTTTGTCAGAAGATCATGTGCGATTCTCGGAGATTTTTGTTTCCATAGAAATTCAGTACAAAGCCTTCTATAGGATAAGAAAAATGACGGGGGGAGTTTGATGGGGATAGCTTGTAGGATATATAGAATGCGGGGGAGAATATTCATTTTAATAATCGCTGCCCGCCCGAACCAGGAAAATTGGGGTTTGTTCCAATTTTTGAGATCAGCAGAGATCGTTCTGAGGATGGGAAGATAGTTTTGTGCAAAAAGGTCTGATAGGTTCGTTGTAAGGTAAATGCCAAGGTATTTAATTGCGTTTTGTCGCCATTGGAAAGGGAAGTTGGATTCACACTGCGCAACTGTTTCTTTTGGGATAGTGACATTTAGGGCGTGTGATTTGGTGAAGTTTATTTTAAAATTAGAGATGCGTTGGAAGAGGTGGAAATCTTTTAATAAGTTTGGAATAGAAATGTGGGGCTCGCTAAGGGAAAGCAGGATATCGTCGGCAAAGGCTGCTAACTTGTAAGTGCGGCCTGCTATGGGTATGCCTTTAATATCCTCATTTCTCCTGAGGCAGTTCAGGAGAGGTTCAAGGGTCAACACAAAGAGGATAGGGGAAAGTGGGCATCCTTGCCTCGTTCCGTTGGTTATGGAGAAGGCGCTTGACAGATGTCCGTTAATCCTAACTCTGGCCGTGGGTGTCGTGTATAGCGACATGATTGAGTTAAACATGCGATTATGGAGGCCTAAGTGTCGTAGCACTGCCCCCATGTAGTCCCATGCCAGTCTGTCAAACGCCTTCTCCGCATCCAATGATAGAAAGAAACCTTTATGTTTATTAGTTGTCATCCAGTGATGGAGATTTATGGCTTTAATGGTGTTATCCCTTGCCTCTCGACCCGGAATAAAACCGACTTGGTCTCCATCTATCAGTGATGGTAACAGGGGAAGCAGGCGGTTGGCTAGGATTTTTGCATACAATTTTATGTCGACATTTAATAGGGAGATCGGCCTATAATTACTTACTAGGGTCGTGTCTTTTCCCTCCTTTGGTATAACTGTAATGTGGGCTTCAAGGAGTCTATGGAAGGGGAGCGTGGAGGAGGACAGGGAGTTGAAGGCTTTGAGAAAGGGGCCTGTGAGTGTCTCTATGAAGGTCTTAAAGTATACGGCTGTGAAGCCGTCTGGGCCCGGACTCTTTCCGGCTTTTAGCTGTTTGATTGCATTTTTGAGTTCAGCTTCTGAAATGGGGAGTTCTAATTGGCGAGCATCTTCTCTGTCAATCGGTTTAGGGCAATGTTCCTTTAGAAAGCTTTTAATGAGGGATCGTCTATCTTTGTTATTGGATGCACCGTCGGTAGTTGTGCCGAGATTGTACAGTGTGGAGTAGTACGCTTCGAATTGGGAGGCTATGTCTGGGGCTGTGACTTTCGCTCTACCTTGGGCGTCGTTGATCGTGTGGATATTGGAACGTGCTTTGTTTTTCTGAATGGCTCGGGCCAGATACTTTCCGCTTTTATTTCCAAATTCATAGAACAATTTCTGTTGTAGGATGAATTTACGTTTTGTTTTTTGTGACAGTTCTGTGAGTAGAAGTTCTCTCGTTTGTGTAAGTTCTCGATATGTTTGTTGGGCCTGAGTCTGTTTGTGAGCTAGTTCTAGGGTTTTAATCTTCTGGATCAGGTTTAGGATACTGGCTTGGTGGGCTTTTTTCCGCGACGTTTTGAGGGCAATAAGCTTGCCCCTTAAGACGCATTTATGGGCCTCCCACTGTGTTAGTGGAGATGTGTCTTCATTGTCATTTTCGATAAAGAAGTTGTGTATGGTTTGTCTAATGTCTGTGATATCTCCTTCTGAGGTCAAGAGTGTAGAGTCTAAGCGCCAGATTTTTGAAACATTCTGATGTTCAGGGAAGGTCAGTGTCATCGTGATGGGGTGGTGATCAGATAGGACCATTGGTTCAATTGTCGCATGGGAAAGGAATGGAAGGTCTGGTTGGGAGAGGAAAAGATAGTCAATTCTGGAATATCTGTCGTGAGGGGCGGAGAAGAATGTATAGTCCTTGACATTGGGGTGGAGAGTGCGCCAGGTGTCATGTAAGAGCAGGTCGTTCAGTTGCAGTTTGATTTGGCGCAGAGTTCGGTATGGCAGTGATGTGGATCCTGAAGAGGTATCTAGGATTGGGTATAGGGCTACATTAAAGTCTCCTCCGAGTATTGTTAGACCGGCAGAGAAGCCTGATAAAAGTTGGGAGATCTGTCTAAAGAAGCTGGATTGTGCAGAGTTGGGGCTGTAAATATTAGCTAGAGTTACAGGACGGCCCTGTATCTTGCCTTTTAAAACGATATATCTGCCTTCCTTGTCAATAAGTGAGTCATTGAGTTCCCATGTTAAGTTTTTGGAGATCAGGATTGAAACTCCCTTGGTCTTTGCTTGTGGGTTGGTAGAATGGTAGGAGTGAGGGAACCAGTGGTTTGTAAGCTTAGGAACCTTGTCTGCACGAAAATGGGTTTCCTGGAGGAAAACTATGTCGGATTTTAGTTTGTGCATCATAGACAGAACTTGGCTGCGTTTTTCTGGTATGTTGAGCCCTTTTACATTTAGGGATGTCACTTTTAGTGTGTCGTGTTTGGTGGTAGGTGGTGTGTGCGACATGCTTTAAAAGGATGTGCTCTAATGTCGGTTTAGTCAGTCTACCTCTTCGGGTATGTTAGGGGTGGATCGTGGGAGTATAGATGGATCAGGAGGAGTTGCGGAGGCGAAGTGGAGGAGACGGAGACCGGGGAGGCAGTCAAGGGGTGTGCGGGAAGTGAAAATGGGCTTAGAAAGTTTGAGGGGGAAAGGGGGCTGTAAGGGTAGAGGAAGGGGAGGGGAGAGGGGGAACGGGAGAAGAAGGGAAGAGATGGGGCAGAGAGAAAAAAAAAAAAAATAAAAAAATAAAAAAAAGGGGGGGGGGGGGATAGGAAGGAGAAAGGTTAGAAAAAGATCAAGAAGGATATGTGGGATCTGGGTGTACCGGAGGTAAAGAAGGGTTCAGAGACCCTTCTTATGGGATAATGTGTTATCCGGTGTAAGTCAACGGGGAAGATAGGTTCCCGTTGTGTGGGGAGGTGGAGGGAGCCGGTGGTGACGGGTTAGAGATAGAGTGTAGTCCTCTGGTCCTCAGAGGGGTGTGGGAGGTTAAGATAGAGGAGTGAGCCTGTAGGTTACAGTATTAGTCTTGGGGATTATGGATCAAATGAGATGAGGGGGGGTCTTAGATTTAAATTAGCGTCATTGCCTAAGATAAAGTATCGTGTGAGGTCTTTTAGGGCAGGTGAGTGAGTCCGCCTGAGTAGGGGAAGTCGGCCCTAGCTATTGCGGGGAAATTGGAGCGGACGTCTAGTTGTGAGTCGTTTAGATAATTCGAGAGACAAGTAAGGGGTCATCTGTACCATCGATCTTATAACATTAACCAGACTATATATTTAGTAAACAATTCTAGCGTTGTTTATGCTTGCCTTACTCTCCGGGTAGGCCTCCAGCCTGTGCGATCGAGTCCCACACTGTATAAGAACAGATAGTCTGAGATTTCACCATAAAGGTGGTCTGGCCTGGTTTACTCATGTGTCTTTACATCAGGATGTGGAAGTATCGAGACCCATGACCAGGCGGAGTGTGGGGTCTTTCACACATGCCGGAGGTCCCCCTCGGGTTCTTTTGCTTGGTTGCCAAAAGACAAACATGTCATGTTGCGTTGAACTATTAATAACGAAACGAGAGTATTAAAACAGGTAAAAAAGTAGAATGAGAAATCATAACAAGTTACGTGCCCTGGTCTTAGGCTTGCCCTATGCTGGGTCAGCCATACATTTGGTGAGGTGTCTGTCAAGATTCACCATAAACCTTAGGACATTGTGTTACGAACATTCAGATAAAGACAATAACAGTAATGAAACTAGTATCTCCTAGCTGGAACATTAGCTTCCTATGGGTTTCAACTTAGCTGAAGATAACTTAATAACTCTTTCCGGCCATATATCAACCGGATGAGCGGTTCCACACAGAGTAGTGTTGTTATTATGGGCATTGGGGAATGCCGGTTATGTCTTAATCATCATCTTAGGGGATGCCTAGGTTTAGATACCCGTTAATCATCTGGGTGATCTCTTGATTAGGTGGGTGGGGGGGGGGGTACCCGAGCATATGAGAGTCAGCTCTTAATGTTGGGGGTATAAGAGTAAGGGTAGGGTATGTGGAGCTTGGGCGGAATTAATGGTGTTGATGAGGTTCTGTGTGGAACCGCCCCTCTAGGGATGAATCAACATTACTGACAGACAACATCATCATCAAGCAAGTGTCAGCCTCGGTTCATTTTTCAGCAAGGGTGTCAGTTAAGATAGGGGGGGGGGTTCTAGCCTGGGAATGTGACATATGTCTGTCACCTTAGGGAATGGTACTCGCCTGGGGAGGTTCAAGGCGACCCATTTGGGGGATGGGTTATGGGGGTGACATATTGGCGAGGTGGAGATAGAATAAGGAAAGGAGCTATTGTAATTTGGGGGGTTATATAACTGACACAAACAAAAGTTAACTTCGTGCAGGTTCCTGTTATACTTGCGTGTCCAATGTTCCATTGCTTGAAGACTGTGTTAAATTAGCTAGGTGAGCATACTGGTACTAAGGAGGGGGGTAGAGGGGTGGGGGATGTTTTCACAGGTAGGGCCAGTCTGTGGGGCTGAACAAAAAGCGTCCATTTTGGGCTAGATGCGGGGGAGGTGAGGGATTGTGGTGGTTCTTTGAGTCCAGCCGTCTTGCTTCTGGGTTGTAGGGGGATCAATTGTGGGAAATCGGATGGTTATACTGTGGAGTGACGTCTGTCTTGCGAAGGCCTTCGTGGTGTAGGGGGTGAAATGAGTTCAGGCGATCAATCGAAGATAGGGGTGGGTCACCCCATTAGTCGGCACCGCCGTGGCGAGGTCTTCTGTGGGCAGGAGAAGCTGTGGGGCTGTTGTCTGTTGGGTTCCTGGGTCCTGTGGAAGTGTTGGCCCTGGGAGAGTTGGCTCTGCGTCTTCTTATGTGGAACTCATCACGCACAGGGATGGCATCCATGGAGCTGGACCTTCTGAGTTGTGGAGGTCTGAGAGAGCGGTACCAGTCGGGCAGTTCAATGCAAGGTATGTTCAGAGTCTCACAGAATGAGGTGAGATCTTCAGGCACTCTCAGGTTAGCCGTTCGCCCTTGTGTTGACGCTGAAAGGCAGAAAGGGAACTTCCAGCGGTATTGAATTCCGTTCGTGCGTAGTATATCAAGGAGAGGGCGTAAGTCTCTTCTATTTTGTAGGGTGATAGGTGATAAATCTTGAAAGATTTTTATTTCTGAGCCTTGGCATGAAAGATTGCGACGGTCTCTGGCCCTACGAAGGATTTCTTCTTTCAGCTTAAAGTTAACTAGGCAGCATATCACATCTCTGGGAGGGTCAGTGTCTCTACCCCGTGGCCTGAGAGCCCTGTGTAAGCGTTCACAATCAATAGGGGTCTCGGGGGGTCTGCCTAGGAGATCGTTGAAGACAGCTACGGTTGCCTGGGTAAGTTGTGTGTGATCGATCGATTCTGGCATGCCTCTTACCCGTAAGTTGTGTCGTCTGCCGCGATTGTCCAGGTCTTCCATGTATCTGTGCAGGTCTCTGAGCTGGACGGAATGTGCCTATGATGATGCCTGGAGCCTGTGGATGGAGTTCTCATTTTGAGCTGTTGCTTCTTCTACGGTGTCCATGCGGACCGTCATGGAGTGGATGTCTCTCCTCAGGTCTGAGATGACCGATGCGAAGGTGGCTTTGATATCCTCTGCCACTATTCTCAGGTCCCCCATGTTTAGGGGGTGTGCTGTGACCCCATGCCGAGCGGGCGATTGAGTCCTGTGCCTGCCAGAGGGGCTGAGGCTGGAGGAGCGCGCTGTGGCCGAGTAGGCCTGAGATGAAGCCGGGGCCTCGCGTGCCTGCGTCCGGAAGATCTCCGGAATGCTGCGGCCTGCCTGTGAGTCGGGTCTCCGCGGGGATCGGGAACGGGATGGGGACGGGTTCCCCTTAGATTTCCCCATGTTTTGGCTAACGGATGGCTCTTTGAGGCTGCTGTGAAACCCTCTGAGGACCGGAGCTCAGGGATTAGGCGTCCATTAAAGTCCGGCGCCAAGCCACGCCCCCTTGCTGTCCAGTTCTGGGCACCAGTCCTCAGGAAGGATGTACTGGAAATGGAGCGAGTACAAAGAAGGGCAACAAAGATAATAAAGGGTCTGGAGGATCTTAGTTATGAGGAAAGGTTGTGAGCTCTGAACTTATTCTCTCTGGAGAAGAGACGCTTGAGAGGGGATATGATTTCAATGTACAAATACCGGACTGGTGACCCCACAATAGGGATAAAACTTTTTTGCAGAAGAGAGTTTAATAAGACTCGTGGCCACTCATTACAATTAGAAGAAAAGAGGTTTAACCTTAAACTACGTAGAGGGTTCTTTACTGTAAGAACGGCAAGGATGTGGAATTCCCTTCCACAGGCGGTGGTCTCAGCGGGGAGCATTGATAGCTTCAAGAAACTATTAGATAATCACCTGAATGACCGCAATATACAGCGATATGTAATGTAATACTGACACATAATCACACACATAGGTTGGACTTGATGGACTTGTGTCTTTTTTCAACCTCACCTACTATGTAACTATGTAACTATGCATGAAAAAGACCATCTGCATCAACCTGGAACAATGATCCTTGAATAGGGGTAGGGGTCTTTAACATTATTTACATATAGTTCCATTTTAATATCTCATCCCCAGTAAATATATAACAATTCACACCCTCAGTCATGTGAATCGAAGGATTACCACCTATGCAGACTTCATGACACCAAGGAAGGGATGATGTGTCTGGAACAGGATAGTTCCACAACTTTCACCACTCCCATCCTTTACTTGGACAGTCAACATCTGCCTTGACACATCTCATGGTGATTGGATGAAGGTTTCTGTGCTATCTGTGTGGATATAAATGTTGGGGTATGTTCTGGGGTATGGATTGGAGATAAAGAAGTTGGCTTGGAGAAACTATGAAAAGTCTTCAATATTACAGAACAAGTCCAGTTGTGTGTGAAGAACCATAACTAGATAAACCATGACCTGGATAGATTAGAAATCTCTTTTCTCCCTCCCCTTAGACTTTTCTGCTACTGTAACAGATTGTACAACCAGGAAAGTAAAGAGACTAGTATATAAAAAAAAACAACTGATACAAAATACAGGACAATGGATGATGTTGGGTTATTTCCAGATGAGGGTCCCCAATCCCGAAGATTAATTTGTACACAAATTAGGGGGCTGCACATACAGGGGGTTCTTCCAAAGAAGTGGCGTTCTTAAAATAAGTGGCACTTCTGCTCTTGCCCAATCCACCTGAACATCTTCTTCTCTCTTCACAGGTAAACCTGCGTTTATATCTCCACATACCTTAAAACTGAACATTGCATGACTGCAAAAAAGCTTATTGGGTAAATCTGTTTGTCACCACTGTTTCAACTCCATCTGTAGCCATGCTCACATTATTTCAATGTTTATTTAGCCATTAAGTCTTACCTAAATTATGGGTTCCCTTATCTTTACAATTTTGGCCTTTTAGTCCCCTTGCAGTTTGATTGTGGTGTGAAAGTTATGCCCTGCTAGCTGTGTTGCTAATATGCCCTCCTAATTGATTAATTGCCAGATTCAACCCACACCCAACACACAGTATAAAAACAAGGCCTTCCTTACGGGGGAACACATACAGGGGGCTGCACATACAGGGGTTCTTCCAAAGAAGTGGCGTTCTTAAAATAAGTGGCACTTCTGCTCTTGCACTTCAGCGATTTGCAAACTATAAAAGACTGCAGGTGACCCCATTTCCTAATTTTATCATCTTCCTCTCTGAAACATGCACTCTTTACCTCTCCTCCTTTTCACAATTGCTGCCTCTCTCCTCAAACTCTCTTTTCTACACCCCTCTGCTCCACCCCACAACCTGTACATATCACCCTCACTTCTCCCCTCCCCCTATTACTGCACTCATCACCTCTTTCTAACTCTAAGCCCACTTGCTAACATACCCCCCAGGATACTGAAGCATGTCCCCTCATACAAATCATATTCTCATATTACCTCCCTCACTCTTCTGCTTCTCCTAATCGCTGGAGATATTTCCCCAAACCCTGGGCCCACTTTATTTAACTGTGCCCAACACACCCATCACCATCACCCTACACCCTCTGGCAGTAGTCGCAATCTACACAATCTAGTCTCCATTCCTCTTCTTGCCAACACCAGCCTCACTCTCTCCTGCGCCCTCTGGAACGCCCGCTCTGTCTGCAACAAACTCACCGCTGTTCATGACCTCTTTGTCACTAATTCCTTTAATCTACTTGCTCTCACCGAAACCTGGCTCCACGAATATGACACCCCTTCTCCTGCTTCCCTCTCCCAGGGTGGCCTTCACTGGACTCACTCCCCCAGGCCTAATGGACGCAAGGGAGGTGAAGTGGGATTCCTCCTATCCCCCCAGAGCACCTTCCAGGTTATTCACCCTCCTCCCTCTTTTTCACTCTCATCATTCGAAGCCCACTGTATACGTCTATTCTCTCCCACTTCCCTAAGAATTGCTGTGATCTACCGGCCCCCTGGACCATTATCGACTTTCCTTGATGAGTTTTCTGAGTGGCTACCCTACTTTCTCTCTTCGGAAATTCCCACAATCCTTCTCGGTGATTTCAACATCCCTGCTAATACAAACATTCCTGCTACTTCTAAACTTCTTAGTCTAACCTCTTCATTTGACCTGAAGCAATGGGTACAGGCTTCTACTCACTCTGATGGCAACACCCTTGACATTGTATTCTCTTACCTATGCACTCCATGCAACTTCTCAAACAATCCTTTTCCTCTCTCCGACCACCACCTTATTAGTTTCTCTCTCCCCCTGTCTTCCACCACCTTTCCCTCCAATCGCCTAACCGTCACCCGTAGAAACTTTCGCAACTTCAACTACTCTCTCCTCTACTCTGCTACCGACCACCTCTATGACAAAATCTCCCCCCTGTCCTGCCCCAACCAAGCCATGTCCATCTACAATAAATCTCTGTCCTCCACCCTGGACAAGCTCGCTCCCCTCACTACACGCAGAATCAGGCCTCGACCCCTACAACCCTGGCAAACAGATGACACTAAAATTCTCAAAAAACGTAGTCGCGCTCTTGAGCGTCTGTGGCACAAGACTAAGTCTCTCAAAGACTTCAACCAATACAAATCTGCCCTCCAAAAATACTATTCTTTCCTCCACACTGCCAAGCAAACCTATTTTACAACTCTTATTAATACCTTCTCATCCAGTCCCCGTAAACTCTTCTCTACCTTCAACTCTCTACTTTGTCCTCCACCGCCTCCCCCCACTGATTTACTCACTGCCCAGGAAATCGCTAATCACTTCAAAAACAAGATTGATACAATCCGTGATGAAATCTCCACTCTACAGGTATCTCCCCCAGCTAAGACCCCATGTCAACAGATACAACTGACACTACCTCTATTCAAATCTACTACTCCAGACGAAGTTGCTAAACTCCTTTCTATCGCCCACCTAACTACCTGTCCCCTGGACCCTGTTCCATCTCAAATGCTACGGTCACCCTCTGACCCCATCCTACACTCTCTAACCCACATCTTCAATCTCTCCCTCACCTCTGGCATCTTCCCCGATGCTCTAAAACATGCACTGGTCACTCCCATACTCAAAAAACCATCCTTGGACCCTACCAATCTTAACAACCTACGCCCTATCTCCTTGCTCCCCTTTTCCTCTAAACTCCTTGAACGCCTGCTTTACAACCAACTGAGTGACCACCTCATTAAAAACAACCTTCTTGATCCCCTTCAATCTGGATTTCGCCCTCAACACTCCACAGAAACTGCTCTTTTAAAACTCACAAATGACCTACTAACTGCAAAAACCAACGGACACTATTCTGTACTCCTACTTCTGGATCTTTCAGCTGCCTTTGACACGGTTGACCACCCCCTCCTCCTCAAAAAACTTCACTCCATCGGTCTCCGTGACTGTGCTCTTCCGTGGCTCTCATCCTACCTATCCCAACGCACCTTCAGTGTCACTTACAATTCTACTTCCTCCACTCCTCTTCCCTTCTCTGTCAGGGTCCCCCAAGGTTCTGTTCTTGGACCTCTTTTATTTTCAATCTACACCTCTTCCCTGGGTCAGCTGATAGCCTCTCATGGCTTTCAATATCATTTCTATGCTGATGACACACAAATCTATCTCTCCATCCCTCAACTCACTCCATCAGTCTCCTCACGCATCACTAACTTACTAACCGACATATCTGTATGGATGTCACACCACTTCCTCAAACTCAACTTGTCCAAAACCGAGCTTATAATATTTCCTCCCCCACGTGCCTCTTCCCCTGACTTCTCTGTGAAGAGCAATGGCAAAACCATCCACCCGTCCCCCACATGTCAGGGTGCTAGGTGTTATCCTGGATTCTGAACTCTCCTTTCAGCCCCACATCCAATCACTTTCCAAAGCTTGCCGCCTCAACCTCCGCAACATCTCTAAACTACGTCCCTTTCTAACCAGTGAAACTACAAAGCTCCTGATTCACTCCCTGGTTATCTCTCGCCTTGACTACTGCAACTCACTCCTCATTGGCTTACCTTTAAATAGACTATCCCCCCTTCAGTCCATCATGAATAATGCTGCCAGACTCATCCACCTTACAAACCGCTCAGTGTCTGCTACCCCTCTCTGCCAATCCTTCCATTGGCTGCCACTCGCCCAACGAATTAAATTCAAAATACTAACAATAAGTTACAAAGCCATCCACAACTGTGCCCCCAGCTACATCACTAACCTAGTCTCAAAATACCAACCTAAACGCCATCTCCGTTCCTCCCAAGATCTCCTGCTCTCTAGCTCCCTCATCACCTCCTCCCATATCCGCCTCCAGGACTTCTCCCGAGCCTCGCCCATCCTCTGGAATTCCCTACCCCAATCTGTCAGACTGTCTCCAAATTTATCCACTTTTAGGCGATCCCTGAAGACTTTCCTCTTCAGAGAAGCCTATCCTGCCTCCATCTAACAACTGCATTATTTTCTCCATTAGCTCATCCCCCACAGCTATTACCCTTTTGTATAACTTGACCCTCCCTCCTAGATTGTAAGCTCTAACGAGCAGGGCCCTCTGATTCCTCCTGTATTGAATTGTATTGTACTTGTACTGTCTGCCCTAATGTTGTTGTAAAGCGCTGCGTAAACTGTCGGCGCTATATAAATCCTGTATAATAATAATAATAATAATAAAATAATAATACACAATTAATGAGAGAGAGCCTAGGCTGTCTCATAAAAGATGGGATTTTTGAAGGGGACCATTGTATCTGTATAGCAAGGTAAGCACAGACTCAAAAAGTAGAGTTAAAATACAATTTATTTAATACAAAAACATAGTATCTGAGACAATAAAATCACAAACTGCATAAAGTAAATAGTTAGTACTTGATACTAAAATTATTCTTGCGTGAGATGCTGGAGAGATGCTAGAATATGCAGAAAGCCAACATGTTTCGCAGTTTCCACGCCTGGTTTTAGGCACTATTAATTGTGGTTGGGTAAGCACTTTTCACTGTTAAAGTAAATAAACATATTCTGGTTGCATATAAATTGTGGTTTCTAATGTTACTCTATGTAATTTAGAGACACCGTCAGATGCATGCGACACCCTTGAAGAAGCAGGAAACTGCGAAACATGTTGGCTTTCTGCATATTCTAGCATCTCTCCAACATCTCACGCAAGAATAATTTTAGTATCAAGTACTAACTATGTACTTTATACAGTTTGTGATTTTATTGTATCAGATACTATGTTTTTGTATTAAATACATTGTATTTTAACTCTACTTTTTGAGTCTGTGCTTACCTTGCTATACAGATACAATGGTCCCCTTCAAAAATCCCATCTTTTATGAGACAGCCTAGGCTCTCTCTCATTAAGTGATACAAAATACAGATCTTAAACACTTCTAAGAACAAATCCAAAAGTCATGTTTCTTTTCTCTTGGATTACAGGTTCCTCAGAGAGAATAGTAAACCTTTAGGGCCATATCATCGGAAAGTTTTTTTGGTTCAAAATCAGAGGCCATATAACCACATACCTGAGTCTATTGATAAGATATAGATTTTGTAGGCAGCAATACCGTCACTAACATACCTCCTGCCAATTTTTTAATATTCAGACCATTTAAAAAGGATCAGACAAAAAAAAATCATAGTTCTGATTCTCCTCAGCCAAACAAAGGTGATTGGCTGCCATATTTATCTGCATTTGACTGTCCTCTGCAGTGCGGGTTCAGTAAAGCCAGCAAAATATGTCCAAAATTACCGAAATACGGACTTCTGTGGACAGTATAATTTTAAAACATTCTTCTGGATTTCTTTGGTTTTTATTCCATATATTATTGGGTTGAGCATTGGAGGAATTATCAGGTATAGGATAGACAGGATAATTTGGGTGGAAGAAGCTGTGTGCCCCCCAAACCTTTGGGTGACAAAGGAGAAAAGTGCCGGGATGTAAGACAGAAGAATGACACAAACATGGCTGACGCATGTACTCCCGACTTTGTGTCTGGCCTCTCGGGATGGGAGGTTGAAGACAGCGGTTACAATCATTACATATGACACTGCAATGCCCATGACATCTACTCCAACTACAAACAGAGCGACTGCTAACCTGTACACAACATTAACTCTGATGTCTGCACAGGCCAGCTTAGCCACGGCCATGTGCTCACAATAAGTATGCTCAATCACATGGTTCTTGCAAAATAACAACCTCCTAATCAGGAAAGGATGTGGAAATATCAAAAGAGTCCCTCTCAAGATCACCAAGACTCCAATTTTTGCAATCAATGGGTTGGTCAAGATGGCGGAATATCTCAGTGGTTGGCATATGGCAACATAACGATCAAAGGCCATAGCCAAGACGACCGAGGAGGCCATGATAGAGAAGGAATGGATGAAGAACATCTGAACCAGGCAACTCTCAAAGGAGATCTCTTGGAGTTTGAACCAGAAGAGTTGGAGCATTTTGGGAAGGGCAGCACTGGATTGGACAAGGTCTGTTAACAACAACATGGAAAGGAAGAGGTACATGGGTTGGTGGAGGCTCTCCTCCCTTAAAATAGTAAGCAGGACACTAATATTTGCCAACAAGGTTATCAAGTACATGAAGAAGATTGGAAATGAAATCCAAACCTGGGCATCTACTAGCCCAGGAATTCCAATCAGGATGAAATAAGAGGAGCTCTGATTATCACCACCAGATGTCATGACTTTATTGTCAGCTGGTCCAAGACATCCTCTTCTCAGTTGACAAAATCAGGAAACACTTTAAGGATTTCTCTTCACAGAGATAAAACTACTGTTCTGCTGAAGACAAAACAAATATGAAAAGGAGGTTACAAAAATATTAGTAATATTTCTATAAGTACAAAAACCAAACAGAACCAGAATTGTGATACTCTCTCTCCCCCCCCAAGGATTGTGGTGGTCTGGCCTTTCATGATATTCTAAAGTATCATGCCACCTAATCAGACTGGTAGACTGGCACAGATATAAAGGTTTGAAGATTTGGATCGCCATGGAAAAAAACCTTGATGCATTTCCCCCACCATCACCTTCCATTTTGTACCCAACACATACCTTCACATCTCAAAATACATCCGACCATTGGGCCTGCTCTCAAATGTTGTGTGACTGCCATGTCAAAATATAAACTCTCTCCAGCTCCATCTCCTCTCTACCCAGTCCTGGATAATTCTGCCTTTCCTGATGGTTTAGGCCCAGGTCGCTTTCTTGAACGCATGCATGGAAATGTCTTCCAAGCCGTCTCATTTTACAAGACAATGATGGATGGACCTCCCTTAATGTGCTCATGAGGGTTTATGGTTCATGCCACCTAGATGCATGGAGGGCCTCGCAACTGTGCCATTTTTATTTTCACTTTACCTATCCCTCGAGACCTTATAAGACCATTCACTGCCTACAGGAGTCTATGTGTGAAAAGAGTCTCACTCAGATACTCTCTCTTTCTCTAATTTGTACTCTCATCATCTCCCAGCTTCTGGAACACCACTTCCTTCCCCTCTTGGCTAAACAGGAACAGGACTTAAATTTAATCCTTTTCCCTCAACAGAAATGCAAACTTCTTTATTTCACCATAAAATCCTCCATATGCACTTGAATTCAGGAAACAAACTTCAAGCTATTCTCCAGATTGTACAGGACATTAACTGTCAGGACCCAGGTCTGAACCTGCAACCTCTGCTGATGTCTCTTCTTACTCAGCCACCTGGAATGCTGAACAACTACCTGGACAATTCCTTGAATGACACTTGCCTTGTACCTTTTTTCTCATGGACCTTGAGCTCTTTGCTCCTCCCATGAACTTTCCTTGCATTTCCTGTTTGCCAGATTATTGCTCTCTCTCTAGCTATCTCGGTCTTGATACTTCTGCTGTCATTCATATCTTTGCTCTCACTCATTAACAACCTTTGACTTGTGACTCGACTATGCTTCTGCTTGATCCCAACCTGCAACCACCTGTTACAGACCTTTGGCTTGTTTACTGATTACGCTTCTGCTTGCTCCCTACCTGCTGCTGGGGACCCCGACTTGCTCACCTTCTTGTGGGGCAATCCTGAGGACCATGACCTGATACTAACATGCAGCAAAACCCATCTCCATCATCAGGAACTCTGGTGAATACTGGTTAGTGCTTAGACTCCGCACCTTGGGTGAGTCCATGTAATTCGCTAGGGTGACCTGCATGCATACCTATTCTTCTGGTCATTGGGAGCCTCCCTACAGCTATAGCTACTTGTCTCCAAGCCTGCCTCTGATCATGACACCAACTGTACTTCATGAACAATTTTAAGATTCTCCAGACATGTACTGGAGGTGCTGGCAGGACAAGGGTTTGATCCTCCATATATTCTGGTCCTGTCCCCTGCTAAGGACCTTCTGGACAGAGGTTAGGTGAATCTCCTGAAAATTCACAGACTTCCCTTTGCCAGACTGTCCGGCCTTTTTTCTATTACACCATCCTTCAATCCCCATAAGATATACAAGTGATCTGTCATCTTCTGAACGCTGCCAAATCCTGCATTCCTCTATAGTGGAAGAATGTCAAGCCCCCCTCTCTATCCCCATGTGGCTACGTAAATTTGAAGAAATAAACTGCATGGAGGATCTCAACCCCTCTCCTCCAAAACAAACATGACATGTACAAGAGCACCTGGTTTTACTGAAATGCCTTTGTCTTCTCGGAGGAAGATAAGATGCTTTTGGTGAACAACCTCTGATTTTTGAAGTAATACCTCTTTAATGCCTCTGAGGGTTAATCGATATACAGTATCTCACAGAAGTGAGTACATCCCTCACATTTGTGTAAATCTTGTGAGTGTACAGCTTGTATAACAGTGTAAATTTGCTGTCCCCTCAAAATAACTCAACACACAGCCATTAACGTCTAAAGCGCTGGCAACAAAAGTCAGTACACCCCTAAGTGAAAATCTCCAAATTGGGCCCAACGTGTCAATATTTTGTGTGGCCACCATTATTTTCCAGCACTGCCTTAACCCTCTTGGGCATGGAGGTCACCAGAGCTTCACAGGTTGTCACTGGAGTCCTCTTCCCCTCCTCCATGACGACATCACGGAGCTGGTGGATGTTAGAGACCTTGCGCTCCTCCACCTTCCATTTGAGGATGTCCCACAGATGATCAATAGGGTTTAGGTCTGGAGACATGCTTGGCCAGTCCATCACCTTTACCCTCAGCTTCTTTAGCAAGGCAGTGGTGGTCTTGGAGGTGTGTTTGGGGGATCATGCTCTGCTTCAGTATGTCACAGTACATGTTGGCATTCATGGTCCCCTCAATGATCTGTAGCCCCCCAGTGCCGGCAGCACTCATGCAGCCCCAGACCATGACCCTCCCACCACCATGCTTCACTGTAGACAAGACACACTTGTCTTTGTCCTCCTCACCTGGTTGCCCCCACACACGCTTGTCACCATCTGAACCAAATAAGTATATCTTTGTCTCATCAGACCACATATCTTAATATTAATATTGTTATTGTCATCATCATGATGCTCCTCAACAAAACCCTAACCTCCATATAAACACACCCTCAGGCTAAGAAACGATTACACATTTAACCAATGCATGCAGCCTTCTTTCAAAGATCTGACATAAAAATCTAGGGGACGTGAAAGGACAGAAAGAATAGTCACACAGCCAGATACTGAGAGACAGCAGTTATGGGGACCTGACATTCCTTCACGCCTTTGTCCAGGCCTCCTGCTGCCACCTGTCCTTCTCTAAAACCCAGAATCTTCCCAACCTCACCCAGAACGTCGTGCACCACCACCTCGACAGGAAGGACTTTTTTCCAAGTGGAAACCTGACACCGTGCATTCCATGTGTAGTAAAGAACTATTAAGCTAACTAGAAAAAGTGTCTCAAAATCAAAATCCTGATAAGTCTGAAAAGCCCCATACGACCACTCCGCATAACTCAAGAAGGAAAGGAGAGGGATACCCAGAGACCTACCCACCCACCTATAGACTTCTATATTGAAGGGGCACTGAATCAAGAAATGGCCCATCGTCACCTCCACCCCACCACACTCTACTCTTATACATCCACGGTTCTCCGCAGAGCGATGTTTCAAGTTGCCCTTCACATAGTCTGCCATGGAACAAGTGCCAGGCCAAACCCTAAAATTTTAAAGGGATTCTCTTCAGATTAATCAGACACAGATACTCTCTCACAACATGGCCTGGACAAGCCCTCAAGGCCAGTGACTCGCTAAAGGCAGATTCAACAACCCTCCTCTCCAGGTCCTTCTTAGGAAGAGACTTCATTTCCTCTGCCATCACTTGCCACTGCCGAAGCATTTTCAGACACCAGAGGCCAGAATCTCACCGTGCTAAGACCCTACGGCTTTTCATTGGACATTAGAGTGTAAGCTCCTCTGGTGCAGAGACTGAAGTGACATATAATGTGAAAATAAAAAAACAATGAAGTGAGATATTGGGTTTTATTAGATTCAATAATAGATTATTATTTTCATGGAAGGAGATGATTAATGTTCAGTCAATGGTTTATTGTTTTATTTTTTTCCAAAGCACAGTCCTGCCAAATGCCGACGAATCTTGACGTTTTTTGAAGAATAAATAGGACAAAATAAGTGAAAATATTTGGAATAGTGTTAGTCATGCAAAATGTGTCACACATTAAAGAAAAAGACATTTTTTTTTTCATTTTGGTTCATTTTTCTGCCTGTAATAAAACATAAATTCAGAGTATTAAAAAAAGAAAAAATGCTTTTTCAGTTATTCTCTATACAACAAAATTAACAAATAAATAAAAAGAAAAAAGAAAAAAAAAAGAAAACAAAGTTACCAAATAAATTCTCATTAATGCTGAAAAAAAGAAACAATGTAAAAATAAGTTTGCCATGTAAAGTGTCCAGAGAAGTATCATTTCTAATACTGGAACATAGGAAATGTTCAGAATGTAGTCCGGTCAGGAAGACTCTGCCTTTGTAGATGGTGTCTATGATTATAAAGCTTGTGTGATCTTCTGTGGACCCTTCATGGTGGTCAGATCATCTCATTATAATTAGGATGTGGATCCCATAAGAGTCACATAGACAGGCTGGGGAGATCCGACCTTCACCGGGAGGTTTTCTTCCTTCCTATGTGTTCCTTCCAGACATACTTCTATATTTTCTCTCCTTGTGATCACAGTTCATACAATTATTTCATCAGACTGGACAAGGAACCTCCAATATTTTGGTAGTGATGACTAATTCCAGGACATTACTAGTGATGAGCCGAACACCTCCCTAGTTCGGTGCGCACCAGAACATGCGAACAAGCAAAAAAATTTGTGAGAACAGTCTAAAGTCTATGGGACACGGACATAAAAAATCAAAAAGTGCTAATTTTAAAGGCCTATATGCAAGTAATTGCCATAAAAAGTGTTTGGGGACCCGGGTCCTGCCCCAGGGGACATGAATCATACACATAGGTTGGACTTGATGGACTTGTGTCTTTTTTCAACCTCACCTACTGTAACTATGAATCAATGCAAAAAAAAGTTTTTAAAATGGCCATTTTTCAGGAGCAGTGATGTTAATGATTCTTAAAGTGAAACAATAAAAATGAAATATTCATTTAAATATCGTGCCTGGGGGGTCCCCTTAGTCTGCTTGTAAAGTGGCGCATCTGTGCGATGTGTAGAACATGCCGCAGAAAAATGACATTTCTAAAGGAAAAAATGTCATCTAAACTTGCTTGCGGCTGTATTGTATTGACCAGCTCCAGGCAATATAGATGAGAAGTCAAGGAAAGAAAATTGGCATGGGTTCCCCCCAATATCCATACAAGACCCTTATGTGAGCATGCAGCCTGGAAGACAGGATAAGGGGGGGATGAGCGAGCGCCCCCCTCCTGAACCATACCAGGCCACATGCCCTCAACATGGGGAGGGTGCTTAGGGGTCCCCCTCAAAACACCTTGTCCCCACGTTGATGGGGACAAGAGCCTCTTCCCCACAATCCTGGCCATTGATTGCCGTGGTCTGCAGGTGGGGGGCTTATCGGAGTCTGGAAGCCCCCTTTAACAAGGAGGCCCCCAGATCCGGCCACCCCCCCTATGTGAATGGGTATCAGGAACATTGTACCCCTACTCATTTACCAAAAAAAGTGTTAAAAAGTAAAAACCACAAAAGACAGTTTTTGACAATTCCTTTATTAAAAAAGAAAAAAAAAGTGTCCTGCGATGTCCATCATTCTTCAATTACGCAGATGGACCGAAAAGTATATAAAAAAAAATGGAAAAACTCTACCTTGGAAGGCCTTCTTCCGACTGCTGTCTTATTAAAGGTAAGGGCGGGGCCACCTGCTGACGTAACCGGATGACCTCACATGACGTCAGAAGGTGACGGGGTGACTCAGTTACGTCACCAGGTGGCCCCGCCCTTGCCTATATAACAGATGTCACAGCCAAGAGACAGCAGTTGCTGGGAGGCCTCCCTTCGAGGCAGAGTTTTTAATTTTTTTTTCTATTTTACAGGTCCATTGGGCGGCGTGATTGAAGATTGATGGACATCCCGTGATGTCCATCAATCTTCAATCACGCCGCCCGACTGACCTTTTTTTCTTTTTTTTATAAAGAAATTGTCAAAAACTGTCTAGTGTGGTTTTTACTTTTTGACTTTTTTGGTGAATGGGTTGGGGTACAATGTACCCGATACCTATTCACATACGGGGGGCGGGATCTGGGGGTGCTTGCTCACCCCCCTCTTTCCTGCCAGGATGCTTGCTTGGATAAGGGTCTGGTATGGATTTTGGGAGGGACCCCATGCAATTTTGTTTTTTTTATTTTAGCGTGGAGTTTCCCTTAAAATTTAAGCCAAACCCAAAGGGCCTGGCATGGATTTTGGGGGGGACCCCATGCTGTTTTTTTTTTTTTTTACACAGAGTTCCCCTTAAAATCTATATCAGACACAAAGGACCCGGTATGGATTTTGGGTAAGACCCCATGATGTTTTTTTTCTTAGTTCTATCATAGGGTTTCCCTTAACCACTTCAATGCACTGTATTATATACTGTACACTGACAGCACTGTATATATATTCTACACTGACTGCACTGTAGATATAGATATATATATTAGACTGCCTGCACTGTATATATAGTCTACACTGAATGCATGGTATACTGTATACTACACGATATACATATATATTATATATATTATTACACTGACTGCATTGTATATATAGTCTACACTGACTACACTGTATATACTAAGCTGCCTGCACGTCACTAACTAACCTGCCTAATCTAGCTCAAGTTCTCAATCTCTCTCCATTAATGCATGCTACATACGGCCACCATGTAAGCAGCCTTATATAGTGTGGGGTGTGGACGTAGCACCCTGTCTTTGGCCAATTATGGCTCTCCCAGCAGATAGTGCTGTGATTGGCCAAAGCACACAGGTCAATCAGCTGCCGTCAATGCACTGCGATCTCGCAGTGCAATATGGGGCGCTCTGTGGGGCCCAAATTTGCCGTGAATGCCCCATGTGTTCGGTTCGTCTGCGAACAAATGCACACCCAGTGTTTGAGTCGAACTTCCGTTCGATTCGAACATCAGGACCATCCCTAGACACTACCGCTGAAGAACCCCAAGATCCCAGACCATTATATATATATATATATATATATATATATATACCGTAAATATATATATATATATATATATAGGCAATGAGTGGAGAAGTCTTTGGCACCCATAAACCAACTGAACCATCCATTGTTGGTGCTGTATTGAGATGTGATGGTATAGTGGTGTTCCTTCCAGAGAGATTCTTCCTTTTCTCTCCTTATGATCACAGTTCATACAATTATTTCATAAAGATCCCAATGTATAAAACATCCACAAAAAACTACAAAGTCCAATCGAAGACAATAAAGAATATCCCATGCCAGTGAGTCAACCTCCACCACAGATATTTCATGTCAGGCTTAGGAGAACTGTATGACCTTCAAATCATAGAAAGGTCATGTATGGCGTATGTTATTATGCAGACCCACCAATCTAACGTTTCTCTCCTTATGATCACAGTTCATACAATTATTTCATCAGACTGGACAAAGATCCCTCCAATATTTTGGTAGCGATGACTAAATCCAGGACACTATCATTGAGGAACCTCAGGGTCCCAAACCATGAAATATATGCAGATAATGATTGGAGAAGTCTTTGTTATGATGCCAACAAACTGAACAATCCATTGTTGATGCTGTATTGAGATGTGAGGGTACAGCGGTTGTTGGAGGCATCATTAGATCTTTTATTTTTTCAGTTGGTTTAGAGCGGACTAAGCTCAAAGAGATGAGCAGATTCAGAACACTTTATTATTCCCGAAGGTTTGATCCATGAAACACAATCTCAGCATCAAACCCCATTGAAGTCTACGAGTGGAGTGAATCTTGAGACTAAATTTAGGCTTTGTTAAAGGTCAATAAGCAAAGTGTTATCAAAAAAAGACACAAGGAGCTCGGCACTGTCATGGGTGGCACAGTGAGGAGAGGGTCCATTTATTGTGACTTGGAGGGTGACTTGGGAAGGACACCAATCCTTTAAATCAGAGTTTCCCACCCTTTTTTCAGTCAAGGCACCCCCTTAAAAATTATGAACAATCTCGAGGCACCCCATTCTAAAATGTAAAAACTATTTTAATAGTTTTATATAACGCAGCAACATCTACAAGTTTATGTAGGACACCCAACGTTAGAGGTGATTTATTCTTCCAAAGCAAATACACTTTTGCAAACTGGTACTGACTAGTATTCCAATGTTTCTCTTCTCCCTCAGTTTTTCTCCATCATTTAGCTAGTGTGACCCCCCCAACGTTGATGGAGAGGGGCAGGGGAGGGTAAAACAAGGATACTATTCAGGTGACTAAGATTCTCCCTATCAACTGATGACACCATTGGTCATTAGGATGTCGGCAGCTAGAAGGTTGTCATGGTACACAATAAAAACTTGTGGCTTTGTGTAACTAAAAGGAGCAGCCTCCATCCACCTGCTGTCTTGTATACCATTTTTGGTCAATTTTTAGGCATTTTGCCAAGGCACCCCTGAAGAAACCTCAAGGCGCCCCAGGATGCCTGGGCACCCTGGCTAAAAAAGGCTTCTTTAAATGACATGCTTGGGAGATGTCTTTAAGCTGAATGTGGTGTTATGGAATGGTCCGATGTTCACTGATAGCGTCAGCAACACATGACTGTCCGCCATTTTAGATTCAGTGTGTGGCCCATTAAGGGCGCAAGGGCACCGCCCCCTATTTTCAGCCACACCCTCTATGTAAAATGGATAGACTCATGCATTGCATGAATCTATCCATGGCCACTGTAGCCACCCCAATTCAGGCGCCCGGCCCCTTTTCGGATACCGGGCGCCTGAATCACAGCAGTGGCGGGGGGGGGGTTTGAAGCACCTGAATAGAGCCAGAGGCTCTAATAGGCTTCAAAAAAGGTGAACTGCGAGCGCAAAGCATTGCGCACACAGTCCACCCAGGTGTGTTCGCTTTGCTAACACTGATCCGCCTCTCACCCAAACAGAAGGCGCGAGTCTAATACCCGTCACCTGATTGGCTGAAGGCAGAGGTGCTCCGATTGGACACCTAGCAGAAGGAAGCAGAGACGCACGCATGGGAGGACAGAGAACGATGGAGGATGCAGGAGCCATCGCCTGACCCACCACCAGGATGGGGTAAGTGTGTGCTGGTCAGATGGTGAGCGGTGGGGGGGGGGGGCTGGGGGGGTGTCACAGAGGCTGTATATGATGTTCACAGAAGCTGCATATGATGGGCACAGGCTGCATAGTATGGGCACAGGCTGTATATGATGTTCACAGAAGCTACATATGATGGGCACAAAAGGTGCATATGATGGGCACACGCTGCATATTATGGGCACAGGCTGTATATTATGTTGACAGAAGCTACATATTATGGGCACAGGCTACATATTGTAGGCACAGGCTGCATAGTATGGGCACAGGCTGTATGTTATGTTCACAGAAGCTGCATATGATGGGCACAAAAGGTGCATATGATGGGCACACGCTGCATATTATGGGCACAGGCTGTATATTA
The DNA here is from genome assembly GCF_042186555.1 of Aquarana catesbeiana. NCBI lineage: Eukaryota > Metazoa > Chordata > Amphibia > Anura > Ranidae > Aquarana > Aquarana catesbeiana. The sequence goes on from NC_133325.1 coordinate 8,632,017, forward strand.
TGTTGACAGAAGCTACATATTATGGGCACAGGCTACATATTGTAGACACAGGCTGCATAGTATGGGCACAGGCTGTATGTTATGTTCACAGAAGCTGCATATGATGGACACAGAAGCTGCATAAGATGGACACAGAAGCTGCATATGATGGGTACAGAAGTTGCATAAGATGGACACTGGCTACATATGTTGGGCACAGAGGCTGAATTTTATGGGCACAGTGGCTGCAATTGATGTTTTTTTTCAGTATTTTTCAGTTTGTTTGCACCCCCCAAAAATTTTGAGTACCACCCGCCACTGCTGGTAGATTCTGTCAGCATGATCCTTCCTGGCAGTGCCGGATTTAGACCTTGCGAGGAGGCAAGGGTTAGTTAGACAATCAGCTATTGTGTTCCTTCAGGCGCACACACAAGTCCTAATAGATCAGATCATTAAAAGAAATAACATTCACTGCATCTCCTCCCATATTTAGTGCAATGTTCCTGGCCTGCACGGTCCCACATTAACATGTTTTCACCCTTGGTCCTTTTTCCCTCCTCAGTCTCCTTGGGCCCGCAAACGCCTTGAGCTACAGGTACTTTTTGTCTTTTTCCTCCTGGTTTCTAGATGACTTTAAATTCTGTATCTAGATCTACGTTGACATTTCGTTACTTTTTTTTTGTGTAGCACCCTCCTAGTTTAGGTGCTAGGATGTAAATAGTTAGATTGGTGTAATTTGCGCTTCCACCTAACAGTGGTGCTAGAGGTAAATCTATCTTCAGCATGCCTACTTACCAGAAGGCTGCAATTCTTTAGTTAGGGCTGCTCCTGGAGTTCTGGTGCTGGTTGAGTTTGCCTGGGCTCCTCCTGCCTTCTAGGAACCAATAGAGCTTTCTGGAACATGGATGGAAAGTTAGGCAAATAGGCATAATGAGTATGTAGCAGTCTCAGCAAATTACAGGGCAGGTGCCCCTGAGCATGCTGGGATTGGCCCTTTATATTCAGAGAACATGTGAGCTCAGGGTCCTTCCCAGATGGTGGAGTGCACCGGCCAGGGATGAGGCAGGCACTGGTAGCCATGCGGCCTCAGATGGGCAAGCTGAGGGCCTGGAGCTAAAGGAAAGGAGTGACCCTGGTGCTTCAGAAGAGCTGACTGAAGGGGAGCCATGTCTAAGAGGATCTGTGTGTGACTCCTGTGAGTACAGACCAAAGACCTAGGGGCCTGTTCTATTTAGCTACCCCCTTGTGCTAGTACAGTCAGCCAAGAGTCCAACTTAAAGGGATTGCTGGCTAGTAGTCTGCTTTGTCTGCCTGTCCTTCACTACAAGAGACTTTACTTATTCTATTGATTTCTACATTGCTACATAGGAGTAGTCTGCCATCCGCTCCCTGCAAGGGACTTCACCTACTTCTCAATTCTAGATCAGCTAGAGCCCTCAAGTTGTGTAAGTTTTATAAAGTTATATAGAGTATCCCTATAAAATCCCCTAACCTATCCAAGTTCCTACAAAGTAAAACTACAAAACAACACCCCTAGACTGGTCATTGACTACATCGAACTTAAGTGTATGTGTACCTGATAAGTACCATGTTTTGGTCTGCTTACGCTTACAGGATGCTTCATCGTGAGTGTCAAGTTTCCTTACTTCTTCCACTTTTATACATTTTGTTATGGATATATTGACATCTGTTTTTCTTTGATGTAACATTTAATAGCTAAATTTACCTTTCGTAACGTTACATATTCAGGGTGTAACATGCAACATGTTACTTTAGCTCCACCCCGGTCCTCCATTGTGTTTTTTTTCCCTTCATAAGGCTTACCCTGCCTTGGTTAGGAAAAAAACAGGCAAGGATGACAAGGTTGTAGCTAAAACACTTACAGGCGATCCAATCCATGGACTGCTGAGTGTTTTTTTTGGTTGAACTAGATGGACTGCTGAGTGTTTTTTTGGTTGAACTAGATGAACTACTGGGTGATTTTGGTTGAACTAGATGGACTGCTGAGTGTTTTTTTGGTTGAACTAGATGGACTACTTACTGAGAGTTTTTTTGGTTGAACTAGATGAACTGCTGAGTGTTTTATGGTTGAACTAGATGGACTACTGAGTTTTTTTTTTTGGTTGAACTAGATGGACTGCTGAGTGTTTTTTTGGTTGAAATAGATGGACTACTGAGTGTTTTATGGTTGAACTAGATGGACTACTGAGTGTTTTTTTTGGTTGAACTAGATGGACTACTGAGTGTTTTTTGGTTGAACTAGATGGACTGCTGAGTGTTTTTTTGGTTGAACTAGATGGACTACTGAGTGTTTTTTGGTTGAACTAGATGGACTGCTGAGTGTTTTTTTGGTCAAACTAGATGGACTACTGAGTGTTTTTTTTGGTTGAACCAGATGGACTACTGAGTGTTTTTTTGGTTGAACTAGATGGACTACTGAGTGTTTTTTTTGGTTGAACCAGATGGACTACTGAGTGTTTTTTTGGTTGAACTAGATGGACTACTGAGTGTTTTTTGGTTGAACTAGATGGACAACTGAGTGTTTTTTGGTTGAACTAGATGGACTACTGAGTGTTTTTTGGTTGAACTAGATAGATTTGTGTCTTTTATCAACCAGACTAACTATGTAACTATGTAGGCCAATACTCACAGCACTAGCCTGCCCCGATGTATATGTCATGTTAGAGAAGTCCTTCAGTACAGTCGGGAGGTTTGTGGTGGAGAAGATGACTTTTAACCACTTATACCGGCCACTTTCACCCCCTTCCTGCCCAGGCCAATTTTCAGCTTTCAGCGCTCTCACATTTTGCGCGGTCATGCAACGCTGTACACATATGACATTTTTATAATTTTTTTCACAAATAGAGCTTTCTTTTGGTGGTACTACAGTAATGCGTTAGGCTGGTGCGCCCTCTCTTCAGTTCTGGTCACCCAATTAGGCAGACCTTCCCATCCTCCACTCACCAGGCATAGTAGCTCAGTTAATGGGATGCCAAAGTGGATGGGAAGGGGTTAACCACTTAAAGAGGTGTTCCAGCCATGGAAAAAAAATAAAATAAAAGTCAGCAGCTGCAAATCCGGTACAAATACTGTGGCTGCTGACTTTTAATATAAGGGACATGTACCTGTCCAGGGAGCCTTCGATGTCAGCACCCCAAGCCGATCTGTCCATCGGATCGGGTGCAGGCCCCACCATTGTAGCTAAGGGAAACCATCAGTGAAGCCTTCAGTTTCCTACTGTGCATGCGCGAGTCTTGTGGTGCTTTCTGCATGGTCCTGTCATCTACATATGTGTTCACCACTACATGTGAGTCCAGGGGGACAGGGGCACTTTAAAAATAGTTTTTTATTATTTATTTTATTACTTTTTTTTTTACATTGTCCCTTTAAGATTTTCTTATTGATCTCTTTTATTGCTATCACAAGAAACGTAAACACCCCTGTAATAGGAATAGGGCATGACAGGTCCTCTTTATGGAGAGATCTGGGCTCTATAAGAACCTCAAATCTCCCGAGTCATCAGACGACCGTCCAGAGCAGCACTGTGCATTACAGGCCTCCCGAGTCCCCACAAGAGTCCCACTCCTGACTCACGAGTCCCAACGACGACTGTCCAGAGCAGAGAGCACCCACTGTGACTGTGTATATTACAATTACAGGCCTGAGGCCTCCCTTCAGACCACCGTCCATCCAGAGCACTGTGTGTGCATTACATCTACTTGGACCACCGGCATTCAGATCACTGTGTATTACAGGCCATCCCTCAGACCTGAGGCCACCACCCACATCCAGCACTGTGCAGCATTACAGGCCTTCTCTGACCAGTGACCACCGGCATACTGAGCACTGTGCAATACAGGCCATCCCTCAGACCTGAGACCACCATACAGCACTGTGCAGCATTACAGGATTCCTCTGACCACGGCATCCAGAGCACTGTAGCATTACAGGCCTCTCAGACCACCACCCCAGAGCACCGTGCATCATTACAGGCCTCCTCAGACCACCATCCAGAGCACTGTGTGCATTACAGGCCTCCTCAAACCACCGTTCCAGAGCACTGTGCAGTATTACAGCCCTCTCAGACCACTGCCCAGATCACTGTGTGCATTACAGGCCTCCTCAGACCATTGTCAAGATCACTCTGTGCATTACAGGCCTCAACAGACCAGTGTCAAGATCACTGTGTGTATTACAGGCCTCATCAGACCAGTGTGCAGAGCACTGTGTGCATTACAGACCTCCTCACTCAATCCAGGCACTGTGTGCATTACAGGCCTCCTCAGAACACTGTCCAGAGCAGGCATGCATTACAGGTCTCCTTAGACCACCATCCAGAGCACTGTGCACTATTACAGCCCTCTCAGACCACTGTCCAGAGCACTGTGTGCATTACAGGCCTCCTCAGATCACTGTCCAGAGATTACAGGCCTCCTCATACCACTGTCCAGAGCACTGTGTGCATTAAAGGCCTCCTCAGATCACAGTCCAGAGCACTGTGTGTATTACAGGCCCCCTCAGACCACCGTCCAGAGCATGTGTGCATTACAGGCCTCCTCAGACCACTGTCCAGAGCACTGTGTGCATTACAGGCCTCCACAGACCACCACCCAGAGCACTGTGTGCATTACAGGGCACCTTAGACCACCATTCAGAACACTGTGCAGTATTACAGCCCTCTCAAACCACCATCCAGAGCACTGTGTGCATTACAGGCCTCCTCAGAACAGTGTCCAGAGCACTGTGTGCATTGCAGGCCTCCTCAGACCACCATCCAGAGCACTGTGCAGTATTACAGCCCTCTCAGACCACTGTCCAGATCACTGTGTGCATTACAGACCTCCTCAGACCACTGTCAATAGCATGCATGCATTAGAGGCCTCCTCAGACCACTGTCAAGATCATTGTGTGCATTACAAGCCTCCTCAGATCACTGTCCAGAGATTACAGGCCTCCTCATACCACTGTCCAGAGCACTGTGTGCATTACAGGCCTCCTCAGATCACAGTCCAGAGCACTGTGTGTATTACAGGCCCCTCAGACCACTGTCCAGGGCATGTGTGCATTACAGGCCTCCTCAGACCACCGTCCAGAGGACTGTGTGCATTACAGGCCTCCACAGACCAGCACCCAGAGCACTGTGTGCATTACAGGCCACCTTAGACCACCATTCAGAACACTGTGCAGTATTACAGCCCTCTCAAACCACCATCCAGAGCACTGTGTACATTACAGGCCTCCTCAGAACAGTGGCCAGAGCACTGTGTGCATTACAGGCCTCCTCAGACCACCATCCAGAGCACTGTGCAGTATTACAGCCCTCTCAGACCACTGTCCAGATCACTGTGTGCATTACAGGCCTCCTCAGACCACTGTCAATAGCATGCATGCATTAGAAGCCTCCTCAGACCACTGTCAAGATCATTGTGTGCATTACAGGCCTCCTCAGACCAGTGTCCAGAGCACTGTGTGCATTACAGGCCTCCTCAGATCACCGTCCAGAGCACTGTGTGCATTACAGGCCTCCTCAGACCACTGTCCAGAGCAGGCATGCATTACAGGTCTCTTTAGACCACAATCCAGAGCACTGTGCAGTATTACAGCCTCTCAGACCACCATCCAGAGCACTGTGTGCAATCCAGGCCTCCACAGACCACCACCCAGAGCACTGTGTGCATTACAGGTCTCCTTAGACCACCATCCAGAGCACTGTGCAGGATTACAGCCCTCTCAGACCACCGTCCAGATCACTGTGTGCATTACAGGCCTCCTCAGATCACTGTCCAGAGCAAGTGTGCATTGCAGGCCTCCTCAGATCACTGTCCAGAGATTACAGGCCTCCTCAGATCATTGTCCAGAGATTACAGGCCTCCTCAGATCACTGTCCAGATCACTGTGTGCATTACAGGCTTCCTCAGACCACTGTCCAGAGCACTGTGTGCATTACAGGCTTCCTCAGATCACTGTCCAGAGCACTGTGTGTATTACAGGCCTCCTCAGTTCACTGTTCAGAGCACTGTGCAGTATTGCAGCCCTCTCAGACCACCGTCCAGATCACTGTGCGCACTACAGGTCTCCTCAGATCACCGTCCATAGCACTGTGTAGCATTACAGGCCTCTTCAGATCATCCAGAGTGGCTAAATCTGTATCTGTGAGTTTGTTCAAATCTCCATGCCATAACATATTTCCCCAATGAGAGTAGTTATGCATTTTGCATAGCGCGCTGCAGCGAACAGTGGGTGTGGCCAAATTTCTCTTGCTGACATCATTGCCCTGCCCCCCAGTGATGCCGAACCTGTCCCCAGGGAGCTGCCAACTGCTCCCAGATGGCAACAGATTTGTGTGTGACTATCTTGGTTACTTGGGGAGCCACAGTCCGGTCTGAATAATGTGGCCGGGGGTTTCAGTCCGCCTTAAGCCCGAGCACATGATTTAAAACCTGGACTGTCCGGGTGAATCCTGGACAGGTGGCAACCGTACTCCCACCTCTTCTAAAAAAGAGCGGCTCGGATCACTTTTAGCAGAAAGTCTGGCGCCTGCGGGAAATCTAATACTGGGGGGTTATGGCAACCTGCTGCAGCCAGAACTCTGGGATAAACCACTTGAAGAAGCCATTTTCTGACACTTTTTGTTTACATGTGAAAATCATCACCTATCAGTGCCCATCAGTGCCGCCTCATCAGTGCCACCCATGAGTGCCCATCAGTGTCGGCCTATCAGTGCCACCTCTCTGTGCACATCAGTGCCACCTCATCAGTGCTGCCTATCAGTGCCCATCAGTGAAAGAGAAAAAAAACCTGTTTGCAAAATTTTATAACAAAATATGAAAAACTTTTTTGTTTTTTTTTCAAGATTTTCATTCTTTTTTTGTTTGTTTAGCAAAAAATAAAACCTCCAGAGATGATTAAATACCACCAAAAGAAAGCTCTATTTGTGTGAAAAAAATGATAACAATGTCATATGTGTACAGTGTCACATGACCGCGCAATTGTCATTCAAAGTGCGACAGCGCTGAAAGCTGAAATTTGGCCTGGGCAGGAAGGGGGTAAAAGCGCCCCGGTAAGCAAGGGGTTAAGCGGAGCGGGGCCGCCACATCCCTAACAACCGATGTCTCATTAAGCTGTCAGTGGGGTTCCCCTGTTTATAGCTGAAGTGTAAAGGAAGTTCCGGCAAATGGAGATATGAAAAAAAAAAAAAAAAGCATCCAGGCAATGTTTATCAAAAACATCGCTTAGCCCTGAAACAGAAAGATAAAAAGAAACATTTTTTAATTTTGTATCTTTCTGTTTATTCATCTAAAGATCAAAGGGATGAACTCCCATCTGCAGATGAAGTCAGTTTAAAGCAACCTGTCAACCTGTCTGTTTAACCCCTTATTAGCTCTTCAAGGGGTTGTAAAGGTTCGTGTTTTTTCATCCTAATGCATCCTATGCATTAAGGTGAAAAAACACCTGGCAATGACGCCCCCCCCAGCTCCGCCCCCCGTTTACTTTCCTGAGCCCGTTCACCTGCTGTGCACGTCCTCCGGCATCCTCTTCTCCATGGAATCTGCCAGTTGATTGGATAGGTAGGATAGATGGATAGCAGTGCAGCCATTGGCTCGTGCTGCTGTCAATCACATCCAATGAAGCGCCCACCAGGGGGGGCGGGACCGAGTCATACACTCTGTGTCTATGGATGCAGCGTGTATGACAGGGAGCGAGCCCGGATACAGCTTCCCAGAGGGGGGTTAGCTATTGCGGGAAGGAGCCGAGACAGCCACCGAGGGACCCCAGAACAGGAGGCCACTCTGTGCAAAACGAACTGCACAGTGGAGGTAAGTATAACATGTTTGTTATTTAAAAAAAAAAAAAAGCTTTATTGAACTCCTTATTCACCTTCTCCATTTAATTAATATTTTCCTGCTGATTTAATTATTTTTGTTCACTTCTATTTTATAAATTATTAAAACTTTTTTTTTTTGCTTTGTTTGTTAATATACGTCACGTATCAGGTGGGGGGGCGAGGTGCTGAGAGGGCTCCCCTTTGCGGCTAAGCGGAGTGCCCCCCTGAAGGTGGTACAAGGAATGCAGTGCCCAAAAAAGTACGGTTTTCAGGTGTGCTTGGATAGTACCAGATGTACTCGGCCATCGGGCAGACCGGAGCAGAACCAGGAGCCAGGTCAGGGGTCATACACGGTAAGATCAGTCAGTAGCAGGGTTGGTAAGCCAAGCTGAGGTCAGAAACAATGAAAGGAGCAGGAGAAAAGTCAGGGTACAAGCCAGAAGATCAGGATAAGCGGGTCGGTAACGGGAGGTCAAAGATCAGGATACACAGAAGCACAGAGAACACCGGGAAGCTGACGATAATCAATCTAGAGGTCTCAGCAGCAGGTTTATATAAGCCGGTGAGCGCCATCATCTGTCACAATGTGCGCCCTATTGCGCCTGCCTGCGCCGTCGCCCATCTGCGTGTGCCAATGCAACAATATTTTTACACCTTTAACATATATTTACACGTTTCACATTGAAAATGTAAAAAAAAAAGACATTTACTTAATTTTGTAAATAACTTTTCAATGCTTTGTACCATTGCTGGCGTGTAAACAAAACAGTTGCGTTGGGTATCGGTATCGGCGAGTACTAAAAAAAAAAAGTGTCGGTACTCGTAAACAAAATGGTATCAGTGCATCCCTAATGAGTTCCACTTTTTGGCAACAGTAATATGAGCAGAAAATAGAACATGTACTATCGCAGTTCTAGTGGCTGGGGGGAGGGAAAGGACTCCAAACCCTATGCTGAGAATCACTAATGCGGGTGTAAGAAGAATTTGTAGTCCTGTAATGACAGAAAAGGGGAGGAGAAAACTTCTGGAGAACGTCACATCCCCGTAGGATATGCTGAAGGTTGCCTATTTGGTTAAGTGGGAACTGGGGAGGACTCTGGTTGAAGTTTTTTTGAAGTCTCATGAAGTCATCTATGAAATATTTATGGAGAGTTATCCCAAAGTTCTGTGCATGCTGGTGATTATCTCCTGTTAACCTTCATGGCCTGCAACCATTGTCCTAATGTAAATGTTTGGTCCAATTCCTTTTCCCATCCTAGCATGGCGTTCAAATTTTTTTTGACTAAGAAATTCTGGTTGCAGTATTTATAAAAGAAAGAGATTCCTTTAAGCACCTTAAATAATTTACCCGTGAGGAAGTCTCCGTATCTTCTGGGGTACCGCTATACCGCAGATTGGGTTTGTTCTCTAAAAATGCTTTATTTGCTTTATTCTGTACCCCTCAATTTTTTAATATTCAGACCATTTGAAAAGAATGAGAAAAAAAAATCATTGTCCTGATTCTCCTCAGCCAAACAAAGGTGATCGGTTGCCATATTTATCGGCATGTTATTTGCAGTGCGGGTTCAGTAAGTCCAACACAATATGTCCGAAAATTACTGAAATCTGGACTTCTGTGGACAGTATAATTTTAGAACGTTCTTCTGGATCTCTTTGGTTTTTATACCATATATTATTGGGTTGAGCATTGGAGGAATTATCAGGTATAGGATAGACAGGATAATTTGGGTGGAAGAAGCTGTGTGCCCCCCAAACCTTTGAGTGACAGAGGAGAAAAGTACCAGGACGTAAGCCAAAACTATTACACAAACATGGCTGACGCATGTACTCCCGACTTTGTGTCTGGCCTCTCGGGATGGGAGTTTGAAGACAGCGGTGACAATCATTATATATGACACTGTAATGCCCATGACATCTACTCCAATTACAAGCAGAGCGACTATTAACCCATACACAACGTTAATTCTGATGTTTGCACAGGACAGCTTAGCTACGGCCATGTGTTCACAATATGTATGATTAATTACATGGCTCTTGCAAAATGGCAACCTCTTGACCAGAATAGGAAGTGGAAATATCAGGAGAGTTCCTCTCATGACCACCAAGACTCCAATTTTTGCAATGAATGGGTTGGTCAAGATGGTGGAATATCTCAGTGGTTGGCATATGGCAACATAACGATCAAAGGCCATAGCCAAGCCAACAGTGGAGGCCATGATGGCACAGGAATGGATGAAGAACATCTGAATCAGGCAACCCTCAAAGGAGATCTCTTGGAGGTTGAACCAGAAGAGTAGGAGCATCTTGGGAAGAGCAGCACTGGATTGGACAAGGTCTTTTAACAACAACATGGAAAGGAAGAGGTACATGGGCTGGTGGAGGCTCTCCTCCTTTTTAATGGTAAGAAGGACACTAATATTGGCCAACAAGGTTATCAGGTACATGAAGGACATTGGCAATGAAATCCAGACATGGACATCTTGCAGACCAGGAATTCCAATCAGGAAGAAATAAGAGGAGCTCAGATTATCACCACCAGACGACATGACTCTATTGTGTGCTGGTCCAAGATGTCCTCTTCTAATGTTATCAGTGTAACAAAATCAGGAAACACTTTAGGGATTTCTCTTCACCGAGAAAAAAATACTATTCTATAAAAGATAAATCACATATAAAAAAGAGGTCCCACATGTATTAATAATATTCTAGGTCTACAAATAATCATCTCAGTTCTTCTATCTGTTTATTTCCCTAAATAATCCATTTCATTAAATAAATAAATAAATAAAAATAAAAAATAAAATAATAATAAATAAAATAAATAATACATACATTAATATATAATAATAATAATAATAATAATAATAATAATAATAATAATAATAATAATAATATAAATAAATAAATAATAATAAATACATAATACATAAAACAATATTTAATAAAAAAATAAATAATAATAATAATAATAATAATAATAATAATAATAATAATAATAATAATAATAATAATAATAGTAAATAAAATAAGTAAATAAATGCATAGCTATATGAAGAGCTATATAAATGTATAATAATAATAGTATGTGACTGTGGGGGAGGGGGCATTAGAGTGTGAGCTCCTCTGATACAGAGACTGATGTGACTGGCTCCATGATCTCTGTACAGCACTGCGGTATATGTCAGAGCTACAGTATATAAATGTATAATAATAATAGTTTGTGACTGTGGGGGGGGGGACATTAGAGTTTAAGCTCCTCTGGAATAGATTACAATTTTCATGGAAGGAGCTGAATAATGTTAAGACAATTCTTCTTTTTTTTTTTCTCTGAATTATTCAACTCAAAGCACAGTCCTGCCAAATGCTGAACAATCTTGGATTATTATTATTATTATTATTATTTTTATATTTTTTAATACTTGTTTTTCAGCCATACAGCAACGACATGTTTATCAAAACTTACCACAATTTTGCTCCTTTTTTAAAAGAATAAATAGGAAAAAATAAGTGAAGATATTTGGAACGATATTAGTCATACAAAATGTGTCACAAATCAGAGAAACTAAAACTGCATTTTTGCATTACGGTATATTTCTCTGCCTATCATAATAAGACATATTCACGGTATTAAAAAAAAAGAAAAAAAAAAAAAAAGAAGAAAAACCTGTTTGTAGTTTTTATTTCTATACAACAAAATGAATAAACATATTGAAAAGAAGAAAAAAAAAAGAAAACAAAGTTACCAAATAAAGTTCCCATCTAAGAAGAAAAAAGACACAATGCGAAAATTATTTTTCTATGTATCATTGCTAAACAATTCTCTGCCTTTTATAAAAATATATTCAGGTTATTAAAAAAAGTTTTAATTTTTGCTAATACAAAAGAAACATTGTTTTGCCAAGTAAAGTGGCCATAGAAGTATCATTTCTAATACTGGTACAAAGGAAATGTTCAGAATGTAGTCCGGTCAGGAAGACTCTGCCTTACTAGACGTTGTCTGTGATTATAAAGCTTGTGTGATCTTCTGGGGACCCTTCATGGTGGTCAGATCATCTCATTATAATTAGGATGTGGATCCCATAAGAGTCACATAGACAGGCTGGGGAGATCCGACCTTCACCGGGAGGTTTCCTACCTTCCTATGTGTTCCTTCCAGACATAATTCTATATTTTCTCTCCTTGTGATCACAGTTCATACAATTATTTCATCAGGCTGGACAAGGAACCTCCAATATTTTGGTAGAGATGACTAATTCCAGGACACTACCACTGAAAAAAATCGAATTCGCAAAAAAACCCAAAAAACGATTATGTGCAAAATGAATGTTGTGCAGTTAATATCGCCAAAAAAAAACATGCAGTAATCTCAGTCCAATTCACAAACGCAACAGAGAGTAAAAAAAGCATTCAATATTTATCACCAGGGTTTTTCTGGTGGTATCACATGCGGTATTTGTCAGAAACAGCATGGGGGTCCCCCCCAATAGTTGGTTGCTAAGGAGTGGGCTGGGAAGCCGGTCGCCACTTCCTTAACAACGGGTGACTCAGCGGCTGTAACGAAAACATGCCGGCAATTAAAAATGATGACAAAAAAACTGCGTGGGGTCCCCCCCAATGCATACCAGGTCCTTCGGGTCTGGTATGGATTTTAAGGAGAACCTCATGCCAAACAGTTTTAAAAAATGGCATGGGGTCCCCCCAAAAATCCATACCAGACTCTTATTTGAGCATGCAGCCTGGCAGTTAAGGAAAGGGAGGGGATGGGAGAGCGCCCTCCTGAACCATTCCAGGCCACATGCCCATGACATAGGGGGTGCTTTGGGGCAGGGGGGACTTTGCCCCAACCACCTCAAAGCACCTTGTCCCCATGTTGATGAGGACAAGGCCCTCTTCCCCACAACCCTTGGTGGTGGTTGTGGGGGTCTGTGGGCAAGGGACTTATTGGAATCTGGAAGCCCTCTTTAAAAAGGGGGCCCCCAGATCCTGCTCCCCCCCCCCCATATGAATGAGTATGGGATACATTGTACCCCTACCCATTCACCAAAAAAATAAAAAAAATAAATAAAACTAATTCCTTCATTAAGAAATGTAAGATAAAATGTACCCCCGAAGTAGATCCATCATCAATTACGACGCCCCCCACACTGCTGGACCTGAAAAAGAAGAAAAAAGAAAAACTTCTGCCAACTGCCTGCTCCACTGTCTGGCAGCTCTTAAATAGCTAAGAGGAAGAGTCACCCGGTGATGTCACCAGGAGGCCCTGCCCCCTTGTGACATCATCGGCCAGGAGCATGCTGGGGATGCATGTTTTATTTACATTTAGCTGTCAGCAGGGAACCCGCTGACAGCTGATGAGTTATCTGTTGTTAAGGACGCAGCGGCCGGCTTCCTGGCTCGCTCCTTAGCAACCAGCTCAATGCGATAAATTACCACATGAGAATATGCGGCAATTACCGCATTATCGAAGCTTTACCGCAGTAGTTATTTATCACACAATTCTTAGTGAATTTAACATTTGCACATTTGTTTCCGCACGCTTTATTTTACTGCATTTTTTTCAGCGTTATTTTACTCTTAGTGAATTGACACCAATGAGTGGAGGGGTCTTTGGTATGACGCCAATAAACCAACTGAACAATCCATTGTTGGTGTTGGAGATGTGATGGTATAGTGGTTGTTTCAGTCATTTTCAGGTCTTTTAATTTTTCAGTTGGTTTAGAGCTGACTAAGCTCATAGAGATGAGGGACTCCATCCAGGTTTGATCCCAGAGGTTCCTAAAATCCTACTTGGAGTCTGTGAAACCCAAACTTAGTACCAAACCCCACTGAAGTCTATGGGGTGGTGGTGAATCAGGCCATCTTAAAGAGCAATAGTCAAGGTGCTGTTAAAAAAGGGCGTGGGGAGCTTGGCATTGTCATAGGAGACATTAACATAGCAAAAAAATGCAAACACTGCACATTGGGGAGAAGGTGAAATTAATGTGACTTTGGAGGGTGACATGGGAAGGACACCAATCTTTAAATGACATGCTTGGGAGATGCCTTCCAACTGTATGTGTGGGTTGCAGAATGGTACGATTTTCACTGATTGCGTCAGCAACACATGAATGCCCATCATTTAAGATTCAGTGTGGTGGATTCCGTCAGCATGATCCTGGCAGTGTCACTTTTGAACTTACACCTACAAATAAGGCTATAATAAGGCTTTCCTGTAGGTACCGTGAATATCTCCTAAACTTGCACTGTTTAGGAGATATTCACACAGCATGCAGCCAGTGAGACAGCAGCACATGCACTCTGAAGGTCCTGGCCACTCATAGAGCTGGAGCCCCCAAACCCGGAAGGAAGATTAATACATTGTGAGTTAAACCTGTGGGGGGGGGGGGGTCATTGCTCTCTCTCTTTCTGGTGGTTTACTACCACTTTAATGAGGGCTGAAGCTCTATATTTTTTACTTTTGGAAGGGAGCTCTCTAAGATTTCCATCTCAATATTAGGCCCTGTTCTCTGTACCTTGTGTCTCTCCATTTAGGGCTGTGCTTGTTGTCTTTCCTCCAAACTCCTTGAACGCCTGGTCTACAGTGACCACCTCATTAAGAATGACCTTCTTGACCCGCTTCAGTCTGGATTTCCACCTCAACACTCCACAGAAACTGCTCTCCTAAAACTCACAAACAATATACTAACAGCTAACATTATTCTGTACTCCTACTTCTGGACCTTTCAACTGCTTTTGATATGGTTGACCACTTTACTTCTTTGGTCTCTGTGACTGTACTCATGGTTTATTCTTATCCTACTTATCCCATTGCACCTTCAGTGTCACTTATAAATTTACTTCCTCCTCTCCTCCCTCCACTGGCCTCCATTCAGTGGCCTCGAGTGTCTACCTTTCTCTGTCGGGGTCCCCCAAGGTTTTCTACATGGACCTCTCCTATTCTTCATCTACATCTCCTCCCAGGGTCATCTGAAAGCCATGGCTTTCAATACCATTTATTTGCTTATGACACCCAGATCTGTCTCTACTCCTCAGCTCATTACTACAGTCTATTCATGCATCACTAGTTTACTGGCCGACATATCAGTCTGGATGTCACACAACTTTCTCAAACTCAACCTGTACAAAACCAAGCTCATTATATTTCCTTACCCACGTGCCCCTTCCTCTGACTTCTCCATCAAGATCAATGGCATAGCCATCAACCCGTCCCCGCATGTCAGGGTGCTAGGTGTAGTCCTGGATTCTGAGCTCTTCTTTCGGCCTCACATCCAATCAATGTCCAAATCTTGCTGCCTCAACCTCCGCAACATCTCCGAGATATGCCCCATCCTAACCAATGACACCACTAAGCATCTAATTAATTCACTCCCTGGTCAACTCTTGCCTCATCTACTGCAACTCCCTCCTCATTGGCTTACCCTTACATAGGCTATGCCCTATTTGGTGCATCATGGATGCTGCTGCCAGGCTTATAAACCTTACCCACCGTTCAATGTTCTCCCACCCTCTCTGCCAATCCCTCCACTGGCCTCCATTCAATGTCTTTCACCCCTCTCTGCCAATCTCACCACTGGCCTCCATTCAGTGTCTTCCACCCCTCTCTGCCAATCCCTCCACTGGCCCCCATTCAGTGTCCTCCACCCCTCTCTGCCAATCCCTCCACTGGCCTCCATTCAGTGTCCACCACCCCTCTCCGCCAATCCCTCCACTGGCCTCCATTCAGTGTCTTCCACCCCTCTCTGCCAATCCCACCACTGGCCCCCATTCAGTGTCCTCCACCCCTCTCTGCCAATCCCTCCACTGGCCCCCATTCAGTGTCCTCCACCCCTCTCTGCCAATCCCTCCACTGGCCTCCATTCAGTGTCCTCCACCCCTCTCTGCCAATCCTTCCACTGGTCTCCATTCAGTGTCCTCCACCCCTCTCTACCAATCCCTCCACTGGCCTCCATTCAGTGTCCACCACCCCTCTCTGCCAATCCCTCCACTGACCTCCATTCAGTGTCTTTCACCCCTCTCTGCCAATCCCACCACTGGCCTCCATTCATTGTCCTCCACCCCTCTCTGCCAATCCCTCCACTGGCCTCCATTCAGTGTCCACCACCCCTCTCTGCCAATCCCTCCACTGACCTCCATTCAGTGTCTTCCACCCCTCTATGCCAATCCCTCCACTGGCCCCCATTCAGTGTCCTCCACCCCTCTCTGACAATCCCTCCACTGGCTTCTATTCAGTGCCCTCCAACCCTCTCTGCCAATCCCACCTCTGGCCTCCATTCAGTGTCTGTTACCCCTCTCTGCCATTCCCTCCACTGGCTTCCATTCACTCAACAAATTATATTAAAAATACTAACAATAACTTACAAAGCCATCCATAACTCGGCCCCCAGCTACATCACTAATAGGCATGGGTGAACGGTTCAACACGAGTATGAGTTTGGGCCAAACATTTGTCTATTCGGCCATTCACCCCAATGAACACCCTGCAATACACTGAGCGCTGCACAGTGAATTCTGTGCCCTGATTGGCTTATGGATATCTGGAAGCCCCCTTTACTAGGGGGCCCCCAAATCCCACCCCCCTATGTAAATGGGTATAGTTACCTGTACCTATTCACCAAAAAGTTTCAAAAAGTAAGAAAAATAGGAAACAGTTTTTGACAAATCCTTTATTATAAAATAAAAAAATAATGTCTCTTGATGTAAATCCATCATCAATCACGGCACCCGATGAACCTGAGAAACAGAAAAAAATTGAAACGCTTCTGCCCCCCCGCTGACTGCTTTCCCTGCACTTTGACAGCTCTTATATCACGTGACCTCAGAAGGTGGTGGTGCCACCAGGTGATGTAACTGGGTGGCCCCGCCCCTTGCCTATATAAGAGCTGTCAAAGTGCAAGGCGAGCAGTCGGCAGGAGGCCCCCCAGGAGGAGGAAGTGTTTTTTTCTATTTTTTGGGTTTGGTGGGCATCATGATGAACAATTTGTCCAAAACTGTGAATAATAATGGTGTTTGCGCTGTGAGAGGAAAAAAGAGAGGTGTATACCAGAGGTGTACTAGGGAAATGATAATTGGCACATAAACTGAATGTACATCCAATAAGGAATAGTGACACGTGCAGTATAAATATATAGACCAGACCAGAGTAGGCTGATATAAACACACAAGTGGCAAAAGTCCACGGGCTGGTGAAGAAATATAATATATAAATAACTGAATGTGACAAAAAAGTCCAAAACAAACAATATAGAAAAAAAGGACAATTCCACCACCAAAGGGACGCGTGTAACACATGCAATCTTCAGTGATGACACCTCCGTGTCTGCAAGCAGCTCACCTCACAGCTGTAAGGTGTACAGCATGATCACAGATCACAGGTGAAGATGATTGATGGAAAGATTAATATGAAGATGTCCCGTGTGTTGCTTGAAGACTCTCAGTGATGGATATAAGGGATCATGCGGAAAAACATAAGAAAATATATATAGCGATATACCGCAACAACCGTATTGGGACAGAGGCGGATCAAGCAGTGCACACTCACTTAAGGAAAAAGAGCGTAGGCATCAATCCTACCGTCAGGCTGTGTGTATACAGCAAAATGGCGGATGCATTGCCGCTATGCTGATGCCACTCATTCCAATGGCTGGCTTCGGGAAAATGGCTGCCGGGCGCCCACTTCCTGTAGACTACTTAAGTAGAGACCTAGGATAAATGGCGGGTGCATTACTGCTATGCCGACGCCATTCACTTCAACGGCCGGCATCGGGAAAATGGCCGCCGGACGTCCATCTCTTGCAGACTATTTAAAGACATGCACTTTTACCCTGTGTTATCCCCTGATGAAGTCACGTGATGTGACTATACGCGTCGGGATTGGAGCACTGGGTATACACACAGCCTGACGGCGGGAGACGAGCTTGGCGCTCGTGGATGATTTTATCCTATTACATCTTTTAAATGTGAGTTTGTTTTCTGGTACTTTTTAATAAATTGGTTTGTTGCAATACTGGATTACGCAATGTGCATGTTTCTTCATATCCTATACCAACATCTGAAGGTTCAGTCCAGTGACAGGAGACTCCTCCAGATAACCACGTAGCAGGGGATCGGAGCTCCTAGGTCTCTTTCTCTTAAAGAATCTTTGGAAGGATTTTGACAATCTCTCCACCATCTCTTTGCTCGGAGAGTGGAAGAAGGTGAAGTTGGAGCAGTGGCTGCTAGTTTTCCGTGCCATGACTGGATCTCAGATGTAGAAGAACTAAGACCGAGCAAAGAGATGGTGGCGAGATTGTCAAAATCCTTCAAAAGATTGTTTAAGAGAAAGAGACATAGGAGCTCCGATCCCCTGCTACGTGGTTATCTGGAGGAGTCTCCTGTCACTGGACTGACCCTTCACTCTTTATGATCCCTATGGGAATGCTTTCATGACTCTTTATTCAAGGGTCTTGGTCATCAGGTGAGAGGCCATTCAGTATATGGTGAAGGGCACTTCTATCAGTCACATAATATTGCTGTGAAAATCACGTTTGCTTGGTGGATTCCCACATGAAATCTGGACATTATTTATGCTCTGTATATTTTGAAGGACTTTTACCATATTGATACCTTCTTTTTTTATCCCTGGACGTTTTCTCTTTTTTCTTTTGATTTTGTTTAGCGCTGCACCTATTTTACTTATTTGTCTTGAGGGATTTGATCGTTTGACCCTGGTGTTCAGCTGCTTTCTGGTTTTTGCATACATGCGCTGATATATTTTTTATTGTATAGGTTACCAGTTTAGAGTCACAGAGGAGGTCTCGCTCTGACATTCGTGGGCGTGACCTAAATATGCGCTCATACACGCAAGCCCAGGGTTACAGGGGCGCTTTAAAAATTTAGTTTTTTATTATTATTTATTTTATTAAATTCTTTACATTTTCCCTTTAAGATTTTCTTATTGATCTCTTTTATTGTTATCGCAAGAAATGTAAACATCCCCTTGCGATAACAATACAGGATGACAGGTCCTCTTTATGGAGAGATCCGGGAACCTCAAATCTCCCCTCTCCCTTTAAAAGCAAAAGATGAAAAAAAAAAATGGTGTTGTTTACATGTGGCCCGGAACCGGAAGTCATAGACACCATAGAGACCATCTTTCCTTCGCTCATCTCTGTGACCAGCCAGCGCCAGCTACCGTTTGTCCAGGTAAGCCCCAGAACCACTAAAAAGTGTCCCTCCCGCCTAGGGTTCCCACCTTTCCTTCAAACCAAACCCGAACAATTTAGCGGCCTGGAACACCTTTGGGTGCCCCCAAAGAGAGTAGTAATGCCATTCGCATTGCGCGCCACAGCGAAGAGTGGGTGTGGCAAAATTGCTCTTGCTGACATCATCATCCTGCGCCCCCCCCCAGTGATGCCGAACCTGCCCCCAGGGAACTGCCCACAGCTCCCAGATGGCAACAGATTTGGGTGTGACTATCTCGGTTACTTGGGTGAGCCACAGCCCGGTCTGAATTTGGAAATTCGTAAATTTGTAAATTAGAAAAATTCGCGAATTCGTAAATTGGTAAATATGTAAATTCGAAAAGTCATAATTTTGTACATTCGAACATTCGTAAATTTGGAAATTCGTAAATTCGAAAATTCCTAACTTCGTACATTCGTAAATTTGGAAATTCGTAAATTCGAAAATTCCTAAATTCGTACATTCGTAAATTTGGAAATTTGGAAATTCGTACATTTGAATATTCGTGAATTCGTAAATTGGTAAATTAGTAAAGTCAAAAATTCGTAATTTCATAAATTCGAACATTTGTAAATTTGGAAACTCGTAAATTTGAAAATTCCTAAATTCCTAAATTTGTACATTTGTAAATTCCTAAATTCATTCATTCGTAAATTCCTAAATTCGTAAATTTCTAAACTCCTACATTCATACATTCCTAAATTCGTAAGTTCCTAAATTCGTGTCTGGGTTTAAGTCCGCATGAAACCTGAATACATGATTTAAAACCCGGACTGTCCAGGTGAATCCCAGACAGGTGGCAACCGTACCTCCCACCTTTTCTAAAAATGATCCAGAGGTGAATTCACTGGTCAGATCACTCTGGTGCCTGAGGGAAATCAAATACCAGGGTGGGGGGGGTTAGGGCAACTAGCTGCAGCCTGAACTCCGGGATAAACCACTGGAAGACCCGCCCTTTTCTGGCAGTTTTTGTTTACATGTGAAAATCTTTTTTTTTTTTTTTTGCTAGAAAATGACTTAGAACTCCCAAACATTATATGTATTTTTTAAAGCAGAGGACCTAGAGAATAAATTGGTGGGATTCCCCCACTGAGAGCTGAAATATATATATATATATTAAAAAATCACCAATTATCAGTTGTTAACCAATTGATGTCCGCGCTATAGCCGAAAGACGCAACGCACACTCTCTGATCACCGAGTTCTTTTTCCAATCACAGCGGGTCTCTTTACCACGTGATTAGCTGGCAGCCAATGACAGCTGTTCACGGAAGTAAAAAGAGGCTGCCATTTTTTTCTTCACGCTGTCAGCATGCAGAAAAGAATAAAGCCAGTAACTGGCTTCTGTTAGAGGGACATCGGTCCCCTAAGTGCAAACCAGTGCTGCAAATCTATGCCCACCAGTGCCACCTATCAGTGTCCATCAGTGCTGCCAATCAGTGCCTCATCATCAGTGCCTCCAGATCAGTGCTCAACAGTGTTGCCTATTAGTGCCCATCAGTGCCGCATATCAGTGTCGCCTATAAGTGGCACTTATCAGTGCCCATCAGTGCTGCCAATCAGTGCCACCTCTTTGTGCTACCTCTCTGTGTCCATCAGTGCTAACTATCAGTGTCGCCTCATCAGTGCCACCTATCAGTGCCCATTAGTGTCACTTATCAGTGCCACCTCTATCTGCCCATTAGTGCCGCCTATCAGTGCCCATCATTATCACCTATCAGTGCCACCTCTCTATGCCACCTCACCATGCCCATTAGTGATGCCTATAAGTGCCGCCCATCGGTGCCGTATCATCAGTGCCCATCGGTGCAGCCTATCAGTGCCCATCAGTGAAGGAGAAAAATTGCTTGTTTGCGAAATTTTATAACAAAATATGAAAAATGTTTTGTTTTGTTTTCCAAAATTTGGGGTCTTTTTTGTTTGTTTAGCAAAAAATAAAAACCTCAGAGGTGAATAAATACCACCAAAAAGAAAATGATAAAAATGTCACAAAGGTTTTTGTTTTTTTTGCTTTGTTTGTTAATATTCGTCCCATATCAGGTGGGGGGCCAAGGTGCTGAGAGTGCTCCCCTTGCGGCTGAGCGCAGTGCACCACTGAAGGTGGCACAGGGAATGCAGTGCCCAAGGAAGTACGGCGTGCCGGTTGCTGTGGTCTGAAGAGGTGATCACAGCGAGGTAGCTGGAACAAGCTGGATGCACTGTACGGCGGGCGTGCTTGGATAGTACCAGACGTACTTGGCCGTTGGTCAGACCGGAAGCAGAACCAGGAGCCAGGTCAGGGGTCATACACGGTAAGATTGGTCAGTAGCAGAATTGGTAAGCCAAGCTGAGGTCAAACACGATGGAGCGAGCGGGAGCGAAGTCAGGGTACAAGACAGGGGTACAAGCCAGAAGATCAGGATAAGCAGGTCAAGGCAAGCTGGGTCGGTAACGGGAGGTCAAAGTTCAGGATACACAGAAGTACTGGGAAGCTGACGATAATCCAGCAATCTAGAGGTCTCATCAGCAGGTTGATATAGACCAATGAGCGCCATCATCTGTCACATTATGTGAGCGCTATAGAGCCTGCGCGCGCCGGGACGCGCCATCATGCATGAGTTCGCCAGATGCGGCCATGATGTGTGCTGGTAACATTGCCAGTTCTACGGCCAATTCCCTGACAATATTTTCACACCTTTAACATATATTTACACGTTTCACATTAAAAAAAACCCTCAAAATTTAAAAAAATAAATACATTTATTTCATTTGTAAATAACTTTTCAATCCTTTGTACCATTGCTGAGAGCTGAAGTGTAAACAAAACAGTTGTGTTCGGTATCGGTAATCGGTATCAGCGAGTACTAACAAAGAAAAAAGGATCGGTACTCGTACTCATTGTAAAAAAATGATATCAGTGCATCCCTAATGATTTCCATCCTTTGGCAATAGTAATACGAGTGGCAAATAGAATATGTACTAGATAAGTGCACTGCCGAAAAATGTGTTCGTTTTAGTTTTAGTTTAATTTATTTATTTTTTTGGGGTTTCAGGTCATTCGTTATAAATGCAATTCGTAAATTCGAAAATTTGTGAATTGGTAAATTGGTAAATTCATATTTTCATTAATTCGAACATTCATAAATTTGTAAATTCGTAAATTTGTAAATTCAAAAAATTTGCAAATTCGTAAATTGGAAAATTTGTAAATTCGAAAAGTCATAATTTTGTAAATTCGAACATTCATAAATTTGGAAATTCGTAAATTCGAAAATTCCTAAATTCGTACATTCATAAATTTGGAAATGTGTAAATTCGTAAATTTGAATATTCGTGAAATTCGTAAATTAGTAAATTCAAAAATTCGTAATTTCGTAAATTCGAACATTTGTAAATTTGGAAACTCGTAAATTCCTAAATTCGTACATTCGTAAATTCCTAAATTCATTCATTCGTAAACTTCTAAATTCGTAAATTTCTAAATTCCTAGATTCATACATTCTAAATTCGTAAGTTCCTAAATTCGTACATTTTAAAATTCGTAAAATTTGAAAATTTGAAAATAAGAAAGAAAATCTGAAAATTCTAAAGATTAACTAACTAATAACTAACTATTAAATTATAGGTATTGGAATTTCCTTTCAAATTTGGCTGTTAGTGAAGATAACGAATATGAATTTATTCAAAGTTATGAATTATCTGAAATAAAGAATGCCGCACAAATTAATAATAATAATAATACATTTTTACTAATATTATTGTTATTTATTATTATTATTAATTTGTTACGTTGCATTCGTTTAGATGCGGCATTCGTTCGGATAATTTGTAACTTCGGATAAATTCGTATTGGTAACATTCACTAACAGCCAAATTTGAAAGGAAATTCCAATACCTATAATTTAATTGTTAGTAATAGTTAAGTTAAATATTAGTTATTATTTCAGAATTTCGAATTCTTGAGCTCTTGGATTTTCGAATATCGAATTTCTGAATCTTTGAATTTATGGATTTTCAAATTGACAAATTTACGAATCTACGAATTTTCAAATATTCGAATTTACGACTATTCGGAAAAATTTGTCAAACAGGTTTTTATCAATTCGGATATTTCTGAATCAACAAATTTGTCTAAATTTGTTAAAAAACTAATTCGGAACAAAACTTATTGCACATGTCTAATATGTACTACCACAGTTCTAGTGGCTGGGGGGGAAAGGACTCCAACCCTATGCTGAGAATCGCTAATGCGGGTGTTATAGGAATTTGTAGCCTTGTAATGACAGAAAAGGGAGGAGAGAACATCTGGAGAACCTCACATCCCCGTAGGATAGGCTGTAGGTTGCCTATTTGTTTACAATTCCTCCTGTAAGGAACTCTGGTTGATGTTTTTTTTTTAAGTCTCATGAAGTCATCTAGGAAATATTTATGGAGAGTTATCCCAACGTTCCGTGACTGCTGGTGATCTACTGTTAACCTTCATGGCCTGCAATCATTGCGGTAAGGGAAACGTTTGATCCAATTCCATTTCCCATCCTAGCATGGCGCTCACATTTTTTGGCCTAAGAAATTCTGGTTGCAGTGTTTATAAAAGAAAGAGATTCCTTTAGGCGCCTTAAATAATTTACCCGTGAGGAAGTCCCCGCATCTGCTGGGGTACCGCTTTACGGCAGATAGGGTTCGTTCTCTAGTTTATTCTGCAACCCTCAAATTTTTTAATATTCAGACCATTTGAAGAGAATGAGAAAAAAAAATCATAGTTCTGATTCTGCTTAGCCAAACAAAGGTGATCAGTTGCCATATTTATCAGCATGTTCTTTGCAGTGCGGGTTCAGTAAGTCCAGGAAAATATGTCCGAAATTACCGAAACTTCTGTGGACAGTATAATTTTAAGACGTTCTTCTGGATCTCTTTGGTTTTTATTCCATAAATTATTGGGTTGAGCATTGGAGGAATTATCAGGTAAAGGATAGACAGGATAATTTGGGTGGAAGAAGCTGTGTGCCCCCCAAACCTTTGGGTGACAGAGGAGAAAAGTGCCGGGATGTAAGACAGAAGAATGACACAAATGTGACTGACGCATGTACTCCCGACTTTGTGTCTGGCCTCTTGGGATGAGAGGTTGAAGACAGCGGTTACAATGATTACATATGACACGGTAATGCCCATGATATCTACTCCAACTACAAGCAGAGCGACTGCTAACCCGTACACAACGTTAATTCTGATGTTTGCACAGGACAGCTTAGCCACGGTCATGTGTTCACAATAAGTATGATTAATCACATGGCTCCGGCAAAAGGGCAACCTCTTGATCAGCAAAGGAAGGGGAAATACCAAAAGAGTTCCTCTCATGACTGCCAAGACTCCAATTTTTGCAATTAATGGGTTGGTCAAGACTGTGGAATATCTCAGTGGTTGGCATATGGCAACATAGCGATCAAAGGCCATAGCCAAGACAACAGTGGAGGACATGATGGCGGAGGAATGGATGAAAAACATCTGAACCAGGCAACCCTCAAAGGAGATCTCTCGGAGGTTGAACCAGAAGAGCAGGAGCATCTTGGGAAGGGCAGCACTGGACTGGACAAGGTCTGATAACAACAACATGGAAAGGAAGAGGTACATGGGCTGGTGGAGGCTCTCCTCCTTTTTAATGGTAAGAAGGACACTAATATTGGCCAACAAGGTTATCAGGTACATGAAGAAGATCGGTAATGAAATCCAGACATGGACATCTTCCAGACCAGGAACTCCAATCAGGAAGAAATAAGAGGAGCTAAGATTATCACCACCAGACGACATGACTCTATTGTGTGCTGGTCCAAGGTGTCCTCTTCTAATGTTATCAGGCTAACAAAATCAGGAAACACTTCAGGGATTTCTCTTCACCGAGAAAAAAATGACTATTCTGCAGAAGACAAAACACGTATGAAAAAAGAGGTTCACGTGTATTAGTAATATTCTGGGCCTAAAAATAATCATCTCAGTTCATCTGTTTTTGATGTCACTGTACAGCACTATGGTATATGTCAGAGCTACAGTATAAAAATGTATAATAATAATAGTGTGTGACTGTGGGGGGAGGGGACATTGGAGTGTAAGCTCCTCTGGTACAGAGACTGATGTGACATATAATAATAATATAATATATATAATAATTAATAAAATGATTAAAACAATAAAGTTAGATATTAGGTGTTATTCAATTCAGAAATAGATTATAATTTTAATGTTGAGTCAATTTTTATTTATTTTTTTTTATAATCTGTGAATTATTCAACTCATAGCACCGTCCTGCCAAATGACGAGAAATCTTGAATTATTTTTTTTTTTTTTTTTTTTTTTTTTTAGTACTTCTTTTTCAGACATACAGCAACAACATGTTTATCAAAACTTACCAAATGTTTGCTCCCATTTTTAAAAATAAATAAGGAAGAAAAAAAAAAATCTGTGAAAAATATTTGGAACGTTATTAGTCATAGAAAATGTGTCACAAATTAGAGAAATTAAACTGCATTTTTTGTATTACGGTTAATTTCTCTGCCTATTATAAGACTTATATTCACGGTATTAAAAAAAAAAAAAAAAAAGAAAAAGAAAGAAGAAAAGCCTGTTTGTAGTTTTACAACAAAATGAATAAACATACTGAAAAGAAAAAAAAGGAAACAAAGTTACCAAATAAAGTTCCCATTTATGAAGAAAAAATACACAATGTGAAAATTATTTTTTTATGTAAAGCGGCCATATTTATATGTTTCTTTGCTAAACAATTCTCTGCCTTTTAAAAAAAATCTATATTCAGGTTATAAAAAAAAGGGTTTTTTATGCAAAAAAAAAAAGAAAAAGAAACATTGTTTTGCCATGCAAAGAAGTATAATTTCTAATACTGGAACATAGGAAATGTTCAGAATGTAGTCCGGTCAGGACTCTGCCCTACTAGACGTTGTCTGTGATTATAAAGCTTGTGTGATCTTCTGGGGACCCTTCATGGTGGTCAGATCATCTCATTATAATTAGGATTTGGATCCCATAAGAGTCACATAGACAGGCTGGGGAGATCCGACCTTCACCGGGAGGTTTTCTTCCTTCCTATGTGTTCCTTCCAGACATAATTCTATATTTTCTCTCCTTATGATCACAACTCATACAATTATTTCATCAGACTGGACAAGGAACCTCCAATATTTTGGTAGAGATGACTAATTCCAGGACACTACCACTGAAGAACCTCAAGATCCCAAACCATGAAATATATGCAAGCAATGAGGGGTCTTTGGTACGACGCCAATAAACCAAATGAATAGGGATGAGCCTGCGGTTCGAGTCAAACGTAAGTTAAACTCGAACATCGGGTGTTCGTTTGCTCGTAAACTATTATTTCATCAGACCGGACAAAGAACCTCCAATATTTTGGTAGAGATGACGAATTCCAGGACACTACCACTGAAGAACCTCAAGATCCCAAACCATGAATTATATGTAGACAATGGGGTCAATTCACTAAAGTTTACCGCAAGCGTTAACATGGTCACATGACTCATTTGCATAAATTGTCGCATTCGGTATTAAAAAAATACAACGAAACTAAAAAAAATAACGATTATGCAGTATTTACTGCAAAATGAAAAAAAAATCACAAAAAAAACATGCAGTAAATATCACCAAAAAAAGTCCAATTCACAAAAGGAACAGAAAGAAAAAACATTCAATATTTATTCCTAGGCTTTTGCTGGTGGTATCACATGCACTATTTGTCAGAAACAGTGTGGGGGTCCCCCCCCCCATAGCTCTATGCTAAGGAGCAGGCTGGAAAGCAACGGATGACTCATCAGCTGTCAGCGGATTTCCTGCTGACAGCTGAATGTATAGAAAACATGCTAGTAATTAAAAATGGTAAAAAAAAAAAAAAAAACATGTGGGGTACCCCTCTCCCATGGATACCAGACCATATGGGGTTTGGTATGGATTTTTATGGGGAACCCCATGCCAAATTTTTTTTTTAAAACAGCATGGGGTCCCCCCCAAAATCCATACCAGACCCTTATCTGGGCATGCAGCCTGGTAGGTCACTAAAGGGAGGAGATAAGCGAGTGCCCCCCTCTGGCTCTGCCCCCCAGCCCCAAAGCACCTTGCCCTCATGTTGATGGGGACGAGTGCCTCTTACCCAACAACCTTAGGTGGTGGTTTTGGGGGTCTGTGAGCGAGGGACTTATTGGAATCTGGAAGCCCCCTTTAAGAAGGGGCCCCCAGATCCCAGCCCCCACTATATGAATGAGTATGAGGTACATTGTAACCCTACCCATTCACCAGAAAAAGTGTCAAAAAGTATAAAAAAACAATTCCTTTATTAAAAAATTAAAAAAAAAAATGTCCCCTGAAGTAGATCCATCGTCAATTCCGATGCCGGTCACACTCGAAAAAGAATGAAGAAAAAACCTCTGCCCACTGCCTGCTCCGCTGTCTAACAGTTCTTAAATAGCTAAGGGGAGGAGTCATTCAGTGACATCACCAGGGGGCCCTGCCCCCTTGTGACATCATCGGCCAAGAGCATGCTGGGGATGCATGTTTTCTTTACATTCAGCTGTCAGCGGGGAACCCGCTGACAGCTGATGAGTTATCTGTTGTTAAAGTGGAGTTCCACCCAAAAATGGAACTTTCACTTTTTGGAATCCTCCCCCCCTCTGGTGTCACATTTGGCACCTGTCAGGGGGGAGGGGGGAGCAGATATCTGTCTAAGACAGGTATTTGCTCCCGCTTCCTTGCATAGATCACCGCGGTGATTGCGGTGACCTACGCCACTTCCGCCTCCTATCCCGTCCTCCCCCCGCTGTATTCTGTGAGACACAGAACACAGCAGGGACCTGTGAGGACGCGCAGCGCAGCTCGCGCATGCGCAGTAGGGAACCAGGAAGTGAAGCCGCACGGCTTCACTTCCTTATTCCCTCACCGAGGATGGCAGCGGCAGCAGCTGAGAGCCGAAGGACGGATCGGCTACGGCTGCCAACATCGCGGGCTCCCTGGACAGGTGAGTGTCCATATATTAAAAGTCAGCAGTTGCAGTATTTGTAGCTGCTGGCTTTTAATATTTTTTTTCAGCAAACCTCCTCTTTAAGGATACTTCAGCTGCTGACATCTAATATATGGACACTTACCTGTCCAGGGAGCCCGCGATGTCAGCGCCCCAGCTGATCTTCAGATGCAGCCACCACCATTCCTGGTAAAGGAACCCGACAGAGAATCCGGCCGCTGCGTTTTGTAATTGGTCCAGTGGCATAGGAAGGAGGAGGGGGCCAAACTTCAGAGAGACCCGCGGCCCAGTCACCCGGAAGTGGGGAACGTTACCTGTCAAAAGCAGGTACCTGTTCCCCCCTCCCCTCTGAAAGGTGCCAAATGTGAAGGAGACGGTACTTTTGAGTGGAACTCCGCTTGAACTATTTTGTGAATTGACCCCAATGAGTGGGGAAATCTTTGGTACGACATCAATAAACCAAACTGAACAATTCATTGTTGGTGCTGTACTGAGATGTGAGGTCCAGAGGTCCAGATCTGATGAAGTGAACATGCGTGTGGGCCGACCATTCTACATGACATTCTTTGAACCATTAAAATGAAATGCAAATTAATTAATACACCATAAACAAGAATTCTGTTCCCTTTGTGGCTGTGTGTGGTGAAGGGTCTAAGGATTAGTTCGGCATATAACATGCACAGGCATATAACACGCACTTTCACTTTAAGAGGGAAGTTTCAGGAAAAAAAACTAAAATTTGAAATAAAGAACTGTGAAGCAAAATAAGGGTCAGTGCCCATCTGCAGCCTCACCATTGCCATGAATAAAGCCTCACCATTGCCATGAATGCAGCCTCACAAGTGCCATGGATGCAGCCTCACCATTTCCATAAATGCAGCCTCTCCATTGACATGAATGCAGCCTCCCCATTGCCATGCATGCAGCTTTCCCATTGGCATGAATGCAGCCTCACCATTGACATCAATGCAGCCTCTCCATTGGCATGAATGCAACCTCACCATTGCCACGAATGCAGCCTCTTTATTGACATAAATGCAGCCTCATCATTGACATGAATGCAGCCTCACCATTGCCATGAATGCAGCCTCCCCATTGCCATGAATGCAGCCTCTGAATGCAGCCTCACCATTGCTGTGAATTCAGCCTCACCATTGCCATAAATGCAGTCTCACCATTGACATGAATGCAGCCTCCCCATTGCCATGAATGCAACCTCACCATTGACATGAATGCAGCCTCACCATTGCCATGAATGCAGCCTTACCATTGACATGAGTGCAGCCTCACTATTGCCATGAATGCAGCCTCCCCATTGCCATGAATGCAGCCTCTGAATGCAGCCTCACCATTGCCGTGAATGCAGCCTCACCATTGCCATAAATGCAGCCTCTCCATTGCCATGAATGCAGCCTCACCATTGACATGAATGCAACCTCACCATTGCCATGAATGCAGCCTTTGAATGCAGCCTTACCATTGCCATTAATGCAGCCTCACCATTGACATGAATGCAGCCTCACCATTGACATGAATAAAGCCTCACCATTGCCATGAATGCAGCCTCACAAGTGCCATGGATGCAGCCTCTGAATGCATGAATGCAGCCTCCCCATTTCCAGGAATGCAGCCTAACCATTACCATGAATGCAGCCTCTGAATGCAGCCTCACTATTGATGTCAATGCAGCCTCACCATTGCCATAAATGCAGTCTCACCATTGACATGAATGCAGCCTTCCCATTGCCATGAATGCAACCTTACCGATGACATGAATGCAGCCTCACCATTGCCATGAATGCAGCCTCACTATTGCCATGAATGCAGCCTCCCTATTGCCATGAGTGCAGCCTCTGAATGCAGCCTCACCATTGCCGTGAATGCATCCTCACCATTTCCATGAATGCAGTCTCACCATTGACATGAATGCAGCCTCCCCATTGACATGAATGCAGCCTCTGAATGCATGAATGCAGCCTCCCCATTTCCAGGAATGCAGCCTAACCATTGCCATGAATGCAGCCTCTGAATGCAGCCTCACCATTGATGTCAATGCAGCCTCACCATTGCCATAAATGCAGTCTCACTATTGACATGAATGCAGCCTTCCCATTGCCATGAATGCAACCTCACCGATGACATGAATGCAGCCTCACCATTGCCATGAATGCAGCCTCACTATTGCCATGAATGCAGCCTCCCTATTGCCATGAGTGCAGCCTCTGAATGCAGCCTCACCATTGCCGTGAATGCATCCTCACCATTGCCATGAATGTAGTCTCACCATTGACATGAATGCAGCCTCCCCATTGCCATGAATGCAACCTCACCATTAAGATGAATGCAGCCTCACCATTGCCATGAATGCAGCCTCACCATTGACATGAGTGCAGCCTCACTATTGCCATGAATGCAGCCTCCCCATTGCCAGGAATGCAGCCTCTGAATGCAGCCTCCCCATTGCCATGAATGCAGCCTCTGAATGCAGCCTCACCATTGCCGTGAATGCAGCCTCACCATTGCCATAAATGCAGCCTCTCCATTGCCATGAATGTAGCCTCACCATTGACATGAATGCAACCTCACCATTGCCATGAATGCAGCCTTTGAATGCAGTCTTACCATTGCCATTAATGCAGCCTCACCATTGACATGAATGCAGCCTCACCATTGACATGAATGCAGCCTCACCATTGCCATGAATGCAGCCTCCCCATTGACATGAATGCAGCCTCTGAATGCATGAATGCAGCCTCCCCATTTCCAGGAATGCAGCCTAACCGTTGCCATGAATGCAGCCTCTGAATGCAGCCTCACCATTGATGTCAATGCAGCCTCACCATTGCCATAAATGCAGTCTCACCATTGACATGAATGCAGCCTTCCCATTGCCATGAATGCAACCTCACCGATGACATGAATGCAGCCTCACCATTGCCATGAATGCAGCCTCACTATTGCCATGAATGCAGCCTCCCTATTGCCATGAGTGCAGCCTCTGAATGCAGCCTCACCATTGCCGTGAATGCATCCTCACCATTGCCATGAATGCAGTCTCATCATTGACATGAATGCAGCCTCCCCATTGCCATGAATGCAACCTCACCATTAACATGAATGCAGCCTCACCATTGCCATGAATGCAGCCTCACCATTGACATGAGTGCAGCCTCACTATTGCCATGAATGCAGCCTCCCCATTGCCATGAATGCAGCCTCTGGATGCAGCCTCCCCATTGCCATGAATGCAGCCTCTGAATGCAGCCTCACCATTGCCATGAATGCAGTCTCACCATTGCCATGAATGCAGCCTCCCCATTGACATGAATGCAGCCTCCCGATTGCCATGAATGCAACCTCACCATTGACATGAATGCAGTCTCACCATTGCCATGAATGCAGCCTCACCATTGCCATGAATGCAGCCTCACTATTGCCATGAATGCAGCCTCCCGATTGCCATGAATGCAGCCTCACCATTGCAGTGAATGCAGCCTCACCATTGCCATAAATGCAGTCTCATCATTGACATGAATGCAGCCTCCCCATTGCCATGAATGCAACCACAGCATTGACATGAATGCAGCCTCACCATTGTAATGAATGCAGCCTCACCATTGACATGAGTGCAGCCTCACTATTGCCATGAATGCAGCCTCCCCATTGCCATGAATGCAGCATCTGAATGCAGCCTCACCATTGCCGTGAATGCAGCCTCACCATTGCCATGAATGCAGCCTCACCATTGCCATGAACGCAGCCTCACCATTGACATGAATGCAACCTCACTATTGACATGAATGCAGCCTCTGAATGCAGCCTTACCATTGCCATGAATGCAGCCTCACCATTGCCATGAATGCAGCCTCACCATTGCCATGAATGCAGCCTCACCATTGCCATGAATGCAGCCTCACCATTGTAATGAATGCAGCCTCAACATTGACATAAATGCAGTCTCACCATTGCCATGAATGCAGCCTCTGAATGCAGCCTCACCATTGCCGTGAATGCATCCTCACCATTGCCATGAATGCAGTCTCACCATTGACATGAATGCAGCCTCCCCATTGCCATGAATGCAACCTCACCATTGACATGAATGCAATCTCCCCATTGCATGAATGCAGCCTCACCATTGCCATGAATGCAGCCTCACTATTGCCATGAATGCAGCCTCCCGATTGCCATGAATGCAGCCTCTGAATGCAGCCTCACCATTGCAGTGAATGCAGCCTCACCATTGCCATAAATTCAGTCTCATCATTGACATGAATGCAGCCTCCCCATTGCCATGAATGCAACCACAGCATTGACATGAATGCAGCCTCACCATTGTAATGAATGCAGCCTCACCATTGACATGAGTGCAGCCTCACTATTGCCATGAATGCAGCCTCCCCATTGCCATGAATGCAGCATCTGAATGCAGCCTCACCATTGCCGTGAATGCAGCCTCACCATTGCCATGAATGCAGCCTCACCATTGCCATGAACGCAGCCTCACCATTGACATGAATGCAACCTCACTATTGACATGAATGCAGCCTCTGAATGCAGCCTTACCATTGCCATGAATGCAGCCTCACCATTGCCATGAA
Organism: Aquarana catesbeiana; assembly: GCF_042186555.1. Taxonomy (NCBI): domain Eukaryota; kingdom Metazoa; phylum Chordata; class Amphibia; order Anura; family Ranidae; genus Aquarana; species Aquarana catesbeiana. Next base: position 8,664,652 of record NC_133325.1, read on the forward strand.
TGCAGCCTCTGAATGCAGCCTCACCATTGACATGAATGCAGCCTTACCATTGCCGTGAATGCAGCCTCACCATTGACATAAATGCAGTCTCACCATTGCCATGAATGCAGCCTCTGAATGCAGCCTCACCTTTGACATGAATGCAGCCTCCCCATTGCCATGAATGCAGCCTCTGAATGCACCCTCATCATTGCCGTGAATGCAACCTCCCCATTGCCATGAATGCAGCCTCACCATTGACATGAATGCAGTCTCACCATTGGCATGAATGCAGCCTCACCATTGCCATGAATGCAGCCTCACCATTAACATGAATGCAGCCTCTGAATGCACCCTCACCATTGACATGAATGCAGCCTCACCATTTCCATGAATGCAGCCTCACCATTGACATGAATGCAGTCTCACCATTGACATGAATGCAGCCTCACCATTAACATGAATGCAGCCTCTGAATGCACCCTCACCATTGACATGAATGCAGCCTCACCATTTCCATGAATGCAGCCTCACCATTGCCATGAATGCAGCCTCACTATTGACATGAATGCAGCTTCACCATTGCCATGAATGCAGCCTCTGAATGCAGCCTCGCCATTGCCATGAATGCAGCCTCTGAATGCAGCCTTACCATTGCCATGAATGCAGCCTCACCATTGCCATGAATGCAGCCTCTGAATGCAGCCTCACCATTGACATGAATGCAGCCTTACCATTGCCGTGAATGCAGCCTCACCATTGACATAAATGCAGTCTCACCATTGCCATGAATGCAGCCTCTGAATGCAGCCTCACCTTTGACATGAATGCAGCCTCCCCATTGCCATGAATGCAGCCTCTGAATGCACCCTCATCATTGCCGTGAATGCAACCTCCCCATTGCCATGAATGCAGCCTCACCATTGACATGAATGCAGTCTCACCATTGGCATGAATGCAGCCTCACCATTAACATGAATGCAGCCTCTGAATGCACCCTCACCATTGACATGAATGCAGCCTCACCATTTCCATGAATGCAGCCTCACCATTGACATGAATGCAGTCTCACCATTGACATGAATGCAGCCTCACCATTAACATGAATGCAGCCTCTGAATGCACCCTCACCATTGACATGAATGCAGCTTCACCATTTCCATGAATGCAGCCTCACCATTGCCATGAATGCAGCCTCACTATTGACATGAATGCACCGTCACCATTGCCATGAATGCAGCCTCACTATTGACATGAATGCAGCTTCACCATTGCCATGAATGCAGCCTCTGAATGCAGCCTCGCCATTGACATGGATGCATGTCAATGGTGAGGCTGTCAAAGAGTCTCTCTTCTAGGCATAATGATCCTAAAGTTGGCCTCCGCCTGTGAGCCATTGATGAGGAGTCATGTTCCTCGTTCAGAATCATATTGAGAGGGAGGAGTAAGAGGTGTGCCCGCCAAGCGCTGTTAAGTTTCCTTGCCACTCTCAGGCTATGAGGCTCCTGTCTTCTGTCTTCTGACTTCTGACGCTTGCTGCAGCGTCTGGCTCAGTACCTGGTTCGTTTGCTGGCATTACATGCAGGGAGGGGGGCGGGGATCCCCGAGTGGGCAGGTACTGAGCCAGATGCTGCAGCAAGCGTCAGAAGTCAGAAGACAGGAGCCTCATAGCCTGAGAGATACATAAAGCCTAATAACGCCAAAGGTAAGAGTGTATTAGAAATAAGCCTGGAGAAGTAAGCCTGCGGTTATTTTGTAAGAAAACTTATGCGAGGTCATCTTTATTAACCCTGTAACCGGATGGAGGGAAAGTAGGTCCTCTGGTAACATACCGCATAATCTTCAATGCATAAATTGTACCAAAATCAATATAACATAAAGTGAGCTCTGTTATCTAGGGCTGTAATGGAGTAGTTGAAACCCTTGGGTGGAACAACGGACTGCTGCTCTCGTTTCTCTGTCTTTTCTTTTTTGAAGCACACTAACTCCTATGACACAATCACGCCATTTTTAAGTCTGTATACTGATGTCTCAGCATTTATGGGGTAGGGAAGGCTGGGACATTGAAAATAATCCCAATTCATCAAACATAAATCTGCGGTACGCCACTCTCCTTTCCTGCTCTATGCCGAGGGGCTTATATAAGAAGTGAGATTGGATGATACGACGAACCCCAGAGAATGTTGTAAATAGAAATGGTTCCTCTGTAAACATCGATAGAAATACACGGAAGAAGCCTTGGTGGGACCTATATATCTGAGGGGTATAGAGGGTGGCATATAGCAGATAAAAGGTCAAGAGATTGGTATTGGAACAGATAATCTTAAATATAGCACCACAATGGTATTGCCTTTACAACTGTTTATCCAAACCAGGGGACGCCAGACATAGGCCAGCGGAAAACGCACCCAGGAACCCTATATATTAGTATCGCGTATAGGTACGATCTCAGCTCAGTTATGCAGAGGCTCATTCACTGAGTTAATTCTGTACCATCACCACACCAGTACCTGCATCCTGAATCCAACTTTATCGGTTACCTAAAAGAGGAAACCTGGAGTTTGGCCTAACACGCTTAACTTCGGTCACATTGATCAAAACTCAGTAGGCCTGGACATTGGGAAGAGAAGTATGAGTCGTAGTACATCTAAAGCTGGGAAGGGGGGTCCACCGAAAACCCCAAAAGATAATCTGGCCGGGAGTACTCCCGCTAGTACAATCAAGCAATACATGGTAAAAGGGGGGAGCCCGGGGAGTTCCCATCTAGAGAAGCAAAAACTAAATATGGCTGATAAAAAGAAGAAGGGACTTAATGAGAGGGAAGACCTGACCCCAGATCACTCCAGGGAGGAGCTATTAGCCGAAAACACGCTGGAAGCATCTAGAAGCGATGAACATAGACACGATTCACAACTACTCTCGAAAGGTGACCTAGCAGAAATGCTTAAAGCGCTTGAGACATCAATCAAGGCGGAGATCACCTTATTGAGGTCTGATTTAGGCAACCTTCTGGCAAGAGTGGAAGAGGCTGAAGATAAGCTTGATAAGCAAGGGCGGGAGATCTCTGGATTAAAAGAACAACTTAAAACAACCCAACAAAATCAGATAAAAGTATGCTATAGGCTGGAAGATCAGGAAAACAGAGACCGTAGACAAAATCTGAGACTCAGAGGGGTCCCAGAAAACAGGGGTGAAAACCTAAGGAAGACTGTGGCGACTATCTTCAGCCCACTTCTGGGGTTGGGAGGAGAAGACTTCCCAAAAATCGAGCGTGTGCACCAGATGGGCAGGCTAGACACCAGACGGTTTGAAAGAAGCCGCGATATAATCGTGAGGTTCAGATTCTATGAGGACAAGGAAAATATTTGGTTCAAGCTTAAGGGTCATGCTCCATTACAGTTCGAAGAGGCAAGAGTTCAAGTTTTTGCGGATCTAGCCAAAGGCACACTGGCGAGAAGACGACATCTAAAACCCCTACTGGAACAAATGGTGAATCAAGATATTAAATACACACGGGGATTCCCAGCCTGCCTAGTAGGCAATAAAGATGGGAGAGCCGCAAGATTAAGATTCCCAGGAGAACTAGAAGAGTTTTGCGAGAAATTGGGGATGCAGGTGCCTCCAACACTGGACTGGTCCATGAAACGCTGGATTGAACTGAGCGTGGGCTAGGGGAGGGGCTCGGCGGGGGGGGGAGGGGGAGCTAAAGGTCATTGTTGATCGAATTTAGGGAAGAAAGAGGTTCCGTTGAGTAGAGCCTAGTATATTCGGTTGCTAAGGCAATATGAAATGTTGGGACGGCGCACCTAAGACTCCACCTTCAGAGGAGGAGACCAATGGTGGGCCACAATTTTTGTGACCCTCACTGGTCTAAGGGTTCCGTAGGGACCAAGGGGAGGGGCGTGGGGGAAGAGGGGGATGGAGTGGGGGGACGTGGGGAGATGGGTGGGATGAATAGGGGGGGGGAAGGGGGATGGAGGTGGGGATGGTGGGGGGATGGAGAGGGTGGGGTGGTAGTAAGGGGGAGGGAGGGGCAATAGGAGTAATAGGTCCTGTTCAACCTCAACCCAAAGAAAAGGGAAAACTCTCCAGGGTCTAAGGCAAAGCGAGATTCCAAGAGGATTTAAAAAGGGCGATGGCAACAATAAAATTTACAACATATAACGTCAAAGGCTTAAATACACCCAGGAAAAGATTTAATATTTTTAACGAGTTAAAATTATTGGGACCAGACGTGGTGTTCCTGCAAGAGACACATATTTCACTCCAACCGAAACTAAGATTGTTCTCAAAGGAATACCCGGTCTGGTTTCAAGGAGACACTATCTCTAATAGGTCACGGGGAGTAGCTATTGGCTTTGCAAAGAAAATAAGGTTTGTGCTGGAGGAAAGATTAGTGGACCCAGAAGGAAGATACTTGTGCCTCAGAGGTAGACTAAACGAAGAAGAATATACGTTAGTTAATATCTATGCCCCTAATAAAAACCCGACAAAGTACTTGGCAAATATCCTGGGAAAAATAATGGAGTTCATGAGAGGGCACCTGATCTTGATGGGGGACTTTAACTTCTGCCTTAACCTGAGTATTGACAGTACGGCCCGTCCCCAGGGGAAGGATTGTACTCACCTAAAGAAGATAAAGCAAAAGCTTTCCAACTGGCAACTGGTGGACATTTGGAGAGTCCAACATCCAACTAAAAAAGATTATACGTTTTACTCCCCTGTACACGGGTCCTACTCTCGGATTGATTGGGGTTTAATCGAGCATAGGGGGATTGATAGGGTAAAGGGATCCATGATAGGAAATATAACCTATTCAGACCATGCACCTACGACCATCAAAATGACGTCCGGAAGAGACCAGGCCAAGAGGGGGCAGTGGAGGCTAAACGAGGAGCTGATAAGAGAAGTAGAGGGGTACAATAGAATTAGACAAGAACTAGAGAACTACTTTGAGATAAACGACACAGGGGAGGTATCAGGAGCCACATTATGGGAGGCACATAAAGCCTATATTAGAGGAGTATTGATTGAAATGGGGGCGAGGAAGAAAAAGGATAGGCAGGAAAAAATCCAAAAATTAACTGAAGAGCTCACGGGATTAGAACAAAAACACAAAAAATACAAAGACAAGCGACCCCAAGAGATACACCATCGGATGGTCATTAAAAGATCTGAGTTAAAAACGTTAATGGAACAGGAGTCTAGAGCATCACTTAATAATATAGCCTGGGAAAGACATAGATGGGGCAGTAAACCTAGCAAACAGCTAGCAAAAATGGTACAAAAGAAAAAAGCTAGGAATTTCATAGAAAAAATTAAAACTAAAGAGGGTCACATAGAGTATTCAACTAAGAAGGTGGCAGAAACTTTCAAGAACTACTATAAGGAGATTTACTCAGCTCCCAATCAAAGACACCTCCTCAAAAAATAGGACATTGAGATATAACAACTATATTAAAAGGGCAGCGCTCCCCAAGTTCTCTGAGGAAGGCAGAGAAATACTGGAAAGACCAATCTCTGAAGAAGAAATAAGTAAAGCACTAGCTGGAATGGCCCTCGGGAAAAGCCCAGGCCCAGATGGCCTAACAACACTTTATTATAAAACATTTAGAGAAGTATTAGTACCTAGGTTGTGCCGTTACCTGAATGGGTTGGGTGATAGATTTGAGATGAGCAGAGATGCATTGAAAGCATCTATTACAATAATACTGAAAGAAGGTAAAGATAAAACATGGTGCTCAAGCTATCGCCCAATCTCTCTGCTGAATAACGACACAAAACTTTACGCAAAAGTGCTGGCAGAAAGATTGAAGGAATTTATGAACTCATTAGTTAATCTAGATCAAGCAGCCTTTGTCCCTAATAGGGAGGGGAGGGACAACGGGATTAGGACCCTTCTCTTGACAGGAAAAATGAAGGAGAGTGGGCCCCCAGGACTGCTCCTGTCAATTGATGCCGAAAAGGCTTTCGACAGGGTAGACTGGGGGTTCATGTTCCAGACTCTGGAGGCTATGGGACTGGGCCCTAAAATGATCCGTAGGATAAAAACTCTTTACCATCATCCAACGGCGGTAATTAAAATCAATGGGATTACCTCCCAACCATTTGAGATGGAGAGGCACGAGACAGGGGTGCCCCCTGTCTCTGCTTCTCTTCGTTTTAGCCATGGAACCCTTCTTGGCCTCAGTACGAAGAGACCCTGATATCCAAGGTGTTGTGGTAGGAGAGGAGGAACACAAAGTCGCAGCATTTGCGGACGACGTGTTATTTTATGTAACAGACCCGGCCACGACGATGCCCAACCTCATAAAAGCATTAAGGAAATATGGAGAGGTATCCAACTTTCAAATAAATATGAATAAATCAGAAATATTAAATATAAATGTAAGCAAGTCAGTGATAGAGATCTTGAAAAAAGAATTCAGTTTTAAATGGACCAAGGAAATAAAATACCTGGGTATTAAACTAACTAATTCAATCAAGAAGACGTTTATTACTAACTACATGCCCTTATTAGACTTGATAAGATCAGAATGCAATAGATTCTACTGTAAGGCCCTTTCCTGGATTGGACGTATCAACTTCATTAAAATGGTATTACTACCCAAGATTATGTATTTCTTTCAGATGCTACCAGTCCCCCTCCCCCAGTACTATATGAGGATGCTAAGGAAAATAATCATGACCTTCATTTGGAAAAACAAAAAACCGAGAGTTTCTCTCCAGACGCTAAAACAAAGGAAACTAGATGGTGGCCTGGCAGTTCCCGATGTGCAGATGTATTACAAAGCTGTAGTCTTATCCAGGGTAGTAGAATGGGCGATGAAGGAAAAACTGAAAAAATGGGTGAAATTAGAAAAAGATTTAAGTAAATCACAATTAGGCACTATCGTTTGGAATCCCCCACACTTCAGATCACTAGCAAATAGTTCACATATAATAACAAGAAATGTTTTAAAAATATGGGATGGGGTATACATGAAAGTAAATGGGAATATATAATTCACCATTGATTGCATTATTAGATAATATATTTTTCACACCAGGAATGGAGAGCATAGGAGGAAAAGAAGCACTTTGGGGGAAAACACAATTGAGAGAAATTATGAACGAAGGTAAAATTATGCCACTCCAGCAACTTACACACGGGAGGACTACACGGGGCCTGGATGGATGGCGATATCTCCAATTAAATCACTTTGTGAATAGGCTACCACAGCCGATCAGGTCTGGGAGACAATTGACAGACTTTGAAAAGCTGTGTGATAAGGAGGCCCCAAGAAATATAGTCTCTCAGATATATAAAATCTTGTTGGCCTCAGAAAAATTGGAGATGCCGCCATTTATAGTTAAATGGGAGAGAGATTTAGGCACCAAAAAGGATATAGACACAATTAAAAGAATTTTTAAAATGAGGGCCAATTCAAAAATAGATACCCGAACGGCTGAAATGAATTACAAATGCATTAGTAGAAGCTACCTGACTCCTGAGATAATAAGTAAATATCAGAAAGGGCCAGCCACCTGTTAGAGAGGCTGCCAAGAAATCGGAACAATGGGACATATGTGGTGGAGTTGCCCTACAATCAAAAATTTCTGGCGTAAAATACTAGCCCTCATAAAGGAAATTACGGAAATAGAGGAGGTAGACGACCCCTGGGATGTCCTGTTTCTTGGGGGGATGGGGGACCCAAACAACTATAAGCAGTCCCTGGTTCCGAAACTTTTGAATGCGGCAAAAAGAACGATCCCAAGGAACTGGCAGAGGAGGGAGAGCCCTGAGATATGGGAGTGGTTTGATGCAATAGAGGAGAGCTGTAATATGGAGACACTGGGGAGCAGATTAGAGGACATAAGAAGTAAGAATTCGGGCAGTTGGGACCGCTGGAAAGAATTAAAAAAAAACATGGAGTTACGCCAAAGAGATCAAATCTTTAGTCTAAGAAGGAGAGTTGAACGAAAACTAGACCATGGAGAGGGGGAATGGGAGGGCTGAGGGGAGGGGGGGGTAATATGGGTTGGAGGAGGGAGGGGGGTGGATAGGGGTAGATGGATAAGAATTCAACACTGTTAACCGGATACGCATGACCCTAGGCGAGGTTAAGCAATCCCTCTAGAATGGATACATTTTGGAGGTTTTATACTGGAGAAGTGTGTCTCCTGCGTACATAGGATGTCACACTGTAAGTCGATTGCTGTTTTCCATAAAGCTCTGCGCTTATAGGAACTGTTCAGGCCTCTCACATTGTATGACATCAGCTTAAGGTTCATTTGAATGGTAGGAGGTGCTTTGCCACCATCTAGTGGTATAATTTGGTATGAGAAGAGATAAAACTTCTGTAGTTGAAATGTGTACAGTTTGGGCTCTGTCTATGGTGATGTCAGCAGGCCTCAGAGATGGGAGAGCTGTTGTCATGAGCTTTTGGAGGTATGAGTACAGATCAGCTGACTTGACGGATTCAGGGATCCCCTGAATTTGATGTTGTTCCTGCGTGACCTGTCCTCGATATCCGCCATATTTGAGATGCATGGATGTGATCTCATCTTTAATGTTAAATTGGGCATCCACTAGTTCATTATGCTCCAAAGTAAATTCCTCTATTTTTTTCCCACATATTCCACTCTGCTATAGACTTCTGTCATCCCTCTCTTTGTGGATCGCATGAAAGATGACATGTCTTGCTGGAGGGCCCTCTGCAATGTTTGAAGCATCTCCTTCATGGTAGTGTCTATAATGGGCTGCCCTGTGGTAGAGAATGCATCTGGATGCCGCCCTTATGGGGATGCCTCCTCCATTTCTTCCCCCTCTGTTCCTGTGTCATCTTGTACACCTCCCTCCTCCCCTAGCCTCCGTTTTTGCTTCACAGGGCTATTAAATGCAGAGGATGGCAGTGGATGGCCTGTATCAGGCAACTCACCCTTGGATGGCAGTTGATGGCTGAGCATGCTGGATGGGGATGAGGAAGGATGGCTCATGGCGCCAGGCGCCATCTTGGATCGTGTCGCCCACTACAGGGGGAAGAAATCCATCAGTTTCCTCGGTCCCTCTCTCTCCTTCCATTTATTCATCCTGCTCTGGGTATGCTCTTTGGTCTCCTCTTGCTGTGGAGCATGCTGGATGGGGATGAGGAAGGATGGCTCATGGCGCCAGGCGCCATCTTGGATCGTGTCGCCTACTACAGGGGGAAGAAATCCATCAGTTTCCTCGGTCCCTCTCTCTCCTTCCATTTATTCATCCTGCTCTGGGTATGCTCTTCGGTCTCCCCTTGCTGTGGAGATCAAATTCTGAAGTTTCTGTGAGCTGCCAGCCGCTGTATTTCCCCCCGTTGTGGCAGAGATTCTCTCTCACACCACCATTCGCTCTGGCTGCCGGCTCCGCCCCCCTGCATTACTCCTTTTACTTGTCCTGCTGGGTAGACCTTCTGCAGTGCTTTACTTAATACCCCATGTGGGCTTTACTGATTCAAGTTCCTTTGATACACCAAGAATCATCATGCACCCCCTTTGAATAACTTCAGACCAGGCTTAAAACAGTTGTTGTAACTTTACTTAAAAGTCTTTGGCATACAGTTTTAATGTGAACAACATCCATAGCGAACTCTATTTGGTTGCCCAGGCATACCTTTACAGGTGTTAATCCATAGCTGGCGTTCTTCAAGTCCTAGAAGATTAAAAAGTGCTTCACCAGGCATTCTTCAAGTCCTGGCTGATCTTCGGATCCCCGGTGCCTCAGACGGACTGCAAGGCACAGCAGTCTTCCTCCTCGCCAATCACAACATCTTCGGCTACGAGCTGCAGGGGTATCTATACTGATGGGGGGTCTGCACTAAGAGGGGGGATTCTATACTGATGGGAGGGTCAGCACTAAGAGGGAGGATTCTAACTGATGTGGGGTCTGCACTCAGGGGGAGGGTGTGTATACTGATGGGGGTCTGCACTAAGAGGGAGAGGATTCTATACTAATGGCGGGGTCTGCACTGAGGGGGAGGGTGTCTATAACGATTGGGAGGTCTGCATTAAGATGGGGGTATTCTATACTGAGGGGGAGGGTGTCTATACTGATGGGGGTCTGTACTAAGACAGGGGATTCTATTCTGACGGGGGATCTGCACTGAGGAGATGTCTGTACTGAGGGGGAGGTCTACACTGATGGAGGGGGGTCTGTACTGAGGAAGGGGGTCTGTACTTAGTGGGGGGTCTATACTGAGGAAAGGGTGTCTGTGCTGAGGGGGGGTCTATACTGATGGAGGGGGTTCTGTACTGAAGGGGAGGTCTATACTGAGGGAGAGAGGTCTGTACTGAGGGGGAGGTTTATAGTGATGGAGGGGGGTCTGTACTGAGGGGGAGGTCTATATTGATGGAGGGGGTCTGTACTTAGGGAGGGGAGTCTGTACTTAGTGGGGGTTTATAATTATGGGGGGGTTGTACTGAGGGAGGGGAGTCTGTACTTAGTGGGGGTCTATATTTATGGGGGGGTCTGTACTGAGGGAGGGGGGTCAGTACTGTGGGGGAAGTCTATATTGATGGAGGGGATCTGTACTGAGGGAGGGGAGTCTGTACTTAGTGGGGGTCTGTACTGAGGGAGGGGGGTCAGTACTTAGGGGAGTCTATATATATGGAGGGGGGTCTGTACTGAGGGAGGGGGGGTCTGTACTTAGTGGGGGGTCTATACTGAGGAAGGGAGGTCTGTACTTAGGGAGGGGGATCTATCCTGAGGGAGGGGGATATATACTGAGAGGGGGGGTCTGTAGTTAGTGGTGGGGGGTCTGTACTGAGGGGGGACTATAGTTGGTGGAGGGGGGTGACACCAATTTTTTCAGGACCTGGTGACACCAACCCCAGTGATGCCTCTGCCTCCCCTACTACTTCCACAGCACCGCCTCCCTTTACTACTTCTTTTCTTTCTCCTTCATCTCTTTCTCCTCCTTCTCCTTGCCCTCCCCCACCCCTCCTCCACTTCCTCCTTCAACTATGTGATCAATCATGGCATGAAGAACCTGCCAAACTGCAATCCCCCCCAAGATGTATGAGCATTATGTGTCAAAAATCCCCCCACAAAAACTCTGAGCACTAATCTGCAAGCTTACCCCCTAACCATAAATGCCTCCTCCTCCCAGTACAAATCTACCTCCCTGCTGAAATCCCCCCTCTCAGCACAAATCTTTGCCCCCCCATCCTGCAACCCCCCAAAAAAAATCACTCCTCCTAGCACAATTCCTTTACCTCTAAAATCTCCCTTCTAGTACACATTTTCTCCCCCCACTTCAAATCCTCCCTTCCAGCACAAATTCCCCCCAAACCCCCCTCCTAGCACAACCCCCCCCATTCCTGCTCCCAACACAAATCCCCCTAAATCACCACTTTTAGCACTCCCCCCAAATCTCCTCAAAAAGAACAATACATACCCCCTGCCACCCCAAAATTCCCCCTTCCAACACAAATCTCCTCCCCACCAATCTCCTTGTGGTGCCCCCGCCACCTCACATGATACCACAGTGCCCAGGGCAGCCGCCCCTCCTGCCCCCCTCTTGTCCTGCACATAACATGGCCTAATAGATCAGATCACTAAAAGAAATAAAAACATTCACTCAGCTCCTCCCATGTTTAGTGCCGTGTTCCCGCCCTGCCCCACCTTAACGGATTTCCACCCTTCATCACTTTATTTTCTTATTTTGATTCTTTACATTTTCTTCGTAAGATTTTTGTTTTCCCTTCTAAGGCTGTCTTTGGTAAAGGGCAAGTAAACACGGGGGAGGGAAGGCAATTTAAATCAATCTACAATTGTAAGTTGAGTTTTGTTTGTGGGGGGCTGTGGGGGGGGGGGGTGGGACCCCTAAAGTCTGCTGTGGTCAAATATTTGGCATAACTGGCTGAGCATGCCGGGAGGAAGAGAGAAGTGTCCCAAGTCATTTTTGGCAGAGAACTTTTGCAGAAAACAATTGAATCTCATAATAAAAAAATCATTGCGGCTCCTCCCGTATTTATTGGCAAGTACCGTATTCCCATCCCCCATCACTTTTTTATATACAGATTTACAATTTTTTTTAAATAAAACGTACAAAATACCTTATTTCCTCCTGCCCAAGTTAAAAAAACACAGACAAGGACAGCAGTGCATACTGGGTAAAAAATATTGGCAGCTGAAAACAGAGACTCCAGATGTGGAAATAGAGACTCCAGATGTGGAAATAGAGACTCAAGATGTGGAAATAAAGACTCAAGATGTGGAAATAGAGACTCCAGATGTGGAAATAGAGACTCCAGATGTGGAAATAGAGACTCAAGATGTGGAAATAGAGACTTCAGATGTGGAAATAGAGACTCAAGATGTGGAAATAGAGACTCCAGATGTGGAAATAGAGAATCAAGATGTGGAAATAGAGACTCCAGATGTGGAAATAGCGACTCCAGATGTGGAAATAGAGAATCAAGATGTGGAAATAGAGACTCCAGATGTGGAAATAGAGACTCAAGATGTGGAAATAGAGACTTCAGATGTGGAAATAGAGACTCAAGATGTGGAAATAGAGACTCCAGATGTGGAAATAGAGAATCAAGATGTGGAAATAGAGACTCCAGATGTGGAAATAGCGACTCCAGATGTGGAAATAGAGACTCCAGATGTGGAAACAGAGACTCAAGATGTGGAAACAGAGACTCAAGATGTGGAAATAAATACTCCAGATGTGGAAATAGAGACTCCAGATGTGCACGACGGAAACATTTGTTTCGTTTTGGATTTGTTTGTTAAAATAAAAATTTGATTTTGTCATATTTGTTATCTCTGGGTGATTTGTTTTCAGACGCAGTTTCCTATATTCTGATTTATTTCATATATTCGTCATTTTGTAATTGATTTGAAATTAGAAATTTGAAAGACGACTACTTTCTTTCTATTTTATTCTATTCTATTTGAATTTCAAATATCGGAAGATGGCTATGTTCTTTCTCTTTTATTCTATTCTATTTTGAAATTAGAATTTCGGAAGACGACTATATTCTTTCTATTTAATTGTATTTTATGTAGCAAACAAAAGTGTCCACAGTGCAAACATCAATGCATATATCATTTATTAAAAGCATAAAAGCACACTTACATATGGGTAAGGGAAGGGCTGCAAAACTGTGAAGATGGTGAGGAACAACACAGCCAGCCGGCACAAACAGCTGTCATGGACCACCAGAGGGGGTAGGCAGCATCTGCAGGCCTACTGGATCAAAGTGGCAACCATCAAGGGTGAGAAGCGGGCATACACAACCCTTATCAGAGGCCATACTAGGCACACTTGAAAAAGGAGGTGGGGCCTCTGATACGCATTTTAAACGCCCCTTTTTGACCCTTGATGGGTGCCTCTGTGCCTTTGCATGGTCAACATCTCAAGCGTGTCTCTGCTGTGTTCCTGTGTATGACTTTCCCTGGCTGATGTTTCTTCTTATTCCTGATTCCGATTTTTGGCTTCTGACAACGCTGAATTCTGGCTTCCTGATCCCGGCTCGTCTGATTATCCGTTTTGGCTTTCGTACCCTGGCTTCTGTTTTTGACTAAGTTCCTGATCTGTATTATTTTTACTATTACATTAAATGTGTGATTTTTAACTGTATTTTCCATCTCTGCCTGGTTTGTGTATGTTTAGTATGTATGTTTAGTAACTCCTTACTCTGGCCTCCATAGCACAGGTTCAGCTCCGGTTACTACAGGAGACAGACCACTGAGGAGGAAGCAAGGTCATTGACCCCCTTGCTACTGGAGGACCCACCATCTAACCATCAAGGTCGAAAGGGGGGCATGTAAAACGCGTATCAGAGAACCTCCCTCCTTTTTCAAGTGTGCCTATCATGGCAAACTTAAAAAAGGAGGCAGGGCCTCTGATACACGTTGTTTATGTCCCCTTTTCACTCTTGATCCAGTAAGCCTGCAGGTGCTGCCTACCCCCTCTGGTAGTCCAGGAGTCCGTGCATGACAGTTGTTTGTGCTGGCCGCCTGCGCTGCTCTTCACCATCTTCACAGTTTTGCAGCCCTTCGCTTACCCATATGTAAGTGTGCTTTTATGCTTTTAATAAATGATATACGATCGCATTGATGTTTGTGGCCACTTTTGTTTTCTACATGTTATTGAGGATTCCCAGACCTGATGAGCCCTGCTGCACCACAATCTGAGCCGTCATCCATCCATCCATCCCCACTCACATATATTCTTGTGATACATCCCACATTGACTTTCAATAAGGCTGCTGATTGATGTCTTCCACCCTGACCCATCCCACTGGAACCAAGACTCCATATGAGTATTGGACTTGGATGTCTTAAAGTCCCTTCTAGCCGTGGATCCTTATTCCCGGATTTAAGGTTTGATGAGGCTGAACTTAGAGCGCAAGGAGACTCTTTTTTTCTTTTTAGTATCTCTTTTATTTTTATTTGAAATTTGAATTTCAGAAGACGGCTATATTATTTCTATTTTATTCTGTTCTATTCAAAACTCGAATTTCAAAAGTATAAAAATTCTAATTTCGGATGCCGGCTATATTCTCTCTATTTTATTCATTTCCATTTGATTCTATAAAGCACCTAAGTAGGAATCATCTTATGTCACTTTTATACCTTACTGTATTTTATGCTTTACTGCAATATGTTTCCTTTTAGCATTCTAAATCATTTTCAAAGTCAGATAATTTGTTTTGTTATAGTTTATTTTGGATAAGTTGAAATCCATTACTGTTGTGATTTGGAAATTCTGATACATCCAAATCTCTGAAAAACTTGAATTTTGATTCCTAACACATGTCTAATAGGCACCCAATTGGATTTTGTGAGGTCACCACATTTGGTAGGAGACTCATTTCAAACCCCCCTTTGGGCCTCGTTGGCCTTTTCCTCTTAGTTTTCCCAAATACTGGGGAGGACCCAGTTGGATTTTGTGGGGTCACCACATTTGGTAGGAGACTCATTTCAAACCCCCCCCTTGGACCTTATTGGCCTTTTCCTCTAAGTCTTCTCAATTACTGGGGAGGACCCAGTTGGATTTTGTGGGCTCACCATATTTGGTAGGAGACTCATTTCAAACCCCCCCCTTGGACCTTATTGGCCTTTTCCTCTAAGTCTTCTCAATTACTGGGGAGGACCCAGTTGGATTTTGTGGGGTCACCACATTTGGTAGGAGACTCATTTCAAACCCCCCTTGGACCTTTTTAACCTTTTCCTCTAAGTCTTCTCAATTACTGGGGAGGACTCAGTTGGATTTTGTGGGGTCACCACATTTGGTAAGAGACTCATTTCAAACCCCCCCTTGGGCCTTGTTGGCCTTTTCCTCTAAGTCTTCTCAATTACTGGGGAGGACTCAGTTGGATTTTGTGGGGTCACCACATTTGGTAGGAGACTCATTTCAAACCCCCCCCTTGGACCTTGTTGGCCTTTTCCTCTACGTCTTCCCAAATACTGGGGAGGACCCAGTTGGATTTTGTGGGGTCACCACATTTGGTAAGAGACTCATTTCAAACCCCCCCTTGGGCCTTGTTGGCCTTTTCCTCTAAGTCTTCTCAATTACTGGGGAGGACTCAGTTGGATTTTGTGGGGTCACCACATTTGGTAGGAGACTAATTTCAACGCCCCCCCCTTGGGCCTTGTTGGCCTTTTCCTCTAATAGGGCGTACACACGGTCGGACTTTGTTCGGACATTCCGACAACAAAATCCTAGGATTTTTTCCGACAGATGTTGGCTCAAACTTGTCTTGCATACACACGGTCACACAAAGTTGTCAGAAAATCCGATCGTTCTGAACGCGGTGACGTAAAACACGTACGTTGGGACTATAAACGGGGCAGTGGCTAATAGCTTTCATCTCTCTATTTATTCTGAGCATGCGTGGCACTTTGTCCGTCGGATTTGTGTACACACGATCCGAATTTCCGACAACGGATTTTGTTGGTGGAAAATTTTATCTCCTGCTCTCCAACTTTGTGTGTCGGAAAATCCGATGGAAAATGTCCGATGGAGCCCACACATGGTCGGAATTTCCGACAACACGCTCCGATCGGACATTTTCCATCGGAAAATCCGACCGTGTGTACGGGGCATAAGTCTTCTCAATTACTGGGGAGGACCCAGTTGGATTTTGTGGGGTCACCACATGTGGTAGGAGACTCATTTCAAACCCAACTTTGGGCCTTGTTGACCTTTTCCTCTCAGTCTTCTCAATTACTATCAATATAATTGTCACAGTCACTAGTTCCACACTTCACAGCCAGGTCTTGCTCTCTGTGTCACTGCCAGCTTCCAGATTCCACTGGGGCAGCAGCCAATTATGGAGGGGGTGCTGTCCCAAAGAGCTAGCCGGTGCATGGTTTGGTGTTTAAGAAATATGTCCACCTGCCCAGCAGGCAAACGTCACTCCCAACCACTGCCAATCAATCATTTTCGTCCAGGAAATTCCCTGACCTGCAGCTACACATACACAGTGGGTGGGAGTGACAGCTTCCTGCTGGATTTGGTCCAAACCCAAGTTTGGAACAAACCAGAGCACATCCTTAAACAGCACCTCCATGCAGTAAGACTTTTTTCTCTGGGTTCTGTTGCCTCCAGCACCCTTGCCTGCCATAGTCTGTACTTGACCATTTCCATGATTCCAGCATCCTAGTGCTGCAAGGCACTCCTCCAGTTTATCAGCATTTAGTCCTAGGTAGTGGCCTATTTCGGTAAGTCATAGGGCCTCAGCTTGGGATCTGTCAGCAGCAAAACCCATCACTCCTTGGGCTGAAAAACAGACCCTGGACCTCGGTCGTTCTAAGGGCTTTCACCTTTGCAGAACGTGTAGGCTCCTGAGTTCTCACCGTGCGATAGCCACCAGGCATCTTGACTCTCTTGAACTAGTACCCCTCGAGGACCCACAAAGTACTTTATGTGTTCTCTATGGCCAATGCCACTGCCTATCCATAGCTTTTTTTATTTTTGTTTTTTAATACTGGTTGAATTTATTTATTTATTTATTTTTTTTCTTCATTTTCCAAAAAATAATGACAAAAATGTTACAACTTCAAAAAATTGCCATGCCTCTTACTAAATACCTTGGACTGTCTACTTTCCAAAGAGGGGTCATTTGTGGGGTATTTGTACTGTTCTGGTATTTAAGGGCCTCAAAAAATGAGATTGGCTATCAGTACATCAGGATTAATCAATTGTCAGATATATCCCATCATTTGTGGACTTAATTTCACACAGATGAAATCATTTACACTGATTTGGGTTATTTTGAATAGAAAAGAAGAAAACACATTTTTGTTTTTAAATTTTCAGTCTTTTTTCGTTTATTTCGCAAAAAATTAAAAAAAAATTAAAACAAAATAAATACCACCAAAAGAAAGCTCTATTTGTGTGAAATAAATGATAACAAATTCTTAGGGGTACAGTGTTGCATGACTACGCAATTGTCATTAAAAGTGTGAGAGCGCTGAAAGCTGATAATTGGTCTGGGGCAGGAAAGGGGGTGAACATGCCCGGTATTGAAGGGGTTACTTTGGTCTATTCTGTACCCCTCAAATTTTTAATATTCAGACCATTTGAAAAGAATGGGGAAAAAAAAATCATAGCGCTGATTCTGCTCAGCCAAACAAAGGTGATCGGTTGCCATATTTGACACGGGCAAGGCGCAGACACCGCGTCTCTTTCCTGGTTGTCTCTGTCACGAGTGTGGCTCAGTCTCACCAACGCAGGATAACTAAAGCTGGATGAAGATACAAGAACTTTGCTCCACTCTGGAAAGACTGCAAGCAAACCAGCATTTGACATTTAATTTATTTGAAGTCAGATTCCCACTCTCTATCCACTAACATGCTTCTTCTATTCTTCCTTCTCACATCGGTGTCTTCTATCCACAAATTATCCTTACTCTACCCCTCCTCTCTACCACGCAGCATGCACATATCACCCTCACTCCTACCCTCTCCCTACTACTGCACCCATCACCTCCTGCAATTGCTGAACCCACATGCTGACCTAAACACCAGGGCCACTAGACACGTGCGATCACACACATCCCGCTCCCATCCTACCTTCCTCACCCTCCTCCTCCTCCAAGTCTCAGGGGACATTTCTCCAAATCCTGGTCCTCCATTTTCTAACTGCAAACCACATATCCTGCACTCTGGCAACAGCCGCGATCCACTCAGTTTAATTTCTATGCCCCTGCTTCCTAAATCCAGCCCCCCCCCCCAATCTCATGCAACTTTTGTGATGCCCGCTCCATCTGTAACAAGCTCACATCTGTGCATGACCTTTTTTATCTCTTATGGCTTTAACATACTAACCATTACTGAAACCTGGCTTCAAGATTTTGACTCGGCTTCTCCTGCTGCCCTCTCCAATGGAGGCCTCCACTGGACTCGCTCCCCCAGACCCAACAGACAGAAAGGAGGTGGAGTTGGATTCCTTCTATCCCCACAAAGCACCTTCCAAGTCCTTCCTGTCCCTCCCTCTCTATCCCTTTCTTCTTTCGAGATGCACTGTATTTATCTGTTTTATCCCATTTTCAGTGGTGGCTGGTGTTTTTTTTTGGGGGGGATGGCAAACACCACCCCCCCGGGCCACCGGTGGAGCGGCACTAGCATAATTGGTTCTTCCCCCCCCCACCTGTGGCGCTGCACTAACACCCCCAAAACACCCCACCCGCTGTCTGCCGGTCAGTCCTTACCCTGGATGTGGGTGGTGAGAGCAGCGGTTGGGTCTTTATGGAGTGCGGTGCTGATGCAGCCATTTTCCAGCGTGGTCTCCCCTGTACTTAAGCGTGGAGGGCTCGGGGAAGGATGCTCCAGTGCGTCTCCTCTTTGCTCCTCCCCCGCTAGGCATCCAATAGGATCCTCTGACATTCTGGCCAATAGGGAAATGGGTTTCATACCCGCTTCCCAATTGTCCGGGAGGAGAATCAGTGTTGCAACACTGAATATTCATTAGGTGTTGCAACACACCTGGGTGGGATTGGAGCTGCTTCCCGAGCCCACCCTATTTTGAAGCCTATTATGCGCCCAGTGTCTGGAAAGGGACCGGACACATGACTAGGGGGTGGCCATGGTGGCCGTTGATAAATTCATGCTATGCATGAATCTATTCATTGCCTATAAGGGGGTGACGTGGAGAGAGGGGGCGGCGCCCGGGCGCCCCTAATGGACGGGCCGCCACTGCCCATTTCTCTGAGGATTGCAGCAATTTATCGGCCTCCTGCACAAGTATTGCACTTTTTTGATGTCTTCGCTGCCTGGCTACCCTACTTTCTCTCTCCTGAAATACCCACTATCATTCTTGGTGACTTCAACATCCTGGTCAATGTTAACAGCCCAGCTACAGCTAAACTTCTCAACTTAACCTCATCTTTTGACCTAACCCAATGGACGCATACTTCCACTCACTCCAATGGTAATACCCTTGAACTTGTATTCTCCCATCTCTGCAACCCTGGCAAACCTCACCAACACCCCCTTTCCTCTCTCTGTTCACAAACCTCATCAGTTTCGCTGTATCCTTGCCTCCAATCACCCATCCCTCCAAGCAGCAAACAATTACTTGTAGGAACATTCGCCATTTGAACCCTTCTCTTCCATATTCTCCTACTGACCACCTCTATAACATGGTCTCCCCCCTGTCCTGTCCTGGCCACCTCTGTCTACAACAGTTCACTGCCATCATCACTGGACGTACTTGTTCCTCTAAATACATGCAGAATTAGGCCCCGACCGTTACAACCCTGGCAAACTGACAACACTAGAAATCTCTAGAGACATCGCCGTGCTCTTTAACGACTGTGGCGTAAAACCAAATGCCTGCAGGACTTCATTCTATATAAATCTGCCCTTCTAAAATATAATTCATGCCTCCATGCTGCCAAACATGCTTACTTTGTCTCTCTTATTAATACTTTGTCATCCAGTCCCATCGGCTCTTCTCAACCTACTTCGCCTCCCACCCCCTCTACCCACTAACTCACTCACTGCCCAAGAGGTTGGCAATCACTTCAAAGACAAGATTGATGCAATACGTGAGGACACCTCCACTGTGCGTATGTCTTCCCCACCCAACATACCTTGCCTAACAGCACATTCAACACTCTCTTCTTTTGAATTGGATACTACTGAAGAGGTTACCAAACTCTTCTCAGATGCCCACCTAACCAATTGTCCCCTGGATCCTGTTCCCTCACAATGTTCCCTTCCACAGGCGGTGGTCTCAGCGGGGAGCATTGATAGCTTCAAGAAACTATTAGATAATCACCTGAATGACCGCAATATACAGGGATATGTAATGTAATACTGACACATAATCACACACATAGGTTGGACTTGATGGACTTGTGTCTTTTTTCAACCTCACCTACTATGTAACTATGTAACTATGTAACTACGGTCACCCTCATATTCTATCCTCTGCTCCCTCACTCACATCTTCAATCTCTCCCTCTCTAGTGGTCTCTTCCCCTCTCCTATAAAACATGCGCAGATCACTCTCATACTTAAAAAGCCCTCACTGGACCCTACCAACCTGAACAACTTAAAGCGGAGTTCCACACAAAAATGGAACTTCCGCTTTTTGGAACCCTCCCCCCCTCCGGTGTCACATTTGGCACCTTTCAGGGGGGAGGGGGGTGCAGATACCTGTCTAAGACAGGTATTTGCACCCACTTCCGGCATAGACTCCCATGGGAGTCTATGCCTCTTCCCGTCCCCACCGCGCTGTCTGCTGGGACACACACGGGTCCCAGAGACAGCGGGGACCAGTTAGGAAGCGCAGCGCGACTCGCGCATGTGCAGTAGGGAACCGGAACGCTTCACTTCCTGATTCCCTCACCTAGGATGGCGGCGGCAGCTGCCGAGAACCGAGCGGGTTCTCGGCATCGCCTGCCGACATCACTGGACCCTGGGACAGGTAAGTGACCATGTATTAAAAGTCAGCAGCTGCAGTATTTGTAGCTGCTGGCTTTTAATTTTTTTTTTTTTGGCGGTTTAGGTGGACCCCCGCTTTAAGACCCATCTCATTGCTCCCATTCACTTCTAAACTTCTAGAACACTTAGTCTATAACTGTCTTAGCTTCTGCCTAACCTTCTTGACCCTATACAGTCTGGCTTTTGCTCGCAGCACTCCACAGAAACTGACTTACTAAAACTCACTAACGATTTACTACTTGACCTCTCTGCGGCCTTTGATACTGCTGACCACCTGATCCTTCTGAATAAACTCTGTTCCCTTGGCCTCCAGCATTCTGCTTTATCCTGGTTCCCCTCCTACCTATCACAGCGCTCCTTCAGAGGTACCTACAACTCAGTCTCCTCCTCTCCATTGCCCCTTTCTGTGGGGTTCCCCCAAGGCTCTGTTCTTGGACCCCTTCTCTTCTCTATCTACACCTCCTCCCTTGGTCGCTTGATAACCGCCCACGGCTTCCAATACCATCTATATGTGGATGACATCAAAACCTATCCGTCTGCTCCTCATTTCACTCCTTCAGTCTCCTCTCGCATTACTAACCTACTAACAGGCAAATCAGCATGACCATGACTCTGACCTGTCCTTACAGCCCCAAATCCAATCGTTGTCAATAGCTTGTAGACTTCACCTCCGTAACATCTCTAAAATCTCTTTTTTTACTAAGGAAACCACCAAGCTCCTCATTCACTCTCTTGTTATCTCTCGCCTTGACTATTGCAACTCCCTTCTCATAGGCCTACCTCTACATAGGCTAGCTCCTCTTCAGTCCATCATGAATGTTGCTGCCAGACTCATCTACCTTAACGACTGCTCATTATCTGCCACCCCTCTCCGCCAATCCCTACACTGGCCTCCATTCAGTGTCCTCCACTAATCCCCCCACTGATCTCCGCTCAGTGTCCGCCACCCCTCCCTGCCAATCCCTCCACTGGCCTCCTTTCAGTGTCTGCCAACCCCCTCCGCAAATCCCTACACTGGTTTCCGATCGCACAGCAAATTAAATTCAAAATACTAACCACAACACACAAAGCCATTCACAACTCTGCCCCGAGCTACATCACCAATCTCCAAATATCACCCAAACCGTCCTCCCAGCTCCTCTCAAAACCTTCTGCTCTCAAGCTACCTTGTCTCCTCCTTCCATGCTTGTCTCCAGGACCTCTCCAGGACCTCTCCCATCCTCTGGAACTCGCTACCCCAGCCTGTCTGGCTATCTCCTACTCTAGCTGCCTTGAGACAATCCCTGAAAACTCATCTCTTCAGGGAAGCCTATTATGGCTCCAACTAATCTTTTACCCCTTCCATCAGATCATTCCCCACAGTTATAACCTTTTGTACCACCTGCCCCACCATTCTAGCTTGTGAGCTCTTCTGAGCAGGGCCCTCTTAATCCTCTTGTATTGTATTGTAACTGTATTGTCTCCCTTTTATATTGTAAAGTGCTGTGTAAACTGTAGGCGCTATATAAATTCTGTATAGTAATAATAATAATAATATTTTTCTGAATGTTCTTTGCAGTGCGGGTTCAGTAAGTCCAGCATAATATGTCTAAAATTACTGAAATCTGGACTTCTGTGGACAGTATAATTTTAGAACGTTCTTCTGGATCTCTTTGGTTTTTATTCCATATATTGTTGGGTTGAGCATTGGAGGAATTATCAGGTATAGGATAGACAGGATAATTTGGGTGGAAGAAGCTGTGTGCCCCCCAAACCTTTGAGTGACAGAGGAGAAAAGCGGTGGGACGTAAGACAGAAGAATGACACAAACATGGCTGACGCATGTATTCCCGACTTTGTGTCTGGCCTCTCGGGTGGGGAGGTTGAAGACAGTGGTTACAATCATTATATATGACACTGTAATGCCCATGATATCCACTCCAACTACAAGCAGAGTGACTGCTAACCCGTACACAACATTAATTCTGATTTTTGCACAGGACAGCTTAGCTACGGTCATGTGTTCACAATAAGTATGATTAATCACATGGCTCCGGCAAAATGGCAACCTCTTGATCAGCAAAGGAAGTGGAAATACCAAAAGAGTTCCTCTCATTACTGCCAAGACTCCAATTTTTGCAATTAATGGGTTGGTCAAGACGGTGGAATATCTCAGTGGTTGGCATATGGCAACATAACGATCAAAGGCCATAGCCAAGACGACAGTGGAGGCCATGATGGAGCAGGAATGGATGAAAAACATCTGAACCAGGCAACCCTCAAAGGAGATCTCTCGGAGGTTGAACCAGAAGAGCAGGAGCATTTTGGGAAGGGCAGCACTGGATTGGACAAGGTCTGTTAACAACAACATGGAAATTAAGAGGTACATGGGCTGGTGGAGGCTCTCCTCCTTTTTAATGGTAAGAAGGACACTAGTATTGGCCAACAAACATATCAGGTACATGAAGAAGATCGGTAATGAAATCCAGACATGGACATCTTCCACACCAGGAACTCCAATCAGGATGAAGTAAGAGGAGCTCAGATTATCACCCCCAGACGACATGACTCTATTGTGTGCTGGTCCAAGATGTCCTCTTCTAATGTTATCAGTGTAACAAAATCAGGAAACACTCTTCACCGAGAAAAAATCACTATTCTGCAGAAGACAAAACACGTATGAAAAAAGAGGTTCACGTGTATTAGTAATATTCTGGGCCTAAAAATGATCATCTCAGTTCTTCCATCTGTTTTTTTCCTAAATAATCCATTTTGTTGAAAAAAAATAAAAAATAAAATAATAATAAATAAATAATATATACTTTATTATATAATAATAAAAAAAATCAAATACATACAGTGCCTTGAAAAAGTATCATCCCCACAGCCAGGAGACACAAGAGCCATAAGGAGGACATGGACAACCGGTGACGGTCCCAGCCCTTCCGTTGCTTCATCAGCTTCTCCTCCCGGCCAACCCAATGTGCCTCCTGTCCTGATTGGCCAGGAGGAGAAGCTGGAAGACAAAAGGGAATATTAATTTGCTATTGTCCCAAGTTTTTCAAGCCAATTGGAGGCTGCTCCTGTCAGGGAAACAGGAAATGTGATTGGTAGTCAGGAAATGAGTAATTTATGCCATGTAAAAGCCCAAAGGTGTTCCTTGGATGTTGAGCCTCTCTATGCATCTAGGCTGTGAAAAAGTCTCACACATGTAATATCCCCAATGTATTAGGGTGTAATTGTAAGTATGTCTATGCCGTGTGTGAGAAATGACAACTTTGTGAAAAATAAACAAAATTTATTTAATTTCTTCATTTTCCAACAAATCGTGACAAACATTTACTTCTTCAAAATACTCACCATGCCTCTTACTAAATACCTCAGACTGTCTACTTTCCAAAAAATGGTGATTTGGGGGGTATTTGTACTGTCCTGGTGTTTTATAACCTCAAGAAATGAGATTGGCTGTCAGTACATCAGAAATGGTGGATTTTCAGAAATACATTGGCTTGAAAAAGTATTCATACCCCTTGAAATGTTCCACATTTTGTCATGTTACAACCCAAAACATAAATGTATTTTATTGGGATTTTATGTGATAGACCAAAACAAAGTGGCACATAATTGTGAAGTGGAAGTAAAATTATAAATGATACAAATAAATATGTGAAAAGTGTGGGGGGGCATTTGTATGGCGCCCCCCTGAGTCAATACTTTGTAGAACCCCCTTTCTCTACAATTACAGCTGCAAGTCTTTTTGGGGATGTCTCTACCAGCTTTGCATATCTAGAGAGGGACATTTATGCCCATTCTTCTTTGCAAAATATCTCAAGCTCTGTCAGATTGGATGGAGAGCGTCTGTGAACAGCAATTTTCAAGTCTTGCCACAGATTCTCAATGGGATTTAGGTCTGGACTGTGACTGGGCCATTCTAACACATGAATATGCTTTGATCTAAACCATTCCATTGTAGCTCTGGCTGGATGTTTCGGGTCATTGTCCTGCTGGAAGGTGAACCTCCGCCCCAGTCTCACGTCTTTTGTAGACTCATAGTTACATAGTTACATAGTTACATAGTAGGTGAGGTTGAAAAAAGACACAAGTCCATCAAGTCCAACCTATGTGTGTGATTATGTGTCAGTATTACATTACATATCCCTGTATATTGCGGTCATTCAGGTGATTATCTAATAGTTTCTTGAAGCTATCAATGCTCCCCGCTGAGACCACCGCCTGTGGAAGGGAATTCCACATCCTTGCCGCTCTTACAGTAAAGAACCCTCTACGTAGTTTAAGGTTAAACCTCTTTTCCTCTAATTGCAATGAGTGGCCACGAGTCTTATTAAACTCTCTTCTGCGAAAAAGTTTTATCCCTATTGTGGGGTCACCAGTACAGTATTTGTAAATTGAAATCATATCCCCTCTCAAGCGTCTCTTCTCCAGAGAGAATAAGTTCAGTGCTCGCAACCTTTCCTCATAACTAAGATCCTCCAGACCCTTTATTAGCTTTGTTGCCCTTCTTTGTACTCGCTCCATTTCCAGTACGTCCCTCCTGAGGACTGGTGCCCAGAACTGGACAGCATACTCCAGGTGCGGGCGGACCAGAGTCTTGTAGAGCGGGAGAATTATCGTTTTATCTCTGCAGTTGATCCCCCTTTTAATGCATGCCAATATTCTGTTTGCTTTATTAGCAGCAGCTTGGCATTGCATGCCGTTGCTGAGCCTATCATCCACTAGGACCCCCAAGTCCTTTTCCATCCTAGATTCCCCCAGAGGTTCTCCCCCCAGTGTATAGATTGCATTCATATTTTTGACACCCAAATGCATTATTTTACATTTTTCTACATTGAACCTCATTTGCCATGTAGTCGCCCACCCCATTAATTTGTTCAGATCTTTTTGCAAGGTTTCCACATCCTGCGGAGAAGTTATTGCCCTGCTTAGCTTAGTATCGTCTGCAAATACAGAGATGGAACTGTTTATCCCATCCTCCAGGTCATTTATGAACAAATTAAATAGGATTGGTCCCAGCACAGAACCCTGGGGGACCCCACTACCCACCCCTGACCATTCTGAGTACTCTCCATTTATCACCACCCTCTGAACACGCCCTTGTAGCCAGTTTTCAATCCATGTACTCACCCTATGGTCCATGCCAACGCACCTTATTTTGTACAGTAAACGTTTATGGGGAACTGTGTCAAATGCTTTTGCAAAATCCAGATACACCACGTCTACGGGCCTTCCTTTATCTAGATGGCAACTCACCTCCTCATAGAAGGTTAATAGATTGGTTTGGCAAGAACGATTCTTCATGAATCCATGCTGATTACTGCTAATGATATCATTCTTATTACTAAAATCTTGTATATAGTCCCTTATCATCCCCTCCAAGAGTTTACATACTATTGATGTTAGGCTAACTGGTCTGTAATTCCCAGGGATGTTTTTTGGGCCCTTTTTAAATATTGGTGCTACATTGGCTTTTCTCCAATCAACTGGTACCATTCCAGTCAGTAGACTGTCTGTAAAAATTAGGAACAACGGTCTGGCAATCACCTGACTGAGTTCCCTAAGTACCCTCGGATGCAAGCCATCTGGTCCCGGTGATTTATTAATGTTAAGTTTCTCAAGTCTAATTTTAATTCCGTCCTCTGTTAACCATGTAGGTGCTTCCTGTGTTGTGTCATGAGGATAAACACTGCAGTTTTGGTTACTGAAGCCCCCCGATTCACTCGTGAATACTGAGGAGAAGAATAAATTCAATACCTCTGCCATCTCCCCATCCTTTGTAACCAGATGTCCTTCCTCATTCTTTATGGGGCCAATATGGTCTGTCCTCCCTTTTTTACTGTTTACATACTTAAAGAATTTCTTGGGATTTTTTTTGCTCTCCTCCGCTATGTGTCTTTCATGTTCTATCTTAGCCATCCTAATTGCACCCTTACATTTCTTATTGCATTCTTTATAAATTCTGAATGCTGTGGATGATCCCTCAACCTTGTATTTTTTTGAAGGCCTTCTCCTTTGCTTTTATATGCATTTTTACATTGGAGTTAAGCCATCCAGGATGTTTGTTCGCTCTTTTAAATTTATTACCCAATGGGATACATTGGCTAATGCCCTTATTTAATATGCTCTTAAAGCAAACCCATCTCTCCTCTGTATTCTTTGTTCCTAATATTTTATCCCAATTTATGCCTTTTAGCAAGGTTTGTAGTTTAGGGAAGTTGGCTCTTTTGAAATTCAGTGTCTTTGTGTTCCCTTCATGTCTCCTACTCTAACAGGTTTTCTTCTAAGATTGTCCTGTATTTGTCTCCATCCATCTTCCCATCAACTCTGACCAGCTTCCCTGTCCCTGCTGAAGAAAACCATCCCCACCACATGATGCTGCCACCACCATGTTTCACGGTGGGGATGGTGTGTTCAGGGTGATGTGCAGTGTTAGTTTTCCCCACACATAGCGTTTTGCTTTTAGGCCATAAAGTTGAATTTTGGTCTCATCTGACCAGATCACCTTCTTCCACATGTTTGCTGTGTCCTCCACATGGCTTCTCACAAACTACAAACAGGACTTCTTATGACTTTCTTTCACCAATGTCTTTCTTCTTGTCACTCTTCCATAAAGGGCAGATTTGTGGAGAACACGACTAATAGTTGTCCTGTGGACAGATTCTCCCACCTGAGCTGTGGATCTCTGCAGCTCCTCCAGAGTTACCATGGACCTCTTGGCTCTTCTCTGATGAATGCTCTCCTTGCCCGGCCGGTCAGTTTAGGTGGACGGCCATGTCTTGGTAGGTTTGCAGTTGTGCCATACTCTTTTCATTTTCCGATGATGGATTGAACAGAGCTCCGTGAGATGTTCAAAGCTTGGGAGATTGTTTTATAACCAATCCCTGCTTTATACTTCTCCACAACTTTATCCCTGACCTGTCTGGTATGTTCCTTGGCCTTCATGATGCTGTTTGTTCACTAAGGTTCTCTAACAAACCTCTGAGGGCTTCACAGAACAGCTGTATTTATACTGAGATTAAATTACACACAGGTGGACTCTATTTACTAATTAGGTGACTTCTAAAGGCAATTGGTTCCACTAGATTTTAGTTAGGGGTATCAGAGTAAAGGGGGCGCCATACAAATGCCCCCCCACACACACACTTTTCACATATTTATTTGTATCATTTATCATTTTCCTTCCACTTCACAATTATGTGACACTTTGTGTTGGTCCATCACATAAAATCCCAATAAAATACATTTATGTTTTTGGTTGTAACAAAATGTGGGAAATTTCAAGGGGTATGAATACTTTTCCAAGGTACTGTATTAATAAATAAAAAATAAATAATACAATAAATAAATAAATAAAAATAACCAATGCTGGCACTCCTAATATCTGTACATTTATTATAGGATGATTTGTCTTCATTAATGGTGGGAAAATGGACTCCGGGAAGTTGTCTGATTTCCATTCACAATGCAAACATAAGCTGGAGACAGATGTGACTGGGGGGGGGGGGGGGGTCATTAGAGTGTAAGCTCCTCCGATACAGAGACTGATGTGATTGGCTCAGTGATCTCTGTACAGCACTGCGGTATAGGTCAGAGCTATATAAATGTATAATAATAATAGCATGTGACTGTGGGGGAGGGGACATTAGAGTGTAAGCTCCTCTGGAATAAATTATAATTTCCATGGAAGGAGCTGATTATTTTTAGGTCAATTATTCTTTTTTTTTTAATTATCTGTGAATTATTTAACTCAAAGCCCAGTCCTGCCAAATGCTGAGAAATCTTGAATTAATTTTTTTTTTCTGTTTTTTTTTTTTTTTTATTCTTGTTTTTCAGCCATACAGCAACAACATGTTTATAAAAAACTTACCAAACATTTGCTCCCGTTTTTAGGAATAAATAGGAAAAAATAAGTGAAAATATTTGGAATGATATTAGTCATAGAAAATGTGTCACACATTAGAGAGACTAAAACTGCATTTTTGTATTATGGGTTCATTTCTCTGCCTATTATAAGACTTTTACAGTATTTAAGGTATTTAAAAAAAAAAAGAAAAAAAAAAGCCTGTTTGTAAATTTTTTTTCTGTACATCAAAATTAATTAACATATTGAAAGGTAAAAAAATGAATAAATAAAAAAAAAGTTACCAAATCACGTTCCCATCTATGATGAAAAAAAGACACAATGTGAAAAACATGTAAAGAGGCCATAAAAGTATCATTGCTAAACAATTCTCTGCCTTTTACAAGAATATATTCAGGTTATGAAAAATAAAGCAACCAAATAAAGTTTCAATTGTTGCTAAACAAAAAAAGAAACATTGTTTTTCCATGTAAAGTGTCCAGAGAAGTATCATTTCTAATACTGGTACATAGGAAATGGTCAGAATGTAGTCCGGTCAGGAAGACTCTGCCTTACTAGACGTTGCCTGTGATTATAAAGCTTGTGTGATCTTCTGGGGACTCTTCATGGTGGTCAGATCATCTCATTATAATTAGGATGTGGATCCCATAAGAGTCACATAGACAGGCTGGGGAGATCCGACCTTCACCGGGAGGTTTTCTTCCTTCCTATGTGTTCCTTCCAGACATAATTCTATATTTTCTCTCCTTATGATCACAACTCATACAATTATTTCATCAGACTGGGCAAATAACCTCCAATATTTTGGTAGAGATGACTAATTCCAGTACACTACCACTGAAGGACCTCAAGATCCCAAATCATGAAATATATGTAGACAATGGGGGGTCTTTGGTACGACGCCAATAAACCAACTGAATAGGAATGAGCCCGCAGTTCGAGTTGAACGTAAGTTAGACTCGAACATCGGGTGTTCGTTTGCTCGCAAACTAAGCAAACATTATGCGGCATTCGTGGGAAATTTGAGCGTCGCGGAACACCCCATAATGCACTGCGAGATCGCAGCGCATTGACGTCTATTGATTGGCCAAAGCATGCACCTGACCTGCATGCTTTGGCCAATCACAGCGCGCTCTGCTGAGAGAGCCATAATTGGCCAAAGACATTGAGCCTTTGGCCAATCATGGTTCAGAGGGACTAAGTCCACGCCCCACACTATATAAGGCTGCTTCCAACAGTGGTACTGTGTAGTGTTGGCGTGGACAGAGAGAGAGAGAGATTGAGCTAAATTAGGCAGGCAGGTTATTTAGTGCAGGCAGTGTATTTCATATATATATATTCAGTCTAATATATATATATATATATATATATATATATATATATATATGTACTCTGCAGTGCAGGCAGTGTAGTGTATATAACACAGTGTATTGAAGTGGTTAAGGGGAACCCCACGTCAAAATTTTTTTTTTAAATGACGCGGGGTCCCCTCCAAAATCCATACCAGACCCTTATCCGGGAGAGGACGATTGAGTACCCCCCCCATGAACCATACCAGGCCACATGCCCTCAACATGGAGAGGGTGCAAAGCACTTTGTCCCCATGTCGATGGGGACAAGGGCCTCGTCCCCACAACCCTTGCCCAGGGGTTGTGGGGGTTTGCAGGCGGGGGGCTTATCAGAATCTGGAAGCCCCCTTTAACCAGGGTTGGACATTGCGGGACACTTTTTCTTTTAATAAAGGAATTGTCAAAAACTGTCTTTTGTGTTTTTTATTTTTTGACACTTTTTTGGTGAATAGATAGGGGTACAACGTACCCGATACCCATTCACATAGGGGGACGGGATCTGTGGGCCCCCTTGTAAAAGGGGGCTTCCAGATTCTGATAAGCCCCCCCACCTGCAGACCCCCACAAGCACTGGGCAAGGGTTGTGGGGACGAGGACCCCGAAGCACCCTTCCCATGTTGAGGGCATGTGGCCTGGTATGATTCAGGAGGGGGGGAACTCGCTCCCCCATCCTGTCCTCCAGGTTGCGTGCTCGGATAAGGGCCTGGTATGGATATTAATAGCCATACCAGACCCAAAGGGCCTGGTATGGACTGGGGGGGGAACCCACACCGTTTTTTGCCTTGATTTTTATGCATATTGCCGGGATCTGACAATACATTACAGCCGTGAGCAATTTTAAATTACATTTTTTTCCTTCAGAAATGTAATTTTACTCTCGGACTGTTCTAAACATGGGAAACATGCGCCACTTTACAGGCATACTATAGACACCCCCCAGGTACGAAAATTAATGGAATATTTCATTTTTCACTTTAAGCATTATTAAAATCACTGCTCCCAAAAAAAGGGCCATTTTTAAAACTTTTTTTGCATTGATCCATGTCCCCTAGGGCAGGACCCGGGTCCCCAAACACTTTTTATGACAATAACTTGCATATAAGTTTTTAAAATGAGCACTTTTGATTTTTCATGTTCGTGTCCCATAGATTTTAATGGTGTTTGTGTGTTCACACAAATTCTTTGCCTGTTCGGTATGTTCTGGTGCGAATCGAACTGGGGGGGGGGGGGGGTGTTCAGCCCATCCCTACAACTGAACAACCCATTCTTGGTGCTGTATTGGGATGCGATGGTATAGTGGTTGTTGGAGTCATTATCAGGTCTTTCAATTTTTCAGTTTGCTTTGAGCTGACTAAGCTTATAGAGATGAGTGAATCCATCCAGGTTTGATCCCAGAGGTTCATAAAATCCTGCTTGGAGTCTGTGAAACCCAAACTTAGTATCAAACCTCACTGAACAACCAAGTTTTAGAACTGGCCAAACAGTGAATGCAGAATCAGGTTGGTTAGGATCTAATGTACCTGAGCATAGAGTGAGATGGACAGCAGGGGAGCTCCTGTGGTAAATGAAATTTCTGGGCAAAAAGAAGGTGCCGGGAAGAACCCAGAGGTGTTCCTTGTATGGGTCCTCATGTGTGGGGGGCGGCCGAGAGATCTGGAGATATAACTCGAGTACGGCTTATGGAATATAGCCACCTGGTGACTCCAGGGCGGATGTCAGTCGCCAACAGCAGCTGTGAGACCCAAAAATGATGGCCACACACAGGGGAGGGTGCCGGGAGCCCAGAGATGATGTGGAGGGTGGGCAGAAGTATGCAGTGATGCTCCACCATTTGAGAGCAATGAGAGACACAGGAGCCAATCCCGGAGCACTGCAGCCAGTTGAAAAATTATGAACAACGAACTAGCAAAGCCAGCAGCAAGAACTAAAACTACTTGTTTCAGGGATTAACCCCTTCATCATTGTTTATCATTTTTCAATTGTACATCATTATCCAAGTGACCACAGTACTCCCAGATCGGCTTCTGTGTCTCTCGTTGCCCTCAAACTAGGCACACCTCTGGGTTCTTCCACAGGAGAACTCATATGAGGCACACCTCTGGGTTCTTCCACACGAGGACTCATACGAGGCACACCTCTGGGTTTTTCCACATGAGGACTCATACGAGGCACACCTCTAGGTTCTTCCACACGAGGACTCATACGAGGCACACCTCTGGGTTCTTCCACACGAGGACTCATACGAGGCACACCTCTGGGTTCTTCCACATGAGGACTCATACGAGGCACACCTCTGGGTTCTTCCTGGCCCCGCCTGGCACCTTCTTTCTGCCCAGGTATTTCATTTACCACAGGCTCTCTCCTGCTGTCCATTTGGCTCCACGCTCAGGTACATTAGATGCTAAGCAAGCCTGATCCTGTTTTCACAGTTTTGGCAGTTCTGGAACTTGTTTGTTAATTATGGAATAAACGGTTGAGCATATTAATGATTTTATTTTGGCACAACGCTTTCCCCCACCTTCCATGTTTTATTGTAGTCTCATTGATTTAATGAGCTTGGGCTAGCAGTGGGCAGTATAATTTATAATTCTTCACAATTTCCATTTTGGCGATAAGTCTATGCAGCTGGTTACCTGATTCTCAAATATAGCCATGCCGTCAAATTTAGAGACTGTAAATTAGGGTGGAATATAGGACCTTGAGACAATAGGTCGGGGTGGCTCGGAAGCTTCCATGGCCCATCTATTGCCAATCTCACGATCTCTGGGAACCAGGGAATTCTGGGCCACGCCAGTGGCACCATGATGACTGGAAACCCCTCTCCCCGAATCCTGCACAACAAATGTGGAAGGAGAGGGATCAGGGGAAAGCATAAACCATGGAGAACTGGCTCCATGGAACCAGAGCATCTGCTCCGATTGCCAGGGGATCCCTTGTTTGAGACACAAACTGATGTAGCTGGTTGTTGAACCTGGATGCCAACCGATCGACATCTGACCATCCCCATCACTGACACATTTCCCAGAGCACGTTCAGGTGTAGGGACCATTCCCCCCAGACAGATCTGCTGGAGGCTGAGATAATCTGTCTTACAGTTCTCAACCCCCAGGATATGAACCACCAATAGAACCGGCACATGTCCCTCTGCCCAGGCTAATATGTGGTTCACCTCCTCCTGAGTTGAATGGCTCCTGGTACCACCCTGGTGGCTGGTGGTTGATATAGGCCACCGCAGTGGCATTGTTGGACTGAACCCTGAGAGGGCAATCCCTGAAGCTCCACCGCCCAGGACCGTAGGGCCAGACGTACTGCCCGCAACTCCAGGATGCTGATGGGCAGGCTCTGCTCTGCCCTTGACCATCTAAACTGAGCTGTGAGCCCCTCTAGGGTCACTCTCCAGACCGAGTGACTGGCGTCTGTGGTCAGCACTCTCCAAGACACCGAGAGGAAGGATCTTCCCCTTCGTAGGTTCTGACCCTGCAACCACCAGCTTAGGCTTAAGTGCGCCTGGAGAGATAAGGACAATTTCCACAAACTGGAAATTACATTCCTCTACGGGGAACCGCAGGAACCTCTGATGAGGTTGAAAGATAGGTACATGTAAATACCCGTCCCTGATATCGATGGAGGCTAGAAAGTCTCCCATCTGGAGTGAGGCTACTACCGAGCAGACTTAATCCATCCAAAAGGACTGGATTAATAGATACTGGTTCAGGGATCTTAGATACAAAATGGGTCTTGTGTCCCATTGGGTTTTAGAACCGTGAACAGGTTTGAATAAAACCCTGCGCCCTTTTCAGATACAGGTACCTGTATAATCACTCCCTAGTGCACTAAATGATCTAGTGCGTGAAACAATACATCTCTTTTAGGAGGATCCGAAGGAACACTGGATCTTAGAAACCTCTGAGGAGGAAACCCCCGCAATTCTAGCTTGTAGACGCAGGATACAGTCGAGGTGACCCGCTCGTTCTGAACCACTGTTCTCCAAATGTCTTCAAAGTGATGCAGCCTTCCCCCCACCTGATAGAGTTGGGGCATCCCCTCAAAAGGAGGACTTGGTGCTGGGTTTAGAAGAGTTTTGGACCCAGGGTTTCTTCTGGCCATGTGGCTTGCCCCGGGCTCTAGCACCCTGTTGGTGGCAGAAGTGCCTTGGGGCTGAGACTCCTGAGGAAGTGGTCCCTGAGGATTTAAACAGGGGACACCTAGTCTTTCTCTTCACTGGAAGTAGAGAGCTCTACCCTCTGGAAATCTTTTGGATATTCTTGTCCAAATCATCACCAAACAAGCCTTCCCCATGGAAAGGGAACCCTGCCAACAACTTCTTTCAGGGAAGCTCGGCTGACCAGTTCTTAAAGCGGTGTTCCGCCCAAAAAAAAACAAAATTAAAAGCCAGCAGATACACATACTGCAGCTGCTGCTGGCTTTTAATATTAGGACATTTACCTATCCTGGAGTCCAACGATGTCGGTACCAAAGCTGATGTTTCCATCAGCTGTCGGGTGCTGCCACCGCCATTGCGGGTAGGGGTACCCGGAAGTGTAGCCTTAAGGCTTCACGCCGGGATCCCTACTGTGCATGCGCAAGGCCCCGCTCCTCTCTCCTACTGGCCTGGCGGCAGGGAGAGGAGGAAGCCCTGCGGTGATGTCACGGGCCGCGGCCTGGACTCCCATAAGTGGGAACAGGATACCTGTCAAAGACAAGTATCCTGTCCCCCCTCCGCCCCGAAAAGTGCCAATTGTGGCACCGGAGGAGGAGAGGAGACAAATGAGCGGAAGTTCCACTTTTGGGTGGAACTCCGCTTTAAGCCACACAAGTCTGCCCATGTATACAGACAGGAGAGCCAGATGAGAGACTTGCTGTATCAAATCCTTCAAGGCATCTACAGCAAAACACAATGCTTGAGGTATATCCGCCCTATTTTTAGCAGGACCCCCCCTCTTGGTTAGGCCTATCAAGCCGTCTGACCTGATCTCTTAGGGACTGGCAGACTCCTATTGCTGCAACAGCTGGCTAAATAGCTGAACCAGCCAAAAAAAGTAAGCCCTTAATAGTGACTCCAGTTTCTTGTCAACAGGGTCCTTAAGGCCCTGTGCGTTATCCACCGGACATGTTAAGCTTCTGTTAAGGAAGACCTCTTAGGAGGAACGAAAATCCTGTCAGGATGTTCCTAATCAGCATAAACCGCCTGCTCCAACAGTGGGTGCAAGGGGAAAGCCTGTG
Organism: Aquarana catesbeiana; assembly: GCF_042186555.1. NCBI lineage: Eukaryota > Metazoa > Chordata > Amphibia > Anura > Ranidae > Aquarana > Aquarana catesbeiana. Next base: position 8,699,981 of record NC_133325.1, read on the forward strand.
CAGCCTGAGGAGGCCTCAGGGACCCCAAAGAGGATCAGAAACCTCTGCAGGAGGTAACTTAAATGCAGAACGAACCATCTCTGTAAGAGTCTGGATCAAAAGCCTCTCTGACTGAGAGGCTGATACCAACTGGACATCTTCTGGCCCTCCAGAGAATCCTTAGCATTAAGTTCTTCACCTTCATCAACCCATTCCTGCTCCAAGTTAGGAGGATCAGGGGAGGGGGATCTGTCATGCTTCCTGCCACCCTGCAAGATAGAGGTAATCATGCCAGCAATCCTGTCCTCTAACCCGGCTAGAGCTGAGGACAGATCATCCCTGGTGACAAAGGCTGAAGCAGCAGCATTGACCGGAGGCACAATACCATACAGACGCAGCGGCTCAGATTGCCCAGAAGCCTCTGGTCTCTCAAAGACTAGGCTCCTCAGGAGCTACTGATGACATAGGTGTGCCTTTCCCTGTACTGTTAGGCCCACTCTTTTTTGAAGACATTGCAAGCCACAAAAAGGGAGTACCTGGGGATAGTATATACACCACCCCAGAAGGGAGGCCCTTTAATAGAGCTTACCAAGCCCCTATGCAACAATCCTGCTAAACACCTTAGCCTTTCAACCAACCATATTCTGGTGACTCACTAAGAGCCCAATCTTCACCCATTACGGCAGTTTCCGTCACTTGAGGACATTTAAGGACTGGGTACCCTTTTCATGTTTTAGGGTCCACTCCCTTGGACCTGTATAAAGTACCCTGTAGGAATGCCTTAGCTCTGTAGTGTCCACTATTCAGCTTTCAGCGCCAGAAGGTTGCATTACAGGCAAAACCTTGCAGGATCCTTGCATTTTCTTTGCGAGGCTCGGGTACCATTTATCTAAGCATATAAGCTTTTCTCAAATGGATCCGATCGGTCAATCCCTTGATACATTTAAGAGCCAGCTTCGGGACTCAAGACCTTTAGCTCGAGAGAGCTCAACAAACATGCCCGTCCACCTTGCAGACGCTGGTAAAAAAACTGAAGTACTTCCCGTATGGGAGGGGTTATATAGGGGCAGACTTCTTGTCTAATACCTTTGGTCTACCAGTGTCCATTCACCTAAAGATGGCGTATAACCCAGCAAGTAAGGAATAATAGCCTAACTCTATGTCCTGTGATGTATGAAAAAGAAAAAGCCTGTATAATAATAATATTTCCCAGAGCATTGATATCTTGGAAGGTTTTATGTTATATAACCTTCTATTCCATTCTGGCTGAGAGGCGTCGACTAACCAGTTCCAGCCGCTTGCTTTGTGCACTTGGTGGGCCGTCATGTTGGAACAGGAAGGGGTCATCCACAAACTGTTCCCCCAAAGTTGTGAGCATTAAATTGTCCAAAATGTCTTGGTATGATGACACCTTAAGAGTTCCCTTCACTGGAACTAAGGGGCCAAACCCAACCCTTGAAAAACAACCCCACACCATAATCCCCCCTCCCCCCACACCATAATCACCCCTCCCCCCACACCATAATCCCCCTCCACCAAATGATTTGGACCAGTGCAGAAAGCAAGGTCCATAAAGACATGGATGAGCGAGTTTGGGGTGGAGGAACTTGACTGGCCTGCAAAGAGTCCTGACCTCAACCCGATAGAACACCTTTGGGATAAATTAGAGCGGAGACTGCGAGCCAGGCCTTCTCATCCAACATCAGTGCCTGACCTCACAAATGCTCTTCTGGAAGAATGGTCAAACATTCTCATAGACACCCTCCTAAACCTTGTGGACAGCCAACTCAATATTGAACCCTACGGACTAAGACTGGGATGTCATTAAAGTTCATGTGTGTGTAAAGGCAGGCGTCCCAATACTTTTGGTAATATAGTGTATATATGTATATCCCATTGTTTGTGGACTCTATAATTTTCCTACAGACTAAATAATATACACTGATTTGGGTGTTTTACACCAAAGAAATGGAACAGAATATGTTTTGGCCTCAATTTCTGAAGAAAGAATATTTATTTGTAAAATCTTATAAGGAAAGGAAGAAAATCTTTTTTTTTCTCAAAATATTCAGTCTTTTTTCATTTATTCAGCAAAAAAAACAAAAAAAAAAACAGCAATGATTAAATACCACAAAAAAAAAGCTCTATTTTTGTAATAGAAATGATAAAAACGTCATATGGGTTCAGTGTTACATAACGGCGTAATTGTCATTCAAAGTGTGAGAGCGCTGAAAGCTGAAAATTGGCCTGGGCAGGAAGGGGGGAGGGGAGACCAGAAAATCCATCCAGTACAAATTATAGATCTTGAACACCTCTTTGAAAAAAAATCCAAAAGGCATATTTCCTCTCTCTCGGATTCGGGGTTCTCCCAACAAGAATGGTAGACCTTTCAGACCATGTCATCTGAAAAGGAGGCCTTTTTTTTTTCTTTTGGTAGAATCGATATAACCACATCCCTTAGACTATTGATAATGTATAGATAGATCATGGAGTCAACATTACCGTCACTAACATACTTCCTTCCTCCTCAAATCTTTAATATTAGAACCATTAGCAACTAATCAGGAAAAAGTCATAGTTCTGACTCAGTCGATGAAAAGTTATTGGTTGGCATAATTATCTGCATGGGACTGTGGTTTCCAGTGCGGGTTCAATAAGTTCAGAAAAATATGTTAAAAAATTACTGAAATTTGGACTTTTGTGGACAGAATAATTTTAAAACATTTCTTTGGATCTCTTTGGTTTTTACTCCATATATTATTGGATTGAGCATTGGAGGAATGACTAGGTATAGGCTAGATATGATAATTTGGGTGGAAGAAGCGGTGTGCCCCCCAAACCTTTGGGTGACAAAGGAGAAAAGTGCCGGGATGTAAGCCAACAGAATGACACAAACGTGGCTGATGCATGTACTCCCGACTTTGTGTCTGGCCTCTCGGGATTGGAGGTTGATGACAACAGTTACAATCATGAGGTATGACACTGTGATACCTGTGAAATCTACGCCAACTACAAGCAGGGCGACTACTAACCCGTACACAATATTAATTCTGATGTCGGCACAGGCCAGCTTAGCCACGGCCATGTGTTCACAATAAGTATGCTCAATCACATGGCTCTTGCAAAATGGCAACCTCCTGACCAGGAATGGATGTGGAAATATCAGAAGAGTTCCTCTTATGAGCCCAGCCACTCCAATTTTTGCAATTAATGGGTTGGTCAAGATGGTGGAATATCTCAATGGCTGGCATATGGCAACATAGCGATCAAAGGCCATAGCCAAGAGGATAGAGGAGCCCATAATGGTGAAGGAATGGATAAAGAACATCTGAACCAGGCAACCCTCAGAGGAGATCTCTTGGAGGTTGAACCAGAAGAGTAGGAGCATCTTGGGAAGGGTAGCATTGGACTGTACAAGGTCTGTTAACAACAACATGGAAAGGAAGAGGTACATGGGCTGGTGGAGGCTCTCCTCTGCTTTAATGGTAAGCAGGACACTAAAATTGGCCAACAACGTTATCAGGTACATGGAGAAGACTGGGAATGAAAACCAGACCTGGACATCTTCTAAACCAGGAATTCCAATCAGGATGAAATAAGAGGAGCTCTGATTATTACCACCGGATGCCATTACTTGGGCAGGTCCAAGATGTCTTCTTCTAATGTAGCTCGGGGTGACAAAATCAGGAAACACTTTAGGGATTTCTACTCACCGACATAAAATACTATTCTGTAGAAAACAAATGACATGAAAATGAGGTTCTACATATATTAGTAATATTATGGGCCTAAAAATAATCTCATATCTTAGTTCTTCTATCTGTTTTTTCTCCTAAATTAATTAATTTAATAGAAAAAAAATAACAACCACTGTATTGCAATGCTGACACTGCTAATATCTGTACATTTATCTCAGCTGTCTTCATTCATGGTGGGAAAATTTCCCTCCCGGTGTTGGTATATGACCCATTCGGTATGAATTTCCTGTGAATGATCCGATTTCCATCCACAGGCCAAACCACAAACTGGAGAATGCTGTGACTGGATCAGTCATTCTTAAAACCCCAGATTTTCCCAACCTTACCCAGAATGTTGTGCACCACCACCACGGCAAGAAGGACTTTGTTTCCGAATGTAAATCTGACACTGTGCATTCCAGGTGAAGTAACAGACTACTAAGCTGACTAAAGAAAGTCTCAAAATCAAAATTCCAGCGAGTCTGAAAAGCCCCGTACACCCACTCCATGTAACTCATGTAGAAAAATAAAGAGATGTCCAGAGCCCCACCCATCCTTTTATAGTCGAAGGGGCACTGAAGCAAGAAATTATCCAATGTCTCCTCCACCCCACCACTCTTCCCTCTGGGACAACCATGGTTGTCCATTGAGTGATGCTTCTGATTGCCTTTCATATAGAGTCTGCCATAGAAAGGGAGCCATGGCAAATCCCAAAACGTTAAAGGGATTTACTCCAAAATAATCAAACGCAAGCCCTCCCTCATAACAGGACCTGGTGAATCCTTCGAGGACAGTGGCTCACTAAAGGAAGAGTTAACAATCCCCCCCCCCCCCCCCGGGACTTAATTTCCTCTGCCCTCACTCGCCACTGCCGAAGCATTTTCATGCACAGAAAAATATAAGTCATGGAGCTTACCATTGCAAAAAAACAAAAGAAACAACAACGCAACTCTATCGTGTGGCATTAAAAAAAAATGAATGACAACATATTGAAAGATAAAAATGCACTCACAAAAGTATGCATGTGTAGGGCATGGCTTAAGGGTGACTTGGGAGCCAGAAATGTCCAAGGGGCAGCCAGAGAACCACCAGCCTTGGCCACGGGCTGGGGATGAAGAAAGCTGAAAATGGAGGAAGCTGCTGTCATTGCAACTGCAATCGTTGTTTAACCCAGGACTGGAATCCCTGATGTCACTCTAGACACATGAGCTGTAGGCACGAGACGCATTCTGCAGCCGATTGGATTCTTCATCAGCCGACTGGCTACGGAACGTGTCCCACATGTGTCTACAGTGACGTTGGGGATTCCGGTCCTGCACTGAATATCGACTGCAATTGCAATTAGAGTGACTACCTCCATCTTTAGCAAACTTCATCCCCAACTGGAGACCAAGGCTGGTGGTTTTCTGGCTGCCCTTTGGACACTTCTGGCTCTGAAATTACCCTTACACCGTGATCTACACATGCACACTTTTGTGAGTGCATTTTTATCTTTCAATAAATTGTTATTTATTTTTTAATGCTACACTATGGGGTGGCGCTATTGTTCATTTTATTTTCTTCCAATGGTTGGAAGGCAAGCATCTTCTCTGGTCTTCTAGCTGCAGCTCCTAGTTTTAGCTAAATTTACCATTCTGCACGAACCTTTTATTACTGTTGGCATATATCATTAGTATTGTCCTTCACCAGTTGTTATATTCCACAGTTCTTGAAAAATGGGAAAAGGTCCCCCGAGCGGGGTTTTTAGGCAGCTAACCATAGATATGAACAAGGCATTAAATAAAATATTAAAATGCTTTATTGAAGGGTAATGAATGGATGTAACAACATATAAATATAAATTGGGAGCTCCAGTGGGAAAATACCCATACCAAATACATATAATAGCAAACATAGGTTATACACAGCATATGATAAGGCTATTGCATAACAATCCTGACGCGTTTCGACCCATGAATTTTGGGGTCTCTTCAGAGGATGAGTTTGCTACAGAAAAAAGAAAAATTTATAACAGTATGTCCAGCTTATTTAAAAGAATTACAGCATAGGCAAGTTTGTTTAGCAACACTTTGCACATAATTACCACTGAGTTTGGATGTACCCCTCGATCAGAGCCTCCCCACACAGCAGCCAGACCATCCAGTGTGCCCACACGTAGCAGCACCCCAGGAAGAAGGGGGAACAGGAATCCACTTGATATGGCTTACAAGGAGTCACACGTATAATTGCCCCCCCACCAACACACCACTGGGGGGGTGGGGCCGGAACCTACGAAAATTGTCAGAGCGTTAGCTCCTGAATATACCCATATAGGTTATATTCGGACATTGTGTGCGGTGTGCGCGCATGTGCGGGTCGCATGTGCGTGCGGCCTCATGATGTCACGTATTTTACGGCGAAGGTGACGACAGATGTCGGGGCTTCGCCTTGATGGATGCCGAGGGAGCCACACGAGGCCTGCCAATGGCGGCCACAGTCTCCCTCTACACTCCGGGGTTAAGGGGCGGAAGAAACGATACCTGTTGTTAATTTCAGTACTAATTAAGGACACTATTTAATGAGGGTGGATTTGGGTGTGATCCCTCCACTTCCTCCTTGGACGGCCAGACTCTTTTCCTCAACAGTAGGAGTGAGTAAGAACTTATGATACATCTGATTATCAATGCTTTGTCAGACCCCATAGAATAATATTTTACTTATATTTAATTTTGATTTATGTGCACACCAGCTCTGGATGCCGTAGACTTAGATACTTGGCAATATCATGCACTTTTTCCTCAAATTCACACATCACACATACACTCTTTTTTGTTTTGTGTTGGTTTTTATTTTATTCATTTATTTATTTATTTTTTGTTTTTCTGCTGTTCAAACACTCACTTGCATCATTTTCATGCACATTCTTTTTTTCACATAGACTTAGATACTTGGCAATATCATGCACTTTTTCCTCAAATTCACACATTACACATACACTCTTTTTTTTTTTTTTTTTTCTGTTTTATACACTCACTCGCATCATTTTCATGCACATTCCTGTTTTCACACATATTTTACATGTCATTATTCACTGTGCACATCCCTCACTTCTCTTCCTATCACTGCCATTGTCAGCATTTAAGGACAAGGTCATCCCTGACATATTCTATATTAGTTATACCAATATAGTCATTTTACTCATTCTATTATCCTTCACATGATCAATTCAAGCTGCAATAGATTATTACAACACTTTCTGACCGCCCAACAGTTAAATCTAACTACTAACCTATATGGGTATATTCAGGAGCTAACGCTCTGACAATTTTCGTAGGTTCCGGCCCCACCCCCCCCAGTGGTGTGTTGGTGGGGGGGCAATTATACGTGTGACTCCTTGTAAGCCATATCAAGTGGATTCCTGTTCCCCCTTCTTCCTGGGGTGCTGCTACGTGCGGGCACACTGGATGGTCTGGCTGCTGTGTGGGGAGGCTCTGATCGAGGGGTACATCCAAACTCAGTGGTAATTATGTGCAAAGTGTTGCTAAACAAACTTGCCTATACTGTAATTCTTTTAAATAAGCTGGACATGCTGTTATAAATTTTTCTTTTTTCTGTAGCAAACTCATCCTCTGAAGAGACCCCAAAATTCATGGGTCGAAACGCGTCAGGATTGTTATGCAATAGCCTTATCATATGCTGTGTATAACCTATGTTTGCTATTATATGTATTTGGTATGGGTATTTTCCCACTGGAGCTCCCAATTTATATTTATATGTTGTTACATTCATTCATTACCCTTCAATAAAGCATTTTAATATTTTATTTAATGCCTTGTTCATATCTATGGTTAGCTGCCTAAAAACCCCGCTCGGGGGACCTTTTCCCATTTTTCTTGTCCATATTGGGGTGAGCAGCATTGACTCCTTAATGTGTCTTCCCTCTTTGCTATTCCACAGTTCTTATCCTTTATTTCTTACCTGGTCATTTTTTGTTTTTTATCCATTTTGTATGGTCCATCCATTTGGTAGATTCATTATAATTACCATCCGCGTTATGTCCGGTTTATCACACCCCTCCAGAGTGCTGTAGTATGTCTTGGCTTGTCAAGCTTATTCATTCCCATATTTATTCCATAGGAAGCTTACCATGTCGGACCCTCAGGCTTCTCACTGGCCCACCATTCTCCCAGCCCTGCAAAAATGGCCTAAACCAGGACACCAAAGCGGTTCCTCTGCCAACATGTTCCAAAAATAATGTTTCAAAAAACATTGAAGAAAATAATACCACCGTGTTGACCATATACCTAGCCCACCCATCCGCCTGGGAAGTTAGGTTCCAGACCTTTTAATGGGGTTCACCCCGTTCCCCCCACAGCTGTAGGTCCTCATATAGAGAGACACTGGCAAAACACAGACAAAGCTAAGACTGATGTGACTATGAGGGGAGTGCATTAGAGTGTAAGCTCCTCTGGTACAGAGACAGAAATGAGTGGCTCAGTAATCTCTATAAAGCACTGCGGTATATGTCAGGGCTATAGAAATGTACAATAATAGTGTGTGACTTTGGGGGAAGGGGACATTAGAGTGTAAGCTCCTCTGGTACAGAGACAGAAATGAGTGGCTCAGTAATCTCTATAAAGCACTGCGGTATATGTCAGGGCTATAGAAATGTACAATAATAGTGTGTGACTGTGGGGGGAGGGGACATTAGAGTGTAAGCTCCTCTGGTACAGAGACAGATATGAGTGGCTCAGTAATCTCTATACAGCACTGCGGTATATGTCAGGGCTATAGAAATGTACAATAATAGTGTGTGACTTTGGGGGAAGGGGACATTAGATTGTAAGCTCCTCTGGTACAGAGACTGCTGTGACATATATTAATGTGAAATTAATAAAATGATTAACAAAATAAATAGAAATTTTAGGTTTCATTAGATTCAATATTGGATTATAATTTTTCATGGAAGGAGCTGATTAATGTTGACAGTTATTCATTTTTTTAATCATTTGTGAATTATTCAGCTCAAAGCACAGTCCTGCCAAATACATAAAAATTATATATATATATATATATATATATATTTTAAATCTTTTTCAGCCATACAGCAATGGCATGTTTATCAAAACTTACCAAATTTTTGCTCCCGTTTTTCTATATTATTATTATTATTATTATTATACAGGATTTATATAGCGCCAACAGTTTACGCAGCACTTTACAACATGAGGGCAGACAGTACACTTACAATACAATTCGGTACACGAGGAATCAGAGGGCCCTGATCCTGAGAGCTTACAATCTAGAAGGGAGGGTCAAGTGGAAACAAAAGGTAATAACTGTGGGGGATGAGCTGATGGAGAAAATGAAAATCCAGTTGTTAGGTGGGGGTAGGGTAGACGTCTCTGAAGAGGAGGGTTTTCAGGGATCGTGGTGATCAGAGAGAGGGAGTGGATACTTAGAGAGGTTGCATGGAGTGCAAAGGTGAAATAAAACGAGGTCAAGGGTATTAAGAAAACGAGGTCAAGGGTATTGCCTTCGGCGTGTGTAGGAGCGTGTATCCACTGCTTCAGGTCAAAGGAGGGGGTTAGGCTGAGAAGTTTGGAAGGGGCAGGAGTGTTAGTATTAATAGGGATGTTGAAGTCCCCGAGAATGATTGTGGGGATTTCAGAAGAAAGAAAGTGGGGTAGCCAGGCAGAGAAGTCATCAAAAAAGGTTGATACTGGTCCAGGGGGCCTGTAGATTATTATTATACGAGATTTATATAGCGCCAACAGCTTTACAATGTATAAGGGGGACAACACAATTACAGTACAGATTAATACAAAAGGTACAGGAGGGCCCTGCTTGTAGAGCTTACATTCTAAAGGGAGGGGGTGGTGTAGATCACAGCCACAGTATCCTTAGAGAAACTGGAGAGAAAAGACGAATGCAGTGTGCTTCGAAAGAAGAGAGGGACAGAGAGGGAGGTGGGTGAAGTACCTGAAAGGTGCTATGTGGGGCTAGAAGGATTCCGACACCTCCTCCCTTACGTCCGCTGGATCTGGGGGAGCGAGTCCAGAGAAGACCATCATGATATAGGGCAGCAGAAGACGCAGTGTCGGATTCGTGGAGCCAGGTTTTGGTAATGGCGAGTAGGGTAAATGAGTTGGCGATAAAGAGGTCATGGAGAGAGGTGAGTTTGTTGCAGACAGAGCGGGAATTCCAAAGGGTACAAGAGAAGGGGAGTCTGCTCTTAGGGAGAATAGAAATGGGAACTAAATTGTATTGATTGCGGCTGCTACCAGAGGATGCAGGGTGATGGATGCATGGGGTACAGTTAAATGATGGAGGCCCAGGGTTTGGGGATATGTTTTTGGAGGTTAGGAGAAGCAAAGAGGGTGAGGGAGGTATTGTGAGAGTGGGATTTATATGAAGGGACATGGCCCAGGGTCTTAGAGTTTTTTAGTGTGTGTTGATTTAGAATTAGCAGGAGTTGGTGGGTGCAGTAATTAGGAGAGGACAGTGATATATGATATAGTGAGGGTGATATATATATGCTGTGGGGGGGAGAAGAGGGGTGAAGGAGAGATAGTTTAAAGATAGAGGACAGAGCTGTCAAAAGGAGTGGGAGAGAGTGCATTTTACAAGGAGAAAGAGCTGAAGGGGTAAACAAGGTCACCTGATGTCTGTCTGGTGTTTTTCAAAGTTTGTTCTTGTGTTCATTCGCTTTGTGCATTCGTTGAAGTGCAGAGTCAGAAGTGCTTCCACTTATAGAAATCGCCTCACTTTGAGATAGAGCCCTAGTTGCAAATGTATGCAAATGCTTCCCCCAAAAGAAGCTTACATTTATACTGATAGGGGTGGGTGGTGGGTGGATTTCAATTAGCAATCAAGAGGTAATAAAGGTTGGCTGGTTAACAGGGTAAAATTCTTACTTCAGAAACAGACTAGCAAGAGGGCACTAAAGTTAATGGGCCATAATTCTGGGTAAGACGAGGGAGATAATAAAGCATTGTAATGTGGTCAGGTCTACAGACTGTTAAGCAAAAATAACATACCAGCAATTATTAAGACACATACGCAAAGCAGATAGCAGTGTTTCAGGTTTTGGGTGGAGATTTGGGTTTAGTTAGCACATACAATAGCAATTTAGAGTAGGGAAAACAAATTCTTTTCCGTTTTCAATTCTGGGTGGATGGCAGTCAGCTGCAAACATACCTGCGAAGAGACAGAGAAGAAATCCTCAGACAAGTGCAGAGTCGGAAGTGCTTTCCACTTATAGAAATCGCCCCACTTTGAGATAGAGCCCTAGTTGCAAATGTGTCCAACTATACAACAAAATTAATAAAATGATTGAAAAGTAAAAAAACAAAAAAAAAGAAAACAAATTTACCAAATAAAGTTCCCATCTATAAAGAAAAAAAGACACAATGTGAAAATCATTGTTCTGTGTAAAGCAGCTGTATAAGTATCATTGCTAAACAATTATCTGCCTTTTATAAAAAATATATTCAGGTTATGAAAAAATAAAAAAATTACCAAATAAAGTTTACATTTTTTGCTACAAAAAAAAGAAATATTGTTTTGCCATGTAAAGTGGCCATAGAAGTATCATTTCTAATACTGATACATAGGAAATGTTCAGAATGTAGTCCGGTCAGGACTCTGCCTTACTAGACGGTGTCTGTGATTATAAAGCTTGTGTGATCTTCTGGGGACCCTTCATGGTGGTCAGATCATCTCATTATAATTAGGATGTGGATCCCATAAGAGTCACATAGACAGGCTGGGGAGATCCGACCTTCACCGGGAGGTTTTCTTCCTTCCTATGTGTTCCTTCCAGACATAATTCTATATTTTCTCTCCTTATGATCACAACTCATACAATTATTTCATCAGACTGAACAAAGAACCTCCAATATTTTGGCAAAGATGACTAATTCCAGGACATTACCACTGAAGGACCATAAAATATATGTAGACAATGAGTGGAGGAGTCTTTGGAATGATGCCAATAAACAACCCATTGCTGGTGTTGTATTGGGATGTGATGGTATAGTGGTTGTTTGAGTCATTATCAGGTCTTTTATTTTTCAGTTGGCGCAGAGCTGACTAAGCTCATAGAGATAAGCAAATTCAAATTCCCGAACACTTTATTAATTCTGAAGGGAAATTATTCAATTTTTGACCGGGTTTGATCCTTTGTTCCTAAAAGTCTGCTTGGAGTCTGTGAAACACAAAGTTAGCATCAAACTCCTCAGAAGTCTATGGGGGAGGGATAAATCTTGATCTTCTAAATTAAGGCCATCTAAAAGGCCGATAGTTAAGGTGTTGTCAAAAAATGGTATGGGGAGCTTGTCATGTTCATGGAAGGTAGCAAAAAAAGAGAGAAAAATACAAACAAAATACAAAGGTCTCTTTAATGCGACTTGCAGGGTGACTGCACCTTACCTGGTGGTGGAGTCTGAAGCATTGAGGAGGCCTCTCATACAGCCCTGGTTCCAGAGTCCCTGCTAAGGTGACAGGGTGGCACGAGTCTCATGCTGGCAGAGGCTGGTGTGCATCTGGAACACAGGAAAGGCGGAAGGACTAGCTCCAGAGGGGAATGCAGGAAGGCAGGTGCAGGGTAGGTACAAGACGGAGTCAGACGGTCCAGGTCAGCAACTAGCGAGCAGATCAGGTTGAAGTGGCAGGCAGGAGGGTAGTCAGGAGTTGGACCAAGGTCCCTAACAGCAGGACAGAAGAAGAGTAATCCAGGGACAAGCCAGGGGTCAGTACAGGCAGGGTTCAGGCAAGGTCAGAGGAAGGTCAGGTCGGCAACAGAAGAACAACAGTAACAGGTGACAGGAACATGGGAACGTAGTAGACCAAACGGCAGTGACACACTGCACTAGTGCAGTTCAAATAGCCCTTCTGGTGCTAATGCACGCTCACATTACTTAATACAAGAGATTCCATTCTTTTATCATTTTTGTTTTTTCCCTACCCTGCCCTGGTAAAGCAAATACAAGCAGGGACAGCAAGTTTAAAACGAAAACACTTACAAGCGATCATACCCATGGACTACTGGGTGTCAAGGATGTACAAGAGGTGGCCCAATATTCAATCAAGGTACCAGCCTGCCCTGTTGTGTCATGTCAGAGAAGGCCTATAGCCCAGAGGGGAGATTTGAGATGGAGAAGGTGACTTTTAATAAAAGAATCCGACCTGGATCACAGAAGAGAACAAGATTTTCTCCTCCTCTTATCTCTCCTCATTCCCTTTGCTAAGAAAATAATTTGACCCCCTAAAATGAATGTGGACTGAAGCAATTCTCTGTGCCTTTATCTCAATATTTGCCACTGTTCTCACCGCTTATTATCTCTACATTGTGTCTTACAATGTGGTGCCAGTGGGCAATTTGTCCAAGACAGAAGATGCAGAGTGTGAAGGTCCGGATCTGAACCTGTGACCTCTGCAGGGTGTGGCTGTAGCCCCTGAAATGCTGGACAGTTCCCTATCTGGTCCCTTGGACAGTCTTACCTTGTACCTTATTTCTTTGAACCTTAAACTCTTTTCTCCTCCCATGAATTTGCTGATTTAATCCGTGTTTCTGAACTTCCTGTTTACTCCCTCATGATCCCAACCTGCAACCACTTGTTACCGCACTTTGCTTACTGACCATGCTTCCGCTTGATCCCAACCTGTTCCCACATGTTACCGAACTTTGCATACTGATTACGCTACTGCTTGATCCCAACCTGTACCCACTTGTTACTGAACTTTGCTTACTGACTATGCTTCTGCTTGATCCCAAACTGTACCCACTTGTTACTGAACTTTGCATACTGACTATGCTTCTGCTTGATCCCAACCTGTACCCACTTGTTACTGAACTTTCCATACTGACTACGTTTCCACTTGATCCCAACCTGCAACCACTTGTTACCAGACTTTGCTTACTGACTATGCTTCTGCTTGATCCCAACTGGCAAACAATTGTTACCGAAATATGCTTACTGACTACGCTTCCACTTAATTCGAACCTGCAACCACTTGTTACCAAACTTTGCTTACTGACTATGCTTTAGCTTGATCCCAACCTGTACCCACTTGCTCTGGTGAAAGCTGGTTAGTTCTTAGACCCCATGCCTTGGGTGAGCCTGTGTCATCCACCAGGGTGACTTTCCACTGTACTCTTTCTGCTGGTAAGTGGGAACCTCTATACTGCTATATCTACTGGTCTCCGAGCCTGACCTCTGACCATGACTTAGAGCATGAGGAGCGATCTGGTATTCACCAGCCCTCCCCGTAAGGAGTGGTGGACTAAGCTGCAGGATGGCTCCTAGGCTGCGGCTTTCAGGTGGCTGACAAAAACAAATAAAAAATTACTCGTGTTCACACATTTTGGCCTATTCCAGCAGCTCACTTACAAACCATGTCCAAAGGCTATGGAACTGATATTCATGAAAAATGGGGTAAATGGGGATACAATAGGGGATTGGGGTGCTCCTGGACTGTGAAGTGCACCATCCATAGCAACCAGTGACATCACTCAGCCCCATTTATCTACTGGCCAGGAATCCCTGGCCTTATAAACAGTGGTGGCCACTCCATAATGGGCGCAGGGGCACCGCCCCCTTAATCCATGCGCCCGGCCCCTAATCTACATGCAGAGTAGGGATGGGCTTTATGTTCGGGTTGAACATGAGTTCGACTTGAACGTTGGCTGTTCGCCAGTTCACCGAACAGCGAACAATTTGGGGTGTTCGCGGCAAATTCGAAAGCCGTGGAACACCCTTTAAAAGTCTATGGGAGAAATCAAAAGTGCTAATTTTAAAGGCTAATATGCAAGTTGTTGTCATAAAAAGTGTTTGGGGACCCGGGTCCTGCCCCAGGGGACATGGATCAATGCAAAAAAAGTTTTAAAAACGGCCGTTTTTTTGGGAGCAGTAATTTTAATAATGCTTAAAGTGAAAAAATAAAAGTGTAATATTCCTTTAAATTTTGTACCTGGGGGGCATGTTTCCCGTGTTTAGAACAGTCTGACAGCAAAATTACATTTCTAAAGGAAAAAAAGTCATTTAAAACTACTGGCGGCTATAGTGAATTGTCGGTCCTAAAATACACATGAAAGTTCATTGATAAAAACGGCATGGGAAATCCCCACAGGGGAACCCCGAACCAAAATTAAAAAAAAAATGCGTGGGGGTCAACCCAAAAACAAGGGCCTCATCCCCACAACCCTTGCCCGGTGGTTGTGGGGGTCTGCCGGCGGGGGGCTTATCGGAATCTGGAAGCCCCTTTAACAAGGGGACCCCCAGATCCCGGCCCCCCCTGTGTGAATTGGTAATGGGGTACAAATGTACCCCTACCATTTCACAAAAAAAGTGTCAAAAAGGTAAAAAACACAAGAGACGTTTTTTGACAAGTCCTTTATTAATTCCTTCTTCTTTCATCTTCTTTCTTCTGATCTTCCTTCGGTGTTCTTCTTCCTCCATCTTCTTCTTCTCCATCTTCTTCTTCTCCATCTTCTTCTTCTTCATCTTCTTCTTCCTCCGCTCTTCTCATCCCGCATCTTCCTCCGGCCTTTTCTCCGCTCCGTCTGCACTATCCGCCTCAGTGGGAGTCTTCTGCCATGTGACGTTTTGGTTCTTCTGACACTTCTTATATAACGGAGGGCGGGGCTACCCGGTGACCCCACCCTCCTCTGATGCACGGGGAGTTCTCTATGGCTTTCCCCGTGTTGTCAGAGGGGGCGAGGTCACTAGTTTACGTAACCGGGTGACCCCGCCCCCTCTGACAACACAGGGCATGCCATATGGATGTCAGTGAACAAGTGTCAGAAGAACCAAACACACAGGGGAAGACTTACACTGAGGCGGATCGTGCGGACGTAGCGGAGAAGAAGTAGGAGGAAGATGCGGGACGAGAAGAGCGGAGGAAGAAGAAGATGGAGAAGAAGAAGATGGAGGAAGAAGAAGAACACAGAAGGAAGACCAGAAGAAAGAAGATGGAAGAAGAAGAAATTAATAAAGGACTTGTCAAAAACCGTCTCTTGTGTTTTTTAACCTTTTTGACACTTTTTTGTGAAATGGTAGGGGTACCCCATTACCAATTCACACAGGTGTGGGCCGGGATCTGGGGGTCCCCTTGTTAAAGGGGGCTTCCAGATTCCGATAACCCCCCCGCCCGCAGACCCCCACAACCACTGGGCAAGGGTTTTGGGGATGAGGCCCTTCTCCCCATCAACATGGGGACAAGGTGCTTTGGGGGGACCCAAAAGCACCCTCCCATTGTTGAGGGCATGTGGCCTGGTATGGTTCAGGGGGGGTGCTCTCTCGGCCCCCCCTCTTTTCCTGCGGCCTGCCAGGTTGCGTGCTCGGAAAAGGGTCTGGTATGGATCTTTGGGGGGACCCCACGCCATTTTTTAAAAAATTTTGGTTCGGGGTTCCCCTGTGGGGAATTCCCATGCCGTTTTTTATCAAAGAACTTTTATGTGTATTGTCGGACCGGCAATTCAATAATAGCCGCAAGTAGTTTTAAATGACTTTTTTCCTTTGAAATGTCATTTTGCTGTCAGACTGTTCTAAACACGGGAAACATGCTGCCCTTTACAGGCATACTATAAACACCCCCCAGCTACGAAATTTAAAGGGATATTACACTTTTATTGTTTCACTTTAAGTATTAATAAAATCACTGCTCCCGAAAAAAACGGCCGTTTTTAAAACTTTTTTTTGCATTGATCCATGTCCCCTGGGGCAGGACCCGGGTCCCCAAACACTTTTTATGACAATAACTTGCATATAAGCCTTTAAAATGAGCACTTTTGATTATTCATGTTCGTGTCCCATAGATTTTAACGGAGTTCACGTGTTCGAGCAAATTTTTTGCCTGTTCGCATGTTCTGGATGCGAACCGAACCGGGGGGTGTTCGGCTCATCCCTAATGCAGAGCGCCAGACGTATGGATTTCAAGAAAGGGTGGGTTCGAGGCGCAGAACACTGCTCCCTCATCCCACCCATTTGTGAGGCATTAGCAAATGAATATTCACTAATGTTTTCCGGCTTCTCCTCCAAGCCAATCAGGAAGATTGGCCAGGGAGTCTTAGGACTAGTGGGCCATTGGGTCTCAGGACCCACTTCCTGTTCAGAGGAGAAGAAACAGTCCCTCGGCAAGCTGGAGCGTGGAGCAGCATTGGCCTCCTAAGACTGATCGCCGCCTTCCCAGGTCCATAGAGCTCGCACTGGGCACCGTCCTCCTAGCAGGGCCCATAGCTCCATCGAGCGGGTCCTCACAGTCAGAAGCCCGGGCTAGGAGGGCGTATTGGCCCCAGCTATCAGAGATTGTCCTGATTTCAGATGGGAGGATGAGCGGGAGCCGATGTGGAGAGCGGGGAGCAGTGTGAGTACCTAGGCCGAGGAGTGGTGGTATGTGCAAGTGAGGGGGGTGGGTTTGTTTGCCGCCCCCCCAAAATATTGAGCACCAGCCGCCACTGCTTAAAAGCAAAGGGGCGGAGATAGCTTGACATGAACTCAAGGTTCAGTCCGAACTTCAGCTCTGGCTGTTCAGGTGTTCAGATGAACATTTACCTGTTCGGCAGTATAATGTATAATCGCGGTATTATTTCTGCTATTACACATGAGAGCTTCCCTCTGTCAATGGTTGTTAAGGACACCGGCAGGGGCAGGCTCAGCGAATCCTTAGCAACCAGTTAGGTCACCAACCTCATTAGTTTGGTATATAGGATTTGGAGACACATTTTGTGCACATTCACTCTGTTTAAAAGGCACCTATACAAGCACCAAATGTTTGTTGGGTAAAAAATAAATAAAACATTCCTTGACCTGGTGGCAGCTTGGCATTCAAAGATTTTGTATGTGATATTCATGTCTTATTTAATTGAAATAAAAAAATCTTCATAAGAGATGAAGTGCCAAAATACACTTTATTTAGTGACATGGGCTTGAAGTTGTTGGTGTGAGATCCATTCATAGTATTTTAGATGGTTCCTTCTGATATTTTTGCCCTGCATATACTGTACCACCATTGGCATTTCTGTAAAGTATCTCTCTAATCATTTCATTTTTAGGTGAAGTGGGGAAGATTAGACCCCTTGCCAAGTTTTCAGTTCTGGTGACAACAATTACACCAAATAGGGTGTGAGAGAAGATCTGCAACAGTGACATATTAGTTGTGTAGTGTCCAAGTTCAGCTTTAAAGTCTGAGATGTGATAATGAAAGGTATAAGCAGAGCAGTGTAGTGTACAATAGGGAGATGAGGCAACCTCTCAACAAACACAAATTCTAGAGATCAAGAGGTTTCCTACACCCAAGTCTCATTCATTGGAAGCAGAATTTGAAGCTTCACCAGAAACACTTCAATGTTTGACACTAGCTTTCCATTATATTCGATAGTGCACCCTTCACACAGGAGTTGGGGACCTTTGACAACATCTATCACCCATGTACTATGCCATCTTAAGATCTCTACATTAGCAATTTGATAACAATTTATATCTTCAACCATGTGAATTCTAGGATTCTCACCACCACAGAATTCTTGCTACCATGGATGGGATGATAGTGTGGTAGACAACAATGTATACCTTTAGCCATTTGAATCGAAGGAATCTCACCCACAGTCTTCTTGCCACTATGGGTGGGATGATAGTGTGGTGGACAACAATTTATACCTTCAACCATGTGAATTCAAGGATTCCCACCCCCACAGACTTCTTGCCACCATGGATGGGATGATAGTGTGGTGGACAACAATTTATACCTTCAACCATGTGAATTCAAGGATTCTCACCACCAAAGACTTATTGCCACCATGGATGGGATGATAGTGTGGTGGATAACCATTTATACCTTCAACCATGTGAATTCAAGGATTCTCACCACCACAGACTTCTTGCCACTATGGATGGAATGATAGTGTGGTGGACAATTTACACCTTTAACCATGTGAATTCAAGGATTCTCACCACCAAAGACTTTTTGCCACCATGGATGAGACGATAGTGTGGTGGACAACAATTTATACCTTCAACCATGTGAATTCAAGGATTCTCACCACCACAGACTTCTGGCCACCATGGATGGGATGATGGTCTGGTGGTCCCACAAATTTCCCACCTCCCATCCTGGTCTTGGATAAACAACAAATGCCATTGACACTTCTTTTGGAGATTGGATGAAGGTGTCTGTGCCACTTGTGTTGATATAAATGTTGGGGTATCTTCCTGACATTCATTGGAGTTGAAGAAGTGGATTGGATAAGCTAAGAAATGTCTTCAACATTACAGAACAAGTCCACCTGAATGCAGTGGTGGCACTACCCCCCCCCCCCCATTCGCTATTGTCACACAACTTGGTGGGATCGGGGCGCAGTGCCATGCGTTTCACAAGCCCACTCTTTTTGAAGCCTATTAGAGCCTCTGGCTCTATTCACATGCTTAAACCCCCCCTCCCCTATTGGAATCCATAGTCCAGGGCCCTGTATGTAGATCTAGGGGCCTGGCGCATGGATGGGGGGTGGCGGCTGTGTGCCCCTAATGGACGGGCCACTACTGCCTGAATGTATAGAACTACTGCTAGCTATACCATGACCTGAATAGATGAAAACCTTCACAGACATCTCTTCTCTCCTTTCCTTTTCCTCTCTTCTCTCCTTTCCTTTTCCTTTTCCCTTTCCGATTCCTTTCCAGGTATTAAAGAGTTTGATTGTTCACACAGGAAAGTAAAGACAGTAATATAAAAAATCAAACCAGTACAAATTACAGATTCGCAAAAAACGCGACAAAAATCACGGCAAAATTGCGGTAAAATCGCGCAATTTTCTGCCTGAAAATGCTACGCTCTGGTGTGAATGGGGCCTTAAAGGTGGTCGGTTGTCATAGTTCTGTTCTTTGCAGTGTTTGTTGAGTAAGTTCAGCAAAATATGTCCAATTATTAATGAAATCTGGACTTTTGTGGACAAAATAATTTCAGAATGTTTCTCTGGATCTCTTTGGTTTTTATTCCGTATATTATTGGGTTCAGCATTGGAGGAACAATTAGGTATAGGCTAGATATGATCATTTGGGTGGAAGAAGCTATGTTCCCCCCAAACCTTTGAGTGAGAAAAGAGAAAAGAGCTGGGATGTAAGCCAAAAGAATGACGCAAATATGGCTGACGCATGTACTCCCGACTTTGTGTCGGGCCTCTCGGGATGGGAGGTTGAATACAGCAATGACAATCTTTAAATATGACACTGTAATGCCCATGATATCTACTATATCCACAAACATTATCACTGCTAACCCATACACAATGTTAATTCTGATGTCTGCACAGGCCAGCTTAGCCACAGACATGTGTTCACAATAAGTATGTTCAATCATATGGCTCCTGCAAAATGGCAGCCTCCTAATGAGGAAAGGAAGTGGAAAAATCAGAAGAGTTCCTCTTATGACCACAGTGACTCCAATTTTTGTGATCAATGGGTTGGTCAAGATGGTGGAATATCTCAGTGGCTGGCATATGGCAACATAGCGATCAAAGGCCATTGCCAAGAGGATAGAGGAGCCCATAATGGAGAAGGAATGGATGAAGAACATCTGAACCAGGCAACCCTCAGAGGAGATCTCTTGGAGGTTGAACCAGAAGATCAGGAGCATCTTGGGAAGGGTAGCATTGGACTGTACAAGGTCTGTTAACAACAACATGGAAAGGAAGAGGTACATGGGCTGGTGGAGGCTCTCCTCTGCTTTAATGGTAAGCAGGACACTAAAATTGGCCAACAACGTTATCAGGTACATGGAGAAGACGGGTAATGAAATCCAGACCTGGACATCTTCTAAACCAGGAATTCCAATCAGGATGAAATAAGAGGAGCTCTGATTATCACCACCAGTTGTCATGACTCCAAGATGTCCAACATGTAGTCTTCCAATGTTATACTTCAGGGACTTTTCTCCACCAAGATAAAAACTATTCTGCAGAACACAAAACATGAGAAAAGAGGTTCCATCTTTTTTTTTCTTCCTAAATGGAAATGCTTTTATTGGAAATATTATCAACAGCCAATTTATCATATTACTGGCACTCCTAATCTCCATAACAAAGTTATAGGTTGAAATGTTTCCATAATGTCTTCAAGAAAATAAAAGGGATGGTAGAAACTGGAAAGAATCCATGAAAGGCATTTCTCCACTCCAGAAAGATTGCATGTGAACCTGTATTTCCCCATCCAGCTCTTTTTTCCCTAAT
Organism: Aquarana catesbeiana; assembly: GCF_042186555.1. Lineage (NCBI taxonomy): Eukaryota > Metazoa > Chordata > Amphibia > Anura > Ranidae > Aquarana > Aquarana catesbeiana. The sequence goes on from NC_133325.1 coordinate 8,720,897, forward strand.
CTGATTACTACCCCCCCCCCCCCCCCAGTTCCCATATTTCCACCCTTCCTCCTCACAGTAGTGTTCTCTTTACTGCTGATTATGAACCCCATGCTGACATAACCTCTATAGTGCATTGTGTAATTTTGCTCCTGTCTTAATACTTACCCTTCTGCTTATCCTAACTTCTTGGGATAATTCCCATAATCCTGCTCTCCTACCACCATCTATCACCCCCCCCCCCCACACACACACACACGCCTTCATCATGTGCCCTCTGGAATGCCCGCTCTGTCTGTTACAAGCTCATAGTTACATAGTTACATAGTAAGTGAGGTTGAAAAAAGACACAAGTCCATCAAGTCCAACCTATGTGTGTGATTATATGTCAGTATTACATTACATATCCCTGTATATTGCGATCATTCAGGTGCTTATCTAATAGTTTCTTGAAGCTATCAATGCTCCCCGCTGAGACCACCGCCTGTGGAAGGGAATTCCACATCCTTGCCGCTCTTACAGTAAAGAACCCTCTACGTAGTTTAAGGTTAAACCTATTTTCTTCTAATTTTAATGAGTGGCCACGTGTCTTGTTAAACTCTCTTTTGCGAAAAAATCTTCTCCCTATTGTGGGGTCACCAGTCCGGTATTTATACATTGAAATCATATCCCCTCTCAAGCGTCTCTTCTCCAGAGAAAATCTCTGTCCATGACATTGTTATCATCAGCTTCTTTAATCTACTTGCTGTTACTGAAACCTGGCTTCAGAATTCTGACTCTGCTTCTCCTGTTGCTCTCTCCCATGGTGGCCTCCACTAGACTCACTCACCCAGACTCAGTGGACAAAAGGAAGTTGGGGTTAGAATCCTTTTATCATCACAAAGCACTTTTTGAGTTCTTCTCTCATCTCCTTGTCCTCTGAAGATTACTGCGATCTGACGGTCTACTCGATCGACACAATGCTTCCTTGACAACTTCTCTGGCCAACAGCCTACTTTCTCAACTCCAAAATACCCACTCTCATCCTTTGTGACTTCCACATTGTTGCTAATGCAAACACCCCAACTACCTCTTAAGATTTCAACCTACCTATACCTTTTGACCAAGCACAATGGGCACATATATCTGTTCTCCCAACTCTGTAACCTTCGTCCTCTTTAAACCTTCTTTTTTCTATGCTGCTTCTGACCACCTCTATGACAAAATCAGGTTTCCCCCATCCTCCATAGACAGCCTCACTCCCTCCCCACAGAATCAGGCCATCAGGCTACATCCCACACAAACAGATGACACCAGAGGTCTCTGAAGGCATAGCTGTGCTCTTGAGTAGGGATAACCCCATGCGTCAGAGGGGGGTGGGGTCACCCGGGGACGACACCGTGTGACCCCGCCCTCAGTTATAAAAGAACTGTCACTTGCGAGGACGCGTCATACGGCGGGTGCCTCCTATTGAGACGGGTCGGTGAGGCTTTTTTTTATTTCTTTTTCGGTCTGTCAGCGGAGCAAGAGAAGAAGAAGAAGACTTTGTGGGGCATTTTTTAAAATAAAGGACTTGTCCCAAGCCGTGTCTTGTCATTTTTACCATTTTGACACTTTTTTTGTGAAATGGTAGGGGTACATTTGTACCCCATTGCCATTTCACACAGGGGGGAGGGCTGGGACCTGGGGGTCCCCTTGTTAAACTGGGCTTCCAGATTTGGATAAGCCCCCTGCCCGCAGACCCCCACAACCAATGGGCAGGGGTTGTGGGGATGAGGCCCTTGTCCCCATTAACAAGGTGCTTTGGGGGGCTACCCCAAAGCACCCTCCCCATGTTGAGGGCATGTGGCCTGGTATGGTTCAGGAGGGGGGGCACTCTCTCATCCCCCCCTCTTTTCCTGCGGCCTGCCCAGTTGCTTGCTCGGATAAGGGTCTGGTATGGATTTTTTGGGGGACCCCCACGCCATTTTTTTTTAAATTTTGGCGCGGGGTTCCCCTTAAAATCTATAGCAGACCTGAAGGGTCTGCTGTGAACCAAACCGGGGGGGGTGTTCGGCTCATCCCTACGCTTGAGCGAGTGTTGTGTAAGACTAAATCCCTGCAAGACTTCTCCCTGTATAAATCTTCCCTTAAATAAAAAAAAGAATTCAACTCCCATGTTTTCTAATAGAGTTGTAGCTCCCTCCTGGATAGGCTGCAAGGATATCAGTCAAATTGTGCTCTTTTTTGCTCCTCTGTAATCCTTGGAGCAGCTGATGATTTCTTTGGACTGTTCTAGTTCTCACAGGTTGCAAGTTTGACTATTTCCCCCTGTCTTCTAAAGGCTTCCAGAACATAGGGCGTTGAGAGCCAAATAGGCAGCTTATATATTTATTGTGTTTTAGCCAATTCCTGATGAAGTGTGCCCAGTAGATGGCTGCGGAGAACATAAATAGTCTGGGGTCTGAAACAGACATGTTTTTGTGCTGTTGGAGACTGGAGGTTCCACAGCCTCAGGGACTGCTGACTCTTTGAGGCAGTTCCTGCTGGAGATTGCTGATGTTCATTGAGGTCCCAGCTGGGGCGCCTCTTCCTAAGTATCTTTGGAACTAGCTAAAGGGACTTCACCTAAGGATCTGGTCTGGAGAGCTCACAGAAGAGTGCCCAGTGGAAGCTGGAAAGTTGCTTATTTATCATGTGGCATTGTGAGTATTAACCTCTCCCTCACTGTAGAGTGTCCGGTGGAAACTGGAAGCGAGTAGCTATCCTGCAACCAAAGAGAGCCTGGACAAGACTAGGAACTGTGCAGTTGTTCAGTCACATAGAGATGTCTATAGGAAACTGGGGGAGTTCAGCTGTCCTGTGACATTGTGAGCACTGAACCGAGCTCAGGATCCCGGTGAATGTGTGCTGCTTTTGGGGTGATAAGTGTCAGTGGTAGCTCTCACTGAGATGGCTCTTAAGCCCCATACACGCTATTAGTTTTTCTGCTGAGTTAGTCCTTCAGATTTACCAAAACCATGCCTGATTGCATACACATTGAAACTCCTAAGGTTTGACCTCATATTATATGGTTTTGGTAAATCTGAAGGACTAACTCAGCAGAAAAACTGATAATGTGTATGGGGCTTTACAGGTCTCAGTTCTGGCCGTTCCCTTTTGTCCCTGGCATAAAGACCATTCAGAGAAGCCTAGCCTAGTAATGAGTCCTCCTTTTATTACTCAGTGTTCTTGGAGTGTCCCATACCATCCCAACCCCACTCATGTTACAAGTTCTACAAGCAATAAATTATAACGAGACAACCTTAGACTGTTGGATTGGCTGTTGCTTGGGTGATTGGTGGCCGCTGCACTATTTGGGGAAGAACTGGTTAAAAGTGTGGGGGTAGCATTACACAGTCATCATTAACTCTTGTCCTCCTTTAATTCTCTGTTTTGCCCCATGCCATCACCACCCCCCCCCCCCCCAACTCATTCATTGACAAGAACATTGACAATCATTTAAAGAAAAGCTAGATACCCTGTTTCCCCGAAAATAAGACCTAGCGTGATTGTCGGTGATGGCTGCAATATAAGCCCTACCCCCAAATAAGCCCTATAAGTTACACCCAAAATATGGTTGTGACATACTCAGAAAGGTGAACCCTAAAGCCGCCACCCATCCCCGTACCTTAATTAATCAGCAGGAAACTTCATTCTGATTACAGGGATGCAAATAAAGGAACAAAACTTTGCAAAAACAAACACTGCAAACCTGTGCAGCCACATCAACCAATAAAAAGTGATGCACCTGAAAAAAAGGGACCTTCAATATTACAGAATTATACAGCCGTACACCCCAGTAATGTGGTGTACCTCATCCAATGCAACAAATGCAAACAAGGATCTTACAGGACAGAATAAAAAAACTTTAATCACCATAGAAGAACATAAGATGATGACTGCACACATGTAGGACATCATTTCACATGACCAGACCACCATATGAAAGACAGTACTTATCTTAAATCTCTCCCTCTCTACTGGCATCTTCATCTCCCCTCTAAAATATGCACCGGTCACCCCCCAAACTTCAACAGATTAAGGCCCATCTCCTTGCTTCTGTTTGTCTCCAAACTTCTAGAACTCCTGATCTCCAAGTGTCTGTTCTGCTACCTCACTGATAACAACCTTCCTGAACATTCTTGGGCTCATTAGGGGTATATAAATGGTTCATCATTTGATATCATTTTTAACTCACTAATGATTTACTAACTTCCAAAACCAAAAGGCACTACTATAAAATCATACTTCTCTGCTGCCTTTGATACATTCGACCAATCATCTTTCCTTAAAAAAACTCCACTCTCTTGGCTTCAAGATTTGGCTCTTTCGTAGTTCTCCTCCTTCAATCTTGGCACACTTTCAATGTAATTAACAACTCTTCTCCTTCTCCTCCTTCTCTTTCTCCCTCTCCTTCTCTCTCTTCTTCTCCTCTCTTTTCTTCTTCTTATCCTTCTTCTTCTTCCCATTCTCCTTCTCTCTATCCTGCTCCTTCTTTTCCTTCTCTTCCTCCGAGTCCCTCTCACCTTCTCCCTCTCCTTCTCCTCCTCCTCCTCCTTCTTCTCTTCCTCTTTCTACTTCTCCCTCTCCTTCTCCTTCTTCTCCTTCTCCTTCTTCTCCTCTTCCTCTTTCTACTTCTCCCTTTCCTACTCCTCTATCTTCTTTTCCTTCTCTCTCTTCTTTTCCTTCTCTCTCTTCTTCTACTTCTCTCTCTTCTTGTCTTTCTCATTCTTCTCATTCTCCTTCTGTCTATCCTGCTCCTTCTTCTCCTTATCTCCCTCCTACCTCTCATTCTCCTTCTCTCTCTCTCTTATTTTCATTCTCTTTCTTCTTCTTGTCTTTCTCCTTCTCTCTATCCTGCTCCTTCTCCTCCTTCACATTCTCTTCCCCCATCTTCTCCTTCTCTCTCTTCTTCTCCTTCTCTCTCTCTCCTTCATCTCATTCTTCTCTCTCTCTGTCTTTCCTTCTCTTTCTTCTTCTTCTCTTTCTCCCTCTCCTTCTCTTCTGTCCCCCTCTCTCTCCTTCTCCCTCTCCTTCTCCTCCTCTCTCTCCCCTTCTCCCTCTTCTCCTCCTTCTCTCTATCCTTCTCTCTCTCTCCTCCTCCCTCTCTTTCTCTCTCACTCCCTCTCCTTCTCCCTCTCCTTCTTCTTCTCCTTCTCTCTTTCCTTCTTCAACTTCTCTCTCTCTCCTTGTCCTTCTTCTTCTCTCTCCTCTTCTCCTTCTCTTTCCCCTTTTCCTTCTCTCTGTCTTTCTCTCTCTCCCTTCTTCTCCTTCTCTCTCTTCTCCTTCTCTCTCTTATCCTTCCCACTCTTCTCCTTCTCTCTCTTCTTCTTCTCTCTCTTCTCCTTCTCTCTCTCTCCCTCCTTCTCTCTCTCTCCCTCCTTCTCTCTCTTCTCCTTCTCTCTCTTCTCCTTCTCTCTCTTCTCCTTCTCTCTCTTCTTCTCTCTGTCCTCCTCTCTCTCTTTCTCTCTCTTTATCCTTATTCTCTCTCTCTCCCTCCTTCTCCTTCTCTCTCTTCTCCCTCTCTCTTCTCCTTCTCTCTCTTCTTCTCTCTCTTCTTCTTCTCTCTGTCCTCCTCTCTCTCTCTTTCTCTCTCTTTATCCTTATTCTCTCTCTCTCTCCCTCCTTCTCTCTCTCTCCCTCCTTCTCTCTCTTCTCCTTCTCTCTCTTCTCCTTCTCTCTCTTCTCCTTCTCTCTCTTCTTCTCTCTGTCCTCCTCTCTCTCTTTCTCTCTCTTTATCCTTATTCTCTCTCTCTCCCTCCTTCTCCTTCTCTCTCTTCTCCCTCTCTCTTCTCCTTCTCTCTCTTCTTCTCTCTCTTCTTCTTCTCTCTGTCCTCCTCTCTCTCTCTTCCTCTCTCTCTTTATCCTTATTCTTTCTCTTTCGCCTCTACTTCTTCTCCTTCTCCATCTTCGCTTCTCTCTCTCTCCCTTTCTCCTCATCATCTTCTACGTCTCTCCCTCCTTCCTCTCTCTCTCTCTCTCTCCTTCTCTCTTTTCTTCTCCTTTTTTGTCTACTTCTCCTTCTCTCTCCAATCTTCTCCCTCCTTCTGTAGAGGTCTCCTAATTTCACTTTACAGAAAAATCTGTAAGGTGAACTTACACAGGCCCCCCCCCCCTCCCCCCAAGTCCCGCTGACCTGGACTGCGGCAATCTCTGTTTCCCAGTCTTAGCTCCTTCATCTCTATACTATTTTGCAGAATGTGCCCCTTCTTAACCAATGACACCACCAAGCTACTAATTCACTCACTTGTTATCTTGTTATTGCCCCCTTCAGTCTGGTATGAATGCTACTGCCAGACTCATCCATCTTACCAGCCAACTGCTAACAACCCCCTATGTAATGTCATAATGCAGGTGATGGGTCCCCTTTAAGTAGACAAGCAGGCATTATTTTACTTCCTAAACACCCTGCACACTCTGAGGAGAGACCTGTTCAATCAGCTTCCTCCCCAACCACAGGCATCAGTGTTAGACAGCTCTGAACCCGGAAGTGCTCAGAGCTGATCGCCTCAGTGTTCATACTACCATGGGGAGATTAGCAAATGGATGTTCACTGATCTCTCCTGGCTCTCCACACCCACTATAGATGTCTCGGTCACCCTGGAGGGAAAGGTAAGTCTACTTACTAAGGAGATTCCCTTTCTCTGGAACAGAAACCGATTGAAAATCCAAAATTGTACAGTTTGTCACAAGAACAGGACATGAGAGTAAATCTTCCAGTTGGGACATCTGTACTGGTTGACATCTGTCTAAGAGGGGAAGTCCCTATGGAGAAAACCTCTCTCACAGGACATGGGACAGTAAAATAAGTAAATAAAATGAGGGGGGGGGTTATCCTTCCCATTACTAAGTCTGCTCTATAGTATCTAGTTTGTACAAAGCTGGGGGAAGAAATCGTTTCTCACCTGTAATGGTGGTTGAAGGACACAGGTTGTCACATCTTCAGTTATTCTGCATTACTGGACATTCTCTGTGATTATAAAGATTGTGTGATCCTCTGGGGACCCGGACAGGAGAGTGACATCGATATCAGGTCATAATTATAATGATTACCGTGTTAATGATAATTACTGTATGGATCCCCGAGGAATCACAGCTGGGGAGATTCGGGCTTCACCGGGATAATTTGCTCGTTTCTATGAATTCTTATGTGATGACATTTACATTACAATATAATGCAATATACTAGTACAATATACTAGACAATATAATAATACAATGTACCCTACATTCCCAAAAGTATTGGGACGCCTGCCTTTACACACACATGAACTTTAATGACATCCCAGTCTTAGTCCGGAGGGTTTAATATTGAGTTGGCTCCGCCCTTTGCAGCTATAACAGCTTCAACTCTTCTGGGAAGGCCATCCACAAGGTTTAGGAGGGTGTCTATGGGAATATTTGACCATTCTTCCAGAAGAGCATTTGTGAGGTCAGGCACTGATGAAGGACGAGAAGCCCTGGCCTGTCAGAAACCATGAACCAGACCGAGACAGAAGTACAGTAAAATCACACTTGTTTATTAATAAAAATAAAAAGGTAAATAGAGTAAGCGTAGTCAAAGCATAGCCATAGTTCAGTATCCAGATCTGGTAGTCAGCCAAGCCAGAGATCAGTAACCAGATCGAGTAATCAGCCAGGCCAGAAGTCATTGATCCAAGTAGAGGAACAGCAAGCAGGATAAGGAGCCAGAAGGGATGTCAGCAAAGACAGTCTTTAAACAGGAACGCAGGAGATGGTTTCTTGTGATGTGACCAAGGCGAAGGCAGAAATGAAGTGAGCTGGAGACCTTTAAGTAGGCGGGACTAACGAGCAGATCCACAAGAGCTGGTTAACTGTGGAGAGATAGGAGCTGGCAATTAGCCGACAGCTGAGCAGCCAGCTCAGAGAAGGAAGGGCTGAGCCAGCCCAAACAGTACCCCCCTCCTTAATGACCCCTCCCCCTCGAAGGACCTCCGGGCTTGAGGGGAAAACGTCTATGGAAATCATGGAGGAGGGCAGGAGCATGTACGTCCGAGAATGAGACCCAGGAACATTTTTCCAGACCGTACCCCTTCCAATGCACCAGGTACTGTATGCGCCCACGGAACCTACGAGAGTCAACAATGGATTGTACCCATAGGCATGCCCACGGGGTGTGTCGGGTGTGCCCAGGCACACCCTAATCCAGGGGCGTACAAATGGGGGGGCAGTCCGCCCTGGGTGCCACACATTGGGGGAGTGTCAGTGGCGTTGATATGGAGGTGCGCTCCGCACCCGGGTCGGTGACACTGACACCATCCAGGGAGAGGGTAGTGAGTGCCCTGGCTCTGGCTGCTCTCTTTGGTTGTTTTTTTTTATCAGCACAAACACCCCCAGCACCGCGGCTGCACTTAGCCTGGTCTGTCTGGTCACTGTTTTCTTCCTGCTCTGGCTCCACCCACTACTGCTGCGCTACAGAGCCAGGCCTGTTCTCCGCATGGGCAGCGCGGCTGCTGTTCACAGAGCACAGTCTTCCGGAGTCCCAGACCTCCCTAGCTGAGAGCCCAAGGTGAGCTGCCTGCTGATAAAGGCGTGTGTGTGTGGGTTGGCACGCATGGTATCCACCGCAGCTGCCCGGTGGATGTGAACTGACACGTTCCCTGAGGTGTGAGAATAGGCCGGAGGAGAGAGGTGTTTGTGTCTGTCCTGCTGGTCTGATAACAGAGAAGGGGGGGGGTGTTGCTGTGCCCGCAACCACCCAGCCTAGGTATAGTGTAACTGACATGGGGAGGTAGTGTTGCTGTGTCCACCACCCCCCCCACCTATAATAGCTGAACTGATGGGGGGGGGTGTTGCTGTGTCCACCACCCCACCCACCAATAGTAGCTGACCTGATTGGGGGGGTGGGTAGTGTTGCTGTGTCCATCATCCCCCCACCTATAGTAATTGACCTTATGGGGGGGTGTTTCTGTGTCCACCACCCCCCCCACCTATAGTAGCTGACCTGATTGGGGGGGTAGTGTTGCTGTGTCCACCATCCCCCCAGCTATAGTAGCTGAACTGATGGGTTGATGGTGTCACTGTGTTCACCACCCAGGCATAGTAGATGAGCTGGTCTGATAAGGTGGGGGGGTGTCTAAAGCCCAGCTGTAAACAGACATTGACCTACACCCACATCTTGCAGCCATCAGATCCGTCCAGCAAGCAGCATCTTGCCATCTTCCCTGCGGCCATCAGATCCCATCCACGGCCCAGCAAGCAACACACCGTGTCAGCAGGTCAGTTTTAAAATCCGAATCAAATCATCAATGCCAATGATGCCATTGTCTGCTGTCCCCAGAGACAGATCCGATACAAAGATCGCCATACAGTGGGATCTCTGGATAGGATCTGTCCCAGTATGGGCCATACTTTGTATTGTCAGCTGTCTCCCCATCTCACTCTGATGTCTTCCTAATAGCAGCTCCAGTCCAGCTCCACTTCCCTGACCACGATCTGTCCAAAAATAAAATGTATGATCTGCTCACACCTGAGTGACTGACGGCTCTTGCCTGTCCCGTCTTTTGTCACTGGTTGCCATGGATGAACAGCATTGGCTGTTATTACAGGGAGCGAGAGGGGACGTCCCAACCACATGCCACTGCTCTGCCCAGGTCTCCCATCCCACCAGGAGACCTAAACAAAGCAGGATTTGCCTTTGATTGGGTCTCCGATTTAGAAACCCAGAAGTGACATCACAGCGTCACTTCCGGTTTACTAAAAAATTTTTTTGTGCCATTCTTGTGCAAATTTGTGTAATAAATATTCTTGAAAATGTTACAAATTGTTGTGGGTGTTTTTAAATTTTAAAGTTGGGGGGCGGGGGGGGGGGGTGCCAGATATAGGATCTTCCCCGGGTGCCAAATGCTCTAGGTATGCCCCTGACCTAATCATCGCTGTGCCCTGTCTGTGTTTCACAAGTTTTGTTAGTGCTAAATGCCTGCAAAATCTGTCCTGTCCCTGTTTAACTCACCACTGGGGCCGGTAAAAACAGCTGTGCTGCGAGTGGGAGGTGTTTGAGCAACTAGGAGAACTAGGACCTCAGCCGTGGACTAAGCCAGCCGCATTTGAAGATGCAGCTTTTATAGTTCCGGCTGCAGGTCCTCACAGGCGCCAGCGAAGTGATCTATATCTGCACTCCGCCCCCCCCCCCCCCCTCCACCCTCTCTCTCCCTTGGAAGGAATGGGAGGAGCGGACTAGGGGAGCCTGGAGAGCAGCAGACGAGTGGCTGCAGCCTGCTGCTAGATCAAGGTGAGGTGACTCAGGTGAGCACTGCAGTGAGTGAGACAGATCTCAGCAGGGCAGGCAATGGGCAAATGATGCACCAAAAAAAGCCAACCCATCCATATGAATTGTTACCCTGGCTTGTCTTATTAGTAATATATATATTTATTTTTACACAAAAAATTGCGCATACTGGGAGGAAGGTCCAACGCGTAAGCCACTGGGTTAATCCTGTGAAGGATATGGAAAGGCCCAATAAACCAAGGTGCGAACTTCAGTTAGGGAACACGAAGTTGGAGGTTGCGAGATGACAGCCAGACCCTGTCCCCAACCTGGTAGGAATGTGCAGGCAGGCGTCTGCAGTCAGCATGGAGTCTGTGCCTGTCATTAGCATGGCGCAAAGCCTCCTGGACTTGTGCCCAAGTGGAACAAAGACCACAGAGATGCTCCTTTAATGCAGGAATACTCTGCAGAACAAATGAGTCAGGCAACATGGAAGGTTGGAAACCATAGTTCGCCATAAACGGAGACAATCGGGAAGCAGAATTCAAGGCACTATTGTGAGCAAACTCCGCCCATGGTAAGAGGTCTGACCAGTTGTTGTGATGGTCAGAAATATAGCAACGTAGAGATTGCTCCAAGGACTGATTGGCTCGTTCTGCGGCCCCATTAGACTACAGGTGATACGCAGAGGAGAAAGCAAGCTGAATACTCAGCTGTGCACAAAAGGCTCACCAGAACCGGCAGACAAACTGACTACCCCTGTCCGAGACAATCTCCTTGGGTAGCCCATGTAAGTGAAAGATTTCCTGAGAAAAAATGGAAGTCAGTTCCTTTTTAGGGCAACTTCTTAAGTGGAATACAAAGACACATTTTTGAGAACCGGTCAACCACCATAAGGATAACTGTGTTGCCTTGGGAGTTGGGCAACTCCACAATGAAATCCATAGACAGGTGGGTCCAGGGCCTCTCTCCATTGGGTATGGGTTGTAGTGGCCCACTGGAAGGTGTCGTGGAGTGTTACTCTGAGCACACACGGAGCAGGCAGCTACGAAGGCAGTTACATTAGCACATAGACTAGGCCACCAGAATTGTTGGGAAATGGCCCAAACGAGTTGATTCTTACCAGGGTGGCCAGCTGCCTCGGGAGAATGGTAAGTCTGGAGCACAGCAGTACGGAGACACCCTGGGACAAAGCAGCAGTCACAAGATTTCTCAGGAGGAGCATGGACCTGAGCAGCAAGAATTTTGTCACCCAAAGGAGAAGTAAGACTGCTGCGAACCGTAGCCAGAATACGATCAGGAGGAATCACAGGAACCGGAACCAATTCCAACTTGGAAGTGGAGGAAAATTGTTGTGACAAAGCGTTAGCCCTTACATTCTTAGGTAAGAATGAGACAATGTAATTGAAACTTGACAAGAAAAGAGCCCCTCGCACCCTTCTGGGAGAGAGGCGTTTAGCCTCAGACAAGAATGTGAAATTCTTGTGGTCAGTAAGAATGAGAACCGCCACGGTGCTACCTTCGAGGAGATGTCTCCATTCTTTCAGGGCTAAAATGATTGCCAAAACCTCTCTGTCACCAATCTCGTAATAGCACTCAGCAGGTGACAATTTCTTGGAAAAGGGAGAAAAGGATGCAGAGCACTCTCAGAGGTAGGACGTTGACACAGAAGGGCACCAACACCAGTCTCAGAAGCATCAACCTCAAGGATAAAAGGTAACGTAGGATCGGGAGGTGCCAACACAGGAGCAGAAACAAAGGCAGCCTTGAGACTTTTAAAGGCCTTAACGGACTCCAGAGACCAACTGTGTGGTCATATTGGTCAGGGGCTTGACCAGAGACGAGAATCTACGAATAAACTTCCGATAATAGTTGGCAAAACCCAGGAAACGCTGCAGAGGACATAACCCCTCGGGTCAAGGCCACTGTAGGACTGCCAGAAGTTTCTCTGGGTCCATAGAAAAACCAGCAGTAGAAATGACATAGCCCAGGAATTTAACCTGTTCCCGATGGAACTCACACTTCTCCAGTTTATAATAGAGATTGTTCTCTCTTAATTTCTGAAGCACACGACAGACATCTGTGTGGTGTCTCTCCTGGGACTTGGAAAATATGAGGATATCATCGAGATAAACCACCACACATAACTGCAACAAATCTCGGAGGACATTGTTAATAAATTCCTGGAAAACTGCCGGGGCGTTACAAAGGCCAAAAGGCATTACGAGGTACTCATAATGGCCTGTTCTGGTATTAAACGCAGTTTTCCACTCGTCGCCCTCCTTAATCTTCATAAGGTTGTAAGCCCCTCTCAGATCAAGCTTAGTAAAAACCGTTGCTCCCTTGAGGCGGTCGAATAACTCTGTAATCAATGGAATCGGGTAGGCATTCTTAATCGTGATACGATTGAGATCCCTATAATCAATACAAGGTCTCATTTCACCGCTCCTCTTTTTTACAAAGAAGAAAGCAGCACCAGCAGGAGATGAGGATTGACTCTGGAGTCAATGAGGATGGCAAACGAGATCAACTTCTCCAGCTCAGTGGGTATATTTCGGGCTGCTATCTCATCCTTGATGGAATCCAAGAGAAAATGAGTAAAAGCTGCCACGAGGGCCTCATTGTTCCAAGCAACCTCTGCTGCCAGAGTACGGAATTCAATGGCGTAATCGGCAACAGTTCTCATACTCTGTTTGATGGACATAACAAAAACACAAGGTGAGTATAGTAGCAAGTCCTAGTTGCAATCTTGAAACACCCAATACGAGGACAACATGCGACCGGTCTAAACTATGTGGCATGTTCACCAATGCCAGGAGCCTGGCGGACAAGATGGGTGAACTAGAGATACTGTTGTACAAGGAGGATTTGGATTTTGTGGGAATTTCAGAGACCTGGTTCAACAGCTCTCATGATTGGCTGGCAAACATTCAAGGGTATACCCTATACCGCAAGGATAGAGAGGGTAAAAAAGGGGGAGGGGTATGCCTATATATCAAGAATAATGTACAAGCGAATGTGAGAGATGACATCACTGAGGGGGCTAGGGAGGAGGTGGAATCTTTATGGGTAGAGCTCCAAAGGGATGAAGCTAAGGGGAAAATAATACTGGGAGTATGCTATAGGCCCCCTAACCTGAGGGAGGAAGTGGAGACGGATCTCCTATCACAAATTGGATTAGCAGCAAGGATGGGAAGTGTTATCATAATGGGGGATTTGAATTATCCAGACATAGACTGGGCGGAGGGAACCGCGCATTCATTTAAGGCTCGCCAGTTCCTTAATGTCTTGCAGGACAATTTTATGGGTCAGATGGTAGACGCACCAACTAGAAATAAAACATTACTGGATCTACTGATTACCAACAATACAGACCTGATCACAGATGTGGAAATACGGGGCAATTTAGGTAACAGCGATCACAGGTCAATTAGTTTCAGTATAAATCACACAAATAGGAAACATAAAGGGAATACAAAGACACTGAATTTCAAAAGAGCCAACTTCCCTAAACTACAAACCTTGCTAAAAGGCATAAATTGGGATAAAATATTAGGAACAAAGAATACGGAGAAGAGATGGGTTTGCTTTAAGAGCATATTAAATAAGGGCATTAGCCAATGTATCCCATTGGGTAATAAATTTAAAAGAGCGAACAAAAATCCTGGATGGCTTAACTCCAATGTAAAAATGCATATAAAAGCAAAGGAGAAGGCCTTCAAAAAATACAAGGTTGAGGGATCATCCTCAGCATTCAGAATTTATAAAGAATGCAATAAGAAATGTAAGGGTGCAATTAGGATGGCTAAGATAGAACATGAAAGACACATAGCGGAGGAGAGCAAAAAAAATCCCAAGAAATTCTTTAAGTATATAAACAGTAAAAAAGGGAGGACAGACCATATTGGCCCCATAAAGAATGAGGAAGGACATCTGGTTACAAAGGATGGGGAGATGGTGAAGGTATTGAATTTATTCTTCTCCGCAGTCTTCACGAGTGAATCGGGGGGCTTCAGTAACCAAAACTGCAGTGTTTATCCTCAGGACACAACACAGGAAGCACCTCCATGGTTAACAGAGGACGGAATTAAAATTAGACTTGAGAAACTTAACATTAATAAATCACCGGGACCAGATGGCTTGCATCCGAGGGTACTTAGGAAACTCAGTCAGGTGATTGCCAGACCGTTGTTCCTAATTTTTACAGACAGTCTATTGACTGGAATGGTACCAGCTGATTGGAGAAAAGCCAATGTAGCACCAATATTTAAAAAGGGCCCAAAAAACATCCCTGGGAATTACAGACCAGTTAGCCTAACATCAATAATATGTAAACTCTTGGAGGGGATGATAAGGGACTATATACAAGATTTTAGTAATAAGAATGATATCATTAGCAGTAATCAGCATGGATTCATGAAGAATCGTTCTTGCCAAACCAATCTATTAACCTTCTATGAGGAGGTGAGTTGCCATCTAGATAAAGGAAGGCCCGTAGACGTGGTGTATCTGGATTTTGCAAAAGCATTTGACACAGTTCCCCATAAATGTTTACTGTACAAAATAGGGTCCGTTGGCATGGACCATAGGGTGAGTACCTGGATTGAAAACTGGCTACAAGGGCGTGTTCAGAGGGTGGTGATAAATGGGGAGTACTCAGAATGGTCAGGGGTGGGTAGTGGAGTTCCCCAGGGTTCAGTGCTGGGACCAATCCTATTTAATTTGTTCATAAACGACCTGGAGGATGGGATAAACAGTTCAATCTCTGTATTTGCAGACGATACTAAGCTAAGCAGGGCAATAACTTCTCTGCAGGATGTGGAAATCTTGCAAAAAGACCTGAACAAATGAATGGGGGAGGGGCGACTACATGGCAAATGAGGTTCAATGTAGAAAAATGTAAAATAATGCATTTGGGTGGCAAAAATCTGAATGCAATCTATACACTGGGGGGAGAACCTCTGGGGGAATCTAGGATGGAAAAGGACCTGGGGGTCCTAGCAGATGATAGGCTCAGCAATGACATGCAATGCCAAGCTGCTGCTAATAAGGCAAACAGAATATTGGCATGTATTAAAAGGGGGATTAACTCCAGAGATAAAACGATAATTCTCCCGCTCTACAAGACTCTGGTCCGGCCGCACCTGGAGTATGCTGTCCAGTTCTGGGCACCAGTCCTCAGGAGGGATGTACTGGAAATGGAGCGAGTACAAAGAAGGGCAACAAAGCTAATAAAGGGTCTGGAGGATCTTAGTTATGAGTAGGGATGAGCCGAACACCCCCCTGTTCGGTTCGCACCAGAACATGCGAACAGGAAAAAAATTTGTTCGAACACGCGAACACCGTTAAAGTCTATAGGACACGAACATGAATAATCAAAAGTGCTAATTTTAAAGGCTAATATGCAAGTTATTGTCAATAAAAGTGTTTGGGGACCTGGGTCCTGCCCCAGGGGACATGGATCAATGCAAAAAAAAGTTTTAAAAACGGCCGTTTTTTCAGGAGCAGTGATTTTAAAAATGCTTAAAGTCAAACAATAAAAGTGTAATATCCCTTTAAATTTCATACCTGGGGGGTGTCTATAGTATGCCTGTAAAGGGGCGCATGTTTCCCGTGTTTAGAACAGTCTGACAGCAAAATGACATTTTGAAGGAAAAAACTCATTTAAAACTACCGCGGCTATTGCATTGCCGACAATACACATAGAAGTTCATTGATAAAAACGGCATGGGAATTCCCCACAGGGCAACCCCGAACCAAAATTAAAAAAAAAAAATGATGTGGGGGTCCCCCTAAATTCCATACAAGGCCCTTCAGGTCTGGTATGGATATTAAGGGGAACCCCAGCCAAAATTTAAAAAAAAAATTGACGTGGGGTTCCCCCTAAATTCCATACCAGACCCTTCAGGTCTGGTATGGATTTTAAGGGGAACCCCGCGCCAAAAAAAAAAAAAAAAAACGGCGTGGGGTCCCCCTAAAAATCCATACCAGACCCTTATCCGAGCACGCAACCTGGCAGGCCGCAGGAAAAGAGGGGGGGACGAGAGTGCGGCCCCCCCCCCCTCCTGAACCGTACCAGGCCACATGCCCTCAACATTGGGAGGGTGCTTTGGGGTAGCCCCCCAAAGCACCTTGTCCCCATGTTGATGAAGACAAGGGCCTCATCCTCACAACCGTGGCCGGTGGTTGTGGGGGTCTGCGGGCGGGGGGCTTATCGGAATCTGGAAGCCCCCTTTACCAAGGGGACCCCTAGATCCCGGCCCCCCCCCTGTGTGAAATGGTAAGGGGTTACTTACCCCTACCATTTCACTAAAAAACTGTCAAAAATGTTAAAAATGACAAGAGACAGTTTTTGACAATTCCTTTATTTAAATGCTTCTTCTTTCTTCCTTCATCTTCTTCTTCTTCTGGTTCTTCTGGCTCTTCTGGTTCTTCCTCCGGCGTTCTCGTCCAGCATCTCCTCCGCGGCGTCTTCTATCTTCTTCTCCTCGGGCCGCTCCGCACCCATGGCATGAGGGGGGAGGCTCCCGCTCTTCTCTTCATCTTCTTCTTCATCTTCATCTTCTTCT
This sequence comes from Aquarana catesbeiana, assembly GCF_042186555.1. Classification (NCBI taxonomy): domain Eukaryota; kingdom Metazoa; phylum Chordata; class Amphibia; order Anura; family Ranidae; genus Aquarana; species Aquarana catesbeiana. The sequence continues at coordinate 8,737,673 of NC_133325.1, forward strand.
TCATCTTCTTCTTCTTCTTCTTCTTCTCTTCTTCATCTCTTCTTCCTTCTTCATTTCTTCTGCGGGCCGCTCCGCATCCATGCATGGAGGGAGGCTCCCGCTGTGTGACGGCGTCTCTTCGTCTGACGGTTCTTAAATAACGGGGGGCGGGGCCACCCGGTGACCCCGCCCCCCTCTGACGCACGGGACATGACGGGACTTCCCTGTGGCATTCCCCGTGACGTCACAGGGAAGTCCCGTCAATTCACCGTGCGTCAGAGGGGGGGCGGGGTCACCGGATGGCCCCGCCCCCCGTTATTTAAGAACCGTCAGACGAAGAGACGCCGTCACACAGCGGGAGCCTCCCTCCATGCATGGATGCGGAGCGGCCCGCAGAAGAAATGAAGAAGGAAGAAGAGATGAAGAAGAGAAGAAGAAGAAGAAGAAGAAGATGAAGAAGAAGATGAAGATGAAGAAGAAGATGAAGAGAAGAGCGGGAGCCTCCCCCCTATGCCATGGGTGCGGAGCGGCCCGAGGAGAAGAAGATAGAAGACGCCGCGGAGGAGATGCTGGACGAGAACGCCGGAGGAAGAACCAGAAGAGCCAGAAGAACCAGAAGAAGAAGAAGATGAAGGAAGAAAGAAGAAGCATTTAAATAAAGGAATTGTCAAAAACTGTCTCTTGTCATTTTTAACATTTTTGACAGTTTTTTAGTGAAATGGTAGGGGTAAGTAACCCCTTACCATTTCACACAGGGGGGGGGCCGGGATCTGGGGGTCCCCTTGGTAAAGGGGGCTTCCAGATTCCGATAAGCCCCCCGCCCGCAGACCCCCACAACCACCGGCCACGGTTGTGGGGATGAGGCCCTTGTCTTCATCAACATGGGGACAAGGTGCTTTGGGGGGCTACCCCAAAGCACCCTCCCAATGTTGAGGGCATGTGGCCTGGTACGGTTCAGGAGGGGGGGGGGGCCGCACTCTCGTCCCCCCCTCTTTTCCTGCGGCCTGCCAGGTTGCGTGCTCGGATAAGGGTCTGGTATGGATTTTTAGGGGGACCCCACGCCGTTTTTTTTTTTTTTTTTTGGCGCGGGGTTCCCCTTAAAATCCATACCAGACCTGAAGGGTCTGGTATGGAATTTAGGGGGAACCCCACGTCAATTTTTTTTTTAAATTTTGGCTGGGGTTCCCCTTAATATCCATACCAGACCCGAAGGGCCTTGTATGGAATTTAGGGGGACCCCCACATCATTTTTTTTTTTTAATTTTGGTTCGGGGTTGCCCTGTGGGGAATTCCCATGCCGTTTTTATCAATGAACTTCTATGTGTATTGTCGGCAATGCAATAGCCGCGGTAGTTTTAAATGAGTTTTTTCCTTCAAAATGTCATTTTGCTGTCAGACTGTTCTAAACACGGGAAACATGCGCCCCTTTACAGGCATACTATAGACACCCCCCAGGTACGAAATTTAAAGGGATATTACACTTTTATTGTTTGACTTTAAGCATTATTAAAATCACTGCTCCTGAAAAAACGTCCGTTTTTAAAACTTTTTTTTGCATTGATCCATGTCCCCTGGGGCAGGACCCAGGTCCCCAAACACTTTTTATGACAATAACTTGCATATAAGCCTTTAAAATTAGCACTTTTGATTTCTCCCATAGACTTTTAAAGGGTGTTCCGCGGCATTCGAATTTGCCGCGAACACCCCAAATTGTTCGCTGTTCGGCGAACTTGCGAACAGCCAATGTTCGAGTAGAACATGAGTTCGACTCGAACTCGAAGCTCATCCCTAGTTATGAGGAAAGGTTGCGAGCGTTGAACTTATTCTCTCTGGAGAAGAGACGCTTGAGAGGGGATATGATTTCAATTTACAAATACTGTACTGGTGACCCCACAATAGGGATAAAACTTTTTCGCAGAAGAGAGTTTAATAAGACTCGTGGCCACTCATTACAATTAGAAGAAAAGAGGTTTAACCTTAAACTACGTAAGAGCGGTAAGGATGTGGAATTCCCTTCCACAGGCGGTGGTCTCAGCGGGGAGTATTGATAGCTTCAAGAAACTATTAGATAATCACCTGAATGACCGCAATATACAGGGATATGTAAGGTAATACTGACACATAACCACACACATAGGTTGGACTTGATGGACGTGTGTCTTTTTTCAACCTCACCTACTATGTAACTATGTAACTATGACATGAGGCACTTGGCAGCAGAAGTGGAGCGTGCGGGAACATCAAATACCCTTTTAAAGGAGGCCACAAACTCAGGGTAACTCAAGACAACAGGTTTTTGCATCTGCCATAGAAAGTTAGCCCAGGCCAAGGCTCTCTCAGAAAGCAAAGATATCACCAACCCTACTTTGCTTCTGTCCATGGGAAATGCCTGGTGCAGCATCTCAAAGTATATTTCAACTTGGTTGAGAAACCCTCTGCATTGAACTGGATTGCCCCTAAATTGCTGGGGAAGCGGGGCAGAACCAGACATACCTCTTATAGAGGTAATACTCAAGGTGGGTGCCCGCACAGAGACTGGCGCAGCAGCAGGGACGGCCTGCAACACAGGTTGTACTGGAGCAGCCACAGTGGAAGATTCCAGTTGAGCCGTGCGACTCAGATCCAAACTGATCCATGCGGTGATCTTGCTCAACCAATCTGGAAAAAATATTACCAACAAGTGGATTGACTGTATCTTCTGAATTCATGACCTTCGCCTACTGTCAGAAACTATGAAATCAGACCAAGACAGAAGTACAGTAAAATCACACTTGTTTATTAATAAAAATAAAAAGGTAAATAGAGAAAGTGTAGTCAAAGCTTAGCCAGAGTCCAGTAACCGGATCGGGTAGTCAGCCAAGCCAGAGTTCAGTAACCAGATCAGGTAATCAGCTAGGCTAGAAATCAGGGATCAAAGTGGAGGAACAGCAAGCAGGATAAGGAGCCAGAAGGAATGTCAGCAAAGCCAGTCTTTAAACAGGAAAGCAGGAGATGGTTTCTTGTGATGTGACCAAGGCGAAGGCAGGAATGAAGTGAGATGGAGACCTTTAAGTAGGCAGGACTGACGAGCAGATCCACAACAGCTGGTTAACTGTGGAGAGAGATGAGAGCTGGCAATTAGCCGACAGCTGAGCGGCCAGCTCAGAGAAGGAAGGGCTGAGCCCAGCCCTGACACTCGCTTGCAATCTTCCCTCCAATTCACCCCAAAGGTGTTCTATCTGTGCAGACCAGTCAAGTTCCTCCACCCCAAACTCACTCATCCATGTCATTATGGACCTTGCTTTGTGCACTGGTCCAAATCATTTGGTGGAGGGGGGATTATGGTGTGGGGGTTGATTTTCAGGGGTTGGGTTTGGCCCTTTCGTTCCAGTGAAGGGAACTCTTAAGGCGTCAGCATACCAAGACATTTCAGACAATTTCATGCTCCCAACTTTATGGGAACAGTTTGGGAATGGTCCCTTCCTTTTCCAACATGACTGCGCTTCAGTGCTCAAAGCAAGGTCCATAAAGACATGGATAAGCGAGTTTGGGGTAGAGGAACTTGACTGGCCTGCACAGAGTCCTGACTTCAACCCGATAGAACACCTTTGGGATAAATTAGAGTGGAGACTGCAAGCCAGGCCTTCTCATCCAACATCAGTGCCTGACCCCACAAATGCTTTTCTGGAAGAATGGTCAAACATTTCCATAGACCTCCTAAACCTTGTGGACGGCCTTTCCCAGAAGAGTTGAAGCTGTTATAGCTGGAAAGGGTGGAGCCAACTCAATATTGAACCCTCCGGACTAAGACTGGGATGTCATTAAAGTTCATGTGCGTGTAAAGGCAGACGTAACGTTACTTTTAGTAATATAATGTATAATATAATATATAAATGCAGTTATACTATAAGGCAAAGATTTGGTGTTTTTTTTTTGACTCAACTCACTATTGAGATTAGTGAGACAATGGGAATCCGTGTTGGGAGTCCATGATATATAGCCTATACAGGGGCGTCTTTAACGCAGGACAAAAGGGGTAGCTGCCCCGGGCCCAGTCTTTGTTGTGGGGCTCAAAGCAGCTGCCCCTTGAGCCCCCACTGCCCACAAATAGTTGATAAGTGGATTCGGGGGGGCCAAAGAAAATGTTTGCCCAGGGTCCAATCAATATTAAAGATGGCCCTGACTATTTACAGGCCTTGATCGGAGGCTTTGTGTGTAGTCCGGAATTGATCAGTCAGTCACCAGCTCTCTGCTCTGCATCTCCAGCACTCATTGTAGCATTGTACTGGGGAGGAGGCGGGATCGGGGCTGGCTCAGGCTCTCAGTGACATGCTAAGAGCCTGAGCTAGCTGCCAGTCAAGGAACTGGGAGGATCTTGGCAGTAACGTCAGGATCGTTGCAGAGCCTGGACCGGCTGAGTGACACCAGCTTACAGTGGACGTTAGCCCAGGTCATGGGAGTACAGAAATAACTGCACCTTGTGACCTACCGGAGAAGTAGGGCCAACTTCTCCTTAACCACTTACGGACCGCCCGCCTTCGTTATACATCGGTACTTTGAAGAGGGGTATCGTTATTATGGCAGCAGATAGTTATCATAACCCTGGTATCCTCTTCTTCAGCGGGCGGTCCGCTTTCAGATAAAAGATCTTAAGCAAGATCACTTTTATTGGAGGCGAGAGAGGGCCCCACCCCCTTCCTGCCACACTCCGGTGCCTTCCGCCACTTACCAGAGCCGCTGGTGATCGGATCCTTCTCCCTGTGTGGTATGGAGACGAGTGAGGGGAAGATGACCTCCACCCGTCTCCATACCATTACAAGGCGAAAGCAACATCAAAACTTCACTTCCGCCCATAGCTCTTAACCACTTACGGACCGCCCGCCGTTGTTATATATTGGTACTTTGAAGAGGGATATCGTTATTATGGCAGCAGATAGCTATCATAACCCCGGTATCCTCTTCTTCAGCGGGCGGTCCGCTTTCAGATAAAAAAATCTACCGCAAGATCACTTTTATCGAAGGCGAGAGAGGGCGCCCCCCCTCCTGCCACGCTCTGGTGCCATCCACCACTTACCAGAGCCGCCGGCAGCGGTGGAGGCGAGCGGATCCTTCTCTCTGTGTGGTATGGAGATGAGTGAGGGGAAGATGACCTCCACCCGTCTCCATACCATTACAGGGCGGAAGCAACATCAAAACTTCACTTCCGCCCATAGCTCTTAACCACTTGCCGACCAGCCGCCGTCATTATACTGTGGCAGGTCGGCACGATCCCGCGAGCCTTCGTAACTGTACGTCGGCTCCTTTAAGTGGGATAGCAGGCGCCCGAATGCACCCGCTGCGTTGCGTGGGTGCCGATGCTCGAGATCGCCGGCCACGAGCGATCGCGGGCACGAGAGGCAGAACAGGGACGTGTGTGATACACAAATCCCTGTTCTGTTCTGAGAGGAGATGCAGATCGTGTGATCCTACTAGCTAGGAACCACAAGCTGTCATTTCCTATAGTCAGTCCCCTCCCCCTCCAGTTAGAACACACAGTCAGGGAACACACTTAACCCCTTGATCGCCCCTCAGTGTTAACTCCTTCCCTGCCAGTGTCATTTATACAGTAATCAGTGCATTTTTATAGCTCTGATCGCTGTATAATTGTCAGTCATCCCAAAAATGTATCAAAAGTGTCCGATGTGTCCGCCATAATGTCACAGTCATGATAAAAATCGCAGATCGCCGCCATTATGAGTAAAAAAAAAAATAATAATAAAAATGCCATAAATCTATCCCCTATTTTGTAGACGCTATAACTTTTGCGCAAACCAATCAATATACACTTATTGCGATTTTTTTTTACCAAAAATATGTAGAAGAATATGTATCGGCCTAAACTGAGGAAAAAATGTGCTTTTTTTAAAAAAAAATTGGGGATATTTATTATAGCAAAAATATTGTGTTTTTTTCAAAATTTCGCTCTTTTTTTGTTTATAGTGCAAAAAATTTAAAACCGCAGAGGTGATCAAATACCACCAAAAGAAAGCTCTATTTGTGGAGAAAAAAGGACATCAATTTTGTTTGGGTGCCACGTCGCACGACCGCGCAATTGTCAGTTAAAATGACACAGCGCCGTATCGCAAAAAATGCTCTGGTCATTGAGCAGCCAAATCTTCCGGGGCTGAAGTGGTTAAAGAGATATATATATATTTTTTTTAAACAACTTTTTATTTTTTTTATTGCATTTTAGTGTAAATATGAGATGTGAGATCTTTGTGACCCCCCAGATCTCATATTTAGGAGGTCCTGTCATGCTTTTTTTTTTTCTATTACAAGGGATGTTTACATTCTTTGTATTTGGAATAAAAGTGACACCATTTTTTTTTTAAAAGAACAGTGTAAAAATAAAAAAAATAAAAGTTAAAATAAATGAGTAAAAAAATGTTTTAAACGCTCTCCCTCTCTCCAAGCTTGCGTGCAGAAGCGAATGCATATGTGAAAACGGCGTTAAAACAACACACATGTGAGGTATCGCCGCGATCGTTAGAGCGAGAGCGATAATCCTAGCCCTAGACCTCCTCTGTGACTCCAAACATGCAATCTGTAGAATTTTTTTAAACATCGCCTATGGAGATTTTTATGGGTAAAAGTTTGTCGCCATTCCATGAGTGGGGTGCAATTTTGAAGCGTGACATGTTGGGAATCAATTTACTCGGCGTAACATCATCTTTCACAATATAAAAAAAATTGGGCTAACTTTACTGTTGTCTTATTTTGTAATTCAAAAAAGTGTATTTTTTTCCAAAAAACGGTGTGACAAAAAGTATTGCAAGGACCGCCATTTTATTATCTATTTGGGGGTTCTAAGTAATTTTCTAGCAAAAAAAAAAATGTTTTTAACTTGTAAACACCATATCTCAGAAAGAGGCTCGGTCCTTAAGTGGTTAAACAGTCCTAAGCCAATATGGCGTTGGATTCTTGATAATGGAGGTGTCTCAGCTACAAGAGTTCTCAGCAATGTTGGTGGGACTTTACCACTGTCCCAGCACTTGAGGTGTCACTTTAATAATGCTTATGGTACTGGAGCAGCCTCTGAGTGAAGGGGTGGCTGGTAGGCAGAGCTGAGGTGCAGGTGCTCTTAGCAGACCAATAGAAAAAAAAACTTTGACCTACAGCCCTGGAGTCTCCAGATAGAGGAGCCAAGTGAGGTATCCCTGTTCTGTCCCTCCTCTGCAGGAACTCCTCCTTAGTGCTAAATAAGTTGTCCCAATCCAGCGGGGATCCTGTCCCTACTCTACCTGCTTTGCAAATGCGTTCAAGCTGCACCGCAGGGCTATTTATTAGCATTGCCCTCACTAAAGATGGTGATCAACCAGTGTTGAAGCTTCCAATCAGATGGCTGCTCCACTGATGACACCTACAGAGGCTTAAGAAGAACAAAGCTCTTCTCATCCTCCATTCCCTCTGAACAGCAAAACATGGCCACACACAGGATGAAATGCACCTGTCTACATGGTGGATAAGGGATGAATGGAAATAGGACGTTTTTTAAAATATGAGGAACCTGTTGTCCAATGTCTGTCATAGTATGGGGGGGGGGGGCGTTACTTTTTCTCCTTCATCTGGTTATACTTTATAGAGCTTGAACTATGCATGGACTCTGATGACTCCAGATCGGTTTTTTTTGTCGGAAAATTTTATAGACTGCTCACAAACTTTGTGTGTCGGAAATTCCGATGGAAAAAGTCCGATGGAGCCCACACACGGTTGGAATTTCCGACAACAAGCTCCGATCGCACATATTCCATCGGAAACTCCGACCGTGTGTACAGGGTATTACTATGCATAGTCTCTGATGACATCATCATTCCCTTTGATGGGATCTCCAGCCCTTACTATGCATGGTCTCTGATGACACCGTCATTCCCTTTGATGAGATCTCCATCCCTTACTATGCATGGTCTCTGATGACACCGTCATTCCCTTTGATGAGATCTCCATCCCTTACTATGCATGGTCTCTGATGACACCGTCATTCCCTTTGATGAGATCTCCATCCCTTACTATGCATGGTCTCTGATGACACTGTCATTCCCTTTGATGAGATCTCCATCCCTTACTATGCATAGTCTCTGATGACACCGTCATTCCCTTTGATGAGATCTCCATCCCTTACTATGCATGGTCTCTGATGACACCATCATTCCCCCCTTTGATGGGATCTCCAGCCCTTATGCCCCGTACACACGGTCGGACATTGATCGGACCTTCCAACAACAAAATCCATCGTTTTTTTCCGAGGGATGTTGGCTCAAACTTGTCTGGCATAAACACGGTCGCACAAAGTTGTTGGAAAAGCCGATAGTTCCGAACGCGGTGACGAAAAACACGTACGTCGGGACTATATACGGGGCAATAGCCAATAGCTTTCGCCTCTTAATTTATTCTAAGCATGCGTGGCATTTTGTCCGTCGGATTTGTCTACACACGATCGGAATTTAAAGGATCAGATTTTATTGTCAGAAAATTTTATAGCCTGCTCTCAAACTTTGTGTGTCGGAAATTCCGATGGAAAAAGTCAGATGGAGCCCACACACGGTCGGAATTTCCGACAACAAGCTCCGCACATATTCCGTCGGAAACTCCTACCGTGTGTACAGGGCATTACTATGCATAGTCTCTGATGACACCGTCATTCCCTTTGATGGGATCTCCAGCCCTTACTATGCATGGCCTCTGATGAAACCATCATTCCCTTTGATGGGATCCCCAACCCTTAGGCCTGAGGTGTGTAGGCAGGTGCAGCAAGCTAGTCTGCCACTAGGTGGATCTGTTCAAAAATAATGTCTGGTTACAGCAGACAGTGGGGCTGATTTACGAAGCATTTGCGCCATGACTTGCGGTGCACGCCGATGCGCAAATGACATTTTCGTATTTACAAAGCATTTGCGCCGGTAACACAGCGCGATCCCCCATTTATTAATCTCTTCCCGGTGCACGGGAAGAGGTGATCTGTACGCCACTATAGACCTGGTGCACGGCATCTTTAACTTCAAATTTAAACAAGCTGGAAGTGCCAATATTATGGGGGTGATGTGGGGTGATGTGGGGTGATGTGCACTACTAACTGTCCAAGTCACAAATATGGCCAATATAGTTCAGTGCGCCCAGGCAAAATATTAGTAAATGTCAGACAACGTAAAAGCATTTGCATAGGTTGAACAGGCGCACCTCTAGATTTTTTTTTTTTTTTTAACACTGGTTCACTTCGTGCGGCTCTAATGAAATGTCGATCCGGCAATACACATAAAAGTTCATTGATAAAAACAGCATTAAGAAAACAAACACAATTCAGAAAAAAAAAATGCGTGGGGTTCCCCCGAAATTCGATACCAGGCCCTTCAGGTCTGGTATGGATTTTAAGGGGAACCCTGCGCCAAAAAAAAAAGGCGTAGGTTCCCCTAAAAATCCATACCAGGCCCTTCAGGTCTGGTATGGATTTTAAGGGGAACCCTGCGCCAAAATTAAAAAAAAATGGCGGGGGGTCCCCCTAAAAATCCATACCAGACCCTTATCCGAGCACGCAACCTAGCAGGCCGCAGGAGAAGAGGGGGGGATGAGAGTGTGGCCCCCCCTCCTGAACCGTACCAGGCCACATGCCCTCAACATTGGGAGGGTGCTTTGGGGTCCCCCCCAAAACACCTTGTCCCCATGTTGATGAGGACAAGGGCCTCATCTCCACAACCCTTGGCCGGTGGTTGTGGGGGTCTGCGGGTGGGGGGGCTTATCGGAATCTGGAAACCCCCTTTAACAAGGGGACCCCCAGATCCCGGCCCCCCCCTGTGTGAAATGGTAAGGGGGTACTTACCCCTACCATTTCACTAAAAAACTGTCAAAAATGTTAAAAATGACAAGAGACAATTTTTGACAATTCCTTTATTTAAATGCTTCTTCTTTCTTCTATCTTCTGATTCTGATAAGCCCCCCGCCCGCAGACCCCGACAACCACAGGGCAAGGGTTATCGGGAAGAGGCCCTTGTCCCCATCAACATGGGGGCAAGGTGCTTTGGGGTGGGGGGCGCACAAAGCTCCCATCCACCCATGTTGAGGGCATGTGGCCTGGTATGGTCCAGGAGGGGGGCGCTCGCTCGTCCCCTCCCTTTCCTGACGTGCCGGGCTGATTGCTCGGATAAGGGTCTGGTGTGGATTTTGGGGGGACCCCCACGCCATTTTTTTTTTTAATTTTGGCAAGGGGGTCCCCTCAGAATCCATACTAGACCCAAAGGCCTGGCATGGACCTGGGGGGGACCCCACGCTGTTTTTTTTTCTCGTTTTTTTTTTTTTTTACATTGAGCGGGAAGTCAGCTGATGACTCATCGGTTGTTAAGGATGCGGCGGCCGGCTTTCTGGCCCCCTCCTTAGTAACTGGCTATATACAGTGTAAAAAAAAAAGAAAAAAAAAGCAAATTGCAGAAAAATTGCGGTAAAAACATCGGTCCAAAAACGCGGCAAGCACCGCAAAAAGCACTGCAGAAACACTGAAAAGCAATATGCATAGATGTGAACTGAGCCTTACTGTACTGCTAGCACACCGCTCCAGTGTGAAAGCTCGATTCACACTAGAGTGAATAGAGCCACTTCTTTAGGGCGTTTTTCAGGCGCTATTTTTAGCACTATAGTGCTTGAAAAATGCCCCAGTGTGAAAGGGGCCTTAGGTGCCTTTCACACGGACGGCTATACTGCCGCAGTTAAAGGCATGTTTTTTTTTCTGTGAAATTTAACTCCAGGCACTGCGATCAGCTGCATTGGTACAGTGCGATTAGCTGCGGTTGCGTTTAGCTGCGGTTTGCCATTTCCATAGCAACCCGACAGGGTACAGACTGTATTGAACTTGGATCCCCGCCAATGCCGCCACTGTTTGGTATAAATCTTGAGGGGGAACTCCACGCCAAATTTTAAATAAAAAACCGGCATGGGTTCCCCCCCAGGGGCATACCAGGCTCTTCGGTCTGGTATGGATTTTATAGGGGAACACCCTATGCCGAAAAAACAGCGTGGGGTCCCCCCTCAAAAACCATACCAGACCCTTATCCGAGCACGCAGCCGGGTCGGTCAGGAAAGGGGGTGGGGACGAGCGAGCGCCCCCCCCCCCCTGAACCGTACTAGTTCAGTACCAGTTCAGTACCAGTACCAGGCTGCATGCCCTCAACATGGGCTGCGCCCCCCCCACCCCAAAGCACCTTGTCCCCATGTTGATGAGGACAAGGGCCTCTTCCCGACAACCCTGGCCTTTGGTTGTCTGGGGGTCTGCGGGAGGGGGGGCTTATCGGAATCCGGGAGCCCCCTTTAATAAGGGGGCCCCCAGATGCCGGCCCCCCCACCCTATGTGAATGAGTATGGGGTACATCGTACCCCTACCCATTCACCTAGGGAAAAAGTGTAGAGAAAAAAACACATTTGACAGGTTTTTAAAGTAATTTATTAGGCAGCTCCAGGGGTCTTCTTCCGAAAAAACCTGGACAGCCGGGCTCCTCCATACCAGTTCAGTACCAGTTCAGTACCAGGCTGCATGCCCTCAACATGGGCTGCGGCCCCCCCACCCCAAAGCACCTTGTCCCCATGTTGATGAGGACAAGGGCCTCTTCCCGACAACCCCGGCCGTTGGTTGTTGGGGTCTGCGGGCAGGGGGGGCTTATCGGAATCCGGGAGATCACGGCCCCCCACCCTATGTGAATGAGTATGGTGTACATCGTACCCCTACCCATTGACCTAGGGAAAAAAGTGTCAATAAAAAAAAAACACACTAGACAGGTTTTTAAAGTAATTTATTAGGCAGCTCCGGGGGTTTTCTTCCGACTTCGGGGGTCCTCTTCCGCGCACTCTCCGTATTTTCTCCCGGTCCCCGGTTCTTCTCCGCACTCTGCGGCTCCTCTGCCGGGCTCCTCCGCTATCTTCTGCTCTTTTGCTAACGGAGGAGCCCGGCCGTCCAGGTTTTTTCCTTGATGTCTAGCCTTTGTGATGTTTTGCCAAATACAGAAAGTTCCCAATGCCAACCATGATAATGATGTGAATATAATTTTTAATTTCTGTTTTGTTGGTCTTTCTATATCTGATGTTAATTTCCAGCACACGAATCTCAGACGATCCAATTATAATGATGTCGGGGGAGGTGGCGGTCCGTTGGGTTTTGTAGACGGCGGCCGTCCTCGGGAAAGCAGACCGGTGATAATTCTCAGTCGGTATTAATATAAGACAACTGCAGCTCTGTATGAAGAGAGAACACTGGACGGGAGAGATGAGATCTGATCATTCGTTATATTGGAAGGATAAAAGAGAGAATTCCATGGAGTGTCTTTATTGTACGTATTGAAGGACCTCAGGACATAAAATCCGGTAATACAATAAGAGAAGATGTTTTTATGAACGATCTGATACAAAGATTGTGTGTGACTCCGGTGTGATCTCCACATATGTTACAATCCCTTCTTATCATCTCATTATTCTAATCTCTTCATTTTAAAATACTATTAAACAAGGCTTTCATTTACTTATATTGTCTTTTTTTTTTTATTATTTTGTTTTTTTTAAGCAATCCACAGGCAAAAAAAGTAACATAAGTAAAAAAAACCTACTTTGTGTTAGTTTAAAAAAAATAATTGTTACTATTGATAAAAAGTATAATGCCGCGTACACACGGTCGGACTTTTCGTCTACAAAAGTCCGACAGCCTGTCCGACAGACTTCCGACGTACCTTCGGCGGACTTGCGGCAGACTTTCTTACGAACGGACTTGCACACACACGACCACACAAAAGTACGACAGCCTAGTACGCGGTGACGTACACCAAGTCCGACGAGACTATAAAACGGAAGTTCAATAGCCCGTACGACACCCTTTGGGCTCCTTCTGCTAATCTCGTGTTTATCTCGTGTTAGTAGAAGTTTGGTGAGAGACGATTCGCGCTTGTGAGACTCGTATTTTTCAGTTCGTTTTAACTGTTGTTCAGTCTGTGCTTGTGAGGTTTGTATCTGCTTTTCAGTGCGTTTGGTCAGTTGGCATTGAGAAATCTTTGTTTTATTGGCCGCTCGTTCCTGATTTTCAGGTCGTTCTTCACAGGCCTTGCTGTTCTTCAGTGCGTTCTGTTTAGTGCGTTCTGACCAGCCGACCGTTTTGAAGCCATGTTACCTGTACGTACTCGTCGTAGAGCTCGTGCATTGTATGTGCTTGGTGCTGTAGTTTATTCTTCAGCCCAAGACCAGTCCATGAACAGGGCGAGGAGGAGTTCATGGACCAAGAATTGGTTGCTTCAGCGTGACCAGTTCTGTCACATGCCTTTGCTCCGTGAGATCCGTGAGAATAATCCTGAGGATTTCAGGAACTTTCTCCGGATGACGGACCCCGTTTTTGACCGTTTGTTGGCTTTGCTGACCCCCTATATCAGCAGGCAGGATACCTGCATGAGGCAAGCCATCACTCCGGAGCAGAGGCTGGTCGCTACCTTGCGGTATTTGGCCACAGGGAGAAGCCTGCAGGACCTTAAGTTCTCGACAGGCATCTCCCCCCAGGCTCTGGGGATCATTATCCCAGAGACCTGTTCTGCCATCATACAGGTCCTGCAGAAGGACTATATTAAGGTAAGATATTTTTCTTTTATTAGCATCACATGTTCTTTTATGTAATCTTTGATAATGTGATGTATTTCTTGCTTCAAACACTACTTACCATCATTGCAATATAGTGTGAATGTCCCCTTTTTATCCTCACACATGCTGGAATTTTTTCCTGTTATTTTTTGTCATGCATGTATATTTTCCTTCAATAACCTTCCCAGCATGAAGTGATGGGAACATATCCACCTAGTCTACTCATTTGGAATGTATTTTGTTTGAGTGTATTTAGTGTGCTGCTAATGAGCAATTATCTAGATTTCACAAAACCCCCCCCCCCCCCACCTAAACTCACTCCAAATAGTGTGCTGCTAATGAGCAATTATCTAGATTTCACAACCCCACCCCCCCCCCCACCTAAACTCACTCCAAATAGTGTGCTGCTAATGAGCAATTATCTAGATTTCACAACCCCACCCCCCCCCCACCTAAACTCACTCCAAATAGTGTGCTGCTAATGAGCAATTATCTAGATTTCACAACCCCCCCACCCCCCCCCCACCACCACCTAAACTCACTCCAAATAGTGTGCTGCTAATGAGCAATTATCTAGATTTCACAACCCCACCCCCCCCCCCCACCTAAACTCACTCCAAATAGTGTGCTGCTAATGAGCAATTATCTAGATTTCACAACCCCCCCACCCCCACCCCCCCCACCACCTAAACTCACTCCAAATAGTGTGCTGCTAATGAGCAATTATCTAGATTTCACAACCCCCCCACCCCCCCCCCCCCCCCACCTAAACTCACTCCAAATAGTGTGCTGCTAATGAGCAATTATCTAGATTTCACAACCCCCCCCCCCCCCCACCTAAACTCACTCCAAATAGTGTGCTGCTAATGAGCAATTATCTAGATTTCACAACCCCCCCACCCCCACCCTCGTTAAAATTTGCTGGAATGTTCTGTGGTGTTGATTTGTCTAAAGCAAATATATGTTGCACTTTGCAAAATGCATGTGCACTCTACAAGTGCATTTGTTCCAGTGCTTTAGTAAATGAGCAGAAGCTCTGCTGATTTCCATCATCAAATCATATGCAAGCCTCAAAGTGTTTTCATTAATTGCCCTTGCATGTGATTGTGTACTCCTTGCAACATGAATGCCTTTTTACATTACCTCATTTACTGTAAGCTGGTTAGCAACTGCACCTGCAGAGTGCGACAACTGCAGTCTTGTAGCCTTTTTAGTCCCTAAATTCCTGCGTGTCCTAAAAGTAATTTTTTTTAGGGATTTCACAACCCCCTAAAATGTAATCAATGTTCCATCAGAGGGGGTGAGCAATCTGATAAGTGTGCCTTTCCATATTAGTTATTCCAGAACAATTAAATTATTGAATGTTATACTGATGCTGGGGAATAATGTTTTTAATTGTCTAATTTTCTTGCAATGTTAGCTTCCAAATTAATTGATTTTGGTTTTCTTGTTTGATTTCCCAGTTTCCTTCAACGCCACAGGAATGGCAGACTGTGGCATCCCATTTTGCCAGCCGTTGGGACTTTCCCAATTGTGGAGGGGCTATAGATGGGAAACATGTCCACATTGTGCCACCACCCCATTCGGGGTCATATTATTTTAATTATAAGGGGTTCCACAGTATTGTTTTAATGGCGGTGGTGTCGGCACACTATGATTTTTTATATGTGGACGTGGGGAAGAATGGCCGGATGTCGGATGGAGGAGTATTTGCCCAGACGGAGTTCTGCCAGCGTCTCCAGAGTGGTGGCCTGGGATTGCCACCTGATGAGGATAACGTGGAAGGACTCCCCTTTGTCTTCATTGCCGATGAAGCCTTCGCTCTCAGCAAGCACCTCATGAGGCCATTCCCCCAAAGAACCCTCACCCCGGAGAGGAGGGTTTTTAATTACCGGCTGGCCAGAGCTAGAAGAGTGGTTGAGAATGCGTTTGGAATTCTGGCCAGCCGGTTCCGCCTGTTTCAAACAGCCATTAATTTGGCGGAATACAAACTTAATTTTATCGTTTTATCGTGCTGCATTCTGCACAACTTTTTAAATAAGCATTCTCCAAATTATATAGGCACAGTTGGGCCTGAGGCCGGACAAATAGAAGCCAACCTTACAGGCCTGGATACTGTCCGTACTGGCTTGGCCCCCCAAAGTGCCCGTCAAGTTAGACAGCAATATGTTAATTATTTTATGGGTAGGGGGGCCATTGCAATGGGCCAGGATATATAATTTTTGACAATAAAAAAATTATTGATGAAATCTTGCATTATATTTATTGCTTGCCTTTCTTTTGGGCTGTCTCCTAGGTTATGGTCGAGCAGTTGTAGTGCCAACTGTATTGTAATTTTAAATGTCTAAATAAGCTCCATTGCCACTGTAAACAACTTTTTTACAATTATAACTAAAATGATACTGAGCCTTGAAATAACAAACCACACATTTATTTAATTCCTATAAGGAGATGTTTTTATTAATGGTTGTTATGCATTCAGTTCTGCATTTAGTATAAAATGTTCATAGACAAAAATAGAATGATATCTTAATAATGTAGCAAAATATAATTATATCTAAATATTTATACCTAATCCACAAAAAAATATTTTTGGCTTTTTGATTTTCACAAACAGGCTTTTTTTTTTGTTTTGGGAAAATCAAGTTTTGTTTTTTTTTTTTTTTTTTTAAAGCAATTTTTTGGTTTATGTTTTTTTTTTTTATCAAGTTATTTTTGTTTTTATTATTTTTTTTTAATAAAGTTTGTATATTAATTTTTTTTGGTTTTTTAAAATCAAGTTTTTTATTTTTTTTGGTTTTTTAAAATCAAGTTTTTTATTTTTTTGGTTTTTTAAAATCAAGTTTTTTATTTTTTTTGTTTTTTTAAAATCAAGTTTTTTATTTTTTTTGTTTTTTTAAAATCAAGTTTTTTATGTTTTTTGGTTTTTTAAAATCAAGTTTTTTATTTTTTTTGGTTTTTTAAAATCAAGTTTTTTATTTTTTTTGGTTTTTTAAAATCAAGTTTTTTATTTTTTTTGGTTTTTTAAAATCAAGTTTTTTATGTTTTTTGGTTTTTTAAAATCAAGTTTTTTATGTTTTTTGGTTTTTTAAAATCAAGTTTTTTATTTTTTTTGGTTTTTTTAAATCAAGTTTTTTATTTTTTTTGGTTTTTTAAAATCAAGTTTTTTATTTTTTTTTTTTTTGTGTTTTTTTGAAAATCAATTTTTATTTTTTTGTGGATTTTTGAGGTATTTACGAGAAACAGCCCTCCTTTTTTACATTAGGTTAAACAGCCATTTATGTTCTGCCAAAAAAAAAAAAGAGAAGGCCCAGAATGGGGTCAGCAAAACAGGAAATGAAGGACATGATTGATGTTTTGGGGTTTAAAAAAGGGCATTTAGATTCGACCCAAAACATCAATCATGTCCTTCATTTCCTGCTGCATACGATCCAGCCGATTCCGCATTTGATCGATCTCCCCATTCCAGGCCATGATTTGAGCAATTAGCCGTTGGGCACTGTCTGTGGTGAAATAGTCACTTGGACCTAAAGTGGAATGAAAAAAAAAATATGTTTAGAAATATGCACACATAAGTTTACCTTACCATAAAGCTGGTGTCTCAAACACTGACCTGGTGGGGTGCCCATGTCGCATACTTCATGAACATCCTCGGGGGTGGCGCTGTTGCTTGACTCCAGCACAACCAGATCACCTAAAATAGAGTAGAAAAATTACATAAAATAAAAGGCAGCCATGCATAGATTACCGTAAGCTGGTGTGTCAGACACTCACCTGGTGGGGTGCCCATGTCGCCCACCTCTCCTTCCTCCACATCCTCAATGGGACTTGGGCTTATTTCCCAATCATGTTTTGCTTGGGGTGGACTGTCTTCTGGTTGTTGGCTGAGTGATTTTTCCCCTATGTGAAACAAAAAATTAATAATCTAATTAGCACACAGATATTTTAGTACATAGTAATTTTCCAACATTTGTAATGAAGTGGTTTGTGTAGAGTTCCTATTTTACCTCAATATTTAAAATTAGAAAGACATATCGGATAGATAGATATCAATATCTCAAAATATAGTTAATAATCTTTTGATCTCTCTCTATATCTGGAACAAAATCTCTAAATATCTAACTAAATATAAAGCCAAAAAATTAAGATAACTTCAAATCTTCAAAAAGAATGTTTTACATTTCTATATCTATCTATCTACCTATCTCTATATTTCTCTCTCTCTATATATTTCTCTCTCTCTCTATATCTATATCTATATATATATCTATATCTATATCTATCTCTCAATATATATATATATATATATATATATATATATATCTCTCTCTCTATAGTTATATATATATATAGTTATATATATATATATATATATATAGTTATATATATATGTATATATATATATATATATATGTGTATATATATGTATATATATATATGTGTATATATATGTATATATATGTATATATATATATATATATGTATATGTATATATGTATGTATATATATGTGTATATGTATATATAGATATATATCTATAGATATGTAACGAGGTTTCTTAAAAGATCGTTTAAAACGATGAACAAAAAATCGTATAGGAAGGAAAAGCACATGGAGCAATATACAAGGTAATAAACACAAGAGAAAAACACGACAAGTACTTACTTTTTTTAAGAACTTTCCGGATACGTCGGTATTGATCCGGCTCCCTGAGTTTCAGGTCAGACCATCTTTTTCGCAGTTGATCTTTGGAGCGCTGGACCCCAAAAGATGCCTGCAAAGTCTCCACGACCTTCGCCATTATTTTGGCCTTGCGCAAATTTGGCCGTGCGTACGGCCCATAATTGCCATCATAGTCGTCTTTGTGAAGAATGGCCACCATCTCCACCATCTCTTTAAAACTCATATTAGAGGCCTTAAATCTAGGCCTCATAGATTTCGCTGACGTTCCTGCCTCCGGGCTGTCTCCACTACCTGAGGTCGTCAACATTTCAGGTGTCTCCGCCATTCTTTAACTCCACTACGCGCCGTAACAAAAAATGGGCGGAGAACATGAGTTAAAATCGAACGTCAGGGGCGGGCGACGCAGGCGGAGTTTCACACATGCGTAGTGTATAAAGAGGGGCCTTGCGCACGTGTCGTACGTACGTTCTGTGCGTCGAATTAGGGGGCGGAGAACATGAGTTAATTTCGAACGTCAGGGGCGGGCGACGCAGGCGGAGTTTCACACATGCGTAGTGTATAAAGAGGGGCCTTGCGCACGTGTCGTACGTACGTTCTGTGCGTAGGTGATAGTGGACCAGGACGTTACAAAACGAAGGTAATTTTAAATATATTTTTTTTGGGGTTTTATGGTCATGACTTTGTAGCAAGCGGCCTATATGGCTTGATAGATTGATGAGGCCTACATAGGGAGAAGATGATGAGGGGTTAGCCGAAACCTATAATAAAAGTGTTTTTTGTCTTGTGACTTCATCTTTTCCAGATATAATGAATCCCCTATTTAAGGATCCAGAGTTCCTTACATCTTTTATTTCCAAATATCGAGAGATGAGGAATTTGTGGGAGGTGAAACACCCTCAGTATTATGCTAAGCATGTGAGGAAGTCAACGCTGGAGAGACTTCTGGCCTTTGTCCAGGCGACCATCCCGGAAGCAACAATGGAGACATTGCTCAAGAAAATTGGGGTCTTGAGGAACATGTATAAGAGGGAGCATAAGAAGATCCAGGAATCAATGAGATCAGGAGCATCAGCAGATGATGTTTATGTACCCAGGCTGTGGTACTACAATCAACTCCGTTTTCTGGATGACCAGAATGAAGCCAGGCCATCACTTTCAACCCTTCCCTCCACCCTTCCCTCCACCCCAGCAGAGGCTGATGAGGAGCAAGCTGGGTCTTCCATCCTGGATGAACCAGATATGACCATCTGGAGTCAGGTAAATTATTTGAACAAATATTTACTGTACTAATATTAATGATGTTAACTGGATGTTATAATTGTCTAAAATAATTTGGCACTCAAAATTGTGTATACATATCAATTGACAGTAGTGGCTAAATATGTTTGGCACCTGCTTGAAATAATTAGGGTGTCTGATTAGACTCTTTTATTAAAGAGATGTATTCACATTGAATTTGCTATTCATGAGAAGCAAACTGTGTGTCATTGATGAACCCCAAAAAATATACTCAAACTATTGTCCTTTTTTTATACACAGGATGAGTCCATCCAGGAGGAATGTGGGGAAAGTGGCAGGCAGGAGGAGACCAGGCCCATGGACAGCCTGGAGGAGGCCGGATTCACCATCATCCTGGAGGAGGCTGGGCCCAGTGTCAGGCAGGAGGTGGCTGCTCCCAGTGAGGTGGCTGCTCCCAGTGAGGTGGCTGGGCCAAGTGAGGTGGCTGGGCCAAGTGAGGTGGCTGGGCCAAGTGAGGTGGCTGGGCCCAGTAGGAGCCTGACCGAATCCCAAGTGCCTCCCCTCCACCTTCCCAAAAAAAGGGCCAGGAAGGGGATGGTCACACAGGACGCATCCCTGCGCCTCATGCAAGAGGCCACCCGTTTTTTAAGGAGCCCCCCCGAAGCGGAAGAATCCTATGGCTGCTACTTAGCCAGCAGGCTTCTTCAGATGGATTGGGAGCAGCGCCTCATTTGTGAGCGCCTATTTGGGGAAACAATCCATAAGGGGCTGCAGGGCACGCTAACACAAAACACCCAACTACATGAGGCAGCCCCCCCTCCTCCTCCTCCTCCTCCTCCTCCTCCTCCTGCCACAACTGAAACACCAGAGCCACAGCCTCAAAAGAAGGCTACAGGGAAGGCTGCAGGGCAGCGTGGAGGAAAGGCTGCAGGGAAGAGAAGAAAATGATGACCTGGGTTCAGTCTGGTCTGACAGAAGACGCAGGCTGTTGTAGGACCACAGTCTGGGGACATCTAGATCATCTGCTGGTGCTG
This sequence comes from Aquarana catesbeiana, assembly GCF_042186555.1. Classification (NCBI taxonomy): domain Eukaryota; kingdom Metazoa; phylum Chordata; class Amphibia; order Anura; family Ranidae; genus Aquarana; species Aquarana catesbeiana. The sequence goes on from NC_133325.1 coordinate 8,758,213, forward strand.
TTGATCTCTGGGATTCTTGGACCAGATTGTGCTCCCTCTTATATGGACTCCGCAAGATCCCAATTTTCTGGTACACCGACTTTTTCCAGCGTTGACTTCCTCTTTATTTTATTTTGACCATGAATAAATGGATCATTTTTTGAGTTTAGCAAAAGACTTTTTATGTTTTTTCTTTGAAATCATTGATTTTACACACAATGTTAAATTAACAAGGGACAACAATCTCATTGAGTTAGAAAAAAAACACACCAAAAATACATTACTAATGTTAATAATGTTCAAGTGGTAAGTCTTGAAAATCCAAAAATTTACGTAACCAAAAACGGTGCTTTGGGTTAACTTTATCTAAAAACTAAAAAATAATCACTATAAAAAAAAAAAAACAGAATAATGGGTTCTTTGTGGTAACTTTACAAACCTAAAAAAAAAAAAGGGGAAAAAGTATTATTAGTATGGAAACATTGTTTTAAAAAGGCATACTATATCATTCATGAGATCAAAGAGAAAAAGAATCCAGAAATCAGTTTGGGAGAACTCTGATTATGAACAGCAAAACACCTTCGTTCTTTATAGAGCCTTCGTAAAGAAGAAATAAAATGCGCTGCATTCAACGATCACAGATTTTGCAGCGTGATGAATGTGCTACCTACAATACGAACACTAGTTTTACTAGACCGAGTGCTTCCGTTTAGTTTTTGCTTATGAGCATGCGTCGTTTTTTTGTCCGTCGGACTAGCATACAGACGAGCGGACTTCGGGGTCCGTCGTACTTACGACGTAAAGATTTGAAGCATGCTTCAAATCTAAAGTCCGTCGGATTTGAGGCTAAAAAAGTCCGTTGAAAGTCCGGAGAAGCCCACACACGATCGGATTACCAGCCAGCTTTAGTCCGTCAGCGTCCGTTGGACTTTTGTAGACGAAAAGTCCGACCGTGTGTACGCGGCATAAATGTTATTCTGAAGGTTGTCCTAATTAAGATGACACTACAAAAATATTTCTATTTTATACAAAAAAAACATAAAGGCCTTTTTTTTTTTTTCAATGTTGTGCTTTCTTTTATTACAAAAAGTAAAAAACAAAACAAAAAAACAAACAAAAAAAGTGCAAATGAAAAGGTAGGTTGTAAAACGGAAATAAACAAATAAGTAAATCATGAATATAGTTAGAAGCAGGGAAGGGTAATAAAAGAGTTAATTAGGCCTTTTTATACAAAAAAAAAACATAAAAGCCTTTTTTTCAAATGTGCTTTTTTTAATACAAAAAGTAAAAAACAAAAACAAAAAACAAATGCAGATGAAAAGGTTTAAATATTATTAGGTTGTAAAACAGAAATAATCAAATAAATAAATCAGGAATATAATTAGAAGCAGGGAAGGATAATAAGGAGTTAATTAGGGCTTTTAAACAAAAAAAAAAAACATAAAAGCCTTTTTTTTTTCAAATGTTGTGCTTTTTTTAATACAAAAAGTAAAAAAAAAAACAAAAAAAAAAAACAAATGCAGATGAAAAGGTTTAAATATTATTAGGTTGTAAAACAGAAATAAACAAATAAATAAATCAGGAATATAATTAGAAGCAGGGAAGGGTAATAAAGGAGTTAATTAGGGCTTTTATACAAAAAAAAAAAACAAACATAAAAGCCTTTTTTTTCAAATGTTGTGCTTTTTTTAATACAAAAAGTAAAAAAAAAAAAAAAAAAAAAAAAACAAATGCAGATGAAAAGGTTTAAATATTATTAGGTTGTAAAACAGAAATAAACAAATAAATAAATAAATCAGGAATATAATTATAATAATTATAAGCAGGAAAGGGTAATAAAGGAGTTAATTAGGGCTTTTATACAAAAAAAAACATAAAAGCCTTTTTTTCAAATGTTGTGCTTTTTTTAATACAAAAAGTAAAAAAAAAACAAAAAAACAAACAAAAAAAAATGCAAATGAAAAGGTTTAAATATTATTAGGTTGTAAAACAGAAATAAACAAATAAATAAATCAGGAATATAACTAGAAGCAGGGAAGGGTAATAAAGGAGTTAATTAGGGCTTTTATAAAAAAAAAACATAAAAGCCTTTTTTTTTCAAATGTTGTGCTTTTTTTAATACAAAAAGTAAAAAACAAACAAACAAAAAAAAACAAATGCAAATGAAAAGGTTTAAATATTATTAGGTTATAAAACAGAAATAAACAAATAAATAAATAAATCAGGAATATAATTATAATAATTATAAGCAGGAAAGGGTAATAAAGGAGTTAATTAGGGCTTTTATACAAAAAAAAACATAAAAGCCTTTCTTTCAAATGTTGTGCTTTTTTTAATACAAAAAGTAAAAACAAAAAAACAAACAAAAAAAATGGTAATGAAAAGGTTTAAATATTATTAGGTTGTAAAACAGAAATAAACAAATAAATAAATAAATCAGGAATATAATTAGAAGCAGGGAAGGGTAATAAAGGAGTTAATTAGGGCTGATTAGGGTAAACTAAAGGTTAGGACAAAGTTAAACAGGAACACATTATATTATTTATTTTAGGACAATCAAGGCTTCCATTAAGTTATATTGTCTTGAAAAAATGATTTTATTTTTTTAAGTAATCCATAGAGAAAAAAAAAACTAAATTAGGAAAAACATACTTTCCTGACAGACTCCATGGCAGCCTACGTATGGGTTAATCCCGCCTCTCATACCTCATTGGACCCCACTCCCATAAATCTTTGCTTCTAGCCAGAGACCGTGTTCCTTTTTTGTCTTCCTCCTAGGACCAAGGTGTATCTTACCTTATGAAAGTTTCTGCGGTCCGGTCCTGGTCGCACGATGGTTCTGATGGCGGTTCTGGAGTCCAGCAGCCCCAGCTATTAGCAGGGTGGATATGGTCAGCATATGCGATGCCATGAAGAGCTTCCTAGCCTTGCCATTGGCAGGCAAGCGGCAACTGGGCCAAACGTCCTTGCTATTAGCGGGAGGAGCCCCCTTATTAAAGCCCGGTCGTGCAGTGGATGATCGTTCCTGAAACAGGCTGGACCGGGATCGTGCGGTGGTATCGTATATTGCATTATTTTGTCATACATGGCAGCAGTATTTGTGTGTTTTGTGGTGTTTTCCCTCTGTATCTTCTCTTCCTGGTCTCTATGGCGGCTGGAACGCATCTGCGTCCCAGTCCGCCGCGTCTTCCGGGTTCCCTGCGCATCTGCGAGCCTCGTCTGAAATCGAGGCTTGGTTCGCGCGTGCGCAGTTCCGGGAAAATGGCGGCGGTCGCGCATGCGCGCGAGCTCCGCTTGACGACGCTGGGGGCGCGGTGACGTCATCGGCGGCGCCAAGTTTAAATAGCTGTCAAAGTACAGCTATTACTTGGGATGTCTGCGGGTGAAAACGGTGGCTTCCCGGTGCAGTGACTGATCTTTGGCAAGGTAGGAGGCTGTGCTGCTGGCTGTCCAGGTCTCTTCTCTCTCTGTTGTACCTGTGTTTGACTGGAGATTGTTCATTGCAGTTACCAGGCTTTCTGCTATGGACGTGTCACCGCCCCCCCCAGTGGCCAACCCTTACGCTGCAGGTAGGAATTTGTTTTTTCCTTCTGCTTGACTGTTTTTGGAAAGACGCATTGAGATGGGAAGAACCAGTAGAATCACCCTCTAAACAGAGGAAATACTTCAAACATCTCAAGAAGGATCGCCTTCCTGGGAGAGCTTGGCGAAATCATTTCAGATGAATGGAGTAAAGTTGAGAGGAAGAACTTGCTAATCTCCAAAGTGGCTAAGATGTATCCATTTAAGAGTGAAGAGTTAAAGCATCTGGAATCGACTCCGCTCATTGATGCTGCTTTGATGAGGTTGGTGAGACATGTCACCCTTCTTCTAGAGGATACCGTTTCATTCAAGGATGGTCTAGAGAGAAAGATCGATACTGATCTTAAACACATCTATATCACGGCGGGTATGGCTTGTAAACCAGCCTTAGCCCTCGCAGCCTTGTCAAAAGCTATGGAGTCCTGGTCGGATGATGTGGATACGGCTTTAGCAAGTGTGTCTGAAGAATTGGTCAAGAGCTCACCAATCCATGAGCTGAAACTGGCGTCAGTCTTCTTGGGGGAAGCCTCCCTTGATATTATCCGCCTAGTGGCACAGGTCATGCTTTCCTCAGTCACAGCCAAGCGCGCCTTGTGGCTGCGCCCGTGGGTTGCGGATCCTGCCTCTAAACAGGCTTGGTGTAGAATTCCCTTTGAGGGTTCTTCCCTATTTGGGAATAAACTTGATTCCGCCATTACCCGTGCTACAGGGGGTAAGTCAGGTTTCTTACCTCAGGACCGTCGCCTCTTGGGTCAGAGAAGACCTCAACCCAGGCAAGATCAAGAATGCTCTAGAGATGCCCGCCGCTATAGGCCGGGTTGCGAATTCAGGAAGAACTGGAAGAGAAATCAACCTTCTGGCCAGGAGTCCTCAAAGACAACCTCTTCTGGTGGACGGGAGGTGTCTAAGTCCTTTTGATATGAAGCCTGTCCAGGCGGAGCAAGTTGGGGCTCGGTTACTCCTTTTTCAGCACGTCTGGGCAGCTTCGATCAGGGACTACTGGACGGTCAAGACAGTCTCATCAGGTCATTCGTGGGTGTTCAGCAATCCACCCTTACACCGGTTTGTTCCCACAGTCCTTCCTCACCTGGAAGAGAAGAAACAAATTCTTCTGTCATATACAGATTCAATGATAGCTCAAGGGGCTGCCATCCCGGTGCCCTCGGAAGAAAGATTTCAAGGGGTGTATTCCCCCCTTTTCATGGTCCTCAAAAAGAGTGGCTCCTGGAGGCCAGTCATCGACCTGACACACCTGAACTCCTTCATCAAGAAGGAAAAATTCAAGATGGAGACACTGCTAACAATTCGTCAGACAATACAACCAGGTGATTGGCTGGTCTCCATAGACCTGAAAGATGCCTACTTTCACGTACCGATTGCAAGAGACTTCCAGAAGTATCTTCGTTTTGCAGTAGGTCAGAGACATCTCCAATTTACATGTCTCCCATTCGGGCTTACAACATCGCCTCGAGTGTTTTCGAAGCTCTTACTGGCTGTCGTGGCATTGATCAGAGTCAAGGATATCCGATTACACCACTATCTGGACGACCTACTCCTGCTTTCGCAGGACAGGGAACAACTGTTGTCACACCGAGATCAGGCCATTTCTACCCTGACAGAGTTCGGTTGGCTGTTGAACAGGGAAAAAAGTCATCTAGATCTGACACAGTCTCTGATATTCCTCGGAGCCCAGTTCAACATGATGAAGAGCACCATCTCTCTGCCTCTGGAGAAAATCCCTTTGATTCGGGACAGAATTCATCTGGCAATGTCATCACCAATACTCAGAGCTTCTCAGTGTCTCAGGATAATCGGCACCATGGTGGAAACAGCCCCCATGGTGAAATGGGAACAATGGAGGATGCGCCCCTTTCAGAAGGGTTTTCTCCAACAGTGGGATCCGGGATCCCGAGACCATCTCGTCCGGATATCCCCGTCCATGCGGGAGAGTCTCCCCTGGTGGCTGCAGCGGAAGAATCTCCTCAAATGCCATTCCATAGCACCCGTTTCCTGGATCACGGTGACAACGGATGCCAGCAGGAGAGGCTGGGGCGCTCTCTGTCTGACGGAGATAGCCCAGGGCAAGTGGGATTTCCCATCCCGAGGTGTAGTTTCAAATGTTCTGGAGCTTCGAACTGCCTTCTGTGCGCTACGAGCCTTTCTCCACTTAACATCAGGCGCCTCAGTCCTCCTAAGGCTAGACAACACGACAGCGGTGTCTTATATCAAGAGACAAGGGGGCACACGCAGTCTCTCCTTACTGAAGGAAGTGAGTCCAATCATGTCCTGGGCCCAGACGAACCTGACAAATCTGACGGCTGTCTATCTTCCCGGAGTTCAAAATGTCCAGGCAGACTTTCTCTCAAGGTTTGTCCTGGACAACAACGAGTGGTCTCTCCACGCAGAAGTTTTCAGTTGGATTCTGTCTCTGGGAGTGACACCGGGGGTGGACCTGTTTGCGTCCCCTTGCAACCACAAAATAGAAAAATACTACACGAGATGTCGTTGTCCCCAGGCCTTCGGAGTGGATGCCCTAACGGACCAGTGCAGATTCCACAGGGCTTATGCCTTTCCACCAGTTCCGGTCATTCTACGTTTTCTATCGAGGCTCAGGTGGGAAGAGGTCGAAGTAGTGGCAGTTGTTCCATATTGGCCCAACAGACCGTGGTTCCCCCTCTTACTACAACTCAGCTACCGGAATCCAATTCCTCTCCCACCCAGACCAGATCTCCTATTACAGGGGACATCTCTTCACCCATGCCCATCCCAGCTCCATCTGATGGCTTGGTTCTTGAGAGGGGAAGGTTGGAAGCCCTAGGATGTCCAAGTGCAGCTATTTCAACTCTACTGAATGCCAGAAGACCAGGTACCAATAGAATTTATCAAAGAATTTGGTCAAAGTTTGCAGATTATGTTTCCACTACTGACGGTTTCTGTATTGACCCAAGGATTCAGGATATTCTGGGTTTCTTACAAACAGGCCTGGATCTATCCTTATCAGGAAGTTCTCTACGGGTTCAGGTTTCTGCAATCTCTGCCTTCACAGGTATATCCTGGGCCAGACACCCTCTTATAAGGCAGTTCTTCAGGGGAGCAATAAGGATCAGGCCTCAAAGAAAAACAAGGTTTTCCAAGTGGGATCTTCTTCTTGTCCTGGATTTCTTTTCAGAAAAAGAAATACAACTTGTGGATCAGGCAGCTATTAAAGATCTCTCTCTCAAAGCTGTATTCCTAGTGGCCATAACATCGGCCAAGAGGGTCTCCGAGATCAGTTCTCTAGGATGTAAAGAACCATTCCTTACTTTCTTCCCTGACCGGATGGTCTTGATTCCTATGCTAGGATCAAATCCTAAGGTAACATCTGTATTCCATGAGAATCAAGAGATTGTTCTTCCAATTTTTCGGACAACTGAGGACTCTAGTATTCATCCTTTGGATGTGGGAGAAGTTCTAAGGCAATACCTTGAAACCACTGCCTCTTTTCGAAAATCCGATCATTTATTCGTTTATTTCCAAGGAAAGAACAGGGGTTTGCGTGCTTCCTCCAGAATCATTGCAGCTTGGATCGTTCAGGCTATACCAGGGGCTTATACAGCTAAGGGTTTGGCTCCTCCAGAAGCGGTGACCGCTCATTCTACCAGGAGTGTTTCTATGTCATGGGCAGCTTCCCGTCATGTATCCCCGGAAGTGATCTGCAAGGCGGCCTCTTGGTCGTCGATCAACACATTTATGACGCACTATTGCGTAGAACCGGCTTCTTTGTCTTCGGTTAATTTTGGTTTGCATGTGTTGTCTGTTGACGGTGCCAAATAAACCTTTTTTCTTTAAACCAGCAATTTCCCACCCGGGAGTGTATGGCTAGTCATTTCCCATACGTAGGCTGCCATGGAGTCTGTCAGGAAAACTGAAAATTTATATCAAATACTTACCGTAATTTTCCTTTCCTGATGGACTCCATGGCAGCAGGAGTTCCCTCCCATTTGCTGGAGTAGGCTAAGCTACGGAACATGGTCTCTGGCTAGAAGCAAAGATTTATGGGAGTGGGGTCCTATGAGGTATGAGAGGCGGGATTAACCCATACGTAGGCTGCCATGGAGTCCATCAGAAAAGGAAAATTACGGTAAGTATTTGATATAAATTTTCCGTTTTTTTTTACTTTACTGCTTAAGCTCTGGAAGGTTTTATCCCTCCTTGACCAGGATATTTTTTCCTATTCAGCATTAAGCTATTTTAACTGCTAGTCATACAACACTGTACACAAAATTACGTTTATGTAATTTTTTTCACACAAATATAGCCTTATTTTAGTGGTATTTGATCACCACTGGGGTATTTATTTTTTGTGATATAAACGAAAAAAGACAAAAAAAAAAAAACTATATCTTAGAAACAAATCTACTTTGTGTCATAAAATATTTTCAATTTAAATAAAATGTTGCCATGAATTTAGGCCAAAATGTATTCTGCTTCCTGCGATTGGTAAAAAAAAAAAAAAATCCCAATATGTGTATAGTGATTGGTTTGTGTGAAAGTTACCGCGTCTACAAACTCTGGGATATTTATTTGAAAATTGATCAATTCTGATGTATTCGGTCTCCTATCTCATTTCTTGGGGGTCCCTAAATTGTCAGGACCGCACAAATACCCCCGAATGTCCCCGTTTTTGAAAAGTAGACAGTCTGAGGTTTTTTGAAGTTGTCATTTTTGTCACAATTTTTTTTTGAAAATGAAGAAACTGAATACATTGTTTTTCATATTTTTTTTTTTTTACATTCTGTCACCGGTGCGGTGCAGCGTCATCATATGATTGGTGTGGCGGTGATCAGAGACACTGACTGGTGACAGGATGTTACAAAGATAATAATCGTTTTTTTTATTCAATTTTTTTAAACATATCTTACATTTTTTTACTTTCTTTTGCCTTTTTTTTTTACATACTTTCATCAGAGTAGTTTTTTTTATTCAATTTTTTTTAACATATCTTAAATTTTTGTTAACTTTCTTTTGGCTTTTTTTTTTTTACATATTTTCATCAGAGTAGTTTTTTTATTCAATATTTTTAAACATATCTTACATTTTTTTTTACTTTCTTTTGGCTTTTTTCTTTTACATACTTTCATCAGAGTAGTCACCACAGTAACACTGTACTACTCGGGGGGGGGGGCTGTGATCTACAGCTAAATGCAACAGAGAGGAAACAGAAGTAACAACGAGCTTTATCTATTGTAACAGCGAGCCAATAAAAACCTCTGGTTGTGTCCTGGATTAAAAATTGAGGTAAATTGGGCCAGCTGAAGCAGGTTGTCTGCTATTGAGCTTAAAGCGGGGTTCCACCCAAATTTTGAACAATATCTGTATGTATTCTCTTCCTTGCCTAGATGCTGACATGCCATTTAAAAAAATTTAAATCACCGTAATTACCTTTTATTTTTCTATTCTTCTTTGCACTTCCTGGTTCTCCTCCCGTGGGAGTAGGCGTGTTTTAGCCTCTCCCAGACTCCTGGGAGCTAGTCTCAGGCTTCCCAGAATGCCACTGAGCATGTGCGGGAACGAGCGGTGAATGCTGGGAGCACAGCATTCACCGCATCCAGGAAATAAATGTTTGTGGGCTTCAAATGCCCACAATGAAGATGGAAACCGCCTGCAGTGAATAATATAAGTTATTCTTTCCGACGAAATCTGACACAGGCGGACATATTACACACAATATGTGAGTATGTGATGCTGAGAAGAAAAGTTTGCGAATGAACTCAAAAAAAAAAAAAAAAAACGATAGATAGGTGGACCCCCGCTTTAATATAAACTCCCAGCATGCTCAGGGGTTGTGCTCAGCCCTGGATCCAGATTCTGTGTATGTCAGACTGGGGAGCACTGAAATACCTGAGTGGTGACAAAGACCTGAGTGGTGAAAGACAAAGACCTGAGTGGTGAAGGACAAAGACCTGAGTGGTGAAGGACAAAGACCTGAGTGGTGAAGGACAAAGACCTGAGTGGTGAAGTACAAAGACCTGAGTGGTGACAGACAAAGACCTGAGTGGTGACAGACAAAGACCTGAGTGGTGACAGACAAAGACCTGAGTGGTGAAGGACAAAGACCTGAGTGGTGAAGGACAAAGACCTGAGTGGTGAAGGACAAAGACCTGAGTGGTGAAGGACAAAGACCTGAGTGGTGACACACAAAGACCTGAGTGGTGAAGGACAAAGACCTGAGTGGTGAAGGACAAAGACCTGAGTGGTGAAGGACAAAGACCTGAGTGGTGAAGGACAAAGACCTGAGTGGTGAAGGACAAATACATGAGTGGTGACAGACAAAGACCTGAGTGGTGAAGGACAAAGACCTGAGTGGTGAAGGACAAAGACCTGAGTGGTGACGGACAAAGTCCTGAGTGGTGAAGGACAAAGACCTGAGTGGTGAAGGACAAAGACCTGAGTGTTGAAGGACAAATACATGAGTGGTGACAGACAAAGACCTGAGTGGTGAAGGACAAATACATGAGTGGTGAAGGACAAATACATGAGTGGTGAAGGACAAAGACCTGAGTGGTGAAGGACAAAGATCTGAGTGGTGAAGGACAAATACATGAGTGGTGACAGACAAAGACCTGAGTGGTGACAGACAAAGACCTGAGTGGTGAAGGACAAATACATGAGTGGTGACAGACAAAGACCTGAGTGGTGACAGACAAAGACCTGAGTGGTGAAGGACAAAGACCTGAGTGGTGAAGGACAAAGACCTGAGTGGTGAAGGACAAAGACCTGAGTGGTGAAGGACAAAGACCTGAGTGGTGACAGACAAAGACCTGAGTGGTGAAGGACAAATACATGAGTGGTGAAGGACAAAGACCTGAGTGGTGAAGGACAAATACATGAGTGGTGAAGGACAAAGACCTGAGTGGTGAAGGACAAATACATGAGTGGTGAAGGACAAATACATGAGTGGTGAAGGACAAAGACCTGAGTGGTGAAGGACAAATACATGAGTGGTGACAGACAAAGACCTGAGTGGTGACAGACAAAGACCTGAGTGGTGAAAGACAAAGACCTGAGTGGTGAAGGACAAAGACCTGAGTGGTGAGGGACAAAGACCTGAGTGGTGAAGGACAAAGACCTGAGTGGTGAAGGACAAAGACCTGAGTGGTGAAGGACAAAGACCTTAGTGGTGAAAGACAAAGACCTGAGTGGTGAAGGACAAAGACCTTAGTGCTGAAGGACAAACACCTGAGTGGTGAAAGACAAAGACCTGAGTGGTGAGGGACAAAGACCTTAGTGGTGAAGGACAAAGACCTGAGTGGTGACAGACAAAGACCTGAGTGGTGACAGACAAAGACCTAAGTGGTAAAGGACAAAGACCTGAGTGGTGTAGGACAAAGACCTGAGTGGTGAAGGACAAAGACCTGAGTGGTGAAGGACAAATACATGAGTGGTGACAGACAAAGACCTGAGTGGTGAAGGGCAAAGACCTGAGTGGTGAAGGGCAAAGACCTGAGTGGTGAAGGACAAATACATGAGTGGTGACAGACAAAGACCTGAGTGGTGACAGACAAAGACCTGAGTGGTGACAGACAAAGACCTGAGTGGTGACAGACAAAGACCTGAGTGGTGAAGGACAAAGACCTGAGTGGTGAAGGACAGCTACTGTTTGGTGGGACTTCTGGTTTGGTGGTAACTTTACATGCAGGGAATTAGGGGCCTGGATCAGCAGTAGATTGCTCCATTTGTGTTGGGGATCATGTACGTTGATAAGACACCGAGTGGTAAGGTTTTATTTTCTTGTTTGGATTTTTGTATTTTTCTGTCTCCTGCTCCTGTACATTGTATATACTGTATATAGTTCTGTGTAAATTGTATATTGTATATGTGCTTCACCGATAACCAACATATCTTAAGAGTCAAACATTTCACTCATTTTGAGGGCAATGCACATCTGTGTTATTGGGGCCGGTGTTCTGCCAAAATGAGCAACCTGCCAGAATGTGCAACCCGCGTCACTTCCTGTGACGTGAAATCAGCTGTGCTCACTGCGCATGCGCAAAGCGTCATTAATACCTTCAGTGGCTGACGTTGGTGCACAGAGAAATTTCCTCCTGCGCTCAGGTGTCCAGTGACTTAGTATGTGGTGTGACCAACTTTACGAAGTAATGCCTGCCGTCTTGCAGCCCTCCTCAGAACAATGGGTATTCATGGACTAAAGGGAAACAAGAAAAGAAGGAGGGTGAACCGACCTTGTGCATAACCACTGGTAAAGCCTTATTAAAGCATAAAAACAGCAAGATGTATACTCACAAGCAAGCATTCATAAAAAGCTTTGACAAAGGAGCAGGTACGCTGTTCTGAAGATCGACACGCCAGGACCTAATGTCGCAAGGATCAAACCGATAGGCTGATGGTTGACGCGTTTCAGGGAATACCCCTTTCCTCAGATCCTATTGCTCACTTAGGCTCTGAGGAAAAGGGTACTCCCCCAAAACGCGCCAGCTATCAGCCATTCCCATCAGCCACACAATAATAATTGGCAGAGGGTGTAGAAGCAGGTGCAACAGAGCCTAGCAGCACAACAGGGGGCCCAGAAATAAGCCAAGGGCCCCACGGGGGGGAATTGTTGTTGCAGCAGAGCCAAGATTTCATTGACAAATTCAGGTTACAATGCAGCAGCTTCTACAGAGACATCTAGCCTATAATGTGTATGGTTGGAGCAATACATTCGGTGCAAAATCTGGTGCAGCTGTGAACGGTAGCCAATCAGCTTCTAACTTCAGCTTTTTCAATCACGCTTTGACAATAAAACCTGGAAGCTGATTGGTTTCTATGCAGAGCTGCACCCGATTTTACACTCTCCAGTTTTAGTATATCAACCCTGTTGGCTTTCTGAGTAAGTAGCCTATTGTTAAGGTGGATGACCCTGAGGTTTTTTTGACCACTTCTTAACAACCGTCGAAAGAGAACGTTGGCTAAAGAATAGTAACCCAGAATGTTGGTCAAATTATTATCTGGAAAAACCCAAAAGGCCTACTATGACATGGAACCTGCAGATCCAAGGGGCTATCCTCACGAATATAGTAGAAATATTGGCACATCTGGGTGTAACCCTGGATGTCCAAGCTCAGCTTGTTCACAAATGGATTCATAGACTAGGAAAACCACCCTGATCATATATACAGTATATGACCGCATCCAATACAGCATGCTTATTGTGTCTATTGTCTAATATAACGTGTTCCTAGTCAGGTAAAAAAAAATTTTGTTTTTTTTTATTTATCAATCATAATTATATGTCTTCTATCCCATTAGGTAACTTAGGTGACCTTATAGTATATTAATCCTCCACAGAGAACTGTGGAATTGGGTGTAGAAGATGATCAATGGTGAAATGAACGACATCAAAGTCAATGGCACGTTCACGTTATAACTGGGTAGGTCTCGTTGTTTGCTTATGTTATGTTCTGGCATTGTTGGGAAATATCATGCTCCTGACTGCCATCTCAGTGTGTTCTGGCCTCCACAAGCCTATGTTTATTTTTCTTTCTCTGTTGGCCTCCAGTGATGCCCTTTTGTCTACAAGCATTGCCCCAAAAATGCTGTCTGTCTGCTGGTTCCAGCAGAGGCACATTCGTTTTGAGTCATGTCTCCTCCAGATGTTCTTCCTCCATTCCTTCACCAGCTTGGAGTCAGGACTTTTACTTGGTATGTCCTTTGACCGTTATATTGCTATCTGCCAACCGCTCAGCTATGGGTCCATAATGACCAATTCCATCATCGTTATACTGTTCATCTTCTTACTGCTCAGAGCGGTCACTTTGTTTTCTCCCTGCATAATTTTGATACAGAGATTTCCAGAATTTAGAACCAACATTGTGCCCCATTCATACTGTGAGCACATGGCGATTGTGAATCTCGCTGCTGCCGACATCAGAATAAACAGTGCTTTGGGGTTAGCTTTGGCATTCACAATCTCAGGAACAGACCTGCTGTTTATCCTGGTATCCTACTGCGCCATCTTCCACGCCGTCTTCAGTCTTCCATCCAAAGACGCCCGACTGAAGACCTTTAACACCTGCATACCTCATATGTGCATCTTTCTAAGTTTTTATGGTTTGGCCATCTTCACTTTCCTGTCCCACCGGTAGGGATGAGCCGAACACCCCCCTGTTCGGTTCGCACCAGAACATGCGAACAGGAAAAAAGTTCGCTTGAACAAGCGAACACCGTTAAAGTCTATGGGACACGAACATGAATAATCAAAAGTGCTAATTTTAAAGGCTTATATGCAAGTTATTGTCATAAAAAGTGTTTGGGGACCCGGGTCCTGCCCCAGGGGACATGGATCAATGCAAAAAAAAGTTTTAAAAACGGCCGTTTTTTCAGGAGCAGTGATTTTAATAATACTTAAAGTCAATCAATAAAAGTGTAATATCCCTTTAAATTTCGTACCTGGGGGGTGTCTATAGTATGCCTGTAAAGGGGCGCATGTTTCCTGTGTTTAGAACAGTCTGACAGCAAAATGACATTTGGAAGGAAAAAACACATTTAAAACTACCCGCGGCTATTGCATTGCCGACAATACACATAGAAGTTCATTGATAAAAACGGCATGGGAATTCCCCACAGGAGAACCCCGAACCAAAATTAAAAAAAAAAAAAATGACGTGGGGGGGTCCGCCTAAATTCCATACCAGGCCCTTCAGGTCTGGTATGGATATTAAGGGGAACCCCGGCCAAAATTTAAAAAAAAAAATGACTTGGGGTTCCCCCTAAATTCCATACCAGACCCTTCAGGTCTGGTATGGATTTTAAGGGGAACCCCGCGCCAAAAAAAAAAAAAAAACGGCGTGGGGTTCCCCCAAAAATCCATACCAGACCCTTATCCGAGCATGCAACCTGGCAGGCCGCAGGAAAAGAGGGGGGGACGAGAGTGCGGCCCCCCCCCTCCTGAACCGTACCAGGCCACATGCCCTCAACATTGGGAGGGTGCTTTGGGGTAGCCCCCCAAAACACCTTGTCCCCATGTTGATGAGGACAAGGGCCTCATCCCCACAACCGTGGCCGGTGGTTGTGGGGGTCTGCGGGCGGGGGGCTTATCGGAATCTGGAAGCCCCCTTTAACAAGGGGACCCCCAGATCCCGGCCACCCCCTGTGTGAAATGGTAAGGGGGTACTTACCCCTACCATTTCACTAAAAAACTGTCAAAATAGTTAAAAATGACAAGAGACAGTTTTTGACAATTCCTTTATTTAAATGCTTCTTCTATCTTCCTTTATCTTCTTCTTCTTCTGGTTCTTCTGGCTCTTCTGGTTCTTCCTCCGGCGTTCTCGTCCAGCATCTTCTCCGCGGCGTCTTCTATCTTCTTCTCCTCGGGCCGCTCCGCACCCATGGCATGAGGGGAGGCTCCCGCTCTTCTCTTCATCTTCTTCTTCATCCTCTTCTCTTCTTCATCTTCTTCATCTTCTTCATCTTCATCTTCTCTTCTTTTCTTCTCCGGGCCGCTCCGCATCCATGCATGAAGGGAGGCTCCCGCTGTGTGACGGCGTCTCCTCGTCTGACGGTTCTTAAATAACGGGGGGCGGGGCCACCCGGTGACCCCGCCCCCCTCTGACGCACGGTGACTTGCGGGACTTCCCTGTGACGTCACGGGGAATGCCACAGGGAAGTCCCGTCATGTCCCGTGCGTCAGAGGGGGGCGGGGTCACCGGGTGGCCCCGCCCCCCGTTATTTAAGAACCATCAGACGAGGAGACGCCGTCACACAGCGGGAGCCTCCCTTCATGCATGGATGCGGAGCGGCCCGCAGAAGAAAAGAAGAGAAGATGAAGATGAAGAAGATGAAGAAGAGAAGAGGATGAAGAAGAAGATGAAGAGAAGAGCGGGAGCCTCCCCTCATGCCATGGGTGCGGAGCGGCCCGAGGAGAAGAAGATAGAAGACGCCGCGGAGAAGATGCTGGACGAGAACGCCGGAGGAAGAACCAGAAGAGCCAGAAGAACCAGAAGAAGAAGAAGATGAAGGAAGATAGAAGAAGCATTTAAATAAAGGAATTGTCAAAAACTGTCTCTTGTCATTTTTAACTATTTTGACAGTTTTTTAGTGAAATGGTAGGGGTAAGTACCCCCTTACCATTTCACACAGGGGGGGGGCCGGGATCTGGGGGTCCCCTTGTTAAAGGGGGCTTCCAGATTCCGATAAGCCCCCCGCCCGCAGACCCCCACAACCACCGGCCACGGTTGTGGGGATGAGGCCCTTGTCCTCATCAACATGGGGACAAGGTGTTTTGGGGGGCTACCCCAAAGCACCCTCCCAATGTTGAGGGCATGTGGCCTGGTACGGTTCAGGAGGGGGGGGGGGGGCCGCACTCTTGTCCCCCCCTCTTTTCCTGCGGCCTGCCAGGTTGCGTGCTCGGATAAGGGTCTGGTATGGATTTTTGGGGGAACCCCACGCCGTTTTTTTTTTTTTTTTTTTGGCGCGGGGTTCCCCTTAAAATCCATACCAGACCTGAAGGGCCTGGTATGGAATTTAGGGGGACCCCCCCACGTCATTTTTTTTTTTTTTAATTTTGGTTCGGGGTTTCCCTGGGGGGAATTCCCATGCCGTTTTTATCAATGAACTTCTATGTGTATTGTCGGCAATGCAATAGCCGCGGGTAGTTTTAAATGTGTTTTTTCCTTCCAAATGTCATTTTGCTGTCAGACTGTTCTAAACACGGGAAACATGCGCCCCTTTACAGGCATACTATAGACACCCCCCAGGTACGAAATTTAAAGGGATATTACACTTTTATTGTTTGACTTTAAGCATTATTAAAATCACTGCTCCTGAAAAAACGTCCGTTTTTAAAACTTTTTTTTGCATTGATCCATGTCCCCTGGGGCAGGACCCGGGTCCCCAAACACTTTTTATGACAATAACTTGCATATAAGCCTTTAAAATTAGCACTTTTGATTTCTCCCATAGACTTTTAAAGGGTGTTCCGCGGCATTCGAATTTGACGCGAACACCCCAAATTGTTCGGTGTTCGGCGAACTTGCGAACAGCTAATGTTCGAGTCGAACATGAGTTCAACTCGAACTCGAAGCTCATCCCTACCCACCGGTATGGAGGTCAAAGGATTCCACCTTATGTTCACATAATTCTAGCCGATACGTACACTCTCGTTCCTCCCATGCTAAATCCAATTATTTATGGTGTGAAGACCAAACTGATCCGGGAGCAAGTCCGGAAATCTTTATCTACATATCAAAGTCTTCATGTAAAGTGACTGAATATGTAGAGCTGATGTATTTTCATCCTGAATTCTTCAGATTCACAAAATAAACAAATATTTGAAGAGGTCTGATGGGTTCACCTAAAATTTACTCCAAGTACGTGTGACGGTGGAGAGATGTTAGAGTGCAAGCTCTGCCGTCAGAGCAAATGGTAATTTATTATACTGTGAGACATGTTCGAGACGTGTTTTTTGTGCAGCACTGTGGTATATGTGAGCTATATAAATCCTTCATAATTAAACAGTCCCATTTCTGTTTTGCAATGGGGTAACAGAAGCAAGGGTGTGCACAACATAGGGGGAACCTAAAAGAGAAGTATGGCCAGATCTACCTGGCTGCCTGATTGACAGCTGACTCCACCTCTTAGTGTGTGGCTGAGAGTCAGAGCCAGATGCACCTGCCCCCTCCACAACCCGGCACTTCATTGAGCACTGAAGGAACAGACCAGGAACTGTGTGATCAGAGGTCATGTGATCGCTCAGTTCTCAGTCTTAGAGCTAACATGGGTCAGCTGCAAGCATCACACCGATGGAGGTAAAGTATGTAGGGTTATTTTTTTTTCATCATACGTCTCCTTTTATGTAGAAGAATTCTCAGGAATTAATTGTGTCTGATGTTTGAAGAAATTCCGGGAACATATAGGAAGGGAACAATAGATGGCACCACTCCACTCATGCAGACCTTCAGAAAACCTAGGTCTTCTCCACATAGCTTACCAGTCTCATACTGGTTTGAGTTATCTGCTTGCCGTGTATCAAGAATGGTAAATCTTCCAGTATTTGGGTAACAAATGCTTAAGGAGACATATGACTGTTCACCACGAAGCTCAGTAGTAGCAGCAAATGAATATTGGTTTGACAACAAAAGGCCCCCAGTCTTCCTCCTTCTCACTCCTCCCTCTCCTTCTCCTCCGACTCTATATGAAACTCCATCTGCTTCCACCGCAACCTCTGTGGCCTCAAGCAGTAGGGATGGAAGTCTGATAAGGGTTTAATAGGCCTACCTTACAGCATTTGAAGTGAGGAAGAGCGTTGCCAAGCATATCTCCTGCACATCTTTGTCCAGGATAGTGTATATTCCCCAGATGGTGGAGCAGAAGAAAGAATATTTACCCAACTGCCCACATTGCCCAAGGCCAGCTTGGCAAATGTGTTGGCATTACAGCTGCTGTTGCTCCAGATGTTGGAGTCTGTCCTCTTCTACTACTTTTGGGCCAGTTCTGCACCACATGGACAGATGTCCAACCACCATTTTTTCCTCCACAAAGCTGCCCCTGCTCTCCACCAACATGTGGAAGTTAATGGACCCATGTTGCTGGACCACGCATTTAGCAGCAGGATCCACACGAGCAAGTATGTTCTATATCTTTAATAAGCACACTGGGAAAATCTGCTGACATCAAGGAAGGATGCAGGATGGGGCACATGGCTGGAGCCCGTGGTGCCACAAATTAAATAAACAGAAGGATTATTGTAACAAATTACCTTCATTGGCTTACAAAATCCATAAAGTACAAAAATATCACACAAATACTAAACAATATCCCTCACCATTTCTCCACATTAAAAGACAATGTTGTCCCAAGACACAGACTGATCATTACTGTGGTCACTATGTGTAAAAGTAGCAACCCATAGCTAGATAACATGCAAAATCTAAATGAAATCTACAACAAGGTACAGGGTTGCTTCACCAAACACACCGCCCTACAAACAAGTACCTAACACATACTGTACAGTGTAATGAAAAAGAGTCACAGCCATAATACTATTGCAGAAGGAATAGTAATAATAAACCAAAGTGGACAGAACTTGGAGTAATGTGCAATAAAAGTTCTCAAAAGTGTTTGGGGACCCGGGTCCTGCCCCAGACATGTATCAATGCAAAAAAAAAAGTTTTAAAAACGGATGTTTTTTCGGGAGCAGTGATTTTAATGATGCTTAAAGTAAAAAAAAAAAAAGTGAAATATTCCTTTAAATATCGTACCTGGGGGGTGTCTATAGTATGCCTGTAAAGTGACGCGTGTTTCCCATGTTTAGAACAGTCCCTGCACCAAATGTCATTTTTAAAGGAAAAAATCTCATTTAAAACTGCTTGCGGGTTTAATGTAATGTCGGGTCCTGGCAATATGGATGAAAATCTGTGAGACAAACGGCATGGGTACCCCCCAGTCCATTACCAGGCACTTTGGGTCTTGTATGGATATTAAGGGGAACCCCGCACCCAAATTAAAATAAGGAAAGGTGTGGGGCCCCCAGGCCCTATATACTCTGAACAGCAGTATACAGGCGGTGCAAACAAGACAGGGACTGTAGGTTTGTTGTTAAGTAGAATCTGTTTGTAATTTTGAACTGGTACATTTTTAACGTGTTTAGCTCCAGCCAAAAAATCTTTTTTAAGCTTTTTGGAAAACCTAGGGAAGGGTTATCACCCCTGTGACATTTGTTTTGCTGTCTGTGCTCCTCTTCAGAAGATTTCACCTCACTTTCTGTCACAATGACAAATGTTTTTAGAAAATTTGGGGTTTTTATTGAAACCAGGATTGGTGATAAAGCATCAGTGGAAAGGAGAAATGTGTTTCCCATATTAACTCTTACAGGAGAGAATTTCCCTTCCTAGGGGTAGATTTCATCTCACTTCCTGTTGTCTCCTTCAGTTTGCAAGTAGGAGTCGTTTGTAAGTTGGATGTTTGAAAGTAGGGTCCTGCCCTATATACTCAGCAGAAATTTGGGCCTTAGGTGTTGTTGTGGCCACAACACTGTAAGCCCTCACAGGGCCCTGCTGTGAAATATTAGATCAAGAATTGTAATTACATGCCCCTGTTGAGTAGGGGCTGAAAAATTGGGCCTTAGGCACTGGTGCTGGTGCCACAACACTGCAACCCCTCACAGACACTCTAGTTGGAGTGCAGGAACGAGCCCTGCTGCAAAGTATTACATCAAAAATTGTAATTACACGCCCCTGTTAAACAGGGGCAGAAAAATTGGGCCTTAGGCACTGGTGGCGGCGCCCAGAACCAAAAATGTTCTTACAAGCTATCATCATGATCATTGAGGAGGAAGAGGATAATTACTCAGCATAACAGGATAGTCACTCAGCATCAGCATAGGCAGTCTTTGAAGGGATCTGACATTTCAAAAAAAAATATTTGGTTACATCAGCATCAGGTGCTTGGTAGCTGGTGGTAAACCAAGACTGATTCATTTTTATGAAGGTCAGTCGATCGACCGAGTCAGTGGACAGACGCACCCTGTGATCGGTTACAAAGCCTCCATCAGCACTGAATGTGCGTTCCGAAAGAACGCTGGACGCAGGACAGGCCAGTAGCTCAATTGCATACTGTGCAAGCTCTGGCCAGTGATCCATCCTCAAGACCCAGCAACCCAGAGGATTTTCTGTGGGAAAGGTGTCCAAGTCAGATCTTGCCCCTAGGTATTCCTGCACCATGTAAAACAGACGCTGGCGATGGTTGCTGGAACCGATCAGACCTTGGTGCTGCGGACTAAAAAATTGTATGAAAGCATCGGTCAGATGGCCACCTTTTCCACCGCTCCTTCTTTGACTGACCAAAGCCTCAGCAACACGTTGTCCAGAAACAGGAGTTTGTAACCTCCCAGTCTCTGGGAACGCGTTGTACAGACCTTTCTGCAAGGCCTCCCAAAGATGTTTCATCCTCTGCTCCCTCTGCGATGGCAAGATAAGGTCCGCAACCTTACCCTTGTAACGTGGATCAAGGAGGGTTGCCAGCCAGTATTGGTCCTTCTCCTTTATACCACGAATACGAGGATCCTTACGCAGGCTTTGCAGGATCAGGGAGGTCATGCAGTGTAGTTTTGCTGAGGCATTCGGTCCAGAGTCCTCTGGGTCACTAAAGACGACATGATCCGCAGCCACCTCCTCCCAGCCACGTACAAGTCCATGGGTTTCTTGGGACTGATCCCTTAAAGACTGCTGCAGATGCTGAGTGCCCGGCTCCACCTCCATACTGACACAATCCTCTTCCTCCTCCTCTTCCTGTGTGATCGGCGGGCACGCAGGAACACTGTCTGGATAAATGGGGCCTTGAGAGGTAATGAAGTCCTCCTCTTCCTCTCTCTGTTCTGCCTCAAGTGCCCTGTCCATTATTCCATGCAGCGTGTGCTCCAACAGGTTGACAAGAGGGACAGTGTCACTGATGCATGCACTGTCACTGCTCACCATCCTCGTGGCTCAAATGGTGGCAGGACAGTGCATGCATCCCTGATCATGGCCCACTGGCGTGGGGGAAAAAAAACAAGCTCCACTGACCCTGTCCTGGTGCCATAGTCACACAGGTGCTCATTGATGGCCCTCTGCTGCGTGTACAGCTGCTGTAGCATGGCCAACGTTGAGTTCCACCTGGTGGGCATGTCACAGATTAGGCGGTTCTTGGGCAGGTTAAACTCCTTTTGGAGGTCTGCCAGCCGAGCACTGGAATTATATGACCTGCGGAAATGCACACAGACTTTCCTGGCTTGCCTCAGGACATCCTGTAAGCCCAGGTACCTGCCCAAGAACCGCTGCACCACCAAGTTAAGGACGTGAGCCATACAGGGCACATGGGTCAGTTGTCCCTGTCAGAGGGCGGAGAGGAGGTTGGTGTCATTGTCGCAAACCACCATTCCTGCCTTAAGTTGGCATGGCATCAACCACCTCTGAACCTGACCCTGCAGAGCTGACAGAACCTCTGCCCCAGTGTGGCTCCTGTCCCCCAAGCACACCAGCTCAAGCACCGCATGGCATCTTTTGGCCTGCATACTTGCGTAGCCCCTTGAACGCCTACAGAGCACTGCTGGTTCCGAGGACAAAGCACAGGAAGAGGCCATGGAGGAAGAAGAAGAGGTGGGGGTGGAGGAGAGAAGTGTGTCAGAATCATTAGTAGTGGCATTTTGGAGGCGTGGTGGCGGAACAACCTCCAACACTACTGCACCTTGTCCTGCATCCTTCCCAGCTGCCAGCAGAGTCACCCAATGAGTGAAACTTAGGTAACGTCCCTGTCCATGCCTGCTGGACCATGAGTCAGCGGTAATATGCACCTTACCGCTGACCGCCCTGTCCAGCGAGGCATGGACATTGCCTTCCACATGCCGGTAGAGAGCCGGAATCGCCTTCCGTGAGAAAAAGTGGCGTTTGGGTACCTGCCACTGAGGAACCGCACATTCCACAAACTCACGGAAGGGGGCAGAGTCTACCAACTGAAAAGGCAGCAGTTGAAGTGCTAGCAATTTTGCCAAGCTAGCATTCAACCGCTGGGCATGTGGATGGCTGGGAGCAAACTTCTTTCGGCGGTGCAGCAGCTGGGGCAGGGAAATTTGCCTGGTACAATCTGACGTCGGTGTACCAAAAGCAGATTGCCCACAAGTACTTGGCTGTGACACACCTAATTCTACACCTTCATTCCTCTCAGTGCAGGTCTCAGAGAGGACTGAAGGTATAGTGGGGTTGGAAATCTCAGCTGATGAGGAGCAAGGAGAGGTCCTCTTTGTTCTTTGGTGTGGGTCTTTTAGATACGCTTGCCAACGAACTGCATGGCAGGTCAACATATGTCTGGTCAAGCATGTGGTACCCAAGCGGGAGATGTTTTGGCCACACAAGATACGCTTGAGACATATGTTGCAAATAGCAGCGGTGCGATCTGATGCACTCGTCTCAAAAAAGGCGCACACCAAAGAACTTTTGGAATAACGCGCAGAGACAGCAGTGCCCTGCACATGCAGAGCTTTGCGGTGTGATGCAGTCAGTGTGCTGCCCTTAGGCTGGCCCCTGGAGGGCATCCTGCCTCGTTGGTGATGTGCCTCCTCCTCCTCCTCCCCTCCCTCCTCATCACTGGAGCAAACCTGGCAGTATGCTGCAGCAGGGGGAGCATGACTGCCACATTGCTGTCCTTCTTGGGCACCCCCTCTGTCCGTGCTCACGTTACTGCCTTCATCTAGCTCAGTATCATCATCAGAGCCTTCTAAACGCTGGGCATCCTCCTGGAGCATGTACCCAACACTCTGGTCAAACAGTTTGAGGGACTCCTCAGGAGGACATGGTGGGGCTAGGGAAGGAGTCACTGATGACATTGAGCCGAGGGAAGAGGCCGCATTGGCAGCTGCTTTGCCAGACAAAGTACCCTGAGCCTGGGTGAGAGAGGATAAGGAGGATGAGGACAGCTTGGTCATTCACTCTACCAAGTCTTCCGCATGTTGTGGCTCAACACGGCCAGCTGCCGAAAAAAAGGACAAGCGTGTCCCACGGCCATGTGCCGATGAGGATGCACCGTCTCCACGATCAGCACTGTTGCCTCTAGACACAGAGCCTGCTTGCCCTCTTTTATTGGCTTTTGACTGCCTGCCTCTCCTTATAGCTTTAACTGAACACTGTTCAGGGGACGCACTACCCTAACTTGTAGCTTTAACTGAACACTGTGAGCAGGACGCACTACACTAACTGTAAATAGTCTAGCTGCCTGACTGTGGTACTAATAGGATCAAAAGAACACCAGCAATTTTCTTCAGGTAGCTGTAAATACTGTAACAAGACAAGCCTGCCTGTCAGTAGCAAGATAACAGGAACAGATCTAGCTAAACTGAATACAGTGTGTATATATATATATATATATATATATATATATATATATATATATACAACACCTGTGATGCATATATATATATATATATATACACAATACACTGTAAGTGCAGCTAACTCACTGACTGTCCTGCCTAATCTAACTTTAATCAAATGACACTGTCTCTCTCTCTCTCTATCTCTCAGCACACCGGAACACACACTACACAGGGCCGCCGTGCAGGCAGCCTTATATAGTGTGGGGCATGTACTAAATTCCCTGAGCCATAATTGGCCAAAGCCAATTACGGCTCTCTGTTCAGACGGCGCTGTGATTGGCCAAGCATGCGGGTCATAGTGCATGCTTGGCCAATCATCAGCCAGCAATGCACTGCGATGCCGCAGTGAATTATGGGCCGTGACAAGCCACACGAATTTGGCGCGAATGGCCCATATTGTTCGCAATTCGGCAAACGGGCGAACAGACGATTTTTTGAGTCGAACATGGGTTTGACTCGAACACGAAGCTCATCCCTAGTGGCGACTATTTTGGTCTAGGCACCTATGTCCAGTCTTTCGTTGGTTGAGGTTACACTGGCCACTTGGGCTACACTAGAACCTCTAGTGATTTGGCATACCACATGAATTTAGACCCCTATGATTTTTATTTGTTTTTGTATATGGAATTTAATTCTATCAGGTGGTTTTGTGACAGAAAAAAGAATGCACTGTTTCCCAACACAGTTGACTGGCTCACAAAATATTTTTTTCTTTTAATTTGCCCCCAAAGCACTATTATACCATACAGCATTGCCATCTCCGGTCACCATTGCTGGCCTGCCACAGTTTCCATATCCTGCCACCATTTCCAGCTTCTTCTATCAATACTGACCTTCCACCATAACCATCTCCTATCACTGCTGTAATTCTGCAACCTTATACTGCCTTTTTTTGCCCTAGTCCAAAGTTCCAGCACATTCAAGGTACCACGTGTTTCCTCAGCCGCCAGATCTGTGCAATGTTTCTGCGGGGTCATTTTTGCATTGAGCTTCGAAATCTGGGTTGTCTTATGGTGCTCCAGCACTGTCAAGGCGTCACACCTAATGTTTCCACATCTGCCCCTGTGGAAGTATTTTCTGTAGGATAAATCATGTTCCTTAACTGCTTTTTCAGTTTATTGCTTAATCAAGTACATGTGTGCCCATTGTCTCTCTGAAATAGTGTACTCCAACTGGGTTTTTATCATTAAACACAGTCTGCAGTCTTGTAAAAGTGTTGACATACTCTGCAAGGAGTCACTAAAATATCCTGTAAATAGACTCTGAAGTTGTAAATACACTCTGAAGTTGATTTTTGTTTTTACTAAAAGCTGACTGTTGTCCCTCCTGTTCAAAATGCAGCCTACCAAAAGTGCTTAGCTACAATCTTTGATATGACAGCAATATTTCTTCTTGCTTCAAAAGTGAAAGTATCACTGATCCTCCTTCCCACCACTGCCCTGAACACATCTGAGGTGGGGTTTTTTTGGAGAGCTGTTACCTTTTTAAACAGCTCAACTCTTGCCTCTTCCTCAACTCTTGCCAGACATAGCTTGTTTTGACCCCCTCACGCTGGTCGCATCCTCCTGGGACATGTTACTCATCCCAGGAGGTTGCAGGGCCAGTATCACTGCACACTCCATGTGCACACTGAGAACCAGCTGTCATACATCAGGAAGTCACAGTAGGGTTTGCCACCTGTCTGGGATTCACCCGGACAGTCCAGGATTTGATTCACGTTTCTGGGTTTCGGATCACCTGAAACCCGGAGTTCAAAAGGATGACCGCTCCAGGTGATAGCCCCGTGTTCACACCACCCTTGTGTTTCAGGAGATGGAGGGTGCTGGCCCAGCAAATACGATAACAAGAGAAATCAAGTAGCACAGCCACACTCCGATATAATGCCTTTATTGATAAAACTTAGTCTATACACCAACAGAGGCACAGGTACAGATGATAACTGATGCGTTTCGCACCGTTAGTGGCACTTAGTTATAGCTGTAGGACTACTGACCCCTGTATGGTTAAACATGAAACATTCTTATCATGCACATCAATCCAATGCCTGGTGACATTGGTCAAGTGATTATTTTTCAATGTCATGCAGATGATCGTAGAGGACTACTATTTATATCTCACCTCCCTGCTTTGAAAGGTCTTTTTATAGTGGGCAACTTTATATCTGCCTTCTTGCCATCGCACTATATCAGGATTATACTGAATATATATATATTTTAGGATTACACTACTAATATTTATGACACCAATTAATATCTGGAGAGACTATATGGCCTGTAATTTGCATTTACATTGTTCTAGAGGGCAGAGGATCACATGGCAGAGAAGGAATGGATGAAGAACATCTGAACCAGACAATCCCCAAAGCAGACCTCTTGGAGGCTGAACCAAGAAAGCATCTCAGGGAGGACAGTATTGGACTTGAATAAGGTCTGTGAACAACAACATGAAAATGAAGAATCGCATTGGCCGGTGGAGGCTCACCTCTGTTTTAATAATAAGCAGAACACTAATATTGGCCAACAAGGTCATCAGAGAAGATCTGCAATGAAAACCAAACGCATTTGACCTTATTCATCCTTTAGTACAACAAAACCCCAAAAAATATCCCACAATGTAAATCCATCATCAATTACTGTTCATTGTCAATCGTGCTGAACAATGCCACCTGGTCTGCCGAAAAAACCCTCGGCATGTCCCATCCAGATGACTGTTCACCCGAAAAGACAGATCTTGGCTTACAGCTGAATTGTAATCAAAAGGGGCTGGGAGGTTGGTTGATGTCATTGACCAAATTATGGCTGTTGGCATTAGGTAAATATGGTCATGGGTGTAATTGGTTAGCCACCATCCCATCCCCTTGTTAACATTTAGCTGTCAGCTGCTGGGACCTGTCATTTGGTATGAGCAGTTGTCAGGATTGGACTTGTTGGCGGTTATCATGTTTTTTTCTTTCTAAGGTCAGTAGGTGTTGTTTATCGTAACCGAAAATGATCTTGTCAGGAGCATCTAGCGTTCCTGCTCCTCATTCCAGCATCCTGGTTTTGGCTGTGGCATTCTCCTTGTCTGTCTGTCCACCTGCATGGTGATTGATGTGGCCAGTCTCTGGGTGGAGACCAAACCTGATTTAAGCCAGCCATGCCTGTAGTCTCATGCTTGTGTTAGTTTGGGATCAAGCTGCCTGCTTGTCTGCCCTGCTCTGCTAGATTGGATTTCCCTCTATGACCTCGGATCAGATAACGACTATTCTCTGAACCTACCTACCTTTTTTTTTTCCCATAATAATTTTTATTAACAAATGCATAGAAAAACACATACAATAGAAGGGGTATCATGTAGTATTTTTGTAACACAGTTCAAGGTTACAGGTACACAACATAGGTATGGAATTGTCATTACAGCAAATTGAGATTTGTTTCCATATCTTCAAGTTAGCAAAATGTTTCAAGTAGACCTAAAAGAATACGAAGGGAACAAATTTGTTCCATTAAAAGAGTAGGGGTGGTATTTAGAGAAAGAAACAAAAAAAGGGAAAGAGAAAAGAAAAAAAAAAAAAAAAAAGAAAAGAACCAGGAGGGGAAAGAGGAGTCAGGAAGAGAGGGAGAAAAAGGGGAAAAGGAAGGTAAGAATATAAAGAGCATGAACGTTAGAATGGTGGGAAGGAAAAGAGAGGAAAAGGGGATAGGGGTTTCGAAAGGAGGCAGGAGGTTTAGAGTGGGGAGGAGAGGTAGGATGGAGGGGTGAAGTCCACATGACCGCCCCCATGCGGTGCCACCTCCCCGGTGTGGCTCTCTCTGTCCCCTGCCATATGGTTTAGGAGCTATATGTACTATAGCGTTGAGAACATTTGAAGTGCGACCAACAGGCCCATGTAGTCGTGAATTTTTGGATTCGTTCTTGTGAGATATGACCCAGCTCTTCCATCTCCTCTATTTTAGAGACCTTCCGAAACCACTCTCCAATCGTAGGAGAGCATGTGGATCGCCAATGTGTCGGGATGCATAATCTCGCCGCGTTCACCAAGTGCATGGCCAGAGATTTATAGTACTCATTTTTGGTTAGATGGGTATGGTGTAAGAGATACTGAGCAGGAGAGTAATCTAAAGAGTATGTTGTGACATATGTAATAAGTTCATGTACCTCTTTCCAGAATGGTTGTATGAGGTCACAATCCCACCAGATGTGGAGCATGGTACCCTTCGCTTTCCCACATCGCCAGCATGTATCTGGGATGGCTGGGGGGAATTTATGTAAACGTGATGGGGTCCTGTACCAGCGTGTTTGAATTTTATAGCCGTTTTCCTGGATGGCAACATTAAGGGATCCCTTGTGTACGTATTCGTTGATGCGAGTCCAATCCTCCTCCGTAAGAGATATCTGTAAATCAGATTCCCATGCTGTGCGTGCTGGGTCTGAGGTGCCAGGAAGTGTCATCTATAAGTGCATTGTACATATAGGAGATTAGATGTCTCTGCGGGGGGAGCTCGGGTGCATAATTCTTCAAAAGGTGTTAATTGTCTCGTCCAGGTCGTTGTTGTTGCCTGAGTTGAGAGAAAGTGTTGAATCTGTCGGTATGTCCAAAAAGGAAGGGAGTTAAGAGGGGACGAGTCTACCAAGTTCTCGTATGACCGAGGGGTTCTACCAGTAAAGAACTGGAATGCTAGTACCTGCCTACCTTTTACCTGGACTGTCATTGAACCACTCTGCCTGTCTGCCAACTGCCAGTACCTGTTTGCTTTGCTCAGTTCGTGCCTGCCCTGGCGTGGTGGTAAAGGCACCATCGCATTGTGTATAAGTCCTGGGGGCAAACGAGTAGGCCTGCTTGCCTTAAGGGTAAGGGGGCTACTACAGGCGGAGAACACAGTAGCCAACTATAGTGTCTGACCACCTGCGTTAGGGTTAAGCGTGACAGATCTGCATCGCTGGGCCACATGACTGTTAATAGATTTACATTTTGCCTTTTTTTTTTTGCTCTTTTACATAGTGGTGGCCAATATCCTTATTTTTAAAGGAGGCTTCCAATAATTCCCTATCTGCACACACACACACACACACACACACACACAACCGCCAGGCCAGGCGCAGGCCCTTGTCAATATTGTAAAAATGTGCTTTGCCAGTGGTGTCCCCTCTGGTAGGTTACCCTTTCAATGTTGAGGGCACATAGCCCGGTACGGTTCAGGAGGTTGGACTGCACGCTTCTTCTTACCTTCCCCGGCCAACCAGGCTGGTTGCTCTGATGAGGGTTAGGTATAGATTTTGTGGGGAAAACTTTTTTTTACCATTTGTTTTTTTTTTTTTTTTGCATGGGGTACAGCCTTAAAACCCATTCCGAGACACTGAAGTATCTGGGAGCAGTAGTACAAAATGTTTACCTTTAGATTGAGGGGTGAACGTCCCTGAATGTTCTGATTTGGACCTAGCTCTGAACAAGTGAAATTTCCATTTCTGAACCCGAAGGTAATCCCTAAACATGGACAAATGGGAATCTTCACAGACATCCCACCTTCCTACTTTTCTGTTACTCTAATGCCGTGTACACGCCACCAGACTTTTCCATGGACTGAACTCCGAAGGACTTTTCAACGGAGTTCTGACGGAATGGACTTGCCTACATACGATCACACCAAAGTCCGACTGATTCGAACGTGATGACGTACACCGGACTAGAATAAGGAAGTTCTTAGCCAGTAGCCAATAGCTGCCCTTGCGTCGCTTTTTGTCCGTCGGACTAGCATACAGACGAGCGGATTTTTTTCGATAGGACTCAAGTCCGTCGGAAAGATTTGAAACATGTTCTATTTCTAAAGTCCGTCAGATTTTTCGACAGAAAAGGTCAGATGAAGCCCACACACGATTGAATTGTCTGACGGATTGGTTCCATCGGACCTTTGCTGTCGAAAAGTCCGGTCGTGTGTACACGGCATAACAGGTTTTTGAAGAGTATGTACACCCAGAAAAGTAAAGTGAGTTATAGTTAGTCTGGTTGAAAAAAGACACAAATCCATCCAGTTCAACCAATAAATACACTATATTGCCAAAAGTATTGGGACACCTGCCGTTACACGCACATGAACTTTAATGGCATCCCAGTCTTATGCCCCGTACACACGGTTGGATTTTCCGATGGAAAATGTCCGATCGGAGCGTGTTGTCGGAAATTCCGACCGTGTGTGGGCTCCATCGGACATTTTCCATCGGATTTTCCGACACACAAAGTTTGGGAGCAGGCTATAAAATTTTCCGACAACAAAATCCGTTGTCGGAAATTCCGATCGTGTGTACACAAATCCGACGCACAAAGTGCCACGCATGCTCAGAATAAATTAAGAGATGAAAGCTATTGGCCACTGCCCCGTTTATAGTCCCGACGTACGTGTTTTACGTCACCGCGTTCAGAACGATCGGATTTTCCGACAACTTTGTGTGACCGTGTGTATGCAAGACAAGTTTGAGCCAACATCCATCGGAAAAAATCCATGGATTTTGTTGTCGGAATGTCCGAACAAAATCCGACCGTGTGTACGGGGCATTAGTCTGTAGGGTTCAATATTGGGTTGGCCCACCCTTTGCAGCTATAACAGCTTCAACTCTTCTGGGAAGGCCGTCCCCAATATTTAGGAGGGTGTCTATGGGAATGTTTGATCATTCTTCCAGAAGAGCATTTGTGAGGTCAGGCAAAGAGTGGGCCAACTCAATATTGAACCCTATGGACTAAGACTGGTATGCCATTAAAGTTCATGTTCGTTTAAAGGCAGGTGTCCCAATATATCCCATAATATGAGACTTCCATATAGTACAAATTACAGATCTTGAACATCTTGTAGAGCAAACCTAAATGGTATATTTCCCTTGACTTACAGGTTCTCCATGCAGAATGGTAAACATGTAAGGCCAATGGCCATGTCAACCACATAACTGTGTCTGATGATAAGGTATAGCTCAAGGAAGCAACGTTGTTGGCACTGATCTGCATTCCCCCAAATTTTGAATTGCTTAGACAATTAGGCACTAATCAGAAATACTTTTCATTGTTTTGATGTTCAGCCAATAAAAGGTGATTGGTTGCCACATTTATCTGCATGTGATTGTTCTTTCCAGTGCAGGTTCAATATGTCCAACAAAATTTGTCCAAAATCACTGACATCTGGACCTCTGTGCACAGTATAATTTTAAAACATTTCTCTTGATCTCTTTGGTTTTTATTCCATATATTATCGGGTTCAGCATTGGAGGAATGATTAGGTATAGGTTGGACAAGATAATTTGGGTGGAAGGAGCTATCTTCCCCCCAAACCTTTGAGTGACAGAGGAGAAAAGTGCCGGGATGTAAGCCAAAAGAATGACACAAACATGGCTGACGCATGTACTCCCGACTTTGTGTCTGGCCTCTCGGGATGGGAGGTTGAAGACCGCAGTTACAATCATCGAATAAGAAACTGTAATACCTATGAAATCTGCAGCTGTAAGCAGAACAGCTACTAACCCGTATACGACATTAACTCCGATGTCTGCACAGGCCAGTTTAGCCACAGTCATGTGATCACAATAAGTATGCTCAATCATGTGGCTGTTGCAAAACGGCAACCTCCTGACCAGGAAAGGATGGGGTAGCACCAGAACAGTTCCTCTCATGGCCACCGCAACTCCAATTTTTGCGATCAATGGGTTGGTCAAGATGGTAGAATATCTCAGAGGTTGGCATATGGCCACGTAACGATCAAAGGCCATAGCCAAGAGGACAGAGGAGCACATGACAGAGAAGGAATGGATGAAGAACATCTGAAGAAGGCAACCTTCAAAGGTGATCTCTTGGAGGTTAAACAAGAAGAGCAGG
Organism: Aquarana catesbeiana; assembly: GCF_042186555.1. NCBI lineage: Eukaryota > Metazoa > Chordata > Amphibia > Anura > Ranidae > Aquarana > Aquarana catesbeiana. The sequence continues at coordinate 8,789,487 of NC_133325.1, forward strand.
AGCATCTTAGGGAGGATGGCATTAGACTGGACAAGGTCTGTCAGCAACAACATGGAAAGGAAGAGGTACATGGGCTGGTGGAGGCTCTCCTCTGTTTTAATGGTAAGCAGAACACTAATATTGGCCAACAAGGTTATCAGGTATATGCAGAAGGCCGGCAATGAAAACCAGAGCTGGATGTTTTCCATCCCAGGAATTCCAACCAGGATGAAATAAGAGGAGCTCAGATTATTACCCCCAGACGTCATGACTCTGTTGTGTGCTGGTTCAAGATGCCTTCTTCTAATGTTACTCCTCGGTATGACAAAATCAGGAAACACTTTTCTTGACCGAGATAAAATACTATTCTGCAGAAGACAAAATCACAGAAAAAAAAGAGGTGCTAATTATGTTAGTGATACTACAGGCCTAAAATACGACCTATCATTTCAGTTCATCTGACTTAATGCTGGAACTAATACCGATAAAAATGATCAAAAGATGACCTGTCCCCATGAATGCCTTCAAGAAAATAGACTCTATGGCGTTTGCGTGCCACCCTATTGGTGTGGGTTTCTTGCAAGTGATTTGCTTTCCTGCCACAAACCTGAGACTGGTGTGTAGATTATCCCTAAGGCTTAAATGTTTAACTTCCATCTGCCGGTGGGAGATTCTGGCTGTAGTGCCCTCCTCCTCTCCCCACCTCTGTTTCTGGTCAATAGGCTGGGAGGTTATTCAGGATATCACCGTTAGGGGCACCCCTTGAGGATTACAAGCCTTGACATTTACTTTAGGTGGCATTAACACTTCCAGGAAGGAGACACTAATACCACTATAGTAACACACCCCTGCAGAAGGAACATGTCTTCTTCTGCATCTTCTCAGTCAATGACATGGTCTATTCCTACCCGTCCTGAGTCACATGACTCCAAAGCATTTTGAGTAGGTGTTAGTGGTAGAGAAAAAGAACGTATCTCTACCAGCTTGATTCACATCTTAAAGTTATTCTAAAAGCTCAAGGGTTTTTTTTTTTATTTCATCCATTCTATGCATAAAGGTAAAAAAAAAAAACTTCTATCTGCAGCAGCCCCCCTCAGTCCCCCAATACTTAACTGAGCGCCATTGTGATCCAGCGATGTGCACAAAAACCTGAGAGTCTGCAAAAGACTTGAGACTGGGGCGGAGGTTCACCTTCCAGCAGGACAACGACCCGAAACATCCAGCCAGAGCTACAATGGAATGGTTTAGATCAAAGCATATTCTTGTGTTAGAATGGCCCAGTCACAGTCCAGACCTAAATCACATTGAGAATCTGTGGCAAGACTTGGAAATTGCTGATCACAGACGCTCTCCATCCAATCTGACAGAACTTGAGATATTTTACAAAGAAGAATGGGCAGAAATGTCCTCTCTAGATGTGCAAAGCTGGTAGAGACATCCCCAAAAAGACTTGTAGAGAAAGGGGGTTCTACAAAGTATTGACTCCGGGGGGCGCCATACAAATGTCCCTCCCCCCACACTTTTCACATATTTATTTGTATCATTTATCATTTTCCTTCCACTTCACAATTATGTGACACTTTGTGTTGGTCTATCACATAAAATCCCAATAAAAGACATTTATGTTTTTGGTTGTAACAAAATGTGGGGAATTTCAAGGGATATGAATACTTTTTCAAGGCACTGGACCTGCTCTCTGTGTAATGGTTTTGCACAAAGCAGCCTGGATCCTCCTTTTCTCGGGTCCCTCGCTGGCTCTTCTGGCCCCTTCCTCCTGTTGAGTGCCCCCCACTGCAAGCAACTTGCTATGGGGGCACCCGAGCTCCGTGTATCCATTCAGACACAGAGCCACTGCCCGGCCCCACCCCCTCTCTAACCTGATTGGCTAACCGAGTTTAATTGACAGCAGCGGGAGCCAATGGCGCCGCTGCCGTGTCTTAGCTAATCAGGAGGGCGAGTCCCGGATGACCAAGGCATTCGTAGACATCGCTGGACAGAGATGGGGCTCAGGTAAGTATTAGGGGGGTGAGGGGGGGCTGCTGCACACAGAAGGCTTTTTATCTTAATGCATAGAATGCACCTTCTGCCTTTACAAGCACTTTAACTCAGTATATTTACCTATATTCTGCCCTTGGGTATACAGGGAAGCCCGTATACTTCACTTTTCAAGGCCTTGCACACAGTGACCCCAGGCTCTATCTTCCAGTGTAAATTTACATGATATTATCTCAGTCTGTAGAAATCTAGGGGAGGGGTAGTTTCTCACCTCGGAGTGTAACGGTGGTCAGAGGATGCAGGCTGTCACAGCTATTCTACATTATGGGAAACCATCTGTAATTATAAAGCTTGTGTGATCCTCTGGGGAGCCGCACAGAGGACAGGAAAATGACACGAATGTCAAACCATTTCATTATAATTAACCTGTAGATCCCTTAGGAGTCACCTAGAGCAGCTGGGGAGATACAAACCTTCATCTGGATGTGTCTGCCATAGGGAATTCTAATTGTTCTCTCCTTGTGATCACAGTTCATATAATTATTCCATAAGACTGGACAAAGACCCAGAAATATTTTGGATGACTCTACTTGCTATAGACTTCAGTGAGACAATGGGAATCCATGGTGGTAATCCATGTTGGTAATACATTTTGGGAATTCATGCAGGGAATCCATGTTGGAAATCCATGTTCTGAATCCATATTCAGAATCCATGTTGGTTATCCATATTGGAATCCATGCTGGAAATCCATTATTGAAATCCATGACGGGAACCCATGTTGGGAATCCATGTTCGGAATCCATATTCAGAATCCATGTTGGTTATCCATGTTGGAATCCATGCATGGAAATACATAATGGGAATTCATGTTGGAAATCCATTATGGGAATTCATGTTGGAAATCCATGTTGAAAATCCATGATGGGAACCCATGTTATGAATCCATGATGAGAGTCCATGTTGGAAATACATAATGGGAATTCATGTTGGAAATCCATGTTGGGAATGCATAATGTGAATCCATGTTGGAAAATCCATGATACAGTGAGAACATTTACAAGACTTGATAATTGTCTTCAAAGAGAAGTCCATAGACTGAGAGTATAAAAAAGAAATTTCTGGGCTTTGTGTAACCCTATAGCTTATTCATGACCCTCATTGGTTTAAGGAATTAAATAGAAGAAGGCCTTGGGGTTCTTTAACTGATACAAACAATACTTCCTTACATCATTTGTCACCTAATACTTCAGGAAATATTTGATGGCTCTTTCTCTGTAGTAAAATGTGATTTTTTTTTTGCATTATAATAGTTAGGTGAGTCCCTCAGTAGTCAGTAATGGGACCCATCGCAGATTTATTCCAACAACTTTGGCCCACTGGTTGGGTCATTTGAGTTTGACATACATTAGTCAGACTGGCCCTGGTCATTTTTCTTCACTAGGTTTGTAAGTAGTGATGAGCAAACCGGGCAAAGTTGGGTTTCCAGAAGGTTAGGAAGCCCAGGAGGAAGTCCATGATTCCCTGAACAAAGCACAAAACCAGATTCCCAGCCCAATATGATCATGACTATGTTTATTCAAGGACGTCATCTGGGATAACTAGCCAGTGTGTTTACCAACAGAAGCTAACCAGGGATCTTTCATTTTGACTTTAGTCTGTCGGGGGGTCTTCATGATTAACGAAAATCTACATTGCTGGACAATTGTGGGATATTAATTACATTAATGTCTAAACCACTGGTAACAAAAGTCAGTACACCCCTAAGTGAAAATCTCCAAATTGGGCCCAATTAGCCATTTTCCCTCCTTGGTGTCATGTGACTCGTTAGTGTTACAAGGTCTCAGGTGTGAATGGGGAGAAGGTCTGTTAAATTTGGTGTTATCGCTCTCACTCTCTCATACTGGTCACTGGAAGTTCAACATGGCACCTCATGGCAAAGAACTCTCTGAGGATCTGAAAAAAAAGAATTGTTGCTCTACATAAAGATGGCCTCGGCTATAAGAAGATTGACAAGACCCTGAAACTGATCTGCAGCACGGTGGCCAAGACCATACAGCGGTATAACAGGACAGGTTCCACTCAGAACAGGCCTCGCCATGGTCCACCAAAGAAGTTGAGGTCACGTGCTCAGCGTCATATCCAGAGGTTGTCTTTGGGAAATAGACGTACGAGTGCTGCCAGCATTGCTGCAGAGGTTGTAGGGGTGGGGGGGTCAGCCTGTCAGTGCTCAGACCATACGCCGCACACTGCATCAAATTGGTCTGCATGGCTGTCATCCCAGAAGGAAGCCTCTTCTAAAGATGATGCACAAGAAAGTCCACAAACAGTTTGCTGAAGACAAGCAGACTAAGGACATGGATTACTGGAACCATGTCCTGTGGTCTGATGAGACCAAGATAAACGTATTTGGTTCAGATGGTGACAAGTAGGGATGAGCTTCGAGTTCGAGTCGAACTCATGTTCGACTCGAACATTGGCTGTTCGCAAGTTCGCCGAACAGCGAACAATTTGGGGTGTTCGTGGCAAATTCGAATGCCGCGGAACACCCTTTAAAAGTCTATGGGAGAAATCAAAAGTGCTAATTTTAAAGGCTAATATGCAAGTTATTGTCATAAAAAGTGTTTGGGGACCCGGGTCCTGCCCCAGGGGACATGGATCAATGCAAAAAAAAGTTTTAAAAACGGCCGTTTTTTCAGGAGCAGTGATTTTAATAATGCTTAAAGTCAATCAATAAAAGTGTAATATCCCTTTAAATTTCGTACCTGGGGGGTGTCTATAGTATGCCTGTAAAGGGGCGCATGTTTCCTGTGTTTAGAACAGTCTGACAGCAAAATTACATTTTGAAGGAAAAAACTCATTTAAAACTACCCGCGGCTATTGCATTGCCGACAATACACATAGAAGTTCATTGATAAAAACGGCATGGGAATTCCCCAAAGGGGAACCCCGAACCAAAATTAAAAAAAAAAAATGACGTGGGGGGTCCCTCTAAATTCAATACCAGGCCCTTCAGGTCTGATATGGATATTAAGGGGAACCCCGGCCAAAATTTAAAAAAAAAATGACGTGGGAGTCCCCCTAAATTCCATACCAGGCCCTTCAGGTCTGATATGGATATTAAGGGGAACCCCGGCCAAAATTAAAAAAAAAAAATGAGGTGGGGTTCCCCCTAAATTCCATACCAGACCCTTCAGGTCTGGTATGGATTTTAAGGGGAACCCCGCGCCAAAAAAAAAAAAAAAAACGGCGTGGGGTCCCCCCAAAAATCCATACCAGACCCTTATCCGAGCACGCAACCTGGCAGGCCGCAGGAAAAGAGGGGGGGACGAGAGTGCGCCCCCCCCCTCCTGAACCGTACCAGGCCACATGCCCTCAACATTGGGAGGGTGCTTTGGGGTAGCCCCCCAAAACACCTTGTTCCCATGTTGATGAGGACAAGGGCCTCATCCCCACAACCCTGGCCGGTGGTTGTGGGGGTCTGCGGGCGGGGGGCTTATCGGAATCTGGAAGCCCCCTTTAACAAGGGGACCCCCAGATCCCGGCCCCCCCCTGTGTGAAATGGTAAGGGGGTTCTTACCCCTACCATTTCACTAAAAAACTGTCAAAAATGTTAAAAATGACAAAAGACAGTTTTTGACAATTCCTTTATTTAAATGCTTCTTCTTTCTTCTATCTTTCTTCATCTTCTGGTTCTTCTGGTTCTTCTGGCTCTTCTGGTTCTTCTGGTTCTTCCTCCGGCGTTCTCGTCCAGCATCTCCTCCGCGGCGTCTTCTATCTTCTTCTCCTCGGGCCGCTCCGCACCCATGGCATTGGGGGGAGGCTCCCGCTCTTCTCTTCTTCTTTTCTTCTCTTCTTCCTTCTTCATTTTCTTCTCCGGGCCGCTCCGCACCCATGCTGGCATGGAGGGAGGCTCCCGCTGTGTGACGGCGCTCCTCGTCTGACAGTTCTTAAATAACGGGGGGCGGGGCCACCCGGTGACCCCGCCCCCTCTGACGCACGGGACATGACGGGACTTCCCTGTGGCATTCCCCGTGACGTCACAGGGAAGTCCCGTCATGTCCCGTGCGTCAGAGGGGGGCGGGGTCACCGGGTGGCCCCGCCCCCCCCGTTATTTAAGAACTGTCAGACGAGGAGCGCCGTCACACAGCGGGAGCCTCCCTCCATGCCAGCATGGATTGCGGAGCGGCCCGGAGAAGAAAAGAAGAAAAGAAGAAGAGAAGAAAAGAAGAAGAGAAGAGCGGGAGCCTCCCTCCATGCCATGGGTGCGGAGCGGCCCGAGGAGAAGAAGATAGAAGACGCCGCGGAGGAGATGCTGGACGAGAACGCCGGAGGAAGAACCAGAAGAGCCAGAAGAACCAGAAGAACCAGAAGATGAAGGAAGATAGAAGAAAGAAGAAGCATTTAAATAAAGGAATTGTCAAAAACTGTCTCTTGTCATTTTTAACATTTTTGACACTTTTTTCGTGAAATGGTAGGGTTACTTATGTACCCCCTTACCATTTCACACAGGGGGGGGCCGGGATCTGGGGGTCACCTTGTTAAAGGGGGCTTCCAGATTCCGATAAGCCCCCCGCCCGCAGACCCCCACAACCACCGGCCAGGGTTGTGGGGATGAGGCCCTTGTCCTCATCAACATGGGGACAAGGTGTTTTGGGGGGCTACCCCAAAGCACCCTCCCAATGTTGAGGGCAGGTGGCCTGGTACGGTTCAGGAGGGAGGGGGGGCCGCACTCTCGCCCCCCCTCTTTTCCTGCGGCCTGCCAGGTTGCGTGCTCGGATAAGGGTCTGGTATGGATTTTTGGGGGGACCCCACGCCGTTTTTTTTTTTTTTTTTTGGCGCGGGGTTCCCCTTAAAATCCATACCAGACCTGAAGGGTCTGATATGGAATTTAGGGGGAACCCCACGTCATTTTTTTTTTTAAATTTTGGCCGGGGTTCCCCTTAATATCCATACCAGACCTGAAGGGCCTGGTATGGAATTTAGGGGGACTCCCACGTCATTTTTTTTTTTAAATTTTGGTTCGGGGTTCCCCTTTGGGGAATTCCCATGCCGTTTTTATCAATGAACTTCTATGTGTATTGTCGGCAATGCAATAGCCGCGGGTAGTTTTAAATGAGTTTTTTCCTTCAAAATGTCATTTTGCTGTCAGACTGTTCTAAACACAGGAAACATGCGCCCCTTTACAGGCATACTATAGACACCCCCCAGGTACGAAATTTAAAGGGATATTACACTTTTATTGTTTGACTTTAAGCATTATTAAAATCACTGCTCCTGAAAAAACGGCCGTTTTTAAAACTTTTTTTTGCATTGATCCATGTCCCCTGGGGCAGGACCCGGGTCCCCAAACACTTTTTATGACAATAACTTGCATATTAGCCTTTAAAATTAGCACTTTTGATTATTCATGTTCGTGTCCCATAGACTTTAACGGTGTTCGCGTGTTCGAACAAACTCTTTTCCTGTTCGCATGTTCTGGTGCGAACCGAACAGGGGGGTGTTCGGCTCATCCCTAGTGACAAGCGTGTGTGGGGGCAACCAGGTGAGGAGGACAAAGACAAGTGTGTCTTGTCTACAGTCAAGCATGGTGGTGGGAGTGTCGTGGTCTGGGGCTGCATGAGTGCTGCCGGCACTGGGGGGCTACAGATCATTGAGGGAACCATGAATGCCAACATGTACTGTGATATACTGAAGCAGAGCATGATCCCCTCCCTTCAGAGACTGGGCCGCAGGGCAGTATTCCAACATGATAACCACCCCAAACACACCTCCAAGACCACCACTGCCTTGCTAAAGAAGCTGAGGGTAAAGGTGATGGACTGGCCAAGCATGTCTCCAGACCTAAACCCTACTGATCATCTGTGGGACATCCTCAAACGGAAGATAGAGGAGCACAAGGTCTCTAACATCCACCAGCTCCGTGATGTCATCATGGAGGAGGGGAAGAGGACTCCAGTGACAACCTGTGAAGCTCTGGTGACCTCCATGTCCAAGAGGGTTAAGGCAGTGCTGGAAAATAATGGTGGCCAAACAAAATATTGACACTTTGGGCCCAATTCGGACATTTTCACTTAGGGGTGTACTCACTTTTGTTGCCAGCAGTTTAGACATTAATGGCTGTGTGTTGAGTTATTTTGAGGGGGGCATAATCCACATCCATATTAGGGGGCAGAATGGGGGGCTCTTTTTCCATCAACATGATGATAATGTGCCTTGCAAGACAAAAACAAGCCCCATTCCCTCTTTCAAATTAACTTATCTCTCATGCTAAGAGAAAAAAGACCTCACCCCACATCTGGTCCCCAAAAAGGATATGGTGGTTTGCAGGGGTGTACTTATCAGGACATACAGTATTTGTGAAAAAACAAGTGTAGCGCTCAATGTGGTAATATAACAGGCAATGAACGGAAATAATGAAGGTATGTGAACATATATTATCAAATAGAAGTGAACGTGCAAAAGTTTAATATTCACTGGTGTGAAAAATGTGAAAGTTCAAATAAACATAAAAGAAACTGCTGGAAAAGACGTGTCCATCTGGTACATGGCTTGTGACTCCTCAATGATATTAATGGCAGTGCAAACAATATGTGACTAGCTGTGAAGCTGCAGAAACAAAATCCTCTATCAAAGAGTATGGATGGGTACTCTTACTGGATATGGTGGACCCACTTACCAGCGGTGGTGGGTCAATCAGGCTTGTATAGTCTGACTGCTTAAGGGTTAAAAGTTGACAGGAAGTAGGTTTCTCCAAACGGGGTAATTTCACTCCTCGATAGTGACGGTCCAACTGAAATTCCTAGACTTGAATAACTCTCAAAAGAGCATAGAACCTCCACCCAATAGGGGAGCCATCTGGAGGTCGATGGTGTGTACAGATAGGCTCAATCAAACCGGGGTATAGGTTAAGAAAAATTGGAGAAGCTCCATATGGTGCAGGTCAAAAACGGAGAGTATGAGTACAATAGATGAGTACAAAAAATACTGGTGATCACAAGTAATAAAAGTATAAAAAAGCAATGTGGGAAGCAAGCGTAGCAAGCCCAACGCTTTTTGCCCCAACGGACTTCAACTGGGGCATACAGTATTTGGTCAATCGTGATGCACGTGATCCCTGGCAAGTTTGTTTAGAAACAGAAGTTGGGGGTTCAGGTGGGTGAACTGGTCTCATTTGGTCATTTTTTCAGTAAATGAAATGTTCCTTTAAATATCGTGCCTGGGGGGGGGTGTCCTTAGTCTGCCTATAAAGTAGCACATCTTTCCCATGTTCATAACAGTACCACAGCAAAATGATATTTCTAAAGGAAAAAAATGTCATTCAAAATTGCTCGCGGCTGTAATGTATTGTTGGATCCCGGCAATATACATAAAAATCATTGAAAAAAATGGCATGGGTCCCCCCCAGTCCATTACCAGGCCCTTCAGGTCTGGTATGGATTTTAAGAGGAACCCTAGCCAAAATAGAAAAAAAATAGATAGGGGCCCCCCAAAATTTATACCAGACCCTTTTCTGAGCATGCAACCTGGCAGGCTGCAGGAAAAGGGGGGGAAGAGAGAGCACCCCCCCCAAACCGTACCAGGCCACATGCAGGCAACATGGGGAGGGTGTTTTGGGGTCCCCCCCAAAACACCTTTTCCCCATGTTGATGGGGACAAGGGCCTCTTACCCGCATCCCTTACCCGGTGGTTGTGGGGGTGTGCAGGCGGAGTGCTCATTGGAAACTGGAAGCCCCCTTTAACCATTTGCTTACTGGGCACTTAAACCCCCCTCCTGCCCAGACCAATTTTTAGCTTTCAGCGCTGTTGCAATTTGAATGATAATTGCGCGGTCATGCTACACTGTACTCAAATTAATATTTTTATAATTTTTTTCCCCACTAATAAAGCTTTCTTTTGGAGGTATTTGATCACCTCTGGGGTTTTTATTTTTTGTTAAAAAAATGAAAAAAGACCGAAAATGTTGAAAAAAAATACAAAACAGTTTTATATTTTGTTATAAAATTTTGCAAACAGGTCATTTTTCTCCTTCATTGATGTGCGCTAATCAGGCTGCACCGATGGGCACCGATAGGCTGCACTGATGGGCACTGATAGTCGGCACTGGTGGGCACTGATGAGGTGGCACTGGTGGGCACTAAGAGGTTGCACTGATGGATGGCACTGATGGGCACTGATAAGTAGCACTGAAGGGCACTAATAGGTGGCAGTGATGGACAGTGATGGGCACTGGTAGGTGACACTGATGAGGCATTGATTGGCACCACTGGTGGGCATTGCTAGGTGGCACTCGTGGGCATTGATAGGTGGCACTGATTGGTGGCACTGAGATACACTGGTGGGCACAGATTGGTGGCACTGATATGCACTGTGGGCACTGGCAGGCGGCACAAATGAAGTGGCTGTGCCTCTTCCTCTTCGGGATCGATGTCCCTTGTACAGAAGCCGGTGATCAGCTTTTTTTCTGCTCATGCTGTCAGCGTGAGGAGAAAAAAAAAAAGATTACTGATCCTCTGTTTACATCACGTGATCAGCTGTCATTGGCTGTAAATTGGATGTAAAGGGCTGGGATCGGCCCCTTCAATCTGTGATCAGCCAAGTCTCATTGACTCGGCGATCACATCGTGCCCTGCAGGGAGTGCGCGGGGAGCGTGCAAAGTTTTGACGGCCTCCTGGCAATGTAGGTCCGCGCTGTAGCCGTTATTCGGCTATAGTGTGGACGGAAACAGGTTGACAAGGGGACCCTCAGATCCCGCCCCCCCATGTGAATGGATATCGGGTACATTGTACCCCTACTCAGTCACCATAAAAGTGTCAAAAAAGTAAAAATGACAAGAGACAGTTTGGGACAATTCCATTATTTAAAAAAATAAAAATGTCCCCACGATGTCCATTCATTCTCGATCACAGCGTCCGACGACCCGAGAAAAAAAACAACTGAGAAACTTCGCCTCCAGGGAGGCGTCCCGCGACTGCAGCCTTTTTGCGCTGACAGCTCTTATATAGCTGATGGCGGGGTCACCAGTTTACGTCACCGGGTGGCCCCGCCCTCAGCTATATAACAGCTGTCAATGCCAAAAAAAGCCTGCAGTCACAGGACGCCTCCCATGGAGGCAGAGTTTTTCTATTTTGTTCTGTTTTTTTCTCTGGTTCGTCAGACGCTGTGATCGAAGATGGATGAACATTTTTATTTTTTTTAATAAAGGAATTGTTCCAAACCATCTCCTGTCATTTTTACTTTTTTGACACTTTTTTTGTTGAATGTGTAGGGGTACTATGTACCCGATACCCATTCACATAGGGGGGCTTGGATCTGGAGGTCCCCTTGTTAAAGGGGGCTTCCAGATTCCGATAAGCCCCCCACCTGCAGACCCCCACAACCAAGGGTTGTGGGAAGGGTTGTGGGAAAGAGGCCCTTGTCCCCATCAACATGGGGACAAGGTGTTTTGGGGGGACCCCAAAACATCCTCCCCATGTTGAGGGCATGTGGCCCGGTACGGTTCAGGGGGGGGGGTACTCTCTCACCCCCCTTTTCCTGAGGCCTGCCAGGTTGCACGTTCAGATAAGGGTCTGCTATACATTTTTTTTTTTAAATTTGGCCCGGGGTTCCCCTTAATATTCATACCAGACCTGAGGAGCCTGGTACCCCCACACCATTTTTTTTAAATTTTGGCACAAGGTTCCACTTAATATCCATACCAGACCCGAAGGGCCTGGTATGGACTTAGAGGGGGACCCATGCGTTTTTTTTCAATGATTTTTATGTACAGTATATTGCTGGGATCCGGCAATACATTACAGCCGTGAGCAGTTTTAAATGACATTTTTTCCTTTAGAAATGTAATTTTGCTGCTCTCATTCATTACACTATGTATGACCGCTATGTAAGCAGCCTAACATAGTGTGGGGCGTGGACTTAGCCCCCTGAGCCATGATTGGCCAAAGGTACCCTGCCTTTGGCCAATCATAGTTCTCACAGCAGAGCGTGCTGTGATTGGCCAAAGCATGCAGGTCAGGTGCATGCTTTAGCCAATCAGCAGCCCTCAATGCACTGCGATCTCGCAGTGCATTGACAGTCTCACCATTCATTATGGGGCATTCCGCGGGCCTTCAAATTTCCTGCAAATGCCCCATAAGGTTCTAAATTCGACGAACGGGCGAACACCTGATGTTGGCCTCGAACATCGGGCTCATCCCTACTTGTGAATTATCAATAGTCACTTCCCCTTCCTGTCCTATATATGTATAGGTTCCATTTCCTGCTTGTAGGTGTTTGATATATAGTATTCTTGGTTGCTGACTTCTGCTTGTTCCTGACTTTGCTTCTTGGATTACTCCTTTGGATTATGCTCATCGTTGTTGCCGACCCTGCCTGTTGCCGATGCTGCCTTCTGGTTTACCCCTATTAACTTCTGCCCTGGTTCGCTGACTTGGATCATCTTGTATTGCCCTTTCTTCTACCGGGTTCCTGACTTGGATCATTTTGGATTGTCCTTTCTTCTACCTGGTTCCTGACTTCAACCACTACTAACCGTGAGTTATTTGCTGGTTGTTCCTTGATATAGTCTGTTTGCACTTCCCATTGTGGCCCCTATTTCTGGCTACAGGATCTCAAACATCCCTCCACCGGATACTGGGCTAAGAAGACTACTGGTCAGGAAACTGGAGTGACGGTTGGAATCTCCTGGCAGGCCTGACAATGTGAATGAGTATGGAGTACATGGTTTTCCATTTTAAAAAAAAAAAAGATATCATCTCGAAATAAGGCCATACAAATGTCTGAAAAGCCATTTATTAAGAAAAAAAAAATAAAGAATCCTCCCAAAAATGTCCCATAATCAATCACAATGCCTACTACTTGCCAACTTGCAGGAAAAAATAATGATGATCTGGAGCACCTGACTGATCCCAAAGATAGACATATCTGAATGACAGCTTAACAAGCTCTCATCAGCTATATAAGGATAGGGGCAGGGATATTGGTGACATCATTAGCCGAAAGTGGACAGGGCCATATATGGTCATTGCCGTTGCCCAGCGGCCATATTTGAGAAGTGGCGTCACTTCGGTCCCACTCCTTTAGTTACATGGTTAGGAATTCCTGGTGATGTCATTGGTACCTAGGGGAGCAGTGGGTGCAAGCACCTGCTATATCAATCAGTGACAGTGGGATGCTTCATAGAAGCCATAGAAATGGTTCCTCTATATATGATTTTCAGCTCCTGACAAGCAGGGGACCCAATAGGCAGACATTCAGATGTTTGCCGAAACAGCCATCCATGGGTTCAAACCTAGGCTCATACTGAACTGTTGGCTCATCTCTAATGATTGGTCAGGATCGGTTGTGTACGCCATTTTTTTTTCCAGTGAAGCAGCGTGATTGATGATGGATTTACAATGAGGGACATTTTTGGGGGAGACTTTTTTTTAACAAAGAACATTCAACAGTCTATATTTCCAGATGACATATACTTTTTGTGTGAACAAGTAGAGGTACTATGTGCATAGGGTGGGAAAAAATATCTGGGGGCCCCCTATTATAAGAGAGGTTTCCAAATTCCGATAGGCCTTCTAACCACAGAATCCCATGAGAGAGGCTTCTTCTCTTTCTGTTCAGAGACACTGAGATCCACCAGACCCAACAGTGTGTGTGTGTGTGTGTGTGTTACCAAAAGTATTGGGACGCCTGCCTTTACACACACATGAACTTTAATGACATCCCGGTCTTAGTCCGGAGGGTTCAATATTGGGTTGGCCCCGCCCTTTGTAGCTATAACAGCTTCACCTCTTCTGGGAAGGCCGTCCACAAGGTTTAGGAGGGTGTCTATGGGAATGTTTGATCATTCTTCTAGAAGAGCATTTGTGAGGTCAGGCACTGATTTTGAAAGAGAAGGCCTGGCTCGCAGTCTCCGCTCTAATTCATCCCAAAGGTGTTCAATTGGGTTGAGGTCAGGACTCTGTGCAGGCCTGTCAAGTTCCTCCACCCCAAACTCGCTCATTCATGTCTTTATGGACCTTGCTTTGTGCACTGGTCCAAATCATTTGGTGGAGGGGGGATTATGGTGTGGGGGGTTGTTTTTCAGGGGTTGGGCTTGGCCCCCTTAGTTCTGGTGAAGGGAACTCTTAAGACGTCAGCATACCAAGACATTTTGGACAATTTCATACTCCCAACTTTGTGGGAACAGTTTGGGGATGGCCCCTTCCTGTTCCTACATGTATTGAGCCACAAAGCATGAAGGTGGGCATATCTCTTCTCCTGTTCCATCAGCTGGGGCAGGAAAACTTGCCTGCTCAGTGCTACAACTGGAAATGACAGAATCAGAGCAAGGTCTTTTGTTGCTGGGGGGGTGAGTTATTGCTGGGAGGAATCTACTGTTGAAGAGGTTGAGAGGTCCATTGCTGCTGGCTGCTCGAGGGTCTATTGCTGCTGGCTGCTGCAGGATCTGTTGTTGCTGGGGTAGTATTTCTTTGTGGGGGGGTCCATCATTGCGCGGGGGGGACTATTGTTGTGTTGGGAGTCTATTGTTGCTGCGGGGGTGTCTTATGTTGCTGAGGGGGGTCAATTGTTGCTGAAAGGAATCTACTGTTGATGGAGAAGTCTATTGCTGCTGGCTGCTGGAGGACCTATTGCTGCTGGCTGCTGGGAGATCTATTTTTGCTGCTGGGGGTCTATTGTCGCTGTGGTGATATTTCATTGCGGGGGGGTGCATTGTTGCTGGTGGGCTCTATTGTTGTGTTGGGGGGGTCTATTGTTGCTGGGGTGGGGTTTATCAAATTCCATACAAATTACTTAGTAGCACAAAATTATACTTTGTTCTGTATTCTCTAAAACGGGTGGTAGAGGGAATTGGGTAGGGGGTGGACCCAAGGGACGGCACTCAGAGGTGGGTAGGGGTGGAACCAAGGGATGATGCTCAGAGGTGGGTAGGGGTGGAACCAAGGGATGGTGCTCAGAGGTGGGTAGGGGGTGGAACTAAGGGATGGCACTCAGAGTGGGTAGGGGTGGAACCAAGGGACGGCACTCAGAGGAGGGTAGGGGCGGAACCAAGGGATGGTGCTCAGAGGTGGGTAGGGGGTGGAACCAAGGGATGGTGCTCAGAGGTGGGTAGGGGGTGGAACCAAGGGATGGCACTCAGAGGTGGGTAGATGGTGGAACCAAGGGATACTGCTCAGAGGTGGGTAGGGGGTAGAACCAAGGATTGTGCTCAGAGGTGAGTAGATGGTGGGACCAAGGGATGGTGCTCAGAGGTGGGACCAAGGGATGGTGCTCAGAGGTGGGTAGGGGTGGAACCAAGGGATGGTGCTCAAAGGTGGGTAGGGGGTGGAACTAAGGGACGGCATTAAGAGTGGGTAGGGGTGGAACCAAGGGATGGTGCTCAGAGGTGGGTAGGGGGTGGAACCAAGGGACGGCACTCAGAGGAGGGTAGGGGCGGAACCAAGGGATGGTGCTCAGAGGTGGGTAGGGGGTGGAACCAAGGGATGGTGCTCAGAGGTGGGTAGGGGGTGGAACCAAGGGATGGCACTCAGAGGTGGGTAGATGGTGGAACCAAGGGATACTGCTCAGAGGTGGGTAGGGGGTAGAACCAAGGATTGTGCTCAGAGGTGAGTAGATGGTGGGACCAAGGGATGGTGCTCAGAGGTGGGACCAAGGGATGGTGCTCAGAGGTGGGTAGGGGTGGAACCAAGGGATGGTGTTCAGAAGTGGGTAGGTGGTGGGGCCAAGGGATGGTGCTCAGAGGTGGGACCAAGGGATGGCGCTTAGAGGTGGGACCAAGGGATTGTGCTCAGAGGTGGGCAGGAGGTAGAACCAAGGGATTGTGCTCAGAGGTAGGACCAAGGGATGGTGCTCAGAGGTAGGCAGGAGGTAGAACCAAGGGATTGTGCTCAGAAGTGGGTAGGGGGTTGAACCAAGGGATGGTGCTCAGAGGTGGGTAGGGGGTGGAACCAAGGGATGGCACTCAGAGGTGGGTAGATGGTGGAACCAAGGGATACTGCTCAGAGGTGGGTAGGGGGTAGAACCAAGGATTGTGCTCAGAGGTGAGTAGATGGTGGGACCAAGGGATGGTGCTCAGAGGTGGGACCAAGGGATGGTGCTCAGAGGTGGGTAGGGGTGGAACCAAGGGATGGTTCTCAGAGGTGGGTAGGTGGTGGGGCCAAGGGATGGTGCTCAGAGGTGGGACCAAGGGATGGCGCTCAGAGGTGGGACCAAGGGATTGTGCTCAGAGGTGGGCAGGAGGTAGAACCAAGGGATTGTGCTCAGAGGTAGGACCAAGGGATGGTGCTCAGAGGTGGGTAGGGGGTTGAACCAAGGGATGGTGCTCAGAGGTGGGTAGGGGGTGGAACCAAGGGACGGTGCTCAGAGGTTGGTAGGGTTCAGAGACGAAGGGTGGCTCAGAAGGGTAGGAGTTCCTCCACCTATTCTCTGAGAAAAGCCCTGATCACCATGACACCTTTTGTTCTTTCCAGCCTCATACACCAGGTATGAAATGAAGCATCTCCACCTTTCACAAATATTCTCAAAAATAATGAAAAGCTATGATTATGTAGTATATTATAACTTTATTATAACAAATGAAAAGCCACTTATAATAAAAGTGTACATATTACCAGTGAGTTCACCTCAAAAAGTTTTCTTTTGCCCCCTTAAGAATGAAACTCTGCATCACTTACACTGAGAAACTCCTCATTCCCAGCTCCGACCTGGAGTAATGAAGTCACGCAGCTCCACCCAATGTGTTTTGTCACACAGCGTGACTTCCTCAAGGGGAAAACCGCTAGATGCTTCACCGCTCGCTACAGGATATGGGATTAACTATCCCCTCTGTGCCCGACATGTTTTTAATATGAGGCTTATTTCCTACTTTTTTTAAAAAGCTCTGGCAAGAGCTGTTTGTGGGGGTTGTGGTTTTTGGTAGCACTGGAAACAGTGGTGCTTTTGTGGGCTAAACTGCACCACAATCATACATGGTGCTCCACTGCACACAAAAGGCAGCTTTTGTGGTGTCACTAACCACTTCATGCTGCCTCTTCCCCCCACTACTCTGGCCCAGAGGTTGTGGGGGAATCTGGAACCTATTTAAAATAAGGGGACCCCAGAACCTGCCCCCCTACATGAACGAGTAAACAGTAAATAAAGATACCACACACATTTGACAAGTCCTTTATTAACAGAAAAAAAACAGAAAAAGTCCCATCATCAATTACTTTGTTCTACAAAGCCGATCATTGTCAATCAAGGTGTCAGCTGACCCGCCGAAGAAACACCCACTGACACCTCTGATCCCGATGAATGCTCGCCACAAATGACAGATCCTGGCTGACAGCTGAATTGTAAACAAAACAGTGGGATGGTGACTGATGCCATTGACCAAATACAAGTATGGACATTGACCAAACATGGTCCTATTTGGTCGGTGACACCAGCAACCATTTCCACATCTTCTCTAACATTTAGCTGTCAGTTTCTGGGATCTGTCATTCGGCGCAAGCAGTTGTTGGGATTGGACTTGTCAAAGGTTGGTGTGTTTTATCTTTCGACTGGTCAGTGGGTGTTGTGTATTGTGATTGAGAAGGATCTTAACCGATGGACCACATAATTGATGATGGATTTACATTTGAAACATTTTTTTTAACTCATTCACATAGTGGGGCAATATCTGGGGCGCCCTTATTTTTCAAGGTGGCTTCCGGAGTCCAGTAAGCCCCCATCCACAGGACACAAAATATTCCCTTTTTTTCTTTCATCCACAGAACACAACAATCACCAGACCAGGGCTGGCCCTTGTCGTCATCATCACCAATAGAACAAGGTGCTTTTCCAGTGGTGTCCCCCCTGCCAAGTTATCCTTTCAATGTTGTGGGCATGTAGCCTGGTACAGCTCAGGAGGAGGTAATGCCCTCTCATCCTCTCCTTCCGTGGCCAGCCACGATCCATGCTCTGAGGGTTAGAAAAAGATTTTGGGGGATAAACATTTAATTTTCTTAGTATTTTTCTTTGGTTCAGACATATAGTGGGGGCAATATCTGGTGTCCTCTTATTTTTAAAGGAGGCTTCCAGATTCCAATAAACCCCCACCCACAGACCCCCTGCAACCACCAGACCACGGCAGACCCTTGTCCTCATGAACATAGGGACAAAGTGCTTAACCAGTGGTGACCTCCCTGGCAAAGTACCTTTTATATGTTGAGGGCATGTAGTCTGTTATAATTCAGGAAAGAGGGGAACATGTTATCTTGGCCAGCCAAGTTGCATGTTCTGCTGAGTGTTGGCTATAGATTCTGGGTGGGGGGGGAACCCTGTGAACATGTGAAATTGCTATTTTCAGTCCAAACTCGAAGCTTAACTTGGACAATGAGAATCTTCACACGCTTACTTACTGTAACAGGAATGCTCACCCGGAAATGTAAAGTCAAGCATTACCAGAGGCCATGATACGGTAGATAATGGTACAGCTCCATCCGTAAAGAATGAGAAATCTTATTTCATTTAAGTGTTTGTAAGGGCTGAAGGTTTCTTACCTTCTATGCATGACAGTAAAAAGTCTTCTCTATGTAGCAGTCCCCCAGCCCCCCCCCCACCAATACTTACCTGAGCCCGACCATCCTCTAGTGATGTGCATGAGAGCCTTGGCTCTCTGGGGACTCTCTCTCCTCATTGGCTAAGACAGCAGCGGGAGCCATTGGGAGTAAGTGAGCCAATGAGGAGAGAGAGTCCCTGGAGAGCCAAGGCTCTCGTGCACATCACTGGGCACCTGAGCAGGCTCGCTCCTGAGTCACAGCTCTGTGTGTCCATTCACAAACAGAGCCGCGGCTCGGCCCTGACCCTTTTCTTTCCTCATCGACTGAGCGGGAGCCATTGGGAGTCAGTGAGCCAATGAGGAGAGAGAAGGGGAAGGGCCGAGCCGTGGCTCTGTTTGTGAATGGACACACAGGTCTGTGACTCAGGTAGCGAGCCTGCTCAGGAGCCCCCATTGCAAGCTACTTGCTCTGGGGGCAGGAGGGAGGGGCCAGGAGAGCTGGTGGGGGGACCCGAGAAGAGGAGGATCGGGGCTACTCTGTGAAAAACCATTACACAGAGCAGGTAAGTATAACACGTTTGTTATTTATTTATTATTTATTTGACTTTAATATCACTTTAAGGTTGCCCATGGGACTTTAACAGGAGTTGCACCAAACTAAAATAAATCAACAAATTCTAAAATATAAACTTTTATTGAAACACATAATAAATGCATGGATTACATTAAAACAAGTTGTACGTTATTGTGACATGTATACATGGGAGAACAATCTGTTGGAGTCCTAACACTCGATGCGTTTCGTCACTTCATCAGGAGACAGACATGTAATATAGGATATCTTTGGAAAGACCAAGTCATTAATGCACCATAAGTAAAATGCACCAAAAGTAAAAACGACACGGTAGAAAAAATATATACACCATAAAAAGGGTCAAATAACTCAAAAAAACAAGTGTCGCCTTTGTTACTTATTTGGTGGGCGGTTGTGCCCTGTATTTTTTGAGTAAGTTTACCCTTTTTATGGGGTATATATTTTCCTGCCATGTAGTTTTTTTCTTTTGGAATATGGTGCATTGATGACTTGGTCTTTCCACAGATTTCTTATATAGCAGGGGTCTCCAAACTGCGGCCCAAGGCCCAGATGTGGCCCTTTGCTTGCCTTTATCCAGCCCTTGGGGCACTATTCCTCCACTGACACCAATCATGGGGCACTATTCCTCCCACTGAAACCAATCATGGGGCACTATTCCTCCCACTGACACCAATGACGGGGCACTATTTCTCCCACTTATAGGAGCACTACTCTTCCTCCTACTGACCACCAACCCTGAGGCCATATTTATTTTCACTGACGCCGGGCCCAGGATATTTTCTGCCCCCGCTGGCCACAATCTGGCCCTCCTAAAGGCTGAAGGACAATAAACTGGCCCTTTGAAAAGTTTGGAGACCCCTGTTATATAACATGTCTGGCTCCTGGTGAATTGAACGTTGCTTTACGAAACGCGTCGCGTTTTAGGACTCCAACAAATTTTTTTATCATGTATACATGTCACAATTATGTATGGCTTTTTTTTTTTCCATTTTTTATTCAGTATCTCAGACAATAATGAACAAACAAAGCAGGACACTTATTACATGACAGCATGTGAACAGTACCGGGTAACAACACCATTTAACAGAAGAAACACGGGAGTCCATCATACGAGGAGACAGCCAGGAGCCAGTGGTTAGGATGAGAGTCAGCGTTGTCGGGCAGAGGGTCATTTCTCATTTTTCACCTCCCCCCCTCACCCTCCCCTAGAAGCCCAGGAGAGGGGATGGGTTATGAAAACGCTCCTGGCCTATGCCCGCGGCATACTAACTCCCAGGAAGGCATATATGGTATCAACAAAGACAGCATGCCTATCCGCAAGTACCGTTGTTCATGTTCAACTGGGGTATATGGAGATGGAGGGGATCAGTAGAAAGAAGGACCAGAATATGTCAAACGAAAGAAAAGAAGAGTCAGTGAAAGGAGAGAGAAACAGGAAACAATGGGAAAGGAAAAGGGTAGGAAAAGACTAGAGAGGAGAAAGAAAGGGGGGTATACTGGGGACGTTCAGCAGGGGTGTAGATATGAGGAGACAGGAAGGAATGGACCCACACCCAGCCCCCCGTCACCCGAGAAACCCGAACTCCAACCATAGTTTCCGCCGAGCGACCTAAGAAAGGTACTGATGGTATCTATCAGTGGTTGTGAAGTGCGTCCAGCAAGCCCAAGTAGATGGAAACTTAGGCATTCTATCTTGTGAGATATGGATGAGTTCTTCCATGTCTTTTGTTTTAGAAATTCTTACAAGCCATTCCCTGACTGTTGGGATGCTTATGGAGCGCCAATGCATAGGGATGCAGAGTCTGGCAGCATTAACCATATGCATGGCTAGGGACTTGTAATATTTTTGTTTGGACAGGGACGTGTGGTGTAAGAGGAATTGGGCCGGGGTGTAGTCAAGAGTAAATGTAGTAATATGTGTGATTAAAATGTTGACCTCCCTCCAAAAAGGTTGGAGGTTTACACAGTCCCGCCACACATGGAGCATTGTACCCACTTCCAATCCACACCTCCAACAGGTGTTGGGGATATTGGGAGCATATTTGTTGGTCCGCGAGGGAGTCCTATACCACCTAGTGGCTACCTTGCACCCGCTTTCCTGGATAGCGACATTCAATGAGCCCTTATGTGCGTACTCATAGACCGTAGTCCATTCCTCATTTGTTAAGGGTTTTTGTAAGTCCCTGTTCCAAGAGATTTGTGAAGGTGCAAGGGTCGGATTTGGAGATTCAGAGAGCAGGGTATACAAGAGGGAGATAAGGTGACTTTGAGGCGTTTTGAGATGACACAGAGATTCGAAGGGCGTAAGTTGTCTCGTCCAATTTGTTAGACAGGTATGAGTTTCGAGGAAGTGGCAAATTTGTCTATATGTCCAAAAGGAAAATGAGAACGTACTGGCGGTTGCTCTAAGTTTATCGAGGGACAAGGGTTTTCCGTCAGAGTAGAATTGGAGGGCCAACACATCCTCAAATGGCCATTCCTGTTTCAAAAAGGTATTGGAATCGCCTGGTGGAAAATCAGGGTTCCCTCTCAATGTGGTTAAGGGACCCGGAATAGGGGCGAGGGTCTTATTAGTTGATGCTTTCCTGAAAGCCATGAGGGACGGGTGAATTAGTGGGTGAGTCGCTGGCGTTGGAGGCCAGTGTTTAGGGGGTAACCACGGGAGCAGATGCAAGGGTCTAGACGAGAAAGCATTCTCAAGGAATATCCAGGACTTTTTATAGGCATGGATATTACAGTCTGCGATCCTTGTGAGATGACAAGCATTGTAATATTTACGTAGGTCCGGCAACCCAATACCACCCCTAGGTTTAGATAATGTAAGAGGGGAGTATTTGATGCGTGGGGGAGAATCTCTCCATAAAAAGATCGTGCAGGCCTTTTGGTAAGTTGAAAAGAAACTGGATGGCAAGGCTATTGGGATTGCTTGTGCCAAGTATAGTAAACGTGGTAGGATGAGCATCTTGATCAGGGCCGCCCGCCCAAACCACGAAACGTGTAGGGCTTTCCAGTCTTTTAGAAGTTTTTGGACTTTAGATAGGGCCATATGGAAGTTCATTGTATACAGGTCTGACAGACAAGTTGGAATCTGAATGCCAAGATAAGTGATAGCGTTCTTATTCCAGAGGAAAGGGAAGGATACTTGGCAGTGAGTCATTTCCTGGGGAGTAAGAGAGATATTTAAGGCCTGAGACTTTGCATGATTAATTTTTAAATTGGATATTTTACCAAATAGGTTAATATCCTGAAGGAGGTTTGGAAGAGAAACACGAGGTGATTGCAGAGAAAGCAAAATGTCATCAGCAAAAGCTGCAACCTTAAATTCTCTCCCCTTCACAGTAATTCCTTGTATGTCAGGGTTGTGTCACAGCTTATTAAGAAACGGTTCTAGGGTAAGAACGTAGATCAAGGGTGAGAGCGGGCAGCCCCGACATGTTCGGCGTTCGACAGGTGGCCGTTAACTCTAACAGCGGCCGAAGGCTTGGAGTATAGGGCCAATATGAAAGAGAGCATGCGGCTCCCAAGTCCAATAGCCAGGAGAGCCTTGCGCATATAATCCCAGGCCACCCTGTCGAACGCCTTCTCAGCATCCAATGAAAGGAGGAATGCTTGTGTTTTGGAGGATGTTAGCCAGTGGTGCAAATTTCTTCTCTTCCAGGGACAAAACCCACTTGATCAAGAGAAATGATACCCGGCAGCAAAGGGAGTAATCTATTAGCTAGTATCTTTGCGTATAATTTAATATCCACATTCAGGAGGGATATTGGTCTGTAGTTTGCTACCGACGAGGGGTCTTTACCCTCTTTGGGTATTACGGAAATGTGGGCCGCTAACATTCTGGCAGGATAGGTCTGGGAGTCTGCATTTAAGGTAATTAAGAGTTTAGGGGAAAGGACCTCGGCAAAAGATTTATAGTACCGGAGGGTGAAACCGTCAGGTTCCGGACTCTTGCCCAGTTTCATTTGTTTGATGGCGACTTCTAATTCTGCTGCAGATATATGATTTTCAAGTTCAAGTGTTTGTTGGGGGGATATTGGCTTCGGGCTATACCGGGGAAGAAAATCTTGAATAAGTTCAGTGCGTGTTTCGGAGGTTGTCTGAGTCATATGATCAGGGTGGAGGTTGTAGAGATTCGAGTAAAACTCTTCAAATGTTTTAGCAATATTCTCATTCTTGACCAGAAGATCTCCCCTAGGGTTGCGGATATGGTGAATTATAGAGGATGTTTTAGAAGATTGGACCGTGCGTGCCAAAAGGCGGCCACATTTGTTACCTTGTTCATAGAATATCCGCTGGCCAAGAATGTATCGTCTTTTGGTACGTTTGCCCAGTTCGTCCTTAAGGAGGGAGCGGGTATTGGTCAGGTCTTGTAAGGTGTTGGAAGCTTGTGTTCGTTTGTGAGCTATTTCAAGGTATTTAATCGACTCAAGAAGGGTATTAATAGTTTCCTGATTCAGTCTCTTGGCTTTAGCAGCTAGGGATATCAATTCACCCCTGATCATGCATTTATGCGCTTCCCATAGGGATATTGGAGAGACGTCTGGGCTCGAGTTTTCAGTAAAATAATGGTGTATGCTTGTGCATATGTGGTCAATTGAAACTTGGTCTTTGAGTAAAGATGCATTTAGGCGCCAGATCTTCGTTCTCGAGCAGGTTTCAGGGAAAGACAGTGTAACCGTTATAGGATGGTGATCAGACAAGAACATTGGCTCTATGGTGGACTGTTGTAGGAAGGGTAAGTCTGCTTGGGAGAGAAAAAAATAATCGATTCTAGAATACTTTTTGTGTGGGGCCGAAAAAAATGTGTAATCTTTAACTGACGGAGATAGGGTGCGCCAAGTGTCATGAAGGGTCAAATTTTGCAGTTGGATTTTGATCTGGCGCAATGCTTTGTATGTTAATGCAGATGTTTCTGTAGAGGAGTCCAACAGTGGGTTCAGGGGAACATTGAAGTCCCCGCCCATGAGGACTAAGCCTTCCTGAAAGATGCATCTATAGAAAGTGACCTGATGGTCATTGGGGCAATATATGTTCGCCAAGGTTATTGGTTTAGAAGCATAGGAACCCTTGAGAAAAACAAATCTACCTTCTGGATCAACAAGAGAGTCTGTCAGATGAAAATTTGCGTGTTTGGAGAGTAAGATGGAGAGCTAGACCCTAGCTTTAGGGTTGGTCGCATGGAAGGCTGTTCGATATATATGGTTGGAGAGTTTGGGTATGGCATCTGACCGGAAGTGCGTCTCTTGTAGAAAAATGAAATGCGCTCTGTGCTTAGTAAGGGATGATAGAACTTGGGATCGTTTTTCCATTAAATTAAGGGATATGCATTTCAACTTCAGGAATGAGTCGGTTGGTAGTTTGGTGTTCATAATGAGGGTAAAGTGTTAATGTGTGGTAGCTGTAAACAGGAACGAAATGTATTAATGGAAGCCGGGTATCCCAGGTGTTCAACCAGGGGGGGCGGGTGTGGGCCCAATCCGAAAAAAAGAAGGGTTTTGGACTAAATTGAGAAGGGAAGGGGAGAGAAAAGTGGGTAATCGGGGGCGGCCTGAGGATAAGGAAGGGGGGAAGTAGAAGGGGTGAAGGAAAATCAAAGGAAAGAAAGAGAGAGTGAAGAGAGATAGAGAAAAAGAGGAGAGGAAAGGGAAGTGATTAAACCGGAGGTGGAAGTAGTTGCTCTATACCACCTGAGGGAAAGAAAAACCTGGGGTGTCAGCCAATGTCCCAACGGGACTGCTGTGTGGGGGTGGAAGAAAGGGCGGAAACCTCAGGGCGTTTGCGAACCGGGGATCGAAAATGGAATCATGGTGGAAACACGCACGAAAAGTAAGGCAGTTGAAGATGAGTGGAGAGCCTACAAACTGTGTAAACTTGTTACCATATTTAATCAAACCAGGAGAAGTATAAACACTAAAAACAATAAAATTAACATTTCTAACAATCCCGCCATATCTCGTTATGAATTTCATTTCATCACTAGAGCAAAAAAAATGAGCAGGTGGGGAAGGTTATACTTTCAATTTCCTCTAATGTGTCGAACCCAACTGGAGACTAGGGTCAAGAAGATCGTCTCTCAGAAGTTGGGGGAGGGGAGTGAGGGGGGGACGGGGAAGGGGAGATAGGAGTTCAAGGAAGGGGAGGTAGAGGTATGGGGAAGGAGGGGGAAAGGGAGGAAGGAGGGGAGAAAGGGAGGGGGGAAAGGGAGGGGAGGAAGGGACAGGGAGGGAAGGAATAAAGGAGGCCCTACATAGGAACACATAGTTCAGAATACCCTCTAGAAGCTGAAAGCGTTAACTGTGTTATAGTAACCAAGTAGACCCATAACATAGTGCATAGTTATCTCTAATGGGTCTGCTTAGATATCTGAAGGCCAGGGATGTCAAACCAAAGTGTTGGAAAGAACCACCAACCACTAGGTGGCATGTGAGGTTATCCTCCAGACGTGGTATGCATTCAGCAGACGGGGGTAGATAAGCAATTTTGAAAGTACCCTAATGGGACATCCCTGGTATTCAAGATGGTAATTTTCAAGACCATTCCTGTGTATCCAACCAAAATTCATTAGAAATAAAACAAAATATCATTAGAAATTAGAAATTGTTGCTCCTATAAAAGCACTTTCTGAAAAGAAAACAAAAAAGGAAGTAATTCCGTAAGGTAACATGCCAACTTGTCCAGAATGTGATGTGCGGTGATCAGAAACCTGTGGGCCAGGCAGCTTCAGCGTATGCATAACAGAGGCAGCATGTCCTTATGTAAAATAGGATCTACGGATGCGGGTCTGAATGCGGTCGGTGTTCACGAGGTAGCTTAGTTTAGCACCCGGGTGATGCATATGAAGGAAAAGAGAGTCCATTTAGACAGCATCTAGGAGATAAAGCAGCGTTTCTGTTGTTGAGGGATGAAGGGTAGGGAACGCAAAACAGCAGTCTGGTATGAGGGTGAGTAAGTGATGTTAGTGCATAATAAAGATCATAACATACTGCGGGAAGAAGAGGGAAGAGTTGTTTGTTCGAGAATTTACTTATGAGTACTAGTAAGTAGCTGGAGCTAGTAGATGAGTAGATGAGGCCTCCAGGCGGTCCCGTCTCACGGGCGGCGAGGGTGAGCGATCTGGGGTGAGTGTTGATAAAGATTGCGGCATGATGAGTGGGCTTTTGGAGATGCCAGGTCCACTTTTTGTCTGCGCGATCTCTGGCGTGGGGCCTTCGGCGATGGGTTGAGAGAGACTGGGAGCCGTGGTTCAGATGGAAAGTAGTGCTCATACCAGTCTGGAAGCTCTACCCGAGGAAGATCAAGTTGGTCACAGAAGCCTTTCAAGTCTTCCGGTGTGCGTAATAAGGCAGAGCGGCCCCTAGCGGACGCAGATAGAGCGAAGGGGAACTTCCATCGATATTGGATATTTCTGGCACGAAGAGCATCCAGCAGGGGGCTCAGGGCTCTTCTATTTTGAAGTGTTATCTGGGATAAGTCCTGAAAGAGCTTCACTTCAGTGCCATTAAAAAGAATCCTACCCCTTTCCCTCGCCTTGCGAAGGATTTCCTCCTTGAGGGGAAAATTAACCAAACAGCATATAATGTCTCTGGGCGGCTCATTCTCCTGGAGTTGGGGGCGTAAAGCACGATGCGCCCTTTCCATGTCACTGGAAGAGTCTGCAGGGCGATCGGTTAAATCATTAAATATTGTACACAGAGCTTTCTGCAGTGAGTTCGGGTCAACGCTTTCAGGGACCCCCCCGTACCCTAATGTTGTGTCTCCGACCTCGATTATCGAGGTCCTCCACATGTCTATGGAGGTCAAACACGTGGGAGAGCTGAGAGTCATAGGTGGATTGCACCTGGCGTATGGCGGCCGCATGAGTCTGGGCAGTTTGTTCCACAGTGTCAATACGGTGAGCGATCACCTGGAGATCTGATTTTAAGTCGGCGATTGCAGCCGTTACTGTGTTTTTAATGTCCGAGGCCACTTTTTCAAGATCGAATAGGCTGGGTGGTTGCGCTCGTCCAAGGCAGGGGGTAGAACTGGCCGATGCCTGCATGTCGAACATTGCGTTAGGCGAGATCGGGGTCTGGGCCTGTGCTGCCGCGTGCGCTGACAGCTTTTGGGAGCGGAAGATCTCCGGAATGTTTTTGCTCAATTGTGTACCTGGGTCCATGGCAGCACGGCATACAGAGGAGCTCCGGGTGTTTCTGCTCATACTAATGGTGAGGTGTAGGCTCCCCTGATCGCAGGAGCTCTCAGACTATACTGCCATCTTGGCCTCCGTCCAGGCCACGCCCCCTGACGTATGGCTTTTTATATGTACTCTATGCAATTTTTGTAAGATCTTTTATTATGCATTTCAGTAAAAGGTTGTTTTTTTTTTTTTTTTTAATTTGTTGACTTATTTTTGTTTAGTGCAACTCCTGTTAAAATCCCACCTTAATATAGGAGTAATATTAGAAGACTTCCAAATGAAAAGATTTACAAATCACAGCTCTTTGTAGAGCAAATCCAAAAGGTACATTTCTCTTGAATCACAGGTTCTCAGTGAAGAATGATAAACATTGATGGTCATGTCAACCACGTGCTTGTGTCTATTGAGAAGGTATAGATTATGGAAACATTGTAGCAGGGAAAGTATCCCATAAGCCGCACTAGGAATGCTGTTAGAAATCATGGAGCCCTGTACAGCCTTCCTGACGAGGCCCCCTTTAACCCACCCTCGAGCCCACCCCTGGCTCCTCCCCTGACCCGGCTTCAAACATGTAACAGCATGAGCCATGAGAGGCCCTCTTTGTGGAGAGAACTGTGGCCTATTAGACCCCATATCTCTCTTTTAGCCTCCAAAGCATCTGATCAAACTGAGATTGCTGCTCTTGCAGGGCTTTAGAAAGCCCTGTTTTTATTTTGTAGAAATTAACTGTGAAGGTGCCCGGACCCCTCAAATTGATCTGATGGGGCCAGACCCAGTTCAACAGGACTGGCTGTACTGCCTTATTTGCAGCCCTGAGCAACACATCGCTGCAAGTCCTCTATAAAAGAGTATGTGGCAGGCTCAGCCAGGCCACACCCAAAACATGGTTACCTTCACCCCCGAAGCGTCCCCGTGATTAAGCTTCGGAAGGCAGGGCGAAACCCGCTGGGGGCATGGCTTGGTTGGAGCCATGGCTGAGACTGCCACATAGGATTTGCAGTGACGTACGTCTTATGGGATACTTTTCCTGCTACATGGTGATGTCTGAAGCTGAGAAGTGCTCCGTTCACTTCCAGCAGTTGGCATCGGATGAGGACACTCTAAAGAGCCTGAGCAGCACCTATACTGTCTATCTGGTTCACAGCATAGATCATGAAAGTAACATTGCTGGGACTAACATTACCCCCCCCCCCCCAAAAAAAAAAAAAAAAAATGTTATCTTGTTTAGACCATTATCCACCACTCAGAACTTCTTCATAGCTTTGCTCAGCCGATGAAAGGGAAATGGTTGCCATTTTCATCTGTGATTGTTCTTTCCAGTGCGGGTTCAATAAGTCCAGCAAAATCTGTCCAAAATTACTGAAATCTTGACTTCTGCGCACAGTATAATTTTAAAACATTCCTCTTGATCTCTTTGGTTTTTACTCCATATATTATTGGGTTCAGCATTGGAGGAACGATCAGGTATAGGTTGGACAAGATAATTTGAGAGGAAGAAGCTGTGTGCCCCCCAAACCTCTGAGTGACAAAGGCGAAAAGTGCTGGGACGTAAGCCAATAGAATGACACAAATGTGGCTGACGCATGTACTCCCGACTTTGTTTCTGGCCTCTCGGGATGGGAGGTTGAAAACAGAAATTACAATCATCGAATAAGAAACTGTAATACCTATGAAATCTACTGCTGTAAGTAGAACGGCTACTAACCCGTATACGACATTAACTCCGATGTCTGCACAGGCCAGTTTAGCCACGGCAATGTGTTCACAATAAGTATGCTCAATCCTGTGGCTGCTGCAAAATGGCAACCTCCTGACCAGGAAAGGATGGGGTAACACCAGAAGAGTTCCTCTTATGACCGCCAAGACTCCAATTTTTGTAATTAATGGGTTGGACAAGATGGTGGTATATCTCAGTGGTTGGCATATGGCAACATATCGATCAAAGGCCATAGCCAAGAGGACAGAGGAGCACATGACGGTGAAAGAATGGATGAAGAACATCTGAACCAGGCAACCTTCAAAGGTGATCTCTTGGAGGTTGAACAAGAAGAGCAGGAGCATCTTAGGGAGGACAGTATTGGACTGGACAAGGTCTGTTAACAACAACATGGAAATGAAGAGGTACATGGGCTGGTGGAGGCTCTCCTCTGTTTTAATGGTAAGAAGGATGCTAATATTGGCCAACAAGGTAATCAGGTACATGGAGAAGACTGGCAATGAAAACCAGGCCTGGACATTTTCCATCCCAGGAATTCCAATCAGGATGAAATTACAGGAGCTCAGATTAATATCCCCAGATGTCATGATGTCTGTGTGCTGGTCCAAGATGTCCTCTTGTAATATTATTCAGTGTGACAAAATCAGAAAACACTTTAGGGATTTCTCTTCACTGAGATATAACACTATTCTGCAGAAGACAAACAGATATGAATAGGAGGTGAAAATACTTTTTACTAATAACACAGGCCTAAAAAATGCAAAGTAGAGCAAGAGTAAGAGATGGCTCTATGGGAGGAAAGCTATCAAGTAATCTTACCCTAGGTGGTATCTATTACTGAGACAATAATCCTCCTTCCATCATTACAAACAAACAAGAAGCCAGGAGGTGGACACACCACGAGACACATCCCTCCATAGCCACCTCACCACCCACCCCCCAGGTCAGTGAGTGCCTCTACACCCAACTCAACCTGTAGACTGGTGTAGTTCTTACTCCATTCAGTAGGTGGCATCTGGCCGCTGTATGGGTGTAGTGGGGTCTCAGAGGAGTGATGTTCCTCTGCAGCCTCTATAGACGTCACAGTGGGAACAAGTGTCCGATTGGACGCTGCAATCCCCAGTGACCTTCTGCGTTCATTTTGGATGGGGCAGCCCCAAGGAACCCTGCATGGATTAGGGGTGTACTTGCTAGTGGACAGAGTAGGGACAGGAACACGCTTGTTAGAGAGAGAGATTTAGCAGCAAGGAAAGGTTCCAGAATGAGGAGGACAAGTGTAGGGATAATGCTAGATACCCCTCAAGCACCAGTCACCAGAGCTGTTGTCACCACTTTCTCAATATCCTCCCCAGCTGAGTCTGCTATTGCTGTAGGCCTTGCCTATAGTGTGCCTTGATGCTGTGTGATCTACAGGTATAACTGGTAAGACCTTTGGCACCATCAGTGCCTGCACCCGCGCACTGTTGGGGAACGTTCTTTTGACGGAGCAAAGCTTTACTCCTACCAGTTACTGAGACTGTTACTGCACATATTACTTCAAGTATTACTTGCCCTGTTACCACAAGTGTTAATACCAGTGATACCTACTGTTTTGCTGCAAGTAGTCTTGTAACCCGTCCACCATACTACTTTTCCAAATACAAGAACTGTTAACTCTTCTTTAGCTCTGTGTTTGCCATGCTCTCTGCACAGGTACCTTAGCCCCTGGCCCCGCCCACAGCCCATCTATCACAGTTCCACCTTATCGTGCCAATGATGCATATCCCTCCATGGACACCTCACCCCCTCATCATAGTACATCCTTCCACATCTACCTTAATTTACTAACAGAGCACTCATCTCTCTGGGGCCACCTCACCCCCTCATCACAACACAACCCTCTCCACCTACCTTACCCCACCAAGGTGCACACCCTCCATGGCCGCCTCAGTCCATCATCACAGCACACCCCTCTCCACCTAGCTTACCCCACCAACAAGAACATCATCCATGACCTCCTCACCCCCTCATTACAACACATCCCCTGCACCAACTTTACCCCACCAAGAAGTGCACCTCTCCATGGCCACCTCACCCCCTCATCACAGCACATCCCTCTCCACCTACCTTACCCCACCAAGAATAACATCCTCCATGGCCTCCTCACTCCCTCATCACAACACAACCCTCTACACCTACTTTACCCCACCAAAAAGTGCACCTCTCCATGGCCACCTCACCTTCTCATCACAGCACATCCCTCTCCACCCACCTTACTCCACCAAGAATCACACCCCTCCATGGCCTCCCCACTCCATCATCACAACACATCCCTCTCCACCTGCCTTACCTCCCCAAGAAACACATCCTCCATGGCTACCTCACCCCCTCATCACAGCACATCCCTCTGCACCAACTTTACCCAACCAGAAAGTGCACCCCACCTACCTTACCCCACCAAGAAGCACACCCTCCATGACTTCCTCACTCCATCATCACAGCACATCTGTCTCCACCTACCTTACCCCACCAAGAAGCACACCCTCCATGGCTTCCTCACTCCATCATCACAACACACCCCTCTCCACCTAATTTACCCCACCAAAAAGCACACCCTCCATGACCTCCTCTCTCCATCATCACAGCACATCCCTCTCCACCTGCCTTACCCCATCAAGAAGTGCACCCCTCCATGGCCTCCTCACTCCATCATCACAACACACCCCTCTCCACCTACCTTACCCCACCAAAAAGCACATCCTCCATGGCCTCCTCACTCCATCATCACATCACATCTGTCTCCACCTACCTTACCCCACTAAGAAGTGCACCCCTCCATGACCACCTCACCCCCTCATCATAGAACATCCCTCTCCACCTACTTTACTCCACCAAGAAGCACACCCTCCATGGCTTCCTCACTCCATCATCACAGCACATTCATCTCTAACTACCTTACCCCACCAAGAAGTGCACCCCTCCATGGCCACCTCACCCCCTCATCACAACACATCCCTCTCCACCTACTTTACCCCACCAATAAGCACCCCACTCCATAATCACAGCACACCCCTCTCCACCTACTTAGCTCACCAAAGAAGCACATCCTCCATGGCCTCCTCACCCCATCATCACAACACATCCCTCTCCATCTACCTTATCCAACCAAGAAGCACATTCTCCATGGCCTCCTCACCCCCTCATCACAACACATCCCTCTCCACCTACCTTACCCCACCAATGAAGCACATCCTTCTGTGACCACCTCATCTCCTCATCACAAGACATCCCTCAACACCCACTTCACCCCATCAATGAAGCACACATCCCTCTTTGATCACCTCAACCCCTCATCACAGCACATCCCTCTCCACCTACCTTACTGCACCAAGAAGCACACCCCTTCATGGCCTCCTCATTCCATCATCACACCATATCTCTTTCCATCCTCCTTAACTCACCGATGAAGCACATCCCTCTGTGACCACCTCACCCCCCTCATCACAAGACATCCCTCCACGCCCGCTTCACCCCACCAATAGTTTGTGCAGCGCGTTACAACATGGGGGTAGACAGTACAGCTACAATACAATACAGGAGGGATTAGAGGGTCCTGCTCATTAGAGCTTACAATCTAGGAGGGAGGGTCAAGTGATACAAAAGGTAATAGCTGTGTGGGATGATCTGATGGAGAAAGTAAATGTAGAGTTGTTAGGTGGGGGCTAGGCTTCTCTTAAGAGAAGTGTTTTCAGGGATCGTCTAAAAGCGAGCAGAGTAGGAGATAGTCGGACAGATTGGGGTAGGGAGTTCCATAGGATTGGAGAGGCTCTGGAAAAGTCCTGGAGGCAAGCATGGGAGGAGGTGAAAAGGGAACTAGAGAGCAGGAGGTCTTGGGAGGAATGAAGAGAACAATTAGGTTGGTATTGTGAGACTAGGTTAGAAATGTAGCTGGGGGCCGAGTTGTGGACGGCTTTGTAAGTTGTTGTTAGAATTTTGAATTTAATTTTGTTGAGTGGCAGCCAATGGAGGGATTGACATAGAGGGGTAGAGGACACTGAACGGTTGGTATGGTGGATGAGTTTAGCAGCAGCATTCATGATGGACTGAAGGGGGATAGCCTATGTAAAGGTAATCCCGAGAGGCAGTAGTCGAGGCGAGAGATGACCAGGGAGTGAACTAGGAGCTTTGTGGTGTCATTGGTTAGGAAGGGGTGTATTTTATAGATATTGTGGAGGCTGAGACGGCAAGATTTGGAAAGCTTTTGGACATGTGGCCGAAAGGATAATTCAAAGTCCAGGACTACAGCTATAACCTTGGCATGCGGGGACGGGCTGATAGTAGTGCAGTTGATCCTGACAGAGAAATCAGGGGAAGAAGCACGTGGGGGAGGAAAAATCAGGACCTCAGTTTTGGATAGATTGAGTTTGAGGAAATGGTGTGACATCCAGGCTGAGCTGTCTGTTAGTAAATTAGTGATACATGAGGAGACAGAGGGAGTGAGCTGAGAATGAGAGAGATAGATTTGGGTGTCATCAGCATAGAGATGGTATTGGAAGCCATGGGAGGCTATTAACTGACCCAGGGAGGAGGTATAGATGGAGAATAAGAGAGGTCCAAGAACAGAACCTAGGCAGACCCCGACAGAGAAAGGTAGAGAAGAGAAGGAAGAAGAGTTGTAAGCGACACTGAAGGTGCGGTAGGATAAGTAAGATGAGAACCAGCAAAGAGTACAGTCACAGAGACCAAAGGCGTGGAGTTTTTTGAGGAGGAGGGCATGGTCCACTGTGTCAAAGGCAGCAGAGAGGTCTAATGCCGCGTACAGACGATCGGACATTCCAACAACAAAACCGTGGTCTTTTTTCCGACGGATATTGGCTCAAACTTGTCTTGCATACACACGGTCACACAAATGTTGTTGGAAATTCTGAACGTCAAGAAAGCCGTGACGTACAACACTTACAACAAGCCGAGAAAAATGATGTTCAATAGCCAGTGCGGCTCTTCTGCTTGATTCCGAGCATGCATGGAATTTTGTGCGTCGGAATTGTATACACACATTCGGAATTTCCGACAACAAGTTTTGTTGTCGGAAAATTTGAGAACCAGCTCCCAAACATTTGTTGTCGGAAATTCCGACAGCAAATGTCCAATGGAGCCTACACACGATTGGAATTTCTGACATCAAGCTCACATCGAACATTTGTTGTCGGAAATTCCGACCGTGTGTACGCGGCATAAGAGTAGGAGTACAGAATAGAGTCCATTGGGTTTAGCTGTTAGCGGATCGTTTGCGATTTTTAAGAGAGCAGTTTCCGTTGAGGGCGGAATCCAGACTGAAGGGGATCAAGAAGGTTATTCTTGGTGATGTGGTTGCTCAGGCGGTTGTAGATGAGTTTGGATAAAAAGGGGAGCAATAAGATGGGGTGTAGGTTGTTAAGATTACTTTTTAATAATGGGGCTGACTAGTGCATGTTTTAGAGAGTTTGGGAAGAAGCCTGAAGAGAGGGAGAGATTGAAGATGTGAGTTAGGGAGTGAAGAATCAAATGCCCATCAAATGCAGCCACTGTGCTCATTATATGCAGCCATTATTCCCATCATATGCAGCCACTGTGCCCCATCGTATGCAGCCATTGTACCCATCATATGAAGCCACTGTGCCCATCATATGCAGCCAACTGTGCCCATCATATGCAGCCACTGTGCCCATCATATGCAGCCACTGTGCCCATCATATGCAGCCACTGTGCCCCATCATATGTAGCCATTGTGCCCCATCATATGCAGCCACTGTGCCCATCATATGCAGCCACTGTGCCCATCATATGCAGCCACTGTGCCCATCATATGCAGCTGTTTGTGCCCATCAAATGCAGCCACTTGTGCCAATCAAATGCAGCCACTTGTGCCAATCAAATGCAGCCACTTGTGCCAATCAAATGCAGCCATTTGTGCCCATCATATGCAGCCACTCATGCAAGTCACATGCAGCCACTTGTGCCAATCAAATGCAGCCACTTGTGCCCATCAAATGCAGCCACTTGCGCCCATCAAATGCAGCCACTGTGTCCATCAAATGCAGCCACTTGTGCCCATCATATGCAGCCACTTGTGCCCATCATATGCAGCCACTTGTGCCCATCATATGCAGCCACTGTGCCCATCATATGCAGCCACTGTGCCCCATCATATACAGCTACTTATGCCCGTCATAAGCAGCCACCTTTGCCCATCAAATGCAGCTGCTTGTGACCATCAAATGCAGCCATTGTGCCCATCATATGCAGCCACTGTGCCCCATCATATGCAGCCATTGTGCCCATCATATGCAGCCACTGTGCCCATCATATGCAGCCGTTTGTGCCCATCAAATGCAGCCACTTGTGCCAATCAAATGCACCCATTTGTGCCCATCATATGCAGCCACTTGTGCCCATCAAATGCAGCCATTTGTGCCCATCAAATGCAGCCACTTGTGCCCATCAAATGCAGCCACTTGTGCCAATCAAATGCACCCATTTGTGCCCATCATATGCAGCCACTTGTGCTTATCAAATGCAGCCATTTGTGCCCATCAAATGCAGCCACTTGTGCCCATCATATCCAGCCACTTGTGCCCATCATATCCAGCCACTTGTGCCCATCATATCCAGCCACTTGTGCCCATCAAATGCAGCCACTTGTGCCCATCATATCCAGCCACTTGTGCCCATCATATCCAGCCACTTGTGCCCATCATATCCAGCCACTTGTGCTCATCAAACGCAGCCACTTGTGCCCATCAAACGCAGCCACTTGTGCCCAGTATATGCAGCCACTTGTGCCCAGTATATGCAGCCACTTGTGTCCATCAAATGCAGCCAGGCGCGTCCCCCAGCTCGGCTGTCACTTCACTAACCCCCCCGGCGCGCGCACGGCCGGTCCGGTGGCACTTACCGCTCCTGTGGCAGGGCTCTGCTCCTCTCCTGGAGTGACTGGGCTCTCCTCCTCTTCTGTAGTGACAGGAAGCGGCGGTTGCGGCTCTGTGTCCGCTCTTCTCCTCAGGCTTCCTCTTCCACCAAAGCGTTAGGCATCCAATAGGATCGCCTAATGCTTTGGCCAATCGGGAGACAGGTCTCACTGACCTGCCTGACGATTGGCAGGGAGGAACGTTAGTGTGAAAATAGCGAAAATTCATTCGCTATGCCACACAACAGGGTGGTATCGGATTGCAGTGCTCTGCGCCCCGAGCCCACCCTATTTTGAAGCCTATTAAAGACTCTGGCTCTAATCATGTGCTTCAAAATACACTCCCCCTCCCCGCCTATCCCCGCCATAGTATTTCATGTGTCCGGCGTCCTGAAAGGAGCCAGGCACATGAATAGGGAGGGCGTTGAAGGTGTTGGGGGGGCGGCGCCCGTGCACCCACAATGCACAGGCCGCCACTGGTAGTGTCCCCCAGGGCAGGACCCGGACCCCTATAACCATTGTATGCCCAATTACTTGCATATAAGCCTTCAAAATGGGCACTTTTGATTTTTGATGTTCGGGTCCCATTGACTTTAATGGGGTTCGTTATTTGGGTTATTTGGGTAACTTTCACAGTGTTCGAAAATTCTGGTGCAAACTGAACAGGGGTTCGTTCGGCCCATCCCTAATCACAGCATGTCCCTCCACACCCACTTCACCCCACCAATGAAGTACATATATGCTTCACCCCCTTAGCAGAGTACACCCATCTCCATCCACCTTACTCCATCAGCACAGCCCATGACTCTGGGCTCAACTCACCCTACCAATGAAGCACATCCCTCTGTGCCCAACTCATTCTCTTATCAGACCACATCCCTCTGCTCTCACCTCACCCCACCAATGAAGCACATATCCCTCTGCATCCACAATGTCATCTCACCCCATCAACAAAGCACATCCCTACACATCCTTCTGTGGGCACCTCACTCCTTCATCACAGCGTATCATTCTACCTCCACCTTACCCCAGTAAACAAAGCACATCCTTCTGTTACCACCTTAATCCTTCATCACAACATATCCCTTTCCACCAACCTTACCTTCCAATGAAGCCCATTCCTCTGTGTCCACCTCAACCCCTCATTACAGTACGTTCCTTTCTACTCACCTTATCTGACCAAAGAAGCACATCCCTCTGCCACCTCTCCTCCTCATCACAGTGCATGTCTCTGCATCCACCTCTCCACAACAACAAAGCACACATCCCGAAGTGGCCACCTCACTCCCTCATCGAAGCACATCCCTCTGTTGCCACCTTACTCCACCAAGAAGCACATCCCTCTGTTGCCACCTTACTCCACCAAGAAGCACATCCCTCTGTTGCCACCTTACCCCCATCGCAGAACATTCCTACACTCAGCCTCCCCCATTGCAGTGCACCCCTCTACACATCTCTTCTCATCACTCTGTAGCCATCTCACATCTACCTCATCACAACATCCCTTTGCACACAACTCACCACCCTATCACAGGACATCTCTCTGCACTCCGCAGTGCAATGCATCTCTGTACACACACCCAATTCCCCGCTCACAGTGCATCTCTCCATGGTCACCTTACCCACCAACCGCATTGCAGCTCATCCCTTCACACCCACCTGACCCCTGTCACAGTGTATCCCACTGCACTCACTTCCCCCACATTGTAGCAATAATCCCTTTCACAGTGTATCCCTCTGCACCCATCGTAACCCCTATTGCAGTCCATGCCCCTATGGCCACCTCACCCCTCATCACAGCACAGTCCTCTGTCAACAACTTACACCAATATTGCAGTGCATACCTCCTTCATCACCTCTGGCCCCTCTATGTAGTGCACCCCTCCACCATCATCTCACTCATCCCATCCCACCCCAGTCACATGCCCCCTCCAGGCCACCTTGCCCACCTCCATTACAATGCCCACCTCGAACCTTACCTCCTCAGTCACAGCACTCACTCATCTCACCCCCCCCCATATCCACTTCAGCCCGTTCATCACAGCACTGCCTCCCACACCCACCTGGTCCCCTCTATCACCGCTCCCCCCTCACATCCACCTTGGTTGTCCATAACAGTACCAACCACCTCACCCCTCCAGTCACAGAACCCCCCCTTCACCTCACTACCCATCTCTGCTATGCACAAATCTACCCACTGGAGGACATTAGAGTGTAAGCTCCTCTGGTACAGAGACCGATGTGACTGGTTCAGTGTTCTCTTTGATTTCTCTCTCCTCTCTTTCCTATCTTCCTGTGTAAATCTACATTATAGTATCCCAGTCTGTAGAAATCTAGATGAGGAATCGTTTCTCACCTCGGCGTGTAATGGCGTTCAGAGGACGCAGGTTTTCACATCTTCAGCTATTCTCCGGTAATGGAAACCATCTGTGATTATAAAGCTTGTGTGAATCTCTGGGGACCCGCACAGAGGACAGTAAAATGACATGGATGTCAAACCATTTCGTTATAATTAATCTGTAGATCCCTTAGGAGTCACCTAGAGCAGCTGGGGAGATACAAACCTTCATCTGGATGTGTCTAACCATGGATAATCTTAATTGTTCTCTCCTTGTGATAACAGTTCATAAAATTATTCCATAAGACTGGACAAAGACCCACCAATATTTTGGTAGAGATTACTCTACTTGCTATAGTGTTCAGTGAGACAATGGTTGGGAATCCGTGTTGGGAATCCATGTTGGGAATCCATGTTGGGAATCCATGTTCTAATGAGACCATTCACATGACTTGCTCAGTGACTTCAATGTGTTGTCCATAAACTACGTATATCAAACTATTTTGTGGTCTTTATCTGATCCTATAACTTATTCATTGTCTTCAGCAGTTTAAGGATTTGATTGAAGAAAGCCCCAGAGGTTCTTTATTTGATACCAGCGATGCTCCAGCTAAATACTTTAGGAAATGTTTGATTGGCCCTTTCTTTGGAATAAAATGTAATTTTCTTATTAAATTTAGCTAGGTGTGGCCCTCAGCGGGCACAATGTGACCCTTTGCTGATTTATTCCACTGTATTTGGCCCACCATTTTATTTGAGCTTGACACACCTGTGCTGAATGGTGTCGCATACCTGTATGAGGAGCCTAATGGAGATGATGAGGGTTGCCTCTTACACAGTTTTTGTCTGATCACCCACTCTCTCCCTTCCCCAGAAGCAGGACTGGTACAGGTTCATCCAGCGCCCAGGGCAAGGATGCGGAACTGCACCTCCTTCCTCCGCTGATAATGCATAACATAGAATGGATACACCACTCTGTGCCCATTCTGTGCCCCCTTGCCATGGCTACACATAATTGGAGTGTGAACTACACGTGTGTGTGGTCAATCACTTGTTTTTTTTTTAGCAGCTGAAAGGTAGCTGTGCATGCACAGCATGTGTTTTTTTGTTTCAGCTGTGGGTAGATGAGGTGGAGAGCGGCCATGTTGGAGCACAATGTGACAGGAGGGACAGGTACCTTGGAGGTGAGCCTGACGTGCAGAGGGAGACCTCTTGTACAGCCCTGGTTCCCGGGATCACTGGAGTTGGGACAGCGACCGTCGGAGCGCAGGGAGGTATGAGTGCCTGCAAGGTTCACTTGGTTGGAGATAGGGACAGACTTGATTGCTGCGGATGCAGGTGCGCTGAGGGGCAGCAGATGCGGATGCACACAGATGCAAGACAGCAGGCAGGAGCAAGGTCATACTAGCCAGGTAATACACAGCGGATCAATCAGGCAGAAGCGGCAGGCAGCGAATGGTCAAAGTTCAGGCAGTGTTGGTAACAGAAGATCAGGCAGACAGGTAAACAAAGCAGGATCAAGGCAAGCCAAAGGTCAGGTCTGGAGACATCAGCGAGGTCAGGAAGCCGGGTAAGTAATGGATCAGATGCGGGTTCAGGAACAGGTCACAGCTGCAGGTCAAACAACAAAGGATCCATGCAACAGGAGCCCCTTTTAAAGGCCACTGGGAGCCAAGGCAGCGTCACTGTGTGCGCATGCACGATCTGCACAGGCGCATGCGCACTGGCACACGTCTGTTGACCAATGGATGCCTGTTATCTGGACTGCGTCTCTGTGTATTTGTGCGCCTGTGACCAGTTGCAGCGCTATGCGCAGCGCGCCCATGACAAGGAGTATCTGTCAGAGCAGACATGAAGCCGTGGCCCAGCTACTGGTTTGGACCATTCAGTGAGAGGGCACCCTCTCCCCTTGCCATTGCACCCAAGGCTGCTTCCCCTCCCGCCCACCCCATGCCCAGGCTCTGCCTGGAAGTTGAGACAGGGTCGGCAGGGGCAATGGAATATCACAAATGCAAAGGGGACAGACACTGAAGACTGGAATTTTGTGGTGCTGGTATCAGATGAGCAGGGGTACAGCTAGTGGTAAACCATGGATATGCCAAGTGCAGTTGTAAGTACAATCAAATCATAAGCAGGGTCCAGTAACAGCTGAGCAAGCAGGCATCAAATCATAGACAGGATCAGAGTCAGGAACAAGCAGAGGTCAGCTACGTGCAAGCATTGAGGTACAGAGTTGATAGGCATAAGTCGGTAATGGAAATGGGCATCAAAGCTGGGCAGACAGGGGTAATCCCAAAGCAGGTCATGTGGAAGCCGTGGTCAATACCAAGGTCAATCTCAGTTTTTCAGGAACACAGGAGTAAAGACAAAAAGACCATTCAATATTGATCTTGTGTGGAGCTCAGGTTTAAATAGCCTGCTTGGTGCCAGTGTATGGACCCACATGCCCACACGTACATTGTGATGTGCACATGTTTCACTCATGTAGTT
This sequence comes from Aquarana catesbeiana, assembly GCF_042186555.1. Lineage (NCBI taxonomy): Eukaryota > Metazoa > Chordata > Amphibia > Anura > Ranidae > Aquarana > Aquarana catesbeiana. The sequence goes on from NC_133325.1 coordinate 8,830,219, forward strand.
AGGCTTCTAGCACAATGTTCCTGACAGGCTGTTCCTGCTCATCTTTTTTTTCTCTAGGTTTGTAAAGGATTCTTACATATTTCGCCAATTTTCCCTCTAAAGAGTGTAGCTGGGTGCAGCTGAGATTCTATTCCATGATTGGAGAGAATCGTCATCCAAAAAAGTGTGTCAGTAGCTGGGCGGGGGCATTAGGATACCAGCATTATTTGGCATTGATTAAAACCTTTGAGTCTTGATAAAGACCAACCATGACAAGATGCCCATGAGTTCAATGTTCTACACCAGTGGTCTCCAAACTGGGGCTCAAGGGCCAGATGCGGCCCCATTGCTAGCCTTTATCTGGCCCTTGGAAAACTATTTCTCCCACTGATATGAGGCACTATTCCCCCCACCTGACACCAATGATGAGAAATGATTCCTCCCACCTGACACCAATGATGAGAAATGATTCCTCCACTGATACCGATGATGAGAAATATGAGAAATGATTCCTCCACTGACACCAAGGATGGGACATTATTATTCCCATCGATGGGGCATTATTGTTTTCACTGATACCGTTTTCTACTCCCATGGGCTACAGTCTGCACCCCCCCCCCCCCCCTCCAAGGTCTAAAGGACAGTAAACTGGCCCTTTGTTTAGAAGGTTTGGGCACCTCTGTTCTACACTAAGGATGGACATGACTAAAACCTTTACATACTGTATATGAAGGGTGTGAATGAGGTTCAGGATTGACAGTATGCAGTCAAGATCAAGAACATCAAGGATAGGACCTTACAATAGCAGAACGAAGTTCAAAACTAATCTTAGAAAGTATTATTTTACTGAAAGAGTAATCATTGCTTGGAACTGACCTTCAGCAGATGTAGGGAGTCAGTCGACAGAAAATAAATGTTTGGGATAAGCCTAAGTCTATACAGAAAGGATAACAAAAAAATGCTCAATACCTGCTTGGACTGTTTCTGCCATCACTTCTCTATGTTTCCATGTTACTTCAAGGTGATTGTAAAGTCCTAATATTATTTTTTAACATTAAACATGTTATGCTTACCTGCTCTGTGCAATGGAATTTGCCAGAGCGGCCCCAATCCTCCTTTTCTCCTCAACTAGTGCTCCTGGCTCCTCCTCTTCTCCATGTGGCCCCATAGAAAGCCATTTCCTTTGGGGACATACGTTGGAGGCTAGATCCCAAGCCACGCTGCCTTGTCTTCCTCTATAGACACAGAGAGCGTGGCTCGTCCCACCGCTATGGAAAGCCGCTACGGACAGGAACAGTGCTAAATCAAGTGAGGGCTTAGGAATTAGAAGGGGGAAGGCAGGGGGGTGAAGAGGACAACTGCTACTGGAACATTTTTTACCTTAATGCAAGAAATGTATCGAGGTAAAAAATGTTTAGGCTTTAGAACCACTTTAAGCTAAAAAAAAAGCCACGTAGACGTTATGTGTCACACATACTGTATATTGATGTGTCCCGCTATAGATGCCTAGGATAAGACAAAAATCTGTGTCTATCCTTGTGGGCTGGATGGTTGAACTAGATGGACTTGTGTCTTTTTTTGACCTGACTAACTGTGTAACTAACCTGGAAGAGGCTGCTGGCTTTGATGATGGAAGGTGGACCAAGATGGCGGCTTGGGACCCATGCTGTCACACCCAAGCAGCAGATTGCAGCAGGACAAATTTGGACCCTTTGGGTGGGGGAGTATATGAATCAAGGACAGTGCTGCATGACAGATAAAAGGGAGTAAAAAAATGGCAAGTTGGAGTTCCTACTTAAGGAGCCTTTTTGTCTCATCAATGCACATACTCACCAGCACATCATGGATCTTCAATTGCAGTCCAAAGCTTTTATTGCAGAGGTCACATCACAAAGAACAAGTGCAAGTTTTCGGAGCTGCACAGGACCCCTTCATCAGGCATTTGTCATCAACACATCCTCAACATATTTGATGCTAATGCTTACTCTCTAGTGATATTGTATAAATGTTATCAACAAAGTTCAACTTTAGCAGGTGAGACTAAGTAAAGATTGGTATAGTGGAATGGAAATTGATCCTCACAATTCCAGGAATGTATATTGTACCAGAAGTGTTGGAGGAGAGGTGGAAGGTGAATTGTTCCAAATATGAAAAGTATAGGGTAGTGTCCAAATAATGATTACATGGTCACCATTAGTGATGGTTGAATCTGTTCGAGCCTGATTCATCACAATTCATCACAAGTTCAGTAAGCCTAAACTTAGAGGAGAATCCCACTGAAGCCAAAGAGGTGTAAATCCTGTTAAATACTGGCCATTTTTTTGAGCTAATAGGCAATCTCCAAAAAAGAAAAATGTATGGATATCTGGGCACTGCGGTGGGATGGTCTTTTCATGTAGCAACATGGACCCACACAGCATGCCGGCATTGGGTAGTTTGTTCAGGCACCATGCCCCTCCCAATCACTGCCTGCCCCTGGCATCCCCCATCACAGTCTGCCTCTGGCACCCCCTCCCAATCACTGCCTACCTCTGGTACACACCTCTCCCAATCACTGCCTACCTCTGGTACACACCCCCTCCCAATCACAGCCTACCTCTGGCACACACCCCCTCCCAATCACAGCCTACCTCTGGCACATACCCCCTCCCAATCACAGCCTACCTCTGGCACACACCCCCTCCCAATCACAGCCTACCTCTGGCACATACCCCCTCCCAATCACAGCCTACCTCTGGCACACACCCCCTCCCAATCACTGCCTACCTCTGGTACACACCCCCTCCCAATCACAGCCTACCTCTGGCACACACCCCCTCCCAATCACTGCCTACCTCTGGAACACAACCCCTCCCAATCACAGCCTACCTCTGGCACACACCCCCTCCCAATCACTGCCTACCTCTGGTACACACCCCCTCCCAATCACAGCCTACCTCTGGGACACACCCCCTCCCAATCACAGCCTACCTCTGGCACACACCCCCTCCCAATCACAGCCTACCTCTGGCACACAGCTCCTCCCAATCACAGCCTACCTCTGGCACACACCCCCTCCCAATCACAGCCTACATTTCGTACACACCCCCTCCTAATCACAGCCTACCTCTGGCACACACCCCCTCCCAATCACAGCCTACCTCTGGCACACAGCTCTTCCCAATCACAGCCTACCTCTGGCACACACCCCCTCCCAATCACAGCCTACCTCTGGTACACACCCCCTCCCAATCACTGCCTACCTCTGGCACACACCCCCTCCCAATCACAGCCTACCTCTGGCACACAGCTCCTCCCAATCACAGCCTACCTCTGGCACACACCCCCTCCCAATCACAGCCTACATTTCGTACACACCCCCTCCTAATCACAGCCTACCTCTGGCACACACCCCCTCCCAATCACAGCCTACCTCTGGCACACAGCTCTTCCCAATCACAGCCTACCTCTGGCACACACCCCCTTTCAATCACAGCCTACCTCTGGTACACACCCCCTCCCAATCACTGCCTACCTCTGGCACACACCCCCTCCCAATCACAGCCTACCTCTGGCACACACCCCCTCCCAATCACAGCCTACCTCTGGTACACACCCCCTCCCAATCACAGCCTACCTCTGGTACACACCCCCTCCCAATCACTGCCTACCTCTGGCACACACCCCCTCCCAATCACAGCCTACCTCTGGCACACACCCCCTCCCAATCACTGCCTACCTCTGGCACACACCCCCTCCTAATCACAGCCTACCTCTGGCACACACCCCCTCCCAATCACAGCCTACCTCTGGCACACACCCCCTCCTAATCACAGCCTACCTCTGGTACACACCCCCTCCTAATCACAGCCTACCTCTTGTACACACACCCTCCTAATCACAGCCTACCTCTTGTACACACCCCCTCCTAATCACAGCCTACCTCTTGTACACACCCCCTCCTAATCACAGCCTACCTGTGGCACACACCCCCTCCCAATCACTGCCTACCTCTGGCACACACTCTCTCCTAATCACAGCCTACCTCTGGTACACACCCCCTCCTAATCACAGTCTACCTCTGGCACACAGCTCCTCCCAATCACAGCCTACCTCTGGCACACAGCTCCTCCCAATCACAGCCTACCTCTGGTACAAACCCCCTCCTAATCACAGCCTACTTCTGGTACACACCCCCTCCTAATCACAGCCTACCTCTGGCACACACCCCCTCCCAATCACTGCCTACCTCTGGCACACACCCCCTCCCAATCACAGCCTACCTCTGGTACACACCCCCTCCTAATCACAGCCTACCTCTGGTACACACCCCCTCCCAATCACAGCCTACCTCTGGCACACACCCCCTCCTAATCACAGCCTACCTCTGGTACACACCCCCTCCCAATCACAGCCTACCTCTGGTACACACCCCCTCCCAATCACAGCCTACCTCTGGCACACACCCCCTCCTAATCACAGCCTACCTCTGGTACACACCCCCTCCCAATCACAGCCTACCTCTGGTACACACCCCCTCCCAATCACAGCCTACCTCTGGTACACACCCCCTCCCAATCACAGCCTACCTCTGGTACACACCGCCTCCTAATCACAGCCTACCTCTGGCACACAGCCCCTCCCAATCACAGCCTACCTCTAGTACACACCCCCTCCCAATCACAGCCTACCTCTAGTACACACCCCCTCCCAATCACAGCCTACCTCTGGTACACACAGTTTCGTCCTGGCACCCTGCCCCCCTGAACACAGCTTGCCTCTGACACATACATCCCCCAATCACAGCCTACCTCTGGCACACAGTCCTTCCTAATCACAGCCTACCTTTGGTACACACCCCCTCCCAATCACAGCCTACCTATGCTACACACCCCCTCCCAATCACAGCCTACCTCTAGCACACACCCCCCTCCCAATCACAGCCTACCTCTGGTACACACCCCCTCCCAATCACAGCCTACCTCTGGTACACACCCCCTCCCAATCACAGCCTACCTCTAGCACACACCCCCTCCCAATCACAGCCTACCTCTAGCACACACCCCCCTCCCAATCACAGCCTACCTCTGGCACATACCCCCTCCCAATCACCACCCTACATATGACTAATGGATAGATTCAGGCATTGCCCCTTTCTGGATGCCGGGCACCTGAGTTACAGTGCCGGGGGGGGTGTATATTTAAAGCACCTGAATTACAGCGCCACAGGCTCTAATAGGCTTCAAAAGAGGGTGGGCTGAGGGCACAGAGCATTGTGCTACGAGCCCACCAAGGTGTTACAACTTCATTCACTGTTGTAACACAGATCCTCAATCCGGCCAATCAGAAGCAGGTCTGAGACCTGTTTTCTAATGGGCTGAAAAGAGAAGACTCCCGATTGGTTGACCATGGAGAGCAGGGGAAGAAAGGAGGGAGAAAACGGAAGCAAGAGCCAGGAGGGAGAAAACTGAGGGAGAGCCGCCACCCCACCGAGAGAGCGAGCCCGATCGAAACGCTGATTACATGGGGTGAGTCAGTGCACCAGTTTCGCCGCCCGGGGGGGAGGGGGGTGTTACTGTTTCCCCCCTGTTGAATATTTGAATCATAAAGGTGAAAATTATTTTGCTACCAATAATATTCTTTGGAAGAAAATCTTTTTGGGGTTAAATTGAGGTTTGTTTTTTGATTCTTTTCCCATTCATCTCATTGAGTAAACTATTCCTGATTTAACTCATTTTGGTTTATTTCCTTATTGTTGATATTCTGAGATTTGAAGTTAACAAGTTAAAAACATTTTTTTTTTTTTTTGCTAGAAAATTTCTTAGAACCCCCAAACATTATATATATATATATTTTTTTTTTTTTCTAACATTACGTTTTTCTAACATTACGTCAGAACGTCAACCTCCCTGTCACGTCATCGCACCTTGTCACGAATGGGCGCTCGCTTGCCGGCCGGCGATCTGCTCTTTTTATGCTACTTATCTGTAAGTGTTCTACCTTTTTATAATAAATTACTCTATCGGAATTATGCTATGGCTGCTTTCTCTTTACCCCTATGACCTGTAATTCGGGTTGGTGTGTGAGTGGAGGTACGCTGCACAGAGGGATACCGATGACAGGACTCTGGATCTAGCCTCCACACGTCTGAGACGTCTACCATCCGCTGGGATATCTAGAGGAGTGTGTCAGTGCTAGCTGTCCAATCTGGATACAATCCTGAGACGTGCCTGTTTACGTTTACCATCTGGTAAGTGCACATTTTTGGTGGTGGAGGATCACAGTTTGGTGTGTTGTATTTTCATTTCCCATCAGATTTTCACTGAGAACTGTTGGGGGATTTTTCATTAGATCCTTTTTTTTCTTCTTTCTTTTATCTACGGACTTTGATATTATATATACACGATTTGATGCAATTTGATGTGTTTGTGATATTTGCATATATTGAGGTTCTATGTACCTTGTAATCAAAATATAGCGCAGTTTTTTCTTTGTTTTCGTTGTTTGTTGTGCATATCCCACAGTTGAACTGCAGCTTTTTTGGGGGAGTTTTCATGTTAGCGCGGAGATTTTTTGTTTTTCTCCGACAATACACATAACAGTTCATTGATAAAAATGGCATGGGAATTCCCCACAGGGGAACCCCAAACCAAAAATTAAAAAAAAAAAAAATGACGTGGGGGGTCCCCCTAAATTCCATACCAGGCCCTTCAGGTCTGGTATGGATATTAAGGGGAACCCCAGTAAAAAAAAAAAATGGCGTGGGGTCCCCCTCAAAAAAAGGTCTGGTATGGATTTTAAGGTGAACCACTTGCCAAAATTTTAAAAAAATGGCTTGGGGTACCCCCAAAAATCCATACCAGACCCTTATCCGAGCACGCAACCTGGCAGGCCGCAGGAAAAGAGGGGGGACGAGAGAGCGCCCCCCCCCTCCTGAACCGTACCAGGCCACATGCCCTCAACATTGGGAGGGTGCTTTGGTTTAGCCCCCCAAAACACCTTGTCCCCATGTTGATGGGGGCAAGGGCCTCATCCCCACAACCCTTGCCCGGCAGGGGGCTTTTCGGAATCTGGAAGCCCCCTTTAACAAGGGGACCCCCAGATTCCGGCCCCCCCCTGTGTGAAATGTTTTGTACCCCTACCATTTCATAAAAAAAGTGTAAAAAATGGTAAAAATGACAAGAGACAGTTTTTGACAATTCCTTTATTTAAATGCTTCTTCTTTCTTCTTTCTTCTTTCTTCTATCTTCCTTTGGTTTCTTCCTCCATCTTCTTCTTCTGGTTCTTCTGGTTTTTCTGGTTCTTCCTCTGGTGTTCTCATCCGGCATCTTCCTCAGCAGCGCCTTCTTCTCCTCATCTTCTTTTCTCGGGCCACTCCGCATCCACGATTGGATGGGAGGCTCCAGCTGTGTGAAGCTTCTCCTCTACTGACGGTTCTTAAATAATGGAGGGCGGGGCCACCCGGTGACCCCGCCCCCTCTGACGCACGGGGACTTGACGGGGACTTCCCTGTGGCATCCCCCGTGACGTCAGAGGGGGGTGGGGTCACCCATTACGTAATGGGTGACCCCCCTGACATCACGGGGAATGCCACAGGGAAGTCCCCGTCAAGTCAAAACACGTAACGGGTGACCGCCCCTTACCACTGGGATTTTTGCCCATTCCTCCTTATAAAACTGCTCCAACTCCTTCAAGTTGGATGGTTTGCGCTTTTGAACAGCAATCTTTAAGTCTGGCCACAGATTTTCTATTGGATTGAGGTCTGGGCTTTGACTAGGCCATTCTAACACATTTACATGTTTCCCCTTAAACCACTCAAGTGTTACTTTAGCAGTGTGTTTGGGGTCATTGCCCTGCTGGAAGGTGAACCTCCGTCCTAGCCTCAAATCACACAGAGTGCTACAGGTTTTGCTCAAGAATATCCCTGTATTTATCACCATCCATCTTTCCCTCAACTCTGACCAGTTTCCCAGTCCTGACTGCTGAAAAACCTCCCCACAGCATGATGCTGCCACCACCATGTTTCACAGTGGGGATGATGTTCTTTGGGTGATGTGATGTGTTGGGTTGGCGCCAGACATAGCGTTTTCTTTGCTGGCCAAAAAGTTACATTTTAGTCTCATCAGACCATTTTGCCATTTTGTTTTTTGGTGAAAGTAATGGCTTTCTTCTGGCCACTCTGCCATAAAGCCCAACTCTATGGAGTGTACGGCTTATTGTCATCCTATGTACAGATACTCCAGTCTCTGCTGTGGAACTCTGCAGCTCCTCCAGGGTTACCTTAGGTCTCTGAGATCCTCTCTGATTAATGCCCTCCTTGCCCGCTCTGTGAGTTTTGGTGTGCGGCTGTCTCTTGGCAGGTTTGCTGTTGTGCCATGTTCTTTCCATTTGGTTATGATAGATTTGATGGTGCTCCTAGGGATCATCAAAGATTTGGATATTTTTTTTATAACCTAACCCTGACTTGTACTTCTCAACAACATTGACCCTTCCTTGTTTGGAGAGTTCCTTGGTCTTCATGGCAGTGTTTGGTTAGTGGTGCCTCTTGTTTAGGTGTTGCAGCCTCTGGGGCCTTTCACAAAGGTGTGTCTATCTAAGTGTCTCAGATCATGTGACACTTAGATTGCACACAGGTGGACATCATTTCACTAATTATGTGACTTCTGAAGGTAATTGGTGGCACCAGAGCTTTTTATTGGCTTCATAACAAAGGGGGGTGAATACATACACACATGCTGTCAGGGAGCCACCGGCGCCAGACCTGGGCGTTTGCATGCGCCTATGCGCCAGCGCGCTCCTGTACGAACTTTGCAGCAAGTTCCTGCTGTTTCCAGGCATCAGCGTGGCGCTCGGGCGCACGCGGGTGTGCGTCGTTTGTGCGCGCGTGCGGGAGCACGTGCGCGCGGACGGGCGCGTGAGCGTTCGCGTTAGCGCCGGTTTGGCGCCAAAGTGAACATAAAAGTCCCCCTGTGCCTCTGGCACCTTGCTGCTTCATCTCAGCTCTGGGATTCCTGTAATCTGCACCTGATTGATCGTTACCTATCTGACCCGGCTTGTCTGACCATCCGTTCTGCTCCCATCCGACTCGGCCTGCCTGACTACTCTACTGCTACTGCCTGATACCATTGCCGACCTCTGCTTGTCTACCGACTCTGCTCCTGACTGCTGTTATTGCCTGTCTCACCCACCTGCTGACCCGGACCGTCTGACCCTGCTTGTGCCTGCTGTTGTTCTTGCTGTTGCACCTTTAGCTTCAGCTCCAAGTGGACTCTGCATCTCCAGTGTTCCAGCCTGCTGCCTCCAGTCTCCACCTGATCTGCAGTCCAGCCATCCCTGTGGAATCTTACCTCACTTCAGCATCAGAGACTCTATCCAACAGGCACTCCTACCCCACTGCACTCAGGAGACCACTGTCACCACTCCAGTGGCTCCTGAACCAGCGTTGTATGAGAGGTCTTTTCCTACAAGTCAGGCTCTACTACCAGGTACCTAACACATGCCAATTATCAGCTTCTTATTTCTGAAAAATAGTTTTATGAATATATTTTTCTAATTTAACTTCACCAACTTAGACTATTGTGTTCTGATCATCACATATATTTCAGATTAAAAAAACATTGAACTAAAGGCTGTAATGTAAAAAGCCAAGGGGGGTGAATACTTTTGCAAGGCACTGTAGCCCCAAATTTACTTGGACTGGTGACCAGAACTGGACCGCTTACTCAAGATGTGACTTAACCAGAGTTTTGTAAAGTGGAAGAATTTTAGTCTTATCTCTGAAGGAAACCCACTTTTTGCCTTATCCACATAATCTGCTGCAGTGGCGGCCTGTCCATTAGGGGCGCACGGGTGTCGCCTCCCTCATCCATGTGTCCGGCCCCCTAATCTACATGCAGGGTGCCGGTCGCATGGATTACATTAGTTTTTTTTTAAGCACACGATTAGAGACTGAGGCTCTAATAGGCTTCAAAAAAGGGTGGGCTTGGGGCGCAGAGCACTGCACCCTGAGCCCACCCTGTTATGTGATAATAGCGAATAAATATTCACCATTGTCACACTGGTTCTCCTCCCGGCCAATCAGGAAGCGGGTTCCTGGTGGGCTGAAAGGAGAAGTGACCCTATTGGCCCAGGAGGAGGAGAGGGGAGATGCACGTGTTGCCGAGGACCGACCGACCCACCAGCCACCAAGTCTGATCCTCCGGCCCCTCCATGCTGAGTGCTGTCACTGTGCCTAATGCACACCATTCTCCATGGATTGTCAGCGCACACCTCTCCGACATCAATCCCCCCTGAAGCCGGCCTCATCAAGCTGGCATCTCTGGGCATGGTTAAATCAGAGATACCCTGTTTTCCCGAAAATAAGACCTAGCGTGATAGTCGGTGATGGCTGCAATATAAGCCCTACCCCCCAAATAAGCCCTAGTTAAAGTCCTTGTAGGTCCTCTTTTCAGGGTAGGGCTTAGTTTCAGGGAAACAGGGTAGGGCTTATTTGGGGGGTATGACTTATATTGCAGCCATCACTGACAATCACGCTAGGTCTTATTTTCGGGGAAACAGGGTTGCAGCACGTGGTAAGAGAGCCGGGGGTGTTGGGGTGGTGGCTTGCTGGAGCAATGGGGGGGGGTGCGGTCCGTGGTCAGGTCCATCTGCCGCCCCCCGACTGATGGAACACCAGCCATCACTGGTCTGCTGGCCTTCTTTGATGCAGCTTGCCATTGAATTCTGTTGTCCCACTAGAACCTCCAGATCCTTTTCCATCCGCGATTACTCCAGAAGTTCTGCCGATAAAAATCATGGGGCCTCATACAGCCTTCCTGACAGCGACCCTCCCCCCCCCAGCCTTTGGGCCACCATTAGAAAAAGTGGGACCTGTACACTGTAAATCAGTGTTTGGTTTATGTGGCTGGAGCTGCCTGGGGCTGTGTACAGGTACCTATGTTACGCTATGGGGATGTAAGGACACAGCTGCAGCTTCTTCATTGCTCACACACACCTGTCATGTTAGGATCTGTGTCTGTACAGCCGCTGCATCCCCATGAAGTAACAGGCAGCTCCAGCCACATGAGCAAACCACTCATCCATGCCGCCACATTGCCTGTGTGAAGGACCCTTTAGGACCCTTTCACACAGGAATTGTCCACACCATTCAGCATGGGGTCCATAAGCCAATCCCCCGGCTGAATCGGAGAAGGATGGGACAAATGTTCGTTTTTGTTAAACCGTACCTGTCCAGTTTGTGTGCACATTTATATAGTGGACGGGCAGGGCTGGTGCAAGGATCTTTGACACCCTAGGCGAAACCTCATTTTGCAGCACCCCCCTTGGCTCCACCCCTGACTCCACCTTTTTAATGAAGTGCCCATCAAATGCAGCCTCACCAGTGCCCCTCAAAGCAGCCTCACCAGCTCCCATCAAATGCAGCCTCACCAGTGCCCATCAGATGCAGCTTCACCAGCGTCTATCAATGCAGCCTCACCAGTGCCCATTAAATGCAGCCTCACCAGTGTCCATAAATGCAGCCTACTAGCGCCCATCAAATGCAGCCTCACCAGTGTCCATCAATGCAGCCTCACCAGCGCCCATCAATGCAGCCTCACCAGTGCCCATCAAATGCAGCCTCACCAGTGCCCATCAAATGCAGCCTCACCAGTGTCCATCAATGCAACCTCACCAGTGCCCATCAATGCAGCCTACCAGCATCCATCAATGAAGCCTCACCAGCACCCATCAAATGCAGCTTTACCAGTGTCCATCAATGCAGCCTCACCAGTGTCCATCAATGCAGCCTCACCAGCGCCCATCAAATGCAGCCTCACCAGCGCCCATTAATGCAGCCTCATCAGTGCCCATCAAATGCAGCCTCACCAGTGTCCATCAATGCAGCCTCACCTGAGCCCATCAAATGCAGCCTCATCAGCACCCATCAATGCAGCCTACCAGCGTCCATCAATGCAGCCTCACCAGCGCCCATCAAATGCAGCCTCACCAGTGTCCATCAATGCAGACTCACCAGCACCCATCAAATACAGCCTACCAGCGTCCATCAAATGCAGCTCACCAGTGCCCATCAAATGCAGCCTCACCAGCACCCATCAATGCAGCCTCACCGGCGCCCATCAATGCAGCCTCACCAGCGCCCATCAAATGCAGCCTCACCAGCGCCCATCAATGCAACCCACCAGCGCCCATCAATGCAGCCTCAGCAGTGCCCATCAAATGCAGCCTCACCAGTGTCCATCAATGCAGTCTACCAGCGCCCATCAAATTCAGCCTCACCAGCACCCATCAAATGCAGCCTCACCAGTGCCCATCAAATGCAGCCTCGCCAGTATCCATCAATGCAGCCTAACCACTGCCCATCAAATGCAGCCTCACTAGCGCCCATCAATGCAGCCTCACTAGCGCCCATCAATGCAGCCTACCAGCATCCATCAATGCAGCCTCACCAGCGCCCATCAAATGCAGCCTCACCAGTGTCCATCAATGCAGCCTCACCAGCGCCCATCAAATGAAGCCTCACTAGCGCCCATCAAATTCAGCCTCACCAGTGCCCATCAAATGCAGCTTTACCAGTGTCCATCAATGCAGCCTCACCAGAGCCCATCAAATGCAGCCTCACCAGTGCCCATCAAATGCAGTCTTACCAGTGTCCATTAATGCAGCCTCACCAGCACCCATCAAATGCAGCCTCACCAGTGCCCATCAATGCAGCCTCACCAGCACCCATCAAATGCAGCCTCACCAGTGCCCATCAAATGCAGCCTCACCAGCACCCATCAAATGCAGCCTCACCAGCACCCATCAAATGCAGCCTCACCAGTGCCCATCAAATGCAGCCTCGCCAGTATCCATAAATGCAGCCTCATCACTGCCCATCAAATGCAGCCTCACTAGTGCCCATCAATGCAGCCTCACTAGCGCCCATCAATGCAGCCTACCAGCATCCATCAATGCAGCCTCACCAGCGCCCATCAAATGCAGCCTCACCAGCGCCCATTAATGCAGCCTCACCAGTGTCCATCAATGCAGCCTCACCAGCGCCCATGAAATGCAGCCTCACCAGCGCCCATTAATGCAGCCTCATCAGTGCCCATCAAATGCAGCCTCACCAGTGTCCATCAATGCAGCCTCACCTGAGCCCATCAAATGCAGCCTCACTAGCGCCCATCAATGCAGCCTACCAGCATCCATCAATGCAGCCTCACCAGCGCCCATCAAATGCAGCCTCACCAGCGCCCATTAATGCAGCCTCACCAGTGTCCATCAATGCAGCCTCACCAGCACCCATCAAATGCAGCCTCACCAGCGCCCATTAATGCAGCCTCATCAGTGCCCATCAAATGCAGCCTCACCAGTGTCCATCAATGCAGCCTCACCTGAGCCCATCAAATGCAGCCTCACTAGCGCCCATCAATGCAGCCTACCAGCGTTCATCAATGCAGCCTCACCAGCGCCCATCAAATGCAGCCTCACCAGTGTCCATCAATGCAGACTCACCAGCACCCATCAAATACAGCCTACCAGCGTCCATCAAATGCAGCTCACCAGTGCCCATCAAATGCAGCTCACCAGTGCCCATCAAATGCAGCCTCACCAGCACCCATCAATGCAGCCTCACCGGCACCCATCAATGCAGCCTCACCAGCGCCCATCAAATGCAGCCTCACCAGCGCCCATCAATGCAACCCACCAGCGCCCATCAATGCAGCCTCAGCAGTGCGCATCAAATGCAGCCTCACTAGTGTCCATCAATGCAGCCTACCAGCGCCCATCAAATGCAGCCTCACCAGCACCCATCAAATGCAGCCTCACCAGTGCCCATCAAATGCAGCCTCACCAGTATCCATCAATGCAGCCTAACCACTGCCCATCAAATGCAGCCTCACTAGCGCCCATCAATGCAGCCTCACTAGCGCCCATCAATGCAGCCTACCAGCATCCATCAATGCAGCCTCACCAGCGCCCATCAAATGCAGCCTCACCAGCGCCCATTAATGCAGCCTCACCAGTGCCCATCAAATGCAGCCTTACCAGTGTCCATCAATGCAGCCTCACCAGAGCCCATCAAATGCAGCCTCACCAGTGTCCATCAATGCAGCCTCACCAGCACCCATCAAATGCAGCCTCACCAGTGCCCATCAATGCAGCCTCACCAGCACCCATCAAATGCAGCCTCACCAGTGCCCATCAAATGCAGCCTCACCAGTGCCCATCAAATGCAGCCTCATCACTGCCCATCAAATGCAGCCTCACTAGCGCCCATCAATGCAGCCTCACTAGCGCCCATCAATGCAGCCTACCAGCATCCATCAATGCAGCCTCACCAGCGCCCATCAAATGCAGCCTCACCAGTGTCCATCAATGCAGCCTCACCAGCGCCGATCAAATGCAGCCTCACCAGCACCCATTAATGCAGCCTCACCACTGCCCATCAAATGAAGCCTCACTAGCGCCCATCAATGCAGCCTCACCAGTGCCCATCAAATGCAGCTTTACCAGTGTCCATCAATGCAGCCTCACCAGAGCCCATCAAATGCAGCCTCACCAGTGCCCATCAAATGCAGTCTTACCAGTGTCCATCAATGCAGCCTCACCAGCACCCATCAAATGCAGCCTCACCAGTGCCCATCAAATGCAGTCTTACCAGTGTCCATCAATGCAGCCTCACCAGCACCCATCAAATGCAGCCTCACCAGTGCCCATCAATGCAGCCTCACCAGCGCCCATCAAATGCAGCCTCACCAGTGCCCATCAAATGCAGCCTCGCCAGTATCCATCAATGCAGCCTCATCACTGCCCATCAAATGCAGCCTCACTAGCGCCCATCAATGCAGCCTCACTAGCGCCCATCAATGCAGCCTACCAGCATCCATCAATGCAGCCTCACCAGCGCCCATCAAATGCAGCCTCACCAGCGCCCATTAATGCAGCCTCACCAGTGTCCATCAATGCAGCCTCACCAGCACCCATCAAACGCAGCCTCACCAGCGCCCATTAATGCAGCCTCATCAGTGCCCATCAAATGCAGCCTCACCAGTGTCCATCAATGCAGCCTCACCTGAGCCCATCAAATGCAGCCTCACTAGCGCCTATCAATGCAGCCTACCAGCGTCCATCAATGCAGCCTCACCAGCGCCCATCAAATGCAGCCTCACCAGTGTCCATCAATGCAGACTCACCAGCACACATCAAATACAGCCTACCAGCGTCCATCAAATGCAGCTCACCAGCACCCATCAATGCAGCCTCACTGGCGCCCATCAATGCAGCCTCACCAGCGCCCATCAATGCAACCCACCAGCGCCCATCAATGCAGCCTCAGCAGTGCCCATCAAATGCAGCCTCACCAGTGTCCATCAATGCAGCCTACCAGCGCCAATCAAATGCAGCCTCACCAGCACCCATCAAATGCAGCCTCACCAGTATCCATCAATGCAGCCTAACCACTGCCCATCAAATGCAGCCTCACTAGCGCCCATCAATGCAGCCTCACTAGCGCCCATCAATGCAGCCTCACTAGCGCCCATCAATGCAGCCTACCAGCATCCATCAATGCAGCCTCACCAGCGCCCATCAAATGCAGCCTCACCAGTGTCCATCAATGCAGCCTCACCAGCGCCCATCAAATGCAGCCTCACCAGCGCCCATCAATGCAGCCTCACCAGCGCCCATCAAATGCAGCCTCACCAGCGCCCATTAATGCAGCCTAACCACTGCCCATCAAATGCAGCCTCACTAGCGCCCATCAATGCAGCCTCACTAGCGCCCATCAATGCAGCCTCACTAGCGCCCATCAATGCAGCCTACCAGCATCCATCAATGCAGCCTCACCAGCGCCCATCAAATGCAGCCTCACCAGTGTCCATCAATGCAGCCTCACCAGAGCCCATCAAATGCAGCCTCACCAGTATCCATCAATGCAGCCTCACCAACACCCATCAAACGCAGCCTCACCAGCGCCCATTAATGCAGCCTCACCAGTGTCCATCAATGCAGCCTCACCAGCGCCCATCAAATGCAGCCTCACCAGCGCCCATTAATGCAGCCTCATCAGTGCCCATCAAATGCAACCTCACCAGTGTCCATCAATGCAGCCTCACCAGCGCCCATCAAATGCAGCCTCGCCAGTATCCATCAATACAGCCTCATCACTGCCCATCAAATGCAGCCTCACTAGCGCCCATCAATGCAGCCTCACTAGCGCCCATCAATGCAGCCTACCAGCATCCATCAATGCAGCCTCACCAGTGTCCATCAATGCAGCCTCACCAGCGCCCATCAAATGCAGCCTCACCAGCGCCCATTAATGCAGCCTCACCACTGCCCATCAAATGAAGCCTCACTAGCGCCCATCAAATGCAGCCTCACCAGTGCCCATCAAATGCTGCTTTACCAGTGTCCATCAATGCAGCCTCACCAGAGCCCATCAAATGCAGCCTCACCAGTGCCCATCAAATGCAGTCTTACCACTGTCCATCAATGCAGCCTCACCAGTGCCCATCAATGCAGCCTCACCAGCACCCATCAAATGCAGCCTCACCAGTGCCCATCAATGCAGCCTCACCAGCACCCATCAAATGCAGCCTCACCAGTGCCCATCAAATGCAGCCTCGCCAGTATCCATCAATGCAGCCTCATCACTGCCCATCAAACGCAGCCTCACTAGCGCCCATCAATGCAGCCTCACTAGCGCCCATCAATGCAGCCTACTAGCATCCATCAATGCAGCCTCACCATTGCCCATCAAATGCAGCCTCACCAGTGTCCATCAATGCAGCCTCACCAGCGCCCATCAAATGCAGCCTCACCAGCGCCCATTAATGCAGCCTCACCAGTGCCCATCAAATGCAGCCTTACCAGTGTCCATCAATGCAGCCTCACCAGTGTCCATCAATGCAGCCTCACCAGTGTCCATCAATGCAGCCTCACCAGCGCCCATTAATGCAGCCTCACCAGAGACCATCAAATGCAGCCTCACCAGTGTCCATCAATGCAGCCTACCAGCATCCATCAATGCAGCCTCACCAGTGTCCATCAATGCAGCCTCACCAGCACCCATCAAATGCAGCCTCACCAGTGCCCATCAATGCAGCCTCACCAGCACCCATCAAATGCAGCCTCACCAGTGCCCATCAAATGCAGCCTCGCCAGTGCCCATCAAATGCAGTCTTACCAGTGTCCATCAATGCAGCCTCACCAGCACCCATCAAATGCAGCCTCACCAGTGCCCATCAATGCAGCCTCACCAGCACCCATCAAATGCAGCCTCACCAGTGCCCATCAAATGCAGCCTCACCAGCACCCATCAAATGCAGCCTCATCACTGCCCATCAAATGCAGCCTCACTAGCGCCCATCAATGCAGCCCCACTAGCGCCCATCAATGCAGCCTACCAGCATCCATCAGTGCAGCCTCACCAGCGCCCATCAAATGCAGCCTCACCAGTGTCCATCAATGCAGCCTCACCAGCGCCCATCAAATGCAGCCTCACCAGCGCCCATTAATGCAGCCTCACCAGTGTCCATCAATGCAGCCTCACCAGTGTCCATCAATGCAGCCTCACCAGTGTCCATCAATGCAGCCTCACCAGTGTCCATCAATGCAGCCTCAC
This sequence comes from Aquarana catesbeiana, assembly GCF_042186555.1. Classification (NCBI taxonomy): domain Eukaryota; kingdom Metazoa; phylum Chordata; class Amphibia; order Anura; family Ranidae; genus Aquarana; species Aquarana catesbeiana. Next base: position 8,847,788 of record NC_133325.1, read on the forward strand.
CAGCGCCCATTAATGCAGCCTCACCAGAGCCCATCAAATGCAGTCTTACCAGTGTCCATCAATGCAGCCTACCAGCATCCATCAAATGTAGCCTCACCAGTGCCCATCAATGCAGCCTCACCAACACCCATCAAATGCAGCCTCACCAGTGCCCATTAATGCAGCCTCACCAGTGTCCATCAAATGCAGCCTCACCAGTGTCCATCAATGCAGCCTACCAGCGCCCATTAAATGCAGCCTCACCAGCACCCATCAAATGCAGCCTCACCAGTGCCCATCAAATGCAGCCTCACCAGTGTCCATCAATGCAGCCTCACCACTGCCCATCAAATGCAGCCTCACTAGCGCCCATCAATGCAGCCTCACTAGCGCCCATCAATGCAGCCTACCAGCATCCATCAAATGCAGCCTCACCAGTGCCCATCAATGCAGCCTCACCAACACCCATCAAATGCAGCCTCACCAGTGCCCATTAATGCAGCCTCACCAGTGTCCATCAAATGCAGCCTCACCAGTGTCCATCAATTCAGCCTCACCAGCGCCCATCAATGAATGTTTGCTTGCCTCCATTCATTCCAGGAGTTGGGATACAGACACAGTCCTCTGCCACCACTGAGCCTCTGACACTATGTGTGAACAGATCGGCGGCTGCCTGCTGATGCTGAGACTTAGTTGCTTGTTGCAGAGAGAAGAGAGTAGGAACATGAGTGGCCGGGAGCCCCTAGGCAGCAGTGTGCCCTAAGCGGCTGCCTAGTTTGCCTAGTGGTAGCACCGGCCCTGTGGACGGGGAGGACCTCCAATGGCTCTATGGGCAGCCATCTATCTGTTTACATATCTTTGTCCTGTAATGTTTACATTCAGAAAAATGGAAGCACGCGGCCGTCTTCCTCCCTTTTTGTTTCTGGACCTGAAATACCTAGGAGGTAGGTAGGTGTAAACCATGGGTGCTCAACCCATGACCCTTCAGCTGTTGTGGAACTACAAGTCCCATGAAGCATTTCAAGCCATCGACAGTTACAAGCAAGACTGCCAAAGGCAGAGGCATGATGGGAGTTGTAGTTCTGCAACAGCTGGAGGGTCACAGGTTGAGCACCCATGATGTAAACGCACACAAGTCCATTTACATCGGCCTGCCCACAGACCTGCATGGAGCTTCCGATCAGCTCTGCCTGAAAAACTGACTGGAGGACTTGATTGGAAAGGTTGTGTGAAAAGGGCCCTAAGGGGGAGTTGTTGAGGGGTGGTAAAAACATGGCTCTATGGCTGTACTGTACAGTGGGGGGAAAATACCGATCGTCTCTCCTGCAGATTGTGTAAGTTTTACCCACTTACAAAGAAATGAAGGGTCTATCATTTTTATCATAGGGACATAGAGACAGGATATCAACCAAAAATCCAGAAAAATCACACGATACAAATGTTATAAATGGAGTTCAGTGAGTGAAATAAGTATTTGATCCCCTTAGTAGTTGGTGGAGAAACCCTTGTTGGCGATCACAGAGGTCAGACGTTTCTTGGAGGCGGTGATCACAGAGGTCAGACGTTTCTTGTAGGTGGTGATCACAGAGGTCAGACGTTTCTTGTAGGTGGTGATCACAGAGGTCAGACGTTTCTTGTAGGTGGTGATCACAGAGGTCAGACGTTTCTTGTAGGTGGTGATCACAGAGGTCAGACGTTTCTTGTAGGTGGTGATCACAGAGGTCAGACATTTCTTGTAGGCGGTGATCACAGAGGTCAGACGTTTCTTGGAGGCGGTGATCACAGAGTTCAGACGTTTCTTGTAGGTGGTGATCACAGAGGTCAGACGTTTCTTGTAGGCGGTGATCACAGAGGTCAGACGTTTCTTGGAGGCGGTGATCACAGAGTTCAGACGTTTCTTGTAGGCGGTGATCACAGAGGTCAGACGGTTCTTGGAGGCGGTGATCACAGAGGTCAGACGGTTCTTGTAGGTGGTGATCACAGAGGTCAGACGTTTCTTGTAGGTGGTGATCACAGAGGTCAGACGTTTCTTGTAGTTGGTGATCACAGAGGTCAGACGTTTCTTGTAGTTGGTGATCACAGAGGTCAGACGTTTCTTGTAGGTGGTGATCACAGAGGTCAGACGTTTCTTGTAGGTGGTGATCACAGAGGTCAGACGGTTCTTGTAGGTGGTGATCACAGAGGTCAGACGGTTCTTGTAGGTGGTGATCACAGAGGTCAGACGTTTCTTGGAGGCGGTGATCACAGAGGTCAGACGGTTCTTGTAGGTGGTGATCACAGAGGTCAGACGTTTCTTGTAGGCAGTGATCACAGAGGTCAGACGTTTCCTGGAGGCAGTGATCACAGAGGTCAGACGTTTCTTGTAGGTGGTGATCACAGAGGTCAGACGGTTCTTGTAGGTGGTGATCACAGAGGTCAGACGGTTCTTGTAGGTGGTGATCACAGAGGTCAGACGGTTCTTGTAGGTGGTGATCACAGAGGTCAGACGGTTCTTGTAGGTGGTGATCACAGAGGTCAGATGTTTCTTGTAGGTGGTGATCACAGAGGTCAGACGGTTCTTGTAGGTGGTGATCACAGAGGTCAGACGGTTCTTGTAGGTGGTGATCACAGAGGTCAGATGGTTCTTGTAGGTGGTGATCACAGAGGTCAGACGTTTCTTGTAGGCGGTGATCACAGAGGTCAGACAGTTCTTGTAGGTGGTGATCACAGAGGTCAGACGGTTCTTGTAGGTGGTGATCACAGAGGTCAGACGGTTCTTGTAGGTGGTGATCACAGAGGTCAGACGGTTCTTGTAGGTGGTGATCACAGAGGTCAGACGGTTCTTGTAGGTGGTGAACACAGAGGTCAGACATTTCCTGGAGGCAGTGATCACAGAGGTCAGACGTTTCTTGTAGGTGGTGATCAGGGATGAGCTTCGAGTTTGAGTCAAACTCATGTTCGACTCGAACATTGGCTGTTCGCAAGTTCGCCGAACAGCGAACAATTAGGGGTGTTCGCGGCAAATTCGAATGCCGCGGAACACCCTTTAAAAGTCTATGGGAGAAATCAAAAGTGCTGATTTTAAAGGCTTATATGCAAGTTATTGTCATAAAAAGTGTTTGGGGACCCGGGTCCTGCCCCAGGGGACATGGATCAATGCAAAAAAAAAACGGCCGTTTTTTCAGGAGCAGTGATTTTAATAATGCTTAAAGTCAAACAATAAAAGTGTAATATCCCTTTAAATTTCGTACCTGGGGGGTGTCTATAGTATGCCTGTAAAGGGGCGCATGTTTCCTGTGTTTAGAACAGTCTGACAGCAAAATGACATTTTGAAGGAAAAAACACATTTAAAACTACCCGCGGCTATTGCATTGCCGACAATACACATAGAAGTTCATTGATAAAAACGGCATGGGAATTCCCCAAAGGGGAACCCCCGAACCAAAATTTTTTTTAAAAAATGACGTGGGAGTCCCCCTAAATTCCATACCAGGCCCTTCAGGTCTGATATGGATATTAAGGGGAACCCCGGCCAAAATTAAAAAAAAAAAATGACGTGGGGTTCCCCCTAAATTCCATACCAGACCCTTATCCGAGCACGCAACCTGGCAGGCCGCAGGAAAAGAGGGGGGGACGAGAGTGCGGCCCCCCCTCCCTCCTGAACCGTACCAGGCCACATGCCCTCAACATTGGGAGGGTGCTTTGGGGTAGCCCCCCAAAACACCTTGTCCCCATGTTGATGAGGACAAGGGCCTCATCCCCACAACCCTGGCCGGTGGTTGTGGGGGTCTGCGGGCGGGGGGCTTATCGGAATCTGGAAGCCCCCTTTAACAAGGTGACCCCCAGATCCCGGCCCCCCCCCCTGTGTGAAATGGTAAGGGGGTACATAAGTACCCCTACCATTTCACGAAAAAAGTGTCAAAAATGTTAAAAATGACAAGAGACAGTTTTTGACAATTCCTTTATTTAAATGCTTCTTCTTTCTTCTATCTTCCTTCATCTTCTGGTTCTTCTGGTTCTTCTGGCTCTTCTGGTTCTTCCTCCGGCGTTCTCGTCCAGCATCTCGTCCGCGGAGTCTTCTATCTTCTTCTCCTCGGGCCGCTCCGCACCCATGGCATGGGGGGGAGGCTCCCGCTCTTCTCTTCTTCTTTTCTTCTCTTCTTCTCTTCTTCATTTTCTTCTCCGGGCCGCTCCGCAATCCATGCTGGCATGGAGGGAGGCTCCCGCTGTGTGACGGCGCTCCTCGTCTGACAGTTCTTAAATAACGGGGGGCGGGGCCACCCGGTGACCCCGCCCCCCTCTGACGCACGGGACATGACGGGACTTCCCTGTGGCATTCCCCGTGACGTCACAGGGAAGTCCCGTCAAGTCACCGTGCGTCAGAGTGGTGCGGGGTCACCGAGTGGCCCCGCCCCCCATTATTTAAGAACTGTCAGACGAGGAGCGCCGTCACACAGCGGGAGCCTCCCTCCATGCCAGCATGGGTGCGGAGCGGCCCAGAGAAGAAAATGAAGAAGAGAAGAAAAGAAGAAGAGAAGAGCGGGAGCCTCCCCCCCATGCCATGGGTGCGGAGCGGCCCGGAGAAGAAAATGAAGAAGAGAAGAAAAGAAGAAGAGAAGGGCGGGAGCCTCCCCCCCATGCCATGGGTGCGGAGCGGCCCGAGGAGAAGAAGATAGAAGACGCCGCGGAGGAGATGCTGGACGAGAACGCCGGAGGAAGAACCAGAAGAGCCAGAAGAACCAGAAGAACCAGAAGATGAAGGAAGATAGAAGAAAGAAGAAGCATTTAAATAAAGGAATTGTCAAAAACTGTCTCTTGTCATTTTTAACATTTTTGACAGTTTTTTCGTGAAATGGTAGGGGTACTTATGTACCCCCTTACCATTTCACACAGGGGGGGGCCGGGATCTGGGGGTCACCTTGTTAAAGGGGGCTTCCAGATTCCGATAAGCCCCCCGCCCACAGACCCCCACAACCACCGGCCAGGGTTGTGGGGATGAGGCCCTTGTCCTCATCAACATGGGGACAAGGTGTTTTGGGGGGCTACCCCAAAGCACCCTCCCAATGTTGAGGGCATGTGGCCTGGTACGGTTCAGGAGGGAGGGGGGGCCGCACTCTCGTCCCCCCCTCTTTTCCTGCGGCCTGCCAGGTTGCGTGCTCGGATAAGGGTCTGGTATGGATTTTTGGGGGGACCCCACGCCGTTTTTTTTTTTTTTTTTTGGCGCGGGGTTCCCCTTAAAATCCATACCAGACCTGAAGGGCCTGGTATGGAATTTAGGAGGACTCCCACGTCATTTTTTTTTTTTAATTTTGGTTCGGGGTTCCCCTGTGGGGAATTCCCATGCCGTTTTTATCAATGAACTTCTATGTGTATTGTCGGCAATGCAATAGCCGCGGGTAGTTTTAAATGAGTTTTTTCCTTCAAAATGTCATTTTGCTGTCAGACTGTTCTAAACACGGGAAACATGCGCCCCTTTACAGGCATACTATAGACACCCCCCAGGTACGAAATTTAAAGGGATATTACACTTTTATTGTTTGACTTTAAGCATTATTAAAATCACTGCTCCTGAAAAAACGGCCGTTTTTAAAAAAAATGTTTGCATTGATCCATGTCCCCTGGGGCAGGACCCAGGTCCCCAAACACTTTTTATGACAATAACTTGCATATAAGCCTTTAAAATTAGCACTTTTGTTTATTCATGTTCGTGTCCCATAGACTTTAACGGTGTTCGCGTGTTCGAACGAACTTTTTTCCTGTTCGCATGTTCTGGTGCGAACCGAACAGGGGGGTGTTCGGCTCATCCCTACTCCTCATCAGCTGAGATCTCCAACCCCACTATACCTTCAGTCCTCTCTGAGACCTGCACTGAGAGGAATGAAGGTGTAGAATTAGGTGTGTCACAGCCAAGTACTTGCGTGCAATTTACTATCAGTTCACCGACGTCAGATTGTACCAGGCAAATTTCAGGCAGGTTCAGAGGTGGTTGACGCCACGCCAACTTAAGGCAGGAATGGTGGTTTGCGACAATGGCACCAACCTCCTCTCCGCCCTCCGACAGGGACAAATGACCCATGTGCCCTGTTTGGCTCACGTCCCTAACTTGGTGGTGCAGCGGTTCTTGGGCAGGTACCTGGGCTTACAGGATGTCCTGAGGCAGGCCAGGAAAGTCTGTGTGCATTTCCGTCAGTCATATAATGCCAGTGCTCGGCTGGCAGACCTCAAAAAGGAATTTAACCTGCCCAAGAACCGCCTAATCTGTGACATGCCCACCAAGTGGAACTCAACATTGGCCATGCTACAGCGGCTGCACATGCAGCAGAGGGCCATCAATGAGTACCTGTGCGATTATGGCACCAGGACAGGGTCAGGGGAGCTTGTTTTTTTTCCCCACGCCAGTGGGCCATGATCTGGGATGCATGCACTGTCCTGTCACCATTTGAGGAGGCCACGAGGATGGTGAGCAGTGACAGTGCATGCATCAGTGACACTGTCCCCCTTGTCCACCTGTTGGAGCACACGCTGCGTGGAATAATGGACAGGGCACTTGAGGCAGAACAGAGGCAGGAAGAGGAGGACTTCCTTAGCTCTCAAGGCCCCCTTTATCCAGACAGTGTTCCTGCGTGCCCGCCGATCACACAGGAAGAGGAGGAGGAGGAGGAGGAGGATTGTATCAGCATGGAGGTGGAGCCTGGCACTCAGCATCAGCAGCAGTCTTTAAGGGATCATTTACAGTCCCAAGAAACCCATGGACTTGTACGTGGCTGGGAGGAGGTGGCTGCGGATCATGTCATCCTTAGTGACCCAGAGGACTCCGGACCGAATGCCTCAGCAAACCTACGCTGCATGGCCTCCCTGATCCTGCAAAGCTTGCGTAAGGATCCTCATATTTGTGGTATCAAGGAGAAGGACCAATACTGGCTGGCAACCCTCCTTGATCCACATTACAAGGGTAAGGTTGTGGACCTTATCTTGCCATCGCAGAGGGAGCAGAGGATGAAACATCTTCGGGAGGCCTTGCAGAAAGGTCTGTGCAACGCGTTCCCAGAGACTGGGAGGTTACAAACTCCTGTTCCTGGACAACGTGTTGCTGAAGTTTCGGTCAGTCAAAGAAGGAGCGGTGGAGAAGGTGGCCGTCTGACCGATGCGTTCAGACAATTTTTTGGTCCGCAGCCCCAAGGTATGATCGGTTCCAGCAACCATCGCCAGTGTCTGTTTTACATGGTGCAGGAATACCTAGGGGCAAGATCAGACTTGGACACCTTTCCCACCGAAAATCCTCTGGGTTACTGGGTCTTGAGGATGGATCACTGGCCAGAGCTTGCACAGTATGCAATTGAGCTACTGGCCTGTCCTGCATCCAGCGTTCTTTTGGAAAGCACATTCAGTGCTGCTGGAGGCTTTGTAACCGATCACAGGGTGCGCCTGTCCACCGACTCGGTCGATCGACTGACCTTCATAAAAATGAATCAGTCTTGGATCACCACCAGCTACCAAGCACCTGATGCTGATGTAACCGAATATTTTTTTTTTTGAAATGTCAGATCCCTTCAAAGAATGCCTATGCTGATGCTGAGTGACTATCCTGAGTAATTATCCTCTTCCTCCTCAATGATCACGCTGATAGCTTGTAAGGACATTTTTGCGGGGTATTGCAGAGTATTGCAATGTATTTCAGGGTATTGCAGGGTATTGCAGGGTATTGCGGGGTATTGCAGAGTATTGCAGGGTATTGCAGAGTATTACAGGGTATTGCTGAGTATCACAGAGTATTGCAGAGTATTGCGGGGTATTGCAGAGTATTGCACGGTATTGTGGGGTATTGCAGAGTATTGCACAGTATTGCAGAGTATGGCAGGGTATTGCAGATAATCACAGAGTATTGCAGGGTATTGCAGAGTATTGCACAGTGTTGTGGGGTATTGCAGAGTATTGCAGAGTATTGCGGGGTATTGCAGAGTATTGCGGGGTATTGCAGAGTATTGAACAGTATTGTGGGGTATTGCAGAGTATTGCGGGGTATTGCAGAGTATTGAGGGGTATTACAGAGTTTTGCACAATATTGTGGGGTATTGGAGAGTACTGCACAGTGTTGCGGGGTACTGTAGAGTATTGCAGAGTATTGCGGGGTAATGCAGGGTATTGCAGAGTATTGCACAGTATTGTGGGGTATTGCAGAGTATTGAACAGTGTTGCGGGGTATTGCAAAGTATTGCGGGGTATTGCAAAGTATTGCGGGGTATTGCAGAGTATTGCGGGGTATTGCAGATTATTGCAAAGTATTGTGGGGTATTGCAGAGTATTGCACAGTGTTGCGGGGTATTGCAGAGTATTGCAGAGTATTGTGGGGAATTGCAGAGTATGGCAGGGTATCGCCAAGTATCACAGAGTATGGCTGGGTATTGCAGAGTATTGCAGGGTATTGCAGAGTATTGCAAAGTATTGCGGGGTATTGCAGAGTTTTGCACAGTATTGTGGGGTATTGGAGAGTACTGCACAGTGTTGCGGGGTACTGTAAAGTATTGCAGAGTATTGCGGGGTAATGCAGGGTATTGCAGAGTATTGCACAGTATTGTGGGGTATTGCAGAGTATTGCGGGGTATTGCAGAGTATTGCAGAGTATTGTGGGGAATTGCAGAGTATGGCAGGGTATCGCCAAGTATCACAGAGTATGGCTGGGTATTGCAGAGTATTGCAGGGTATTGCAGAGTATTGCAAAGTATTGCGGGGTATTGCAGAGTTTTGCACAGTATTGTGGGGTATTGGAGAGTACTGCACAGTGTTGCGGGGTACTGTAAAGTATTGCAGAGTATTGCGGGGTAATGCAGGGTATTGCAGAGTATTGCACAGTGTTGCGGGGTATTGCAGAGTATTGCGGGGTATTGCAGAGTATTGCACAGTATTGTGGGGTATTGCAGAGTATTGCGGGGTATTGCAAGGTATTTCAGAGTATTGCACAGTGTTGCGGGGTATTGCAGAGTATTGCACAGTATTGTGGGGTATTGCAGAGTATGGCGGGGTATCGCCAAGTATCACAGAGTATGGCTGGGTATTGCAGAGTATTGCAGGGTATTGCAGAGTATTGCAAAGTATTGCGGGGTATTGCAAAGTATTGCAGAGTATTGCAAAGTATTGTAGAGTATTGTGGGGTATTGCAGAGTATTGCAAAGTATTGTAGAGTATTGTGGGGTATTGCAGAATATTGCACAGTATTGCGGGGTATTGCAAAGTATTGCGGGGTATTGCAGAGTATTGCGGGGTATTGCGCAGTATTGCGGGGTATTGCAAAGTATTGCGGGGTATTGCAGAGTATTGCGGGGTATTGCAGAGTATTGCACAGTATTGCAGAGTATGGCTGGATATGGCAGAGTATGGCAGGGTATTGCAGAGTATTGCACAGTGTTGCGGGGTATTGCAGAGTATTGCAGAGTATTGTGGGGAATTGCAGAGTATGGCGGGGTATCGCCAAGTATCACAGAGTATGGCTGGGTATTGCAGAGTATTGCAGGGTATTGCAGAGTATTGCAAAGTATTGCGGGGTATTGCAGAGTATTGCACAGTATTGCGGGGTATTGCACTGAATTGCGGGGTATTGCAGAGTATTGCAGAGTATTGCGGGGTATTGCAGAGTATTACAGAGTATTGCGGGGGAATTGCAGAGTATTGCAGAGTATTGCGGGGTATTGCGAGGTATTGCAGAGTATTGCGGGGTATTGCAGAGTATTGCGAGGTTTGCAGAGTATTGCGGGGTATTGCAGAGTATTGTGGGGTATTGCAGAGTATTGCGGGGTATTGCAGAGTATTGCAGAGTATTGTGGGGTATTGCAGAGTATTGTGGGATATTGCAGAGTATTGCAGAGTATTGTGGGGTATTGCGAGGTATTGCAGAGTATTGCGGGGTATTGCAGAGTATTGCGAGGTTTGCAGAGTATTGCGGGGTATTGCAGAGTATTGCAGAGTATTGTGGGGTATTGCAGAGTATTGTGGGGTATTGCAGAGTATTGCAGAGTATTGCGGGGTATTGCAGAGTATTGTGGGGTATTGCAGAGTATTGCAGAGTATTGTGGGGTATTGCAGAGTATTGTGGGGTATTGCGGGGTAATGCAGAGTATTGCGGGCTATTGCAGAGTATTGTGGGGTATTGCAGAGTATTGCAGAGTATTGTGGGGTATTGCGAGGTATTGCAGAGTATTGCAGAGTATTGCGGGGTATTGCAGAGTATTGCAGAGTATTGTGGGGTATTGCAGAGTATTGCGGGGTATTGCAGAGTATTGTGGGGTATTGCAGAGTATTGCAGAGTATTGCGGGGTATTGCAGAGTATTGCAGAGTATTGTGGGGTATTGCAGAGTATTGTGGGGTATTGCAGAGTATTGCGGGGTATTGCAGAGTATTGCAGAGTATTGTGGGGTATTGCAGAGTATTGTGGGGTATTGCAGAGTATTGCGGGGTATTGCAGAGTATTGTGGGGTATTGCAGAGTATTGCAGAGTATTGCGGGGTATTGCAGAGTATTGCAGAGTATTGTGGGGTATTGCAGAGTATTGTGGGGTATTGCAGAGTATTGCGGGGTATTGCAGAGTATTGTGGGGTATTGCAGAGTATTGCAGAGTATTGCGGGGTATTGCAGAGTATTGCAGAGTATTGTGGGGTATTGCAGAGTATTGTGGGGTATTGCAGAGTATTGCGGGGTATTGCAGAGTATTGCAGAGTATTGCGGGGTATTGCAGAGTATTATGGGGTATTGCAGAGTATTGTAAAGTATTGCGGGGTATTGCAGAGTATTGCACAGTATTGCGGGGTATTGCACAGAATTGCGGGGTATTGCAGAGTATTGCAGAGTATTGCGGGGGAATTGCAGAGTATTGCAGAGTATTGCGGGGTATTGTGGGGGAATTGCAGAGTATTGCAGAGTATTGCAGAGTATTGCGGGGGAATTGCAGAGTATTGCAGTGTATTGGCGGGTATTGCAGGGTATTGGCGGGTATTGCAGAGTATTGCAGAGTATTGCAGAGTATTGCAGAGTATTGTGGGGTATTGCAGAGTATTGCGGGGTATTGCAGAGTATTGCAGAGTATTGCAGAGTATTGTGGGGTATTGCAGAGTATTGCAGAGTATTGCAGAGTATTGCGAGGTTTGCAGAGTATTGCGGGGTATTGCAGAGTATTGCGGGGTATTGCAGAGTATTGCAGAGTATTGCAGAGTATTGTGGGGTATTGCAGAGTATTGCAGAGTATTGTGGGGTATTGCAGAGTATTGTGGGGTATTGCAGAATATTGCAGAGTATTGTGGGGTATTGCAGAATATTGCAGAGTATTGTGGGCTATTGCAGAGTATTGCGGGGTATTGCAGAGTATTGCGGGGTATTGCGAGGTATTGCAGAGTATTGCGGGGTATTGCGGGGTATTGCAGAGTATTGCGGGGTATTGCAGAGTATTGCAGAGTATTGCAGAGTATTGCGGGGTATTGCAGAGTATTGCGGGGTATTGCAGAGTATTGCGGGGTATTGCGGGGTATTGCAGAGTATTGCGGGGTATTGCAGAGTATTGCAGAGTATTGCAGAGTATTGCAGGGTATTGCAGGGTATTGCAGAGTATTGCGGGGTATTGCAGAGTATTGCAGAGTATTGCAGAGTATTGTGGGGTATTGCAGAGTATTGCAGAGTATTGTGGGGTATTGCGAGGTATTGCAGAGTATTGCAGAGTATTGCGGGGTATTGCAGAGTATTGCAGAGTATTGTGGGGTATTGCAGAGTATTGCGGGGTATTGCAGAGTATTGTGGGGTATTGCAGAGTATTGCAGAGTATTGCGGGGTATTGCAGAGTATTGCAGAGTATTGTGGGGTATTGCAGAGTATTGTGGGGTATTGCAGAGTATTGCGGGGTATTGCAGAGTATTGCAGAGTATTGTGGGGTATTGCAGAGTATTGTGGGGTATTGCAGAGTATTGCGGGGTATTGCAGAGTATTGTGGGGTATTGCAGAGTATTGCAGAGTATTGCGGGGTATTGCAGAGTATTGCAGAGTATTGTGGGGTATTGCAGAGTATTGTGGGGTATTGCAGAGTATTGCGGGGTATTGCAGAGTATTGTGGGGTATTGCAGAGTATTGCAGAGTATTGCGGGGTATTGCAGAGTATTGCAGAGTATTGTGGGGTATTGCAGAGTATTGTGGGGTATTGCAGAGTATTGCGGGGTATTGCAGAGTATTGCAGAGTATTGCGGGGTATTGCAGAGTATTATGGGGTATTGCAGAGTATTGTAAAGTATTGCGGGGTATTGCAGAGTATTGCACAGTATTGCGGGGTATTGCACAGAATTGCGGGGTATTGCAGAGTATTGCAGAGTATTGCGGGGGAATTGCAGAGTATTGCAGAGTATTGCGGGGTATTGTGGGGGAATTGCAGAGTATTGCAGAGTATTGCAGAGTATTGCGGGGGAATTGCAGAGTATTGCAGTGTATTGGCGGGTATTGCAGGGTATTGGCGGGTATTGCAGAGTATTGCAGAGTATTGCAGAGTATTGCAGAGTATTGTGGGGTATTGCAGAGTATTGCGGGGTATTGCAGAGTATTGCAGAGTATTGCAGAGTATTGTGGGGTATTGCAGAGTATTGCAGAGTATTGCAGAGTATTGCGAGGTTTGCAGAGTATTGCGGGGTATTGCAGAGTATTGCGGGGTATTGCAGAGTATTGCAGAGTATTGCAGAGTATTGTGGGGTATTGCAGAGTATTGCAGAGTATTGTGGGGTATTGCAGAGTATTGTGGGGTATTGCAGAATATTGCAGAGTATTGTGGGGTATTGCAGAATATTGCAGAGTATTGTGGGCTATTGCAGAGTATTGCGGGGTATTGCAGAGTATTGCGGGGTATTGCGAGGTATTGCAGAGTATTGCGGGGTATTGCGGGGTATTGCAGAGTATTGCGGGGTATTGCAGAGTATTGCAGAGTATTGCAGAGTATTGCGGGGTATTGCAGAGTATTGCGGGGTATTGCAGAGTATTGCGGGGTATTGCGGGGTATTGCAGAGTATTGCGGGGTATTGCAGAGTATTGCAGAGTATTGCAGAGTATTGCAGGGTATTGCAGGGTATTGCAGAGTATTGCAGGGTATTGCAGGGTATTGCAGAGTATTGCGGGGTATTGCAGAGTATTGTGGGGTATTGCAGAGTATTGTGGGGTATTGCAGAGTATTGCAGAGTATTGCAGAGTATTGCAGGGTATTGCAGAGTATTGCAGAGTATTGCGGGGTATTGCAGAGTATTGTGGGGTATTGCAGAGTATTGCAGAGTATTGCGGGGTATTGTAGAGTATTGCAGGATATTGCAGAGTATTGTGGGGTATTGCAGAGTATTGTGGGGTATTGCAGAGTATTGCAGAGTATTGCGGGGTATTGCAGAGTATTGTGGGTTATTGCAGAGTATTGCAGAGTATTGTGGGGTATTGCAGAGTATTGCAGAGTATTGCGGGGTATTGCAGAGTATTGCGAGGTATTGTAGAGTTTTGCAGGATATTGCAGAGTATTGTGGGGTATTGCAGAGTATTGTGAGGTATTGCAGAGTATTGTGAGGTATTGCAGAGTATTGCAGAGTATTGCGGGGTATTGCAGAGTATTGCAGAGTATTGTGGGGTATTGCAGAGTATTGTGGGGTATTGCGGGGTATTGCAGAGTATTGCGGGGTATTGCAGAGTATTGTGGGGTATTGTAGAGTATTGCAGGATATTGCAGAGTATTGTGGGGTATTGCAGAGTATTGCAGAGTATTGCGGGGTATTGCAGAGTATTGTGGGGTATTGCAGAGTATTGCAGAGTATTGTGGGGTATTGCAGAGTATTGTGGGGTATTGCAGAGTATTGCAGAGTATTGCGGGGTATTGCAGAGTATTGTGGGTTATTGCAGAGTATTGCAGAGTATTGCAGGGTATTGCAGAGTATTGCAGAGTATTGCGGGGTATTGCAGAGTATTGTGGGGTATTGCAGAGTATTGCAGAGTATTGCGGGGTATTGCAGAGTATTGCGAGGTATTGTAGAGTATTGCAGGATATTGCAGAATATTGTGGGGTATTGCAGAGTATTGCGAGGTATTGTAGAGTATTGCAGGATATTGCAGAGTATTGTGGGGTATTGCAGAGTATTGTGAGGTATTGCAGAGTATTGTGAGGTATTGCAGAGTATTGCAGAGTATTGCGGGGTATTGCAGAGTATTGCAGAGTATTGTGGGGTATTGCAGAGTATTGTGGGGTATTGCGGGGTATTGCAGAGTATTGCGGGGTATTGCAGAGTATTGTGGGGTATTGCAGAGTATTGTGGGGTATTGCAGAGTATTGCAGAGTATTGCGGGGTATTGCAGAGTATTGCAGGATATTGCAGAGTATTGTGGGGTATTGCAGAGTATTGTGGGGTATTGCAGAGTATTGCAGAGTATTGCGGGGTATTGCAGAGTATTGTGGGGTATTGCAGAGTATTGCAGAGTATTGCAGAGTATTGCGGGGTATTGCAGAGTATTGTGGGGTATTGCAGAGTATTGCAGAGTATTGTGGGGTATTGCAGAGTATTGCGGGGTATTGCAGAGTATTGCAGAGTATTGTGGGGTATTGCAGAGTATTGCAGAGTATTGCGGGGTATTGCAGAGTATTGTGGGGTATTGCAGAGTATTGCAGAGTATTGCAGAGTATTGCAAGGTATTGCAGAGTATTGTAGAGTATTGCGGGGTATTGCAGAGTATTGTGGGGTATTGCAGAGTATTGCAGAGTATTGTGGGGTATTGCAGAGTATTGCGAGGTATTGTAGAGTATTGCAGGATATTGCAGAGTATTGTGGGGTATTGCAGAGTATTGCGGGGTATTGCAGAGTATTGTGGGGTATTGCAGAGTATTGCAGAGTATTGCAGAGTATTGCAGGGTATTGCAGAGTATTGCAGAGTATTGCGGGGTATTGCAGAGTATTGTGGGGTATTGCAGAGTATTGCAGAGTATTGCGGGGTATTGCAGAGTATTGCGAGGTATTGTAGAGTATTGCAGGATATTGCAGAGTATTGTGGGGTATTGCAGAGTATTGCGGGGTATTGCAGAGTATTGTGGGTTATTGCAGAGTATTGCAGAGTATTGCAGAGTATTGCAGGGTATTGCAGAGTATTGCAGAGTATTGTGGGGTATTGCAGAGTATTGTGGGGTATTGCAGAGTATTGCAGAGTATTGCGGGGTATTGCAGAGTATTGTGGGGTATTGCAGAGTATTGTGGGGTATTGCAGAGTATTGCAGAGTATTGCAGAGTATTGCAGGGTATTGCAGAGTATTGCAGAGTATTGCGGGGTATTGCAGAGTATTGTGGGGTATTGCAGAGTATTGCAGAGTATTGCGGGGTATTGTAGAGTATTGCAGGATATTGCAGAGTATTGTGGGGTATTGCAGAGTATTGTGGGGTATTGCAGAGTATTGCAGAGTATTGCGGGGTATTGCAGAGTATTGTGGGTTATTGCAGAGTATTGCAGAGTATTGTGGGGTATTGCAGAGTATTGCAGAGTATTGTGGGGTATTGCAGAGTATTGTGGGGTATTGCGGGGTATTGCAGAGTATTGCGGGGTATTGCAGAGTATTGTGGGGTATTGTAGAGTATTGCAGGATATTGCAGAGTATTGTGGGGTATTGCAGAGTATTGCAGAGTATTGCGGGGTATTGCAGAGTATTGTGGGGTATTGCAGAGTATTGCAGAGTATTGCGGGGTATTGCAGAGTATTGTGGGTTATTGCAGAGTATTGCAGAGTATTGTGGGGTATTGCAGAGTATTGCAGAGTATTGTGGGGTATTGCAGAGTATTGTGGGGTATTGCGGGGTATTGCAGAGTATTGCGGGGTATTGCAGAGTATTGTGGGGTATTGTAGAGTATTGCAGGATATTGCAGAGTATTGTGGGGTATTGCAGAGTATTGCAGAGTATTGCAGAGTATTGCAGAGTATTGCAGGGTATTGCAGAGTATTGCAGAGTATTGCGGGGTATTGCAGAGTATTGTGGGGTATTGCAGAGTATTGCAGAGTATTGCGGGGTATTGCAGAGTATTGCGAGGTATTGTAGAGTATTGCAGGATATTGCAGAGTATTGTGGGGTATTGCAGAGTATTGCGGGGTATTGCAGAGTATTGTGGGTTATTGCAGAGTATTGCAGAGTATTGCAGAGTATTGCAGGGTATTGCAGAGTATTGCAGAGTATTGTGGGGTATTGCAGAGTATTGTGGGGTATTGCAGAGTATTGCAGAGTATTGCGGGGTATTGCAGAGTATTGTGGGGTATTGCAGAGTATTGTGGGGTATTGCAGAGTATTGCAGAGTATTGCAGAGTATTGCAGGGTATTGCAGAGTATTGCAGAGTATTGCGGGGTATTGCAGAGTATTGTGGGGTATTGCAGAGTATTGCAGAGTATTGCGGGGTATTGTAGAGTATTGCAGGATATTGCAGAGTATTGTGGGGTATTGCAGAGTATTGTGGGGTATTGCAGAGTATTGCAGAGTATTGCGGGGTATTGCAGAGTATTGTGGGTTATTGCAGAGTATTGCAGAGTATTGTGGGGTATTGCAGAGTATTGCAGAGTATTGCGGGGTATTGCAGAGTATTGCGAGGTATTGTAGAGTTTTGCAGGATATTGCAGAGTATTGTGGGGTATTGCAGAGTATTGTGAGGTATTGCAGAGTATTGTGAGGTATTGCAGAGTATTGCAGAGTATTGCGGGGTATTGCAGAGTATTGCAGAGTATTGTGGGGTATTGCAGAGTATTGTGGGGTATTGCGGGGTATTGCAGAGTATTGCGGGGTATTGCAGAGTATTGTGGGGTATTGTAGAGTATTGCAGGATATTGCAGAGTATTGTGGGGTATTGCAGAGTATTGCAGAGTATTGCGGGGTATTGCAGAGTATTGTGGGGTATTGCAGAGTATTGCAGAGTATTGTGGGGTATTGCAGAGTATTGTGGGGTATTGCAGAGTATTGCAGAGTATTGCGGGGTATTGCAGAGTATTGTGGGTTATTGCAGAGTATTGCAGAGTATTGCAGGGTATTGCAGAGTATTGCAGAGTATTGCGGGGTATTGCAGAGTATTGTGGGGTATTGCAGAGTATTGCAGAGTATTGCGGGGTATTGCAGAGTATTGCGAGGTATTGTAGAGTATTGCAGGATATTGCAGAATATTGTGGGGTATTGCAGAGTATTGCGAGGTATTGTAGAGTATTGCAGGATATTGCAGAGTATTGTGGGGTATTGCAGAGTATTGTGAGGTATTGCAGAGTATTGTGAGGTATTGCAGAGTATTGCAGAGTATTGCGGGGTATTGCAGAGTATTGCAGAGTATTGTGGGGTATTGCAGAGTATTGTGGGGTATTGCGGGGTATTGCAGAGTATTGCGGGGTATTGCAGAGTATTGTGGGGTATTGTAGAGTATTGCAGGATATTGCAGAGTATTGTGGGGTATTGCAGAGTATTGCAGAGTATTGCGGGGTATTGCAGAGTATTGTGGGGTATTGCAGAGTATTGCAGAGTATTGTGGGGTATTGCAGAGTATTGCGGGGTATTGCAGAGTATTGTGGGTTATTGCAGAGTATTGCAGAGTATTGCAGAGTATTGCAGGGTATTGCAGAGTATTGCAGAGTATTGCGGGGTATTGCAGAGTATTGTGGGGTATTGCAGAGTATTGCAGAGTATTGCGGGGTATTGTAGAGTATTGCAGGATATTGCAGAATATTGTGGGGTATTGCAGAGTATTGTGAGGTATTGCAGAGTATTGTGAGGTATTGCAGAGTATTGCAGAGTATTGCGGGGTATTGCAGAGTATTGCAGAGTATTGTGGGGTATTGCGGGGTATTGCAGAGTATTGCGGGGTATTGCAGAGTATTACGGGGTATTGTAGAGTATTGCAGGATATTGCAGAGTATTGCGGGGTATTGCAGAGTATTGTGGGGTATTGCAGAGTATTGCAGAGTATTGCGGGGTATTGCAAAGTATTGCGGGATATTGCAGAGTATTGCAGAGTATTGCAGAGTATTGCGGGGTATTGCAGAGTATTGCAGAGTATTGCGGGGTATTGCGGGGTATTGCGGGGTATTGCGGGGTATTGCAGAGTATTGCGGGATATTGCAGAGTATTGCAGAGTATTGCACAGTATTGCAGAGTATTGCAGAGTATTGTGGGGTATTGCAGAGTATTGCAGGGTATTGCGGGGTATTGCACAGTATTGCAGAGTATTGCGGGGTATTGCGGGGTATTGCGGGGTATTGTGGGGTATTGCAGAGTATTGCGGGGTATTGCAGAGTATTGCAGAGTATTGCAGAGTATTGTGGGGTATTGCGGGGTATTGCAGAGTATTGCATGGTATTGCAGAGTATTGCGGGGTATTGCAGAGTATTGCAGAGTATTGCAGAGTATTGCGGGGTATTGCAGAGTATTGCGGGGTATTGCGGGGTATTGCAGAGTATTGTGGGGTATTGCGGGGTATTGTAGAGTATTGCGGGGTATTGCGGGGTATTGCAGAGTATTGTGGGGTATTGCGGGGTATTGTAGAGTATTGCGGGGTATTGCGGGGTATTGCAGAGTATTGCGGGGTATTGCGGGGTATTGCAGAGTATTGCGGGGTATTGCGGGGTATTGCAGAGTATTGTGGGGTATTGCGGGGTATTGTAGAGTATTGCGGGGTATTGCGGGGTATTGCAGAGTATTGCGGGGTATTGTGGGGTATTGCAGAGTATTGCGGGGTATTGTGGGGTATTGCAGAGTATTAAGGGGTATTACAGAGTTTTGCACAGTATTATGGGGTATTGCAGAGTACTGCACAGTGTTGCGGGGTACTGTAGAGTATTGCAGAGTATTGCGGGGTAATGCAGGGTATTGCAGAGTATTGCACAGTATTGTGGGGTATTGCAGAGTATTGCACAGTGTTGTGGGGTATTCCAGAGTATTGAGGGGTATTGCAGAGTATTGCAGAGTATTGCAGAGTATTGCACAGTGTTGTGGGGTATTGCAGAGTATTGCAGGGTATTGCAGAGTATTGCGGGGTATTGCAGAGTATTGCGGGGTATTGCAGAGTATTGTGGGGTATTGCAGAGTATTGCAGAGTATTGTGAGGTATTGCAGAGTATTGTGGGGTATTGCAGAGTATTGCGGGGTATTGCAGAGTATTGCAGAGTATTGCGGGGTATTGCAGAGTATTGCAGAGTATTGTGAGGTATTGCAGAGTATTGCAGAGTATTGCGGGGTATTGCGAGGTATTGCAGAGTATTGCAGAGTATTGCGGGGTATTGCAGAGTATTGCAGAGTATTGTGAGGTATTGCAGAGTATTGTGGGGTATTGCAGAGTATTGCGGGGTATTGCAGAGTATTGCAGAGTATTGCGGGGTATTGCAGAGTATTGTGGGGTATTGCAGAGTATTGCACAGTATTGTGGGGTATTGCACAGAATTGCGGGGTATTGCAGAGTATTGCAGAGTATTGCGGGGGAATTGCAGAGTATTGCAGAGTATTGCGGGGTATTGTGGGGTATTGCAGAGTATTGCAGAGTATTGCAGAGTATTGTGGGGTATTGCAGAGTATTGCGGGGTATTGCAGAGTATTGCAGAGTATTGCAGAGTATTGTGGGGTATTGCAGAGTATTGCAGAGTATTGCAGAGTATTGCGGGGTATTGCAGAGTATTCCAGAGTATTGTGGGGTATTGCAGAGTATTGTGGGGTATTGCAGAATATTGCAGAGTATTGTGGGGTATTGCAGAATATTGCAGAGTATTGTGGGGTATTGCAGAGTATTCCGGAGTATTGCGAGGTATTGCAGAGTATTGCGGGGTATTGCGGGGTATTGCAGAGTATTGCGGGGTATTGCAGAGTATTGCAGAGTATTGCAGAGTATTGCAGGGTATTGCAGGGTATTGCAGAGTATTGCAGGGTATTGCGAGGTATTGCAGAGTATTGCGGGGTATTGCGGGGTATTGCAGAGTATTGCAGAGTATTGCAGAGTATTGTGAGGTATTGCAGAGTATTGCGGGGTATTGCAGAGTATTGCAGAGTATTGCAGAGTATTGTGGGGTATTGCAGAGTATTGCGGGGTATTGCAGAGTATTGCAGAGTATTGCAGAGTATTGTGGGGTATTGCAGGGTATTGCGGGGTATTGCGGGGTATTGCAGAGTATTGCAGAGTATTGCACAGTATTGCAGAGTATTGCAGAGTATTGTGGGGTATTGCAGAGTATTGCAGAGTATTGCGGGGTATTGCAGAGTATTGCAGAGTATTGTGGGGTATTGCAGAGTATTGTGGGGTATTGCAGAGTATTGCAGAGTATTGCGGGGTATTGCGGGGTATTGCAGAGTATTGTGGGGTATTGCGGGGTATTGTAGAGTATTGCGGGGTATTGCGGGGTATTGCAAAGTATTGCGGGGTATTGTGGGGTATTGCAGAGTATTAAGGGGTATTACAGAGTTTTGCACAGTATTATGGGGTATTGGAGAGTACTGCACAGTGTTGCGGGGTACTGTAGAGTATTGCAGAGTATTGCACAGTGTTGTGGGGTATTCCAGAGTATTGAGGGGTATTGCAGAGTATTGCAGAGTATTGCAGAGTATTGCACAGTGTTGTGGGGTATTGCAGAGTATTGCAGGGTATTGCAGAGTATTGCGGGGTATTGCAGAGTATTGCGGGGTATTGCAGAGTATTGTGGGGTATTGCAGAGTATTGCAGAGTATTGTGGGGTATTGCGAGGTATTGCAGAGTATTGCAGAGTATTGCGGGGTATTGCAGAGTATTGCAGAGTATTGTGGGGTATTGCAGAGTATTGCAGAGTATTGCGGGGTATTGCAGAGTATTGTGGGGTATTGCAGAGTATTGCAAAGTATTGCGGGGTATTGCAGAGTATTGCACAGTATTGCGGGGTATTGCACAGAATTGCGGGGTATTGCAGAGTATTGCAGAGTATTGCGGGGGAATTGCAGAGTATTGCAGAGTATTGCGGGGTATTGCAGGGTATTGCGAGGTTTGCAGAGTATTGCGGGGTATTGCAGAGTATTGCAGAGTATTGTGGGGTATTGCAGAGTATTGCGGGGTATTGCAGAGTATTGCAGAGTATTGCAGAGTATTGTGGGGTATTGCAGAGTATTGCAGAGTATTGTGGGGTATTGCAGAGTATTGTGGGGTATTGCAGAATATTGCAGAGTATTGCGGGGTATTGCAGAGTATTGCAGAGTATTGCAGAGTATTGCAGGGTATTGCAGGGTATTGCAGAGTATTGCGGGGTATTGCAGAGTATTGCAGAGTATTGCAGAGTATTGTGGGGTATTGCAGAGTATTGCAGAGTATTGCGGGGTATTGCAAAGTATTGCGGGATATTGCAGAGTATTGCAGAGTATTGCGGGGTATTGCAGAGTATTGCAGAGTATTGCAGAGTATTGCAGGGTATTGCAGGGTATTGCAGAGTATTGCGGTGTATTGCAGAGTATTGCAGAGTATTGCAGAGTATTGTGGGGTATTGCAGAGTATTGCAGAGTATTGCGGGGTATTGCAAAGTATTGCGGGATATTGCAGAGTATTGCAGGGTATTGCAGAGTATTGCGGTGTATTGCAGAGTATTGCAGAGTATTGCAGAGTATTGCGGGGTATTGCAGAGTATTGCAGAGTATTGCAGAGTATTGTGGGGTATTGCAGAGTATTGCGGGGTATTGCAGAGTATTGCAGAGTATTGCAGAGTATTGCGGGGTATTGCAAAGTATTGTGGGATATTGCAGAGTATTGCAGAGTATTGTGGGGTATTGCAGAGTATTGCGGGGTATTGCAGAGTATTGCAGAGTATTGTGGGGTATTGCAGAGTATTGCGGGGTATTGCAGAGTATTGCAGAGTATTGCGGGGTATTGCAGAGTATTGCAGAGTATTGCGGGGTATTGCAGAGTATTGCAGAGTATTGCGGGGTATTGCGGGGTATTGCAGAGTATTGTGGGGTATTGCGGGGTATTGTAGAGTATTGCGGGGTATTGCGGGGTATTGCAGAGTATTGCGGGGTATTGTGGGGTATTGCAGAGTATTAAGGGGTATTACAGAGTTTTGCACAGTATTATGGGGTATTGCAGAGTACTGCACAGTGTTGCGGGGTACTGTAGAGTATTGCAGAGTATTGCGGGGTAATGCAGGGTATTGCAGAGTACTGCACAGTGTTGCGGGGTATTGCAGAGTATGGCTGGGTATTACAGCGTATTGCAGAGTATTGCAGAGTATTGCACAGTGTTGTGGGGTATTGCAGAGTATTGCAGGGTATTGCAGGGTATTGCGGGGTATTGCAGAGTATTGCACAGTATTGCGGGGTATTGCAAGGTATTGCAGAGTATTGCACAGTATTGTGGGGTATTGCAGGGTATTGCACAGTATTGTGGGGTATCAAAGAGTATGGCTGGGTATTGCAGAGTATTGCAGAGTATTGCTAAGTATTGTAGAGTATTGTGGTGTATTGCAGAGTATTGCAAAGTATTGTAGAGTATTGCACAGTATTGCGGGGTATTGCAAAGTATTGCGAGTTATTGCACAGTATTGCGGGGTATTGCACAGTATTGCGGGGTATTGCAGAGTATTGCACAGTATTGTGAGGTATTGCAGAGTATTGCAGAGTATTGTGGGGTATTGCAGAGTATTGCGGGGTATTGCAGAGTATTGCGGGATATTGCAGAGTATTGCAGAGTATTGCACAGTATTGCAGAGTATTGTGGGGTATTGCAGAGTATTGCAGGGTATTGCGGGGTATTGCGGGGTATTGCAGAGTATTGTGGGGTATTGCAGAGTATTGCAGAGTATTGCGGGGTATTGCAGGGTATTGCAGAGTATTGCAGAGTATTGCACAGTATTGCAGAGTATTGTGGGGTATTGCAGAGTATTGCAGGGTATTGCGGGGTATTGCGAGGTATTGCAGAGTATTGTGGGGTATTGCAGAGTATTGCAGAGTATTGCGGGGTATTGCAGGGTATTGCAGAGTATTGCAGAGTATTGCGGGGTATTGCGGGGTATTGCAGAGTATTGCAGAGTATTGCGGGGTATTGCGGGGTATTGCAGAGTATTGTGGGGTATTGCAGAGTATTGTGGGGTATTCCAGAGTATTGCAGAGTATTGCGGGGTATTGCAGAGTATTGTGGGGTATTGCGGGGTATTGCAGAGTATTGCGGGGTATTGCGGGGTATTGCAGAGTATTGCGGGGTATTGCGGGGTATTGTGGGGTATTGCAGAGTATTGCAGAGTATTGTGGGGTATTGCGAGGTATTGCAGAGTATTGCAGAGTATTGCGGGGTATTGCAGAGTATTGTGGGGTATTGCAGAGTATTGTGGGGTATTGCAGAGTATTGCAGAGTATTGCGGGGTATTGCAGAGTATTGTGGGGTATTGCAGAGTATTGCGGGGTATTGCAGAGTATTGTGGGGTATTGCAGAGTATTGCAGAGTATTGCGGGGTATTGCAGAGTATTGTGGGGTATTGCGAGGTATTGCAGAGTATTGTGGGGTATTGCAGAGTATTGCAGAGTATTGTGGGGTATTGCAGAGTATTGCAGAGCATTGTGGGGTATTGCAGAGTATTGTGGGGTATTGCAGAGTATTGCGGGGTATTGCAGAGTATTGCAGAGTATTGCGGGGTATTGCGGGGTATTGCAGAGTATTGCGGGGTATTGCAGAGTATTGTGGGGTATTGCAGAGTATTGCAGAGTATTGTGGGGTATTGCAGAGTATTGCAGAGTATTGTGGGGTATTGCAGAGTATTGCAGAGTATTGTGGGGTATTGCAGAGTATTGCGGAGTATTGCAGAGTATTGCAGAGTATTGCGGGGTATTGCAGAGTATTGCGGGGTATTGTGGGGTATTGCAGAGTATTAAGGGGTATTACAGAGTTTTGCACAGTATTATGGGGTATTGCAGAGTACTGCACAGTGTTGCGGGGTACTGTAGAGTATTGCAGAGTATTGCGGGGTAATGCAGGGTATTGCAGAGTATTGCACAGTATTGCGGGGTATTGCAGAGTATTGAGGGGTATTGCAGAGTATTGCACAGTATTGCGGGGTATTGCAGAGTATTGAGGGGTATTGCAGAGTATTGCACAGTATTGTGGGGTATTGCAGGGTATTGCACAGTATTGTGGGGTATTGCAGGGTATTGCACAGTATTGTGGGGTATCAAAGAGTATGGCTGGGTATTGCAGAGTATTGCAGAGTATTGCAAAGTATTGCGGGGTATTGCAGAGTATTGCGGGGTATTGCAGAGTATGGCTGTGTATTGCAGAGTATTGCGGGGTATTGCAGAGTATTGCACAGTATTGTGAGGTATTGCAGAGTATTGCAGAGTATTGTGGGGTATTGCAGAGTATTGCGGGGTATTGCGGGGTATTGCGGGGTATTCAGAGTATTGCGGGGTATTGTGGGGTATTGCAGAGTATTGCGGGGTATTGTGGGGTATTGCAGAGTATTGCGGGATATTGCAGAGTATTGCAGAGTATTGCACAGTATTGCAGAGTATTGCAGAGTATTGTGGGGTATTGCAGAGTATTGCGGGGTATTGCGAGGTATTGCAGAGTATTGCGGGGTAATGCAGGGTATTGCAGAGTATTGCACAGTATTGTAGTGTATTGCAGAGTATTGCAGTTTATTGCGGGTTATTGCAAGGTATTGCAGAGTATTGCACAGTATTGTGGGGTATTGCAGGGTATTGCACAGTATTGTGGGGTATTGCAGGGTATTGCACAGTATTGTGGGGTATCAAAGAGTATTGAGGGGTATTACAGCGTATTGCAGAGTATTGCAGAGTATTGCACAGTGTTGTGGGGTATTGCAGAGTATTGCAGGGTATTGCAGGGTATTGCGGGGTATTGCAGAGTATTGCACAGTATTGTAGTGTATTGCAGAGTATTGCAGTTTATTGCGGGTTATTGCAAGGTATTGCAGAGTATTGCACAGTATTGTGGGGTATTGCAGGGTATTGCACAGTATTGTGGGGTATTGCAGGGTATTGCACAGTATTGTGGGGTATCAAAGAGTATGGCTGGGTATTGCAGAGTATTGCAGAGTATTGCAAAGTATTGCGAGTTATTGCACAGTATTGCGGGGTATTGCAGAGTATTGCGGGGTATTGCAGAGTATGGCTGTGTATTGCAGAGTATTGCGGGGTATTGCAGAGTATTGCACAGTATTGTGAGGTATTGCAGAGTATTGCAGAGTATTGTGGGGTATTGCAGAGTATTGCGGGGTATTGCGGGGTATTGCGGGGTATTGCAGAGTATTGCGGGGTATTGCGGGGTATTGCAGAGTATTGCGGGATATTGCAGAGTATTGCAGAGTATTGCACAGTATTGCAGAGTATTGCAGAGTATTGTGGGGTATTGCAGAGTATTGCGGGGTATTGCGAGGTATTGCAGAGTATTGTGGGGTATTGCAGAGTATTGCGGGGTATTGCAGAGTATTGCAGAGTATTGCAGAGTATTGTGTGGTATTGCAGAGTATTGTGGGGTATTGCGGGGTATTGCAGAGTATTGCGGGGTATTGCAGAGTATTGCAGAGTATTGCGGGGTATTGCTGGGTATTGCAGAGTATTGTGGGGTATTGCAGAGTATTGCAGAGTATTGCGGGGTATTGCAGAGTATTGTGGGGTATTGCAGAGTATTGTGGGGTATTGCAGAGTATTGCAGAGTATTGCGGGGTATTGCGGGGTATTGCAGAGTATTGTGGGGTATTGCAGAGTATTGTGGGGTATTGCGGGGTATTGCAGAGTATTGTGGGGTATTGCAGAGTATTGTGGGGTATTGCAGAGTATTGCGGGGTATTGCGGGGTATTGCAGAGTATTGCGGGGTATTGCGGGGTATTGTGGGGTATTGCAGAGTATTGTGGGGTATTGCGAGGTATTGCAGAGTATTGCAGAGTATTGTGGGGTATTGCAGAGTATTGTGGGGTATTGCGAGGTATTGCAGAGTATTGCAGAGTATTGTGGGGTATTGCAGAGTATTGTGGGGTATTGCGAGGTATTGCAGAGTATTGCAGAGTATTGTGGGGTATTGCAGAGTATTGTGGGGTATTGCAGAGTATTGCAGAGTATTGGGGGTATTGCAGAGTATTGCAGAGTATTGTGGGGTATTGCAGAGTATTGCAGAGTATTGTGGGGTATTGCAGAGTATTGTGGGGTATTGCAGAGTATTGTGGGGTATTGCAGAGTATTGCAGAGTAATGTGGGGTATTGCAGAGTATTGCAGAGTATTGTGGGGTATTGCAGAGTATTGTGGGGTATTGCAGAGTATTGCAGAGTATTGTGGGGTATTGCAGAGTATTGTGGGGTATTGCAGAGTATTGCAGAGTATTGCAGAGTATTGCGGGGTATTGCAGAGTATTGCGAGGTATTGTAGAGTATTGCAGGATATTGCAGAGTATTGTGGGGTATTGCAGAGTATTGTGAGGTATTGCAGAGTATTGTGAGGTATTGCAGAGTATTGCAGAGTATTGCGGGGTATTGCAGAGTATTGCAGAGTATTGTGGGGTATTGCAGAGTATTGCGGGGTATTGCAGAGTATTGCAGAGTATTGCGGGGTATTGCAGAGTATTGTGGGGTATTGCAGAGTATTGCAGAGTATTGCAGGGTATTGCAGAGTATTGCAGAGTATTGCGGGGTATTGCAGAGTATTGTGGGGTATTGCAGAGTATTGCAGAGTATTGCGGGGTATTGCAGAGTATTGCGAGGTATTGTAGAGTATTGCAGGATATTGCAGAATATTGTGGGGTATTGCAGAGTATTGCAGAGTATTGTGGGGTATTGCAGAGTATTGTGGGGTATTGCAGAGTATTGCAGAGTATTGCAGAGTATTGTGGGGTATTGCAGGGTATTGCACAGTATTGTGGGGTATTGCAGGGTATTGCACAGTATTGTGGGGTATTGCAGGGTATTGCACAGTATTGTGGGGTATCAAAGAGTATGGCTGGGTATTGCAGAGTATTGCAGAGTATTGCAAAGTATTGTGGGGTATTGCAGAGTATTGCAAAGTATTGCGAGTTATTGCACAGTATTGCGGGGTATTGCAGAGTATTGCGGGGTATTGCAGAGTATGGCTGTGTATTGCAGAGTATTGCGGGGTATTGCAGAGTATTGCACAGTATTGTGAGGTATTGCAGAGTATTGCAGAGTATTGTGGGGTATTGCAGAGTATTGTGGGGTATTGCAGAGTATTGCAGAGTATTGTGGGGTATTGCAGAGTATTGTGGGGTATTGCAGAGTATTGCAGAGTATTGCGGGGTATTGCAGAGTATTGCGAGGTATTGTAGAGTATTGCAGGATATTGCAGAGTATTGTAGGGTATTGCAGAGTATTGTGAGGTATTGCAGAGTATTGTGAGGTATTGCAGAGTATTGCAGAGTATTGCGGGGTATTGCAGAGTATTGCAGAGTATTGTGGGGTATTGCAGAGTATTGCGGGGTATTGCAGAGTATTGCAGAGTATTGCGGGGTATTGCAGAGTATTGCGGGGTATTGCAGAGTATTGCAGAGTATTGCAGGGTATTGCAGAGTATTGCAGAGTATTGCGGGGTATTGCAGAGTATTGTGGGGTATTGCAGAGTATTGCAGAGTATTGCGGGGTATTGCAGAGTATTGCGAGGTATTGTAGAGTATTGCAGGATATTGCAGAATATTGTGGGGTATTGCAGAGTATTGCAGAGTATTGTGGGGTATTGCAGAGTATTGTGGGGTATTGCAGAGTATTGTGGGGTATTGCAGAGTATTGCAGAGTATTGCAGAGTATTGCAGAGTATTGTGGGGTATTGCAGGGTATTGCACAGTATTGTGGGGTATTGCAGGGTATTGCACAGTATTGTGGGGTATTGCAGGGTATTGCACAGTATTGTGGGGTATCAAAGAGTATGGCTGGGTATTGCAGAGTATTGCAGAGTATTGCAAAGTATTGTGGGGTATTGCAGAGTATTGCAAAGTATTGCGAGTTATTGCACAGTATTGCGGGGTATTGCAGAGTATTGCGGGGTATTGCAGAGTATTGCGGGGTATTGCAGAGTATGGCTGTGTATTGCAGAGTATTGCGGGGTATTGCAGAGTATTGCACAGTATTGTGAGGTATTGCAGAGTATTGCAGAGTATTGTGGGGTATTGCAGAGTATTGCGGGGTATTGCGGGGTATTGCAGAGTATTGCGGGGTATTGCGGGGTATTGCAGAGTATTGCGGGATATTGCAGAGTATTGCAGAGTATTGCACAGTATTGCAGAGTATTGCAGAGTATTGTGGGGTATTGCAGAGTATTGCAGAGTATTGCAGAGTATTGTGTGGTATTGCAGAGTATTGTGGGGTATTGCGGGGTATTGCAGAGTATTGCGGGGTATTGCAGAGTATTGCAGAGTATTGCGGGGTATTGCTGGGTATTGCAGAGTATTGTGGGGTATTGCAGAGTATTGTGGGGTATTGCAGAGTATTGCAGAGTATTGCGGGGTATTGCGGGGTATTGCAGAGTATTGTGGGGTATTGCAGAGTATTGTGGGGTATTGCAGAGTATTGCAGAGTATTGCGGGGTATTGCGGGGTATTGCAGAGTATTGTGGGGTATTGCAGAGTATTGTGGGGTATTGCGGGGTATTGCAGAGTATTGTGGGGTATTGCAGAGTATTGTGGGGTATTGCAGAGTATTGCGGGGTATTGCGGGGTATTGCAGAGTATTGCGGGGTATTGCGGGGTATTGTGGGGTATTGCGAGGTATTGCAGAGTATTGCAGAGTATTGTGGGGTATTGCAGAGTATTGTGGGGTATTGCGAGGTATTGCAGAGTATTGCAGAGTATTGTGGGGTATTGCAGAGTATTGTGGGGTATTGCGAGGTATTGCAGAGTATTGCAGAGTATTGTGGGGTATTGCAGAGTATTGTGGGGTATTGCAGAGTATTGCAGAGTATTGGGGGTATTGCAGAGTATTGCAGAGTATTGTGGGGTATTGCAGAGTATTGCAGAGTATTGTGGGGTATTGCAGAGTATTGTGGGGTATTGCAGAGTATTGTGGGGTATTGCAGAGTATTGCAGAGTAATGTGGGGTATTGCAGAGTATTGCAGAGTATTGTGGGGTATTGCAGAGTATTGTGGGGTATTGCAGAGTATTGCAGAGTATTGTGGGGTATTGCAGAGTATTGTGGGGTATTGCAGAGTATTGCAGAGTATTGCGGGGTATTGCAGAGTATTGCGAGGTATTGTAGAGTATTGCAGGATATTGCAGAGTATTGTGGGGTATTGCAGAGTATTGTGAGGTATTGCAGAGTATTGTGAGGTATTGCAGAGTATTGCAGAGTATTGAGGGGTATTGCAGAGTATTGCAGAGTATTGTGGGGTATTGCAGAGTATTGCAGAGTATTGCAGAGTATTGCAGAGTATTGCAGAGTATTGCAGGGTATTGCAGAGTATTGCAGAGTATTGCGGGGTATTGCAGAGTATTGTGGGGTATTGCAGAGTATTGCAGAGTATTGCGGGGTATTGCAGAGTATTGCGAGGTATTGTAGAGTATTGCAGGATATTGCAGAATATTGTGGGGTATTGCAGAGTATTGCAGAGTATTGTGGGGTATTGCAGAGTATTGTGGGGTATTGCAGAGTATTGTGGGGTATTGCAGAGTATTGCAGAGTATTGCAGAGTATTGCAGAGTATTGTGGGGTATTGCAGAGTATTGCAGAGTATTGCGGGGTATTGCAAAGTATTGTGGGGTATTGCAGAGTATTGCAGAGTATTGCAGAGTATTGCGGGGTATTGCAGAGTATTGCGAGGTATTGTAGAGTATTGCAGGATATTGCAGAGTATTGTGGGGTATTGCAGAGTATTGTGAGGTATTGCAGAGTATTGCAGAGTATTGCGGGGTATTGCAGAGTATTGCAGAGTATTGCGGGGTATTGCAGAGTATTGCGGGGTATTGTAGAGTATTGCAGGATATTGCAGAGTATTGTGGGGTATTGCAGAGTATTGCAGAGTATTGCAGGATATTGCAGAGTATTGTGGGGTATTGCAGAGTATTGTGGGGTATTGCAGAGTATTGCAGAGTATTGCGGGGTATTGTAGAGTATTGCAGGATATTGCAGAGTATTGTGGGGTATTGCAGAGTATTGTAGAGTATTGCAGGATATTGCAGAGTATTGTGGGGTATTGCAGAGTATTGTGGGGTATTGCAGAGTATTGCAGAGTATTGTGGGTTATTGCAGAGTATTGCAGAGTATTGCAGAGTATTGCAGGGTATTGCAGAGTATTGCGGGGTATTGCAGAGTATTGTGGGGTATTGCAGAGTATTGCAGAGTATTGCAGAGTATTGCAGGGTATTGCAGAGTATTGCAGAGTATTGCGGGGTATTGCAGAGTATTGTGGGGTATTGCAGAGTATTGCAGAGTATTGCAGAGTATTGCGAGGTATTGTAGAGTATTGCAGGATATTGCAGAGTATTGTGGGGTATTGCAGAGTATTGTGAGGTATTGCAGAGTATTGTGAGGTATTGCAGAGTATTGCGGGGTATTGCAGAGTATTGCAGAGTATTGTGAGGTATTGCAGAGTATTGCAGGATATTGCAGAGTATTGTGGGGTATTGCAGAGTATTGCAGAGTATTGCGGGGTATTGCAGAGTATTGCAGGATATTGCAGAGTATTGTGGGGTATTGCAGAGTATTGTGGGGTATTGCAGAGTATTGCAGAGTATTGCGGGGTATTGCAGAGTATTGTGGGGTATTGCAGAGTATTGCAGAGTATTGCAGAGTATTGCGGGGTATTGCAGAGTATTGTGGGGTATTGCAGAGTATTGCAGAGTATTGTGGGGTATTGCAGAGTATTGCGGGGTATTGCAGAGTATTGCAGAGTATTGTGGGGTATTGCAGAGTATTGCAGAGTATTGCGGGGTATTGCAGAGTATTGTGGGGTATTGCAGAGTATTGCAGAGTATTGCAGAGTATTGCAAGGTATTGCAGAGTATTGTAGAGTATTGCGGGGTATTGCAGAGTATTGTGGGGTATTGCAGAGTATTGCAGAGTATTGTGGGGTATTGCAGAGTATTGCGAGGTATTGTAGAGTATTGCAGGATATTGCAGAGTATTGTGGGGTATTGCAGAGTATTGCGGGGTATTGCAGAGTATTGTGGGGTATTGCAGAGTATTGCAGAGTATTGCAGAGTATTGCAGGGTATTGCAGAGTATTGCAGAGTATTGCGGGGTATTGCAGAGTATTGTGGGGTATTGCAGAGTATTGCAGAGTATTGCGGGGTATTGCAGAGTATTGCGAGGTATTGTAGAGTATTGCA
This sequence comes from Aquarana catesbeiana, assembly GCF_042186555.1. NCBI lineage: Eukaryota > Metazoa > Chordata > Amphibia > Anura > Ranidae > Aquarana > Aquarana catesbeiana. The sequence goes on from NC_133325.1 coordinate 8,879,004, forward strand.
GGATATTGCAGAGTATTGTGGGGTATTGCAGAGTATTGCGGGGTATTGCAGAGTATTGTGGGTTATTGCAGAGTATTGCAGAGTATTGCAGAGTATTGCAGGGTATTGCAGAGTATTGCAGAGTATTGTGGGGTATTGCAGAGTATTGTGGGGTATTGCAGAGTATTGCAGAGTATTGCGGGGTATTGCAGAGTATTGTGGGGTATTGCAGAGTATTGTGGGGTATTGCAGAGTATTGCAGAGTATTGCAGAGTATTGTGGGGTATTGCAGAGTATTGTGGGGTATTGCAGAGTATTGTGGGGTATTGCAGAGTATTGCAGGGTATTGCAGAGTATTGCAGAGTATTGCGGGGTATTGCAGAGTATTGTGGGGTATTGCAGAGTATTGCAGAGTATTGCGGGGTATTGTAGAGTATTGCAGGATATTGCAGAGTATTGTGGGGTATTGCAGAGTATTGTGGGGTATTGCAGAGTATTGCAGAGTATTGCGGGGTATTGCAGAGTATTGTGGGTTATTGCAGAGTATTGCAGAGTATTGTGGGGTATTGCAGAGTATTGCAGAGTATTGCGGGGTATTGCAGAGTATTGCGAGGTATTGTAGAGTTTTGCAGGATATTGCAGAGTATTGTGGGGTATTGCAGAGTATTGTGAGGTATTGCAGAGTATTGTGAGGTATTGCAGAGTATTGCAGAGTATTGCGGGGTATTGCAGAGTATTGCAGAGTATTGTGGGGTATTGCAGAGTATTGTGGGGTATTGCGGGGTATTGCAGAGTATTGCGGGGTATTGCAGAGTATTGTGGGGTATTGTAGAGTATTGCAGGATATTGCAGAGTATTGTGGGGTATTGCAGAGTATTGCAGAGTATTGCGGGGTATTGCAGAGTATTGTGGGGTATTGCAGAGTATTGCAGAGTATTGTGGGGTATTGCAGAGTATTGTGGGGTATTGCAGAGTATTGCAGAGTATTGCGGGGTATTGCAGAGTATTGTGGGTTATTGCAGAGTATTGCAGAGTATTGCAGGGTATTGCAGAGTATTGCAGAGTATTGCGGGGTATTGCAGAGTATTGTGGGGTATTGCAGAGTATTGCAGAGTATTGCGGGGTATTGCAGAGTATTGCGAGGTATTGTAGAGTATTGCAGGATATTGCAGAATATTGTGGGGTATTGCAGAGTATTGCGAGGTATTGTAGAGTATTGCAGGATATTGCAGAGTATTGTGGGGTATTGCAGAGTATTGTGAGGTATTGCAGAGTATTGTGAGGTATTGCAGAGTATTGCAGAGTATTGCGGGGTATTGCAGAGTATTGCAGAGTATTGTGGGGTATTGCAGAGTATTGTGGGGTATTGCGGGGTATTGCAGAGTATTGCGGGGTATTGCAGAGTATTGTGGGGTATTGTAGAGTATTGCAGGATATTGCAGAGTATTGTGGGGTATTGCAGAGTATTGCAGAGTATTGCGGGGTATTGCAGAGTATTGTGGGGTATTGCAGAGTATTGCAGAGTATTGTGGGGTATTGCAGAGTATTGCGGGGTATTGCAGAGTATTGTGGGTTATTGCAGAGTATTGCAGAGTATTGCAGAGTATTGCAGGGTATTGCAGAGTATTGCAGAGTATTGCGGGGTATTGCAGAGTATTGTGGGGTATTGCAGAGTATTGCAGAGTATTGCGGGGTATTGTAGAGTATTGCAGGATATTGCAGAATATTGTGGGGTATTGCAGAGTATTGTGAGGTATTGCAGAGTATTGTGAGGTATTGCAGAGTATTGCAGAGTATTGCGGGGTATTGCAGAGTATTGCAGAGTATTGTGGGGTATTGCGGGGTATTGCAGAGTATTGCGGGGTATTGCAGAGTATTACGGGGTATTGTAGAGTATTGCAGGATATTGCAGAGTATTGCGGGGTATTGCAGAGTATTGTGGGGTATTGCAGAGTATTGCAGAGTATTGCAGAGTATTGCAGGGTATTGCAGAGTATTGCAGAGTATTGCGGGGTATTGCAGAGTATTGTGGGGTATTGCAGAGTATTGCAGAGTATTGCGGGGTATTGCAGAGTATTGCGAGGTATTGTAGAGTATTGCAGGATATTGCAGAGTATTGTGGGGTATTGCAGAGTATTGTGAGGTATTGCAGAGTATTGTGAGGTATTGCAGAGTATTGCAGAGTATTGCGGGGTATTGCAGAGTATTGCAGAGTATTGTAGAGTATTGCAGGATATTGCAGAGTATTGTGGGGTATTGCAGAGTATTGCAGAGTATTGCGGGGTATTGCAGAGTATTGCAGAGTATTGTAGAGTATTGCAGGATATTGCAGAGTATTGTGGGGTATTGCAGAGTATTGCAGAGTATTGCGGGGTATTGCAGAGTATTGTGGGTTATTGCAGAGTATTGCAGAGTATTGCAGAGTATTGCAGGGTATTGCAGAGTATTGCAGAGTATTGCGGGGTATTGCAGAGTATTGTGGGGTATTGCAGAGTATTGTGGGGTATTGCAGAGTATTGCAGAGTATTGTGGGGTATTGCAGAGTATTGCGAGGTATTGTAGAGTATTGCAGGATATTGCAGAGTATTGTGGGGTATTGCAGAGTATTGTGGGGTATTGCAGAGTATTGCAGAGTATTGCGGGGTATTGCAGAGTATTGTGGGGTATTGCAGAGTATTGCGAGGTATTGTAGAGTATTGCAGGATATTGCAGAGTATTGTGGGGTATTGCAGAGTATTGCAGAGTATTGCGGGGTATTGCAGAGTATTGTGGGGTATTGCAGAGTATTGCAGAGTATTGCAGGGTATTGCAGAGTATTGCAGAGTATTGTGGGGTATTGCAGAGTATTGCAGAGTATTGCGGGGTATTGCAGAGTATTGCGAGGTATTGTAGAGTATTGCAGGATATTGCAGAGTATTGTGGGGTATTGCAGAGTATTGTGGGGTATTGCAGAGTATTGCAGAGTATTGCGGGGTATTGCAGAGTATTGTGGGTTATTGCAGAGTATTGCAGAGTATTGCAGAGTATTGCAGGGTATTGCAGAGTATTGCAGAGTATTGCGGGGTATTGCAGAGTATTGTGGGGTATTGCAGAGTATTGCAGAGTATTGCAGAGTATTGCAGGGTATTGCAGAGTATTGCAGAGTATTGCGGGGTATTGCAGAGTATTGTGGGGTATTGCAGAGTATTGCAGAGTATTGTGGGGTATTGCAGAGTATTGCAGAGTATTGCGGGGTATTGCAGAGTATTGTGGGGTATTGCAGAGTATTGCAGAGTATTGTGGGGTATTGCAGAGTATTGCGAGGTATTGTAGAGTATTGCAGGATATTGCAGAGTATTGTGGGGTATTGCAGAGTATTGTGGGGTATTGCAGAGTATTGTGGGGTATTGTAGAGTATTGCAGGGTATTGCAGAGTATTGCAGAGTATTGTGGGGTATTGCAGAGTATTGTGGGGTATTGCAGAGTATTGCAGAGTATTGCAGAGTATTGCAGGGTATTGCAGAGTATTGCAGAGTATTGCGGGGTATTGCAGAGTATTGTGGGGTATTGCAGAGTATTGCAGAGTATTGCAGAGTATTGCAGGGTATTGCAGAGTATTGCAGAGTATTGCGGGGTATTGCAGAGTATTGTGGGGTATTGCAGAGTATTGCAGAGTATTGTGGGGTATTGCAGAGTATTGCGAGGTATTGTAGAGTATTGCAGGATATTGCAGAGTATTGTGGGGTATTGCAGAGTATTGTGGGGTATTGCAGAGTATTGCAGAGTATTGTGGGGTATTGCAGAGTATTGCAGAGTATTGCGGGGTATTGCAGAGTATTGCGAGGTATTGTAGAGTATTGCAGGATATTGCAGAGTATTGTGAGGTATTGCAGAGTATTGTGAGGTATTGCAGAGTATTGTGAGGTATTGCAGAGTATTGCAGAGTATTGCGGGGTATTGCAGAGTATTGCAGAGTATTGTGGGGTATTGCAGAGTATTGCAGAGTATTGCGGGGTATTGCGAGGTATTGCAGAGTATTGTGGGGTATTGCAGAGTATTGCAGAGTATTGCGGGGTATTGCAGAGTATTGCAGAGTATTGCGGGGTATTGCAGAGTATTGCAGAGTATTGCGGGGTATTGCAGAGTATTGTGGGGTATTGCAGAGTATTGCAGAGTATTGTGGGGTATTGCAGAGTATTGTGGGGTATTGCAGAGTATTGCAGAGTATTGCGGGGTATTGCAGAGTATTGTGGGGTATTGCAGAGTATTGCAGAGTATTGTGGGGTATTGCAGAGTATTGCGAGGTATTGTAGAGTATTGCAGGATATTGCAGAGTATTGTGAGGTATTGCAGAGTATTGTGAGGTATTGCAGAGTATTGCAGAGTATTGCGGGGTATTGCAGAGTATTGCAGAGTATTGTGGGGTATTGCAGAGTATTGTGGGGTATTGCGGGGTATTGCAGAGTATTGCGGGGTATTGCAGAGTATTGCGGGGTATTGTAGAGTATTGCAGGATATTGCAGAGTATTGTGGGGTATTGCAGAGTATTGCAGAGTATTGCGGGGTATTGCAGAGTATTGTGGGGTATTGCAGAGTATTGTGGGGTATTGCAGAGTATTGCGAGGTATTGTAGAGTATTGCAGGATATTGCAGAGTATTGTGGGGTATTGCAGAGTATTGTGGGGTATTGCAGAGTATTGCAGAGTATTGCGGGGTATTGCAGAGTATTGTGGGGTATTGCAGAGTATTGCAGAGTATTGCAGAGTATTGCAGGGTATTGCAGAGTATTGCAGAGTATTGCGGGGTATTGCAGAGTATTGTGGGGTATTGCAGAGTATTGCAGAGTATTGTGGGGTATTGCAGAGTATTGTGGGGTATTGCAGAGTATTGCAGAGTATTGCGGGGTATTGCAGAGTATTGTGGGGTATTGCAGAGTATTGCAGAGTATTGTGGGGTATTGCAGAGTATTGCGAGGTATTGTAGAGTATTGCAGGATATTGCAGAGTATTGTGGGGTATTGCAGAGTATTGTGGGGTATTGCAGAGTATTGCAGAGTATTGCGGGGTATTGCAGAGTATTGTGGGTTATTGCAGAGTATTGCAGAGTATTGCAGAGTATTGCAGGGTATTGCAGAGCATTGCAGAGTATTGCGGGGTATTGCAGAGTATTGTGGGGTATTGCAGAGTATTGCAGAGTATTGCAGAGTATTGCAGGGTATTGCAGAGTATTGCAGAGTATTGCGGGGTATTGCAGAGTATTGTGGGGTATTGCAGAGTATTGCAGAGTATTGTGGGGTATTGCAGAGTATTGTGGGGTATTGCAGAGTATTGCAGAGTATTGCGGGGTATTGCAGAGTATTGTGGGGTATTGCAGAGTATTGCAGAGTATTGTGGGGTATTGCAGAGTATTGCAGAGTATTGCAGAGTATTGCAGGGTATTGCAGAGTATTGCAGAGTATTGCGGGGTATTGCAGAGTATTGTGGGGTATTGCAGAGTATTGCAGAGTATTGTGGGGTATTGCAGAGTATTGTGGGGTATTGCAGAGTATTGCAGAGTATTGCGGGGTATTGCAGAGTATTGTGGGGTATTGCAGAGTATTGCAGAGTATTGTGGGGTATTGCAGAGTATTGCAGAGTATTGCGGGGTATTGCAGAGTATTGTGGGTTATTGCAGAGTATTGCAGAGTATTGCAGAGTATTGCAGGGTATTGCAGAGTATTGCAGAGTATTGCGGGGTATTGCAGAGTATTGCAGGGTATTGCAGAGTATTGCAGAGTATTGCGGGGTATTGCAGAGTATTGTGGGGTATTGCAGAGTATTGCAGAGTATTGCAGGATATTGCAGAGTATTGTGGGGTATTGCAGAGTATTGTGAGGTATTGCAGAGTATTGTGGGGTATTGCAGAGTATTGTGGGGCATTAGGGATGGCTGAGCATGGATGGATGGATGTGACTGAGCAGCGCTGTGAGAGGGTCACTGTACGTCCTCCCAGAGTTAAGCAAACGCCCTGTAGCCTTCATTCGGCTATGGGCCGGTTGTTAAGTGGTTAAACAGCAGTGGTGGTCACTGGTCATTAACCTCGCCTCAGCCTCCTCCCCTCCCCCAATCCAGCCATTTATTAATCTGTTTTTTAGTGTTTCCTTACACAAGTTCAGACTCAGAACACTGGCACACACTGGCTCACACTGGCTCACACTGGCACTGCAATCTTCTACCTTCGCTTCCTTCCAGAATCCAGCAGCAGCTACTAGAGCCAGCCAGGCAGGCAACAGCTCCTCAGCTTGGCTTCTCCAGGTAACAGCGCGCCGACACAGCTCCCTCCTCCCTGCGCTCCTCTGTGTCCTCCCACCTCACCTCCAGCCATGAGTGATGTCGCGGCGCTGGCAGGGACTACAGCACTCCTCCGTAGGGGAGTAAACTGTAACACATTGTAGTTGTGTGCTGAGGGAAGGGAGGATGCAGGAGCACACGAAGTAGTGCCGCTGGGCGCTGTAAATGCACTGTACACAGTAGTTGTATTGTACACACTGGCGGGCGGCGGCCGTGGCAGGACTTCACCTGCAGGCTGCGCCCCCCCCTAAAGGAAATGGTACCGCCCAGGGCACATGCCCCTTCCGCTCCTGCCTTGTACCGGCCCTGCTTCCATTCCTCATATAGTAACTAAGGTCCTTCATTCCCCATAAATAAGGTTCTCTTTCCCCCATAACTGAGCTCCTCCTTCTCCCATACCTGAAGTTCTCCTTCTCCCATAACTGAGCTCATCCATCCCTATTAAATTAGGTCTTCCATGCCTATAACTGAGGCCCTCCATCCCCATAACTGACCTTCTCCATTCCCCATAACTGAGGTCTGCCATCCCCCGTAACTGAGGTTTTTCATTCCTCTTAACTGAGGTCCTCCATCCCTCATAACTAAGCTCCTCTATCCCCATAACTAAGGTCCATCATCCCCCATAAATTAGGTCCTCCATCCCCCATAACTGAGCTTCTCCATCCCCATACCTGAGGTCCTCCATCCCTCATAACTAAGCTCCTCTATCCCCATAACTGAGATCCCCCATTCTCCATAACTGAGGTCCTCCATCCCCCATAACTGACGTCCTCCATCCCCCATAACTGAGGTCTTCAATCCTCCATAACTGAGGTCCTCCATCCCCCATAACTGAGGTCTTCAATCCTCCATAACTGAGGTCCTCCATCCCCCATAACTGAGGTCTTCAATCCTCCATAACTGAGATTCTTCATTCCCCATAACTAAGGTCCTCCACCCCCCATAACTGAGTTCCTTCATCCCCCATAACTGAGGTCTTCAATCCTCCATACTGAGGTCCTCCAGCCCCCTTCTTAGCTTTGTTTCCCTTCTCCGGACTCTCTCCAGTTCCAGCACATCATTCCTGAAGACTGGTGACCAGAACTGTACGGCAAACTCCGGATGTGGCCAATCTAATTTTTTTTTTTGAGTAGTAGGATTATAGATTTACGTCTGGAGTAAATGCCATTATAATGGATGCTAATATTCTGCTTGCCTTGCGTGCCGAGTCTGATATCTACTAGGCCCCCCAGATCCTTTTCCATTCTCTATTCCCCTAGAGGTTCTTCCCATAGTGAGTAATGAATTGTATTGTAATTGTTACTGTCTGTCCTCATGTTGCTCTGCAAACTGTTGGTGCGATATAAATCCTATATAATAATAATAATAATAATAACTTGTATTCATATTTTTAGCTCTCAGGTGCGTTACTTTACATTTTCCTACATTGATCCCCATCTACCATATAGTGACCCACCCCTCTATTTTATTGAGGTCTTCCTGTAAAGTTTCTGTCTCCCGTTGTGAAGTTATTGTCCTGCTTAGATTTGTATCCTCAGCAAACACTGAGATTGGACTGTTTTTATTTCAATCTCTTCAGGTTGGAATGAGTTCATCCCCTCCAGGGAGACACATTCTTTGCATTCCTTTCCCCAGCCGCTCTCACTTGTAAAGAATACAAAGTCTCTATACACACAGCACTGTTCTCCATAGATGAGTGCAGGAATCTCACTTCCTATTCACCTTCTAACATTACACAACCCTCTTCCATCATTATCTCGCACACACAGCCAGTCAGCTCCTCCTCCTCGTTCTCAGCGGGAAATGAAGATCACACCCAACTCCATTCTTTCTGAGTATCGGAGACGATCACTTCTCTCTTCTGCTCTTAGCGATGGCGTCTGCTGATCTGAGGAGGGAGCTGGACTGTTCCGTCTGTCTGAACATTTATACCGATCCGGTAATCCTGACCTGTGGACATAACTTCTGCCGGGTCTGTATTGATCGTGTGTTGGATACACAGGGGAGGTCTGGAGGGTATTCCTGTCCTGAATGCAGAACAGAGTTCCAGGATCGTCCCGCACTGTGCAGAAACATAACTCTGTGCAACATTGTGGAGAACTTCCTGTCTACTCAGCCAGACGAGGAGAAGTCTGAGGTCTTCTGTACTCACTGTGTGGACTCTCCTGTACCTGCTGTGAAGTCCTGTCTACATTGTGAAGCTTCTCTGTGTGATAAACACCTGAGAGTCCACAGCAAGTCACCAGAACACGTCTTATGTGACCCCACCACTTCTCTGGAGAGCAGGAAATGCTCCGTCCATAAGAAGATCCTGGAGTATTACTGCAGTGTGGATGACACCTGTATCTGTCTGGCCTGCAGGTTGGATGGAGCTCACCACGGGCATCAGGTGAAGATGTTGGCTGCAGCTTCTGAAATGAAGAAGGAGAAGATGAAAACTGTCCACCAAAAACTGAAGACAAAACAAAAAGAGGCGGTGAGAAGAATTCAACATCTTCAGGAACACCAGAGGAAAGTGATGAACAAAGCAGATGGGGAGAAATCAAAGATCACCGTTCTGCTTGGAAACCTCAGGAGACGTCTGGAAGACCTGGAAAAGAAAGTCCTGGGGGAGATCTCCGAGCAGGCAGAGAAGATCTCCATCTCCATCTCAAATATGACCCGGGAGCTGGAGATAAAGAAGGAGGAGCTGTCCAGGAAGATGGGTGACATTGAGGAGCTGTGCAACATGATGGATCCACTGATTGTCCTACAGAAATCAGAGACTGGGGACTTGTGTGATACTGAGGATGGAGATGATGAGGACAGAGAGAGACATTATAACCTCAGGGATCTGGACATGGGTGGGATCTCACACACATTGCACACAGGGTTATCTGATATCATGTCTGGGATAAATAACAGGATGGAGGGAGCTGGAGAAAAGTTTCTGGATAAAAGTACAGCTGGTGATAAGCTACAAATCTCAGAAGACGGGAAAACTGTGACCGCTTTTCCCTCACCATTCAGGAATCTTCCAGAAACACCAAAGAGGTGTAAGTTTTCTCAGGTAATGAGCAGTCAGAGTTTCTCCTCAGGGCGGCATGTCTGGGAGGTGAACATTGGGGGGTCAGATAAATGGGATATCGGGATGTGTTACCCCAGTGTAAAAAGAAGCTGGAAACCTGAAATATGTTACAAAAGGGACCACCCTGACCTAGTGCAATACAAGAACAAATACTGGGGTGTCCATAAGTACGATATTAATGTGGAATTGGATGAACACAAGTACGGTTACAAAGCTATCAGTAATATAATCAGGATGTATCTGGATTACGAGGCTGGGAAGATCTCCATTTATGATCCGACTGTCCCCGTCAGACACATCTACACCTTCACCGCCACCTTCACTGAACCCCTCCATGTTGTGATCGGTGTGTGGGATGATTATGGTTATTTAAAGATATGTGGGGGAAGGGCGATAAATGATCAGTAATGAGATACCTGCCCAGAAACCAGTGACATCACATAAAGGAGGGAGAGGATTGGAGGAAAATTGAAAATTGCACTTAAAAAAACTCCAAACACTCAGACACACTCTGCCCATAACACTTTACCTAGTTTGTTTTTAGTTTTGGATAGAGAGTGCAAGGACTATACCCTCTTTTGGGTCTTATTGCCATCTATGCCCCCCCGCTGTGGAGATTCCCCCCCTCTGTATGTCCTGATGAACATTTTGGGAAACCCAAATTGCCGAGTTGTCAGAAGAGGGAATATCTTCCAATGGGGTCACCTGTTCCAGAGACAACAACTATTGTCTATCTTCCTTATTAGGAGAAACTTCCTCTCTCTTCCTGTTGTGTCTCTGAGACAGGAAGTGAGGGGAAGTCTATCCAATGGGGCCAACACAACATGGCAGGGTTTGATGTAATATAATCTATAAATTATATATATACACAACTACAATATATCATATACAGTATATGGTGTATGTTTTGTATAGTCAGTGTTGGGACAAGGTCATCTAGAGCCTAGAGGGAACATGCCAACCTGCGCCCCCCCCCCCCCAGACTTAGGAGCATTATGTGTCAGCAACCCCCCCCCAAAAAAAATAGCATTAATCTGCATGATTACCCCTAACAATAAATTCCCCCTCCTCCGAGTACATATTCGCACCTTCTGCTTAAATCCCCCCTCCCAGCACAAATCTTTGACCCCCATTCCTCCGAATCCCCCCAGCACAAATGCTCCCCCCCCCCAAAAAAAATCCTGCCACAAGTTCTCTGCGCCTCAGATTTCCCCTCCTAGTACAAATCCTATCCCCTTACTTCTACCCCCCCTGTCTCCTAACACAAACACCCCCCCAACCCATTCCTAGCACAAATCCTCACCCCCTCCCAAATTACCCCTCCCAGCAGAAATACCTCCCATTCATACCTACAAGCACAAATCCCCCCTTCCCCCCAAAACATATCCCCCTCCCAAAACATTTTCCCTCCTCCTCTACTATATCACCTCTTCTAGCATAGAACCCCAAAATCCATCCTAGCAGAAGTCCTCTTCCCCCATCCCCCTCCCAACACAAATCCCCCTAAATCACCACTCCAAGCACCCCCCCCCCCCAAATTTCCCCTCCTAGGAATATTCTTACCCCCTGCCAGCCTCCACTATCCCCCTCTTAGCCCAAGTCCCTCCCCCAACCCATTCCTAGCACAAATCCCCCCTAACCCCCCCACCACAAATACCCCCCATTCCCCATTTATACCTACTAACACAAACCCCCCCCCCTAAAAAAACCCTCCCAGAACATTTCCCTGCCCCCCTCTACTATATCGCCTCTTCTAGCATAGACCCCCCCAAATCACTTCTTCTAGCAGAAGTCTTCTTCCCCCATCCCCCTCCCAACACAAATCCCCCTAAATCACCAATCCTAGCACACCCCTAATTTTGCATTCCTAGAACAATGCTTACACCCTTCCACCCCCCAAATTCCACCCCCCCTCCAAATCACATGACACCACAGTGCCCAGGGCAGCTTCCTCTCCTGCCCCCCCCCCCTGCCCCGGTTCTGTGTATAGGAATATGTGGCCCAGAGCTGCTGATCTGTGACATATAGAGATGTTTATACAAAACCAAATGTATTATTAATGTGACAACATGACGCCATGGCCTAGGTGGCTGATATCTCACAGCTCTGCTGCCCAAATTATCTTCAATGATCAATACACAATAATCAGCTGTATTATAATGATAATCTTCAGACAATTATCAAGAGATATCTTCTTCCTGATTTTATTCCAATGATAAAGATAATTCCATTGGTTGATCTCTGTTATATGATTGGTCACCTCTGATGGGGAAGGCGGGACAAGTAAAGGGTTCAATGAAAAGATTTTCCTGCAGAGCTCCGGCTGGCCCCGTGTTGGGGGCCCCACCCTTCTCTTCCTCTATAATTGTCTCTGATGTATACATAGAACTAATAAATGTCATATTAACCCCTTCAATCCCGGAGCATTTCATCCCCCTTCCTGTCCAGGACAATGTTCAGATTTCAGCCCTCTCACACTTTGAATGACAATCACTCAGTCATACAATACTGTAACAAAATGACATTTTTATATTTTTTTTTGAGACAGGTAGAGCTTTCTTTTGGTGGTATTTTTTTTTTTTTTTGCTATATAAATGACAAAATACTAAAAATTTGGAAATGAAAAAAAAAACACACCTTTTTCTTTGTTTCTGTTATATTTTACATGTTTTTTTTTAATTTTACAAATAAATAATCTTTCTTCATAAATTTAGACCAAAATGTATTCTGTACAATTTCTTTGGTAAAATAAAATGAACCCAATTCAGTTTATATTATTTAGTCTGTGGGAAATGTATAAAGTCTACAAACTATGGGATATATATATATCAAAGAAATTGATCAATCCTGATGTACTGACGGCCAATCTCAAGCCCTAAAATGCCAAGACAATACAAATACCCCCCCCCCCCCCATGACCTCTTTTTGGAAAGTAGACAGTCTAAGGTATTTAGTATAAGGCATGGTGATTTTTTTGAAGTTGTAAATGTTTGTCAAAATTTTAGGAAATTAAGAAATTAAACACTTTTTTATACACCTTTGGGCTTTCAAGTAGCATACTGTAAATTACCCATAAATTACGCATCTAATTTCCTGACTACCAATCACATTTCTTTAGTCCCTGAAGTGCCAGGACAGGAGAAACCACCATTAAATGCCACTGTTTTGGAAAGAAAACCCCTCAAGGTATTTTCTAAGAGCCATGGTGAGTTTGTTGAAGACTTATTTTTTCTTCCACATATTTTTGGAAAATGGGAAATGAAAATTAAATGTAATTGTTTTTTTACACAATGTTGTCAATAAATAATGTATTTCTAACACATAGCATAGACTTACTTAGAATTACACCCCAAAACACAACCTGTTATACCTCCTGAGTATGGGGATACCACACGTGTGAGATTTTTTCACAGTCTAGATGCATAGAGAGGCCCAAAATCCAAGGAGCACCTTCATGTTTTCTAAGGGCATAAATTATGCATCTAATTTCCTGACCACCTATCACGTTTTGGGAGGCCCTGGATCACCAGGATAGTGGAAACACCCACATAATGCCCACATTTTGAAAAGCAAACACTCCAAGGTATTTTTTAAGAGGCGTGGTGAGTCTTATGTAGACTTAATTTTTTTCCCAAAATCCCAGGAGCACCTTTTTAAGGGCTTTTAAGGAACATAAATTACTAATGTCCTGACTACCCATCACATTTCTTGAGTCCCTGAAGTTACAGAACAGGAGAAACCACCATTAAATTGCCCCATTTTGGAAAGAAAACATCTCAAGGTGTTTTCTATGAGGCATGTTGTGTCTTTTGAAGAATTTATGTGCCACATGTTTTTGGAAAATATGGAAAAAAAATTAAACTTAATTGTCAATAAATACAATATTTCTCACACATGTAATGGGCTTAAACACATTCTACTGCTCCTACCAAGTATGAGGATACCACATGTGTGAGACTTTTTGACAGCCTAACTACATGGAGAGGCCCAAAATCCAAGGAGCACTATCAGGCAGTCTAGGGGCATAAATTACACATTTAATTTCCTGACTGCCAATCACATTTTAATTACTATTTTTTTTCCACAACGTTGTCAATAAGTAAGATATTTCTCACACACATTATACTTGCGTGTCAAACAACTTCACAGCCTAACTACATGGAGAGGCCAAAAATCCAAGGAGCACCTTTGGGCTTTCGGAGGGCATAAATTACACATCTAATTTCCAGAATAATAATCACATTTTTGGAGGCCCTGCAGAACCAGGATAGTGGAAATGCTCATAAAATGACCACATTTTTGGAAAGTAAACACTCCAAGGTATTTTTTAAAAGACATGACGAGCATTTTCAAAAAAAAAGGGAAGAGGTGTTTTGCTAAAATGCGGAAAGAAAATGAATGTTTTGTTGTAATACTCGTGTACACATACCCACATTCTGCTGTGTATGGGGATACCACATGTGTGAGACTTTTTCAGCATTTGGACTGATTGGATATTATATCTTGTCTATCACAAAAATCACTGTATAGAAACCAGAAATCAGTGTAGTGTAATGGTCGGCTCTATATGAGTGATCAGTAGGGATGAGCTTCGTGTTCGAGTCGAACCCATGTTCGACTCGAACATTGGCTGTTCGGTCGCTCGCCGAATTCCGAAACGTTATGGGCCGTTCGCGCCAAATTTGTGTGGCGTGTCAAGGCCCATAATTCACTGCGGCATTGCAGTGCATTGCTGGCTGATGATTGGCCAAGCATGCACTATGACCTGCATGCTTGGCCAATCACAGCGCCGTCGGTAGAGAGAGCTGTAATTGGCCAAAGCCAGGGTGGCTTTGGCCAATTATGGCTCAGGGGGTTTAGAACACGCCCCACACTATATAAGGCCGCCTGCACGGCGGCCCTGTGTAGTGTGTGTTCCGGCGTTGAGATACATAGATAGACAGAGAGACAGTGTCATTTCATTTGAGTTAGCTAGATTAGGCAGGAAAGTCAGTGAGTTAGCTGCACTTACAGTGTATTGTGTATATATATGCATCCCAGGTGTTGTATATATATATATATATATATATATATATATATATACACTGTATTCAGTTTAGCTAGATCCGTTCATGTTATCTTCCTACTGACAGGCAGGCTTGTTGTGTTACAGTATTTACAGCTACCTGATGAAAATTGCTGGTGTTCTTTTGATCCTATTAGTACCACAGTCAGGCAGCTAGACTATTTACAGTTAGTGCAGTGCGTCTTGCTCACAGTGTTCTGCTAAACCTACAAGTTAGTGGGGTGCGTCCTGCTCACAGTGTTCAGCTAAAACTACAAGTTAGTGGGGTGCGTCCTGCTCACAGTGTTCAGCTAAAACTACAAGTTAGTGAAGTGAGACCTCTGCACAGTGTTGCTAAAGCTACGTGTAGAAGGTTGGTGGTGTTCTCATACTACAGGCAGGCAGTTGATTTTGCTAGCTGCAGTATCAGTACATATATATATATATATATATATATATATATATATATCCCAGCTTAGTGCAGCTACAAGCCATTAGTATGTCTGGAAGGCCAAGAAGGAGAGTCAGACAGTCACAAGCCAATAAGAGAGGGCAAGCAGGCTCTGTGTCTAGTGCTGGTCGTGGAGACGGTGCATCCTCATCAGCACGTGGCCGTGGGACACGCTTGGCCTTTTTTTCGGCAGCTGGCCGGGTTGAGCTGCAAAATGCGGAAGACTTGGTCGAGTGGATGAGCAAGACATCCTCATCCTCCTCATCCTCTCTCACCCATGCCCAGGGTACTTTGTCTGGCAAAGCAGCGGCCTCTTCCCTCGGCTCAATGTCATCAGTGACTCCTTCCCTAGCCCCACCATGTCCTCCTGAGGAGTCCCTCGAACTGTTTGACCACAGCATTGGGTACATGCTCCAGGAGGATGCCCAGCGTTTGGAAGGCTCTGATGATGATACTGAGCTTGATGAAGGCAGTAACGTGAGCACGGACAGAGGGGGTGCCCAAGAAGGACAGCAATCTGGCAGTCATGCTCCCCCTGCTGCAGCATACTGCCAGGTTTGCTCCAGTGATGAGGAGGGTGGGGATGATGAGGTCACTGACTCAACGTGGGTGCCTGATAGGAGAGAGGAGGAGGAGGAAGAGGAGGCGGCACATCACCAACGAGGCAGGATGCCCTCCAGGGGCCAGCCTAAGGGCAGCACACTGACTGCATCACACCCCAAAGCTCCACACGTGCAGGGCGCTGCAGTCTCTGCGCGTTATTCAAAAAGTTCTTTGGTGTGGGCCTTTTTTAAACGAGTGCATCAGATCGCACCACTGCTATTTGCAACATATGTCTCAAGCATATCTCGCGTGGCCAAAACATCTCCCGCTTGGGTACCACATGCTTGACCAGACATATGTTGACCTGCCATGCAGTTCGTTGGCAAGCGTATCTAAAAGACCCACACCAAAGAACAAAGAGGACCTCTCCTAATCAGCTGAGATCTCCAACCCCACTATACCTTCAGTCCTCTCTGAGACCTGCACTGAGAGGAATGAAGGTGTAGAATTAGGTGTGTCACAGCCAAGTACTTGTGGGCAATCTGCTTTCGGTACACCGACATCAGATTGTACCAGGCAAATTTCCCTGCTCCAGCTGCTGCACCGCCGAAAGAAGCTTGCTCCCAGCCATCAACATGCCCAGCGGTTGAATGCTAGCTTAGCAAAATTGCTAGCACTTCAACTGCTGCCTTTTCAGTTGGTAGACTCTGCCCGCTTCCGTGAGATTGTGGAATGTGCGGTTCCTCAGTGGCAGGTACCCAAACGCCACTTTTTCTCACGGAAGGCGATTCCGGCTCTCTACCGGCATGCGGAAGGCAATGTCCATGCCTCGCTGGACAGGGCGGTCAGCGATAAGGTGCATATTACCGCTGACTCATGGTCCAGCAGGCATGGACAGGAGCGTTAATTAAGTTTCACGGCGCATTGGGTGACTCTGCTGCCAGCTGGGACGGATGCAGGACAAGGTGCAGTAGTGTTGGAGGTTGTTCCGCCACCACGCCTCCAAAATGCCACTACTAATGATTGTGACACACCTCTCTCCTCCACCCCATCCTCTTCTTCTTCCTCCATGGCCTCTTCCTGTGCTTTGTCCTCGGAACCAGCGGTGCTCTGTAGCCGTTCAAGGGGCTACGCAAGTACGCAGGCCAAAAGATGCCATGCGGTGCTTGAGCTGGTGTGCTTGGGGGACAGGAGCCACACTGGGGCAGAGGTTCTGTCAGCTCTGCAGGGGCAGGTTCAGAGGTGGTTGACGCCACGCCAACTTAAGGCAGGAATGGTGGTTTGCGACAATGGCACCAACCTCCTCTCTGCCCTCCGACAGGGACAAATGACCCATGTGCCCTGTTTGGCTCACGTCCTTAACTTGGTGGTGCAGCGGTTCTTGGGCAGGTACCCGGGCTTACAGGATGTCCTGAGGCAGGCCAGGAAAGTCTGTGTGCATTTCCGCCGGTCATATAATGCCAGTGCTCGGCTAGCGGACCTCCAAAAGGAGTTTAACCTGCCCAAGAACCGCCTAATCTGTGACATACCCACCAGGTGGAACTTAACGTTGGCCATGCTGCAGCGGCTTCACACGCAGCAGAGGGCCATCAATGAGTACCTGTGCGACTATTGCACCAGGACAGGGTCAGGGGAGCTTGTTTTTTTTTCCCCACGCCAGTGGGCCCTGATCAGGGATGCATGCACTGTCCTGTCACCATTTGAGGAGGCCACGAGGATGGTGAGCAGTGACAGTGCATGCATCAGTGACACTGTCCCCCTTGTCCACCTGTTGGAGCACACGCTGCGTGGAATAATGGACAGGGCACTTGAGACAAAACAGAGGCAGGAAGAGGAGGACTTCCTTAGCTCTCAAGGCCCCCTTTATCCAGACAGTGTTCCTGTGTGCCCGCCGATCACACAGGAAGAGGACGAGGAGGAGGAGGAAGATTGTGTCAGTATGAAGGTGGAGCCTGGCACTCAGCATCAGCAGCAGTCTTTAAGGGATCAGTCCCAAGAAACACATGGACTTGTACGTGGCTGGGAGGAGGTGGCTGCGGACCATGTCATCCTTAGTGACCCAGAGGACTCCGGACCGGATGTCTCAGCAAACCTACGCTGCATGGCCTCCCTGATCCTGCAAAGCCTGCGTAAGGATCCTCATATTCGTCGTATCAAGGAGAAGGACCAATACTGGCTGGCAACCCTCCTTGATCCACGTTACAAGGGTAAGGTTGCGGACCTTATCTTACCGTCGCAGAGGGAGCAGAGGATGAAACATCTTCGGGAGGCCTTGCAGAAAGGTCTGTGCAACGCGTTCCCAGAGACTGGGAGGTTACAAACTCCTGTTTCTGGACAACGTGTTGCTGAGGCTTCGGTCAGTCAAAGAAGGAGCGGTGGAGAAGGTGGCCCTCTGACCGATGCGTTCAGACAATTTTTTGGTCCGCAGCCCCAAGGTATGATCGGTTCCAGCAACCATCACCAGCGTCTGTTTTACATGGTGCAGGAATACCTAGGGTCAAGATCAGACTTGGGCACCTTTCCCACCGAAAATCCTCTGGGTTACTGGGTCTTGAGGATGGATCACTGGCCAGAGCTTGCACAGTATGCAATTGAGCTACTGGCCTGTCCTGCATCCAGCGTTCTTACGGAACGCACATTCAGTGCTGCTGGAGGCGTGGTAACCGATCACAGGGTTCGCCTGTCCACCGACTCGGTCGATCGACTGACCTTCATAAAAATGAATCAGTCTTGGATCACCACCAGCTACCAAGCACCTGATGCTGATGTAACCGAATAATTTTTTTTGAAATCTCAGATCCCTTCAAAGACTGCCTATGCTGAGTGACTATCCCTGAGTAATTATCCTCTTCCTCCTCAATGATCACGCTGATAGCTTGTAAGAACATTTTTGGTTCTGGGCGCCACCACCAGTGCCTAAGGCACAATTTTTCAGCCCCTGTTTAACAGGGGCGTGTAATTACAATTTTTGATGCAATACTTTGCAGCAGGGCTCGTTCCTGCGTTCCAACTAGAGTGTCTGTGAGGGGTTGCAGTGTTGTGGCACCAGCACCAGTGCCTAAGGCCTAATTTTTCAACCCCTGTTCAACAGGGGCATGTAATTACAATTCTTGATCTAATATTTCACAGCAGGGCCCATTTCTGCACCCACCAAGAGCAAGTGAGGACTTACAGTATTGTGGCCACAACACCTAAGGCCCAAATTTCTGCTGAGTATATAGGGCAGGCCCCTACTTTCATACATCTAACTTACAAACGACTCCTACTTGCAAACGGAAGGAGACAACAGGAAGTGAGATGAAATCTACCCCTAGGAAGGGAAATTCTCTCCTGTAAGAGTTAATGTGGGAAAAACATTTCTCCTTTCCACTGATGCTTTCCAATCCTTGTTTCACAAAAAAACCCAAATTTTCAAAAAACATTTGTCATTGGGACAAAAAGTGAGGTGAAATCTTCTGAAGAGGAGCACAGACAGCAAAACAAATGTCACAGGGGTGATAACCCTTCCCTAGGTTTTCCAAAAAGCTTAAAAAAGATTTTTTGGCTGGAGCTAAACACGTTAAAAATGTACCCGTTCAAAATTACAAACAGATTCTACTTAACAGCAAACCTACAGTCCCTGTCTTGTTTGCACCGCCTGTATAATGCTGTTCAGAGTATATAGGGCCTGGTGGCCCCACACCTTTCCTTATTTTAATTTGGGTGCGGGGTTCCCCTTAATATCCATACAAGACCCAAAGGGCCTGGTAATGGACTGGGGGGTACCCATGCTGTTTGTCTCACTGATTTTCATCCATATTGCCAGGACCCGACATTACATTAAACCCGCAAGCAGTTTTAAATGATTTTTTTTCCTTTAAAAATGACATTTTGTGCAGGGACTGTTCTAAACACGGGAAACACGCGCCACTTTACAGGAATACTATAGACACACCCCAGGTACGATATTTAAAGAAATATTTCACTTTTTTTTTTACTTTAAGCATCATTAAAATCACTGCTCTGAAAAAACGGCCGTTTTTAAAAGTTTTTTTTGCATTGATACATGTCCCCTGGGGTAGGACCCGGGTCCCCAAACCCTTTTTAGGACAATACCATGCAAATTAGCCTTTAAAATTAGCACTTTTGATTTAGAACGTTCAAGTCCCATAGACGTCAATGGGGTTCTAACGTTCGTGCAAATTTTCTGTCCGTTCGCAGGTTCTGGTGCGAACCGAACCGGGGGGTGTTCGGCTCATCCATAGTGATCAGGGAATATAGCTTAGTGTAGCGTCACCTGTAGTGATCCCAGTTCCTGTAAGCCAAGTAAGCCTTGCCTAATGGTACATGGCTGACCAAGAATACCATGCTCACTGGCCAGGAAGTACAGGAGTCTGCAGAAATGAAGAACAAAAAGAGTTCCCGTGGTTCCAGGAGTGCAGTTGTCTGCAGGGGGGTGGCTAAGACTGGTATCTTGGAGGAATGTAGTCAGCGGGATGGATGGGTTGGTTCCTGTGGCAGGCAGAGACATGGTCAATAAACAGGCAAAGGATCAGTCCACTCAGCAGGCCATAAAACTGGCCAGCAGCAGGACAGTTTTAATGAGCAAGGCTAGGCCCAAATTTTCAAGAGACGAAAACAGGGTGAAGCTTTACTACAGAAATTAGGAGACCACAGATGACACAGCAGTGTGAACTGGGCCAGCAGAAGGACAGTTTTAATGAGGGAAATTGTGCAAAACGGACTAAGAAAAGAAAGGTTTCTTACTTAAAGAATTGTGAGACCGCAGATGACACAACTGTGTCAAATTGGCCAGCAGCAGGACAGATTTAATGAGTAAGGCTAGACCCAAATTCACTAGAGATACTGCAGTGGATACAGAATTGTAAAACTTATCAGCAGCAGGACAGTTGTTAATAACTCTAAACCTCAAAATACTGCACCCTTGAAATGAAAGCCGCTTTCCTGTTGGCAATTGCTAATGGTGCAAATGCTCAATGACCTGCAACCAGGTGACGTCACCTGATCACGACATTAACTGGTCAGGAATCCTTTAGGCTGGGAAAGCGTGACATCACTGACCAATTTTGCCCCTCATTGACATTTATCATCAAACCCTCACCTAGAATAATGCCGCGTACACACGAGCGGACATTACGGCGGACTTTGCCCGGCGGACTTTTCGATGTACTTTCCGACGGACTTTCTGAATGAACGGACTTGCCTACACACAATCCACCAAAGTCCGTCGAATTCGTACGTGATGACGTACGACCGGACTAAAACAAGGAAGTTCATAGCCAGTAGCCAATAGCTGCCCTAGCATGGCTTTTTGCCCGTCGAACTAGCATACAGACGGCGGACTTTTCGACCGGATTCGATTTCAACGGATAAATTTTAAACAAGTTTCAAATCTAAGTCCGTCCAACTTTTGAGAAAACAAAGTCCGCTGGAGCCCACACACATCGAATTGTCCGACGAAATCCAGTCCGCCGGGCAAAGTCCGCCGTAATGTCCGCTCATGTGTACGCGGCATTAGGGTCTGGTATAGATAAAGAGAACCCCAGGCCATTTGGTTACTAACAGAGCGAAGAGGCTGAGAACTGTCATTTATGCACAATTTAAACTGCATTCTCTTTGTAAATGTCGGTGTTGCTGTATAACATGTCTGGGGGGCTTTCATGTATACATCCCCCAGACACGGTATGTAATGGAGTTTTGCATTTTTAATGTTTCATTTTAATAATTACTGAAATCACTTACCCCCCAAAAACTGAATTTTTAAAATGTTACTTTGCTTTGGTGCCTGTCCCCCAGGGCAGTGCCCATCCCCCCATGCCATTATTTGGATAATCCCTTGTCTATGAGCCTAGAAAATGGCAGAATTATTATTTTTATTTTTTTAACATTGACTTCAATGGAGTTCGGATTTGACACCTAAACTTTGGTTCCGTTCCCAAACCTGCCTTGAAATGAACCCAGGTACATTCAGTTCCTCCTTATTTGGGAGTGGATGAACTCAATACCCCTCAGCTATCTCTCTACCCCTCACCTCACCCCATCAGTCTCCTCACTCATCACTATTTTATAGACAGTCACATCAGTCTGGATGTCACACCACTTGCTCAAACTCAATCTATCCAAAACCGAGCTCATAATATTTCCTCCCCCATGTGCCCCTTCCCCTGACTTCTCCGCCAAAATCAACGGCTCAACTATCGACCCGTCCCCACATGCCAGTGTGCTAGGTGTAATCCTGGAATTGGAACTATCCACTTGGCCCCACATCCATTTAGTGTCCAAAATATTGATACCTCAACCTCTGCAACATTTCCAAAATACGCCCCTTCCTAACCAATTACACCACAAAGCTTCTAATTCCCTCATTAGTTATCTCATGCCTCATCTACTGCAACTCCCTTCTCATTGGCTTACCTTTTACACAGGCTATCCCCCCTTCAGTCTGTCATGAATGCTGCTTCCAGACTCATCTACCTTACCAACCATTCAGTGTCTGCTACACCATCACTGACCCACAATCAGTGTCCTCCACCCCTCTCTGCCAATCCCTCCATTGGTCTCAATTCAGTGTCCTCCACCCCTCTCTGCCAATCCCTCCATTGGCTTCCATTCAGTGTCCTCCACCCCTCTCTGCCAATCCCTCCATTGGCTTCCATTCAGTGTCCTCCACCCCTCTCTACCAATCCCTCCATTGGCTTCCATTCAGTGTCCTCCACCCCTCTCTGCCAATCCCTCCATTGGCTTCCATTCAGTGTCCTCCACCCCTCTCTACCAATCCCTCCATTGGTTTCCATTCAGTGTCCTCCACTCCTCTCTGCTAATCCCTCCATTGGCTTCCATTCAGTGTCCTCCACCCCTCTCTGCCAATCCCTCCATTGGTCTCCATTCAGTGTCCTCCACTCCTCTCTGCCAATCCCTCCATTGGCTTCCATTCAGTGTCCTCCACCCCTCTCTATCAATCCCTCCATTGGCTTCCATTCAGTGTCCTCCACCCCTCTCTACCAATCCCTCCATTGGTTTCCATTCAGTGTCCTCCACTCCTCTCTGCTAATCCCTCCATTGGCTTCCATTCAGTGTCCTCCACCCCTCTCTGCCAATCTCTCCACTGCCTTCCTTTCAATGTCTGTCACCCCTCTCTGCCAATCCCTCCACTGGTCTCCATTCAGTGTCCTCCACCAATCTCTGCCAATCTCTCCACTGACCTACATTCAGTGTCCTCCACCCCTCTCTGCTAATGCCTCCACTGGTCTCCATTCAGTGTCCTCCACCCCTCTCTGCCAATCCCTCCATTGGTCTCTATTCAGTCCCTCCATTGGCTTCCAGCCCCCAGCTACATCATTAACCTAGTCTCAGAATACCATTGAATCATTCTCTTCATTCCTCCAAAGACCTCCTGCTCTCTAGATCCCCCGTCACCTCATCCTATACTCGCCTCCAGGACTTCTCCCAAGCCTCTCTCATCCTATTGAACTCCTTACCCCAATCTGTCCAACTATCTCCTACTTTGTCAACTTTTAGACGATCCCTGAAAACTCATCTCTTAGCCTACCCCTCCCCCACCTAACAACTGTACTTTTATTTTCTCCATCAGCCCATCCCCCACAGTTATTACCTTTTGTATTACTTGACCCTCCCTCTTAGATTGTAAGCTCTAATGAGCAGGGCCCTCCAATTCCTCCTGTATTGTATTGTCATTTTAATGTCTGCCCTTATGTTGTAAAGTGCTGTGCAAACTGTTGGCACTATATAAATCCTGTATAATAATAATAATAAAAGTCTGCCAACTGACACCAATGATGGGGCACTATTCCTCCTACTAAGACCAACTATGGGGAACTTTTGCTTCCACTGAAATCAACAATGGTGCATTATACTTCCCCACTGATTCCTCCCACTGACACCAATGATGGGGCTCTAGACCTCCTACTGACCAAAGGTGCTACAAGTTTGTTTGTTTGTTACAGGAGGACAAGGCAGCATGTCCTACAATATTCTGAGAACAATAATAGGGTGACATTTAGAGATGAGTTCAGTCTTCAGTCTGAATGTAGGTTTGGACCAAACAGCGGCTGTGTGAACGTTCGTACAAACACCCAACATTTGGGAAGCTCAGTCCGGATGAAGGGGGTAGTTACCCGGCTGTCTATGGTTCCCGAAGAGGTACAGCCGATGCTTCCTTACTGACTACTGACCTCACCCGGCCCATTCACTTACATGGCTGGAGATACTTAGCCATGTCGGCAAATGGACAGAGAATAAACTGGGTGACATCATTTCCTAAATATGACCATGGCCATATTTGGCCAATGATGTCACCACTACCCCAGCCCCTTTCTTTATATAGCCAATGGCAGCTCAGGTAGCTGTTATTAGGTTAGTGTTACCATTGGGGATTGGTCATGTGCAGCAGACTGTCTGGGTTTTTTGTTTTTTTTTGTAGCTGAGTTGACATTGGCGGTCATTATGATTGAGAATGGATTTACAACTAGAGATTTTTTGGGGGGGGATTTTATTTTTTTTATAAAAGATCAATTATTTGGGTGCCTTTATTTCTAGGCTACAACTCTTTTTCTTTGTGAAGGAGTAGGGGTACTATGTAGTCCATACTCATTCACATGAGGGACAGTATCTGGGGGCGCCCCCTATTATTGAAGGGAGCTTCTAGATTCCAATAAACCCCCCACCACCACAGGGGCAGGGTTGTGGGGAAGAGCCCCCTGTCCTCATCAGCGTGGGAACAAGGTGCTTTGCTAAGAAGGACCCCCTGATGTTGAGGGCATGTGGCCTGGTATGGTTCAGAAGGGGGGGGGGTGAATGCTCATCCCCTTCAGGCTGCTTGCTTGGATTAAGGGTCTGGTATGTACTTTTATTGGAAACTCACACTTTTTTTTTGTTTTTTTAGCCTGGAGGGCCTCTTAAAATCTGTACCTAACCTGAAGGATCTGGTGTGGATTGTCTGAGGCACCCCCTTAAAATCCATACCAGACTCAGAGGGTCTTGTACATATTTTTGGGGGGCATTCTCG
The DNA here is from genome assembly GCF_042186555.1 of Aquarana catesbeiana. Taxonomy (NCBI): domain Eukaryota; kingdom Metazoa; phylum Chordata; class Amphibia; order Anura; family Ranidae; genus Aquarana; species Aquarana catesbeiana. The sequence continues at coordinate 8,903,421 of NC_133325.1, forward strand.
TATAATGTACTACAGCAAAAATAACATTTACACATAAAGAAATGAATCGGTTTAAATTCTCAGCAACTTACTTTTCATTGCTGGCATCTTTTCTTTTTAAGCCCTCCAAATGTCCCCCAAAATACAAAGTAAAACCTTGGGGAGGGTCTGTGTGATGTTTTTTATTTTTTTTTTAAACAAGAAACTGTCAATGAAATGTCATTTGCTGGGAATGTTAAACCCTTTTTTCCTCTGTGAATGCAGAACTTTCTATACATCACAGAGATGCCCCTTCACAGGCACTGATGAGGCTGCACTGATGGGCACTGATGAGGCTGCACTGATGTGCATTGATGAGGTTAGACTGATGAACACTGATAGGGTGCACTGATGGGACTGCACTAATAATCATTGCACAGGGTGTGTGGATGATGAGATCTGGGGACGACATCCGGGAATGCCCTCCCAGAACTGGAGACCCCCGCACTGCATTTGAACCACTTTTTGTACAACTTTATTGTGAGGCGGTTTGTCTTCTTTAGAGACTTACGTTTAATCATTTTCCTCCCAGTGTTGGAGTCACCATTTAAAGAACTGATTATTGCGATCGTATCCCCTCTTATGTGTCTCTTCTCCAGGGAGAATAAGTTTAATGTTTGTAGTTGTTCCCCATGACTGAGATCCTCCATCCTCCATAACTGAGGTCCCCCATTCCCCATAACTGAAGTTCTTCATCTACCATAACTGAGGTCATTCATGACCCATAACTGGGATCCTCCATAACTGAGGTCTCCCATTCCCCATAACTGAAGTTCTTTATCTACCATAACTGAGGTCATTCATCCCCCATAACGGAGCTCCTCCATTCCTCATAACTGAGATCCTCCATCCCCCATAACTGACCTCCTCCATCCCCATAACTGAGGTCTTCCATCCCCCATAACTGACCTCCTCCATCCCCATAACTGAGGTCTTCCATCCCCCATAACTGACCTCCTCCATCCCCATAACTGAGGTCTACCATCCCCCATAACTGAGGTCCTCCATCCCCCATAACTGAGCTCCTCCATTCCCCATTACTGAGCTCCTCCACACCCATAACTAATGTCTGCCATCCCCTGCAACTGAGGTCTTCCATCCCCCATAACTGACCTCCTCCATCCCCATAACTGAGGTCTTCCATCCCCCATAACTGACCTCCTCCATCCCCTTAACTGAGGTCTTCCATCCCCCATAACTGACCTCCTCCATCCCCATAACTGAGGTCTTCCATCCCCCATAACTGACCTCCTCCATCCCCATAACTGAGGTCTTCCATCCCCCATAACTGACCTCCTCCATCCCCATAACTGAGGTCTTCCATCCCCCATAACTGAGCTCCTCCATCCCCCATAACTGAGCTCCTCCATTCCCCATTACTGAGCTCCTCCACCCCCATAACTAATGTCTGCCATCCCCTGCAACTGAGGTCTTCCATCCCCCATAACTGACCTCCTCCATCCCCATAACTGAGGTCTTCCATCCCCCATAACTGAGCTCCTCCATTCCCCATTACTGAGCTCCTCCACCCCCATAACTAATGTCTGCCATCCCCTGCAACTGAGGTCTTCCATCCCCCATAACTGACCTCCTCCATCCCCATAACTGAGGTCTTCCATCCCCCATAACTGACCTCCTCCATCCCCATAACTGAGGTCTACCATCCCCCATAACTGAGGTCCTCCATCCCCCATAACTGAGCTCCTCCATTCCCCATTACTGAGCTCCTCCACCCCCATAACTAATGTCTGCCATCCCCTGCAACTGAGGTCTTCCATCCCCCATAACTGATCTCCTCCATCCCCATAACTGAGGTCTACCATCCCCCATAACTGAGCTCCTCCATTCCCCATTACTGAGCTCCTCCACCCCCATAACTAATGTCTGCCATCCCCTGCAACTGAGGTCTTCCATCCCCCATAACTGACCTCCTCCATCCCCATAATTGAGGTCTTCCATCCCCCATAACTGAGCTCCTCTATGTCCCATAAGTGAGGTCCTCCAGCCCCATAACTGAGGTCTGCCATCCCCTGAAACTGAGATCCTCCATCCCCCATAACTGACCTCCTCCATCCCCATAACTGAGGTCTTCCATCCCCCATAACTGACCTCCTCCATCCCCATAACTGACCTCCTCCATCCCCATAACTGAGGTCTTCCATCCCCCATAACTGACCTCCTCCATCCCCATAACTGAGGTCTTCCATCCCCCATAACTGACCTCCTCCATCCCCATAACTGAGGTCTTCCATCCCCCATAACTGACCTCCTCCATCCCCATAATTGAGGTCTTCCATCCCCCATAACTAAGCTCCTCTATGTCCCATAATTGAGGTCCTCCAGCCCCATAACTGAGGTCTGCCATCCCCTGTAACTGAGGTTCTTCATTCCCCAGGGTTTCTCCCCCTAGTGAGTAATGAATTGTATTGTAACTGTTACTGTCTGTCCCCATGTTGTAAAGTGCTGTGCAAACTGTTGGCGCTATATAAATCCTATATTATAATAATAATAATAATAATAATAATAATAATAATAACTTGTATTCATATTTTTAGCTCTCACATGAATTACTTTTTTTTACATTTTCCTACATTGATCCCCATCTACTATATAGTTACCAACTCCTCTATTTTATTGAGGTCTTCCTGTAAAGTTTCTGTCTCCCGTTGTGAAGTTATTATCCTGTTTATATTTGTATCCTCAGCAAACACTGAGATTGGACTGTTTTTATTTCAATCTCTTCAGGTTGGAATGAGTTCATCCCCTCCAAGGAGACACACTGTTGTCATTCCTTTCCCCAGCCGCTCTCACTTGTTGTAAAGAATACAAAGTCTCTATATACACAGCACTGTTCTCCATAGATGAGTGCAGGAATCTCACTTCCTATTCACCTTCTAACATTACACAACCCTCTTCCATCATTATCTCGCACACACAGCCAGTCAGCTCCTCCTCCTCGTTCTCAGCGGGAAATGAAGATCACACCCAACTCCATTCTTTCTGAGTATCGGAGACGATCACTTCTCTCTTCTGCTCTTAGCGATGGCGTCTGCTGATCTGAGGAGGGAGCTGGACTGTTCCGTCTGTCTGAACATTTATACTGATCCAGTAATGCTGTTATGTGGACATAACTTCTGCCGGGTCTGTATTGAACGTGTGTTGGATACACAGGGGAGGTCTGGAGGGTATTCCTGTCCTGAATGCAGAACAGAGTTCCAGGAACGTCCCGCACTGTGCAGAAACATAACTCTGTGCAACATTGTGGAGAACTTCCTGTCTACTCACCCAGGCGAGGAGAAGTCTGAGGTCTTCTGTACTCACTGTGTGGACTCTCCTGTACCTGCTGTGAAGTCCTGTCTGCTCTGTGAAGCTTCTCTGTGTGATAAACACCTGAGAGTCCACAGCAAGTCACCAGAACACGTCTTATGTGACCCCACCACTTCTCTGGAGAGCAGGAAATGCTCCGTCCATAAGAAGATCCTGGAGTATTACTGCAGCGTGGATGGTGCCTGTATCTGTCTGGCCTGCAGGTTGGATGGAGCTCACCACGGGCATCAGGTGAAAATGTTGGCTGCGGCTTTTGAAATGAAGCAGGAGAAGATGAAAACTGTCCACCAAAAACTGAAGACAAAGCAAAAAGAGGCAGTGAGGAGAATTCAACATCTTCAGGAACACCAGAAGAAAGTGATGAACAAAGCAGATGGGGAGAAATCAAAGATCACCGTTCTGCTTGGAAACCTCAGGAGACGTCTGGAAGACCTGGAAAAGAAAGTCCTGGGGGAGATCTCCGAGCAGGCAGAGAAGATCTCCATCTCCATCTCAAATATGACCCGGGAGCTGGAGATAAAGAAGGAAGAGCTGTCCAGGAAGATGGGTGACATTGAGGAGCTGTGCAACATGACAGATCCATTGATTGTCCTACAGAAATCAGAGACTGGGGACTTGTGTGAAACTGAGAATGGAGATGATGAGGACAGAGAGAGATATGATAACCTTAGGGATCTGGACATGGGTGGGATCTCACACACATTGCACACAGGGTTATCTGATATCATGTCTGGGATAAGTAACAGGATGGAGGAAGCTGGAGACAAGTTTCTGGATGAAAGCACCGCTGGTAATAAGCTACAAATCTCAGAAGACGGGAAAACTGTAACCGCCCTTCCATCACCATTCAGGAATCTTCCAGAAACACCAAAGAGGTGTGAGTTTTCCCAGGTAATGAGCAGTCAGAGTTTCTCCTCAGGTCGGCATGTCTGGGAGGTGGATGTTGGGGGATCAGATAAATGGGATATCGGGATGTGTTACCCCAGTGTAAAAAGAAGCTGGAAACCTGAAATATGTTTCAAAAGGGACCACCCTGACCTAGTGCAATACAAGGACAAATACTGGGGTACACATAAGTACACTGTTCATTATGGATTAGCTGGACACTCAGAATATAACAGTCCTTACACTAAGATAATCAGGATGTATCTGGATTACGAGGCCGGAAAGATCTCCTTTTATGAGCCGTCTGTCCCCGTCAGACACCTCCACACCTTCACCGCCACCTTCACTGAACCCCTCCATGTTGTGATCGGTATGTGGGATGATTATGGTTATTTAATGATATGTGGTGGGAGGGTCATAAAGGATCATAAATGAGAAATCTGCCCAGAAACTGGTGACATCACATAAAGGAGGGATAGGATTGGAGGAAAGCTGAAGCAAGCTTCTCCGCACTAAGGGATCCCCAATACTCAGACACACTCTGCCCATAACACTCTACCTAGTTTGTTCTTAAAGTGGAGTTCCACCCAAAAGTGGAACTTCCACTCATTAGATTACTCCCCCCCTCCGGTGACACAGTTGGCACCTTTCAGGGGGGAGGGGGGTACAGATACCTGTATATTACAGGTATCTGTACCCACTTCCGGCATAGATACCCGCAGAATCTGCGGGTATTTACGCCACTTCCTGCACCCTCCCCGCTGCCTGCTGGGAAACACACGGGTCCCAGAGGCAGCAGGGACCATCCGGATTGCGCTGCGTGACTCGCGCATGCGCAGTAGGGAACCGGGAAGTGAAGCCGTACGGCTTCACTTCCTGATTCCCTTACCGAAGATGGAGGCGGCAGCACCCGAGGACGGAGAGACGCTTCGGCCTCGGGTGCCGACATCGCGGGCGCCCTGGACAGGTAAGTGTCCATGTTTTAAAAGTCAGCAGCTGCAGTATTTGTAGCTGCTGACTTTTAAAATTTTTTTTTTCGGTGGCGCTCCGCTTTAATTTTCGATGGAGGGTGGAAGGGTTAGACCCTCTGTAGTGTTTTTTTTCTGTCTATGTTCCCACTGTGAAGACCCATCCCTTCAATATGTTCTGGGGAACATTCTGGGAAAAATGTTGAGTTGTCAACAGAATAGGAGGAATCTTCCAATTGGGAGGATACTTGTTCCAGTGACAACTGAAGATTTTCCTTTCTGGGAGAGCCTCACTTCCTGTTGTGTCTCCGAGACAGGAAGTGAGGGAAAGTCTTCCCAATGGGACATAAAGAAAAAAAATTACCCCCTTCTTTGCTCTATTAAAAATAACACACAAAGAATATTAGTTTTAGATATGCTTTAGGAAAAAAATGTGATATGATCTATATGGAACTACAATATTTTTAATATGTATGGGTGTATGTTTATATTGTATAGAGAATATACTGTATTGCCAAAAGTATTGGGACGCCGGCCTTTACACACACATGAACTTTAATGACATCCCAGTCTTAGTCTGTAGGGTTCCATATTGAGTTGGCTCCGCCCTTCGCAGCTATAACAGCTTCAACTCTTCTGGGAAGGCCGTCCACAAGGTTTAGGAGGGTGTCTATGGGAATAGACAATGCAGCCTGTGCCCACATATGCAACCTGTGCCCACCAATTCAACCTGTGCCCACATATGCAACCTGTGCCCACCAATGCAGCCTGTGCCCACCAATGCAGCCCGTGCCTTCCATTGCAGCCTGTGCCCACCAATGCAGCCTCACCAGTTTCCACCAATGCAGCCCATGCCCACCAATGCAGCCTACCTGTGCATAGGAAGAGAGGCAAGGAAGAGAATTGCCGGGCAGATGATCAGAGCGCCGAGGAACATCACAGCTTTCATTTGAGTTGCCCGGTGTTCCCCGCACTCGCTGTCACATACAGCCCCGCACCCTGGCCGGGGAACTTTGATATACATCACATGTCCTGTGATTGGACAAGCGATCTGTCTCAAGGTCCCCAGACAAGGAGGCGGGGCTGTATGTGACAGCGAGTGCGGGGAACACCGGGCAACTCAAATGAAAGCTGTGATGTTCCTCGGCGCCCTGATCATCCGGCCGCCTCCTCTCCTCTCCTTTCTCCTCCACGATCGCCAGAAGAACGGCTCTAGAATGCGAGTGGAAAATTGGAGGACTGATATAGAGAATACATATTGTATGTGTAGTCCAGAGCTGATGATCTGTGACAAATAGAGATCTTTTTATAGAAACAAATACATTTTTAACCACTTGACCTCCGGAAGGTTTTACCCCCCTTCATGACAATGATGATATTTGGCTATTCAGCACTGAGCTACTTTAACTGGTAATTGTGTGGTCATGCAACACTGTACCCAAATTACATTTATATCATTTTTTTCACACAGATTGAGCTTTCTTTTGGTGGTATTTGATCACTACTGAGTTTTTTATTTTTTATTATATAAACAAAAAAAAAAAAAATTTACAAAAAACAAAAACAAATTGTTTTTCTACTTTCTGCTAAAAAACACATCCAATAAAATCACATTTCTTCAAAAATTTAGGCCAAAATGTATTCTGCTACATGTCTTTGGTTAAAAAAAATCACAAATCAGTGTATATTATTTAGTCTGTGTGAAAGTTATAACATCTACAAACTATGGGATATGTCTTAAAATCGATCAATTCTGCTGTGCTGATGGCCGATCTAATTTCTTGAGGCCCTAAAATGCCAGGACAGTACAAACACCCCCCCCCAAATCACCCCTTTTTGGAAAGTAGACAGTCCCATGTATTTAGTAAGAGGCATGGTCAGTTTTTTGAAGTTGTAAATGTTTGTCACGATTTGTTAAAAAAATTAAGAAATTAAATAAAATAATTTTTTGGGTTTTTTTCACAAAGTTGTAATTTTAACTATTTATTTCTCACACACAGCATACGTATACTTGCAATTACACCCCAAAACACCTTCTACTCCTCCTTAGTATTGGGGATATCACATGTGTGAGACTTTATTTCACAACCTAACTACATGGAGAGGCCCAAAATCCAAGGAGCACCTTTGGGCTTTCAAGTTGCATAAATGACACATCTAATTTTCTGACTACCAATCAAATTTCCTGAGTCCCTGAAGTGCCAGGAGAGGAGAAGGCACCATTAAATTGCCTCATTTTGGAAAGAAAACACCTCAAGGTATTTTCTAAGAGACATGGTGAGCCTTTTGAAGACTTAATTTTTCTGCCACACTTTTTTGGAAAATGTGAAATGAAAATTAAATTTATTTATTTTTTTAGACAAAATTGTCAATAAATATAAAATAAAATAGAATATATTTCTCACACACAGTATGGGCATACTTAGAATTACACTTCAAAACACATTCTACTCCTCCTCCTGAGTACGGGGATACCACATGTGTGAGACTTTAATTCACAACCTAACTACATGGAGAGGCCCAAAATCCAAGGAGCACCTCCAGGCATTCTAGGGGCATACATTACACATCTAATTCCCTGACTATTAAAATCACATTTTTGGAGGCCCTGGGCTGCCAGGATAATAGAAACACCAACAAAATCAACACATTTTGGAGAATAAACACCCCTAGGTATTTTCTTATGAGACATGGTGAGTCTTTTGAAGACTTTGTTTTTTTTTGCCAAAGGTTTTTTACAAAATGCGGAAAGAAAATGAAAATGATTATTTTTACACAAAGTTGTAAAAGTTATTTCTCATGCGTAGTATGGGCATGCTTAGAATTACACCCCAAAACACATTCTGCTACTCCTCCTTAGTATTGGGGATATCACATGTGTGAAACTTTTTCACAGCCTAGATGCATAGAAGGACCAAAATCCAAGGAGCACTTTTGGGCTTTCAAGGAGCATACTGTAAATTACACATAAATTATGCATCTAATTTCCTGACTACCAATCACATTTCCTGAGTCCCTAAAGTGCCAGGAGAGGGGAAGGCACCATTAAATGGCTCCATTTTGGAAAGAAAACACCTCAAGGTATTTTCCAAGAGACATGGTGAGTCTTTTGAAGACTTCATTTTTCTGCCACACATTTTTGGAAAATGTGGAATGAAAATTACATTTATTATTTTTTTTAGACAAATTTGTCAATAAATAAGATATTCCTCACACACAGTATGGGCATACTTAGAATTACACCTCAAAACACATTCTACTCCTCCTCCTGAGTATGGGGATACCACATGTGTATTTAATTTACAACCGAACTACATGGAGAGGCCCAAAATCCAAGGAGCACCTCCAGGCGTTCTAGGGGCATACATAGGACATCTAATTTCCTGACTATTAAAATCACATTTTTGGAGGCCCTGGACTGCCAGGACAATAGAAACAACAAAATCACCACATTTTGGAGAATAAACACCCCTAGGTATTTTTTTATGAGACACGGTGAGTCTTTTGAAGACTTAATTTTTTTGCCAAAGGTTTTTTACAAAATGCGGAAAGAAAATTAAAATGATTATTTTTACACACAGTTGTAAATGTAATAGGTTATTTCTCACAGGCAGTATGGGCATACTTAGAGTTACTCCCCAAAACACATTCTGCTCCTCCTCCTGAGTATGGGGATACCACATGTGTGAGACTTTCTCAGCATTTGGACTGATTGGACATTGATTTGTGTGATAGACGAGATACAATCAGCACTGCATAGAAACCAGAAACCAATGTACGGTAATGGTGGCCTCTATACCGGTGATCGGGGAATATAACTTAGTGAAGTGTCACCTGTAGCGGTCCCTATTCCAAAAAAAGGCAAGTAAGCCTAACCTACTGGTACATGGCTTTCCCCAGGAATGCCATCTTCACTGGTCAGGAAGTACAGGAGGCTGAAGAAAGGAAAAGAGTTCCTGTGATTCCCGGAGTGCAGTTGTCCCCATGGGATGGCTGAGACTGGGGAATGTAGTCAGTTGGACGTGTAGATGGGTCAGTTCAGGCACAGGCAGAGACATGGTCATTAAACAGGCACAAGGTTAGCAGGTGGCAGGCAGAGGCCACACTGCACTGGTGTGGTGGTGGTCAGGAATACTCTTACTGGCCACACTGGTCTGGTGACACTCTACTGACGTGGAGTAGATAAGGGACACTATTGCTGGCCACACTGGTCTGGTGACACTCTACTGACATGGAAGAGATAAGGGACACTATTGCTGGCTACACCAGTCTGGTGACACTCTACTGACGTGGAGGAGATAAGGGACACTATTGCTGGCCACACTGGTCTGGTGATACTCTATTGACGTGGAGGAGATAAGGGACACTATTGCTGGCCACACTGGTCTGGTGATACTCTACTGACATGGGGGAGATAGGGGACACTATTGCTTGCTACACTGGTCTGGTGACACTCTACTGACTTGGAGGAGATAAGGGACACTATTGCTGGCCACACTGGTCTGGTGATACTCTACTGACGTGGGGGAGATAGGGGACACTATTGCTTGCTACACCGGTCTGGTGACACTCTACTGACTTGGAGGAGATAAGGGACACTATTGCTGGCCACACCGGTCTGGTGATACTCTACTGACGTGGGGGAGATAGGGGACACTATTGCTTGCTACACCGGTCTGGTGACACTCTACTGACGTGGAGGAGATAAGGGACACTATTGCTGGCCACACTGGTCTGGTGACACTCTACTGACGTGGAGGAGATAAGGGACACTATTGCTGGCCACACCGGTCTGGTGACACTCTACTGACGTGGAGGAGATAAGGGACACTATTGCTGGCCACACTGGTCTGGTGACACTCTACTGACGTGGGGGAGATAGGGGACACTATTGCTTGCTACACCGGTCTGGTGACACTCTACTGACGTGGAGGAGATAAGGGACACTATTGCTGGCTACACCGGTCTGACATCACTGTGATGGGTGTGATGGTGATTGGGAACACTGTGACCAGCTGGTCACAATGTCTGAATTTGCACCCACACCCACATGGATGTCAAATTTCGGTCCTTGCAGTTGCTGCGCCCCAATAGACATTGATGGAACTGTCTGCATGGGGAAGCATGCAAAACCTATGCATCCCAGTGTGGGTCAAACCCATCCCTCACATGGGGTATACACTGATGTGAATGAGACCCTGTGACTGTCTGTACTATTAGGCTTTGCTTACATGGAGTGTATCAATGCAAGGTCTGTGTTTGCCTGGGTGGAGGTGCTCAGGTATTCCATATACCCCCATCAGCCAGTTCCATTTATGTTTACCTCCCAACATTTTGAGATGGGAATGAGGGACATCTACTTGCAAACGTATGTAGGCATAGGACACGCCCCCCTTACACACACCCTTAAAGGGGAATTAACCAAAAAAAAGGTTAATTAAATCCACAAGGACTTTTTTTTTACCACTACTATTCCTTTATATTGGCTTTTAAAATTTACAATTCAGCAATTTATAATTTGGATGTAAGGTTTAGCACCGGGAAACATTTTTTGAAAGATAAAAAGTGCTATCGATCAGCCCAAAATGAGGAGGAATGAGGGACGGAGGGACATTACTACAAATCAGGGACAGTTCCTCAAAATCGGGGACAGTTGGGAGCTGTGCTTATTGGGATACAGCCGCTGCCCCCAATATGACATCCGGGGGTGGGGGTTGCACATTGTCTGTGTTCCTCCACCCCAAACTCGCTCATACATGTCTTTATGGACCTTGCTTTGTGCACTGGTCCAAATCATTTGGTGGAGGGGAGATTATGGTGTGGGGGGAGGGGGATTATGGTGTGGGGGGGGGATTATGGTGTGGGGGTGTTTTTCAGGGGGCCCCTTAGCTCCAGTAAAGGGAACACTTAAGACGTCGGCATACCAAGACATTTTGGACAATTTCATGCTCCCAACTTTGTGGGAACAGTTTGGGGATGTCCCCTTCCTGTTCCAACATGACTGCTCACCTCACAAATGCTCTTCTGGAAGAATGGTCAAATATTTCCATAGACACCCTCCTAAACCTTGTGGACGGCCTTCCCAGAAGAGTTGAAGCTGTTATAGCTGCAAAGGGCGGAGCCAACTCAATATTGAACCCTCCGGACTAATGCTGGCCATACACTATACGAAAAATCGGCCGAAAAATCGTTCGTATGGACACTTCGTTCGTTTTTCGGCAAGTTAGTGGGTACAAATCGATAATCGTTTGTGACGTTTTTGTGGAAAAAAAACGAATGGCATGTTTGGAAAATTTCTGCCGAACGTACGATAAATTGCAAGGTTAATGTGTTTCCCGTCCGAACTGCCTGCACTAGGTATATGTAAAAAAACGAACACAAAATTATTTATTCATGTCCACTGAACAGATTATCGGACATTATATGATGGCACGATCGTTTGCGGTCACGGTCGAACGTTCGTTTTTCGAAAATGGGTTCGGCCGATTTTCTGTATAGTGTATGGCCAGCATTAGACTGGGGGGTCATTAAAGTTCATGTGTGTGTAAAGGCAGGCGTCCCAATTAGGGTCGGCACCTTTTCTTCAAGCCGAACCCGAATACTTTAGCGGCGCACGACATGGCACCCCAACTGCAGTGCGATTTTGCCGGGATTGTCACCCGACAAATCGCGCCAAAAATCACGTAAACAGAGATGTGGGATGCCTGTCACCCAAAAGAAGTTTTGCTTTTCGATTGGGGTGCCGTTATCCCCACCCCCTCCTATTACAAATCTGCTTCCCCTACCAGCAAAAATCCTCCTCCCTCCAATACCCCCATGGCAGCCGACAGGGGGTATCACGGGGCCCCAGGGGGGGGGTTCGGAGCGGTGGGCGTGGGGGGCAATTACAGAGGAGGAGGGACAATTACAGAGATTGGGGGCAATTACAGAGGAGGGGGGCAATTACAGAGGAGGGGGGTGCAAATACAGAGGAGGGGGGCAATTACAGAGAAGGGGGCACAAATACAGAGAAGGGGGGACGACTAAAGAGGAAGGGGGTGCAAACACAGAGGAGGGGGTCAAATACAGAGGAGGGGTGCAAATACAGAGGAGGAGGGTGCAAATACAGAGGAGGGGGGAAATTACAGAGAAAGGGTGCAAATACAGAAAAGGGGGGACAATTACAGAGAATGGGGCACAAATACAGAGAAGGGGGGACGACTACAGAGGAAGGGGGTGCAAATACAGAGGAGGGGGGGCAAATACAGAGGAGGGGGGACAATTACAGAGAAGGGGGACAATTACAGAGAAGGAGTGCAATTTAAGAGGAGGGGGGCAATTACAGAGAAGGGGGGACAATTACAGAGAAGGCGGGACAATTACAGAGAAGGAGGGCAATTTAAGAGGAGGAGGGCAATTACAGAGAAGGGGGGACAATTACAGAGAAGGCGGGACAATTACAGTGAAGGGGGTGCAAATACAGAGGAGGGGGGCAATTACAGAGGAAGGGGGTGCAAATACAGACTAGAAAAGTTTTGCCCAGGGTCCAATCAATATTAAAGCTGACCCTGTTAGTAAGCATTTATTTTATTAACTAGAAAAGGTACAATTTCTGGGGAAATTGTGAAAGTGTTCTTGCCTCTACAACTGGAGTGGGCGGAGTAACTGGGTGGGGTGGAGTGGCTTGAGTAACTGTGAAAAGTGTTAAAAAGCTTAATATTTTAAAAAGTATAAATAGTAGTAAAAAAGTTCCATCATTCGCTGAAAGAGCTGAACATTTTTTTCAAAAGTAATTTTTTTTTTCAAAGGTAATTTTTTTTTTCAAAAATGAATTTTTTTATTTCAAAAATAATTTTTTTTTCGAAATTATTATTTTTTTTAAAGTAATTTTTTTTTCAAAAATAATTTTTTTTTTTCAAAAATATTTTTTTTTTCAAATATATTTTTTTTCAAAAATAATTTTTTTTTTAAAAGAAATTTTTTTTTCAAAAATATTTTTTTTTTTCAAAAATAATTTTTTTTTTCAAAAATATTTTTTTTTTTCAAAAATAATTTTTTTTTTCAAAATATTTTTTTTTTCAAAATATATTTTTTTTTTTCAAAAATGATTTTTTTTTTTCAAAAATTATTTTTTTACTTTTTTCAAAAATTTTTTTTTTTTTCAAAAATATTTTTTTTTTTACATGGGGCGGTCATAATGTTTTGGCTGATCATGGGGTGGTCATAATGTTTTGGCTGATCATGGGGTGGTCATAATGTTTTGGCTGATCATGGG